>NW_026695219.1:2735000-4102500 GCF_021218885.2 Marmota monax
CATTTCCTTGATTAAGAACCTATACAGTGAAATTGTATTAAGTGATTTGAGCAAATAAATCATTGAAAACAGCAGAAGTGCATGGACATTTTTTATCTCTCCCCTCAACTGCAGATGTCACGCTTTGCCATCGTGACAACATCCCATAGTGCAGCTTGGAACGGGGCTTCCTTTACTCCCCATTCATTTGTCTGTAGTGAGTGTGCTCCAGGGTCTGCTTGTAGTGGGCTTTCTTCTTTGTTTATTATACCAAAATTTCTGAGTCCCTTTCCTACCTTAAGTTAAATTTCCCACCTTATGTTAAATTTTGGTGAAAGCCTTCTTTCACCACCTTGCTGAGAAGTTCTACACCTGCTGCTTTGGTCTCATTCCATGGCACAGTTTGGAATGCAGCTTTCCTCTACTCTACCATCTTCCACCTCCTCCACACTGCTCTTTGAGAGTAGTGGGCTTTTTAAAAGAATTTTTAAATTATTAATTTAATTTCTGTAGTAGTTATAGGACTATTCAAATCATCTCTCTCCTCTTGGGTGAGTTGTGGGTAGTTTGTGATTTTTGAGGAATTGATCTATTTTGCTTAAATTGTCAATTTTTTTTTACTAATTTTAATAAACAAATGAAAGTGGAATGCATTGCAATTATTATTACACATATATACCACAATTTTTCATATCTCTGTTTATATATAGATTGACACTCAATTCGTGTCTTCATACATGTACTTTGGATAATGATGTCCATCACATTCCACCAACCTTGCTAATCCCCTGCCCCCTCCCTTTCCCTCCCAACCCTCATCCCTATCTAGAATTCATCTATTCCTCCCATGCTCCCCCTCCCTACCCCACTATGAGTCAGCCTCCTTATACCAGAGAAAACATTCGGCATTTGTTTTTTGGGGATTGGCTAACTTCACTTAGCATTGTCTTCTCCAATGCCATCCATTTACCTGCAAATGCCATGATTTTATTCTCTTTTAATGCTGAGTAAAATTCCATTGTGTATATATACCACATTGTTTTATCCATTCATCCACTGAAGGGCATCTAGGTTGGCTCCACAGTTTAGCTATTGTGAATTGTGCTGCTATAAACATTGATGTGGCTGTGTCCCTAAAGAATGTTGTTTTTAAGTCCTTTGGGTAGAGTCCGAGGAGAGGAACAGCTGAGTCAAATGGTGGTTCCATTCCCAGATTTCCAAGGAATCTCCATACTGCTTTCCATATTGGCTACACCAATTTGCAGTCCCACCAGCAATGTATGAGTGTACCTTTTTCCCCACATCCTGGCCAACACTGTTGTTTGTCTTCCTAATAGCTGCCATTCTGATAGTGAGATGATATCTTAGAGTAGTTTTGATTTGCATTTCTTCAATTGCTAGAGATGATAAGCATTTTTTCATATGTTTGTTGATTGATTGTATATCCTCTTCTGAGAAGTGTCTGTTCAGGTCCTTGGCCCATTTGTTGATTGGGTTATTTGTGCTTAGCTTTGAGTTCTTTATATATCCTAGAGATTAGTGCTCTATCTGATGTGTGAGGGGTAAAAATTTGCTTCAAATTTTACATACTGGTTTGTAGAATTCTTCTGGATGTCTAAAGGATTTCTTTCCCCTGTTTCATTCCTAAACATGGTCATTTTGAGTTTTTTCTTGTTTTCGTTGTCCATGATGCTACATGTTTGTCAATTTTATTGATTTTTTTTTTAAAGAACCAGCTCTTTGTTTCATTGATTTTCTCATTGTTTTAATGTTTTCAGTTCTATTGATTTTTGCTTTTATCTTTAGCATTTTTCTTGCTGTGCTTGCTTTGGGTTTATTTTGCTCTTCTTTTTGTAGGTTCTGCACTTGGGAATTGAGATTATTGATTTGAAATTTTTCATCTCTTCTAATGTATGTATTTATGTTATAAAATTCTCCCTCAGCATTATTTTTGGCAGTGTTTCACAGATTTTGACTTGTTATATTTTTTGTTCAGTTCGAGTTTTTTCAAGAGGATCCTTGAATGGCTTTAATTATTTATAGCCTGTTGTTTAATTTCCAAGTGTTTAGAGATTTTCCTGTCAACAGTTTTGCTATTGATTTAATTTTATTCAGAGAACATATTTTGTATGATTTCTGTATTATAAAATTATTAAGATGTCTTCAATGTCCAAGAAGGCAGTTGGTCTTAATGAATGTCTGTGTTAGCCTGAGTAGCACATATCTTTTGCTATTATTGTTGCTTTGAATATCCTATAAGTGCTAATTAGTCTAACTTGCTTGATAGTGTTGTTCAGGTCATTTACATACTTACCGATTCTCCGCCTATTTGATATATTTATTACTAATAGAGGAATGTTGAAGTTTCCAGCTATAAGAGTGGAGTGGTCTGTTTCTTCTTTCAGTTCTATCCATTTTTGCCTCTCATACTTCGATACTCTCTTGTTAGATGCTTATATACTTAATTGTTATTTTTTTATGCTGGAAAAATGAATTCTATTCAGTGACTCTATTCAAGACACTTCTTGAAATGAAGTCAGTTTTGTTTGAAATTAATATACCTATTCCCACTTTCCTTTGATTGATGTTTGCATGATTGTTGCTATCATAGGAGCTGGGAATAAATTAGTAAACAATTTCTGGTTATTACATTCTGATGGGAGAGGACCAACCCTGATGGGCCTATTAGAGACACAGCAAGGAAGTGAATGTAGATGGATCAGAATTAGGGAAGTTGCAAGTGACAAGAAGTGAGGACAAAGAGGTCACTGGATCAGATCACTAGTGTGCTTAGTGCCATTTTACTTTGAGCTAAGAGGCATTTTACTTTGAGCTAAGAGGCAGCATTTGTTTGTTTAATTAGATTGCTACATCAAAGAGATTTTAAGAGGCAATGGTGGTAGATAATTAAGCAAACAACAATAATGCTGGGCGTGGCTGCACATGCCTATAATCCCAGCAACCTGGGAGGCTGAGATAGGAGGATTGCAAGTTCAAGGCCAGCTTCAGAAAATTAGTGAGACCCTGAGCAATTTAGTGAGACCATGTCTCAAACAAAAAATAAAAAGGGATGGGGATGTGGCTCAGAGGCAAAGTGCCCCTGGATTCAATCCCAACTACTCTCCCCACAAAAAAAGAAAATAACAACATCAACATCAGTAGTAACTTTTAACGATAGTAATGATAATGGAGAATTTTTTTAAAGGCAGTTGAAACTTTTAGCTTTTTACATTTCCTCACACCATCTCCTCATCAACCCCCCCACAAATTACTTTCCTCTCAGAATGATTATAGATTGACTTATTAAGTTCATTTACACATTTCCCCAGTAATTACTGAATTGAAAATTGGTGGCATCAGCTGGCATCTTTAGGTTAGGTTAGGGTCAGAATGGCCCATGACCATAAACTCAGAAATGGGAAGTGGACACCTCTGCCAGATTCATATTTGTATAGGCATGTCAGAAGGCAGGCATTAAACTGTTAGAAGAGTTACTAATGGGGAAAAACTGGAAAGCAGAAGTTATGGGTCAGATGAAAGTTAAATAAGTTAATGAGATGTCATTTGGGACAGTACCTGAAAGGACAGAAATAAAAGTCCATATGATCATATGGACTTACATAATTAAAGGAAGCTGTGCTCTGAAATAATTACTCTATTCATTCTGGGAATGAAAACTTCATAATGCTACAAGTCAACAGCCTGGGCACAGGTTGTAGAGTCAATGAATTGGATTCTCCTGTGGATTAACATTTCCAACAAAATACACATGAATTTAAACATAGAGGGCAAATATTTGGCTTCCACATTCCTAACCAAATAAACCACAAGAAAGTCCCAAATGGATTAAGAACCCTGTGATGATCTCTCCCCAACAGGTTCAACGCCTAGAAAGAAACAAATGCTGAACACGTGTGTGATATATGAAGCATTAAACTGCATTTTAGAATAGTTTTATTCTGTTCTCCTCCCTAGAGGTCAAGAGGCAGAAATTAAATTAAAACCCATAGATCAAAAGCTTAACTCCCCTTTTAGAAATCATTCACACATTCGTTAACATTCATAAGACCAGCCACTTTGTGATTTTGTGACTTGAAAGTTAATGTCTTTCTTAGCCAATGCAACAGTTTCCTGCTGATCCTATCAGTGGGTCTCATTTGCGAATCACAGCATCTAGGATGTTATAACAGCAAGAACAAGCAAACTGTCTCCAGTGGGAGAGGTGTGAGCTCCATCAAAGGCTTGGTCTTCTCATCAGAAATGCTGTCACTACCTTTCTTCCCACATGGGTTTCCCTCTGTCAATGTGGCCCTATGCCTGGTAAATCCACATAATGAGACAGTTCTCCTAAATCATATGTTATCAGCATACAGATTGTTTTGGCCTCTAACCAGTACCATTATGTGTTTTGTTTCAACTATCCTGAATATATAATACTAGTGAAATAAAAGGAAATTTTACTTTGTCTCAAACTGACAAAAGTCTTTAAAAGGGGGCCCAGACAGCTAATTTATTTGGATAAGTCTATGAAACAAAGGTGTTTCCCCCCCCACACACACACATTAAATTCTTGCATTGCAGTATTCCACAGAAAATACTTGGCAAGTGCCCATCCTTCCAGAATAATCCAGATGGGCACTTTGGGGGTCCAAAGGCAGAATGATATATATGCTAATTCCTTCCTAGTATTATGGAGGGGCCAGTCTCATGGAATGGCATGTAGGAAAGGTGGCCTCCATAAACAGGCCATAGAAAAGAGTAAGAGGAAGACAACAGAAACTGGCTGTGTTAGCTGAAAGAGGAACATGACAGTTGGAAGAGATCTGAGAGTTCCGGAGGCCCTTTTAGTGTTGAACACAGAAGCCAGGTGAAAATTAAATGCTAGCTTGTCTGCTGGGGGATCTCTACAAGGTAAATAGAGGGACCAAGAGATAAGAGCGTAGAGTTACAGACAACAGTGGTAACCCATACCCATAAAACAGACCAAAAGCAACCACGAGTGCTGGAAAATTGAACAGTGGATGTAGCTAGGTCAGAGGGCGAGACCCAAAGACACAGTAGGATAATACAACTAAGCAACCCCACTGAGAACAGAGAACCAAAAATGACCAGAAGTCAAAGTCCAAGACCCTTCCTGAAAAGGAATAATGTCATGTAGCTTATCCCCACCTCCACCTCCCACACTAGAATGCTGTTCAAGAAAAGAAAAAAAGAGAAGGGGACTTGAATAGAAACACTACCCAAACAAGAGCAAGTCACGAGGAAGTGACAGAATAACCAAGAAATGCTCAGTTCCACATAATAAGAAAGATTAAGATTATAATGTCCATGTCACCTTCCTGACTCTTCATTAGTTAAAAAAAAATAGGGCTCATGAAGACATTCAGATCAGTTCTTCAGACATAAACTGATACGTACTCTCCTCATTGTCATGGAGTTGTTATGTCGACTTTAAACAAGCTGCACTGGGGATCTAAAAGGGACATTCTGCTCCATCTTACAGCTCAGAAGACTTCACTTCATCTTATAGCTCAGAAGAACTGAGAAAATTCAGTTCAATAAGTATGCCTCTTCCTACCTATACAGAGCAAAAAGGAAATGACCCTGGTCAATAAGTAAGAAGTTGTCACCTAAAAGTGAAACAATGGAGATGTTACCTACATCCTATTCCTCAGTGTCATGCTACATAATTAAAATGACTCCACCATATCATGTTAGTAAGACATAATGACAGGAGGGGACAAAGCAAGGTAATGGTACTGCTGAGAGACAGCATATTAATGGGAGCTTTCAGCTTGATAATGTAATTAATGTTTTTAAATTCTACCCTCAGTAAAATTCCCACAAGCAGAAGCTACAAGGACAATGTCCTTCTCAGGTAACCTCACTAGCTAGCATCAGGTATTCACTTCAGAAACAGTGGTGATGATTTGTTCCAGATAATAGAACACTGTTTCTAAAAAAAAAAAAAAAAAAAAAACTGAGCTGTCAAATATCAGATTCACATCACCAAGCCTATGTGTTCACCTTCTCTTTGTGAAAACAACTTCTCTTTCACAATCTTTCATTTTGTGTTTTTCAAATTTTACATCATAAAATGCAAAAACTAGAAAGCCTAACAGCACCTTCCCTGTAAAATCAAGTGTCTCTTTCAATGTATGCTCTACATTTATACCTACATAAAATGTGATTCTACCCAAAAATCAGGTAGCATTTTCTAAATAATATCTACATACATTTTGATGATATTTACCTTTATACAATGTTATCTATAGGTCTAATTTTAAATAGTAGTGGTTTACAGGACACTTCATAAATTTTAAATCCACTGGACCAACGTATACTGCATTACTTGTCTGTAGGCTATCTACAAAATTGATCTTCCATGAGTTCTTTCCAGTCATTTTTCTGAGGCCCAGTAATGTCACAGGATGGTGAAATTTAGACAGCAGAAATTACTGGGCCAGCCATGTAAGTGTATAGTCATTTGCTAAAACATGAAAACTGCTTAACTCATCCATCAATATTCTTTGAATAATTACTATGTTCCAGGAAGTTCGGTGACACTTGGATGTCTGTAATCAAAGGAGAGAAGATTCCCATGAACAACTACAGTTAAAAGTTTCCATACGAGAGGTAGAAGGAACTATGAACATCTTGAGAAGAAACAAATCATTGCTATCTCTGGTGACCAGAAAGGCATTTCAGCTGGCCTTGAAGAATGAGGAGGTTTTTCAGCAGACTGAGAAGAAACCCCATGTAGGGAAAAGAAGTCTCCAACACTTGCATGAAAGGCAGCATTTTAAATGAAATCATTAAGAAGTTGATTCAGATTAGAAATAGGGAGATAGAGTGGAATATGGTTCTTAAAATGGCTAGGTTTCATTCTTTTATATTTGAATTGAGAGTTGAAAAGTTCTCCCATGTTCATTATTCATGATTTAGATATCTCTAAATCTAAAATTCCATAGTTTCAAAGAGTTTTACATTCTTTCATCTTTAGGCACTCATGAAAAGTCCAAGATCTTCTAAAGCAATCATTTGGAAGCTGGGGAAAAGCCAGGACTCAATGACTCATTTTAATTTTACCTCAATTTTGCTTCATTATGCTAATCTGCTAAGTACTTCTTAGGCTGACTGTTCTGCTACAGCTGAGATGACAAAATATAATGCAGAAATCGTTCAATGCAACTTCTCATTCTCAGGGTTAGAGTTTTCAACATCTTAGCTCCTAAAGAAGAAAAATGTAATTAATTTGCCTAATTGTAACTTGCACAATTTAAAAATCTAATATGTAAAAAAAAAAAAACCTTTATCCTAGTGACCAACATAGCCTGATTTCAAGGATATTTGGAACCAGAAAATACACTTTGAGCTGAAATTACTTCTCAGAAAGTTTATAACCTAGTAAATTTTGGATTAAATAATTGTCTTTCACTGATCAGTGATACTAAATGTCATTTCCCTATTGTATGTTAATTTCCTCAAAGTTTTAGTGAATTGTTTTTACCATCATTATCAGGTGAATTTATTTAAATTAATCCAATTAAAGAAATAGCAGTTATATATTTAGAATAATTTTATTAAAAGCCACTTTAACCTTTTAAAAAACATTTTTTTTTTCTTTTCAGTGGCCAGTGTCGAGATATCTGTTAGAAGAATCAGGGCAGATCAGAACTGATTTATTCTAATTTCCCATGTTATAGCTTCCTTTCAGTTGGATAATTATGAAGTTTGGTGACTTTCACTACAATAGATAGTGTATATGTTATTAGAAAAATACTCAACTAAAAATGACTAACATAGAATCTGGTAGAACTGTATCACAAGACTATTGGTGGAAATTGTTTTTAGAGTGGTATAAAACGGAAAACAGAGAGTTGGAGCCTATATCATATGAAGCCAGCTGTAAATTCCTCAGCAAAAATGTTACCATAAAAACAAGGAAATGAAGTAAAAGTATATAGCAAGATTATGGTTACATTGAAGTACATGCACTTTTGATGCTGGGTTTCATTTTTCTCACACTTAGTCACACTTCATGGTTTTCACAGTTATTTCTTTCCATTTTGTTTTATGCTCATAGTGTTTTCAAGAATTATTACAAATTGGTTTCTAATTATTATTGCTATTGAAACTGATGTAAGTGATAGTTTCAGTTTTGTGGGATTAAAAAATAAAACACTCATTCTGAATTATTTGAATTGATGTTTAAATTACTTTTGGGGGTCTGTGCCGGTTGCTCTCCTCGCCAGAAATGGACAAGTGTCTTTTTCTTCCAAATTCCTCACCAATAGGGGGCTGCAGATCACGAAAGACAATAGAATTGACAATTTTTCTTCCTTCAAAATCTAAGACCAGACTTTTCCAATGAAGAGGGAAATAATTTTGGTCTTTCAATAGGTTTTGTTAGTTTAATGAAACATTAACAGCAACTTAAGATCTTAAACTTAAATTTCCTAACAACATCTGCCTACTAGCATCTGCTCATTCTTTCCCTCCACATATGCTTATAAAGCTTCTCTCATATTCTGAGACCTGAGCTACGTATTAGGGCATGTAATGGTTTGGATATGACGTGTACCTCAGAAGCTCCTGTGTTAATGCAGGAATGTTTGGAGGTAAAATGATTGGATTGTGAGAGCTGTAACTTATCAGTCCAGCCTAATCTGAATGGGCTGGCTGGGTAGTAACCTTAGGCTTGAGGAAGTGGGTCACTGGGGTGTGCCCTGGAAGGATGCATCTTACCTGTGGTCCCTTCCCCCTTCTCTGCTTCTAAGCACCTTTCTTGTACCAACCCTTTTGGATTAAATTTTGGATTAAATAATTGTCTTGCACTTATCAACGGTACTAAATGATGTTCTGCCTCACTTTGGGCCCAGAACATGTACTAAACTTCTTCTGGAACAGTGAGCCAAAATAATCTTTTTCTCCAGAAAAAAAACAAAACAGAACAAGGAAATGAGCTCCAGAAGCTTACATGACTGCAAGCTTGATATATATATATATATATATATATATATATATATATATCTCAAGCTAGGGAGAAAAATGGGACTAGAATTTCTTGTATGTAGCACTTATCTGAGTCTTCATATTTAAATTCATATTTTCAGAACATATTTTTAAATAGTCTGGCAATATCTTTATATGGCATGTTTGTATTATTGACAAAGTTGATAGTTGATATATTATTCAAATAAAAATCTAACATCATTGCACCTAGAAAACATTACTTTTTGAGTTTGTTATTTACGCTTTTTTTTTACTGACTTCTGTTTTTTATGAGATTTCTATATGATTGTATTTTACCTACTCTCTTCTGTATATTTCATGCTGATTTTTATAACATTGTCAGTGTTTTTCCAGGACTGATTATATACATTTTAAAATAATCTAAATCTACTATCAAATAATACTACAACTACTTTATCAGAAGTGCAGGTAACTGATAGCAGATACCTGACAACTTCCCTTTCCTTGTGGCACTGCTGTCATTTAATTCACTGCTCCACATACCAGTATCACCCAAGATATCATTACTAGTTTCTCTAAAAAGTTGTATTTTGGGTCAATTAAGAATAAGAATCTTTTACCTTCATTTATTCCTTTTCTGATGCTCACCATTTACATATAGCAAATTTCTGACCTATGATCATACCATTTTAAATTCTCAGAAACTTCTTTTGACATTTCTTGAAGGTGTGCAGGCAATGAATTCCCTCACTTTTTATTTGTCTGAGAGTTTTTCTTTGTCACCTGTGATGCATAAATTAGCTAGACGTGGAACTATAGGTTGGCAGATTTTTCTTGAAATAATTCAAACATTTCACTAAATGCTCTTCTGATGGCATGATTTCTTTTATTTTTTTTTAATTTTTAGTTGTAGGTAGACACAATACCTTTATTTTATTAATTTATTTTTATGTGGTGCTGAGGATCGAACCTAGTACCTGACATGCGCTAGGCAAATGCTCTACCACTGAGCTACAACTCCAGCCCCTGATGACATAATTTCTCATGTGAAGTCTGGTATACGCTTAAGCAAGTTCCTCTGTAGATCAGGTATGTTTTATATTTCTCTGGTTTCCTACAATATTTTTTCTTTGTCTTGGTTTGAATACGACAGAAATGAGTACAAAATGACTTGCCTTATGAAGTTGCTGTAAAAGGGAACCTTCTAATGGCATCTATAAGAGCTTAGCAGGAAGTGGGGAATTGATTGATGCTATCTGATCCCCTCTAATGCCAAGTAATCCGTTTGACTCAATTAAGAGAAATTATTTATTTACCCACTTGACCGAGAGTAATATCAATTTGGCATATTTTTATCCTTAAATGATTTTTATTTTATAACAATGTGTCAATTGGCTGCCTCACAGGCTATATATGAACAAAATAGAATAATCCATTGAATTGCTGTTTCCCGTGATGTAGTCTAATCAATATAATATGCATGTATAAGTTTTCTAGGGCTGTGATGAAAATTACTATAAAATTGATGGCTTAAATAAATAGGAATTTATTTTCTCTCAGTTTTGGACAACAGAAGTAAAAAAATCAAGGTGTTATCAGAGCCTCACTTCTTGCACAGGCCTTCAGGGAAAATCCTTTCTTGCTTCTTCAGCTTCTATTTTTGTCTTTCTTGTTGGCTACATCTCTCCAATCTCTATCTCAGTCTTCAGGTGGCCTTTCCAGTCTTTTCCTTTCTTATCTCTTACAAGGACATTTGTCCTTTTCAGTTTTATGACCCACCCCATATAATCCAGAATGATCTCATCGAGATATTTAATTCCATCAGTGAAGACTCTTTGTTCAAGTAAGGTCATATTCACCAGCTCTGAAGGAAAGGTATGGACATATTATTCAGGGCAGGAATGCCATTCAACCCTCTAAAATGCATGAACTAAATTAGCTGCATCAACTTACTGTTTTCCCCTCAAGTAGCTCAAAACACAATATTTTATCCACAGAGGCAATTTGGGATCATCCCATAGAAAAGAAGTGAATACTATGGTTCTTGTGTTGCAAATGGGGAATTTAAGACAAAAAGGGAATCTAGTTAATGTTTACAGTTTAATTAGAAATGCTGATGGAAAGGCTCACAGCAATGGTAGAGCTCCCTATTAGTGCTGGCAACACAACTGTACTGCCTTGTCTTCATATTTTCTTTCTCAAATTTCAGGTCTCTAGAGCCAAAGAAGTTCTATTTTACATGCATGAGTAACAATGAGCAGTTTACATTTAGCTACCTTCTGTAACAGCAGCAGCTGTCTGAGAGTCCTCATTCTACTGTGAAAAGCAGGTTTGCTGTTTCATTCATCACGGGTTCAGTGCACATGCCAGGGGTGAGTGAAGGGTTGGGTACAGAGGACAGCAAAGAGAAAAAAAAATCCATTTCTAAATAAACAAAAGAAGTTGTTTCAAAATTCAGCTTTCTGTTTTTGCTTCCAAGATCTATAATTCATTTTCAAAATGTTTGGATACTCTCTTGGACATAATGCTTTCCTTCTGAATATATGCATAGCATTTTGACAGCAAGCACACCTCTGACTGGTGCACAGCTATGGCATATTGCACTGTGTGTCAAAGAATGGATGCACAAAACTATTTATTCATAGAATAAGAACCAGGTCTTCATTGACAGAGGGATATGTGGACACATTTAGATTCTCTATTCATAACTTCTACATAAAAGATAAAGAAAGGAATTAGGAGAGTAGACTATTGACTGAGATATAACTATTTTTACTTGCTATTAAAAATATGTGAAGAAACATTCCTAACAGATATGGTAATATGCCATTATTGTTTCTCATAAAGGACCATTTCATTAGTTTTCACTACCAATAAACATTAACCACTTGGTGACCCACCCTGATATCCCTAGTTTATTTTTAAAACACAAGCATGTTCTTTGTCCAACCTGAGGAAAGTGAAGGGAAAGGATGAGCCACTGAGCACCTGGCTCACCTAGGGTAGAGGTGGGTGAAAATCAGCCATAGGGAAGACAATAAGTTGCTTCTTAGGTTATTTCTGATTGCTACATGTTCTGCTATGCTGTCAAGGCAGCAGTCTTAGATGAAGATCAGGCATCAAGGATGAAAATACCATGGATTGAGAACTCATATGCTAGGCCTTTAATAGTTAAGACTTAACTCATCTGCGATAGCTATATTAGGTACTTTCAAGCTCATATCACACATACTCAGGTTGAGGTTAAGTAACTTGCTGGTGGTCTCACCAAATAAAAATTTATGGGTAGGTCTATCTGATTCCAAGCCCCATGCTCTTGATAAAAGAAAATTTCTGAGGTGCTCTAAATTTAATTACAAAGGCAGAAGGATGTAGTAGTTTGGGGGAAGAAAAAGTTAACACCACTGGCTGAAACCAACAAAACAATAGTTCACATTCCTGCATGAATGTTAAAACCTTGACTTAAAACTCCAAGGCTGAGTCCCAGGTGCCACTATCTCCTGTTTACATATGAACTTCCCATCCTACATATACCAACCAATCCCGAAGCAATAAGTACCTTTCTTTATGAACTGTCCTGCTATCCTAACACTGTATTTCCCCACCCTCTTATCTACCATCAATGTCAGCTTAGTGCAAACTATTTATGTTTCATTTCCCATGTGTTTGTTATAAAAATGCTCCTGGTTTTTAGAACCAGCAGACATATTTCAAACTGTAATCAAGCCTTCCAGTTGTTAGGTACAGAATTCGTGCGGAGGCCTGGTCCTTTTCTGGCTAGCATTTGTAACAGTGCAACGAACTTATATTTCAGGGACATTTAAATTTTAGAAATTTAGATTTAGCACTAGACCATGGATATGCTACCAATCATTAATGATACTAATACTTTTTTGAGCAATTATGGTATTGTTTTAAACCATTTACATACTTTTACTCATTTAAACATTACAACATTACAATGAGATATAACGGCTGACCAAGATGGTCTGAACCTTTTCCTCAGCCTGACTAAACTAAAAAGACTTCTTACTGACTCCGAGTCCCTGACTTCTCTTGTCATAGATGACACTTCAGAAAACTTGTAATTGTAAATTCTGTGTCTACTCCGTTGATCTGTAAGCCTTTTTAAAAAAGTCTTTTACCAGTTTTGCAACTTACAACTGTCTTGCTCAAGGACTTGAGAGTTCCATCCCTTTGAAAACTAGTCATCTATGAGGTTAGTGCTTCCTCGTGTTTATGGAAGGTTATGTACATTCCTGGCTTGTTCGCAGTTATAAAACTACCCCCCATCACAAAGATATCAAAAGCTTCACTTTTCTTTCTTTCAAGTAAGGCCAAGTTGCCAACACTGATATCCTCACCCTCAGCTCTAAAAATCTCTCCTACTCTGTTTCAGTAAGAGTTCTGACTACATTGTGTTTTCCCTCCCTAATTCAATAGCCTTGAATAAAATCTTTCCCCCATCATTTGGGGGTTGCCAGTGCTTTTTAAAAAGATTTTGACATATTCATAAATACATGTAACATAATTTGCTCCATTTCAATTCCCAGTACTACCCCCTTCCCTTCCCTCCTCCCATCCTCTTCCTCTCTTGTATTTGTCTGCCTTCTATTAATTTTTTAAACTGGAGCATTATAGTCATATATAAAATGGAATTCATTGTGATATATTCATATATACTCACAACATAATTTGGTCACTTTTATTTCATATTTCCTTCTCTTTTGCATCCCTCACCTCCTCCCTTTATCTCCTTCCTCTACTCCATTGTCCTCTCTTCTATTTGCATGAGACACTTAAAAAAAAAAAAAAAAAAACAACTCCTTATTTCTCCCTGCCTTCCACATAGGACAGAAAACATCTGACCCTTTATGAGTATGGCTGATTTAACTTAGCAATGATGTTCTCCAGTTCCATCCATTTACCAGCAAATGGCATAATTTCATTCTTCTTTATAACTAAAACTCCATTGTGTATATATACCACATTTTCTTTATCCATTCATCTATTGAGAGGCACCTAGGCTAGTTCCATAACTTGACTACTGTGAATTGCACTGCTATAAGGAATGCATGTATCTCTACAGTATGCTGATGGTAGTTCTTTTGGATAAATACCAAGGAGCAGGGTGGCTGAGGTCATATGGTGGGTTCATTTCTAGTCTTCTGAGAAATCTCTACACTGTTTTCCAAAGTGTTTGTACTAATTTGCAGTCCCTCCAACAAGACATGAGTAAACCCTTTTCCCCACATCCAGGCCAGCATTTATTGTTATTTGTACACTTGATGATTGTCATTCTGACTGGAGTGAGGTAAAATCTTAGTGTAGTTTTGGCTTTCATTTCCCTGATAGCTAAGCTTTCCCAGCACCATTAGTTAAAAAGACACCCTTTTCTCCAATGTATGTTTTCAGCACCACTGTCAAGGATCAGATGACCGTATCTATGTGTAATTGTCTCTGAGTCTTGTATTCCATTGGTCTTCATATCTGTTTATATGCCAATATTTTGCTGTTTTTCTTAAAATAACTCTGTAGTATGATTTGAGATATGGTATTGTGAAGCCATCAGAATCACTGCTTTGGCCATTCTAGGTCTTTTATTCTTTCATGTGAATATTCAGACTACTTCTCCTCTTTCTGTGAAGAAGGGCATTGGTATTTTAATGAGGATTTCATTGAATCTGTATAACTGTCTAGGCAATATGGCCATTTTGACAATATTAATTTTGCCTATCCACGAATATGGGAAGTATTTCCAACTTTCAATTTCCTTTTTTAGTGTTCTGTAATTTTCACTGTAGAGTTCTTTCACTTCTTTGGTTATATTTATTCCCCAGTTTTTTTTTTTTTTTTTTGAGGCTATTGTTTTTCCAATTTATTTCTCAGAAGATCATTATTGGAGTATAGAAAAGATATTGATTTTTGTATGTTGATCTTGTAATCGGCTGCTTTGCTGAATTTATCAGCTTTAGTAGTCTTCTGGTAGAGTTTGTGAGTTTTCTAAGTATAGGATCATTTCCCTAGTAAACAAAGATAATTTGATTTCTCCTTTTCCTATTTGTATACTTTTAATTAACTTCTCTTGTATGATTACTCTGGTTAGATTTCAAGAACTATATTAAATTGGAGTTGTGAGAGTGGAAATGTGTCTAGCTCCTGGAAATGCTATTAGTTTGTTGTTTTTTTTTTCCATTCAGTATGATGCTGGCTTTGGGTTTGTCATATTCAGACTTTAAGATGTTCAGGTAACTTCTTTTTATCCCTAATATCTTCATTATTGTTACCATTAATGGTAACTGAAGTTTGGTGATGAATTTTGTCAAAGGCTTTTTCTGCATCTATTGAGGTGATCATGTGATTTCTGTCCTCAAGTTAATTTACATGGTATATTACATTTATTAATTTGCTTATGATGAACCAATCTTGTCTCCCTAGGATGAAATCAATTTGATCATGGTATACAATTTTCTTAATATGTTTTTAAATGCAGATTGTTGATATTCTGTTAAGAATATTTGCACCTATGTTCATAAGGTATATTATTCTATTGCGTTGTGTCTTTATTTGATTTTACTGATACCAGCTTCGAAGAATTAGTGAGTGTTCCCTTCTTCTTTATTTCATGGAAAAATTTGTGGAGGATTGGCATTAGTTGTTCTTTAATGGTCTGGTAGAATTCAGCTGAAAATCCATCTGATCCTGGGAGGGGTTGTCTTTCTTGAAAGATGGTTAATTACAACTTTAATCTCATTGTGTGATCTTGGTCTGTTTAGGTTTTTTGAATCCTCTTGGTTCAATTTATGTAAGTCATATGTGTCTAGAAATTTGTCAATATTTTATAAATTTCCCAATTTATTGAAATATAAATTTTCAAGATAGTTCCTAATGATCTTCTGGATTGCTGTGATGTCTGCAATGATATTTTCTTTTCAATCTCTTATTGATTTATATCTTCTCTCTCTTTGGTTAATTTGGCTATCAGTATACAAATCTTATTTATCTTTTAAAAGAACCAACTCTTTGTTCCATTGTTCCTTTGTATTGTTTTTTTTAAGTTCTAGCTTCATTAATTTTGGTTCTGATCTTAATTATTTCTGGTCTTCCACTGTTTTTTTTTTTTTTTTTTTTGAAATTAGCTTCTTCTTCCCTTTCTAGGATTTTTAAGAGAACATTCCTTTAAGAGAATATGATTCAATTTCCATGTGTTAAAATGACTTCTGTTTTCTTCATCTCATTATTGATTTCTAATTTCATTCCATTAGGATCTGATAAGATGCAAAGAATTATCTCAATTTTTTTTTTAATTTTTAAGTTTTGCTTTGTTTTCTAAAAAATGGTTTGTTTTGTAGAAGGTTCCATATGTAGATGAGAAGAAAGTGAATTTGGTTGTTGGTGTGTGAAATATTTTAAAGATGTCTATTAAGTACATTTGATTAATAGTACTTTTTTATATTTAAAGAGTCTTGGGCTGGGGATGTGGCTCAAGTGGTAGCGCGCTTGCCTGGCATGCATGTGGCCCGGGTTCAATCCTTAGCACCACATACAAAGATGTTGTGTCTGCCGAAAACTAAAAAATAAATATTTAAAAAAATTCTCTCCCTCTCTCTCTCTCTCTCTCTTTAAAAAAAAGAGTCTTTACTTAATTTATGGCTGGATGATATATCTGTTGGCGAGAGGTGTGTTGAAGTCACATAGTATTATTATATCGAGGTCTATCTGAGCCTTTATATCAACTAGGGTTTGTTTTATATAAGTAAGTACACTGATATTTTGGACATAAACATTTATAATGATTGTATTTTGTTGTTGGATAGTTGCCTAACTAATATGACATGACCTTCTTTGTCTGTTCTGATAAATTTTGGCTTTACATCTACTTTGTCAGATGTAAGAGTAGCTATTCCTGCTTGTTTTTGGTCTTCTTTTACATAGTATATCTTTCTCTCACCTATCACTTTAGCCTATGGATGTCTTTGCCTGTATGGTGAGTATCTTATAAGAAACTTAGGGTTGGGTCCTGTTTTTAATCCACTCTGCAAGTCCATGTGTTTTAACTGAACAGTTGAGGCCATTTTACATTCAGCGTTATTATAGAAACATGACTTACATTTCCTGCAAATTGAATTTACTTATAATGCTTAATGCAATATTTAATGCATTAATGTTTAATGCTGTCTTTTACTTGGTTACTATTCTATTAGGATTCAATCATTTGCAGGATCTGTTGTTTATTTTTCTTCATTCCTTCTGCATATTTCAGTAAGCATTTTCTGTAGTGTGGACTTTGTAGTCATGAATTCTTTCAGTTCCTGCTTATCTTTGATTTGCTTATCATTGATAGTTTGTTGAATATAGCAATCATGGTTGGCAACCATTAGCTGGATTTTAGAGCCTGGCATGGGAGAACACAAGTCTAATAGGCTTCACTCTAAATGTGACCTGATGTTTTTTGTTTTTGTTTTTCTCTTGTGGCTTTTAAAATTCTATCATGATTCTCTGTTAAGACATTGTAATTATAACATGATCTGTGGAGAATATTTCTTGATCTTGACTATTTGGGGTCTAAATATCTCTTCTATTTGGATTTCGACCTCATTCCCACATTTTGGAAATTAATTTATATTAATTCACTGAAAAAGTTGTGAATTACTTTAGTTTGTATTTTGATGCCTTCTTCTAAACCAGTGATTCTTATATTTTGTCTCTTAATGTTTTCCCAGATTTGTCTGGGAAAACATTATTCTGGTCATGGTCTCTTATCATAGTTTCTTTATTGCTGATTATGTTTTCAAGATTATATACCTTTTCTTCAAGGTCTGAAAATCTGTCTTCTTTGTGATCTAACCTATTCATAATGCCTCCAAATGAGTTTTTAATTTGGTATGTGGAGTCTTTGTTCTTTTTCAAAATGTCTATCCCTTTATTGAAATGTTCTTTCATTTCCTGTATTTTCTCTTAGTTCATTTCTTAGGTCTTTTTTTTTTTTTTAGTTTATTGGTCATATTAACTATAAAGTTTCTAAATGCTTGCTCTGACATTTCCTCCAATGGGATCAGTTGTTGAAGTTTTGTGGGCTATTAAGATTGACTTGTTCCCTTGGTTTTTCATATTTTTAACCATCTGCTGGGATGATTATGTCTTCACTTTTATGCATGCTACTATTTAGTAAGCTTCCTTCTTTTAAGTTTATCAGGCTGGGAAAACATCTAACTGTTGATATTGCTACTCATCATGTACCTACTGGTTTTTACAGTGTCTAGCACCACTTTGAGAGAAATCTGTAAATTGTATTAACTGCATTTGCTTTGGAACAAAGCCATATACCAGCAAATCTTAGGAAAAAAGTCTTATTGAAAATGTTCTGCACAATTTCTCTAATCCAAATCTCAATTTCCAATAACGTTCTTAAATAAATTAATAAACTAGTCATTAAAAATAGCATAATTACTATTAAACTATATAAGGGTTGAAAAGGAAAAGGAGAAAAAGAGGGAAAAATAAAGAATAAAGAAAAGAGAGAAAAAAATAATAGAAACTGTTTTAGTCAGGGTTGTTTTTTTTTAATTGTTGTTGTTTTCTGCTCTGACCAAAAGACCTAACAAGAACAATTTTAGAGCATGAAAGTTTATTCGAGGGTTATAGTTTCAGAGGTCTCAGTCCATAGATGGTCAACTCCATTGCTTTAGGCCAAAGGTAAGTCAGAACATCATTATGGGATAGAGTGTAGGAGGTAAGCAGCTCAAATAATGACAATCAGAAAGCAGAGAAACTGCTGAGCACACCAAGGACAAAATACCCCCAAAATATACACCCAATGAACTACTTTCTCCGGACACACCCTACATGCCTAAAGTTACCACCCAGTTAATCCACACAACTAGATAAATGCACTGATTAAGTTAAGTCTCTCATTATCCAATCATTTCACCTATAAAATTTCTTGTATTGTCTAACATATAAGCTTTTTGGAGACACTTCATATCTAAACCATAACAGAAACTAGATACAAAGAAGAAGAAAATGGTGAGTGGGGTAGAGACAGGATCAGGTAACACAAGAGGGAAAAGAGAGACTAAGAAGAGCAAGTATAAACCTGAGCTTGAAGAGAAAGTGAAAAATAATGATTCCATTTAATGCTTTAAAATTTAGAAGAAATACAATCAATTGGGTGGAGAGCTGCAATATCAAATATAAGATAACACCTATCAATTCAACAGGAAAGTGACAGCTATAAGATCAAAACTGACAGTACTGTTACTTATGATATTCCATGCCAACTATTTAAGGTTGGGAAATTTCCTATTTAATCCTCTTGATTTGGATTTAATCAGGACTCAGGATCATTAGAAGGTAGCCACCACTCCTCAGTTTTAACTCTAAATTTTCCTGGGTATGGGGGTAGTGATCACACTAGCACACCTCAGATAAAATTCTAGGAAGTCCCCTATAATCTTGTGTGTCCAGTCATCTGCTAGCCTTCTGTTGGGTTAGAGAAGATGATCTCTAACTGTAACTTAATAGCTAGTTAGGGATTATAGTGTTGTATGCTGTCCTGAAGAAAAGCTGTGTACCCAGTGCTATGAAATCATAATGTGTGCTCCCCCTTGTATATTTAAGAGTAGGTGGGGTGTGTCAGTCTAAGGTAGAGGTACTGTGACCTAGACAAAGTGGTGCCCATGGAAAGCACAGGGCTTTTTCGCCTTCTGGAGGGGACAGGTTCAGGTCAGTGGGCTTGTTTTGGGGCATACTGAGGAGTGGTTAGCTATGGAATGCTCCTCTATAAGCCCATTTGTGGGGTGTACCATGTTTAATAGGCTCAATAATGTCTTATGGCTGCTTGGAGTTATCTTAAGAAAATGTCTTCTATGGGTCCATGTATCTGAATGAGAATTGTGTCAAATCACAACTCTGTCACACACAAGTATGGACCATCTGAGAGGTGCTGGGATGAGGAGCCACCTCCCTGGTTGCCGTAGTTCTCATCCAGTCACTGATGCTTTTTAGTCAGTCCAGAGGCCCAAGTCTGCATGTTTGGTGGGCATTGCATCTGCAGACCATTTCTGTTGGGTGTGGGGGTGCAGGGCTGCTGTAGGTACTCCCCTCTGTCAGGGCTTCTTGGTAGCAGCCATATAAAAGTGCTTGGTGGGTGTCTACAACTGTGAGGTCTGCAAATGCAGACTCTCTGTTGGCAGCCTGTGGCACAGAAACATATACAATGATTGCTGCGGATGACAGGGGTTTTATTTTGTCACCAGGGCGGGTGTCATGTGGCCCATCTTTGCTTGAGCTCCTGCAGCCCATGCCTGTGAGGAACACTGGATTGGGGTTAGCTTTCCCTGGAATTCTCTTGCCATAGGGTCAGTTCTACCCCACTCCCCTTGTCCAGGACAAGGAGGAGAAAATTTCAGTGACCTTCAGCTAGCAGTTACCTCTCTACAAGGTCTTTCTAGATGGATTACTCAGATAACCCATTCCAGAGGCATTCCTTATGGATTTGTTACTCTCTGAAGGTGGGAAGATGCTATATCGATTTAATTTCTCCTGGGAAGACTGGCTAGCTGTGGTCTATACAAAATGACTTTCTGCAAAAAAATTTGAGCTGAAGTGTAAGATCTTCTTCATTATCTTTAAAGCTCCTGTCCCATTTTAACTCAGTGTGCTTTTTCTTTCCAACTATTGTTACAAAAGCCATATTGTGAGTTTTGGCTCTTCCTCTTTCTCTTTTGATACTCCTTCCCTGTGGCCCACCTTGGTCAGAGTTCAAAGTCAAGGAATTCTTATGTTCTCTGTTATTAACCAAATTTCAAGCCTTTCCAAGTCTCAAGCCACCGAATACTGAGTTTTGAAGTGTTTACTCTTTCAGCAACATCTCTGGTCAGCTGTTCTGTCACTATTTTGATTCTGGGTCATGGAGGAATTGACGGTTGCTGACAAATCTACTTTGTCATCTTCTCATGTCCAACAGTGATTTTTAAATAACTATTTCAAATATGACAAAACTCAAAGAGATTAAATAATTTACCCAATATAACTGGTAGAGCCTTGACTAGAATCTAAGCAGACAAGTTTTAGAGGTCCCCCATCTGAATCAGTCTACTTCAAAGGAAAAGAACATATTTGCAGGGATTTAGGAAGCATGTTAAGTCCAAAACCCTCACATAATAAGAACACGTGTTCAGAAGCCAAAAGCTGTAATTATGGAGAGACTCATTGATGACGCATGTCATGTCAAAAAGATATGGACCCAGGCAGTAGCTCTAAATAATCCTGCAAACTTGGGAGATCACTGTAATGGCACTTGCGGTTTTCACTTACTCTGTTTCCTTGTGGCTGAATGGAAGCAGAATGCTCTCACTGCCTGGACTGTTTTTTTGTCTACTCTTAACTACCCAACAGAAAGCACAAGCCTTTTGAAGTGTGATAGGCTGGTATGCCAGGGATATTTCTGAATAATTTTATTCTATTACTATTACTTACAAGAAAGAAATGTGAATGGACTATTTTAAAGACAAATAAAATCTAAATGTCATTAAATAGGCTTAAGGATGCTATATTGTAGAACAGAAAGTCAAGGTTGGCCACAGAAACTAACACATGCATACAGAGAACAAAGGAAATCGTGGAGAGAGATGTGTATCAATGCTCAAAAAGACCTTGCAGCTCATTGATTTGAAATAGTTATGTATTAATTTTAACTGTGGATAATTTGGGACTGTTTTGTATTGTGCCCATATTAGAAAGGCAAATGTGTTACTCTCACCCCTTTATCAAGAGCTAGAATAAGTCAGGAGACTGCTGATTGCAAATTAAAATGCTAATTTCATTCCATTTTAATTTTTGATAAATTCCTATTGAGAGCTACTGATTTTAGAAACTTTTAAGTACTACAATAGCTTTCAGTATATTGAGTCCCTGGGAGTTTGCCTCTGAGGCTAATGTGTTTCAGCCTCTCTTATGAGTTCATCTAAAATGCCATCAGAATGAGTAAATGCTACCCCCTGGTAGAGAAGACAACTTTTAATTTATAGAAGGCAAAGTACTTGAGGTCATGTAATTTTGGTCTCAAATGCAAACAAGTTATTGCAAATACTAGCTATGTTTTAGGTTATTATAACAAAATTCCTGAAATAATTAACTTTAAAAAGAAGAATGATTTATTTTGGCTTACAGTTTGGGAGGTTTCAGTTCATGGTTGGTTGGCCCTCTTGCTCCTGGGCCTGTGGTAAGTCAGCACATCCTGGAGGGAACACGTGGTAGAAGAGGAAGCTTCTCACCTTATGGAAGCCAGGAAGCAAAGAGAAACAGGAAGGGGCTGGGGTCCTAATATCTCCTTCAAGGGCACATCCCCAATTACCTAATTACTACTACTAGGCCCCACCTCTTAAAGGTTTCACCACCTCCCAATAGTGCCACAACCTATGGGCCAAATCTTTAATATATTTCCAAACAATGTACTAACTTTAAAGAAAATTCAAATACATAATGGTATTGAAGAGGATAGCCAGGGTTTAGCAATAGAAGTACCAGTAGCAGCAGCAAAATACAAAGAAAGTGGTAGTAATTATGCAGTGCTATCTAAGCCTTATTGTATGCTTACTAGGTATGCATGACTGATCCAAGGGCCTTAACATGTATTCTGCATTTTAATCTTTACAACAATCCTTTAGATGCTTTCATTATCTCCTCTACAGCCAAGAAAAGTAAAACAAAGAGAAGTTCAACCAATTGCCTAAGGTCACACAGCTAGAAAGGTGAGATCAGAAATCAAAGACTGACTGTGGGTTCATGCTGTATAACCAGCTGAGTGCCTCAGGCCCTTTGGGCTGTGTAGGAAGCTACACATTGCTCAATGTCAATAAAACTAATGTGAGGACTGAGGATTGTCTTTGTTCTGTATTCCTGGAAAACTAGAGATGAAGTATGTACAAAAATAGAAAATTCTAGAAGGTTATTCTTTAATAGAGAATACATAAAAGAACACATTTATCCCCAGAATCATTTCCAATGAATTCAATTAGATGATAGAAGTACTGAAGAGGAATGCAGAACCCAAATGCTCAGAAAGCTAGCAGTTGATTCATAAAATCTATACTATACATATAACTGATAATGCACTATGTTTTCTGGAAGTGAAGGCAGCCTGCTGCTCTATCTGAATCACAATATGACATGTTTCTTATATTTTGTTCCCCCAGTATTTTTTGGAGTGCCTCACACACAGAAAATATTTAATATTGGTTGACTAAATAAATGTGAGGCATTTTCCTACAGAACACAGAATTATGAATTTATTCTAGTAATTCTTATTGAGTGTCCTCTATCTGTTCGGCACTACTTTGGTGACTAAAAAGCTATCAGTGAGCCAGTAAGTGGTGGCACTTACATTATAATAAGACAAGATGGACAATAGTAACCTTTGAATAAATAAAATAATTCCATATATTATCAAGTACCGTGATGAAAATCAAAAGGATTCTGTGGTGCAATATTAAGTGAATGGACTTAGAAGACATTCATGAATGGACTAAGGAAAAAGGATTTGGGGATGAAGATGAGGGGACAAGATCAAGAACTGGCTTTATTAAACTTAAATTTCAAATCAGATATCCAACTACAATTGTCAATTTTTATATTGAAAAATATAGAAATTTTAAAATAATTAACATACTAATGGCACTTGAAGCCATGGGATTGTATCAAATATAATAGCAGATATATAATTTATTAAGTTAGTGCAAACCTATGCTAATTGGCTCAATGAGAGGAAATGGCTTTCCTTTGTAAAAGCACCATAAAGATTAATATCACCTGTGAGCCTGACTACCTGGCATTGGTCATGTTGAATGCTACTTGTCTGAAATTCAAGATAAAGACAGCATAGGGGCAAGGAACATGTGGTGCTTAAAAAGTAGGTCGGAAGCCTTCCCTCCATTTCAATTCCTAGATGCTATGGTTACATAAATTTCACCATACAGACTCAACCACAGACAGTTCTAATTCTGGTGGGGTGAATTTTGATCAGTACTGGGAATATGTTAATCACTTTGACCAAGGAATCAACTTATTGAATTGAATTTACCAGAAAGTGTCAACATTAAGTTGTTTGCCCGGAAAGAGTTTAGAACTTATATTCAGTTTGTAGAAACGAATGCATCTATATATGGTACCCAAAGCTTTCATATTACAGTGTTACACCTGTTATGCCCCTAGAGATGGGGGATAGTTAGAGGTCAGAGGAGGAACACAGTACAAGGTCCCATGTCACTAGATGCACTTTAGTATGAGATTTTGTTGGAGACTGAGACTGAGATACCAGTGAGAAAGAAAGAAGGAGCCAGGAAAGCAGGGAACCACAGAGGCCAACCACAGTGTGTTTTAATAAAGATTTGTTGCCGAAGAGGTGAGCAAGATGGCAGAAAAAGGGAGACCAGCAAGGGCATGAACAGGCACAGTGAGTGGCATTGAGGGTCCAGATATATTCGGGTAGGTTGGAAAGCAAAGAATGATTGCAGAGACTTAAGAATCAAAAGCAATATTATTTCTGAGGGCTCACAGTCTGGGTAGTGAGACAAAACATATTGATACTGAGATATTTCATAAAACCTACCTGGTGGTTACTGTCAAGTGCTATGATACAGAGGATCCAAAGAGAAAGTTAAATTGAGGTACCCATCAGGAGAAGGAATGGAGAGACTTCAAGAGATAATTTATTTTTCTGTATTTTTAATAAACTAGGAATAAGATGAGTGGAGTGAGGGAGAAAGGATGTTACAATCAAAGGGTTCGACCAAGGTAGGAAGGTGGAAATAATCAGTTAATCTGTTGGAAAGGTAGGTGGAAATTATCAGTTAATCAGTTAATCTGTTGGGTAACAAGAGATTTGTCCTGGGAGATAAGAAGGATCAGATTGAAGAGGTAGAAGTAAAGGGGGAAAAGATTCCTGGAGGATTACTCTCTAGGGTTGTAGGATTAGGTCACTGAAAAACAAAATACAAACAAACAAAAAAAATAAAAACGGAAGCCAGAGGAAGACATTCTAGAAGATGGTACAAATCAAACCATTTCCAGACATAAAATTACCAGGGGGAAAAAATAACAATCCAGCAAAATACATTGCACCCAATTTCTTTTAGCTTCAGGCACAGTCCTCAATATTTATTTCATTGCTCTTTTATGAGTTTAAAAAAAACTCATATAATTATATGCATTCATTTTAAAAATAACCAAAAAGAACTCCTTAGCTTTTTAATTAAAAAGAGGAAAGTTTGACATGGGGCTTAGAATCATGGTTAAAGATGACGCTAGTGGCAAGTCAAACATTTTGGAAATGAGTTAATGCACATCTGCTAAAGAACCTGTTGTTTCCATTTGAGCAGAATATTCGGAGTGCAATGACATATGCAAAATAAGAAATTTAATATTTTAAGCCTTCAAGATGAATGTTACAACATCTGAACAAGAATAAATGCCATGATTATTCAATTACCTTGCATCCCAGGGTCTTATTTACCATCAACTTTCCCAGCATGCTCATCTATTTACTGTTAAATTGAATAATTTCTCCTAAAGGGGATAACATAGTCTTACTGACAGCTTGTCCCTGAACTCCTGATTTCATAGCATTGATAAACTAATATACAAATGGAAAAGTAGAAACTACATAGAAATGGTTGCTTATGTGCACCAGATCTAATGCAAATAACAGCTGCCAAATAGACTGCCTGAACTTATTTCATTTCTCTTCTTAACTACATTTCTCTTTGGTAATATTCCCTCTTTTAAATACAGTATATGAAACAGGCACAAATGGCATACAACTCCATTAAATTGCTGATGGTTCTGTTTTCTCCTGAAGCCTTTCTTGAATGATGCATAAGCAACACTATAGTTTCCATGTTAGTCTAAGATCATCTGATGAAATTCTTACACTTAGATTAACTATTACTCTTCTTAAATTACCATTTTCCCACTGATGTTTGGCAACTTATTTAAAGAAGCAAGCTAGGGGTCGAGTTTTACTTCTTGCTCTATGAAGGCATTGGCAGAACGCTGACTGTGAGGCATAGGAGTGTTTTCTTTTTTCCTTTTGCATCAGCTATGCTTTGTTGAGACACAACAGGTGAATCCAATATGGACTGATAGATGGGGGTTTCTATTCTTCCCCAGTATAAAATAAAATCAACTGGTCTGGTTTTGTGACAACGTATGCACATATATATGTATGTATATGTGTATACATAAATATATAGGTGAAATATGCATGTATATACATAATATACATATAGTCAGTATTCAGTATGTATGGGTTCCACATTTATGGATTCCACCAACTCTTGAATAGAAAATATTCAGGAAAAAATTACATCTGAATTGAACATGATTTTTTTTTCTTATCACTATTACCTAAGCAACCCATGACAGCAACTATTTTCATAGTGTTTAAATTGTATTAGGTATTACAAGTAATCTAGAGATGATTTAAAATACAAAGGAGGATGTGCATAGGTTATATGCAAATACTACGTCATTTTGTTTAAAGGACTTAGGGATATTTGAATTTTGGTATCCATAGAGTGTTTTGGAAGAAATCCTCCATGGACACATAGGAAAAACTGTACATACATAAGTATATGTACATAGGTGTACACACACACACTTCACCTCCCCCAATCTACATAGATGTCTCCACTTGCCATACAATTACTCAAACCCAAACATAGAGTTTCCTTGATCTCTTTTCCTCACTGCCCCATCAACAAGACCTGTTGTCTCTGTCATTTAAAAAAAATCCCCAAACCTGACTCATTCTCATCTCCTCTGTCACCACTAGTCTAAGTCAACATTAATTCTCTTCTGGATTATACTATGACCCTCTGGAAGCCAGTGGATCCCCTGGCTTCCATTTTTCCTCTTCAATCTCTTGTCCACATAGCAGTCAAAAAAAATCACTAAAAAGGTTCCTCTTTAAAAAAAATCCTCCCCATATGATAATAAAGATGGAAACTGACAATCCAAGGTTGTGATCAGGGAATAGGGGGCTCAATTGAGTTAGTCCAAGTGACACCCTATCCCTTGATTGAGGAGTACAAGAAGCACTCCTGCCCCATAACTTCTCAAACAAACCAAGTTGAATGACTTCTCCATATGGAAAAGTGGGATTTCTGATGTAAAATAGAAAGGGCAAAAATGTTTCATAAGCAAAAACAATGGATATGTATTACATGTTCATGTTTAAATTCTTATTAGTCCAAAATGAAATGAGAAAAAAAAATAATGCAATAAAAATTGTTTAAAGGGCTGAGGATACAGCTTAATTGTAGAACATTTGCCTAGCATGAGAAGGCCCTAGGTTCCATAGCTAGCATTTAATTTATATTATGTACATATACATACATATACATAATGTATACATATATATAACATATACACATATAATATATAAGGTTTTTATGTACATATATATAATATGTATGTATCTGAACATAATATAAGAGCTTTTAAATATAAATGAAGCTAAATATGCTTAATTTTAAAAAAACTGTCTTTTTTTTTGTGTGTGTGTGTGTGTTGCTGGGGATCAAACCCAGGGCCTGTGCATGTGAGGCCAACACTCTACCAACTAAGCTATATCCCCAACCCAAGCTTCCTTATTGTTTAACTGCCCTTTTGACTTTTCTGGTTTTGGTGATAAAATGCCCTTCCTTTTAAATAGAAGGGAGAGTGGAATTCACTTTTCTTTTTAAGTCTTTACTTGGCAAAATAAGGTCAGCAGCTCTATGATTGTTTCTTAATATCTCATTTGGTTTTACTTGTTCATACTCAAACCTTTGGAAATACTCAATATTTTGCATGTATTTCCAAAGTGCTTTCTAAACTGTTCTTGGGGTTACCTAAAAAACAAGTGCAGAAGTGCTGGTATAAGAAATTTTGGGATTTTTTTTTTTAAATCACAGCCTTAAAAGTGGTAATAAACATTGTGAATCTCCAAAAAGAAGACACTGTATACAGCATATCTCAAATTATTTGACCAAAGAACTCTCTTTGTGAAGAACTATCTTAGAGACTTGTTCAGGAAAATGTCAACTCATTCACTCATGAAACACTTCAATTTGCACTTGGTGTATGCTCGTAAATATAATGCATCATTACCCTTTTTATAGAAAGAGAAAACCAAGGGGCACAAGAGAAATTAAGATGCAAATTTAAACATCTGTGATATGTCATTCTGAACTACAACCTTAGTATTTTCAAAATAGTCTTTTCTTAGCTTGATCTGCACATTTATGAAAAATAATTCCCATTCACATCCTTATACTTTCCCAAATGACTCTGAAATGTCAAACCATTGTGTAAATTTGAAACACCAACTTTAGACCTTTACTGAAGTTAGATTACTGTTGCCAGAGTAACTATCAAGTATCACAAGGCAAGGGAAGCCAGGAAAACATCTCCTTCCATATCAAGCATTGAATAAAACAAGATGCTTCGAAATCTGTGATGGATAGAACAGGATGTTACAAAACTATTGTTGCTGTACCTATAAATTCAAAGTCACAAGGTCCATTTGATGACAAAGAGTCAGGAGACAGTTACATAGCTTCTCTTCAAAAGGAAACAATAAATACTTTTAAAAAATACTGAATAACACTATGTTTCTTGCTATAAAAGTATGCTGGTTATATAACAGAAGATAAGTAGTTTTATAATTAGCACTTGTTTATAGATGTCATATATTATGTCATGCCTGGAGGGACAAAAGAGGTTCTAATTTAGTCATTCAAATAGAATTTATTGAGGCCATATGGAGAAATGAGAGAGCCATTATACTAATGGTAAATAGACTGAACAATGGATAAATAATTAAACCCAGTACAATGATAGATTAGTTCATGAACATCATATTATTGAGACAAAATGACTTAGCATGGGTTACCATTCACGTAGGTGGGTATGAGCATCTATTCTACTCCTTTCTTTACATTCTCCAGCTCTTCTTATCCTTAACATTAGTAGATAATCATGAGAGAATGGACTCACTTGAGAGAGAAAGCTCAGAACAGGAGGCATTGTGGAGGCTGTTTATATCATAGACTCAATATGCAGGAGGGGCTCAGGGGCTCAGGAAATAATGAGGAAAGATAAAATTCCTTTTTGAAGTAGTGGTTGATACCAGGGAGCTGGAGAAGCAAGCGTAGGTTACAGAATGCAGGAATCAGGAAAATATAACTCAATACTTCCTCTGAAATCAAGGAAAGTTGTGTCAAGGAAATGTCCAAGTTCATTCCTGGACTTTCCAGGTTAGATAATCCCTTGAGATATGGATAAGGTCGGGATGCATAATTTATCTAGGTATACAAACAGTATAGCTATCTTTGGCACTTAAGTGCAGTCAGATAAAAAAAAAAACCTTCAGGGATCATTTTAAACAAACCCACACAAATTCAGAGAAGGGAACATCATTTCTTTTTGAGATAATAATGAAAAATTTCAGAAATGGAGTATGACTCAAAATACACTCAAATTAATTAGGTAGTCTGTATTCTGTTTTCTTAATTACATCTTTCAGAGTGATTGAAAATTCTGAGTGTAGTAAAATATTTTATTAAAATTATAGAAAAATCAAGTACAAATGGTCAAAAATATATGAAAAAAATGTTCAACATCTAGCAATTAGAGCAATGCAAATCAAAACTACTCAAAGATTTCATCTCACTCCAGTCACAATGGAAATTGTCAAGTATACAAGTAATAATACATGTTGGCGAGGATGTGGGGAAAAAGGTATACTCATACATTACTTGTGGGACTGTAACTTGTTGCAACCACTGTGGAAAGCAATATGAAGATTCCTCAGAAAACCTGGAATGGAACCACGATTTAATGCAGCTATCCCACTCCTTGGTTTATACCCAAAGGACTTAAAATCAGCATACTACAATGATGCTGCCACATCAATGTTTATAGCAGCTCAATTCACAATAGCTAAACTGTGGAACCAATCTAAGAGCCATTCAATAGGTAAATGGATAAAGAAAATGTGGCATATATACACAATGGAATATTACTCAGCCTTAAAGGAGAATAAAATTATGGCTTTTGCTGGTAAATGGATGGAGCTGGAGAATATCATGTTAAAAAACGCCAATCCCAAAGAATGAAAAATTGAATGTTTTCTCTGATATGTGGTTGCTTATTCACAATAAGGGGGGATGGTTAGGGAAGAATAGAGGTACTTTGGATTTGGCAGAGCGGGAAGAGAGGAGGGGAGGGAATATGGGAGTAGGAAAGATAATAGAATGAATAGAGCATATATGTGCATATATGACTATGTGAACGATGTGATTCAACATGGTACAACCAGAGGAATGAGAAGTCATACTCCATTTATGTATGATTTATCAAATGCATTCTACTGCCATGTTTAACAAACTAGAACAAAAGAAATTTTTAAAAAGATGCAAAAAAATTATAGCCAAATCAACTTATATAATCATCAATACCATTACCATCACCAATTCCATCACCACTTTCAGCAGCAGATCACCTCAATCACACCTTCAACCATGTCCACCCTCATCACCACCATCATTGCCACTGCCACCATCACCAACACCTCCATCATTGTCATCATCATTATCATAATAGCTAACATTTATTGAAGATTACTATCGGCCTATCATTATTCTAAAACCTTTACATGAATCAACTCTTTAAACTCTCTTCAGGGTCTCAGCTGAGATACCATTTCCCTTAAATATGCCTTCAATTTTCCTCCTTTAAAGGATGTTTTCTCTTCCTCTGGGTAGGTCTTTTCACATTGTAGTAATGGAACATACTGCTTCTTAATTTACCTTCTTCATGGACAAATTGTGCTTCATTCTACTTTAAACCTCCCCAAGTACTCAGCCCAACCCATTGTGTTATTAGTAGTTGCTAAAAATCTTTATTTATTTATTTAGGTAAATGAGCAAATAAAAAGATAACATCTAAGGATACATTTTTAAGACTGACTCCCTCATTTTGAAATACAAATAGATGTTTTTGGTTGAATCTTTCCAAAAGGTCAATTAATTAATTTCACATATTTAGGTCAAACTTATGTCTTCAAAATTCCCAGAAAATGAATGACAAGTTACACATAAATCTTGTTAATTGTGATATAAAAATATCAAATAATCATGAGCACATTTAAAAAAAAACACAAGTACAGAAATGACCACACTGTTGAACATTTATATAATAAGCTTTTGATTTGCAACAGATGTTTATTTGTAAGTCATGCCATTAATGGTGCCATCATCAGTGCTGACACATCTTTGTGTCATACAGGAACTGCCCTTGCTGTTGTGGATGCTTGCTGTGGTAGTGGGGCCTTTAGCAAAATTTATTGCACCCAAAGCATGCAGCAATGTCAAGCTCTAACCCTAAGTTCTATGATTACAAAATTAATATACTTCTCATTCTGAAATGTCTAGTGCTGAGCATACAACAGTTGTCCAAAGAGGCTTGTTAAATGATAAGTAATTTACTGCTTCATTTGACAAATATAGATAGTTAGAAACAGGAATTAGATAGTTTGACTAAGTACAGGATAGTACAGACTAGCTAAATTAATCTTCTTAGATACATCAAACCACAAATGCCCAGCTATCCATGTAGTTGGATGTGCCAATGTGATTTAAGTACTAGCCAGTATAAGGTAAGCAGAGATTTCTAGTCCTGATCCATAAAGAACCTCCCTTGTGTGAAGTTCTAGCCATTTTCCTATTGTACTCCCCTGACAAGTATGGTGACTGTGGGAATCCCATAGTTAAGTTGAGAAAAAGCAATAACAAACAAAAAGCATAAGATAGAAGAATTCTGAATCTTTGAGTGACAATCTGGAAGAGAGCTGACAAGGGACACATGTTTGAGACCTTATCTGAACAATAAATATAATCAATCACAAAGATTTCAGGGTTTATGGATTAAAGCACCTCAAGTATCTTAATTAACACATAAGTTAGTATCTCAAAGTGGATATTGCTCTAATAGAAGCCTTAATCATGGGGCATATAGTGATAGAAGAAATATCCGAAGCTGGAAAATGGAGATCTGTATTATTGGGGGACAAAATATTTGGCAAGTCTATCGCCGGCTATAAGAAAATCAACTAAGTGTCCAATTACCTTGTAACTTTAGGGAAAGTTGAAATACTGGTGATTATTTGCTCCCATTAGCTGCCATTGTTATGATGCCACAATAAAAATAAAAAGCAAAAGTATTCTTACTCAGGAATTGGCTTGAGTTAGAAGCAATTGGAGATCCAGTACTTCATAAGTTTGAAAAATCTAGACTGTTTATATATACCAAAGAGAAACAAGTAAGACTGAAAAATATCTTTGAATAAAACATATTTCAGCTGAAAGAAGTGATTCAGCCTTGCAGCAAAGATCAGTTTGAAGATCTTACCTTCCCACTCAAGCTGTGCTTTCCCGAGGCCAGAGCATATCCACAGTTAAGCTGAGAAAGACAGGCACTGGGCCAAGGAAACTAAGAAAGCAGATTTGAGCCGCCCCCTCCCCCTGCACCGGCAAGGTAGAGGGAACTGTGACCACGCACAGAGCAGGCCCAGCGGCCTGCTGAGGGGCAGAGCCACCCCCCACCCCCCGCGCCTGCCAGGTGACCACCGACAGAAAAGGCCCAGTGGCCCGCGGTGGGACAGAGCTTCCAATCACTCCTGCAAGGTAGGCGGGCCTGTGACCCACCGGCAGAAGAGGAGCAGCGGCCTGCTGAGAGGCTGAGCCGCCCCCTCCCCTTGTGCCGGCAAAGTAGAGGGAACTGTGACCATGCACGGAGCAGGCCCAGCGGCCTGCTGAGGGGCAGAGCCGCCCCACACCCCCCGCGTCTGCCAGGTAGGGGAACTGTGACCACCGACAGAAAAGGCCCAGTGGCCCGCGGCGGGACAGAGCTTCCAATCACTCCTGCAAGGTAGGCGGGCCTGCGACCCACCGGCAGAAGAGGAGCAGCGGCCTGCTGAGAGGCTGAGCCGCCCCCTCCCCCTGCGCCGGCAAAGTAGAGGGAACTGTGACCACCATCAGAACAGGCCAGACCTGCAACCGAGAGACAGAATAGGCCCAGTGGCCTGAGGAAGGGTAGAGCCGCCCCCCCCCCCCGCGCCTGCAAGGTAGGCGGACCTGCGACCCACTGGCAGTACAGCCCCAGAGGCCTGCAGAGGGGCAGTGCTGCTGCCTGCGCCTGCAAAGTAGACAGAACTGTGACCACCGACAGAACAAGCCTAGCGGCCCGCAGAGGGACAAAGCCGCCGCCCGCGCCTGCGAGGGAAACTTTGCAACTATACAAGACTAATATAAATATATAGGGGGAAAATTCAATAGCACAACAGTTTCACCAAGTAGAAAGGAACGCGAACAGTATGAAGAGACAAGGAAAGAAAGGACCACAAGCATTGCAGGTCAACTCAACGTTAGAAGAGGTAATAGCTGCAGCAGATGGAATGTCAGATAAAGAATTCAGGATATACACGCTTCAGATGATCTGGAGTCTCAAGGAAGACATCAGACAGCAAAATCAGACAATGAAAGATCACTTCAACAATGAATTACATAAACAAATCCAAGAAGCAAAAGATCAACTATACAGGGAAATAGAGGTTATAAAAAACAAACAAACAGAAATCCTAGAAATGCAGGAAGCAATAAGCCAAATTAAAAACTCAATTGAGAATACTACCAGCAGAGTAGAACACTTAGAAGACAGAACATCAGACAATGAAGATAAAGTATTTCAACTTGAAAAGAACATAGACAGCTCAGCAAGACTGTTAAGAAACCATGAGCAGAACATCCAAGAAATATGGGATAACATCAAGAGACCAAATTTAAGAGTCATTGGGATACAGGAAGGGACAGAGTTTCAAACCAAAGGAATGAGCAATCTATTCAATGAAATAATACGAGTAAACTTCCCAGACTTGAAGAATGAGACAGAATCCCAAATCCTAGAAGCCTACAGGACGCCGAATGTGCAAAATCATAAGAGACCCACACCTAGACACATTATAATGAAGATGCCCAACATACAGAATAAGGAGAGAATTTTAAAAGCTACAAGAGAAAGGAAGCAGATCACATTTAGGGGTAAGCCAATCAGGATAACAGGTGATCTTTCAACACAGACTCTGAAAGCTAGAAGATCCTGGAATAACATATTTCAAACACTGAAAGAAAATGGGTTCCAACCAAGAATTGTGTTTCCAGCGAAATTAAGCTTCAGGATGGAAGATGAAATTAAAACCTTCCACGATAAACAAAAGTTAAAAGAATTTGCAGCTAGAAAACCATCTCTTCAAAACATCCTTGGCAAAACATTACAGGAAGAGGAAATGGAAAATAACGATGAAAACCAACAGTGGGAGGTAGGACAGTAAACGGGGGGGGGGGAAATAATCAAAGAGGAAAACAAACCATGTTTAGTAACAGAAATAAACAAATATGGCTGGAAGAATAACCCATATCTCAATAATAACCCTAAATGTTAATGGCTTAAACTCACCAATCAAGAGACACAGGCTAGTAGAATGGATCACAAAACAAGACCCAACAATATGCTGCCTACAGGAGACGCATTTGATAGGAAAAGACATACATAGGCTGAAGGTGAAAGGTTGGGAAAAATCATATCACTCATATGGACTTCGGAAACAAGCAGGAGTATCCATACTCATATCAAATAAAATAGATTTCAAGCCCAAGTTAATCAAAGGGGATAAAGAGGGACACTACATACTGCTCAAGGGAACCATACACCAACAAGACATAACAATCATAAATATATATGCCCCAAACAATGGTGCAGCTATGTTCATCAAACAAACTCTTCTCAAGTTCAAGAGTCTAATAGACCACCATACAATAATCATGGGAGACTTCAACACACCTCTATCACCACTGGACAGATCTTCCAAACAAAAGTTGAATAAGGAAACTATAGAACTCAATAACACAATTAATAACCTAGACTTAATTGACATATATAGAATATACCACCCAACATCAAGCAGTTACACTTTTTTCTCAGCAGCACATGGATCCTTCTCAAAAATAGATCATATATTATGTCACAGGGAAACTCTTAGACAATATAAAGGAGTAGAGATAATACCATGCATCCTATCTGATCATAATGGAATGGAACTGAAAATCAATGATAAAAGAAGGAAGGGAAAAGAATACATCACTTGGAGAATGAACAATAGGTTACTGAACGATCAATGGGTTATAGAAGACATCAAGGAAGAAATTAAAAAATTCTTAGAGATTAATGAAAACACAGACACAACATATCGGAATCTATGGGACACATTGAAAGCAGTTCTAAGAGGAAAATTCATTGCTTGGAGTTCATTCCTTAAAAAAAGAAAAAACCAACAAATAAATGATCTCATACTTCATCTCAAAATCCTTGAAAAAGAAGAGCAAAACAACAGCAAAAGAAGTAGAAGGCAAGAAATAATTAAAATCAGAGCTGAAATTAATGAAATCGAAACAAAAGAAACAATTGAAAAAATTGACAAAACTAAAAGTTGGTTCTTTGAAAAAATAAACAAAATCGACAGACCCTTAGCCATGCTAGCGAAGAGAAGAAGAGAGAGAACTCAAATTACTAACATACGGGATGAAAGAGGCAATATCACAACAGACACTTCAGAAATACAGAAGATAATCAAAAATTATTTTGAATCCTTATACTCCAATAAATTAGAAGATAGTGAAGGCATCGATAAATTTCTTAAGTCATATGATCTGCCCAGATTGAGTCAGGAGGATATAGACAACCTAAACAGACCAATATCAATTGAGGAAATAGAAGAAACCATCAAAAGACTACCAACTAAGAAAAGCCCAGGACCGGATGGGTATACAGCAGAATTTTACAAAACCTTTAAAGAAGAACTAATACCAATACTTTTCAAGGTACTTCAGGAAATAGAAAAAGAGGGAGAACTTCCAAATTCATTCTATGAGGCCAACATCACCCTGATACCTAAATCAGACAAAGACACTTCAAAGAAAGAAAACTACAGACCAATATCTCTAATGACCCTAGATGCAAAAATCCTCAATAAAATTCTGGCCACTCGGATACAAAAACTTATCAAAAAAATTGTGCACCATGATCAAGTAGGATTCATCCCTGGGATGCAAGGCTGGTTCAATATACGGAAATCAATAAATGTTATTCACCACATCAATAGACTTAAAAATAAGAACCATATGATCATCTCGATAGATGCGGAAAAAGCATTCGACAAAGTACAGCATCCCTTTATGTTCAAAACTCTACAAAAACTAGGGATAACAGGAACATACCTCAATATTGTAAAAGCAATCTATGCTAAGCCTCAGGCTAGCATCATTCTGAATGGAGAAAAATTGAAGGCATTCCCTCTAAAATCTGGAACAAGACAGGGATGCCCTCTCTCACCACTTCTGTTCAACATAGTTCTCGAAACACTGGCCAGAGCAATTAGACAGACGAAAGAAATTAAAGGCATCAAAATAGGAAAAGAAGAACTTAAATTATCACTATTTGCAGATGACATGATTCTATACCTAGCAGACCCAAAAGGGTCTACAAAGAAACTATTAGAGCTAATAAATGAATTCAGCAAAGCGGCAGGATATAAAATCAACACGCATAAATCAAAGGCATTCCTGTATATCAGCGACAAAGCCTCTGAAATGGAAATGAGGACAACCACTCCATTCACAATATCTTCAAAAAAAATAAAATACTTGGGAATCAACCTAACAAAAGAGGTGAAAGACTTATACAATGAAAACTACAGAACCCTAAAGAGAGAAATAGAAGAAGATCTTAGAAGATGGAAAAATATACCCTGTTCATGGATAGGCAGAACTAACATCATCAAAATGGCGATATTACCAAAAGTTCTCTATAGGTTTAATGCAATGCCAATCAAAATCCCAACGACATTTCTTGTAGAAATAGAGAAAGCAATCATGAAATTCATATGGAAAAACAAAAGACCCAGAATAGCAAAAACAATGCTAAGCAGGAAGTGTGAATCAGGTGGTATAGCGATACCAGACTTCAAACTATACTACAGAGCAATAGTAACAAAAACAGCATGGTACTGGTACCAAAACAGGAGGGTGGACCAATGGTACAGAATAGAGGACACAGAAACCAATCCACAAAACTACAACTACCTTATATTTGATAAAGGGGCTAAAAGCATGCAATGGAGGAAGGATAGCATCTTCAACAAATGGTGCTGGGAAAACTGGAAATCCATATGCAACAAAATGAAACTGAATCCCTTTCTCTCGCCATGCACAAAAGTAAATTCAAAATGGATCAAGGAGCTTGATATCAAATCAGAGACACGCCGTCTGATAGAAGAAAAAGTTGGCTACGATCTACATACTGTGGGGTCGGGCTCCAAATTCCTCAATAGGACACCCATAGCACAAAAGTTAATAACTAGAATCAACAAATGGGACTTACTCAAACTAAAAAGTTTTTTCTCAGCAAAAGATACAATAAGAGAGGTAAATAGAGAGCCTACATCCTGGGAACAAATCTTTACTCCTCACACTTCAGATAGAGCCCTAATATCCAGAGTATACAAAGAACTCAAAAAATTAGACAATAAGAGAACAAACAACCCAATCAACAAATGGGCCAAGGACCTGAACAGACACTTCTCAGAGGAGGACATACAATCAATCAACAAGTACATGAAAAAATGCTCACCATCTCTAGCAGTCAGAGAAATGCAAATCAAAACCACCCTAAGATACCATCTCACTCCAGTTAGATTGGCAGCCATTATGAAGTCAAACAACAACAAGTGCTGGCGAGGATGTGGGGAAAAGGGTACACTTGTACATTGCTGGTGGGACTGCAAATTGGTGCAGCCAATTTGGAAAGCAGTATGGAGATTTCTTGGAAAGCTGGGAATGGAGCCACCATTTGACCCAGCTATTCCCCTTCTCGGTCTATTCCCTAAAGACCTAAAAAGAGCATGCTACAGGGACACTGCTACATCGATGTTCATAGCAGCACAATTCACAATAGCTAGACTGTGGAACCAACCTAGATGCCCTTCAATGGATGAATGGATAAAAAAAATGTGGCATTTATACACAATGGAGTATTACTCTGCATTAAAAAATGACAAAATCATAGAATTTACAGGGAAATGGATGGCATTAGAGCAGATTATGCTAAGTGAAGCTAGCCAATCCCTAAAAAACAAATGCCAAATGTCTTCTTTGATATAAGGAGAGTAACTAAGAACAGAGTAGGGTCGAAGAGCATGAGAAGAAGATTAACATTAAACAGGGATGAGAGGTGGGAGGGAAAGGGAGAGAGAAGGGAAAATGCATGGAAATGGAAGGAGACCCTCAGAGTTATACAAAAGTACATACAAGAGGAAGTGAGGGGAAGGGGAAAAATAATATAAGGGGGACAAACGAATGTCAGTAGAGGGAGCAGAGAGAGAAGAGGGGAGGGGAGGGGAGGGGAGGGGAGGGGAGGGGAGGGAGGGGAGGGGAGGGGAGGGGAGGGGAGGGGAGGGGAGGGGGGATAGTAGAGGATAGGAAAGGCAGCAGAATACAACAGACACTAGTATGGCAATATGTAAATCAATGGATGTGTAACTGATGTGATTCTGCAATCTGTATATGGGGTAAAAATGGGAGCTCATAACCCACTTGAATCAAATTGTGAAATATGATATATCAAGAACTATGTAATGTTTTGAACAGCCAACAATAAAAAATTAAAAAAAAAAAAAGAAAAGAAAGCAGATTTGACAAGTATATTTAGAAAAAATTGGGGATATGACGGCTGGCATATGGAACTGACTGGAAGAACAACATCAGAAGCTCCTAGATTCTTGAGGCAGTGATGCTGCCAGCAAAACCTTGAGCCTAAACTTTCAAATTAAGGAACAAGTTCTTATTATGTTGCTCAAACTGGCCTCAAATTCCTGGGTTCAAATAATCCTCCTGTCTCAGTCTCTGAGTAGCTGGCACTGTAAGTTCATGCCGCTGTGTCTGACCAAGCGCAGTCTTTGAAAGCATTTGACTGCTTAAACCCTAGGACAACACTCCGACCCCTTATAGCAGAAAGAAGTGAGCAACAATTCAGTCAGTCCTTCAGGGAGAGGATGAAACAAAATGTCCACTTCTAATACAACTATAGAGAGGGTAGACAAAGGAATGTATCTGTAGACTAAGGATATAGTTGTAACACTTCTACCACTTCTAAGCTTGGAGCATTCACAATAGGCGATTAGCAGAGAATCTAGCTACTATGGTCCAGGCAATGTTTTTTGCCTCCAATTTTTTGCTTTTACTGATGGAATTTATTAGTGAGCTTATTCTTTCTCTACTGTGGGATTGAACATTGGGTGTAGGTGGTGGGTGGTGGGGCAAGAATAACTAACTTGTCTTTCTGTTCATAGACAACCCACAGGGAACCATTTCTAGTTCTGACAGATGGTTGCACATCACTGGAGGAATCCTGTTCTCTGAGTTAGACTCAGAGACCAAATGGAATTTGGGGTTATATTTGGTCTGTGGGTGTGTTACAAGTGTGTTATCTATATGAGAAGAAAAAGGAAACAAGTATTTGGAAACCAGAAAGTAAACTGTGGAAGAGACTGGTTGGTTGATCACAGAAGTCATTTCTTCTTTTTCCTCAGCAAGCAGTGAGACAAGATTTCTCATAGTCCTTTACAGTTGGTCGTGACATGTACTGGAGTTCTAACCCTTGGAAATGAATGAAGTTCTTTCTAGGATGGGGCAGTAAAAATATCCTGCACCTACTCTCCTATATTTTTTCCTCTTTTATCTTGATGCAAACAAGTCAGAGACCTTGAAAGCCACCTAGACACAATGGCACTGCCCTTGGACTTTTGACGCATGAATCACCACTGAGGGAGGAAATGACTGCTGATCAGGAACACCTGCTTTGGAATTTACATGTGTAACGATTAAATTTCTATTGTGGGCTTATGGTGTCACAGCATGGTGGGAATGTGGTGAAGCAAAACTGCTTATTTGTGGCTGGAATACAAAAGAGGAAGAAGGAAGGACTGTGGTCCCACTACTCCCTTCAACGACATATCCTCAATGATCTGAAAGCCTTGAACTAGGTCCTACCTCTTAAATGTCTAATACTTCCAACAGCACAACCCTGGGGACCAAGCCTTTAAGTATTCAAGGAATGCTTAAGATCCAAACTAGTACTACCCCAAACCTCATTAGGATAATACACTAGGAACAATCAAGATTAGTCATGTGAACTCAGTAAGACAGTTTGTGCAGAAAAAATTAATGGAAAGCTTAAGGTGGCCATATCTCCTTTATACTATTCTTGGCTTTTCAATGTTTGCTGTAAATGAAATCCATTCTTTAGCAAAGCTCCAATTAACCCTGGCTGAGACATAGCCACCAGAAAAGTCAGAAGAAATAATTTATGCCCTAACCACTAGAATAAGGTTCTTTTCCAAGGAGTTTTATTGATTTTGACAAATAAGTTTCTAAATATATTTGACATTCATAGGCATGGGTATTTATTGAACAGATTTTTCAACTGGATGTCATTTTTTCCAAGGTTCTTTTATAAGAAGCTTGACATGTGTAAAGATGATTATGGAAAAAAATGTAGATCACATTTTCACTTTTCTTTTTTTAAAAAAGTTTCCTTATGCTCAGAAATTCTTGGCCTGTTATAAATCACTCTTGTTCTGTTTATCCAACAGAATATATTATTCTACCACAGGACCATGTATCTGCAACTTTCTTTTGAGAAAATTTACTAGATTATCCCAAAGTCTGTATATGTGGAATTCAATTAAAATATGTAGTTCAGAGGCAAAAGTAGATACAAAATTGTGCTAGGATTCACAGCCTCAAAGTTTAAATTGTGAGACTCTCTGAAAACACAATATGCTTTTAAAAGTATGGGTTCTTGAAGGGGATAGTGGGACCCCAGCTCCTTCCTCTTCCACTGTTGGGCATCCTGGCTATGAAGTGAATGGTTGTGATATGCTATACACTTCTGCCATGATGTGCTGCTCTCCAACCCCACTAGGGGCCTAAAAGATATAGGCCTGTCCAATCATGGACTGAAACCTCCCAAATTGAGCCAAATGAAATTTTTTATCTCTATAAGTTGGCTTATCTTATGTATTTGTTAAACTAATAAAAAGAATTGATATGACCAGTATGCGTCAGGCCCCAAATCAGACTTTAGTCACATTAAATTCTCTACCACAAGAATGGCAAGGAGAGACTTAAGTTTCAAGTTTTCTACCATCTTAAGGACTTGGGACTCTTAGCCCCCAGACTCACTGTTTTGCCTGGGGACCTGGGCCATGAACTTAGTACTATTTTTTTTTTTTTTGGTGGAGTAAAGATAATACCCTTTGGGAATTAACTGCCCTGATAGACTTTTAACTTTTTTGATCACTGGAAACATAACTTATGCATTGCTGCCTCACTGAAACACATTAAGTACTGGTGTGAATGAGGAATGAGACAAAAGATCCTTGACCAACCACAGTGGCTAACACACTTCAGTGGAACAACTGCTGTTCCTAAATTAACTAAAAAGATTTGAATCTCCCATATAATGCAGAGACAGGAAACTCTGAGGAGTTTAGTAAGAAAAGGAGGATGGCTACATTATCTTCCAAAGAAGTCCTGTCATGTGCATGGGGGTCCTGTAAGTACATATCATCTATTAACCACATCTGTGAGTATGGTTTGCTTACAATAATAATTCATGCTTGCTATAGAAAATTCAGGGAATTTTACATAATACACACATACAAACATATACATGGATTGATTATGAAGAAACAAAAATCCCATTAAGTCTACCACTTTAAAAAAGAAATGAAAAAAGGAAAAAAAGCTCCCATCAACATTTGTTTTAAGTGTCATTCCAAATAATTTTTAAAAATAAGTTGATGTTTATGCATCCTATCATTTATTTTGGATTCTGTTTTTGGTGTATAGTCTATAATTTCTTTCCCTATTTTGATAGAAAGGTGATGTCTCTTTCTTTTACCAGAGGTCACATTCATAGCTTTAGTATATTTTAACAAAGTTCGTAACATTTTTTTTTTTAATTTGTAGTTGTAGATGGACAGAATGCCTTTATTTTATATATTTATTTTTATGTGGTGCTGAGGATTGAATCCAGTGCCTCACACATGCTTGCTAGGCAAGCACTCTGCCACTGAGCTACAGCCCCAGCCTTCATAATATTTTTATGTTGAAAAAAACATATAAAAAATGCTGAAAAATTCATTCCCTCCCATGTCTATTTGTTCTAGCATATTCCAAGATTATATTCCCACTTATTGTCATGTGGCACAAAATATGTGGTACAAAATATGCTTTACTTTATGTAACAAATATTTCCAATAGATATTGTGAACAATTAGTTATTTAAATAATTTTTTTTTAGAGAAAGAGAGACAATTTTCTTTAATATTTATTTTTAGTTTTTGGCGGACACAACATCTTTGTATGTGGTGCTGAGGATCGAACCCAGGCCGCACGCACGCCAGGCAAGCACGCTACCGCTTGAGCCACATTCCCAGCCCAAATAATTTTAATGCTAATTACTAGTCTACTCATTCTATAAGTGAGTTTAGAAAATTATCATCAATTTTCAGGTCATTAGGTTCAACTTCCTAGTATTGTTCCTAAATCTTTTGAAATGTTTTGAATCTTTTCATGTTTAATCACATAGTTCGATTTTCTTGTATGTAAGTAACAATTTTAGTTATATTATTTTGCTGTAAATTTTGTAGATGTTGCTGCATTGTATTTTGAGACACAGTGCTACTAAGAAAAAAGTCTGATTCAGGCTATTTTTTTTCCTTTATATTACTTTCTTTTCCATATATGTTTGTAGACATTTATAGATCTTTGCATTTCATTAGCCTATACCAGTTGTCCTGGATTTAGTTACCTTATAATGCATATGCCTGGAACATCATGATTTCATGTTGATCTGCAGATAGGGCTCCCAATTCATGTCTACAAAATGATTTTTGGTGCTTTTGTTATGATATTGTTGGGTATAACAATGATCCATAACTATAATCATATCTCTTATTAAATAACTAAACATTAGAATTTAAAGAATTTCTTTATACAAGATTAATGTTCAAAATATTAATTATTATTATGATTAATTGCTTTAACCTCTTCTTTTTTCTCCTGAAATCTGGTTGATTTTCTGTCTTCCTCTACCCAACACCAACTCAGCTCTGTAGTGCTAATTCTTTACAATATGAGTTTCTTTTTTGTTCTTTAGCATATTGGGGATTGAACCCAGGGTCTTGTGTTTCTAAATAGTCTTTCATTTCTGCAATTACAATTGGCTCATTTTGAGAAGTTTCAGTCCATAACTGAACAAATGTCTTTCATTCTGAATGACAGTTTCATTTCTGCAATCTTTCCTTAGTATGGCTAGCTCCCTTTTATATCTAATTCACTTGCATTATTATCTCATCATCCATCTCATTATTCAGAACATTAGATGATATGCTTTAAATTTTATTAAATTCCTTCACATTGTCAAAGACTTGTTTAAAATTTTCTTATAATTCCTTAAGAGTGATACCATGATACCTTCCAAAATGTGTTCTTAAATCTACCTTTTGCATGCTAGACTCCTTTCTTTCACTCCTGGGCTATATTTTGCAATAAATGGAAGCTAGGTAAGGTCCGGGTAGCGTTGATTACTTAAATCCCTCAGGGATTTATAGAATTCACCACTTTTCCTCTCCTGAATCTTTTCATCTGCCCTCAATTGTCCATGCTAATAGAGCCCTTTACCAACTAGGCATCATCCTAACAGATGAATAGTCTCAAACTTAACAATCTTCCTTCTCTGAAAATTTCTTTCTCGTGACCCTAAGTCTGCCATGCACCTGACAAGCATTCAAGTCCCCAGGCTTAGTGTCAGTAGAAACTTAAAGCCAGGACTTTGGAATAATTACTGCCTGGGATTATTAGTGCTAAATTTTAAGCTGCCTTATATCATTTTGCAGGATATCATACAAAATGAAATGCTATTAATAATACTGTCATTATGGAAAAATGTATTATATCCAACACACTGACAAGATAACCTTTGAAATAATGTCTATCATTTGGCACTTCTCTGTATTATGTTAAAGTTCCTTGCATATTTCTTTCTCCTTTATAACTTGTAAGCTTTTTTGTTTGGTTTTCTTGTTTGGGGGAAGTTGTAAACCTTTTGAAAAAAGAAAATTTCTTACTCAGTGTTTTTTATTATCCACATGGATCTTGTAGAACACATCACTTTTACAAAAAGCTGACGCTATCTTTTAACATGTTTCATTTTTATCATTAGTTTCTTACTGGTTACCTCACCATTCTCAGTTTGTTCACTTAACCAAATATTTTGCCATTACAGGAAAGGTGTGGCAATTTGGGACCTTCCAAGTCCTATTTAGTGAATATTTAAAATTTACCACAGGAAGATTCTTAAGAAGCTTAGAGCTTTAAAAGGGGGAAAAATAGAAATAGATTAATAATGATACAGTAAATCACTGAGTGAAAAAAAATAAATTTTGAATTCTTTCAAGAGTTAGTTAAAAAATAATTTCCTCTAAGAAGTTTCTCTGGACCACTTGGGCTATGCCAGCTCCTTTGGATACCTATTGTATCCTATGCATAATTCTGTCTCAGTGCTGACCACATTATTTGAAACTACTTGCATATATATGTGGCTCACTTGTGGTAGCTCAGCTTCCTGCTGACCTTTGTAGTTTTGGAACACAGGTGCTATATGGACAAATTAATTCTCTCTAAAGGGTAACTTGAATGGTCTACAGTTCATCTCTAGATATCTGTAGAACAAAATTTTTTTATGTTCCTTAACTCTATACCTCAACTGTAGAGAGAAGTTTTTAAATTCCCCAAGATTTTTCATTCAAGGAAAGAGAATGTTTCCCCGGTACCTATATTCTACCTTGAGTGGTGACCAACAGGTGGCTAAAAGTGAGGGTAGTATAGAAAGAGCCTGGACATGCAGGCTGGAGCACCATGAGGCTTTGTAGCATGAAGGAAAACACTAAAGTGGAAAGAGAGGAGGGGTGGACTCAAATCTTGGAATAGGTATCAGAGGCTGCTTCCCCCAGTGTCACCACATCCCATCATGAAGTGCTAGATGTGAATCTTGCATTCCTTGTCACTAAGACAGTAATTTCACCAAGGTGTGAAGATAGAGCATATAACAGGGGACATTTTCTGAGCTTAATTTACAGCTTTGAAGTAATTAAACATAGATTATGAGGGTCTCTGTTTATGCCCTTGCCCTGCAAATGTTAGGGGTGAACCTAGATGTCCCTACATCGGAGTGCACCCCCCAGAGATCAAGTGGGAGGGATACAGAAGTTTCAGGAAGAGAACAAAAAAGCAGCAGCTGAGATGAGAAAATGGAAGTTCAATTACATTAGGTAACTTGTCCATCTGAAAACGTAATTACCCCTTTACCATGTGACCTAATAGATTCACAGGTTGTTGGAATTAGGAACTAGTCTTTTTTGGTATAATTATTCTGTCTACTACAAGCTGTAATCACCTGCAATTTGGTTGCGGGCACTCTTCTAGATGCTTCCTCAGATAGCTGTGTAATTAATTACACCTTGTAGTTACATTGAAAGGAACCCTGCAGAAAGAGAGGGAGATTGAAGAAGCCAAAAGAACAATAGTGAAACAAAGACTTCATGCCTTTGTCCTTTACTTCTTTGCTTGGTCAATTAATCTCTCTCTATCTCACTCTGTCTCTCCTATTTTTCTTACCCTTCCTCCCTCTTCCTTAACTGGACAATCGATTCATAGTATTTAAATAGTTTCTGTGGACAGAAAGAGCTTGAAATGCAAAACCTAAGTAGATTTTGTTTGTCACATAAACAGAGAGACGAGAGACAGAGACAGGGAACTAAGTTGCATGCATTTGCGTGGGGAATAACAGATATTGACTAACATGCATTGAGTATTTACTCTCCGTTACACATTATACTAAGCACTTTACATGGGTTATTTCATTCAGTGCTCATAATTGCCTTATTCAGTAGGTACTGTTATGATTACTAACTCATTTCACAGATGAGAAAAGTGAACTTGGAAAGATTAAATAATTTGTCCACTACCATATACAAGTTAAATAAAGGAGCCAGTCCTAGAACCAAATCTCTAGACCCTCATGGAATCCCTCTACCACCATGACCTTTTCTGGGAATCCTTACTGTGCTTCCCCAGGGAAACAAACACCTATCCTAAACTTAAACCCATCAGGCATGAACACAGCTGGTTCACATAAGCTGAACATTTCCCCAAAGTGTAACATATTCCAGGACCTGTACTAGATGCTAGAGATACAAATACAATAAGAAAATGTCTACATCCTTAAAGATTTTACAGTTTAATTCCAAGTGGTGTTAACAAAAACATAAGGGCTCAGTGGTAAGAGAAGGTAAGACCAATATATGGAATAAGGTATTAATACTAAGCATTCTACTATGGGTCTTTTGGTATAAACTCTCTGGAATGTGACCTATATGAACTTGACCTTCTTGATTTATATAAATGGTGAGATCACTCCTCATTCTGATGCTGCATGTCAAGGTTGAAAAATGATCTACTTTATTTCAAAATTTGCTGAGTTGATTTTGCCTTAAGGATACTTCAATAACCCTAATTTAATTCTTAGCAATTTCCAAGAAAAAGTATTAAACTAATAGCTATTCCCCGATGCACAGCAATTTTCTCAGAGGAAATGATCCTGAAAGTTTAAATTTTACTGCATAGTGTAGATTTATTTTTGGTGTGTGCATGTGTGTGCTGAAGATTGAACTCAGGGACTCCTGCATCCTAGGCTTTAACACTGAATTACAACTCCAGTTTGTTTTTTCCAGAACTCTGATATCTGAAAGTTAGAGTAGAAAGCAGTTGTGTAAATGAGCTTAGACATAGCCTAATCATGTCATCTGTTTGCCATAACATAACTCTTTTACCCTAATTCTCACCATCCTCTGCTTAGTTTGAAAGACACATAAATACAATAGGTTAAATTTCAAGTATTTTCCTAAAGGAATATGAAGTTGGAAGACCAATGCCTTACCAGAAAGCATCAACACTGAACATACATTCAAACTTTCAAGAATATGATCAAGACTGATGATGTCACAGTGAAATAGTTCACAACTCAGTGAAACTTGGGGCTGGGTAAACTTCCCAACCTAGCTCTTTTTGTTCTTAAACTTATCCTCATTTTTGGGGTACATAAACCAAAATCACATTTGTTATCTCAAATACCTTAGTGAGGTTATTCTAGACAGACAACCTAGAAGGTGAGCAGGCACTTGATCAGTTACTATAAGATGTGCTTCCTTGCAGTCTTGTGTATCCTTGCTGACTTGGTTTTAGTAAATAGTCTTGACCCTAGAAGTTGGAAGCTTTCCCAGGATTTACCTAAGGAATAAGTCACTAAGATAATTTTGACAATTTAAAGATATAATTTCCATCACTATTGACAACAAAGAATATAGCAAATTCAATGACATTGCATTATAACTTCTGATCATCTGTTAATTCTAGATTGTGGACATACATTTGGGTTTTTAGTCTGTGGATTCAACCAACCAGGAGATTGAAAATATTTTTTTTTAAATTATATCCCTACTTAACATGTATAGACTATTCTTATTATTCCCTAAACACTATAACTAATTACACTATAGAAGTAACTAGATTAACTTAAGATATAAGGAAAATGTGCATAGGTTATATGAAAATACCATGCTATTCTATATAAGGGACTTGAGCATTTGCAGATTTTTTTGTGTACTGGAGATAGAGCCCAAGCTAAGCACATGCTCTACCACTATATCTTCAGATTTTGGTGTCATGGAACTAATCCCCAGTAGACATTGAGGGATGACTTATTTAAGTAATTCTATTTTGTCCAGGCATACCATCGAACACCTATAATCCTAGCTACTTGGGAGGCTGAGGTAGGAGGATCCAAATTGAAGGTCTGCCTTAAGCAACTCAGTAAGATCCCGTTTCAAAAAAGATAAATACATACATATATACATACATACATCCTTCTATTCTGGGACTCTTACTTAGAAAATTTAGCATGACGTGTTCAATGTAATAGTCATGACATTTGATGCAAAAAAAATGAACTGAGCATCTATTCTTCTATGCTCAGAATTGTTCTGTGACCTATGGCTCTTATACTCAATAAATACACATTTAATTAATGGTATGTCAAAAAAAAGAGGTGGAATTGAGTCATGAATCTCACTAGGCTTACAATAAATTTATAAAGAGATATAAAACTGAGGATTTGAAAACAATTACAGAACAATGTATTATGAAACTAAGTGCTAGAGTGTGTTAGTTCAACAAAGGAGGGCTCAAGTATGCAGAGTCACAGAGAGCTTCACTGAGGTATAACATTGTGTAACATGCACAGCCTCTCACACTAGCTGAACTCTTGTGCACTTTTTCTCCAAAAGTCTTTAAATGCTAGAGTTTCCAAGACTTGGTCCTCATTCCTGTTCTCACCTCCATCTGCATTGTCTCTTTAGGTGATAGTATCCAGTTTCAGAGAGCACATCATTCTCAGTTGATCTCTGATGTCAATCTTCCCTTGGAGTACCTGATAGAAAGATTCAACTACATACTTGACAGCTCCATTTCTGTGTCTAGTGGGTAATTCAAAAACATATCAAAAATAGAACGGTTAAACCCTACTCTTCGATTTGCTATGTCCCCAATATTCCATAATTCCATTAAAGATGACAATACACATCTAGTTACTTACACCAAAATCTAGTTATCACCTGCGATTCTTCTATTTTCCTTATTGCCCACATCCAATACATCAGCAAGTTCAATCACGTCTTACCATCTTCACTGTCTCCACTTTGGCCTAAGCCATTTTCCCCTTTCTCTTTACCAAAAGCCATGGTCTCTTAACTGGTCTCCGTATTTTCACTCTTACACACCTACTACTTAATAAGCAGAGTTATCTTTTCAAAAACTTAGAACATCATTATACTTAAAACAGTCCAATGGTTTCCAAACCAATGGAATAAAACCTAATTTTTCTTCCTATGCACTACAAGATCCCAATCCAGTAAATCATGAATCATATGAGTGATTGGTAGATTGTAATCCACATTTGAAAAACCGATAGGGTTAATAAAAATTACATTATTTTATGACAGTTTTATTTGATAAGAATTATTTTGTGATAATTTTAATTTTTGTATATTTAGATGTAAAAGGAAAAACCAAAGCTGGGTGTGTAACTCAATTCTGCCTGAAGATGATGTGAGATTCCACAGGCACAATTAAGTGCTCAGCCCAAAAACCCCTCCCTACCACCACTTCTTGCCAATTACAAGCCCCAGGTGATATGACCTGTGCTTCTGATCCACTGGCTATAAATCAAGATACTCATTACTCCCTCCTAGGATTCAATTAATTTGCTAGAGATGCTCGTAGAACTCAGGAAAATACTTACATTTACCCTTTTATTATAAAAGATATTACAAAAGGAAAAAATGGACAGCCAAATGTAAGAGATACATAGAGCAAGTCATCTGAGAAGGGGTGCTGAGCTTCCGTGCTCTCTGTGGGTGCTCCACCTTTCAGGAACCACCACAAGTTCACCTATCCCAAATTCACCAAATATGGTCCCTTGGGGGTTTGATGGAGGCTTCATTACACAGACACAGTTGATTACATCATTGACCACTGGTGATCAAGTCAGTCTCCACCCTCTCTCCACTCGGCAGAGATGAAGAGTAGGGCTGAACATTTCAACCCTCTAATCACATGGCTGGTTTACCTAGCACCAGTCCAGAACCCTCAGAAGCCCTCAGCTATCAGTTATCTCATTAGCTTATGGGAAGACACATCACTTTGGAGATTACAAGGATTTTGGGAATTATGTGCCAGGAAACAAGATGAAGGTCAAAATCTATATCTTACATGCGATCACAATATCATACTGGTGATGTGTACATGTGTTTTCAACAGAAAATGTATTTTTTCCAAATGAGTTGTGATAAAAAAATGTTTGCCAACCCCTGGCTATATGATATGGTTCATCAGATATATAATCTTGTTTCAAAGTGACCCATTCCTTGCTCCTCTTGGTGCTATAGATAAACTTCTAGCAAGCAAGCTCACTACTACCTCAAGGCATTTATGCATATTACTCCCTCTGTTTAGAATGATTTGTCTTTAGATTATTCATGCAGGTGATCTCTCTTATTATTCATATCCCAATTCAAGTATCACCTACTTTACATATAGACATCTTACATGTAAAGTAGCATCTTCATTCCTGTGCCTCTTGCATGGTTTATCCCATCATGCCATGGCTTACCCTATTATACTGTTAAGCTTCCTCTTAATACTGTATCCATCTCATCTCATTCATTTACTTATTTGTTACTGTTTTTCTCTATTAGAATATAAACCTCCATGAGTTTATGGACCAGAGCTTTCTGGCTTACTACTGTACTTTCAGTGCAAAGAATGAGGTTTATCATAAAGAGGTGTTCAATAAGTATTTGTCAAACAAATAAAAAAATCCTCTGTGGGAGGCATAATTGGGGAGGTCTGTGATCTCTCCTGAGCTTCTCAAGACTGCATTTAGAAAAATCCAAGCAGTAGAATTAGTATTCAAAATTCCTCCCTTTGGCTTTGTGTTCAGTCCAAGAGGCCATTCATTTCAGCACATTAAAGTGTTAATTATGGGGTCTGGCTTTTCCTTTCTTTATGTGGAAAGAATAAATAGTCATTATTAAATAGTCATTTAATAGGCAGTGGTTTCTTTCAGGTCAACCATCATTAAAGTTGCACAAACACATACATAAGTAAAGCCATTTATTTAAAACTAGGACAGACTGACTTAATAGATTACATTTCTCTTTTCACCATCATGTATGCTACCTGCTTAGAATACAGAGTCTTTTCTGTCTTTCCTTCTCAATAACTTCCTGGCTTATGCCAACATGTACATTATTGCTATGGTTAAAATAACTCTTTAATCTATAGCAAATTAATTCCAAGATAGTGAATTTTTTTTCTGGCATTGCTGATTTTTGTTAACATTACTGTAGACATACAGTGATTTTAGAGCAGTAAAAAATTTAACAAATCAGCAATTTTGCATTACTTGTACTGTATAAGTATTGCTTTCTCTGAATTTTCATTGAAAATAGAATGTGGTTTGTTAAACATAGGAAACAGGACTAGGAATTAGTTATTTAGTGTCCTGATCTTAGCTTTCACCTTAACTAGCTGAAATGTTTGGATGAGTCATTTAAATTCCTTGAGCCTCAGGTTTCTCATTTGTACGAAAGTGGGCCAATTCAGGTAAAAATGTCTACAATTTATTGAAACTTATTACAGTGCAAGCACTATTTTAAATGAATCCTCAGCTAAACCTCACCAAAACCTTATGAAGTGGATAGTATTATTTCTACCATTATATATATATATATATTTCTACCATTATATATATTGAGAGAGAGAGAGAGAGAGGGAGGGAGGGAGGGAGGGAGGGAGGGAGGGAGGGAGGGAGGGAGAGGAGAATGAGGCAGAGAGAGAATAAATAACATAGAGAATAAGTGGTGGAGACAGTTATAACTTAGGTGATTTAACTCCAAAATTCACACTCTATTATATATACTGTCTTACTACTGTGGGTCACTGTTCTGCCCATTTCTAAGAGTAAAATTTACAAGCTGTGAATCCTTGCATCCCATATTAGTCTATGTATGTACTTATCCCATTCTTTCTGCAGCTTGGAAACTACTTAAATATAGAGATGATGCTCATCTTTGAATACTCTGTACAATTAGCTTAGTGCCTTGCATGCAATAAGTATTCAATATCTAATTTAAAAGTGGCCAGGAGTTGAGATGATTCAGGGAATAGTTTGAGGATAAACTAGATGAAATATGAAGTCCTTTGTGAAAGCCTTTGAATATTTCAAGAATATTATTCTTGAAAGACTCGGATGTGCCTCCATAAATTCACGTTTGATTTACTCCTCAATCCACAGCAACCCAATGTTCATACCCCATCAGTGCCTTGAAACTGTTCTTGCCAATGTCAACAGTGAACTTCAAGAGACATTTCTCAAAGTAGTTTATTGTGTCTCTGAGAACATCTGTCATTGGTGCCTCCCCTCCTTAGCACTCAGCCTCCCTTGAATTGGGAGCACAGCCCTGTCCTGGTTGCTCCTACTATTCAGGCTGCAGTGCTTCATGCTCACTCTAGAATCCACTTTTCTACATATACTTACAACATTGGTATCTCCCAAGAGTTTATCACAGGCCCTCTCTTCTCACTTTACACACCTCTAAAGACTGAGTTCTTCCCTTAGCTCTGCTCTACCACGGATATGCTAAGGATTTTCAAATCCCTACCTCCAGCTGAGACCTTACTTATGAGCTTCAGATCTAGTACAGTGGTGAAAAGTGAAAACTTACTTTAAAAGTACTTTGAAAAATGGTATGATTCTGGTGGACTTTGAATAGTTAATATTCAAAGTGTACAAATAAGGAATCCCCATTTTGGGAATGGATAGCTAATATTTGGAGTACCTATATTCCACAGGCAGCTTTATAATGCTTCATATTCTCAGTCTCTCCCAGAGTTCTTACTTAGATAGCAATGCTATAAATATTTTTTTGTGAAATGAATGATGCATAAATTATATGCTTCACTATAAAGACTATGTAGAGATCCACCAAGCCCAACATCTTGTACCTGCTGAGAGCCACAGCCAAGTCGGTATGGCCCCTGGCATTTTGCCAATAGTATTGGTTGACAGGCGAGGCGGTATCTTTAAGGTATTACTCAAGCACCAACCTCAATGGACTTCTGTCTCCTACTTCATAATGAACTTGTCACCTGATTCAACTCGATGGTTGATGGATCCTACCAAACACAAAATTCAAGATGAATCTTATTTATCCTGAACATCCTTTGGACAATGTTTTATATATTAAGTTCAACATATGCGAAAATGAACTAATCATTTTGCACAAACTTGCTACTCCTTCTATGTTCTTTTATTCAATCAATGGACCCACATTCAATCAATGATCCAAGCCAGAAATCTGAAAACTTCTCCAATTCTCATCGTATGTCATAGTCAATCAATTACCAATCACCACCACCTAAATAATTCTCAAATTCATACATTTCTCTCCATCTCCACTGGCACTTCTGAATGCCACCAGATTTTATAATGACCTGTCCTTAGTCTTGCCTCTTTTCACTTTCTACCTTTCAGAATGAATTCTACAAAAATGGGAATATGTGCTTTTTATTACTATATTTTTATTAGTATGTTATAATTACATATAAGATAGAGATCATGTTACATATTCTCACATGCACATAAAAATTTGCTCCACTTCATTTGCCTGTTTCCCAATTCCCTCCTACTCCTGATCTCCTTCCTCTACTAGTCTTTCTTCTATTTTTAATTATAATAATAATTATGGATGAAAGCACTAGTCATTGTGATATATATTTATATAGCATAATTTAGTTGATAGAAATCTGTATTTCTGATTATATGGTAACTACATATATGGCAAAAATAAAAGTGATATGAAAAACATCTATTAACTGCTAAGAGCATAGGCAGTAACCCGAAAGAACAAATGCCAAACCCACTTCCAATGAAAAACAGTTGTAAGTATTACTTTGAACAAGGCAGGTTATTTCTGCAATTGTACCTGCTCCTGGTCTGTAAATGCTGTTATGCCTTAGATTGGGTATGTCAGTGTTAACCACAGTATCCTTTGCACCTTAGTAGTGCCTGACTAAAGCAGCCTCTTATTGAATATATGAGTGAATATGAATGGGAAAATTGATTAATCAATAAGCCAATACTGTTTTTACCTGATTTCTAGTATCCTGGTTTTAAGAACCACTTTTTACCATAAATTGGGAGCATTATGACATTTAAGAGTAATCTAACACTTTTTAGTTCAGCATTAAATCATATTTGTTGTTTTTCTAGTCCTGATATTGAACCCCAAATTCTCATCTTAGTCATTCTTTTGTATCCTTAGGAAAGGAAATGATTCCCTTTCTTTCCCTCCAACTCTACTTCCCTCCTCCAGTTTCCTCTTTAAGGAATAAAGTACAACCCAAACACAGAGACTGGGAAGTTTCCTTAAAGCCTATAAATTGATATCCCACACTTGGTGCAATTGACTTTTTGATTCCCTAATTCAACAAATGTTTATTGGCAAACTCTTGGAATAGAATAATGTATGAGTCACACTTTCATTCTCTTTGAAAGCTCACTTTATATTGGTGAAGATAACACTCAGATGAGTCATTTAAGTAAATAAGTGTGGAAGCTTTGTTGTCCAAAGGCAGCCTAAACTCAGCAGGGCAATAAGAATATCAAATAAAAAAAATCAGAAGAGACTGATAGAGTTGATATAAAAGAGAAACAAAACAATAACCAGTGGACAAACAGCTTTACACACTTTCATAACCTTATATTGTCACTTTATATTATTTTAATTTGTATTATATGTGGGCTATACAAAAGCATTTGCCCCTGATAAAAGGACTCTCTAAAGGCTTACCCTACTTCTAATAAGTGCTACGTTAGAGACATAGGTAAGATGCTATGGGAGCATCCAAGAGGATAATTAAGTCAACAGGGGCAGGTGAGTGTAGGAGACAGGAAAAAGGAAGGCATTTCAGAGGGAATGGTGCCTGAGCTATGTCTTAAAAGAAAATTAATCAGGTAAAGGTTTCAGAAGGTAGAAAGGTAAACCATCCCTTTGGTGGAATGCATCCATCAGCTAGGGGTAGGTACCCAATACTTCCAGTTAGCCTAGCTCATCATCTGTTAACTCCCTATTTTCTATTAAATCTGCTGCACTGAACCTTTACACTCTGCCTGATTCTGTTCTATATTACCTATGAGGTATAATTAGCTCCAAGTCTCAATCTTGGTTACATCCCAACATTCAAGATTCACAGCCCATTTGTTCCAGTTTACTCATATTTCCTACTTTTGCTCTTCCATCAATAATCATCTGCACTTTGGTTAGAGATGGAACAATAAACGGCTTGCATAATAATCATCGCAATAACTTATTCAAAAGTTATTTTCTGTAGGAAATCTTTCCTAATAGATAAAACTGTGTATGGAAAGGGCTTCCTTCTCATATTTTTTAGAATAAATGTTCATAAACATAGATGCAATAGAAATAGTCATATATTTTAGAATAAATGTTCATAAACATAGATGCAATAGAAATAGTTTGGCATTCATAACTAAAGCCATTTTACTATGATGGCAAACATCTCAGCTGACTGAATTCCATCTTTCTTTGCTTTGCAATGGTCCCTTGTCATTTCAAATGCTAACCACAAAACCTCCACACTGCGCAGTCACCAAATTTCCTTGATTCTTTATGTAGTTTGTATTTAGCTTTATTCCCCCATAATTTATCACTGGTGAAAACTTTATCAGAGTCGGGGAGACAGGAGAGCTATAAATTACTTAAATTTCTTAATGGAATTTTATAGTTTTGAAAAATTAGAGCATTTCATGTGGGAGCAATATCAAAATAGATGACCCAAAACTAAAGTCACTACCCAGAATCTGCACTTACTGAATTTTCTCCTGGGGCTGCTAATATTTTTCAGCTCTTTCTGAAGAGAAAAACAAACAAATTGAGTCCATGTTTTTCCTCAAAGCTCTCTGCTCTCCTATAAATGATAAGGTGATATTTCATGAAGTATCCAGTAGACCACTTAGCCTCTGGTTTAAAAGCTCTAAAAAAAGGCTCTTTTTTTGTGAATAACTTTGGGATACATCAATATCACATACTCTGGTTTAGATATTGACAATGACACCAGCATGTTAGATACCATGGTGTTCTGGTAAACATCCTGGTTTTACTTTGTTAAATCCTCATTTCACAAGTGAGTTCAGAACAGGTTGCCCCCCACAATATCATTTTCCCCACCACTCCATACAAAACTGGATTGGGAAAGGCTGTATCATTCCTTCCATTGACTTCATATGTCACAGATATGAATGCTAGGTAGTCCGTGCCATTTATTTTGATCTTATATAGTAACCAAAAGTGTGCACATCATTTTGATGTTTGTTGTATTTGATGGGAGTTAAAAAGCCTGGTGTGGGCACTTCTCCAATACCAGTCCTTTACTTCCTCAAATCTAGTGTGGATTTTCCCAACTTTTTATCAAAGTATCAGTTACTGTGGGGATATGAAGGAAGCGAAAATAAAAATAGAAATTCCAAAGAATGAAACCATTAGCACTGAACCATAATGCTGCAGGCTAAACAGATATTTCTTTACTGATGAATTCTATCACCACACACTCCATGTTTTCCTCTTAAAAAGGCAGTGAAAGTCTTGTCTTTGGCTTGGATGAATGCTCCATCAACTGCCAGGAGATCTGCAGGTTTCTACACAGTGATTCTGAGCAGAATTACAGCTTCTCAGCAAGTAAATCCCAAGAGGCAGGTGATTTAGTCAATCAGCCCCAACGGCAGCTATTTTAAACCCTGGGTTTGTTTTCTTCAAAAGCACAAAACTTTTTTCCATCTTCTAAGATCTTCTTCTATTTCTCTCTTTAGGGTTCTGTAGTTTTCATTGTATAAATCTTTCACCTCTTTTGTTAGGTTGATTCCCAAGTATTTTATTTTTTTTTTTTTGAGGATATTGTGAATGGAGTGTTTTTCCTCATTTCTGTTTCAGAAGTTTTGTCACTGATATACAGAAATGCCTTTGATTTATGCGTGTTGATTTTATATCCTGCCACTTTGCTGAATTCATTTATTAGTTCTAGTAGTTTTTTTGTAGATCCTTTTGGGTCTGCTAGGTGTAGAATCATGTCATCTGCAAATAGTGATAATTTAAGTTCTTCTTTTCCTGTTTTTATGCCTTTAATTTCCTTCGTCTGTCTAATTGCTCTGGCCAGTAGGCAGAACTAACATCATCAAAATGGCGATATTACCAAAAGTTCTCTATAGGTTTAATGCAATGCCAATCAAAATCCCAAAGGCATTTCTTGTAGAAATAGATAAAGCAATCATGAAATTCATATGGAAAAATAAAAGACCCAGAATAGCAAAAGCAATTCTAGGCAGGAAGTGTGAATCAGGCAGTATAGCAATACCAGATTTAAAACTATATTACAGAGCAATAGTAACAAAAACAGCATGGTACTGCTACCAAAACAGGCGGGTGGACCAATGGTACAGAATATACCATGTCTTTATGATATCTTATTCTTCCCTACCCCTTTTGTTTATATTACTCTAGTTTCCACATATGAGAGAAAATATTCTACCATTGAGTTTCTGAATCCAGCTTATTGAACTTACCGTAATACCATTTTCATCCTATTACCGGCAAATGCCATCATTTCATTCATTTTTATGACTGAGTCGAACTCCATCATAAATATACTCACACACATTCCTGAGTTGATTCTATAATTTGGCTATCGTGAATTGTGCTTCCATAAACACTGAGACGGCTGTATCACTATAATATGCTGATTTTAGCTCATTTGGGAAAATACCAAAAAGTGGGATAACAGGGTCATATGGCAGTTCCATCCATAGGTTTTTTTTTTTTTTTTTTTTTTTTTTTTTAGGAATCATTATTCCGCTTTCCAGAGTGGTTATACTAGACTTCAGTCCCACAAATAAATACAAGTGTACCTTATAAAATATATCTTATAAGTGAATAGTGAAGTTAATAAGATTATTTACCCCATCTTACAGAAGAATATTCAACTACCACCTTTATGTGATTTTGACTTTGATTTCACTCATAACTTCATTTCCATTTCGTCGGAAGGCATTGCTCATTTAGCTTTCTTGAGATTGTCTCACAAATGAGTAGATGAGCAGTAAGAAATGCACACGCATTGATACGTGCTGGATAGAGTACTCTAAAACATGCAGACCACAATAAGGTGGTCCCCACTCAAACAGATCACACTAAGAAAAAGGAGACATTTTAGTTGATGTTTGCTCTGATCATCCTAGCATAAGCAATGCAAATGAAGGAATAACACAAGCAGGACTCTTGCTGAATAGTTAAACACCTCATTTGTGTTTCCTTCTCACTACTTATATTCCAGTTTCACCTTTACAATATGAGATCTTAATACTTACAGCTAGCCACACTGTGGCCTCAACACATCATTCTCACAGACTTCTTTCTTTTCTCCTAGAGATTTTCACCTCTTTAGATAACTCTAATTATCTTTCTTGCTTCTCAAACCATAATCACCATCACACTTAAGATGCACATTAAAATGTTAAATTGAAGCTTTTAAATTAAAATACATGATTGACTTGGGAATAAGAACAACAAATTCGAAATGTATTTAGATGTGTTATACCAAACATTATTGCAAGAGGTCCTAGATGTTGAGGTGAGACCAAACTGCTTGCCCATTAGTCTGATTGGGTAGGAAATAAGAATCTTTAGACAAACTTGGTTGTTAAGGAAGAAGCCTTGGGGCCAGAAAAACAAATAATTAACTATTTTGTACTGGAAGAGGGGGAAAAAATGTTTCCTTCCTGGACTAAAATACAGTGTGTCCTACTTTGCATAGATCATCATCAGGAAATTAGGATTTTCTAAAGGGCTTAACTGCTAATTAGCTGTGCAAAGTTGCCAGTTGTGTGCTGCTAAACTTTAATGTTCCCATTTCTGGTAAAATGCTGCAAGAGTTGGATGAAGCTGAAGAAATTATCTTTGCCATGTGTTGGGGTTTGATTTAGTATGCCCTCTTTTCCATTTTTATTAATAACACTTAGGACACTGTGCTATAAAGATCATCTAAGGAGTTTCCACTATAATGAAAACTCCTTAAGTATAAGGATTGTGCTTAATTGAATTTTATATTTCAGAATTCTATCTTGACACATAGTAGGCACTCAATTGGTGTTTGTCGAATAAGTGGGTACAGCAGGAAGACCAGGAAGAACTATCATTCCAGGGATTTGAACACCTATATACCTCGGCAGTGAAATTCATGGAAAACCAGAAACCAAGTCAGGGATGTAGCTGAGCAGCAGAAAGCTTGCTTAACATGTGCAAAGCTCTGGGTTTGATCCTCAGTACCACTAAATAAACAGAAAACCAGAAACCTATTGAGAAATGAGATTTTTTTCTGAGAATAAAATCTGCAAACAGGTTAATGGTTACAGAGAACTATAATAGAACAAAATATATATTTTAAAACTAGTTTCTGTTAGTTGGTGCTATCAAGTGTGGACAGAGAATGATATTAATGAGTGAAGTTCAAGAAGATGAAATCATAAAAGAAAAGCCATACATTTAGGTTTTTTAAAAGCATCAATACAGAACTGAGCAGATGTGACAGCAGCTCCTCAGTTTTTTGTTAGACATAAGTTTCCCAGCAGCCAGGGTTGGGCAAGGCTAATTGGGAGGCTAAAACAATATTCAGATGCATTAATTGAGTGGGTCAGTACTTACACCAAAGAAAGAAATGTTTACATTGATTTGGGGTTCTATCCACAAATTATATGCATTAATTAAATATTATTTGTAAAACCAATAATTTTTTTTTAAGATTCTTGTTGTCTAAAACAACCAAAGCTAAGGAAATTTGGATATTGTACATTTCCTTTAGTTTTTTCTTCTTGGCTCTATGACAGCGAATAACCACAGCTCAGACTTCCTGAGTATTTACAGTTGATCAAGTACTAGGGTCATCATACATATTAACTCTTTCAATATTTATAACAAGTACTATTACTTCTTTTTTGCAGATGGGGAAACAGAGGCACAGCGTAACTGGGTCAACTATGTGAAGTCACAAAGTTCAAGAGTAGAAGAGCTGAGTATAATCCAAACAGTATTGTTTCAGTGTCTGTGCTCCGAATCATTCCCTGCATTTTCTCTCCTCCAAGGGTATTGGAAATGGAAGATGGAGGATACTGTAAGTAATATATTGTAAAGTCTTGGCAAATGAGAGAACAATGTTTGAAATACAAAAAGTCCATTAGGAAGTAGGTGTTTTCTAACTAGCAGTGCATTTTTGTATAATGAATTAATAATTTGATTCTCCCTGATTCCATTTCTCCATTGTTGACCTTGTCTAATTTGAAAGCATTGCTGACTAGGGATGTAGATTTGTGGTAAGGCATTTGCTAGCAGGAGACCTGGATTCTATGTCCAGTATCAGAGAAAACAAACAACAACAAAACCCAAAATACTCCAATGCCTCAAAACAATGGAGAGTAACAAGGGAAAATTTACAAATTTAAATTGCAAGTAGAGCCATTCACATTTTGTTAAATCTTTCTTTGATAAGTCAATAAGAGAAAGCATTATGTGAATGACAATCCTAAAGAAGGGAAGAAATTAGACAATGATAACAGATATTTTTGGAGAGAAGGGATAGGATATCACTTTTCCTATTTACCTAAATTTTTGTATGTTTTTTTTTTTTTTGCACTACTGAAATAAACCATCATCCTTGAAGCATGGGTGGAAAAGGATTTGGGGGATGTACTGAAATTCAGTATAAACACTCACTGACCTCTTTTTTTTTGTTGTTTTGTTTTTGTACTGGGATTGAACCTGGGGTCACTAATCACTGAGTACAACCCAAATCTTTTTGATTGTTTGGAGATAGAGTGTCTCTAAATTGCTGAAGCTGGACTTGAACTTGTGATCCTCCTATCTCCTCTCTCTAATCGATGAGATTTCAGATATGGGTCACCATACCCAACATGCTGACTTATTATAAAGACATCAGAAAGTATACTAATCAAAAGTGCCATAGATGGGGACAGAATTCCAGACAATTCCACTGAAACAAAAGTAAATGACAGAAGAAAACCAATTACAGCCTCTATACGGAGGAATTTATACATCATGCTGACATTATATTTTGGTCATTTAATGCTTGCAACAGTATTTTGAGAAAGAAAGTATTTTCCTCACTTGAATGATGAGAAAATTGGGTTTTGGATATGCTAGGTCCTTTGTCCCATGACACACAAAAATTAGGTAGGTTTCAAAGAAGCTCAGATGACAAAGCATATGCTTATAGCAATACCGGCCCATGCAAAGGACAGTGGTCACCATGCTCACAAGGTGACCAAACATCTGCTTCTTGATGCCTGGATTGAAGCCAGGCTTTGTGCATGCTAGTAAGATGAGGTTAACAGAGAAGGAGGGACAGAGCTGGGATGGGAATATGAAGACAGATGGAACGTCTGGTAATGTAAGGAGGAGAAGAAAGTTCACCAGAAGCAGCTGAGTTGGCCACATTTATAAAAGATGAATTGATCAGTTGCTTGTTGATAGTCTGCAATGCTATTCCAGACAGCCCAGCCATCCAAACAAACCTGTGGATTTCTCCACAGCTGGGTAGAAATGTAAAAAAAGATTCCAGCCAAGAAGTCATTAGAGTAGGCCAAACAAAATCAATTCGTTTATGACTTGTCACTTTGGAAGCTGGGGAATTAGAGGTTTTCTAATGTTAGTCAAGCAACTGTTTATTGGCCTCACTGCAAAACTGCTTTTGAAGTTCAACTTGACCTAAAGATGACCTCACAAAATGCTTTACAAAGCTGTGAAAATTTTTGTTTTACACATGCCTGTGAGTGCCATAGAAGATGGGTCTTTAGACTCTGATTAGAGCTGTACTGAGCCAAGCCTGCAGAAGAGTATGTCTGTACTATAGGCTGAGCCGAACTGCCTGTGGGTACAAGAGAAAACCCAGAGAACATGCAGGGTGGGCCGACAATGGGCAATGTTTTTATTAGGCATAGAATTTAGCAAATCACCTCATGAAAACTTTATGACAGCTTTACAGAAGGCCAGTTTGAGTAGCTAGACATCAAGTATAATATGAGGAACACCCTGTTTGGAAGAGAAAATGGGAGAGAATCCACCATGAGCATACAACTAAAAACCAACCAACCAACCAACACAAAAACCCCAAATCCATTGTGTCTCAGAAAGCTTGCCATAAGGAATGGGTCTTCCCTACAAACAAATACTGTGAATATTTGTTGAATATTCTGAATAAAGAGTTTGTTCTTTTTCTGATATTTATTAAATGCATGTTCTCTGGTTTGTGGAAGATATATTTAATTTCTATGAAAATCTAGCATTTGTGACCGATTAAAATTTTCCTACAAGGTCATATTTTCTATAAAAATCTAGTATTTATGACCATCTTTTTGTTTTCCTACTTCCATAGGGATTTTACCTTAGCTCATAGCTGGGAAAATATACTCTGCATTTAAGTTTTCTGTCTTCCTTCCTGAGTCAGTGGTTTGGGACTGGACTTCAAGTCCTTTTAGTTAATAGGATATTTCTCAGAGCAAAAAAAAAGTATATTCATTCACACTTTGCATAGAATTAATTTAGTAGACAGTCTATGATCTCTATTAGGAAATAATCCTGAACAGAAGTCTGGACTTCTTTAAGGAAAATGTAGAAGAGGGTTTAATTACTAAATTCCTCAGGTTTTTTTTGTGCCTTTTAGAACATATATCAGATTAAAAATAATTACAACCAAGTAAAAATATGCCAAACTTGTGTCCAAATTTTGTTTCCATATCTATTAACAATAAAATTTCAGTCAAAACATTTTTGCTCTGTGACCTCTAGCTAGTCTGCTATAAAATAGGGTAAAAATTGGCTCCAGTACTCCACAAGGCTTTTAAAAACTTCCAATCTCTGTTAACTCTTAGGTGGTAAAATAACTTTAAGGTATAAATTTAGTAAGAATATTGTACTTTATCAAATCATGTCATCACTTTACTTTATATGCAAGTCTTAATTTCCTTACATCCTTAAATTCACCAGAAAGATGAAAAAAAAAAAACAATTAATAGTCCAAAGTCAAGTCAAAAAATACAAGATGGATGTTCACGTCTGAGCCCTGGCTCTTACCCTTTGTTTATGGTCATACCACCAGTCATGTCCCATGCATAGATGAACATGGAACTGCATCACCTTCCCAGCTGAAGGTGACATGGAAGAGGGAGGAGGGAGAGAACAGAGGAGGAAGAAAAGAGGGAGGGAAGCAGAGAATAAAGGAAAGGACAAATGAAGAGAAAGGACAGGGAACAGAATTAAAGAAGGGAAAGGAAGGAAGGAGGGAGGGTAGAAACACCTTTGCTTTGAAAACAAAGTACTGGGTGACACGTCCTTATATCTTCTTTTGATTTACTGAAGCATTTATTGTCACAGTCAATGTTACTAAAATAAAAGTTGGAATATTAGCTTATGAAATGGATAGAACTAGAAAGCAGTATTTATGAAATCTCTCATTCTAGATACTGTGGCAAACAGCTGATAAATACGTGGCGTGTCTGATGCATTTAACCAGGTGGAGGTCAAAGCTAAACCTTTCATTAAAATATGGACCATGCTAGAAGTTTGGGGAAGAGCTTGAGAAGTGATAACTGTAGGGTCCAAAGTGTCTAGTGGCCTCCCATGCCCATACACAGGCCACGTAAGCCAATCGAGCTCACGTGTGGGCAGAATACTCTGTGCTCTTTTCTGGATCATGGCAAGATGGGTGGCCATTCATCAACTATATAGCAAGGCCACTTCTCATTCACCTCCCCCATCTTGAAGGAGGCTCTGCATCTTGCAACAGGTTGACAGGAAGTCTTTCCCATTAACCTTCTTGGTTTCAATGAGGCTTGTGATTTTACACATCACTCTTCTTTAGGTATAGGTGCAAACTATAAAAATCATACAGTTGCAGTGTGAAAATGACTTCTCAATAAGAGTGCCCCATCCCTTGTGTTGTGTATCATTTGGTTCCTCTGGTTTGATGGTGTCCTGTGGGAACAGTGATGTGGGGAGCTGAGACCATGCTGACCTTGCTTTTGCTATCTGTGTAAGTGAAACTGCCTATGTACATTTGGGCTTGTTGTTTATTTACTGGTCAGATCTATGGACATGCGGCAAGCCAAGAGAAGAGTTGCACCACCCTGCTGTTGAAGGACTACATAACCACTTGATAATAGATACATAAAAAGGACAGAATCAGCATGTACTTAGCATGTCTATGGAAAGGGATACAGAAGTGGAAGAGACGACCTAGTCCTGACCTCAAGTAGTTAACAGACTAAAAAGAAAGAAAAGTTATTTCCATTTGCACTGGGGAAAAATAAAGATAAAATTCTTGGAAGTGGAAGAATGTAAATGTAAGAAACTATCAGAAAATTTGAAAATATTAAGAAAAATGAAATACATAATACATTCTTAGAGACAGGAAAAGATAAATGACTCATAAGTTACCCAATGTATTATGTAAATCCAGTGTTTTCTTTTTATTTCACTTAAAGCAACTGCATGTAAGTTAAAAGCCCAGAAGAGCAATAGTTAAAATCATGGAATTATGTAAGTAACAGATTTTAAGTTCCATCGTATACCTCTAAATTCAGAAACGGGGGATACTTTTGTTCCTGGTCAGTGTTGAAACTTTTCTGACCTGCAGAGCTTGGGCTAATGTTGTGTTTCAAGAAGTATGTGCTGATTATGAAATTGAATTGATGCTTTTTGTCAGGTGTGTGTATGCGTTCACCTGTCTTCCAGGACAATGTTACTCCTTATTTTATTCATCAAAATCACTTTGGATTGATAAGTGTCAGGAGAGACAGATCATTTTTCTGCAGCCAATAATTTCTTCTAGAGGGAAATCCCCCATGCTCCTTGCTGGCAGCCTGCACATGATACCTGGCACACCCTGGAAACAGGCTGGGAAAGAGATCTAAGTCTGAGTTACAGATTTACCCTGATGTGCCTTTTCTACCCCAGGTCACCATGGGGGCTAATGTTCTCAAGTCAGGGGCTTCTCAATCTTTCCAGAGAATAAAACTCTGTGATCTCATCAGGAGCCTACAGAGACTGAAAAAAGAGCTTTTTTAGGTCCAGTTGTTTTCAAGAAACCCATCTTTTCCCATCTCCATTCCTCACCTAGATATCTCATGGTGTTAATTTCCATAGGGTTAACTGGCTCATTTTCCACAAGTGTCTCTGTGTTTGTTGAGAGTTGGGATGTAGCTCTATCTATGCTGGTAAAGCAATTAAAAAAAAAATCACATTTTTCCTCCACTGTCTCCTTCTTTCTCATTCACCTTGTCCTTGTGGGTTATTATCTTTACAAAATTCTTTTATTGCCCCTTTTGTGGGTATGGGAAAGGATAGGAGATGGATGCTATTAGGCAGTCTTAAATCTGCAAGAAGAAATCCCCAGTGCAATTGGATGGAATATACCACTCGTTTTTGTATCATCAATGTGTTTTACAGTAATTGGCTGTACAAGGTGTCTTACAAAGAAATTAACACTAAAGAACTGGCTAGGTTTGTACATTGAGCACAAAGGTACAAACTAGTTTGGTTCAACAAATATTTTCTGAGCAGGAAAATATTATATACCAGGACCACAGACAATTGATATGAGCATAGGTGAAACACAATTCTTACTCCTTGTGGTCAATAATGTTTTGAAATTCCCTTGGAAAGGAGTGAATATGAAAAACTTACAGTGGGTATAAGAGGGCACATTAGTCAGGCTTGTGTCCTAGACTTTCTAGGAGCTGGGAAGAAGAAAAAGCCACTGAAACAAGATTATGACTATATAATTAAGAATTAATGGACAATACCCTGTGGAATTAATTTATCCTCATAATTCTTTATAAATGCCATTTTTCTTTGAATCCATGAAATTGAGGTGAGTCTTCTATGCTATACACTTCAATAATAAAAGTAGATGATTAACTGTCTTTGTCTCTGAGCTTGCTTTCACTCTTTTTTTATTCTTTTGCTACTACATTATAGTTATATATAATAGTTGGGCTTGTTTTGACATAATCACACATGCATGAAATTTAATCTACTCCATTTCAGTCCCTACTTCTCCCTCTTTCCCTCCCTTCTTTTCTCTCCCTATTCCCCTTCCTCTGCTCTCTTGGTCTATTTTCCACTCATTTATCTACTTATTTTTAATTGGTGCTTTATAAGTATGCATAAAGGTAGAATTCACATTTAGATATAGAATTCATATTTATACATGCACATAGCATCATTTTGTCAAACACATTCCAACATTTCCTCCCTTTTCCCTCCCCCTAAAGCTTGCTTTCATTTTAAGAAAAAAGGTGATGTTTTGTTTTGCAAACCAAAGAAATAAAAATGTATAATTTTAAAGGAAATGTTCAGTCAAATTTAAAAAAAAATCAAAATAACCAAGTGGATCAGATGCAAAGAATCCTTTAGACATAGATGAGGATTGAAGGAGAAAGAAGAAAACATAAAAGGGATGTACTATTCAAAACTCACTTACCAAAACCCCAAATTATAGTAATACAAATAAAATGGAAACTTATTGTCTCAGTAGCACAGGTGCTCAAACGCAATTGATAGGACCAAATTTGACTCTATTGCTCTGTTCTCTTCTGAACTGGCTTCACTTTGACAGATTTTTACCTTCAGGTGCACTCCTACCGGCTTAGCAACCCAAGCAGAAAGATTTTCTTCGATGATTCTAGCAAAAGTACCAATCATGAGTCTCTAATTTGCTAAGCCTGAACCACGTTTCTTCCTCTTACCCTTAATCGAGAGAACTGGATTTCCCTGTCAACTGCATGGAAGGAGAGTGGAGTGAGGTTGTTAGTTAAAGGAAATGGGGCCAGGAATGTGAGGAGAGCTTCTAAAACAGTAAAACCCATAGATAAAAAACTGGTATAATACTGATGGAGTTGTGGCTACATCATCATTTAAAAAAAAATCTTTTAAGTTCTGAGACAAGCCAAATTGCCTAGCACTTGAGTGTAGCTATTTTTGAATTATTTACTGTTCTTCCACCACCTTTGCCCACAGCAACTATTAGCGCCCATCTCTTACTAAAAGGCCACCTGACTAAAGAGGCTGAAAAAAATATCCAATAACCTCTATTGAAAGGAAAGAATTCTTATTTTTAGCTTTCTGGTATTTGATCTTAATTGCTTTCAGACTGGAACGACTACAGTGAGATTTGTACATTTGAAGGCTGCCAAAAAGAGAAGGGGGAACAAGTCAAATATTAAAGAAAACCTCCTCACACATTCAAAAGAGAAGGATTTTTAAAAATTTTTAAAGAAAATGTTAGTTCTATTTTTAACTCCCTTTTGGGTTTTCTAAGGCTTAGACTGAGATAAGGAGAAATAGGTCAGGCAGCAAAAGCTTTAAAAGAAAAAAAAAATTATACTTGGGAATCATTAACCCTTTATTAACAAGTTTTTGACAGGGGGAGAAGACAGAGAAAGCAAAGGTTCCCTAGCAATTCAAGTCTCAACAATCTCAGAATTTTCTGCATACAGACTTGGAAGAATTCTAAAAGGGAATTTGTTCTTCAGGAGAAATTTCAGTAAAAACACATGATACTATGGAGATGTATGGGTTATGAAAACTGGCCTTCTAAATTGGAGAATATCATGCTAAGCGAAGTAAGCCAATCCCAAAAAACCAAAGTCCAAATGTTCTCTCTGATAAGTGGATGCTGATTCATAATGGGGGGAGGGAGCATGGGAAGAATGGAAGAACTTTTATTGGGCAAAGGGGAGGGAGGAGAGTAGGGAGTATTGGGGTAGATAAGATGGTGGAATGAGATGAACATCATTACTCTACGTACATGTATGATTGCACAAATGGTGTGACTGTGCATTGTGCACAACCAGAGAAGTTGTGCTCTATTTGTGTACAATGAATCAAAATGCATTCTGCTTTCATGTATAACTAATTAGAAAAAAAATTTCTAAATTAAAAGAAAACCGTGCTTCTAGAAAGAGCTACCAAAGTAACTGTCATCTTAATGTGTAGATGTGGGTAAGTAAAACTGGCCAGTGGCCAATAATTCTGCACATCAAGTTATATAAAGCTGTTTCCCAAACATTTCGCATGATCAACACAACTCCTTTCAAATAAGTTTTTTAGCTTGATTCCTGGAGTAACACACCCATCACCAAACTCTGCTTGCAAATTCATTTGAAGCTGATAATTTTCAGATTCCAACTTTCAGTGGCTTGGCATTCAAGAGCATCCTGAGATTGGTAGTTTTCACAGCCAGCTCATCTGGAGGACATCACAGAGAGGCCAAGAAAGATGGGTGATCTGCATCTGCCATATTGTATGCAATATAGATTATTCTGCTTGATTCAGGCTTAACATTTTTCAGATGAAGCTTCTTCTAAGAGGCTCTTCATTTACCTATACATCTGTCTTTCTCCTTGAGGAGCCCTTTCCTAAGTACCCAGTCTTCCTACTGATTTCCCTCCACTTTGAAACTCCATATACAGGAATAGCTCAGTATTGAACAATGTATAGTCTAACATCTTAATTATTTCAAATGAAAATCTTGCTCATGCATTTGAAATTTTTGGAGGGCTAGGATAAATACTTTTTGGTTTGATGTCTCATTCTAAGAAACCTCTAAATAGACAATTTGAAACTAGAGATAAGAGGAATTCTCACTACACAGTTGGGCTACAATGATATAAAAGTACAAATTCCCTGGGATATTAGTAAGAGAGGTAAGAATTTACTACTTATGGCAATAATAATTAGACCAAAAGTCACGTGAAAAGTTATACCTGGACTTAAATTAGTGTCCACTCATTTTGATACAGATCGTATAGTGAGTGTTTAAAGGAAAAACATATTGTCTTTAATCTACACTATGCCTAATGGTCAACTGATACTTGTTTACATCCTGATAATTCCTTGAACATTAAGTTGTTTCATCTGAGAATTAAGTATTTTACAATAAGCCAAAGAGAAAAATCTTGCTCAGTGAGGAACTCCAATGCCTCAAAAGAAAGAATGTAACATTCAAAATTGTCACATGGTAAAATATAACTTTTGTAATTTCCCTTTCTGACTCTCTCTGATCCAAACAAACCTGAACCAATTGTTTCCTTTCTCAAGAGGGTCCTGTGGAAAAAAAAAAGTGGCTCAGAATAATAATTTTGCACATGATTTTTAAAATGCACTCTAAGAGAATAAATTTTAAAATAAACAATGACCCTTAATGTTTTTTTATAACAAAATAGACAAAAAAGGGGTTAGTCCAAACCTTATATTTGCAGAGAAAGCTAAACTGTTTCCCTGGAAACAAATCGGGCAGCTTGCAAATGGATACAGGATCATAGATTTCTGACCCAAAGAAACGAAAGAGACAAAAATGGCTAACTGGGGTGCAGAGATGTTCTGTGGAGATCAATAATAACAGTTCCTCAGATCATGGCATTTGGAAAGAAGCAATGGACAGGCTACTAGGAAATTGTGGACATGTCAAGATCTGATCCAAGTTCTGAAACTTGTCTTTTTGTTCCTCTCTTTGCTGCTTGGGGTCAGAGAAGAGGAGGAAAGGGGATTGTGATCTAGTGCAGTTGGCACAGTGAAGGGGCCTCTCTAAACCACAATTAATCAGGGAAGTGTGTACAAAGAAACAGCCTTCCATAGCCCTTCAGCCATTGTTCTCTATGTTTGCTCTGTTTTTAGGAGCTGCCCTAATTGAATCCACCACAGCATTCCTTTTTAGCACAGCCCAGAATGATGTCTGCCTTTCCTTCATTGACAGCTGCTATACAAGCAAGCCATCCTGTTGCTTGATGAAATGAGTGAACTGATGGCTCTAAAGTCATCAAGTCTCAAAATTCAAAATAGTCACTCAATCACTATTTATGTCACCTTACCCTGAGAAGTTCATACCAGTGGTAAAGGAAAAACATATTGTCTTTAAAGTGCACTGTGCCTAATGGTCTGAACTGGTTTCTCTAAAGAAAAGGGCATTTTCCAAGTTAAGTGCACTATAAAATAGAGAGCAATAAAATTTTCAGATTATGACATCATATTATGCTAGATTTGCTGTTTTTCCAAGTGGAAAGAACCAGAAACACTAAAACAAAAACAAAATATATATATATATATATATATATATATATATATATATAAAGTGTATAATATTATAACATATCTTATACAAAACATGTTTATATGTGACATATATAACATTTTCAATATGTTTAAATATGTAATATACATATACAATGGTCTATGTTTTTAAGGAATCAGATTATATATACATATGAATATGTGTGTATATATATATATATATATATATATATATATATATATATATATGGAGAGAGAGAGAGAGGCCAGAAGAACACAGAGTATAGAAATTTTACATTTTATATACTATTTTGCGATCTGTATTGTGCTTCTGGTCTCGATGTGTGTATATGTATGTGTGTGTGTGTATAATATATATATTACATATAATTATATATATATTACATATAATATATATATATAATCTGATACCATATAAGCACCTATCACCAAAATATTACAAATAATGTACATTATTTCTCATTGAAATATTGTATGTGAATGTGACCTTCATTACATAATAGCTGCTTTGTGCTTCTGGATATATGTTCATACAAATTACACACACACACACACACACACACAATTTAGTTTGGGACCATAAAATAGTCTGTATTGTTTATTCTTTATTTTTCCATATGCATTAAATTAACCTAGACTAAAATGTCAGCTCTATTACTTACTTATGGCAAAACCTGGGGCAAGTTACTTCTTTTTATTTATTTTATAAGGCCACAAATGCATAAAATAATACATTTAAAAAGTTAATATTTGCCCAATGCCGAGTGCAGTGTAAACCCTTAATGAATGCTGATAGTTGCCTTGACAGCTGCTGTGACCAAAGCAAATTCACAATCACATATGCATCAGAGTTGGAGCAGTCATTTAAAATATAAGGTTCTCATTTTCAACATGCAAAACAGGACTAAAAGTCCTTTTTACTAGTGGTATGTACTCTTTCCACTATTATAGACAGGCTTTGTGGAACATTTGCATTTGAATATGAGACTATCCTATATTCTGAAAATTAACTTTAAAGCAGACAATAAAATTTAAACTGGGAGTGTTTGTGGGCTCTGAAGAAATTTGAAAATTGCTTTCAATTTCCTTATTCTCCCTCCTGAAGTCCATGTAAGGTAGTAATAAAGAGCAAAGCAGAGTTGCCATCTCTCTAGTGTTCCCTGCTGAGAAGAAAGCATCCTGCAGCACCCCTGGATGCCAACAGAGCAAATAATTAGGCTGAGTGCTCTTTCCACTGCCAATGAATTGGAAAGTGAAATTTGTTGTGCATGCCCTGGAATGCCAGAGACACCAGCTGTCCTTTAAGTCATTAACATTTGCTGAGAATCTATTATATGATTGCAAATTGAAAGATTATTCTTCTTTTCCAGGTGCTTGACGTCTCTAAAAGAAGTGAAAAACTATCACTTATCCATTGAGGAAAAACAAATTCCATGAAGGACACAGTGGTAGGAAAATCCCAAAAGGGAATGATAAATGTAGGCTGGCCTGTGGATGGGAAGTTCTCTCCTAGAATTATTAGGAGGTGAAAGTTTGAAGCCTTTCTACATGTGGTCAGAGACAAGGGAGAGGTATGAAGAGAAAAGCAGACAGTGTCATTAAGATAAAGAAAAATACAGAGCAGTAGGTTATACCTGCACTTTACATGAGCTGTGTACCCATTTACCATTTCATAAAACCATCTAGGAGACAATGAAGAGTTTACTGTTAAACATCTATTTTTAGGGTTAATTTTGATCTCTCAAAAGAAAGCAATGTTAAAGTATAAATTCAAAGAAGGGCCCCCATTAACCTTGTCCCATAGGACTTTCTTTTGTTTTTTGTTTGTTTTTGGTTTTTGTACCAGGATTTAACCCAGAGATTTAACCACTGAGCCATATCTCCAGCCCTTTTAATATTTTATTTAGAGACAGGTTCTTGCTGAGTTGCTTAGGGCCTCACTACATTGCTGAGGTTGGCTTTGACCTCACCACCCTCCTCCCTCAGCCTCTGGAGCCTCTGGGGTTACAGGCATGCGCCACGTGCTCAGCACCCATAGGCTTTTCATTAGCAACCTATCATTTCTAAACTTAAATAAAACCAGTGAACAGAATTAAGCATTCTAGGGCTATTGCTTTAAAGAAAAGGGAACATTTGTGAGAAACAATTTCAAAGTAAATACTACAAAATGAAAATTTAGTATGTCGATATCAGTTATACCTCCCAAAACAAATTTACAAGATTGCCTCTGACTTTCACTATTTTATTCTTTCAGAAAGAATCCAGAGAGTACAATCCACTAAGTATTGGCATTATCATAAAAAAGAAATTACTTAACAAAGTCAAAATATTTTTTATTTAAGGACAAAACTCGGTATATAATATCGGTATGTAACATATGAAGTTCATATGATGAGGTTTAAAAAAATTAGGAAGCCTTTTATCTCTCTAAAAGATTTCAATTTGTTATGTATAGTTATTTGTTGTAAGGATTCAAAGACAAATATAAAAGAGTGGTAAAGGCTAGGAGATACCTTGAAAATATCAGGATGATTATTATTTAAGTAAAGTCACAATTAAGAATTTAACAAGCTGGATACTGTGGTGCACACCTGTAAGCCTAGTGGTTCCAGAGGCTGAGGTAGGAGAATGGAGAGTTCAAAGCCAGCCTCAGCAAAAGTGAGGTGCTAAGCAACTCAGTGAGACCCTGTCTCTAAATAAAATACAAAATAGGGCTGGGGATGTGGCTCAGTAGTCAAGGACCCCTGAGTTCAATCTCCAGTACCAAAAACAACAATAACAGAAAAAAATTTAACAAATGCTTTCTGGATATCTACTAAGAAAATCTTGTGCCAAATGGCACAGTACATCCAATATAAGTAATTCCTTTGGCTTGTAACAGATTAGATATTTAATAAGAAAGAAAATGTCCAAATACTGGTGTAATCCAGTAACATAGTCACCAATAAAAACAGTAATACTACAAAAATATTTTCTAATAGTGCTCACTTTTTAATATATTACTTAGAAATATCTAATTCTCTAGTGACGTTACCATCAAAAAATAAGGATAAAAGTTCAAATATACCATTTTTTTCTTGTCTATCTCTTGTGTACATATTAAGTAGTTGTCTAAAATTTTTTGGACTATTTATATTTTAACACATGACTAGTAACATATTCTACCTTTTAAGTACTTTGATTATATAAATGACTAATACTCTTTTATATCCAAAGAGGGCCTTTTCAAGGAATGCCCTTTTTCAAGGTCTGTAAAGTCTGCCTGAAATTGGATTTTAAAAATGGCATGCAATAGTCCTAATTTAACTTAAGGTTAGACAAGCCCATATTCATATTTTGAATATGGGTAAGTCACCTTTCTGTTTCTGTCTCATCTATCTACCTTACCCAAGATCTCATGTGATCTTGTTGATCAGAGGAGCACGTCATTGAAGCAGTCACTTTTGGGGCTAGACTATAAATGAAACCCTGGTCCCTTTCATGGGTTTTCACTATTAGTGCTGAACCTGTTCTTCTGAAACTCAATAGTATTTTTTTTTCTTATAAATGTATTACTTTTTGGGTGGATGGGGGGCATGGTACTTGGGATTGAACTCAGAGGCACTCACCCACTGAGCCACACCCCCAGCCCTATTTTGTATTTTATTTAGAGACAGGGTCTCACTAAGTTACTTAATGCCTTGCTTTTGCTGAGGCTGGCTTTGAACTCTCCATCCTCCTCTCTCAGCCTCCCGAGCCCCTAGAATTACAGCCGTACGTACTTTACTCATGGCTAAATAGGATCTCTCTTGATAACTCTCTGGGCCTCCACATATGCCAGTGTTCTCAACTTTTAATTTTTCCCTACTTTTTAGTCGAATGTGACATCATCTGTAAATCTGAAGATTCTAGATTACTATAAAGATAAGAGTGAAATGCTCATTAAGACCAAGTTCAACACCAGTTGAGAATACCTGAACTTTAAGTTGTTTGTTTATATCTGCACTAACTATGTTTTCTTTTTTTGCTCTTTAATGATGCCAAAATAATCCCAGGTATTATCACATAAGGGATAAGGGCCCCCCCTTTTTTTTTTTTAGAAATTTATTAATGGTTTTGGGAAACACTGAGTAAAGTATATCCACATGCCCTTTCCACAAAGTCCAAAAGAGAAGTTATAATCTTAAACAAGCTAAATTCTTCTTCAAAAGATTATGGCTATGTGCTCACATATTGTTTGGATCATGTCAGATTCACACACAGGGATGAGAGAACTAAAAGTTCCTTGAATGGTTCTAGAGCTTTTGCTAGAAGGATCCTGAAGAATAGCAATACAGTATCCGGTAGGCACAGAAAATTTGTCAAAGAAAATCTTGCATTTTAGCATTTAGAAGTAAATTTAAGATTTACTCTTAAACTCTATATGGAATCTTAAGTAGAACAATTCATCTTGAGAAATTGGTTTATAGCTGTTAGTCATACAGCAATGAAATAATTTGGTTATGTTGGAATCTGTGCTCTACCAAGGACATTACAGGGAGATGCCATGATGTTTTAAGTAAAAGACAGTAGAATAGAACTATCCCCGAAAATCAACATAGTTGATAATCACAGAGTCTTTTTTATAGGCTTTCATAGACATATTTGTGTATTTCAAAAGAATTTTCCCACCCTGGAATTTTCCCATTCTTTGAAAGACAATGAGTTCCTCTGAGTTTGGGAATAAATCTGTTTGCCTGAGTTCCAAAGAACTCAAAGGCATTATTGTAGTTAACATAATAGCTCAATGGAGGACTCTATAGTGTCTAATGTTTATTTTTCCTTTCTAATACCATTCCTACTTCCAACACTACTCATTTAAAATATCAAATATCAAATTCAGATGCTTAGAAAACATTACAGGAAAGCTTCACTACTGCATAGTATTACCCAGAAAGGGAACTAGTTGTGCTGAAAGTCATAAAGAAAGCTAAAGTTAAAATCAAAGCATATGGATATTCATTTGAACATTCTGGTAGAAGTAAGATAGATCAGAGGTTGCTCATCATCTTGATGACATGAAATTAACCCAATCACATTTTAAAATAAATGTTTTCTCTATAAATACAGTGAGAAACCAGTAAATGGCTAATCTTTTCATTTCCTGGTAAGATTTAGTTATTAGAAAGATAATTGTGCATCAGAACAATCATTGAGTACGCAAATAGCAATTATTGCTGGCAATATTTTGGGGAAAATGTACATTTATACATTGTTAGTGGGACTGCAAATTAGTATAGCCGCTTTGGAAATCAGTACAAAAATGCCTCAAAAGGTTAGAAATGCAACTCTCATGTGACCCAGGTATCGCATTTCTTGGCATTTATCCAAAAGAACTAAAATCAGTCTGGTATAGCGAAACATGCATATCAATGTTTATGGCAGCACAATTTACAATATCCAAGCCAAAGAACCAGCGCAGGTGCTCCTCAACAGATGAATGGATTAATTAAAATATATATACACAACAGAGTTTTACTCAGCCATAAAGAAAAATGAAAGTATATCATTTGCTGGTAAATTGATGGAAGTAGAGAACATCACGCAAAATGAAATAAGCCAGAGTCAAAGTCAACGGTTAGATGTTTTCTCTCATATGTGGAAAGTAGAGAATAAAAAAAAAAAGAGAGAGATCTCAGGGAAATACAATAAAATACAGGAAGCAGAGCGAGAGATCAAGAGTGAGTAGGGGAGGGCATGGGGAAGTACTAAGGAATGAAATCTACCAAGTTATGCTATGCCCATGCAAATATACCATATTGAATCCAACATTCATATATAATTATGATGGGCTAATTAAAACAATATAATAGAAGGGAGATCAGTAGAATAGAGCAAGTGGATCTAGGGGAGGGAGAAAAGAAGGGAAAGGGAAGGTAATGGGGACTGAGATTGATCAATTATGATGCATATATATATACAAGTATGGCATAATCTCACTATTATGTTAAATTATAATGAACCAAGAAAGAAAGAAAGAAAGTTATCTAGAACATGGCAGAGAGTCCCAATGGCTTAGATTCAAATGCAACATTTCTAACCACTTCATGGTGCTACTTTATAATAAGGAGAGAGTACCCAATGGGGTGAAGAATCTTTCATAGCAAAGAAAATGTATACGTTTGATTCTGTGACATCTCAGAGTTTCCCCTTATTCCTCAGCTTGGAAGACTGTGTAGTTACTTTATGTAAGTTACTTTGTCACAGCCCTGTCAGGATGTCTCAACAAGATATCTCTTGAAGATGTAGCTAACTAATGTTTCATGTTTTTCTAAGGATTACTGGTTTTCAGCATTGAACTTTAAGAACTGCCAATATTTTTAATATATTTTCTCTTTTGTATTTGCTTGTCATAAAATTTTTGTTGGTATTTTTTTAAGTTATCTTGGGGTATTAAAAGGGAAAAATACTACCAGTATAATTTTTGAAAAAAAAAATTAAAATTAATTTGAAGAAAAATGTATTTAGTTTTCTCTGAATTTCTGTGATACATTCCTAAAATGCTTGGAAAAAGTTTAGGAGCAAGTTATCAGCTTTGGAAAGGAGCATCTTAGACTCTTACGATCATCTTAGAATTAGTTAGGTAAACTTACAGCTCCACAAAAAAATATCAGACATTATTTATTCTTTGCATTTTCAAATTGACTCAAGATAAGAGGGTTAAGTCATCTAAGGCATCTTAAAAGTTGTTCTCAAAAACATTTAGATGCAGCCAGGTGCAATATTCCCAGTGACTTGGGAGGCTGAGGGAGGAGAATCCCAAGTTCAAAGCCAGTCTCAGCAACTTAGTATGACCTCTTCTTAGAATGGGATGGGCTCAGTAGTAGAGTGTATTATGGTTTGGATGCACTGTGTCCCCCCAAGAGCTCATGTGTGAGACAATGTAACAAGGTTTAGAGGAGAAATGATTGGGTTATGAGAGCATTAATTCAATCAGCAAATCAAACCCTTGATGGGATTAACTGGGTGGTAGCTGAAATTGGGTAAGGTATGGCTGAAGGCGGGTGGGTCATTGGGGGTGTGCCTTTGGGGTATATATTTTATGTCTGGTGAGTGGAGTCTCTCTCTTCTAGTCATCATGTGAGTTGTTTTCCTCAGCCACATTCTTCCTCCATGATGTTCAAACCTGAGGAATGGAGCCTGCTGTCTATGGATCAAGATTTCTGAAATTAGGAACCCTAAATAAACTTTTCCTCCCCTAAAATTGTTCTAGTTAGGTTTTTTTTTTTAGTCAAAGCAGTGAAAAAGCTGCTTTCATAGAATGTGCAAAGGAAGAGAGCTAGCCATATAGCTCAGTGGTACAGTGCTTGCCTAGAATGTGGGAAGCCTTGAGTTCCATCCCGAATATGGGGGTGAGGAGGGGGTATTGACCCATTCAAATGCAAAATATGTCCTTTTTAAAATTTGCACAGGCTTTTACTAAGTTTGCTCCTTCTGTTGCTTACCTGTACAGCTGCCCATATGACAAGTTTAAGCCTACATTAATCATCTCTCCGTGACACTGATAAATATTCATAGAATCCTGAGAGGAGTAGGAGGATAAGAAATAGAATCTATTTAAATTGCTACATTTAAAGCCAACTTCATTTTTAAGCTCATATTCTTACCCTGTTTAGTATACATGGCTGAAAACAAGTCATCAAAGAAAACTGTGTACACTGTTAGAGGATTGGAATAAAAATGTGACTAATTATTTCATATCCAATAATATGAAATATAACAGCTTCTACTTTTACACAATTGTAGTAAGTCAAAATGTTGCTAGTTAGGGTTTTATTACCAAACTTGCCGAAAGAAGGAACAGAAGAGTGAGAGGGGAAAAAAATTGTTGAAATGGGCTTAAGAGAATTAAAGATGCTTCTCTGAATATAAAGACCTGGGGGAGGGGAGTAGTAACTTAATGGAAAATTGTGTGCTAAGTCCTTAGGTCAAATTTCCAGCAGGAGGTTTAAAAAAAAAAAAGATTTGAGCAAAGCCACACCCCTTTATAGAATATTAGAAAATTCTGCTTACCAGATTTTTTTCTTGCCAATTAGTGATAGTCCATCTGTAAGACGGACATGTTAAATGTGACCAATTGAGATAATAAATAAAAGTTGAAATGGAAAAGTGGAAAAGCAACTCTGCTCCTTAATTATGAACATGTCTGTGATGGGGAACATTCTTGAAACAAAAAAAGTGGGGGTGAGTGGGTGCAGAAACAAATGAAACACAGAAATAGCTTCTAGAACTCCCTATTTTATATATTTTTTTGACCATTTTCTTCCCTATTTATAGTGTGTGGTGGTTTGGAGCAGGTCACCTGTCTTTTGGGCTCCTGAGAATTCATTCAGTAAGTTTCAGTAAGTTCACTCACTCTCAGACATGTTCAGTGACCTGGTTTAATAAGGGCCTTTTTATTTGTTAGCTGTCAACAGGCAGTCCTGCAGACCTTTATGATCTCAGTGGGCAGCTTCACAAGCATGGTCAAATTCAAGTTTAATGAAAACCTACGCCATTTACAAGAAACTGAGAAGAGAACTCTGGTTTGTTTCCTGCTGTGGCTAACATTGGAAGCACAGTAACTTCCTAGTCAATCACGGAAGGAAGTAGGACTCTTCCAACTGGTGAAACATTATTTTCTCCATGCTAGAATAATAGATTTATTGAACGTCAAGAACATGAGAACATAATGGAGCACCCAGTCAATAAACGCATTTCAATTTCAGCTGGGTTAATTAGAGGGGGTAGGATGATGGTAGTGGTGTTTCTAGAGATATTCCCTGTGATCTGGTCAAGGACTTTAAGTGTATACATTATGAACATGGTCTCAGTGCAAAGATCATGACCCATTTTGAATAAAGTAGAGGAAAGTTTGGACTCCATGAATGGACTGGTTCTCTTTATCAGTACTCAAAAACCATGGTACCCTTTGTACCCTGAGTGCTTCATCTCAAGACAGCATGGTGTGGTTCCTGGACACTTACAGGAGGTCCTCATAAGTCCCCAGAACATCTTCTCTTAAGGCTGTCATCCTGCTGCTCCAAGTGAACCAAGTCAAACAATTCTGCTATCTAGGACTTAATGGCAAGCACAGAGGAATCATGGCTTCTGCTCTGCCCTATGTGTTCCTGCTCCACAGAGGTGCCACCTGTCTGTCTCCAATTTTCTCATTCTACACAGAACTTCAAGGGGAATCTTATCTACTTCTTGATTTCAAATATAATCTTCACATAATTATGTCTGGCTAAATCGTACATGGATAATGAGGTCCAGAGGTCACCTTGAATCATCTTTGACCCCAGAAGCCTCTGTGAGTTTCTACACACTGCTGCAGCACTGTGGTTTTACCTCAATTATGGAAAATGATCTCACTTTATTTATTTTCTCTCTGGTGGCTAGAGAGTGATCCTCCTCAAGGGCAGAGTTCCCCTCTTTCTTTCTCTCCAGACCTGACAAAATGCTCACCACACAGAAAACACCTGAAGCATCTTTAATTTACTATAAGATTGTACAATCCTTAGGTGTAGCCTGCTCTAAACATCTATGTCAAAGAAACCCATTGGTTGAATTAATGAATTAATGTCCTCATTTTTTATTTATAGTGTGAAAAATTTTCAGAGAAGTTACTTATTCAATTGAACATCTCCAATGTCACATTCTGGTTTGGATGCTGGGCTTACCAGAGTGATCATATGGAACCTTCTTGTTGTTTATACTACTGTCAGGAAACATTAATTAATACTACAATTAAAGAGTTCATGATTATGAAATGGAATAAAATATTCAAAAGAAAACAATATGGTTGTATGAGGGTGGGAAACCCCAATTGCAAGAGGGCACATCGTAAAGGCAGGAACTCAAAAATGACTTCTATGGTTTAAACTGAGAGGAGGTCTGAGAAGCAGGTTGGGGTCTGAACCATATTCCTGTTCAGGGGTGAAGGGCATTGGCACACACCACCCCAAAATACATCATTTAGGTATACTGATTTTCTGAATTGAAGTAAACTGAGAAACAGAAGATGCAGGAAGGACTCTTTGCTCCCCCTGCTTTCTATCTAAAGATAGGAAATAAATTTCCTGTGAGAAATGTGCCTCCTGTTACCAAGATTATTCTTATTTCTGGAGATAGAATCTACACCAAGATGAGTTAAATAAACAAACTTTATTAAAATAACTGTTACCATCATCAGTTTCTCCCATTAGAGTTCCTACTCATTTCCCCAAAATTTACTGCCCTTAGAAATCCAAATCCTTTACCTTATTCTAGTCACTTCTCCACACTTTCGCTTCCTTTGTTAAAAGGCTCTATAAATCTCCATCTAATCATTTATTTGGGTTTTCTACTTTGTGACACGAAAGAATATTAACATCAAATAAAATACATATTTTTTTCTCCTGTTAACCTGCCTTTTCTACTTTAATTTGTAGTCAATACAAATTATAAGAAGGTAGAGGAAAAGTTTTTCTTTCTCTAAGGGATCTTATTGAAGATTTTGAGTTTCATTCTAAAATGAGAGAAGGATTTTAATTGATCAGATTTGCAGCTTGAAATATCAATGAAAAAAATCTCTGGACATAAAGAGAGAATGAGTGGAAGAGACTAGCTAGTACTCATTCTCATACTTTAGAGAATGGAGATGATATTTTGAACAAGAGCCCGACAAGAGTAGACAGTCATAAGCCAAGGTATTTAATGGCTACTTAGAAAAAATATGATGGCACTTGTAGATGGAATAGATGTGAGAAGAGGAGGCTATAGAATCAAGGTCACTCCAGCATTCCTGGCACACGCAAACTTTACTGAGACAGAACAGGGAAGGGACCAAGAGTAAGATGAAAAGTCACATTTGGACACATGGAAATTTGAGGTACCTTTGACCTATCCAAGTGGAAATGTTGCATAAAAAGTTGAATTTGGTAGAATTCTGAGAAAAGGTATAAACTAGAGATGTACATTCAGAGGAGTGCATAATATTTGTCATTAAAGCCATGGGCGTGGGTGATATTGCCTTGGGAAAGAAAAGAAAGTGAGATTCTTCATTTACATGCTGCTGCTTCAATTACCTCCCAGATGGTCTAGTCCACTGCATTCTCTTCTTTTATTAACCTGTTGTCTGCTCCTTCCCCTTCAGTGGTTTCTCTGAATTATGAATTTGTGTGGAAAAAAACCTTGGAGATCATTAGGCCTAATCTCCAAATTTTAGAGGTAAAGAAACTACAGAGGTTTATACAAGGTCATGCTAATCTTCTGAGCAAACAAAAGCTGAGGTCTAAAAAGAGGTCAATTACTCCAAAGGGATTCCATCTAGAAATACTGGAAGACAACTGTAAGAATCCCTGGTACTTAGAAACCTACAGATACCGATGTGTGTTTTTCTGTCACAAATATATAATACCATGCAAAAGACCTCCCAAGGTGGTAGTAAAAAAGGGAGCAAAAGTTTGAATTGGACCTATTGTGATTTAATATTAGTAAACTCTGCAAAATGGGGCCAAAAGCTTGAACTATCCATTTCCTTCTCTATGAGGAGAGATTAAATAAAAATTACTTTGAAAAATTGCTACATAAAAACTAGTGTATTTAAAGATACCGATTGCATAATAGGTTTCCAAATTATTAACTAATAATTTCCTACAAAGATGCCATGGAAATAATAAATCTTTTTTATTTAAAAAAATAAAAGCTCAAGGGCTCATTCAAACCCTATTGAAATACTGAAACATCAAAAATGCAATTATTTCTCTTATCAGGATTTAAAGACAATTATATGGTATAACATCCTTCAATTCTAATTCTAAAGAGCATCATGAACATTAATAAAAAAATCTACATCCAAATAATGCTCGATCTTATTATAATGTAATATATTACCTAGAAATAAAGTACAATAAAGCACTATTGCAACATCTTCCTAAACAACTGAAGGACTATGCTATCTGCTTTAATTCATTCAAATATGAATGAAGCCAAGATAAATAGAATAGTTATAAAATACTACAAAAATGAACCAAATACCCTTAAAATGTAAAATTAATCATTTCCTCTTTTATTCATAAACTTTTGTGATCTGCCTTGATTTGGATCTCTTTTCTGCTTACATTCAGAGTTTAAATACAAAGAATTTCAGTTGATTTGAGTGGCATAGCTTGCTTTACCAAAGATTCTCAGATGAAAAGATAAATAAACTCCCTAAGTTGCAGGATATGAATTCTAGGGAAATAGTTATCCTGCAAGAATAAGACTTACGGGTTCATTTAGAGAAAATTCTCAGCAAAATGTGCAAATATATTTTTAGCCTTACAGTTATTTGTTTCCAATTCAAATAATTAATTGTGTAAAAATTGCATGAGCACATTTATGAAAATCTTATGTAGTAATATTTGAACTTCCTCTTTCACTTTTTATTGTGATGGAGCACTTCCATTGAAAGCCCAGATGTAGGCACACTTGAATAGAGAAGATTCTTGGCAAAATCACTCCTGAACACATTTCTCAGACACTTCACCAGGGCTTATTCCTTACATATCTCCTAAATATGATGTGAAACAATAATTTTTAAAATCAGTTTTAAAATATCAATCCCCTGGTTCCATCTTGGTCCTAATAAATTTGAATGTTTGCTCTTTGAGTTTGTATCTGTATCCAACAAATTCCTCCTCCCTCCAATGAATCTGTCGTATTCACACTGTAACCAAATCAGCACTAGCTAGGTCCTGCCCCAAATGTGAATTCTCCTTTCATAAAAATTTTCTGTGTATACTTCATTATCATTAGTATTATTTTGCAATCATAAAGACTTTATGTCTGATATATATGCCATGGGGGATCACTTCTGGATACAATTTGAATGTTAAGATGGAGAAATTTATAAAATATAAAAGGAAAGTACAGTACCCAGTAAAACAAAAAGTAGAAGGTCTGTGGTAGAGAATTGGAGGAGACGAGGAAACCCATTATTCATTCAGAGAACAGGTCTGTGGAACTAGGGTAAGTACTTTAAAGTCACTAGGAAGTGAGGATGATTTTCCTTATACTTCTCTTTCTTCATGTGTTGTATTGTTGTCGACCCACAGATGGCCTTCTGATTCTCTCTGCACATGACCATTATCCAGCCTCTAAGATTATATCACCTCAATCTGAGAAAGTACACATGTGTGCATCACCTCTTTCACTCTCTCTCTCTCTACATGGAAGTTCTGGGAATATTAACAGAATTTCAGGGAGACAGAGCTGATGAGCCAAGTTCTGGTCAGCTCTACAATTGATCTCAAGCCCTGGCTTGGCGACATCAGGTCACATGCCACCAATGGCATTGCCTAAGCTATTTCTCCAGCTGAGAAGGGGGGAAAAACAATGTTGTGATTTTTTTTCGCTAGGGAAAAAAACAATGCTATGATTGGATATACCCAAGAATGTCTCCCTTCCTGATTAATGTGACAAATCTGTTCAAGAATTTTTCTTCTGGTCTCAGACCATGGAAATCAGAAGGTTGTGTTCAAAACCAAACTCTAAAACCAAAAATTAGAATTCATAGATATTTTGCTGGGAAAAAAAAACACACTTAATATGATATAAGACCCGACCTATTATTAGGTATTTTATATTTGTCATAAGACTCATTGACATGATTCTGGATCTGGATCCCAGATGTAGCAGGGGAATGGATCACATCATCCTTTTTCTCAACTATTTTCAGGTTTAGGTAGCTGAGAGTACATCTTTGCCATCATGACATAAAGTATGGGTGCTGCCTATATATTTGGATAAGTTCCCATTCTCCACAAAACCTGTTGACATCCATCAATCTTAGGGGTTGCAAGGCTCTTAACTTGGTGGTAAAGAAAATAGGAAGAATTAGATTCTTCTTCTTCTTGCCCTTCTTCCCTCCCCCAAATGAAACTTAAAAAGCTATTAGATAAAGTGGAGAGCCATGACTGAGACCAGATTATAGAAAGATGATCAGAACCCTTGAAAGGGAACAGGAAGAACTACACATGTAATTTGGCACTGTGCCTAGAGCCTGGGTGAAATACAAGTGTTTTCTGGAGCTCACTCCAGCTCTGTGGTCTAGCTTTTGTGAGTGAACTTTCTTAAACTTCAGGGTTGAAATTGAGATTCTGGCTTAGACCATCTGAACTAGGCCCATAAATTGTACTTCCAACAAATTTCCAGGTGATACTGACATGAATGATCCATGAATCATGCTTGGAAGCATAAAGACTTTTAGAAAGCATAAATTATGTAATCTGAAAGAGTAGGAAGAATGATATTTGAAACCCTTTCTTCTTTGTGGAAATAGTTCATAGAAAGGATATACTCCTGTCCCCAGGGATTGCCCTACCTCATTTCACACACCACAGGCCTTCATCACAATTGGCTTTGGCTCTACTAAGGATGGTGAAGTTGGCAGATCTCCCATTTGATTAGTAGCTCTGCAGAAGAATGTGAGGAAGGCTCAGAGAGAGAAAGGAGAAGCAAGAGCCAAGAAAGTAAGTAGCAGGCAACAAGTTGAGCCACAAAAAGAGGAATTAACAATACCTAGGGACCATAGGTAAAAATCTGGGGAGGGAAATTATTAAAAATCACTAAAAAATTGGATAAAAGTGGATGGGGCTTGAGGCAATTACAATTTGAAGATATTATTATGCAGAGGTTGATAAATACTAGACATAATACTAGATATACAATTACATCTATAGCAAGGTATCTAATTTAAATGTAAACCAAAAGCTCAGCTACTAGGGAAGCTGAGGCAAGAGGATCAAATTCAAGGCCAGGCTGGGCACTTTAGTGAGACCTATTCTCCAAACCAAACCTAGCAGGCACAAGGCCCTAGGTCCAGTACTATATAGACATGCAAAAATATTCTAGGAAATGGAATAAGAATTTAATTTGATAATAAGTTGAACATATTAATATTAATACAAAAGTCATTGACACCATCTTTATGCAAGAGCAGTCACTATTGTTTTAAATCAATTAATATTAAAACAATTAAAAGGTATTTTCAGGTTTATTCTCAATCTTTATGACCACTCTTATTTTTTAGTTAAGATCTTAATGTTGTCAATAAAGAATTCTCCAGGTTTTTAAGATATTGTTATCCAAAGAACTCAATCAAAAACTTTAAACTCAAATAGAATTTATAACTCAAGCATGAATCCAAGCTTACTTAATATGATGAACAAACTTTTTTCATTGTTGATTCACCTGTACACTGTCATAAAAATTCCTGAATTGGAATGTCTTTTGATAGGTCATGAATTGGTAAATTGACCATGGTTCTCAGCTCAGGTAAGCAATGTAATGCATTATCTACCCACTTCTGAAGAAGATAAGCTCATTCCTTTTATTGGCTCAATAAAGTGTGAGCAAATATTTTCATATTGTGTTTAGATATAAACTTTATTCTCTCTACCACAGGTAGTTTAAGCTTTACCTGAGACATAAGACACATACAAAATAACTTTAAAGCAAAACAGAAAATAATAATTGCCATAATAAAGGGAAAAAAAGTTTTTGAAGGTACAAAGAAAACAAAAAAACTTAAGGTTGTTTTCATCAAAGAGTTCTCAGAACTAAGTATTCAAGTTAAAAATAAATTTAAGTCAGAATGGCCTGGAAGTAGGATGGTGAGGAAAGCAGATTTGGAATAAATCCACAGATATAGAAAATACAGGGTGTTGGAACAAGGTGAGCACAAGAGGGAACAAGAGGGGAAAATGAGGACATGTTGTATTAAAGCAAAATGTCATTCTGTTTTGGGTCCCCAACTCCACCTCCTTTCTTTCAGATCAACAACACCTTCAAATTCCAACACTCTAGTTCTGATTTTTAGTCTCTTCTCAAGGCTGAAGCATACTGATCATGGTCCTCCCTTGACCTTGGTTCATGGGGAAGCATCCCACAACCTTTACACTGACATCTCCTCAAGCACCTTCCTGACTCACACTCAGTATCTGCAGTCCTTCTTGGCACTTATCATCAAGGGTTTGTCAATTTGACCTCACCTTATCCCTAAACTGTGCTGGGCCATGCTTCTGTTGGCCTCTGTATCCCATTTTTTTCTCTAGCTTCTTCCAATCATACCTATAGTTTCCCTATTTCCTATAATGATTCCTTTATCTCTCAGATATCCAATTAGAAGCAAAAATGTTAGGCCATGTTCTCCTTTTATTCTGAGTGCCAAGTCATTCATCAAATTCTCATGCTTTTGTCTTTTTAGTCCTTCAATCTCTGCATATCAGAACCTTGGTGTCCAAACTATTCCTGCAAGAGGCTTACCATAATGACTCTAGTGCTTATTGAATGCCAATTAGTGCTAAGCATGCTCATCATAAGTTTCAGTGCAAAAGTTTTAAATGTCTCCATAGTTCCTCAGATAGCTGAATTAAATTATTTTGATTGACTTTCAGAGTTCCTCACAATTTGATTCAACTCCACTTTTCCCTGTCTTGCCTCCCTGCTCTGTGTCATTTAGTCACTGCCAGTGCAAGCAGAGCTGGTGGTGACCATTCCATAGTGATGATTCCCCCTTACCTGTCAAATTCAGGGCACCACTGTGCTTCAGGAACTCTTTCCTGACTTGTTGATTTTTTTTCTTTTTTACCTTCCACACATAATCTATGTGACATCATTTTATACACCAATTTTAAAATTGTTCTTTTCCCCTCTGTTATTTCACGTTCACTCTGTCTTTACAAACTAACAAAGTAAGGTCATGTTTATTGGCTTCATATTTCTGATTTTAGATGTCTAACATGATGATGAACATGCTACGGGTAATTTATAAGTAGTTATTGAATAATGAGCTACAGAGAAAAAGATGAATGGTTTGGAACAGCATTTATAGAACAATTATATAAAAGGTGCTGTGTAAGATAGAGCTATGCTGAATGCAAACTTACCAGAGAAGACACTCGGTATCTTGGAAAGAAAGCTTTTGACAGTACGGATAGGAATTCCATTTTTTTCATCTTGCATGCGTGCTATGACGTCTTCCATCTAAACAACAACAATAAAATAATGAAAACCTTCAGAAAGTTGAACTTTTTGAGAAAAATCCATTCTCACATCAATTTCGTACACCAGTTTTGCCCAACTAAGAATACTGCCATTTTCTCACCTTTCTTGATTTTTGTCTCATTAATATTTTAAGTTTGGTTAATAAGAGATAGAGAAAATAACAAGGAAAATGGGCCATTTGGGGGTCCATTAAACTTCTAAAAAGAATGTTATGCTTTGAATATTGCCTTTCTTCTGGCTTCACATTCTTTGGTTATAAAAGCTGAAAGAAAACAGTATTTCATTTTTAAGTCAGAAACCACTGTCACAGCCAATTCACACTTTATTAATGTTATCTCTACTGAAATAAAAGAAAATAGAAGCCTCACAAGTATCTGCTTGGATTCCTCTTCGAGCAAGTGTTTCCATGATTTAGTTTAACACTAAAGTTCAGCAACCTGCCTGGAAATCTAGGACAGATTACCAGTAACTGCTGTTTCTCTTGCCTAGGCAATAATTGGTACGAGATGAATCATGCACATATATACCATACATGAGCACACACACACACATCCACACAAAATAAAATGAAAGCCATAGTGTAGCCTCCTACCCAGTTAGTGGATTCTACTGCATCTTTCTTTCAAACTTGTTAGTATATGTGCTTTTGCTTTGAAATTTTTTCACAGTTCTAAAAGGGTGTACTTTACAGTCTATTGCAGAATTTAGTTCTAAATAAGATTCATTCAGATCAAAGTCTCACACTTTTCTCATGTGTTTCTGTACCTGTGAGACATAATACACACAAAAATATCCATGTTGGAGTATAGCACTTAAATTTATTTATCCACTCATTCCACAATTAGTAGTGAGCACTTACTCTAGGTCAGATTTACTGATGGTTTCTCAGGACATCAAAATGAATATAATTCATTCCTGTCCTTAAAAGAAACCCATAATCCATAACAAAAATCAAGGTGAAATTTGAGTAAAGTTTGGTGTTTAGTTAGTAGCGTTGTATTAGTGTCAATTTCCTATTTTGATAATTATGTCCTGGTTATATAAGACACTAACATTAGGGAAGTTGAATAAAGGACCTGTGGGAAATCTCTGTGTGGTTTTTGTTTCCTTTATGTAAGTATAAAATTTCAAAGTAAAAAGGTTAAAAATTCAAAGTCTAAATTTCACAACAATGAATTATCAAATTCCCATCAACACAGCTTCAGAATGATTTTCAACTCAGAAATCTAATTTGCTTGGAAAAGGATCATTAGATTTATTACTAAGAGAACAATTGAAGATGCAGTTTTTTAAATTAATTAATTTATTTTACTTAGGTGTATATGACAGCAGAATGCATTTTTATTCATTGTACACAATTGCAGCACAACTTTTCATTTCTCTGATTGTACATGATGTAGCATCACACCAAATGTGCAGTCATAAATGTACCTAGAGTAATAATGTTCCTCATATTCCACCATCTTTCCTTCCCTCATACACCCTTCCCTTTCTCCCTCCCCTTTGCTCAATCAAAGTTCCTCCATTTTTCCCATGCTCTCCTCCATTATGGATCAGCATCCACTTATCAGAGAGAACATTTAGCCTTTGGTTTTTTTGGATTAGCTTACTTTACTTAGCATGATATTCTCCAACTCCATCTGTTTACCTTAAAATGCCATAATTTTGTTCTCTTTTAATGCTGAGTAATAGTCCATCATGTATATATATACCACGGTTTCTTTATCCATTCATCTATTGAAGGGCATCGAGGTTTGTTTCACAGATTAGCTATTGAGAATTGAGCTGCTATAAACACTGATGTGGCTAGATCGCTGTAATATGCTGATTTTAAGTCCTTTGTGTATAGGTCTAGGAGTAACTGGGATAACTGGGTCAAATGGTGGTTCCATTCCAAGTTTTCTAAGGACTCTCTATACTGCTTTCCAGAGTGGTTGCATCAATTTGTAGTCTCACCAGCAATGTATGAGTGTGCCTTTCCCCCCACATTTTCGCCAACATTTATTGTTGTCTGGATTCTTGATAACTGCCTTTGTGACTGGCGTGAGATGAAATCTTAGAGTAGATTTGATTTGCATTTCTTTAATTACTAGAGATGTTGAACATTTTTTCATATGGGTTGCAGTTTTAACATAAAATGAGTCTGTATTTGACTCCAAACTCTTCTAATTATTATCCATGTAACTTTGAGCAAAACTTCTTCTAACTTCTCAAGATTCAGTTTCCTCATCTATATAATGGTGATACTACTACTTTAAAATAACTCCTTCACAATGTTCTTTGTGGATCTGGGTTGGAGTTATAGTGGGGTAAACTATTTTATGGTTAAATGATATAATATATATAAAGCCTAGTACATAGTTATGATAATAGATATTGGACTTAGAACGTCTGCATATACCCTGACATGTGGGAATGTGCATTCTCCATTTCCATGTTTCTTTGCATGTGGAGGGAACATCATTAGCATGAAGCTTCATTTTCCTTCTGCCTCCTAACTTATTCCAGAGGTGCCGGGTGACTTATCAGATGGTCAAGAATGAGCAAGGAAGGAGAGATCAGCAAGTGGTCAGGCCCACTCCTTTTCTCTTGGCTGGAAGTCCACATCCAACTCTGCTTATAGACAGCTGCCGGCTCTGGGGCACCAGCAATTGTATTCAGGTTTCAAAATTAAAGGTTATTTGTGCACTTTAACAAAAGCTTTTTCAGTAATCAAGGTGATTTGGTGACACTTATATGTGCCTTTCTCTTTGGTTGTGGTTCTCTGTTCAGAATTCAAGAAGGAAAAGAAGGTGTTTCTTATCAGGCTTCTCAAAGCCCCAATGAAGATCAAATGACCCACTTCTTGTGTAATAAAGATATTTATGTATAGAAATATGGAAATAGATATTCTATCATGACTCTTTGTGCTATTACTATTTGCCCTTGATTCACCTGACACAATATTCTAAAATAAAGAATAAGCTGCTTTGCCTTGCTTGGTATCAGGCCCTAAGCCCTGTATTATCTGCTTAATGGTTTAAACCAGGCCGGATTAGACAGATATGGAGACCTTGCTGGCTCCCACTTTAATCACCTCAGCGCCCAGGGCTGTGGCAACAATCACCTCTGCTTAGGGGTTGAATTAAAGAGCACAGCAATGGGTAGAGGTGCTTTCTCTCTAAAGTCATATCACCTCTCAGTTCACTGGATCCCAATGAATCAAAACCAGGAGGCAGGGAACAGAAAGTGACTTCTGTGGTTGTATTTCAAAACCTACCTTTTTTTTTTCTGAGTCAAAATATCTACAGTAGGAAAAAAAAAATCTCTAATGTAAAAATAGAATTTGTGTTCTCAACTGAAAATGTGATCATGGAAATGGATTCAACTGCTTCTATATTTGTTCAGATGTGATTTATCCATGAAACTTGCCATGACCTAAAATAAGCAAAAACAAACAAACAAAACAACAGCAACAAAAACCAAAAGCAAAGACAAATACAAAAATAATATATACTTTCTAAAAACAAAAATCAGTCACAAAGTCCATGTATAAAAAATAAATCCATCCTATCCACTAAAAGTGCATCACACATTCACTCAGGGTCTATTAATTTTTATACTACTCATGGCCTTAACATGTTTGATTATCTGCTTTCTCACCATTAGCAATTGTGTGAGAGAGAATGCCGAAAGCAGTCAAACTTATAGAGCAGACAGACAGCAAGAGGAATGTGAAACTGTAAAAAACAAATCCAATAAGTATCAAATCCTGGAAATTTTCAGTTACAGCCAAAAAACTCAGATATTTCAAGCATCCCAAGAGAAGATATATATACGTAATGTGTGTACACACACAGATATATACCACACACACACACATTATACACACACACACAATTGTTCCTTGGTGTCTCTGGGGGCTTGGTTGCAGATCTTGCTGAAGACATAAAGATCCACAGATGGTGAAGTCCCTTATATAAAATGAGCCAATATTCACATACAACTTATAAACACAGTCCTGTACACTTTAAGTCATCTCTAGGTTACTTATAATACCTAATAACCCAATAAAATGTAAATATTATGTATATAGTTGATCCACAGTGTTTGTTTAGGGAATAATGGCAAGGAATGGTCTGTACATACTCAATTAAGTTGGATTTTATTAGAATATTCTTGATCAACAGTTGGTTGAACCCATGGATATAGAACCCACAGTTATGGAAGACAGACTGCATAGATATGTATTCATAAGATACCCCTGTGTGGTAACGAGGTATTTTGCATTTTCATTCTCATAAGCTGGTTTCTCAGGCCATGAACATGAGATAACACACCACTGGGCTGTGGAGAGGACGACTGCCAATGAGCCTTGGCTCACTGAGGCTTGGTCAGAATCTGATCTTTAAAGAAAAAGCTAGAAACAGGTAATCTAAAAGATTTCTTCTAGCTACAAAACTATTGACATCTAGAAATAATCATTAGTGTGTAAAAGTGGGTAAGTTTCCTCACCAAGTTTGAGTCAACCCTCTGTCAGAGACAGAGGAAATTAAATAGGACCTTCTACAAATTAATTTGCAGTCCAATGTCAGCATATTTTAATTACAAAGAAAATGAGAGAATGATAAAGAGCATGCACTAAGCCAATGAGACCTTAGAACTGACCTGAGTTTAATCTTGGCTGGGATACTTACAAGCTAAGTAAGTTAATCACTCTGAGACTCATTTTTCCCATCCGTAAAATAGAGATAATCATAACAGCATACATCTTATAAGGGGTGGGGATTAATGAAACAGTGTTAATTAAATGCTTACCAAAATGCATCCTCATCTTATCCTCATAATAATCTTCCCTTTATTGTATTAGGAAGCCACAGGCCCTTTTATAATCCAGATGCCAAAAAAAGCTATAGTTAAGTGCCAAATTCTTATTAGAATTTGTCAAGTACTGAGTAGACAGAGATGCCTATGAGTTCTACCTTAGATTTCTTGTAGAAGACTGAATTTATGCTGGCCCTGGAAAGAGATGGAATTTGATTAGAAGAAATTCCAGGATAAATATTTATGCATGTAAGAAAGAACTAAGAACTATGTAAACCATGCAAAAGTTATATTTAGAAGAAATGGGAAATGAGATTGCATTCATTTCTGGCAAAATGAAAAAATGTCTTTGCTCTCATATTGATGAATTCGCCTCTTGAAGTTCTTTAAAAGAACAAAGAATTGAACCGAATAGAGTACTCTTTGCAAAACTAATCTTTTATTCTATGTAAACTAATTCACTACGTGTGATAAAAGGAAAACAGTTGTCCTTTGCAAAGTAGCTTTGAGAATATTTATGGTGCGATGTGTTCAAAATCTTTTTTAGCTGGACGTGATGGCACAGGCCTGGAATCCCAGTAACTTGGGAGGCTAAGGTAAGAGGATCCTGAGTTCCAGCCTGGACAATTTAATGCAATGTGTTTCAAGATGAAAAAAAAATTAAGGGGATGGGGAAAAGGGATAAGGTGGAATAGGGGGACAGTGAAGTGAAAGAGGAGGAAAAAAAAGAAAAGGAGGAGGAGGAAGAGGAGCAGGAGGAGAAGGAGAAGAAAGAAAAAATTCTTTTTTTATTCCTGTATTATGGAATCTTTCATGAGTTACTAGTACACTTAGTAGGGAAAACAAAGCTTTCTCTAACATGTGAACTTTTTGAAGAAAGATATCTGACCTTACTTATCTTCATATTGCTAATATAGAAAGCTTTTAATAATGGGGATATGCTGCAGTTTTGTTAAAGACATACATTTGATTTTGATTTTTCTAAGAGACCTAAAGCAAAAGTGAACATTTAATTAACTTAAGATTCAGCCTTGAGATATTTGAAATGATTTTTTTTTGTCTAACATTTCGTGCAAAAATAAGTTACACCAGAAATAGCGGGACTGAAGGGCTCAGAGTGTTGTAGGCTAAAACACTCTGATTCTGTCTGTTCCATTTAATGCAGAAATTCTTCAGCTTGTATTAAAGGAATTTCTCCCTTCCATGCATCTGAGTAAATCTGTTTATGAAACTGTCTGACTGCCTATAGATGTGACACTCAAGTTCACTGTTTTCGGTAAGCTCTCAAGATGAAAGGCTCAATTGAACTCCAACAGGAGCTCTTTTTTCCAGGAATTCATAATTAGCCTTTCCTTTAAGATAGCTTACATGTTACTTCTGTGCTGGTGATGTATTTCAAACCCTGTGGAGGTTAAATGGTCCCTGCCCCCGCACCCTTGGTAGAAGGAAAGAGGGAACCCATTAGGCAGGCATATCTTCCTCAAAAAGTTACTGATTATTCAAGGGAGCCTCACCAGACAGGGCTCCCACATATTGATGAAAACAAAATCATTGCCTTGAAACCTTTCGATTTCTCTAAAGTTTTAAGCAACCATGGAATTTAATTCAATTTACTTGTAGCTATATTTGCCAGAACTTCATCACAATATCATTTCTACTGATTTCATTAAGCCAAGAGCTTTGCTGAGACACCCAGACTGCAGGGGAAAACGCTGAAGTAGAGCTAAAACATTTTGTACTCTGTAGTTCTGAAAGAGAAATGCATCAGTCAAAACTTCAAAGGAAGTTTTCTGACTTCTCTTTGTAACCCACCATTAAGTACAAGTATTTAGAGGTATAAATGAGAGACTAAATGAGCATATTGAATGGGCTTTTTCCTACGTGAACATAATTTCAATTTATTGTGTGTAACATCATTTTAAGTGCTTGCTACGAAAATGGGAGAAATGATCACTCAAGTGCTTCTTGGCTTTCTTAGGCAATTAGGTGGTGGCAGGTATAACATACTTTAAATCTGCCTATAATTTTTCTTCCTTCAGCAAGCCTTTGTAAGGAAGAAACTTATTTGCATGTTGGAACTCAGCAGCGAAAGCAGAGAAAGCACAAGTTAGGCTCTAATGAAAGTTAAATAAGAATAATGAAATTAAAATTTGCAACACAAACTGTTTTTGCTACAATAATTCAATTATGGCTGCTTCTAATTGATATGCATTCCCTCCACATTACAGCTGATGGCAGTCAGTATCTTAACTCAGAATTAATTACTCTTTTCATATGGAAAAGCTGCCATCTTAATGAATAATTTAAAAAAATAAACTAGTAAAATGTAGTTACATGTAAATTTTTCCTGATTCATTTTGGTCATAATTTGAGATCTTAGAGATTCAATCTTTTTATGATTTTATACAAAATAGAGGTAGTTTCTTTTTATGTATGGATGTTCTTGTTTTGTTTTGTTTTGTTTTTCAAAGAAAGCATTTCTCTCACCCATCTCCAGGAATATAACCTCTACTCAAAAGAAATAATACAGGGGCTGGGGATGTGTCTCAGTGGTTAAGCACCCCTGGGTTCAATCTCTGGTACCAAAAAAAGAAAAAGATATAAAACAGATAAATAAAAGAAAAACTATGATTATTGTGTTGGTATTGCTTGGGTTGCAAGTGGCAGAATCCAAAATTAAATTTAAATCATTACAAAGAAATGTCCCTAAGGAACTCAAAGATGAGCATATGGGCAGCCCCAGATAGAGCCCACCCTCCAGACATTATCACTGCTTCTTCTTTTTGGTGGCAGATCAAAGAATAAAACTGAAAGACACAGAGTTGTACAATGGAAAAAAATTGTAAGAAAAACTGAACTGCCTGGGGTTGCGGGGAGAGTGGGGGTAAAAGAAAAAGAGAGACAGATTCAGAAAGAGAGAGAATAAAAAAATGAATGCAAAAAAGGGCCTTTGGGCAGACAAACGAAAAAACTGGAGGAGTGTTCACAGCTATAAAAGACAGAAAGAAGGAAATAATGTGGCTGAACACATTACCTGGCTAGTTACAGGTAACCTTTGGCCACGGTTGTGTTTGCCATGAGATAGAAAATGCCAAGGGTGTTAAATATATGTGAAAGAGCAACTTGAGTCCTCAGAATTTTCTTGTTGCTAAGTGATGTCATCTCTTTAACTTTCAAAAAGGAGGCTCATGGTTAATCTCAACTGCAGTCAGAGTTCAGGTGGGAGAGTGGTCAACATCTACTGCAATGTTGGGAAAAGATTCATGGAGAAGATAAGGTTGAGCTGATTAAACTAAAAGGGTAGGAAGGATAAGGAGATGAAGAGGGAAAGAGGAGGCAGAACATGGGAATACCTTGGTCTCTTGTTTCATCCTTGGCTTTAAGATGGCAATGAGTAATCCTCTTGTGTATAAGGATGAATTGTGTTGAATGCTGCTTCTTCTGCTCCTCCACCTTCACAATTTCAATCTCTATGAAAGGTGTCTCTGTGGTGATCCTCAAACTTATTTCTACATTTGTCTTTGTTAATGTTTATAGGAGGCATTGGTTTGGATGGAGCTCCCGCACTAGGCCCAATGGGCCAATTCAAAATGGAATTACTCAGTTCCATACCATCAAGTCAAAGCTAAGTAATTTATCTGACCTTCCAAGAAATGAGGAGACAGAGAGAGGGAGAGAGAGAGAATAGCCAAATCCCCAAACAGATTGGTTTTACCCAGCATGGTAAGGAAGTTCCTGCTGCTTTAACCTTTTTTTTTTTAATTTATTTTTTTATTGGTTGTTCAAAACATTATAAAGCTCTTGACATATCATATTTCATACATTAGATTCAAGTTGGTTATGAACTCCCAATTTTACCCCAAATACAGATTGCAGAATCACATCGGTTACACATCCACATTTTTACATAATGCCCTATTAGTAACTGTTGTATTCTGCTACCTTTCCTATCCTCTACTATCCCCCCTCCCCTCCCCTCCCATCTTCTCTCTCTACCCCATCTACTGTAATTCATTTCTCTCCTTGTTTATTTTCCTATTCCCCTCTTATATGTAATTTTGTATAACAATGAGGGTCTCCCTCCATTACCATGCAATTTCCCTTTTCTCTCCCTTTCCATCCCACCTCATGTATCTGTTTAACGTTAATCTTTTCTTCCTGCTCTTCCTCCCTGCTCTGTTCTTAGTTGCTCTCATTATATCAAAGAAGACATTTGGTATTTGTTTTTTAGGGATTGGCTAGCTTCACTAAGCATAATCTGCTCTAGTGCCATCCATTTCCCTGCAAATTCTATGATTTTGTCATTTTTTAGTGCTGCGTAATACTCCATGGTGTATAAATGCCACATTTTTTTTATCCATTCATCTATTGAAGGGCATCTGGGTTGGTTCCACAGTCTAGCAATTGTGAATTGTGCTGCTATGAACATCGATGTAGCAGTATCCCTGTAGTACGCTCTTTTAAGGTCTTCAGGGAATAGTCAAAGAAGGGCAATAGCTGGGTCAAATGGTGGTTCCATTCCCAGCTTTCCCAGGAATCTCCATACTGCTTTCCAGATTGGCCGCACCAGTTTGCAGTCCCACCAGCAATGTACAAGAGTGCCCTTTTCCCCACATCCTCTCCAGCACTTGTTGTTGTTTGACTTCATAATGGCTGCCAATCTTACTGGAGTGAGATGGTATCCTAGGGTGGTTTTGATTTGCATTTCTCTGACTGCTAGAGATGGTGAGCATTTTTTCATGTACTTGTTGATTGATTGTATGTCCTCCTCTGAGAAGTGTCTGTTCAGGTCTTTGGCCCATTTGTTGATTGGGTTATTTGTTTCCTTATTGTTTAATTTTTTGAGTTCTTTGTATACTCTGGATATTAGGGCTCTCTCTGAAGTGTGAGGAGTAAAAATTTGTTCCCATGATGTAGGCTCCCTATTTACCTCTTTTATTGTTTCTCTTGCTGAGAGAAAACTTTTCAGTTTAAGTAAGTCCCATTTGTTGATTCTTGTTATCAACTTTTGTGCTATGGGTGTCCTATTAAGGAATTTGGAGCCCGACCCTACAATATGTAGATCGGCGCCAACTTTTTCTTCTATCAGACGCAGAGTCTCTGATTTGATATCTAGCTCCTTGATCCACTTTGAGTTAACTTTTGTGCATGGCGAGAGGAGGGGATTCAGTTTCATTTTGTTGCATATGGATTTCCAGTTTTCCCAGCACCATTTGTTGAAGATGCTATCCTCCCTCCATTGCATGCTTTTAGCTCCTTTATCAAATATAAGATAGTTGTAGCTTTGTGGATTAGTCTCTGTGTCCTCTATTCTGTACCATTGGTCCACCCTCCTGTTTTGGTACCAGTACCATGCTGTTTTTGTTACTATTGCTCTGTAATATAGTTTTAAGTCTGGTATCGCTATACCGCCTGATTCGCACTTCCTGCTTAGAATTGCTTTTGCTATTCTGGGTCTTTTATTTTTCCATATGAATTTCATGATGAACCTAGATGCAAAAATCCTCAATAAAATTCTGGCGAATCGGATACAAAGGCACATCAAAAAAATTGTGCACCATGATCAAGTAGGATTCATCCCTGGGATGCAAGGATGGTTCAATATACGGAAATCAATAAATGCTATTCACCACATCAATAGACTTAAAAATAAGAACCATATGATCATCTCAATAGACGCAGAAAAAGCATTCGACAAAGTACAGCATCCCTTTATGTTCAAGACATTAGAAAAACTAGGGATAACAGGAACTTACCTCGACATTGTAAAAGCTATCTATGCTAAGCCTCAGGCTAGCATCATTCTCAATGGAGAAAAATTGAAGGCATTCCCCCTAAAATCTGGAACAAGACAGGGATGCCCTCTATCACCACTTCTATTCAATATAGTTCTCGAAACACTGGCCAGAGCAATTAGACAGACGAAAGAAATTAAAGGCATAAAAATAGGAAAGGAAGAACTTAAATTATCACTATTTGCAGATGACATGATTCTATACCTAGAAGACCCAAAAGGGTCTACAAAAAAACTACTAGAACTAATAAATGAATTCAGCAAAGTGGCAGGATATAAAATCAACACGCATAAATCAAAGGCATTTCTGTATATCAGTGACAAAACTTCTGAAACAGAAATGAGGAAAAACACTCCATTCACAATATCCTCAAAAAAAAATAAAATACTTGGGAATCAACCTAACAAAAGAGGTGAAAGATTTATACAATGAAAACTACAAAACCCTAAAAAGAGAAGTAGAAGAAGATCTTAGAAGATGGAAAAATATACCCTGTTCATGGATAGGCAGAACTAACATCATCAAAATGGCGATATTACCAAAAGTTCTCTATAGGTTTAATGCAATGCCAATCAAAATCCCAACGGCATTTCCTGCTTTAACCTTTACAAGGAAAGTATCTTTGAAACAATCAATCTGCATTTTGCTGTTTCTGCTTTCCTGGGCCATTTTTGGCTATAGACGTAAGCCTCATCTGCTTCACTCATCAAGATATTCCTTTTATTTTATAGAATGAAGTGTTGTCTAGTTGTAAATGCACAAACAAAAGCCAATTAAGATCTTTAAAGTAAATGTTGTAATTTTTTTTGACACCATTAATTTAGCTTGAAATTCTCTCTTAAATGGATTTGATAGTCCCCATTTCACCCACATCAATCTGCTCCATAGAAAAATCCCAGAATTAAATGGGAAATAAGGCTGAATATTTCACCCCTTATTTAAAATTTCCTTAGAACTAACAATCCTGTGAATTCTCTACAAGTTAAACAGCTACTCCAATTTCACCACATTCATTGGTGAAATTTGTCATTTTAGCCTTGTAACCTGCTACTTCTATTTTTTTTTTTCCTGGTACCAGGGATTGAACTCAGGGGCATTCAACCACTGAGCCACATCCCCAGCCCTATTTTGTATTTTATTTAGAGAAAGGATCTCACTGAGTTCTTTAGTGCCTTACTTTTGATGAGGTTGGCTTTGAACTCTGGATTCTCCTGCCTCAGCCTCCAGAGCCACTGGGATTACAGGTGTGCACCATCACACCTGGACATAATTTGCTACTTCTAATGAGTTGTGTTGGAATCCTTCTCCTTCTGCCCCTCTATCCTCATAATTTTAATGCCCTTGTACTTTGAACATACCTAGCAGCTGCAGTGCCTCAATTTCTCATATACCATGACTTCTGCAGGTGCATCCTCTTTTCCTCTGTGGCTGTGGGAATCCAACTAAGCTTCTAGGACTCTCTTCTAACTTTCCTTTCTTACTGATGTCCTTCCTTCTCCCTTCTCCCTATCTCTCTCATCCAGGCTGACTGTAATTAATGGCTCCTTTTGAACTCCTTAAGGCCTTTATTTGCAGTTATTTTCTGACATCCACTGGCACCTTTTGTCCCCTATGACTTATTTTATTTATATACATACATATCATTACCTTTAGATTATAAATACTTTGATGATTTGCAGTTTTGATGTTGAGGCATGGGCCATGAGAAATTCTGGAGGACTGATAGTTTTTACTTTATACATTTTTGTACTCTTTTTATGGTTTTGTTTTGTTTTGTTTTGTTTCACCACAAGTATATCCAGTATTACCTATATAGCTGAATTTTTCTTTATTTGCATTATTTAAGAATTCTTATTTAATGAGATTAAAATCTTAAACTGTAAGTCCTTTATTCAGACATCTGTTGTTATGCATTTTGAGGTCAAATATCCCCAATTGCCTGTTACACTGTCTGTAAATACTTTGTACAATTGCCAATGACCTTCAACAACCAATTGTTTAACCCAGAAATTATCTCTAGTTTTTATCTTTTAAATTCAGAACTAATGGAATAAATTGTTTACATTACTTTTTTATTAGTAAAAGAAAAAAAAATCAACAGTCTTTATCAAATCAACCCTCAGAAGGATAGAGCAGAATTTCTGATACATGAAGGGTATCTCTTGTGAACTTTTTTTCCCCCTAGTGCTGGTGACTGAATCCAGGGGCACTTTATCACTGATCTACACCTTCAGATTATTTATTTATTTATTTATTTGTTTGTTTATTTAATTGTGAGACAGTGTCTCACTAAGCTGATGAGGCTGGCTTCCAACTTGCAATCTTCCTGCCTCAGCCTCCCAAATAGTTGAGATTATAAGTATGCACCTGTGGGCCAGCTCTTGTGGACTTTTAATTGATATCAGTACTTGATTTTAGATGACCTCTTCTTTTTTCTCCTATTTTAATGTCTTTAATCAACTTGAAATTCAGCCAATATCCAGAGCTAAATAAATGTAGACTAATCATTCTTTAAAATAATACCATCAATGAATATTCAGAAGACAAAATATTTTTAAATAGTCATTGAAAATAATTTTTTTTTCTGGTACCAGGGATTAAATCCAGGGGTGCTTAACCATTTGAACTCTTTTTATTTTGCAACAGGGTTTTGTTAAGTTGGATAGGGCCTTGCTAATTTGCTGAGGCTGGCTTAAACTTGCAATTCTCCTGCCTCAACCTCCCAAGCTGCTGGAGTTAAAGTCATGTGCATGGCAAACAGCAATTGATTTTGATAAGAGAAAGATAGATAATATAGAACATGCCCCGGAATCAGCTAATCCCCTTGAGATTTTGGCAGAAAGGACCAATAAGAGAAGTCAAGGGGTTCTTTGACAATTAAAACATCTCACTAAGGTGCCTCACAATACATCCCCACAGTATAGTAAATTTATGATAGCTTTGGAATGAAAGAATTATTCTAATGAATCCCGGCTTCTCTTTGTAGCCATTTATGTCTGCTGTTCATAAATTTATAACAATCTTTCCAAAACCACTTACATATCCCAACTCCTTGGATAATACTTTCTATATGTAAATTACCTGTTACCTATTATTTATTACTCATCTCACTCAAGCTTAAAATATGCCCCACCATTTCAAGGTTTCAGAACAAGTTAACAACATCATGTTTTTCATATTCATAGTCTTCATCAATCCATAGATTGTGATCCCGAGTGCCACAGCATCCTCCTTTCCTTGATAGGCAGGCCCAGCTTTAGATATAAAACACTTGTCTCTACAATCGTCCATCCTGTTTGATAATTGTGAAGAAAAGCTGATGGACTGTTGGCCCCTGGGCAATAGGGATCCACCTCCAGACACCTGTGAAATCCATGTTCTCCCTTCTGTCAACACCTCTACGTTTCTCCTGGACCTGGGATGAGCACAACAATAATGTGCATGCTTACTTCCTGTTCATGCCTATGCAGAAAACTAGGAAATAAACATGCTCAATGGAGGAGAATCACTTCTGTTATCTCCATAAACAGGCAAAAGGAAAGCTCTATCATCATGGTGTTTTCCAATTCAGAGGATGCCATGTTTTTCAGACTTACAATACACCCATGATTCTGTAGACAAAGATATAAGCTTATTTTGTGGGAAGTCTGAAAACAAATGATGCTTCTATTGGCTTTTGGAGACTCTGTCCCTCATCCTTTCCTCATCAGCTAAGAACTCTTCACTTTTCCTTAGATTTCTTTCTCTAGAAGTTTGCCATTGTTTCCTGGGCACCTATGCTCTCAGGTATCATTACATTTAAAAATATTATAATTTAAATACATCTATAGATCCTGCTTACAATAGATGGTGTTACCCAAGAAATATTTTTGAGCTCTTAGGGCAAAGATTACGTCAAACTCATCAGATAAATTAGAGCAATCACTATCTACCTTGATTAGAGAAAATCTAAATGACTTCAAAAAGGCTTGGATGAATTTGTGAGACAAAGACATAAATGGCTACAAGAAGATGAGATTTAAATCAAGAGGCTTTATGTGCATAATTTCAGCTGTTACATCCAAGAACAAAACTTATTTAACTTGTAATTTAGAGTCTGTCACAGACCCTTAACTACAATCCATAAAGTGTACAAGTCTACTCACCATTATATTCATAAACATTCTTAGTTGTGACCAGGAATATCATTAATATACACACTGACGTGAAACATTTATGCTTAAAATTAATAAAGATAACAAACCCCAGCACTACAGAAAAAAGGCAGAAAACCAAAATTTGTTCATTCCCTTCTTTGTTCCTCTGTGCCAAACTTAAAATATCTCATACCATCAAGCCTATTTATATCATAATTTTAGCTAGAAAATAAGGTGGGGTAGATATCAATCCAGTAAAAATAAACATAAGAAGATGGATGTCATGTTTCATCACTTTGTGAAAAATACCATCACATTTCCATTATTTTTACTAGCTGAGATAAATATTCTTAGAGAATAATTGAAGAAGACAGAGGTGTGAAGTCATTTCCAAAGACTAGGAAAAGAGGCCTATCTCGTGGTTTCACTGATAAAACAGTTCATTTGGGTTGGACCCTTTTTTGTAGAAAACGCAAAGGACAACACCAAATTATATGCCCTGCCCAGCCCCCTTGCTCAAGAGGAATTCCCTCTCAGAATTAAGCCCTTCAGAGCATCATGTACATAATTATCTTTTCAATGCTTTCAAAGTTGATATAGACTATTCTCATTCCAAATGCATAGGAGAGAAGTTAATTAATTATATACAATTGATGCATCAAGCCATTAGCACTTAATATTCTCTGGAAACTTGGTGGACAATGCTGTTCTGGGCAGGACATAAATGTCAAGGTATGGAATATTATTTTTGAAGCCCACAAGTTAAAACTCTGCTCTGTTTCCATTGAGAGGAAACATGAGGGATTTGGATTCAATATAGGCAGAAGGACTAAAAATACATGTTTTAAATGATGTGGTATCAAGAAATATTTATTTTGTGATGATTTCATTATAAAACAAGGTCTAGGAATATGTGTGGGTTAATCTTAGAATAGCTCTACCAGGAGTAACAAAAAGGATGACGTTGTAGGCATTGCCATCTTATACATGAGTGGTGCTTAGGATGAGTACATTCAGATGGCTAAGTCCGAGAATGAAGATCTAGTCTATGATTCTCATTTTTAAAAAATTACATTCTCCAAATCCATCCACTTACCTGTAAATGCCATAGTTTTATTCTCTTTTAATGTGGAGTAATAGTCCATCATGTATATATACCACAGTTTCTTTACCCATTCATCTAATGAAGGATATCTAGGTTGGTGCAACAGTTTCGTTATTGTGAATTGAGCTGCTATAAACATTGATGTGGCTACATTACTATAATATGCTGATTGTAAGTCCTTTGGGTATAGACCTAGGAGTGGGATAGCTGGATCAAACGGTGGTTCCATTCCAACTTTTCTAAAGAATCTCCATACTACTTTCCAAATTGGCTGTACCAATTTGCAGTCCCACAAGCAATGTATGAGTGTGCCTTTCCCCCCACATCCTCACCAACACTTGTTGTTGTCTATATTCTTGATAACTGCCTTTTTGACTGGTATGATGAAATCTTAGAGAAGTTTTGATTTGCATTTCTCTAATTACTAGAGATGTTGAACATTTTTTCATATATTTGTTGATAGAATGTATATCTTCTTCTGAGAAGTGTCTGTTCAACTCCTTAGATCATTTATTGATTGGGTTATTTGGTTTTTTGGTGTTAAGTTTTTTTGAGTTCTTTATATATTCTGGAGATTAGTTCTCTGATGTGAGTGTGGCAAAAGATTTGCTCCCAAAATGTAGGCTGTCTCTTTACATCACTGATTGTTTCTTTTGATGAGAAGAAGCTTTTTAGTTTAAGTCCACCCTATTTATTAATTTTTGATTATATTTCTTGTGCTTTAGGAGTCTTGTTAAGGAAGTTGGGGCCTCATCCAATACGATGAATATTTAGACCTACTTTTTCCTCTATTAGGTGCCGGGCCTCTCCAAAAAACCAAAGGCCGAATGTTCTCTCTGATAAATGGATGCTGATCCATTATGGGGGGGGCATGGAAAAAATGGGGGAACTTCGATTGGGAAAAAGGGATGGAGGAGTGATGAGGGGGTATCGAGGCAGGAAAGAGGGTGGAATGAGATGGACATCATTACCCTAGGTACATGTGTGACTGCACATACAGTGCAACACAACATCATGTACAACCAGAGAAATGAAAAGTTGTGCTGCAATTGTGTACAATGAATCAAAATTCTTTCTGCTGTCATATATACCTGATTAAAATAAATAAAGTAATTAATTAAAAAAAGAAGAGTGGTGTATTATAATATGAAGACACAGTGAAAGCACTCAAAAAGAACAAAAGCATAATCATGCCAAAGAGGAAGATCCATTTCAGATTCACATGCTAAAGTCATATAGTCAAACACCACAAAAAAAAATGTACTGGTCAGTAACATTCTGCATATATGACAATGGTCCTAAGATTAAAATGAAGCTGAAAGTATTCTATTGTCTAGTGACACTGTAGCCTTCACAACATCATAGGGCAGGCAGTGCAATATAATGCATGGAAAAAAATATTTATTATAAAACTGTCTGCCTTTGGCAGCAACCTCATATATCTCATATTCACCTTGTCTTTTGATTGTATCATTTTATTCTCCAACTTTTTATAGCAGCTCAATTCACAATAGCTAATCTGTGGAAAAACTTAGATGCCCTTCAATAGATGAATGGATAATGAATAGATAAAGAAACTGTGATGAATATATATATATACACACACACACACAATGGACTATTACTCAGCATTAAAAGAGAGTAAAACTATGGCATTTGCAGGGAAAGGATGGAGTTGGAGAATATAATGATATAATTAATACAATTAATTTTGTGCTGGATTTAATCTCATATGGCTTTGTCCATCCTGGATTTACCTATATAGAACCTCAGTGTGTGATAGGTTGTACCATTTAGGTCCATGTAAGTGCACACCATGATGCTCATATCACAATGAACTGGCTTTATTAGTAACTCAGCTCCAAGAACATATTTCAATTGTCCAGTGATTCATGGCTGTATGTGTACAGTGATTTCATTATTGGTCTTATATGTTTCATGCTTTTCAAAATTTTAAATTGGTATCTGCTGCTACCGAGTCTGACCTTTTCCTCTGTGTGACATTTCTGGTTTACTTATCTCATACATTGATTTTTTAAATTTCCAATTCCTAGAATTCTTTAGAGATCAGTGAATAAACTGTAGAAATAAGAAAGAAAAAGAATTTCCACTCTAATTGCACCCTCGCTAGTGCTTCCAATTCAAGGCACTACGAAGTTAAAATAGATTTTATTTTTCAGAAGCTTTTGAACAGCCATATTGATCTTTCCAGTTCACTGAACAGTGAGCTTTAAAGAAAAGAAAATTCAATGTGACTTTTCAGATTCACCCTTTATATTCGGAAGGCTGGAGACTGGGATTTGGCAAAATCACCTTCTTCTTATTCCCCTATGAAAGAAAGCCGTCTGCATAAGACTTAGTTGCAACTATTTATTTATTCTACTCTACTATCAAGAGAGAAATTAGGACCAGTGGTGCATGAATTTATTCAAAATCCCAAAGCAAAGTAGATTCAAACCTAACACATACAAATATATAACTTCTGATCCAATAACTGACTCTTTTATATCCCCCATGTTTTCTCCATGAATACCAAGGGAGTCAGAGGGCCTGCCTGCCTGCTCCCTGACAACATTTCTCAATGATTCCAGGAGAAAATGAAATGGGGTTGGGGGAATAAATGTACCTCACTTACTGATAGACATCTGTGACTATTATCTTAAAGTCTGAACATGGACATCAGAAGGTCATGGTAATTATTTTGAGTTATTTAAAACTATTTCCCCATTTGATAAATGTTAAATCCCCAAGAGACTCTTCGATGATTTGAAACAGTCTCCAATGAAAGTCAACAATCGCTGCATGTTTTCTAGCCAAGAGGACCTTGTGGATCTTTATAGTACACAGCTGGAATATTAAAACAAAAAAATTTTTGTTTTTGATTGTCTTCAAGAAAAAATAAAAATGCCAAGAATATATATATTTTTAAGCAGCACCTGCTTCTTTAAAATTTCAATGCCCTCATTGATGTACAACTTGGACAACCAAGAAAGGGAAGAATGTCACCTTTCTTGCCTCACAGAACCATGTGTACATCTCAAGTCTGTCATTTCCTGAATGATTTTGGGAAAATAACTGAACCTTTCTGGGTCTTTGCACTCCTTCCCTTTAAAATGAGAATGTGCCTTCCTTGCTGAAACCTGTGCTTGAGAGCATTTGTGCCCTTTTCCTGTTCCTGTAGAGACTCTGTGATGAGATTCTTTCTAAGAGAACACTTCTCTCAACTGAGACCATTCTATTTTCTAAGTAATTATTATGACTTTGAAACGCTACATTATAGTTGTCTATGTGCACATCTTATTTCTTCTGTGCTCTTTTGCTGGAATATTCTGCAGGATGAACACTGGTTTAATTGCATCTATATCCTGAAGAGTAACTTTTGAGAGACTAAATGTACAAAGACCATAGTGAGACTACATATCACCCTAGAATTCTGACCTACAATCACTGCAAGCAGCTCCAGAAGACAAATCATAAGCTGTAGAGCTCCAGGAGCCCAGAATGTTCAGTGGAATTGACTACCAAATCCTCTAATTTTTGACCTTGCTTCCAAATTTGGACCTACCAGAGAAAGCTAAAGGTGTTCCCCATGCCAGTCACATAAAACACCAAACTTAGCTTTCCCACGCCAATAGTCCAAGAATACTTGAAGTCATCTCTATCTTGCTCTATCCCTCTCACTACTATACAGCTTCCATATTCTGCTACCTACATTTGATGATTTGCCAAACACAAGGGATGGTGGATGACTCCTTTGCTATAGCAAACCCAAATACAGATCCTTTGTTCCCATTTAGGTGGGCACCATTTATATCCATAGAAATAGACATACATATACATATAAATACACACACATACACACACATAGATGCATTCCCAGGAAGGATTTAGGGTTGATCTGTGTCTTAAATGATGTCTCTTATATAAGCAAAGTCCCCTTCCAGTTATAACATTCTATGACTAATAGGTGTTGCAGTCAAATAAAAGAGTGATTTGATAACCAATTGAAGACCTGACCAGAAACACATTATTCCAATGTATAGGAATGGTTTACTCTGATAAATAGTTGGTTTACATTTTTATACCTGAGAATGTCTCAAAACCAAGTTAAAAACCAACTACTTGATATTCAGCAATACTACACTTCTTAGTTCAGTACCAAGGGCATAAAGCTATCTGATTTATTCCAGGAGACATTTATCCTTCTGCTAAACAGGAAATCACTTTAAAAAATGCTCTTCCCATCCATTGTAGGCTCTGAAAACTAAGAATTATCATTCAGGAAAAAATGACCATCCTGCTTCAGCATATCAGTATTAATATGCTAAATTTTGGAGAGGTGGCTTCTCATCCTCTGCTTGGCAGCTCTGGGCATTTGTTTGGAATCAGTCTTCCTTGGGGAGTAGAAACATTCTTCACTCTGCTTTGTAAAGGGCTATCCTTGTGTCTTTCTAGCTGGTGCTAGTCTTTGACTAACATGAAAAACAAGGAATACATCCTATTGAGGTAATCTGTGAAGTTAGAAAGTAGAGTCAAGTGAAACCAAATCCATGTAACTTACACTTAGACTCTTCTAGAATTAGCACTAAATGTGCATTTTAAAAACTTTTGTGGTAGAAAATTTAAAATTTTAAAATAGAATACACTGGGCCTCATATTCACATCACCCAGCTGGAAAATCATTGACTCATCATACCAACTTGTCTTTTAAAAAGGAATACAAGCTCCTTCAACAACAACAACAACAACAACAAAATATTTAGGAAAATGTACACTGATTTTTCAGTTTGTGGCTGGTTGTATCCAGAAGGTTTGGCTGCTGGTCTCCTGTCCGCTCCTCAGCTGTGGATATTTTGGCAACAGACTTGACTTTATTTGATGTTTTTTGAACATTTTTTTAAATCTCTAGAAAGACTACAAACTTACGGAAAAAGTGAAAAGTAAGATTTCATATATTAATAAAGTAAGACTTGCCCTCTGCTTTTTTAAATATTTAGATTTGTTTGTAACAACCATGTAATACAGTTAATGTAATTATTGACAACTTTTTAAGACATGATAGATTAGGTTTCTAAAAATTAAAGTGATATACTCATGGTTGCACAGTTGGTGGGAAGGGAATGCTCTAGTAAGGCAGTGCACAGGGGCATACCTGCAGAGCACAGCATGGAGGATGATATTTAAATATATATGTGTGCATATATACTTACATATACACAAACACATATGCTGCAAAAAAAAAAAAAAAGAAATGTCAATTTTCTCTTCAAATAAAATGTAAATGTTCCCAAACATAGTCTCCTCTCAGGGGAAAATTGGAAAAAAAAAAAAAAAAACTTATATCATACTGAAACTGTTTTATTTGATTGCCCGCAATGATAATAATCCTTTGCATTTCAATCAAGACTTTGAAAAGCTCCCACTTCAAGTTCTGCATATCCTCATGCCTTCCCTGGGAATTGCTGTTTAGGTTCACAGAATTTTTGAAACTCTAACAAGACCTACATCGTTCAATCCACATGGCAGTTACTGAAATAAATGTTTAATGAGTCTAAATGCCTCACTAAAGTAGCTAGTACTTATTGTGAGTCTACCAGATAGCAAATGCCTATAGGGGTCTGTGATAGTAACAGAAAAGGAGAAGGAATGAGTTCCCAGAGGATAGATCTTTCTGTGGTGCTTTGAACACCAAGCACAAATCAGATCAACTGATTTGTGAGAGATGTAAGAAAATCAATGGATTTCCCAGAACAGCTAGTTTGTAAAGTGACATCTGTAGGACAAAGTGGAAGAATGTGATCTACAGATGAATGGAAATGGAGCCGGAGTAACAAAAAGGAAACAACCATCGGAGAAGGAAAAACTGTGACAGCACTCAAATCAGATTAACCTAGGGTTGGCATGGAGAAGCCAACATAGACAAAAAGTCCCCTGTGTGAGACATTAGAGAATGATGCTGGGAAGAAGAGCCAGTCCTGCAGAGAATCAAGGTACACAAGGTCAGAGTTGAGGCAGAGTCTGGCATAACACAATTTTCTCCCACAAAGTATTTCTAAATTCTCACAGCAACCACCGTAAGATAAACATTTTTCATTGTGACCCAGCACATTCATTCGTCTTTCTACACACATAGATTTAATTGAAATAAAAATTTCACCAAACAACATATACCCATACTATATAGAGAGTGAAGCATGGTATTTTTCATTCTATTCTCTCACATTAAAGTAAAAATACTAGTTACAACCTTCTTACCTGGTTTCCCACCCCACTAAGGAAACATGATTCAACTGGTAGTTTCTAATAACTACTCTTCTAGGTACGTTCTATAAGAAAACAAACATATGCAAAAAAGTTCTCATCCTTAAATATTCATGCAATCAAACCATTAAACAAAGAATACTCCCTGCCTTCCTCTGGCACTATCTTATCCCATCTCATATAAAGCCAAATATCCTGTTTAGCAAAGAGCTGTCTAATCTAGTAGTTCTCAAAGTCTTTAATCTCAGGACACCTATACATTTTTTAAAACTGAAGAGAGGGGCTGGGGTTATGGCTCAGCAGTAGAGCATTCACCTAGCATATGCGAGGTCCTGGGTTCAATCCTCAGCACCACATAAAAATAAATAAATAAAATAAAGGTATTGAAAAAAAAGGAATGCCATATGTTTAAAAAAAAAAAAAACTGAAGAGAACTCCAAATAGCTGTCTTGTTTTGTTTTGTTTATAATCAAAAGGGTTATTTGTTGGTATTTACCATTTTCAATTAAAACTGAGCAACATTAAAATATACTATTATTGTATTAAAGTTATTACAATAAGTTGGGCTTAGTGGTATACACCTGTAATCCCAGCTAGTACAGAGGCTGAGGCAGGAGAATTGAAAGTTCGAGGACAGCCTAGGCAACTTGGCAAGACCCTATCTCAAAAGTTAAAAAATAAAAAATAAAAAGGCCTAGAGATATAACTCAGTGGTAGAGAGCCCCTGGGTTCAATCCTCAATACTACAAAATTAATGAATGAGTAAATTACAACAATAAATCCATTCCATGGTAGTATAAGTATTTGTTACAAATAATTATTTCCCAAAATATATTTAGTGAGAGATATGGTAGGGCTTTACATTTTTACAAATCCTTTCTATGTTTTGTTTAGAATGTAGCTGGACTTTTGTATTTATTTCTTCATTCAACCAGTTGTGAATGTTGCTTTGATTGAAGAAAATCCACCCTCACAAAGGAAATACTATGAAATAGAAGGAATATTTTATTAAACTTTTCAGGTAATTTGGGATATTCTTCTTTAATACTACACTAAGACTCCACAAGTAATAATTCCTTAATGGTAAGCTAAGTTGTGGAATCTGAAATCTTCATCAAAGAACTTTTCATACTCTTAAAATCCATTTGTCCCTTTTTTTTTTTGCACTCTGAATGGCTGTTTTACCCAGGAACAGCATGCATTGGTCACTTGGAAATATTGACTCATTGAGTTATTCAGATCTCTCAAATACTGATACATTTCATCATGCCATCAAAAATGGCACTTGTTTATATCACACTGACCTTATGAGAAATGTCTTTCACTGTTGAAAAGCTGCAAGGCTCACTGTGACTATTACAAGTTCTCCAAAAATCTAACTTTCACTCAAAATTCTGAACTCTGTCATTAGTAACTAATACTATTAGCTTTCCTTGAAGTGACAGGCTCACTCAATGTTCTCTTTATAAAAAGAAAATTGTTTGCCAAATATGCATGTTTGAAACTTCACTTATTCTTTCAAATAATACTGGTCTTGCATGGGAAAGGGGGGACTAGCTCATGCTTGCCAGGTTTATAACATAAATGACAGCATAATACTTTCTGTATAGACATCCTTTATACTTTAGTGTATACCCTTGACCTCTACAATGCCACCTTCCACATTGTGGTCATAGAGATGTGTTGCAAATGTTGTAAATATAATCACTTTTCTCTCCTTGAAAATTACCTTGGTATTTCTCTTTGTCTTCCGGATAAAATTGAAGGCTTGGCATATTATAAAAGTTCTCCCTGCCCCCAGTGCAAATCTCCATCCCCCTTTTCCTACCCACACAGGAATTTTCAGTCACTTCCCCAAGTGTCCCATGCTCATACCTTGGGCCTGGACAAAGCCCACCTCTCCAGGAACATCAGCTTATGCTGCAAGATTCTATGCAAGCATCAATGGCTTTGAAGAACCTTCTCTCACTCTCATTCTCTATGTACCCCTAATTAATTCATCACTTGACACCTGTGTTTGTGACTTATTTATCTGTCTTCCATTAAACTGTGAACTTCTTAGAAGTGGAAATTTTGTTTTGTACAGTCTTTTTACATAATACATATATCTATGTCCAAAATATACTTGAATTCATGAGTGAGTGGGCTAGGGATACACTGAGGATCCTTAGGTTTCCTATTCATGGGCAGAACTGGCCTTAGGCTTGCAAAAGCCAAGGCCTTCAGAGAGAGCCAAAAAGGAAAAATGACAGGTGAGAAACGGGCTGCTCCTGATAGGACAGCAGCAGGTTGTGGAGTTTGGTGTTGATAGTTTAGGAAATGGAGCATGGAGGATTTAGAGGGAAGTGAATAAGGCAGGGGTATCTTAAGCAAATTCAGTAAATTTCGTACCACATTTTGGACTCTGAAGAAAGAATGTGTGTGTGCGCGCATGCGTGTATACACACACATACTTAGACTTCTATAGAAGGTTTTCCTAGTTGAATGCATCAACTGTACATGAATATTTCTTTTTGGATTACAATCTCACTGTCAGCTGCATTCCTTACTCCATTTAAGACCACTATCTGGGCCCCATGTGTTTCTCTAGACTCTGAAGGATACCTAGAGGCAGATTCAGAGAGTTAATAAATTATATTGGGAAAACAAATTCAGTGGGTAAATGCTTTGTGAAATTTTGATTAAAAAATAGATTCAAAACTGTATTTCTGATACAAGGTTTCCAAGGGTCTTACTTTTCTAATTTGTAGTAAACATCTCTAAAACCTAATCTTGGTTTGCAGGGCTTCTAAAACAGTGTAGCAACAGAATCTTGTTTTGGAGGAGAATGTCAAAGGCTAAGGTTCCACAGAATACGCTTGGAGGGACCTAGAGGTTTGTAGGGTCCAGGTTACAGTAATAAAAGAACAACAAAAGAAAAGAGGAACAAGAATAAGTCCCTAGGGATCAGCAAAACTGTCATATGAACAATTTCTTCAAAATCATACCCTATAATGGTGTAGTCATACATAAAATGTGATAAGCTATGGCTTCCAGTAGAATACATCAGGGAAGGGAAGGGAGGGGTTGTTTGGGAGTTTATAGGAGGCCACACAACTCTAAATTTCTAGTCATGATCAGCTTGAAACTTTGTAGATGAAGAAAGATTATATGCCGGTTCTTTGTATTATAATTGCTGATTCTTTTCATTGAGATAATTATTAAGTACTGCTCCAGCACTGCTTTTTCACTTTTAAAAAAATCTCTGATAGCTTTGCCTTTGGTAAGTTCTTTGTTATGCAGATGCAGCTTCCACCTTTAGTGAAGTTGTTCAGTGGGATCACACCAAGGTAATCCAACCACCTGGCATTTCATTCACCCTGTTGGCGTACTGAAGGAATAAAAGTAGAAAATTGAATGAGTATGTGTTTTGTTAGAACTTGTACCCTCTATTTAGCATTTTCATTGTTCTCCTCCATCCAAATGCCTGGTGTGTAAGCACGTTAGATGCTCAATAAGCAGCTGTCAAAGGAATAAAGAAATGAAGAAAACCTTCAGCTTTGGTCCAATCTCAGAGGCTTCTGGAAATCAGCTCCTCACTCAAGCGCTCATGAACTTTACTGTGGAGCCTGGGCTGTGCCAAGAGATGCCTAGTAGACAGAGAAGAGCTCAATTGGTCCCCAGTGGAATTAGAAGGGCCCCCATGGAGGGGATATGATGGTGTGAACATGTGAATCACACATTAGGAGCTTCCAAGGGAAGCTAGGGAAGAACTGATGGGTCACTGCAGGGAACTATAGAGAGCTACAGGTAGGTAGTGAACCCAGTGAAACTGGGTTGTCACTGATCAGTTAATCCTCCCTGTACCAATGGCCTTGTGAGGTCTCAAGAAGTTGGTTATATAATAAAGAGTAAGACCCTCATCAGAAACTAAAGCATTCACCTCCTCCCATGATATTAGGTAGAAAATACCTCTGGTGACTCCAAATTATTTGGCATGGTCATGCTTTTTTTGCCTCATGAAATATCAACTAGATGTCGACTGGGGAATCAATGTCCTGGTGGTCTATGTAGGATTGCTTGGACCCTCCAAATGGACAGTCTGAAGAGGACTTAAGCCACCTGGAGATTTCAGCTATTTCTTTTCATGGCTCATTCTGATCTAAACACATGGTCGTTACTCTGCGCCTGTACCATACTGAGCCCAAACTCAACCTTTCCTCTGGGGTCCACAAAAAATACTACTCACTCTAAGCATTTATGACATTTTTCAGAATTTATTTAATACTTGAGGAGACAACAAGAAGGTTATATCCCATTTTGCAGTGTTCAATTTCTCTGTCTCTGCCTCTCCCTCCTCCACTGTTCAGATACCTTTCTCCTCACACACATACATGTCATCCTCCCTTTCATAAGCAGAAAACCAAAGCTTCCTCCTCTGCTCTCCTGAAGAACAACTTCCCTCACACTCTGCGTTCAGCATCTTTCCCAAGTATGCTCAGTGAGAAATTATGTTTTCCCAGAAAAGGCACTTCTCACTTTCAAATATTTTTCATGGCATCTATTAAAAGAACAATATGACCTCCCTATTTTTCCAAACTAAAGCAATTTAGACATGTAGTAGGTGATTAGAAATCAATAAGTATGTAGATATTTGTTGCTTTAAGCAGGATCCTCTTCTCTGTGACATATCATAAAGGAATCCTCCTAGGGCTGAGGGAGAGTTTATATTCCCATCTAATTTATAGAGGATTAGGGCATGCATACATTCTATCCCTTCTACTACACAGTCTTATTCCCTCTTAGGAATCTAAAGTGCTTTCAGACATTATTTCACTAATCCTCAGTTTCTCTCTAAGGAAGGGGAAAAATGCCCTTATGTCCAATGCACAAATGGGACAGAGAAAGATCGAAGTTAAATGTCTCCCACAGTTGCCCACAGACAGCACCAGGCAGAACCTGGAACCTGAAGTCTTGGTAACCCCGTTCTAAAGTTTGCAGACTATATCATCCCACAGAGTTTTCAAATTTTTTTGCCTTTAAGCTTCAAAATCTAGTAACTGAGATTTCCCTATTTGTGCTGATTAAGAGGTTGTATGGCATGACAGTTCAAGGAGTAGATAGTCTGCTCAGGCTAATACCACAGCTCGGCTACTCTAGCTCACCACCATTTGGGTGTCTCAATCTCAGCATCTGAAAGATGAAAGTGGTAAATAATAGTACCCACCTCACAGGGTTATCATGTGAATAAATGAGTTTATACTCTCCTACCCCTAGGTCCCCACACACTCACTGGAGAGCTTGGGAAAAGAACTGGTATAGAGAAAGACCATGTAAGTGTTGGCCATAATTATTTCTTTTATTCAAATTGTGCGTTCTTTATTTAGCAGCTGTAAGTTGATTTGGGGAGGGAGAGTGGTACAGGTGATGGCAATGCCTAATAACAGAAACCAGTCCTACTTATACAATCAAATCAAATATATTCATATATTGGTTTTATAAATTGATCCAACATTCTGTTGCATTTTGTCCTTCCTCCCTCCCTCTCTTCTTTTCTCCCTCTCTCTCTCCCCTATTTCCCTCCTTCCTAAAGTATTTTCTGTACCAATAGACTATATTAGGTACAATACTAAAAATAACTTAGAAGATAACTTTGGCTATATTCCCTTATATCCTAAAAAGGAATATTCACATCAAATTTAAATCTCAATTCATTGTTAAAGTAATCCTATAGAGGGAAACTGCCAGAAGGAACATCTAATATTATCTGACACTATCAGAAGAGCCTTTCCTGAGGTGATATAGTAGCTGAGTCATGAAGCATACATAAGAGTTTGACAAATAAAGAATATGTGCAAAGTTTGAGCAGACTTCAAGAGACATATATTGTTTTAAGTTTACATAGAACAATTATAACATATAGCCAAATACTCATCAAAAAGTATGTCTCAACACATTTCAAGGATTGAAATCATACAGGAAAAAGCCTATTAAGCTAGAAATTAATTACTAGTCAACAATGCTACAATGAAAACTAAAATAGAAATAAACGTTAAAATAGTGTTGATTACAAATCGTAGTATAAAGGTGTTGCTATAGATTGACTCTGTAATGTCTTGAAAAGGCCACAGTGCTGAAGGTTTGGTCTTCAGCTTCCTGCTCTTGAAAGATGGTAGAAACTTTAAAAGGTGTGTTTAGTGGGAAGTCACTGAGGGCATGTACTTGAAGGTTTTTTTTTTTTTTTTTTTTTGGTAGGTCTTAGAGGTATAGCTTAGTGGTACAGTGTTTGCCTGGCATGTTCAAGGCCCCGGGTTTTATTCCAGCATCACAAGTAAAATGAAAAACCCAAGGGGATTATATAGGACCTTGCTCTCTCTTCCTCTGTCTTTTGCTTCTTGGCTGCCATGAGGTAATCAGCTTGCTATACCATCTGTTGCCCTCCTGATATGCTGCCTCATCATAGACTCAGAAGCAATAAATCAATTGACCAGGGACTAAAACTTAACCTGGGAAAACTGGGCGCAGTGGTGCATGCCTGTAATCCTAGCAGCTCGGGAGGCTGAGTTAGAAGGATCGAGGGTTCAAAGCCAGCCTCAGCAACAGCAAAGTGTGAAGCATCTCAGTGAGACCCTGTCTCTAAATAAAATGCAAAATAGGGCTGCAGATGTGCTCGGTGGCCAAGTGCCCCTGAGTTCAATCTCTGGTATTCAAAACAAAGAAAAAAAAAAACTTAACCTGGGAGCCAAAATAATCCTTTCTTCTTTTCTAAGTTGATTACTGCAGGTATTTTCTTACACTAATGGAAATCTGACTAATACAGGTGCATATATATGTATGATTATGTTCTATTATAATTATATATAATTATGTTTTCAAATATTGTTTCAGAGATTCAGACCATGGTCAGTGATTCCATGGTTTGGGGCCTAAGGTGAGGCAGAATATCCTGGTGGAAGGGCATAGTAGAGAAAAGCAACCCATGTTCTGCTCACCATGAGCAAAATATACACCCCAAAGGCAAACCCCGTGATTTTTCCTCCAGCTACACCCTACCTGCCTTCGTTACCACCCAGTAAATTTGTATCAGTGGATTTTAATCCACTGATTAGGATACTTATAATCTAACAATTTAACTTTAAAATTTCTTGCATTGTTTCATGCATGAGCTTTGGGGGACAACGCATATCTAAACCATAACACTCTATATCAACAACACGTGACCTTCCGTGACAACATGGGTTCCAAGTATCATATTGCACATACAAATAGCCAAAGGCAAAAAAAAATGGTATCCATCCCTTACTTTTCCTCCTTAAAAAAAAAAAAAGCTTTCCCAGCATCCTCAGAAGAAATCCCTTTAGGTCACATCAGCCAGAATTGGATTAAGTGCATGTCATAAGCCAATCACAGGCAAAGAGGATGGAATAGACATAAATCAACGCCCTCTCCTCCCACCCTAACAAAGAACAGTGGCTCTCAAAACTGTGTGTCTCAAAGTAACTTACAGAGTTTATTAAAACAGATTTCCAGGCTTCACACAGAAATAAGTAGACAGAAACTGGGGCCCACATGTTTGCATTTTCAACAAACTTGTAAGTGATGTTGATGCTGATTCTTCTTTCAGCACACCTCGCACTTCCCTAAAGCATGTGGGAACATGATCCTTGACATAAGATTGGGGGTATATGAGTAAAGGAGCAGAGGGAGATGACTTCTAGGTAATCAACCAAAGTTTATCTTTTATCTCTTAATATGATTTAAAAATTGCTTTCTAAGAACATTCTACTAAACAGAATTTAGTTTGGCCTAAAGTTGCTTCTGTGCAGGTTTTAAGTTTGGTCTAAATGTTTCTGCATGCATAGCAAACTGCAACCTAACTTGATGAGTAAACAGACTGTAACCTACTCTTGCAGCAAATAGCTGAGTCTCAGCCAATCACAAGCTGTTTAAACCATGTTCAAATAAGAAAGGGACAAACTGTCACCAGTCAAGTTGTCTCTATACCTCACTTCCATTTACTGTGTTTCATTTACCTTTTTCTGTTTTGGTCTGCTTTCCTGGAAAATTCTACAACCAACAATAAGGTCAATAAAGATCTGCAAAACTAGATTTATTGCAATTTTGACTTATAACACTATTATATTAAAATAGAGATGTAACCAGGCTTATTCTGCCTATTCTAGAATTGTAAGTTTTTGACAGGTCATCACTCTGATCCATTCTCTGAAGATATTGCTAGGGCAAATATAATATAAAACTTCTATCACTGCTCAGCACCTGTATTCTTCAGATTGTCAGTTATGTCCTTACAGATGGAGCTATTAAATTTCTATGTTGAATGCATATTGTTTGGCCAACTTTTAAAAGAAGAAAAAAATGGAGGAGGAGGTTAAAATTTTTCTAGCCCAACAACAACCCACTTGGTAACCACTTTTATATAAAAAAAACCAAAATAATACACTTCACCAGATGTTCCTTTAATTTTCAGAGATTAATTTGAGAGTTAATTATCCATTTTAAGTGATTAACAACAGCAGCAAAAAAGCATTAGGCTCAGAACCAATGTGTTTAATTGTATTATGAACCACTGTTCACTTCCACTTTTGAGAACTAGAATCATTTTGACAAGTAAAAAAAAAAAAAAAAGTCCTGGAATGAATCTGCTTGTCTGCTTGGCAACACTTGAGCAGGTAATTATTGCTACAAGTCCTGTGGGCAGCTTTTAATCATCCATGTCTGTTCCTAAGAGGCACAATAAGAAAAATGCTAAGATGAAATTCAGTAATGACTTCATGCCAAAAAAAAAAAAATTCTGAATCAATAACTCTAAATTGTTTTCCTCATTATGTACCCAAATTGCTAAGAACAAACAGTGGAAAGCACACTGAACTAAAACACAAAAGATGTGAATTTTGAAAGTCACTTCCCTGAGCAATGTTTTCCTTTCCTGAACCTTACGGGTTAAGAGTGGGTATTTGGGGTTTTGTTTTCAACATTACTTTTAAATATAATCTAAGGTAACAATTCCTTTCTCTGTTCCATCCATCTTTGAGAATAGGTGTTAATAGCAGTTAAATGTGAAATAATAGCAGAAAAAAGATTTAATTACAAAATGAAAGAAAATAAGAGGCCAAATAATTCACCTAGTACAGAATTGGCCTTCACATGATAGGGATGGCCGAAATTTTGAAAGCAACATTAGCTCAATTACAGATTTATTGAAAGCCAGTTTGAAGAATGATGTCTTTATACCAATGGCATAATTAGAATTTTTAAGAAATTGAATTAAATATGTTTTTCACTTTTAAACTTTATTCTCTGTCCCTTAAAAAAATGAAGTCACCTTTCTAGAGTCATGCATGAGTCATACTGATTCTCAAATTAAATTAAACACTAAGGGAAAAAGCCAAATGATTATTTGGAAATGTAGGGAATCGGAATCTCTGCTCATTCCCTTGACTCTAATTACCAAAATGAGGATGTTACTTCACTTTTTCTAGAACAATAGTTCCAAAACTTGAGCCTACATCAGAATTACCTGCAGAACTAGTCAAAATACAAATTGTTGGACTACATGCCCAGCGATTTCAAGTTTGTATGTTTATGGTAGAATCTGAAAATCTGCATTTTTAACTATTTTGTGGGCTTCACTGGCTAATGTTTCTGGTGGGGACCACACGTTGAGAATTAGTGTTCTAAAAGCTTGGTAAAACTCAGTGTGTATGCAGAAGAGCATATAAATAAAGAGAGTATGTGTGTGTGTGTGTAGGAGTTGGGGGCAGAGTATGAAAATATAAAGTAAATCAGGGTTTACAACATAGGTCAGTAGTAGAGCCCTTACTCAGCATGTGCAAGGTTCTGGAAAAATAAGTAATAAATAATGTAAATCTAAAAGATACATAAACAACTACAGATCTATGAGAATTTTCTCGTATAACATTGCAGTTCTCACTTTCCTTTTTCCTATCCCACATTTATGCAGTACAATAAATGTACAGACTAGAGCTGATTATGTATAATATCTAATGCTACTTCACTGATTAAAAAGAAAAAGGAAAATACCTTGGCTCCCTTTGCTAGCTGCCCCATAATAAAATGAAGAGGAAATATTTATTAATGAAGCAAAGGATGGAAGACATTTTGTTAATGGTCTGCCTCATTATATCAGCTTGAATCACATCACATATCCTGTTAAGAATAGAAGACTCTTAAAATATGGCAAACTAAATATGGCATCACCACCCATCCTAACTGAAAAAATGTGATAGACTGGACTTAATCAAAAGAAAGAAAGAAAGAAATGACAATCTATTAGAGTTGTACATCCCTTTAAGGACTTTCAGAATTCACAAACCAGGGATTCTGATTACCCTTCCATTAATAAAAAGCTCCCACAAACACAATTTAAACCTCTTGGAAAGCCCAAGCACAATATTAAACTTGCTCTTAAGTGTTATACACAGAGATCATGAAAATGTGAAAGAACTGGGGGAGCAATTTCAACAGGCTTTTCAAGTTTAGATGCTTAATCATTTGGTTGAACCGTCACATGGACTTGATTGAACAGTTTCCTCATACCCACATGTAGCGTGGAGCCCAGATAAATGTTTATTCATGTATCTGCTCAGTAGTCATTTCTGGAGCACCTCTACTGGGTCACATGTGCATGAAGAATGGATATGACTGATGAGATGCTCTCCTCATGGAGAGAACAGTCTAATAGCCAATAATGAAACCACAACACCTGGCAAACGGTAACATTCAATCAATGTTTGTTTAATCAAAAGAGACCTAATCACACAACTAAATAAATACAACTGTCAGGAGTGTAGGACACAATCATGAGAGCCCATGACACATGTTTGTAATTGGGTTACAACACATTATAGCAAAAAATAATTTACTGCAAAAAATTACAGTATAACTCAAATATTCTCTACTTTGGTAGAGTAGAAAATATAATTATGATGGTAATATTCAATAAAAAAGATTTTTTTGCACAAAATTCAATATAAATAGAATTAAGTACAATTGATTATACATAAAATGGATAAATAACCACAGAGAAAAAAAAATTATGTCAAATGGCTTTTGAACACAGCTCTTTAACCAAGTTTTAGTGGGATATATAAGTCTATGGGCAAAAAAGATCTGAAAACATATCCTCATTAATAAACCCAGAAATAAAATATCAGTAATAATTTTAGTATTCTAATTTTCAGACTGTTTAATGCTTACTGTGTAATAGAAAACAAAAGAGATGTGTGAATGATATTAATTAGCCCTTGTGTTGTGTGCTCTTAGGGAAAGGATGTACAAATATAAAAGAAAACGTTTTAAAAAGACAATTCATAATATTAATTTTCTCCCATTCAATTTTTTTGTAATATTAAATTTGATGAAAAAAAACTGTGGGACTAAAGAAAATCTATATTTCCCTCCATGGTTCTTTCTAGTGAAAGGGCTGAACCACTGATACAGTAGCAATGAGCAAATTGAATTCCCCGATCAAAAGAGCCAGCTGATTCCTTTTCTAGGTCAAAACAATGTGAACTAGTGGCAATCTGTTGTTCCGAAGACTAATTTAAGTCAAAGTAGGGCTCAAACTGTTTGAAAGAGTGTCTATGAGTTCACAATACAGAAGAGCAAAAAGAGAGAAGGAGAGTAAGAATGTGAACAAGACAATGAGAAGCAGGGACACAGGCAATAAAAGGAAAACAGTACGTGCAAAATTATTCTTTTCTAAGTTATCTTCTGCCTTTTTTTAAGGTGTTCTGGGAATCCAACCCAGAGTCTTAATATACTACACAAGTACTCTATCTCTGAGCTACATCCCCAGCCCCAGTCTACAACTATTCTTGCCCCCCCAAATATATATATATAATATATATATATATATATATATATATATATATAATATATATATATATATATATTCTGAATATAATTAAGCATCCCATCCTGCCTCATCTAATTGGATAGCCACCAGCCACATGCAGCTATTTTGATTTAAATTTTAAATAGTTCAAAGAAAATAAATGCAAATTTCTATTCCTCAATCATCCTAGCCATATTTCAAGCTCTCACATATGGCTGGTGGTTAGTGTCTTAGATAATAAGCCTAGAGACCACCACCATCCTTATAACAAGTTGCATTGGACTGTGCTATTGTACACTTAACTTTGAATTTATAGAGAAAACAGGAAATAGGGAAACAAGATAAATGACACCACGAGAAAATAAACAAATGCAGAATGATAGAATGATTTGGGACATCTTCTATAATACTGACCGGAACTCCTCAACAAGTAAATGCGCATGTTGTATCATTAATGATTTTTTTTAAGAGAGAGAGAGAGAGAATTTTTTAATATTTATTTTTTAGTTTTTGGTGGACACAACATCTTTATTTATTTATTTATTTTTTTATGTGGTGCTGAGGATCGAACCCAGCGCCCCGTGCATGCCAGGCGTGCACGTTACTGCTTGAGCCACGTCCCCAGCCCTCATTAATGGTTTTTATTTTAGTTATGCATAACAGTAGAATTCATTTTGATATAATTGTACAAGCATGGAATATATCTTATTCTAGTTAGGATTTTAGATTGTTTTAGATTTAAAATGACTTAAGAACAACTGATGTAATATGAGAACCTTGATCAAGCACTGAATTTAGGAAGAAATCTGGAGAAATTTGAAAATGGAATGGATACTAGATGACTAATATCCATGACCATTCTTTACATTCTTTGTTTATAGGACCTGGAGGGGAAAGGGGTACCCAGCGGGTGGGCTATGGCTGGAGGCAGGTGGCAAATAAGTAGGAAAGCACTGAAACAGGGTTGATAAAAGGAGGAAGTGAGTAACCAGAATTGGAAAAAGGAATGAGGGTTACTTAATCTGATCCCCACCACTTCTGAATTGCTTTTTCCCCTTTTATGCAAGGTATTTTGCAGCAATAATGGCATTTTGTTACCTAGGGAGGAGGGAGCCCTAAATTCCAAGGCTCTCAGATTTGGCAAGAAGACTTTTGTGGAAAGAAGTTGAGGAATGACTACAAGACCATAAGACAGTTCCACTGACCAATTTCTAGGAGTCATGATGGGATTTGCATAGAAGCTGAGCTGGCACCCAAAGACTGCTACAACTTAAATGTGTATTTCAGGTCACATAATCCAAGTGAAAGAATGTCCCACTTGCATATTCCAGTGAAATGTTTAACATGAAAACCTCTTCAATAGTCCATTAATTCATAAGTGTGTTCCCTAGACATGAAGTCTTGGAAAATCAATAAAAGAACAATTGGGAATCAGTAAAAAAACACCTGGGAGAGACAACCAGTGTTAAACACTCATTTATGTCACTCTGTTTTGATTGGCTTTTTAATAAATTTTTTGTATATTGGTTTTCTAATAATGATGAAAACATGGGTGTGTGTGTGTGTGTGGTGTATTTATGTCATACTGGGAATGGACCTCACACATGCTAGGCAAGTGCTCTGCCACTGAACTACATTCCCAGTTCCTTTTGTTTTTATTTCATTTGAGACAGGTTCTAAGTTTCCCAGGTTGGCTTGATCTTGTAAATTTCCTGCCTCAGCCTCCTAAATAACTTGGAATTACAGGCTTGTGCCACTGTTCTTGACTTTCTAGTTTTTGTTGTTGTTTTGTTTTTTGAGATATATTTGTGGTTATGGATGCAGGTCAGTGGTAGAGCACATGCTTGGCATTTGTGATTCCCTGAGTTCAATCTCCATCACCAAAATGTCTATATCGATCTCTGTGTGTGTATGTGTGTGTGTGTGTGTTTGAAAAAAATGAGAAAATTTACTGACTGTGGGCAACAAAAGTCAAGGGAAGACTATTAACAACATAATATGAATTTCTTTCAGGATAAATAAAATGTATCAAATAAGATTTATCAGTCTACCAAATCCCTTATTAGTCTACCATGGAGCTTTGTCTAGTGGGTGAGAATGGATAATGGAAGGAGGTAAAGAAGTTTTGTTTAATTACTAAAAGAGTTTGTAGTGCCAGACACTGTGCTAACCTCTAAAGAGCATCAACAATTACTTCAGGAGCTGGATAAAAGTACAGATGTCAAAGCTTGGCTTCCTACAGTCAGTCTGAGGTGGGGTCAGGGATCATCATTATTTCACACTGAACGCCATCCTCTTCAGAATGATCACAGTGGAGACTTCTGCAGGAGAGCACTTGTGGAAACCAGTTCTGTTATTCTGCAGTTAAGTGGAGAGATTCATAGTGTACAGGTGTACATCACTCTGGAGCACTGTCCTTTCTCACAGGGCCGCTGCTCTGTCTCACAGTGAAGGGCCACGTGACACTCTGGGCATTTATTTAGGAACTCCAGTCACAAAGCCCAGTGTGCAGCAACCGGGAAGGATGGGGTAAAGAGGAAACAAAACTATCTGATTACCTAAAAATTGTCATTCTCTGTATGTTTAGAAAACAAAGAAAGTACTTTGTTTCTAACTTGTTTTCATTTTTAGCTAGTTTGAGGAATGCCTGTAGTTCTAGCTCAAGGGCATTTCAAAATGCTCATTTAAAAAAAGTACAAATGGGAATCATACTATTCTCATTTAGTTTTTAGAATGCTTTGGCATCCAGACAGTTTGCATTAAAATGTATAATTTCCATATCTTAGAGCTGGGAAGGCCCCAAAGAAACTGTGGAGAAGAGGCTTTTGTTAATCCATTGGTTGCCTGGATCATCCTTAGATGATGTGCATTGAAACAAATATAAAATTTTATTATAAGCTTAATTCATAAAACAACATCTATAACATTTAACTACTTCTGCCTTGTTAGCTAAGAAGGGGGTTTCTAATTGATATATGGTCCCTGAAGCTTCTCCGTATTCTAGGCCTTCTCCCTCCTCCCAAATCTGTCATCTGTTTCTTAATACTCCACCATCAAATATTGTATTTTACTGGCACTTTTACCCTGTTTGTTCTCTCTTTTCCACTATGAACTCCTTGAGGGGAGTGGTTATGTTTCCTCAATCTTCAGATTTCTAGGGCTTAAATTAAAGAGTGACCTGGAGTCTAAATTTCAAAGAGTTACAGCCAAATTTAAAGCATTGAGCATGTATCACTAATTTTAGATTTGTAGAATGTTACTGATATCTTTATTATTGCTTCTTTTATCATGTTTTAGGGAATATAAATATGCCAGGATGTATAAGGTTTTATAAGACCTTGAGATTCCAAATTTCTAATTCAAATCAGGCCATAAGAATCACATGACTTACATCATGGGTTAGGCTCAATTCCAGATGCTATGCGCGCTGGAACTGACACTCACCTGCTTATAAGTCCTAATTATTAAATTCTCAGGAATATTGTAAACAGCTGTTAATTGATATTAATTGACAGTATGTAATCAGCAGTGGCAGGAGCATTTATACCACAGAAATTGGCAAACGCTTTCAATCTGAATCTTTTTTCCAGAGAGTTGTTCCATCATAACACTGCTACTAAAGGGTCACAAAGAAATGTGTTTCCATGCTATCCAAAAGTAATTTGAAGACTCTAATTTGTAAATATAATACAAATAAACACAAAGAAAACAGAGACTAGTAAACTCCAAATAGCCAAATCCTAAAATAAGCAGAAGTTAGAACACAAATAAAAGTAATAGGCATGTCAGAAATAGGAGATATCATGGTCAAACAATGTTTTAGAGGGCAGCATCAGAGAGGAAGAAGCGAGAGAGCAGGAGAGAAAGAATAAATTTAAGAATGTGAAACTGACTATGTACAGTTGGGCAACTGGAGCTAAATACCCCACTTGTGCATAGGAGAAGGTTAAAAATGGTAATGCGAATGAAACGAAGCACACAGCATGAAGGGAGAGTTCCAATTCAAACATGCCTGGCTTCTGTGGAACTTGGTTATTGGAAACATCATGTCTGTGGTCTTGATCTAGCTAGAGCCAAGTCCTGGATATGTGGAATTAGACCACTACTACTATCACATTGACTGTGTCTCCTGTTCATTTTCCAAGTCTTGCTTATTGTCTATATCTTCCAGTTAAGAAAGTCATCCTCACCTTTTCCACTTGTGTGAAGAGCTCATCACAAATAGTTCTTTAAATACTACAGGGGCTATTTCCATTTCTTTTGAACAGCTTTGCAAGTTTTTTCCCCCTCTATAACATGCTTTTTAAAAATAACAAATCTCCATAATCCAGATTAGAGCTAAACAAATGCACCTAATATTAAGCAAAGTACCAACTCCAGGGTTTTTTTGTAATACATGATGCAAACCATCAATAACACTCAGACCAAAGAAAAGCAAAATATCATCAGAGATTTAAAATGCTCTAAAATTATTCCTCTCTATAGATTTGTCATTTCTGGGCATTTCATATAAATGGAATCATATAATAATTATTGATATTTTTATTTTGTATCAGCTTATTTTACTTTGAATAATGTATTCTAGGTTCACCCATGTTATTGTAGTATCAGTAGATTGTTTCTTCTCTCCCCACCTCTCTGGTTTCCATATCTTCTCCAAGAAATTGGAGAAATTTACATGGAAATTTAATTACTATTACCGTTGCATTAAGAGCCTTTAAGAAGTGAGTAGGTCTCTTTCCTTATGAATGGATTAATGTCCTATCACAGAAGTGGGTTCCAGATTTTTCTATTTTTCTGTCGCTTATTGTGTGACATCCACCATGAAATGACCCAGCACTTTAATCATGGACTTTCCACACTCCAGAACCAGGAGCCAAATAAACTTCTATTGTTTATAAATGACCCAGTCTCTGATATTCTGTTATAATAACACAAAATGAACTAAAAAGAACATTGGTACTGAGAAGCAAGATTACTGCTGTAACAAATACTTGAGAAAATGGAAGTGGTTATAACACTGGGTAATGAAGAGATCCTGGAAAAGTTTGGAGGAGCATGCTAGAAAAAGCCCAGATTCCCAAAAACAGAGCAGTAAGGAAATTCTAATGAGAATTAAGAAGAGAATACCTGTAGAGAAAGTCCCTCTTCTCAGTGATTTCTTAAATGGTCATGACCAGAATACTGGTAGAAATATGGACAGCAAAGTCCATTCAGGGGGCTGGGATTGTGGCTCAGCGGTAGAGCACTCGCTAAGCACGGGCGCCACCCAGGTTCGATTCTCATCACCACATAAAAAAAATAAAGGCATTGTGTTCTGTCCATCTACAAAAAAAGATTCATATTCTCTCTCTCTCTCTCTCTCTCTCTCTCTCTCTCTCTTAAAAATATTTTTTTAAAAAAGTCCATTCAGATAAGGTGTAAGGTAGACATGAAGAACAAGATATTGGAAATTGGAGTAATGATCATTCTTGTTATATGGTTGAAAAGAATTCTGTGGAATCATGTTATGGAACGCAGAATTTAAGAGTAATGAACTATGGTATCTGGTAGAAAAAATAGCTAAGCAGCAAAGCTCTAAGGCTGTTTCATGGCTACTTTTCACCATATACACTGAGATGTGATTGGAAAGAAATTACTTAAACATGGAATTTAGGATTAAAAGGGAAACAAAGTACTCCTTGAGTTCCTGTGTGGTTGCCCTTGGCCACACCATCCATGCCTCTGGCTGCCAATACACAGGACCGAAGCAGTAAACCTTGCTGGCATCCATGTGGTGTTGTGTGCATTCAAGGGATGCACAAGCTGTAGGAGCATGGCTATCACCACCTAAATGTCAAAAGATATCCCAGAGTTTGGGAGCTCAGGCAGAAATGTGTCACAGCAGCATAGCTGCCATAGAGTTTGATCTAGGATAGTACCTAGTGAAGCCATGGAATTAAGGCCACTCCCAAAACCACAGAATTATAGAGCTAACACTGTGCAATGCCACCCTGGGAGAGCTGAAGGCATGAAACTTGGCTGTTATCACCAGACTGATGTTATTCCCCATGTACCTTTCCATGCCCAACCCTCACCAAGTTTCCTTGAAAACAAAAGTTTGAGAACTTTAAAAACAACTCTCATCCTAGAAATGGTCCACAATCTCCCTTGAATGTGTTTTCCTTGCTTTCCTAAAGAAATCTCTGTACCTCTGATACATCCTGAAATTCATTTATGTGACATTTGTCCAGAACCCCACTCAGATTCTAAGTAGATAGGAACTCCTCAGGCCTCCTCTGGTGACACCACCATTATATTTTGAAAGTAGATAACCTGTGTTGATTTCACACAGGTTAACTGGGTGAATCCTCTGGGGATGGAGCTCAGTGGTAAAGTGCTTGCCGGCCATACACAAAGCCCTGGGTTGAAGCCCAGTATTTTCAAAAGAACAAAACCAAAATTGAGTGAATCTACCTCAGGGTCAATCATACCTTGAGTATCATGATTAACCTAACTCCTTAAAAACAAAAGGTTAGCAGCAGTAATGATTATCTTGAAGTGTTTTCTTTAAACATATTTGACATGAGTTGGCCATTAGCATCTATTCCCCTCTGCTCTTGTAGCATCTTGGGCTTCTCTTGAGAACTTGTCAATTTCTACTGTGTTTTGTACTCACTTGCAGTAAAAGATAATTCTAGCCATATTCATTCTAAACAGCATCAAAATGAAAAAGTCACAATTTTTCAGTTTCCCTCACATCATCTGAGCAGCTTTCTCCAATTCAAAAGAGTGTAATTACTTCAAGAGCCAGTGAATTTTTATGATAGATGTTCTTACCCAAATTGGAAACATGGATTGTCTACATTTTCTACTGATGGGAGGATGAGATGAGGGGTGGGGGAGGGAGAGGAATAAAGCCCTAACCAAATCCCCAGAAGGGGAAGCCCAGGAAGTAGCATCTATGAGGCAATATAAATTTGCTTGGCCAAGCCATGGACAAGGGGCCAGGAAATACCACATTCAAATCCCTAGGCCCACTCTAGACTCACAGAATTTGAATCTCTTGGGACAGGTCAAGAAATTTGCATTATTGTAAGCCCTCAAGGAGATAATTAAAGGCCTACACAGGCAGCTCTTAATGGGATTCTTAGAGTAAGGAAAGGAGGGATACATATCCCCACAGAATAAAACCACTTATTTATTGTAACATTTCCATTATTATGGTCTGAATGGTTATCTTCCCATTCAAATTCATATGTTGATTTCTAAACACCAATGTTGTAATATTAGGAAATACGGATTCCTTATTATTAGATCACAAGAACCCTCATGAATAGACTTAGTACTCACAAAAATGAGACCCAAGGGATCCTGCATGCCACTTCTACCATCTGAGGACACAGCAAGAAGTTACCATCTGTGAACAAGGAAAATGTCCCTCACCAGACACTGAATTGCTGACACCTTGATCATAGAACTACCAGCCTCTAGAAATATGAGAAAGGAATTTCTGTTTTTTTATAAGTCACTAAATCTATGGTATTTTGTTCTAGCAACTTGAATGGACTAAGAAAATAATATACAGGTTTTAGTAAATTTCCCAAGTTATTCTCATAATGAATAGGAAAATAAAAGTGTTTTTCAGACTACTTTTGGAAGATAAACCACAGTGCTTGCTGCTTAAAAAAAAATTCAAATTCTCATCCAAATTGACATGCCTGTGCTACTGCATATGTTGTTTATTTTTCTACTCTGGTACCAAAGCTTTCCAGCAAACAAATCCATGACATGTACAAGTGTGTGTGCACTTTCCCACTCACATGCTGAAGGTAGGATCCATTACTCTTTATCAATCTCACAACTTACAATGATATTTGGCAAAAGGCCTTATTGATAAGAACTTGTAGACACTATTACAATTTACTAAGGCCTAGAGGATTAATCACAGAGGCAGCTCTATGAACCTACTTAAAAATGCCACCTTCCTTGGGAAACCATAAATGCAACGTATAGCCAAACAGCCCCAAAGCAGGACATTAACCTGCTGGGTGACTGCTTTCAAAGAGCCAGCACTCCACAGCAGAAATCTAATCATCTCTGCGGATGTGCTGTCCTGAGCCTGCCTAGATAAGTGCTGTTTATCTGGCTGTATTTGCAAGAAACCCACAGAGGGAGGCTAAACTTGGTATTTGAAATCTGCTGTCCCCCATGGTAGCAACAAGCCTGCAGCCCAGAGCTGACAGCCAGCCAGCCAGCCAATCCCACACCCACCTGTTGGGCAAGGAACCTCCAACTCATTGAGGGCGTGAGGTAAATGAAAGAAATCTTCACCATAACCACTGAAAGTATTCAGGCAGAATTTTGGACAGGAGAATTCCACTGGATCAAGGTTGAATTAGAAAGCTTCTAAGACTCTTTCCAATTTTACAGTTCTGCAACAGGGAGGGGTGGAACTCAGTGGCATAGCACTTTCCTAACATAGGCAAGGCCAAAAGTTAGATCACCAGACTACAAAAAAAAAATAAAATGAAATGAAATTCTAGGATGCCAAGACCTCACTTTCTATTTTAATTAGCAGTTCTACTGGTGATTTTAGAATGAAATTCTCATTTTCCTGGAGCATTTTCCTTCCTACATTGTGTATTTCCCAATGTTCCTTCTGCATTTTGAGGAAGTTACACATTATAAAACCTTTCTCACTTAAGTTCTGTTAAAAAGCAAAAACATCAGGATCTCACACACTGGGTGGGGAGGGGGAATAAACACTTTTAACGGTGGGCTGAAAGTAAAGTGAAGAGAGACCACAGTTCAATTCCATTAGGGGTGGGGTGGTAGTCAAGGAAAGGGCAGGAAAAAAAAGATAAAGTACTCTGGGTTAAAGCACCCCCAAAAGCCACGGATGGAGGAGCAGAGTGGCACAAAATCGCTCTCTGTCCTTGCTCAATATAATGTCAGCATCAGAAGAAACATCTGAAAAAGACAAGTCTTGCCACAATAGCTGACTTCTGACATAACTGATTTAGGGACAAGATTGCCAACTTACACTCTATGCCCAAAGCAAGAAAATAAGAAATTCTCTTCTTACTCCCAAGATGTCAATCATTGTTTCCCTACCACCACCAAAAATAGTCTGTTCAGGCTGCTGTAACAAAATACCACAGACTGGGAGACTTATAAACAACAGAAATTTATTTCTCACACTTCTGGAGGCTGAAAGGCCATGATCAAGGTGCTGACAGATTTGTTATCTAATGAGAACTCACTTTCTGGTTCATAGGTGCTTTCTCACTGTTTCCATAAGTGTTGGAAGCAGCTAAGAGTCTCCTGAATGCCTCTTTTTAGGGTACTAATCCCAGTTATAAGGGGTCCAGGCTCATGACCTACTAACTTCTCAAAGATTCCATCTCCTTATACCACTGAAATCAGGTAAGGCCTGGCTATAAATTCCTTAAATAACAAATGCTTAGGGTGTTTCTACAGAATCCACTCAAGGACAGTTTGAAACCAACTTTGGAAGAATGAATATGTGCAGAAGCAGCCAGCTAATCTGGTCAATGATCTTTTGGTATTACAAGCTTAATATCTTTCACAGATAACATGAAAACTCCCCTCCCCAAAGAATCATGTGACTTGTGAAGAGGTTTGATGACCATCTACACCTGTGCCTAAGAACCCTAAAACTTCCTCTTTATGCCATCAATAAATAGCTTCTCCATAAACTACCTCCTTCCAAATGTTTAGGGAGAAAGATTTGAACTTTTTTCCCCCCCAATCTTCTGTCTCCTTGATGGTTGGTCCTCATTTATTTTTTGTAAAAACTGGTTGCCATAGTTCTAGCTTCTGGGGGTGGGAGAGTCAGGCAGCAAGCCCTTTCTTGATATCACTATCACATGAAGAGTGAGGATTTCAACATCTGAATTTTGAGGACACATAAACACTCAGACCATAGCCATGCTCTTTTTCTTTTGCCTGACTGGCATCTAGGTTTTGCCACTCTGCTTGCACATCTACTTCATACTTGAAGCACCCTGCTGTTTATGATCACCACCTCCAGCTAGCTACATGGAACTAATAACACATACACAATTCCACTTTCCATCAAGAGCATCCTCCAGAAAGAAACTACTCTGTGGCTACTCAGAGAAAGATCCAGAGATTATTATTTTAAAAAACAGCCAATGAATAATGTGAAGAAATTAATGCCTTCACTCTATTTTTCCTCCCTGCTCATTTTTGTCATGTGCCCCCAATGCATAATTCAAATTAATCTCAATGTGCTATGTGGTTTGCTGTGATTAGCAAACCTTAACCTAGAACGTCACCTAGAACTAAGATTAATTTTTCAGTTTGGGCAACTCACATTACCTTTCTCTGTCTTGATATTCTACCATCTTTAATATATAATAAATGTTTTCTTTCTCTGGATTTGATGACTAAGGAAAAATTAAAATAGGTTTGATAACCACTGGCATAAATGATGTGGGTAATCATAGTAATATTTCAGAAAATCACATAGATTTAATATATAATTTCTACACAAGTTACCAGCAATTTTCAACTTAAATCATTTTGAAAATCAATCTGCAAGGAAACAGAATATATCCTATATAAATTAAGTTATATATGTATTATATGTGAAAAGAATAAAAAAATACATAGGGACTTGAAAAGATGTTCTTACTCCTCTACATTTTCTCATTCATTTATCTGTTCATTCAACAAATATTTACTGAATGACTAATATTTCCCAGGAAGTTCGTTAGGCATCACAGGCTACAACTATAAATATGTTGACAGAACAGCTTACCTGATCTATATGGTTGCTTCAAATTTTTTATTGACTTCACTTCTGTTTAGCCACTGCAATAGTTTGGATCTGGAATGTTACCTCTAAGGCTAATGTTTTTATGTGCTAGCCCCACTATTGAAAGGTGGTAGAAACTAGTGAGAGTTTCTTTTTAAATTGATTCTTTTTAGTTATACGTGACAGTAGAGTCCATTTTGATATAATTATTTAAGCATGGAACATATTTTACTTTAATTAAGGCCTCAGTCTAGTGGATGTACACAATCATGGAATTCACTGTGGTGTATTCATATATGTACACAGAAAAGTTATGTCAGATACCTTCCTATTCCTAACCCCCTCCTTTCCCTTCATTCCCCTTTGTCTAATCCTCTGAATGTCTCTTCTTTCCTCCTCTCCCCACCCCCCATTATGGGTTAGCTTCCACATATCAGAACAAACATTTACCCTTTGGTTTTGGGGGTTATTTCATTTAGCACGACAGTCTTCAGTTCCATCCATTAACTGGCAAATGTCATAAAGACATTCTTCTTTGTGGCTGAGTAATAGTCCATTGTGTATATATATACCACAATTTCTTTATCCATTCATCTGTTGATGGGCATCTAGGTTGGTTCCATAGCTTAGCTATTGTGAATCATGCTGCTATGAACATTGATGTGCCTGTGTAACTGTAGTATGCTGATTTTAAATCCTTTGGATACATACCATAGACTAAGATAACTGGGTCAAATGGAGTTTCATTGCTAGTTTTTTGAGGAATCTCCATACTGTTTTCCAGAGTGGGTTGCACTAATTTGTAGTCCCACCAGCAGTGTATGAGTGTACCTCTTGCCACACATTCTCACCAACATTTATTATTACTCACATTCTTGATAATTGTCATTCTCGTTGGTGTGAGATGAAATCTCAGTGTAGTTTCAATTTGTATTTCTCTAATTAGTAGCAATGTTGAACATTTTTTCATATATTTGTTGACCATATTTCTTCTTTTGAGAAGTGTCTGTTTAATTCCTGTGCCCATTTAATGTTTGGGTTACTTGTTTTTTTTGATCTGGATCTTTTTGAGTTCTTTGTATATCCTGGAAATTAATGTCCTATCTGAGGTGTTGGTAGCAAAGATTTTCTCCAATTCTGTAGGCTTTCTTCATGCTTTTGGTTGTTTCCTTTGTTGTGAAGAGCTTTTCAGTTTGACATCATCCCATTTATGGATTTTTTATTTTTATTTCTTGTGCTTTAGGAGTCTTGTTAAGGAATTCAGTTCCTAAACTGACATGATGGAGTGTTGGCCTGTATTTTCTTCTAGTAGATACAGGGGTTTTGGTCTAATACGTAGGAATTTGATTCAATTTGAGCTGAATTTTGTGCAGAGTAGGAGATAGGAGTTTCATTCTATGATAGTGGGAGGTTTTTAAGTCATTTGAGGAATGTGCCTTTAAAGAGGATTGTGGGACCCCAATCTCTTCTTTTCTTTCTGGCTTCCATGATGTTAACAGTTTGCTCTATTATGCATTTCCTGCCATAATGTGCTGCTTTGCCACTGGCCTAAAAGCAATGCAACCATGTACTGGAAAGTTTGAAACCATGAAACTTTCCTCCTTATAAGTTGATTTTTTTGCAATAACAGAAAGCTGACTAATGTAGCTAAATAATAATAAATGTGCTCTACTTATAATTACAGTCAGCATAAGATAGAAAGGAATCCTTTTATTTCCCTATGTAAGTATGTCCTAATTTCTGTTGGGCTGTGTTTCATTACTTTACTCCTAGCATTTAGTTCAGTGTCTCAGTGCCTGATACAAAATTTGCTCAAATAAGAATTAGTTGAAATATAAATAATTATCTAATACTAAAGGACAAACAAGTCTTCCACTATGGTGTGAACTAGGGCAAATTACCTCATTGGATGTTTTCTTCACTCATAAAATGAGAGATGGATAATATAATAAAATAAATAAAAATAAATAAATATAATAAAAATAAATACATCAGGAAAAAATTGAGAGTGGATGAAGGCAATGGTTCCCAACCAGATAGATCAACACTGAAGTTATTATAAAAATCTGAAAAATCATATACATTCTAAGTTTTATGTAAAGACAGTATTTGTCACATCTGTGTGTCTTATCTACTATGGGATTGCTCTAGATGAGAAGTAGCACAAAGATTTATGGTTAATAAATGGCTTAATATTTTTAACTCTTAACTCTGAAACAAAAAGTCTGCCAGTTAAAAGATATCAACAAAATGACATACCACACTAAAAAAATCATTTCATGTGCTTTATTTAAAAACAGGAAAGTAATATCTTTTGTGTCACTACTGAAAATACAATTATTCATTAACTACAGAGCAGTGGTGCCCTAGTTTAAACTCCTTTAAGTTACTAAAAATATTTACAGATTCATCAATAGCAATCTTTTTTTTTATAGAATGTAACTTTTAAGAACTATCATTTTGTTTTTCTGACTCAGTGTAGCCAATGTTGACATAATCACTCATGCTCCTCAGCAAGCATTTTCTGCTCTCAACCATCTGGTAACATGGAAGAAGGATGCCATTTGGATTCCTGTGTTCAGTGGTGCTATAAGACTGGTTCTCACAAATGAGTTGTGAGTGGGAGAGATGTGTCATTTCTGCCAACCACTTCATATAATTGCAGGTCTGAGTTCATTCTCTTTCTCTTCCCAAGGGGCCAAAAGTGCTCCAGTGACTGAGGACCATGTGGGCAGAGTCCCCAGATTCCCAAGATAGCCATGTGATACAAGTGAGCAAGAAAAACCTTGCTTTAAGAGATTTAGGGGTTATTTTTCCTGAGTCTTAAACTACCCTGACTGATATAAATGGCTTATTGCTTATCTCCTTACTAATATTTGTTGATCAGGATAGTTACTGAATGTGCTTGAATGCAACTCAGTGCATATTTTTATTTATAAAAATCTGTGAGGTATATAATTAATACTTAGAGTAATATAGATAATATACTTCCCATTTAAGTGTCACTCAGAATAAACATCAACTGATAATGAATAGGCATTATATATTTGCACATAAACCCGCAGAGAGTTTTGTTCATTTTGTAAGAAATAAATTAGGTGGCATGAATGGCATTTCAGGCCAATGACTGAGCAGTAGCATCATGTAAAGTCACCCCAGAAGCTTTGACCGTGGCAGTGAGAGCACAGCATTTATGCAGGTGCTTGATACCAAACACAATGCTTTCATGTTGGATGCATTTCAGACCAATCCACTTGAAAATTAGTAATAATCACTCAGGGTTTATAATAGGTATCATCACACTAACATGTGTAATGAGGTGTACAACTTGGTGAAAGAGAGTTATACAAGTTACACTTATAGGCTCAGATGACTTAGGTGGGGGAGGGGTTATATTCATAAAAGGTTTAAAGAGAAAATAAATTAAAGGAATACTCTGCTCCTGCTTCAGGAATGCTTTCCCTCTGCCTTAGACAAGTGCTGCTGATGTCCAATGGGTAAGTCTGTCTACTTTGGGTGTGTTCAGCCATGCAAAGCGCACCTGTCTACCATAGAGTATATAGCCTGAATCAGTAATAAAAATGGTAACTTGATCTCTTTATTTTGCTGTTTTGTTCTAGTTTGTCCAGGATCTGGGTAGGGAAGTGGGTGCTATTTATTGGCCTCCTCAAATACAGAAGCAGAAAAGTTTAATGAAGAAGCCCAGGCATACAATGAACTTAGAACAAAGGAATAAACAGGATTCAGAAATTAAAGGGAGTCTGTAGAATTTTAGGATACAGTATTGCTGCAAATAAAGTAAGAACTGATATTCTTATCTGTGTATATTTTGGATTCTGTGAAGTGCTTTCACATACATGATAAAAATAAAAATAATTTAATTACAAAGATGGTCACTGTAAGGTCCTTTATCGTCTTCTGTGTATGGACACTAAAGTCATATGAAGGAGACAGGCACAGGTCCTGCTTTTGTGGTGTCATTCTATTGAGAAAATTGGACAAGAAGAAAACACTATGCATATCCTCAGAGACTAATCTGTGCCATAAATAAAAAGAATGGAAAGTGACAAGACAGGATGGTGAGGGCTGGCTCTTTCAGGCAGATGATTAGGGAGGTCTGGTCCATGAATGTGGTATTTGAGTGGAAGTTTATGTATAGGAAGGGAACGAGGATACATAGGAAAAGAATCTCAACAGAGAGAAGGTGCAACTTCCTGAAGGAAAGTGCTTTGGCTTTTCAGGAGGCCATGCAGCTCATAGAGCAGAGAAAGGGTGAACCTGGGGACCAGGATGAAGAAACTAAAAGCTAAGGTAAGAGGCTTTGAAATGAAAGAAAATGTCAGTGAGAAGCTGGGCAGTGCACAGAAAAGTGAAGTGGTTAGAACACTCTTGAAAATCAATCTGCTACTGGGTATAAGGGAACTCCACAAATGTCAAAAAAATTAGCCAGAGGCCATTAAAACATTTCAGGTGTGAGATCATTAGATCCTAGACTTAGGAAGTTATTGTAGGTGCCCAAATCTGAACACTCATATTTAAGTAAAGTTGGTGAAGCGAGAAGACCCAGAGAATGACAAGGGCAAAGAAGAGAGAGAAATGACAGACAATTCGAGGTTACTGACCAGCAATCACCGTCAGTGACGGCAGAGATGGAACAGGAGGCCATCGAATGAATCATCACTCTGAGGGGGATGCAGTCAAAAATGACAGTAGCTTGCAAGAAATTTATACTTTGTCCAAGTTGCTGTGCTTTTCAAAAAAAAAAAAAAAAGACTGTAGTCCAGATATGGAAAAAAAATAAATAAAGTCATAGAAAAGAACTTTATCACAAATTCATTATTCCCAAGATAAACTACAAAAAAGGGAAATTCCATACTTAGTAAATGATAATAAAATGAACCCTTTCAACCAGCTGATATTGCAAAACAACCATTTTGATTGCATCTTAAAAAAATAAAAATGACAATCTACATAAATTAATCTGATAGAAGGAAGAAAGAAACAGAGCATTTTTTTAAAAAATTTTCAGGGACCAAGGAAGGGCTAAGAGATTTGAGAACTACAAGAGAGCCCCAGAAGGTCATGTCCAAAATTTATGCTCATTTGAAAAAAAAAATGTGAATGATCTAGGCGGCACAATCAGTTTAAGAAAGGTAAACACAGATCAAGTATCTTTAAAATAAGACTGTCAAAAATAAGTATATTTGAAGTAAAATTCATTTTCCCAGTCTCAAAATTAGATTCCCAGTACTTGATTTTTAAAAAATATGAAAAACAAAATACATGAAGAAACTAACCTTTACAATTAAGTTTTGGGTTTCAAGGGGAGTGACTCTCCAAATACAATATTTAGACACCATTTGGTTTGTAGAAAAGAACAAATGAATCAGGCTGAGAATCAGAAATTCTTCTTTTGGGTTCTTTTATTGCTCTAAGCCTCAATTACATCTTTGTCTTTTTTGTATGACTAAATGAAACTATTGCAGGGATTTCTAATCGGATATCAATCACAGACAGTCTTACCAACAAATTATTTTAAATGTCAGGCACAGTTCTAGGACCTATAATATTATAATTCCTAGATCTACATACACCCTCTAGATAGAGAGACGATCAATACCTTCAATGAAAGACTTTGTAGCCCAGGTCTGAGAGAGGAGCCAGTACACAGCCTTTAGCAACCAGTCATGTAAAGGATTGTCCCACTTCGCAGAACTGCTTTACACAAGGCCATACCCCTTCCTGGGTGTCTCACAACCTAACAACAGCCAATGGGAAGGCATAAAGACCTTCCCTTTTCAACTCTACTTGGGACAATGCTGAAGCTCCCCATGGGATCTCCATCAATGGGCCTGCATTGAAGCTCAACATCACCCTTCCCTCAGCCCTGCTTCTTGTTCTCCTTTCTAAATGTTAGTTTCAAGGATACTTTTTCATTAACACCCTATATCCAAACTCAACTACAGTCTGCTTCCTGTGCATACATACATACACACATACACATATTTTAAAAAATCCCTGCTGAGGACAAACATGTTATCAGTCAGTTGTTAAAACCGGCACTTTCATGGGTATAGTCTGCATCCCTGTGCCACCAACAGTTCTTGGAGGGAAGGAAAAGACAGACAAAATGGAACCTGGAAATAAGTGTCACTCTGCTTCTGCTGAGCGTCCCATGCTATTGTTTCATACCTACCTCCAGGAGTACTGTTTGGGATCAGCTCCTGAAAGGGCAGATGTTCTGACATGTGCCAGTAAAAAAAGGAGGAGTTGAGAATGGGAAATCTTCAGAAGTAGGCAGAGGAACCTCCTACACAGCCTTCCCTCCATGATTCAGAGCACATTCCTAATTTTGCTTCAAGTTATAAAACACTCGATGTAAAAAGCAGCTCTTTGCTGGTGTGAGGATCATTCCCATCCACATTCCTCATCCATGGCATCTTGGAAGTAGATCCATCAGGCAAATCCGGGAAGCTATTTTAATTGCACAAAGGAACACCTCTGTCAGGGGTCAGCAATTACTGGCCCATGGCTACCACCTGTTTATACATGGCCCACAAGCTAAGAATGATTTTTAGCCTTCTCAATGCTTGAAATAAAAAATACAGCATTTCATGATATGTGAAAATTACCTGAAATCTAAATTTTAGCGCCTATCAGTAAACTTTTATTAGAACATAGCAAAAATTATTTAGTTACATATTGTCTGCTGAGAGCCATAGCCCAGTTGGATGACACATGGCATTTTTGCCAGAACAGAGTGGTTGAGAGGTGACTCCAGCAAGTCATTGAGATGATAATGGTTATGTTAAGCTGTGTATTCAATTGTATATTAGACCCCTGCTGTCCGCCTGGACCTGCTACTTTGGAGTTCTCCCACTACTTTGCAGTTCTCACACTACTTTGGAGTTCTCCCGGGGATTCCTGGAGAGTTCCCATTGGTTGGGGAAGTGCGGGAGGAGGGATTTTCCGAAGGAGGGATTTCCGGTTGGTGTGGTGTGTCCTGGGAGAAGGCCGAATGCTTGGCATTCTTGGGGGTTCGGAAATGAAGTTTGTTCCTGCTTCAGTGGCTCATGATTCGTGCCCAGCCAGACTGCAGCAATTGTCTATGGCTGCTGTTGCACTATAAGAGTTCAGGGATATGAGATGGCCTACCAAGTCAAACATGTTCATTATATGGTCCTTTGCAGAAAGCCTACTGACCCTAGAGCTTTGTGATTTAGGGTTCCACAGGCATAGTACCACATGTTTCCTTATTGATGATTAATTACCTCAATTTGGGTAGTCCCATAGCTAGACATGCTATATATATATATATATATATATATATATATATATATATATATATATATATATCTGTCTATCAAATCTCTCACAAAACACTAAATACCTTCCACAGAAGTACATAATGATCTATAGACTCCAATTTAGACTCAAAACAAGGGCCATGTTTCTTCACATCTATTTAGTTCAAAATATCTGCCTTAAGTATAAAACTGGAAAATAATATTTGTCAAATAAATGGAGTCATTTCAATGTTGAATTGATGAATGAGTGAATGTTCATCTTTTAACATACAAGCATTAGGGGAAATGTACCAATCATGATGATGCCTGTTTTAGTGTAAAGAGTATTTTATATATGCACCAAAAAATAAGGTAGAAAATATTTCCCTGATATTTTCCTTAGGAGTTCAGGTTTTTCTACCATTCCTGAGTCAGTGACTTTGATACAATAACACTTATTCCTCAAATACCTAAAATTATAGGGTCAAATGAAGATGCGAAGTACAATTTTCAACCCCAAAGACCACTTAAAAGGACAATTAAACAAGTGCCTAGCATTCCTAAATGCGCTGAAAATCATAAAAATCAATTTTTCTACAAATCCTTCCATGAAGCCATTTATCAGCCTCTTCATGCATCAATTTATGCAATATTTATAAAATAGCACCCAGGAGCTTATGTCTCTTATTTTTCCAGATACATTAAGCTTCAAGGAGTTTACAAATTTCACAAACACCATATGGAGTCCACAAAGGAATAATAATTGCTTTATCTTTTAAGTTATTTGTGAACACATAATCCATTTTTATTATATCAGTTGCCTGCCTAGGAAATTATGCTTCCTCTTCTGCCTATTCTGGCCTTAAAAGCCTTTCATAATTTAATCCCACCTGATCTGTTCAACATCAGATTCTATTACCCACCTGCTTTCACCCTATGTCTTCCACCTGTCTCATAAAAATATTTACTCTTTTTCTTATTCACCATTTGTTTTCATTAACTCTGTGTCCTCTGCATGTACTGTTTCTCCTACCCAGAATCCTTCTCTTATTGACAAAACCTACATATCCTTCCAGAACAGCTCAACTGTAGATGCCTTCCAACTGTTCCAGGCAGAAATAGCCATTCTTTCCACTCATCCTTCTGTCTACCCACCCCGTTCACTTGTTTATTACTTATTGAGTGAAGATATTGGGCATCTACTGAATACTCAAAAATAAGCTATTCCTGTCTGGTTAATTTGGCATGAAAACATAAGCCAAATACTATGGAATCAAGAAGTATATCATAGAAGAAGGACAACTGAACCAGACTGGGAAGAGACCAGTTTGGAAAGTATTTCTAAGAGGTGACTGGTGCTAAGAAACATATAATGTTACGTTCATGCAGAACAAGGAATATGCAGGCAAGTGCATGAGAGATAGAAAGGAGAGAAGGGGAGGTGTTCTGGGCCTAAGGTCCAGTCAGTGGAAAACTGGAGCACCTCTAGGAAAGGTAAATCAATATGGCAGGAAGAAAAATCTGCTGCTTGGGCCATTTTTGTCATACATACTTCTGTAGAGCACTTACAACTTCACATCATCAATAAGTAATATGGATCTAAGGTGACTGAATTAGCTAATAGGGACCAGAGTTTCCTCTATCTCTTATAATCTGTCACACATAGAATTTTAATCTGGAAACATTTAGGGTTCAGCATTGTCAAAGAAGGAACTTGGGAAAAGCAATTTCCATCACTCTTGCCTGATCATCATGTGGTTCAGACCATGCCTTGGCCAGTGGTATCAATAAAGCACCTTTATTCTGAAAGTCCAAAGAACACTGTATAAGATTTCAGCCTCTGTACAAAATTTGCGTCAGACATTGAACCATCGACATTATGTGGTTCCTCTTCCAAGTGAGGAGAAGTGAGTGAGTCATCACCTGAATGTTAAGTGGAACGAGGTGAAACAAGTGGAAAATCAAGAACTGGGACACAGAATGTGTGTTCAAATTTAAAATAGAATGCTATTGTAATTCATGCTCACAGAATTCCTTGTCAGTTTTACATAGTGGCTCTTGACACATATTTTCATTTATACCTTAAAATAAGAACTAATTATCATAGTAACCAGTTAATTTAGAGTTAATATGGTGATTAGACAATTTGATATCAAATGGCCCCAGAGTTGGGGAGGAGCTGTGTGTTTGTGGTACAGTTCCACCTTAATAAACCTTTTCACTGAAATTTTCTCTTTTCTTGACCTTATCAAACTATACAGGCCTTATTGTTGGTTAGCTGGTCTTTTCAAAGTGGATTCATGTTGTTGACCACATTCCGCTGCTTTGGAATCAGAAGGTATATGGTAGATAATGCATTTTAAATTTGTTCAGGCATGAAATGATAATCTACAGAAACTACGAAGAACTACTCATCCAATAAAACACTCTCTTTCAGGAGACATTTCAAAATAGAAACTACATTATTCTAAGGTTTGTCTGTATGTGCCTAGGCAACTGTGTAAGAATAACTTAAATATAATATTTGATGGACTTTAGCCATGAGAAGGAATCATAGTTACCAGTGTATCCATAATCAGCAGTCACAGTGTCCTATAGGTTCTTCGCTGCTGACACGGGAAAGACGACTGCACAAACAAAATCTCCATTCAGATCTGGTAATTGTTATCTAACTAGTGTTTTTAAAACATGATTTAAAATATTTACACAAATAGCATGGACTATAACACCATTACTAATAATAATTAATAATCTAATGCTCATTTCAGTAAATGCCAGGAAGCTGGCTTGACATTCTATGTATATCATCTCACTTAATTATAACCATTCCATCTAGTAGTCATTGGTAGTATAGATAGGAAAACTGAGACTTAAAATTGTAAGTTTCTTTCTCAAGTTTACACGCTAATAAATAGAAGAGCAGAGTTTGTACTAAAGCAATCTAACTAGGCTTGTAAATTAAGCTTCCAGTCCATCAACAATTGCCACCTTTGTAAAAGCCTGTATCATAGTTACAATGCAGATTTGGAGACGGCACATTGAAGATGATAGTATAAATTTAAAAAAAAAAGTAAAAGCTAGAAGTTAGACTGTCTTGCAATTAACCACTACAAAAACTATATAATAGGAGCAGATAGGCACAAAGTTAGATTAGACACTGACTCCATGGCCAGGAAGACATAAACACTGGTGGTTTAAAACAGCTATGTGTCAGAAAAAGTTTTAATCAGTGGAAGCCAGGAAAACAAGGGGCCTGAGAAAGCCTTAGCTGTGACTTTATATCAGAGTAGAGAGGGCAACTTAGCCCATCCAATGTTTAACCCAGTTCTGTGGAAATGATTGCACATGCCCCTTTTTCAAATACATGGTCACCAAATCAATATCTTCTTATTTTGTCTGAAAAGAAAATTTGCATTAACAAGAATACACAGGTTTCCAGCACCCTTGGCCAATACTGTTTTTTTAACTGAAAATTAATAAATTCTGCTCTGATTTATGTGCCAATAGCACAAGCTATGAGGATGTGCATTTGCATGCTGAAGGATGAGTTGACTCTCCATGTTCTAACCAAATCAGGACTCCAAACCTGCAAGTCAGGGCCACTCCATGGTGCACAGTGGGATGACCTCCTTGAAGTCAAATTCAGTAACTCTTTTGGAGGAGGAGGATGTCAGTCCCTGGCAACTCCAAGAGCTCCTTTTGTGCCTCCCACTGAAAACTCCTAAAACTCAATCAAATGAAATTGGAACTTTTATTCCAACACACCAGAATAGATACTTTGAAGGTCAATAATTTTCCCCCATTACCTTCCTATTATCCTTCTGGAGTTTGAGACTTGACACTCTTCAAATAAAATGTCATTTTGGTCAGGTACAAGAAACACACGGACTGGATGTCAGAAAATCAAAGAACACTGGCTCTGTTGGAGATTTCAACAAGATGGTCAATGCTAGCCACAACAATCCTTCCAGAGGGCTGAACCTGAAGGCCAGGACCAGGGAGAGGTAAAAGGATGAAAAGCACAGCAGGATTTTTAACAACATGCTCAGTGGGATCTCCTTAACAGATGGGCATGTTCCTAGTTCTCAGTCCAGACAGACACACCAGACATCACTCACTTTTAAAGAAAGATTTTACACAAAATGAATTCACATTGCTCTGAACATGTTAAACACAAAATAATGCTGGGTACTCTTCATTTTTCAAGAACTTCGGCTTTCAAGAAATATTTGCCACACTTCTCTGAAGTTTTAAGGATGCATTCCATTTGACTGTGACCAACAAAATAAGAATATATATTTTATTCGTTACTGGGATTTATCAGTTTTAGTCTTATCATAGTCTTCTTACAGGAGAGAAAAAAAATATTAGAGTCACAAACAGTTGGTGTGAACAGTCACTAGACTGTCACATTGAAATGCTTGGACACTAGTAATTATACCCAATATCTTGGTTTCATTTTGGTGAAACTTCTTTGTTGGTGGGCCTTGTTGTAGGGGTTCTGTGTTAGGGATTGGGGTCTCTGATAAACTTTGTGATTGTGGCATGCTTGGTGGCTAGGAAATTTCTGGGTAAAAGACACAGGATGCCTGGCCGCTCTAGCAATGTTCTTCACAAGGAAGTTCTGTATTAAGAGTTTTATCCATTTTTACCTTGATCTTAGGCACATAACTCCTGGGAATAAAGGTTCTTGAGTGCTAGATAACTACAACGTTTCACCAAGCTCTGGTGCCCCTGGATACTGTATACTGTAACTGTGGAATGTAACTGCAGAATAAGCAACCTTACTGATACTCTAAACAATAAGGTAGTTATGGTACTAATGACCTAATATAACCTATTAGTATAAATAAACATGGCCGCTTGGGAAGTAACCACTTCCTTTCCTTCCTCTGCACCTTGTCTCTGTGTCCCCCTTCTTTATTTTCCTTACACCCTCTCACATTTTTCAAGGTATTCTCATATAGAAAAATAAACTTGCATAACATCCAAAGGTTTCGAGCAGTTTGACTACCTCAGCTCTACATGATGTGATGTTTCATTATTTCCCATGAGAAATTAATATAGATAATTTGGCTCATTATCCTGTGAGGTAATGAAAATTCCTTTGGGCAGAATCCAGCAGCAGAAAGAAGCATACATGTCAAATTATGGAGATGGTCCTCTTTCATGTAACTCTACCAAATTTTATAAGAAATAGGTTTTTGAGATCATTACCCAAGCAATTACCACATTTCATACATCCAGAGTAGAAAGTATGGTTCTGAAAAGTGAAGCAAATAGTTGATACAGAGAGTCATGTAGGTCAGAGTCTGATAGAATCAAAATAATGTTGCCCAAATACAATACATATTGATGGTGGTGGTAGTAGTCCTTTGTTTAATTTTTTTTATTAATACTTGTTTCTATGACACTGAAAAAGCAGTAATTTAATACCTTATCATGTACTTAACACCATGAAGAAAAGAAAAAATGAAATCTACTGCCTTGCTATTATATTGCTGTACTCAGTGGCAGAGATAAGAGGAGCACAAACTAAATGTTCTCTGTAAGCAAAAGAGTTACATATAAAAAAAATTGAAGAAAAAGCCCAGTGGAAAGTATGCACTTTGTTGAGACTCTTTCTGCATTGTTTTTAATCTTTTCCCACATCTATGGCATCTCCTACAAGAAGGGACAAAAAAACTTTGAATCTTTTTATTTTTCTCTCCTGATATTTTGTAATAATTAGCAGTAACTCCTCTAATGCTTTATGCAAACCTACACTGTAGCACTTTAACATTATAATTATTTGCTTCAGTGCCTGTCTCTCCCAATAGACCATCTAAGTAGGGGTAGGCGCGGGGGATAAGACTGTCTTAATCATCTTTTCATATCCAGTTTCAGTTCCTGATATGTACCAAATGTTCACTAAGGTTTTTTATACAACAAGATGACAGGTTGAAAACTCAATTGTCTACAGGAGGGCCCAGAAAGTAACATCACCAGCTATGTGAAGATGAGGAGTAAGGTGACTGTCTCTCTGAGGAGCCCATGACCCATCTAACTAGCACCAATCTGGAACTGTGCCAAAAACTACCAGCTTGCCCTCACATACTTACTTTTCCAGAGAAACCAGATTATTGAGTAGTAATGTGATATTTTCTACATTTAAAAATATGGTGCAAATCAAACATCATATATCCACTAGCCAGATTCTGCCCACTGGCCATCAGTTTGCAATGCATACTTGGGATCAGCTCATTCTAATACTGACACATTTTTTTTTTTATAATCTTAACTTAAGGAACTATTCTAATGGTTACCAATAAGGTTTTACATCACTAGAAAGCATCTTCCTCAAATGACTGTAATCATAAACATAGACTTAAATTATGCCATCCACCTACCATCCAGTTGGGTCAAAGTTCTATTCCATCCCATTCAAATCTTCAGCTGTCTCTGGGTAAACGGTTCACTCATTTATGGGAATTCTCTTCATCTAATGGACTTATTTTTGTAAGGAGCTAGAAGACTTAGCTATTAACACCACAGTATGAGGTAAAGACTAAATTTGTATAGGACTTGAAGGGCACAGCAGTTTATATTTTTAACCAACACTCATTTAGACAGTAGAATATATGGGATAGATAATATATTTTTATATTTCATTTTTAATATACACAAATATATTTTAACTACCAATTTAATAATTCACTCCACAAACAGTTAATCATTACATATTATGTTTTGGACTCTGTGCCAGAAATTAAACAAACAATGATTAAAAAGAAAAAAAACCTTGTCTCAACCCTCAAAGCTTATACTGGAGAACAGTGGTTCTTGAAGTTTGGCTCCCATTTCAAAAGCATCAGCATCATCTACGGAGAACTGTTAGAAATGCGAATTCTTTCCAAGCGTTGTGGAGCCTGTGGTCCCAGCTACTGGGGAGATTCAGGAGAGACCATCACTGCAGCCCAGGAGTTCAATCCTTGGCCCCCATCTCAGAATCTCGGATCCACCGAATCTGAAAATCAGGGGGGAGCCCAGTAATTTGTGTTTTCATGAGCCCTTTCACTGATTCTGATACAAGTTCATGTCTGAGAAGCATCCTTCTAGAGGACACACCCAGAGAACATAATAAAATAAATAGCCTAGCGTGATGGTGCACACCTGTAATCCCAGCAACTCAGGAGGCTGAGGTAGGAGGATTGCAGGTTCCCAGGTCAATCTCAAGATTTAGTGAAAACCCTGTCTCAAAATAAAAAATAAAAAGGGATGGGGATGTTGCTTAGTGGTTAAGTACACCTGGGTTCAATCCCAGTTCTACACACAAAAATAAAATCAAAATAAAAAAATAAACTAGTATACTCTCCCAGGGTTGTCATAACAAATTACCACAAACTATATGGCTTAAGAAAATTATTTTCCTAATGTTTTACAGTCCATAGTCAGAAATTAAAGTGTGTGTCAGCAGGGCCACCCTCTCTCCAAAGGCTCTAGGGAAAAATCCTTCCTTACCAATTCCAGCATTCCTTGGCTCATGGGAGCATAACTCCTATCTTTGACTCTATCTTTATGAGGTATTCTCCCTTATTTTTCTTTGGGTCCTCTCTTCGTCTTTTGAGGATACCAGTCATTGGATTTGGGACTCACACTAAATCCAGCATGATGTTATCCCTAGGTCATTAATTAATTACATCTGCAAAGACCCTATTTCCAAACAAGTTTATATTCTGACATTGGTGGTAGACAAGAATTTTAAGGAGAGGCAAGCACTCTACCGCTAAGCCACAATCCCAGCCCCGAAATGCTGTATATTTTATATAAATATATAGAAAATTATATACATGTATATTGATGCAAATGTTCCATAAGTTTTGCTTTTTAAGAAACTCATGCGTTTGTTCCATCCTTATGCATATGGGAATGTGATAATGTATTTGCATTTCTTTAGTCGTTAATAAAAAACAGATATTGTTGCTTTGAACCCACTGTATATATTTTTTCTCATGGCTAATGCAATATGACTTCATCACTTATTAGTTATTAAATGAGGCATTTATTGCAGCAGTCCGGCTGCAGCAAAATAACCGGGGGGTGACGAATAACTTGTGTACGTTGATACAGCAGGAGTAGGAGCCATTTATTGCAGGACAGGAGCAGTATTTATACATTCCACACAGCTTATCTAATTAGCATAAACTAGATACAGCAGTCAACCAATCAGGAATCTCCACACTTAATGGCTTGCTTTTGTTACTTCTCAAACCACTCCCTCTGGCATTTTGCCAGGCACCATCCAGACTTGTTTACGAACTTTAACATTCCCCTGGCAAAATGCCAGGTGTTATTTTGACTCGTTTACAGACTCTAACAATTTATATGTCAATCAGAAGTGAATTTGGGTATGATACATACATGGTTTCTTTATAAGAACTTGGTTTGGTTTCCTTCCGTGAGGGTTAGTTTGTGTGTGTGAGTGTATTTATAATTGGTATCTCCAGGGCCTAGGATGGTTCTCAACTAGTCCATTTCTCACATTACCTCAGCTGAGAAGAGGCAGCTGTAGGTATAAAAGAATATGCCCTAATTTCAATGGATCTCTTGGTCACATCGCTAAGGGAAACCTCCCAGGACTGTTGACAGTTACCCTGTAAGGTGCCCTTTCAGAAAAGCCATCATCCATCAGCAGGGTGGGACAGCCACATAACACAGACAACACAGAAAATTCAGATTCTGGCTCTTCTAGAATCTGCTTACATTCACTATTACCAAGTTTATCAGTTTCTCTACAAAGTATTCCAATCACTACTCAGGCTTTTGTTGCTAATGAGTTCTCAAAGATCTGAAATAGATAAAAGAATTGAATTTTCATGTATATGCCCTTCTATCCAGTCTCCCTCCTTTTATTTGCCAGGAGGACAATAACTCTAAAATAAAAACAAAACATTTACTTTAAAAGAGAAACCTGGATTAATCAACCCTGAATTTTATGATCAGATACAACTATCATTTAATATGTTTTGATTCTACAACTTCACAGTCATTCTGAAAAGACTCACCTCAAACATGTTTGGAGACAGTCAGAATAAGAGAGCCTGCAAATCCCTTATGCATATATTTTTATATACACTCATTACAAACTTACTGTGGCCGTGAGGCAGAATAGTGGGATGTACAAGGTTTATCATTTTTGCCCTCAAGGTTACCACTCTGCCAGAAGAGGCAGCTGGCAGAGTGATTATGCAATTATAAATATGGGCTGATATACAAAAGGCTACTGAAGACAGGGAGGAGCAGAGTAGCTTGCTGGGCAACAGAGAAGGTTTCCTACTTGTGCAGTAAAGACAATCACTCCAGTTTCAGAGTTAAAAATTGTTTACCTTACATTTTAGGTAAACTAACATTGCTCTTAATAGGCTTAGATTTCTGTTTTCTCTTTTAAATTGTATTTCATTCAAGTCCTCAGGATTTAATATTAGAAACAATAATGTCATCTTTTTAGACTAGTGAGAAGTGACTGGTGATGGGAATAATCTAATTAGACAAGCAAAGTGCTCTAAAGCCACTTAATGATTTAATGTAGGAGCCATCAGTCCTACAAACCTTAATCATGAACAAAAAATTACTGCCTTGCTTCACACTTTATAATAAAAACCACGAGTCATTAAAATAAGGTTAAATTATGTTCATTATGCTTTATTTAATGAAGGAGAGAAACACATTACATATTTTCAAAATGTTTCTGTGAAATTAGTTATTTTTAATGCTACCTAAATAGGTAAAACCTTCAAAATTTCATTCATCAAATATATTATGTTCTCATAATGTTAGGAAAGCAAATATTACCATACTAAAAAGAAATCATCACATTACATTTGAATAGAGTTATTAGTGGCCTCCAGAGTTGTTTCTCTCTCTCTTCTATCTCTGTCTCTCTCTGTCTCCCTCATTTCTCACAACAATCCCATTAGACAGACATGGTTCCCATTATGCCAATGAAAGCAAGAAGCCACCTATTCTTAGTCATATCAACAACTTAGTTTTTTTTTACTTCCATAAATGTTTTTCCACTTATCCATCTTTTTATTCACTGCACTCATCTATGAACATTAATAGGACCCAGCATCATGAAATAAAAAGCCAGAAAATTTAAAAATAAATGTTTATCTATATTCATAGTATAACATGCTTCCAAAATCCTCTGCAATCGGATCTTATAGTAATAAGTGAATCCTAGAGGATTTTAAATTACCATATAAGGAAATATGATCTATCATTGAATGACATATGAGAATACCTCAGGCGTCTGGAGCAATGGATTAAACATGTACCAAAACCAACAGTGACAGAGGCACAAAAAATGGGTAGAATTTCAGTATCTCATGTGTGTTCCTCAGACAATTAGCCATGATTTCAACAACTTTGGAGTGTTGTTAGTCACTGAGTTCAGTAGGTGAACTACAAAACAAAACCTAAAACCAACCAAAGTGAATGCATCCTATAAACAGATGAATGGACTAACTATGCTTCTTTTTTCCTTGGGCTGTTTTAATGTTATATAGGTTTGTGCTCTTCTTGAAATTGTCCACTTAACAATCCAGAAAGAAGAGGACAGCCTTCACAGTTTAATAAACAAAAGATCACAGGATACAAAGTTTAGAAGGAATGATTACCCCAGGTCTTCAGCAACATAAGGTTTCTCTATCAGGAACCCATGTGTACTGGAAGCTGCTTGTTCCTGTAGCTTATACAGTCAGTTCTGTGTTGTCAAGGCACTTGTTGGTCTTGTCTTCTGTTTTCTAATATTGCCAAGTTATTATATTTTTTTTTTTTAAAAGCACATATGGGGGCTGGGGCTGGGGCTGGGCTCAATATTAGAGCCCTGCCTCCCACATGTGAGGCACTAGGTTCGATCCTCAGCACCACATAAAAATTTTAAAAAATAAAGATGTTGTGTCCACTGAAAACTAAAAAATAAATATTAAAAATTCTCTCTCTCTCTCTAATAAATAAATAAATAAATAAATAAATAAATAAAATATTGTGTCCATCTACAACTAAAAAAAATCTATTTTTTTAAAAAGAAGCCCATATGACAATCTAGATTCCAGAGTATTTCTTGGTATTGCCGGTTGTGCTTTTGTGTAAGTAAACATACTGATTTTGATAAGAAAAATGCAAAACTAGTAAAATCATAAAATAAAACATAGGTATTATGTTCATGATTTGAGATAATTACATTTACTGGTATAAAAAAAATGTACTGTCTTAAATTCAAATACCAAACAGGAAGAGGATGGCAAAGAATAGTATATTCTTTGAATTTGTGCCTTTAAAAAAAAACTATGTGACTAATGTTAAGGGACAACCTACAGGTTAAGGGCATGGAGACAGCAGGTTAGCCTTGCATTAGAAAAACTTATTCAGGGTTTGAACTAATAACACAGGGACAAAGCAAATCTGGTTCTGTGTCTAAATTCAGCCTTAGTTTTAATAGGTTAGTTGATTTGCTGGTGACTTTAAAAACCTTACATCATTGCCATCATCAAACCTTGAGAAATGAGTCACCTATTTCTGTCAAGCGGAAAGAGGACAGAATCAACAGGGAAGAAAATTTTATTTTCAGACTTCAGATGTAATACAATAAACAGGGAGCTTATTTACCAGGAAACATTTGGGGTTTTTTTTCCAGAATTTTTAGTGTCCCCTAATATACTCTGAATTTATAATGTCTCCCAAAGGTCCATATGTTAAAGCCTGGATTGCCAGGGTGGTGCTATTGGGAACTGGCAGAACCTTCATAAGGTGGGACAAAGTGGAAGGAAGTTAAGTCACAGGGACAATGCATATGAAGAAAACTGTGAGAGCCCAATCCCATCCTATGCCTCCCTTAGCTTTCTGGCTACCATAAGGTAAGGCAGCTTACTTACTTATAATGTACTGCCTTCCCATGAGCTCAAAGCAACAGGGCCAATTGACCATGTACTAACACTTCAGAAAATGTGATTCAAAATTAACCTTTCCTTTCCTAAAATAATATATTTATCTCAAGTATTACAGTAACAGAAAGTTGAGCAACACAGTCCCTTAAATAACATGAAAGGCAAGCAATTTTAAGGATCTATATTGCCATCAGGTCTCTTTTCCCTGAAACTTTTGCCATAAAAAGGAGCCAAGGAACTTGTTTGGCATAACGAGGTGCTCCCAGGAAGGAAAACATAGATTGTCTGTCACAAGTTTTTCCTTTAGTGATTATTAGACCATTTTGGTATCTGAAATACAACTTCCATGTTATTTTCTTTATAACAATCATGCAGGATGAATATTGTCATCCTAATTTTTCAGATGCATAAACTAAGGCCCAGAGGTTTTATAACACTTGCCCAAGTCCCTCATTCATAAAGTGATGACCTAGGATTTGTGCTTCAGTCTTTGACCTTCATCCCTGGCCTTTAGGTTAGGTCTTTTCTTCCAGGGACACTTGATAGTCTCATTACTTGAACCTTTCTTTCTTTTCCTATACAAATGAAGAGGCCTGCCTCATAAGATCATGGGGTTGATACGAACATTAAGTACAATGTATATAAATATAATTTATGAATTTTACAGACAAATGTTTTTATTTTAACTTCTATAAAAAGTATCATTGATTGGTCTAAGAGAATAGTGGTTATTTGGGTTTAGATTAGCTATTTTTATGGTAATATGAATATTACCAACCTTTGTTTCCTGTCCCCTACCTCCAAACACTGCCCTCTCCAATCTGGAGAATCCTGAAGATTTATAGTGAAACATGCAGTTGTGAAGCCCACATTCTCATTCTCCAAAGACACACTCAGCCACACACCTACTCATAGGTTAAGCCAGAGGAAGGATACGTGAGAAAACACTATTCATACTTCTGAGTCAGTTTTATCCTAACACCCATAATACTCCCAGACTTTGAACAATCAAAGTTGCAAATTATTCCCAAGTGCAATGACTTCATATGATCGATACGAGTTACAGGACTTGCCACCCACTCTGAGGTCTACTGGAAGCAAGCCAAAGAAAAATATGAGCTCAGATCCATCTTTTTTTGTGGATAGGTTGGGGACTTATTACTACTTCTCCCAAGTTTGATCAGGCTTCATAAAATTAACTTTTCCATTTTCCATCATCTGCCTATTTCTTATGTGGGTAAGCAGCCAAATCCAGCTAGTCAGTATGCAGACAAGGTCTGAATGGCAACAGACTTTTCCAACATTTTTTAATGGTCCTAAGACAAATACAATTTTGAGCTTAGGGCCTTCTTCGATGTATACTACTATATTGAGAAAATTGAACATCAGATACAGAAAAGCTCTACCATATTTATTACACTCCACTAAAGCAGTTTCCATGTGCTACAATCAGAGATAAAGACAGGCAGACAGACGAACACAGAGTATTCAAAATTTAGCAAAAAATGTAGTTACACGGGGGGCGATTCTTTCCTTTTCTCTTATGTCCTGTGGTCCATAGGAAAAGCACTCCTATAAGGTGGGGCTCTGTGAGCCTGTGAAGAACACTTACAAGCAAATTATGGAGACTTTTAGTGTATTTAAAGGGGAAGATGTTTTCCATGTGTTGCTAGACTCCAATGCACAGAAAACAGGAGAAGGAAGTATCTGAGTAAAAGAGGCCAAGCTTACTTCCTATTACACATTAGCAATGTGTTAAGATTCTCTGGTGTGTTTATATCACAGAACATAGAAGAGAGTAATGGGAGATGAGTTAGCTGCTACAGTCAGTAATCACCTCGGCCACTATTTTGGATGAAAGTTGTCTGGCTCTCGAATGTCACTTTCCTCATTCACTGGTACCTGAGTAGCCTCCCAGGACAGATCAACCTCTGTAGAGCCTTTCCTCTAAGGTTGATGAGTTTTCACAGATCTCAAAGTGCTTGGAGACTAGGAATGGAAATGAACCTCTGTGTGAATGCCAGAATGCTAGACAGAATATACTTCAGGACCGTAAGAACGTAGTAGGCGAGTATGACAGTTCAGAGGGAGGAGTGTGCAAAGCTGTGTGGTAGCAGAGCACGTACAGAAGAGGAAAAGGAGCTTACGCTGTCAGTAAAAGATAAATCTGTAAAGATCTCTGAGGTAAGTGCCTAAGATAAAACCTTATTTCATGACAGGGAACACATAATGGTTGAGGAGGAGGAAACGAGTGTTGCAAGGGAAAGGAAAAGCCATGATCAATCACATCAAGACAGAAATGTATGGAGCAAGTTCAGAGACTCATTCAGCAAGAGAAATAGTGGATGAAGAACAGTGATTTAAAGATTAGTGATTCTCCATCGGGAATTACCCTAAGTAATTTACATGCAACATCTTGCTCAGCTTTGTTATAAAGTAATTACCAGAATAAGTCGAGAATAATCACCACTGCCACTTTACAAATGGAAATGCAGATTTACTGTAGTCAACTGGCCAATGTGCCTAGAAAGGGAGATTAGTTAGCACTCCTCAGACATCCTGAGAGCCTTCTTTTGAAGAAAACCATGAGAGATAAGGTTGTAAAGGAGAGTTGAAGGTTGAAATCAGGAACCCTAATCTAAAGATAAGATACAGAAGCCATAGAAGATGAATATTACCAAAGTTGAGCTTTGGAAAGTCAAAAGCTGCCCCGGAAACTTTTTAAAACTAGGTTTTTCACTTATTTACTTGATTCACCTACCAAAAGGGTGGAGGGAAAAGTGCTTAGTTATTTCTGAGTCAGTATCTTTAAAGGGCTCGTTTCATCCCCACACCTCCAGACTCATTTTAGTCACCCAGAAAATTGAAATGAACTTTTCTAAATGACCGAGAATCCTAAACCCAGAAGCAGTGTAGGATTAGTGGGGGGCTAAGAGCTGGGTTCAACCAACAAGATAGTAAACAGGTGTTGGGGTTTATATTTCACACAAAGAGGTAAGAAACTGCATTTGGAGCCATCCAACTTTCCCACTATAGGAAATTGTAGGCATATCAATTTTATATGGGAAAAGATACTGTACACTAAAGACTTATGTTTTGACAGAAGGATGGAAAACCGGAAGAGTGAAGTCTTGTTGAAGCCTCCTCCAGCCTACTTTGCTCATTGCTTCCTCAGAAATACTGAGATTGGGTGGGAGGCCCTCTCCCACAAAAGAAATCCATGTGGCTGTGCCTTTCAAGTTCTATAATGACCAGGAGTAAAGCTGTTATATCACCATCTCACCCAACTGAACAGGACACCAAGGGTCACGTGTAGAGAGCTCAGTCCTAAGCCTAAGCAACTGACAGAATGAAAGTGTCACTTACTAAAATGGAAAAAAAAAACTGAGAAGGAAGAGAAATTCAGTTTAGTTGCACTATGTTTGAGATGAATACTAGCAATAAGATGGAGATGTGAAATAGTAGTTGGATATGTAAGTCAAGAATCTGGGAGAGAGATGGATGTTAAAGATATACATCTGGAAATCATCAGCACTGGATGCACTTAAAACCATGGATAGCTATGATCATTACTGAGAGAGCAAGCATAGATAAGGGACTGTGGCCCAAGAATAGACTCAGAAATTCAAGGTAAGTGATCAGCAAGGGACAAGAAAGTAGGAGAAAAAACAATAGAATATAAGCCCAAAGAAGCCAAGAAAAGGAAGTGTTTCAAGAATGAGGACATAGAGAACAGCATATGATGTGGCTGAAATACTGCATAAGATGAAGGCATATTTGAGCTCTCCCAAATGTATTAATTTCCTTGGTTTTAATATAGTATCTAAAGAATGCATAGCAGGTTTTACTGATACACCAGAACTCAATTACTCATTCTCAATATTTAAAATTATCAAAATGGGCTTTTTACTAATTGCCATCTTCACTTATAGTTTGTACATAAGGTACAGATCTAATTGTAGGATTCTAAAGGTGCCTGCAACTCATCCCAAAGACATGTTAATTACCATCCATCAAGAGCTGTCACTGGCTGAATATCTACTGAGCTATAAGCTCTTTGAGGGTGGAAATGTGCCTAATATGTTCAAACATATAGTTCTAGAACTTAATAGATGTTTAATGTTTACTAGATTTTCAAAAATATTGGTTAATAGCATAATTTAACCAATCACTGGCATAAGAACTAAAGGGAGATTAGTTACCACTCCTGTTTGACTTACTGCAAAGAGGCAGCCAGCAATTCAGCACTATCACGGACAGGTGTAGAACATCCCTACTAATGGAACTACATCACTGTCTGGCTCCCAAGGCTTTCAGTACTCATAGTATTTACTATGAATTAAATCTTCACATGCACGTGATTCACTACCACATAGATTCAGATGGACAAAAGGTGACCTACAGTCTCTCCCAACAAAGTAATTGTGAATGCAAAGTCTAAAAATACACAGATCTGGCACATGTTTATACAGCTTTTTCATTTTTGTGACCAAAAGCCCTCACAAAAACAATTTTAGAGGAGGAAAAGTTTATTTGGCACTCACAGTTTCAGAGGTTTCAGTCCATAACTGGGCTTGAGGTGAAGCAGAATATCATGACAGAAGGGTGTGAGAGAGGAAAGCAGCTCAGGACATCACACCAGACAGCAGAGAGAAAGAGAGACTCCCCTCACCATGGACAGAACTTCTACCCCAAAGGCACGCCCTCAATGACCCATCTACTCCAGCCACACCCTACCTGCCTAAAGTTACCACCCAATTAATCCCCATTAAGGGATTAATGCACTGATTAGGGTTAGGCCCTCATTTCACCTCTAAACTTTTTTGCAGTCTTACATGAGCTTTTGGAGACACCTCATATCTAAAACATAACAGCATATTAATTCAATTTCCACCAAATTCCATCAGATGTAATTTGTCAAAAGTTTTCACTAATATGGTGGGTTATTAGCATTAGAGTAAGCAGTCAGATAGATACGGGTGAGAATGGCAAGAGCCATATCAAACCACTTTTTGTGGTTTTGGATATATGCTGTTATGCCCTCAAGGTTTTACTGGTGTGTTTAACTTCTCCATTAAGAGGAGTATACAAGAAAAAACTACCTTCCTTTTTCCTCACAAAAGAGTTAGATATGTGCAGTAACTAATTATTGTGTGACTTGGACTTCATTATAATATCATTTACATTGCAGTTTTTATCCCCTTCTGGACTTTTGGAAAATTGATAGGATATTTTCAAGATGGCTGACCCTGCACAGGTGCATCTCAAGACCCAAAGGGGGGAGAAGAAAAATCAGGAAGTAGAACAAAAAGGACCACCCACTATTAAATAAATATGAGAGAAAGGAATTGCATTGGATAAAAACCAAAATTGTGAGGAAAGAATGCTCACCACCTCTTGGTGAAGCTCACTTCACCTCCTTTAGAGTGTACTATACTTCTGCTTTGCTAAAAAAAAAAAAAAAAAAAAAAAAAAAAAAAAAAAAAAAAACTGCTCCTTCTTAAACTGCTTGAATCAAGTCTGAGTATCTTAATTGAAATCTTTTTTTTTTTTTTTTTTGGAGACAGGAAATGAGGACTTCCCCTCCCCCTACTTCCTGCCCTATAAAACTGTGTGGCCAGTTTTAGTGACAGTACTGGAAAATTATATATATAATCATACTCATAAAATCTAATTTCATAACATGCAATGTTAACTAAAAATCAATGAGAAATGAGAAAACAAAATGTTATGTGGTCCTATGTAATTAATGTGCTCCAAGGATGAGATTGATCCAAATCATCAGTGGAATCTTTGGTAAATACAGAAAGTGGAAGATAAATCAAGTATAACATAAAGTGTGTGTGTGTATGTTGTGTATATTATAGTCACCACTGAAATAATAATGATCAGACTATATTGCTGTATGGAATACCTTGAGATTATTTCATGGCAAAGTGTAATGTTGATAAAAAGATCTGTGGACAACAACTGTGGGACAATGGTTCTAAGTAGAGAAGAAGATTTCTATTCCTGTACTTACTTTTCTTTCTCTGCCCCCCTACCCCTCCCCCACCCCCTACTCCCCCACCCCACCCCCACCCCACACTGTGCAACCCTCTTCAGTGCCAGCAGACTACAGGCAGAGGCCAGGAAATGGTGCAGGGGCCACAGTTTGCTCTGGCATGGGACACTATGAGAGACCCAGGGAAATGGGCCTGCCATAAATCCAGACCTATGCATCTTATTTTTCTTAATAGTATCATCTTCTTTAACAAGGGGAACTGAACTGTAGAAAGAGCATTAGATTGGGAGTCAAAGGACATGGAGTCAAACTTGAATGTGCCCTTTCCAAGGTCATCTTTCTAAAAGGAAGTAAAGAGGTCAGAGCCTCTGGAATCAGACACACCTGCCTTTCATTCATTTCAGCCTTATAAGACTCAATTTCCTCATCTATAAACTGGGAAGAAGAATAGCATCTCTGAAAACTTAAATGGATATTACTAAGTGAAAGAAGTCAATCTGGAAAAGAAGTCAACCAAAGTATGGTTCCAACTATGACATTCTAGAAAAAGCAAAACTATTGTGACAGTAAAATGATCAGTGTTTGCTAAAGGTTAGGAGGCAGGGAAAGATGAATAGGTGGAGCATAGAGAATTTTTAAGGCAGTGAAAGAGGATTCCTATACTTCAAAAATTTGTACAAACCCAGAGAACGTACAACATTAAGAATAAATACTTGATCTCACTCTAGTCAGAATAGCAGCTATTATGAAGACAAACAACAATAGGTGTTGGCGAGGATGTGTGGGGAAAGGTACACTCATATACTGCTGGTGGGGCTGCAAATTGGTGTAGCCAATATGGAAAGCAGTATGGAGATTTCTTGGAAAATTGGGAATGAAAACACCATTTGACCCAGCTATCCCTCTCCTTGGTCTATACCCAAAAGACTTAAAAACAGCATACTACAGAAACACAGCCACATTGATGTTTATAGGAGCACAATTCACAATAGCTAAACTGTGGAACCAACCTAGATGCCTTTCAATAGATGAATGAATTAAAAAATGTAGCATATGTACACAATGGAATATTGCTCAGCAATAAAAGAGAATAAAATCATGACATTTGCAGGTAAATGGATGGTGTTAGAGAAGATAATGCTAAGTGAAATTAGCCAATCCCAAAAAACCAAATACCAAATGTTTTGTCTGATATAAGGACGCTGATTTATAGTGGGTTAGGGAGAGGGAGCATGGGAGGAATAGACGAACCCTAGAGGGGACAGAGGGTTGGGAGGGGAAGAAAGCGGGTATGGGGTTAGAAATGATGGTGGAATGTAATGAACATTATTATCCAAAATACATGTATGAAGACACAGGTTGGTGTGAATATACTTTGTATACAACCAGAGATATGAAAATTGTGCTCGATATGTGTAATAAGAATTGTAATGCATTTTGCTGTCATATATAAATAAAAAAATTACTAAGAAAGGAATGAATTACTGATACATGCTGCAAAATGGTTAAGTCAAAGAAGCCAAATATTGTGGGATTCCACTTATGTGAAAAGTCCAGAATTGGCAAATTTATATAGAGAGACAGCATATTAGTAATTATTTAGGGGTCTTAAGGTGAGAAGATAAGGATTGACTGCTGAAGTGTATGGAAATTCTTTTAGGAAGTTAAAAATGCTCTAAAATTAGATTTTTGTGATTGTTGTACAATACTGTGAATGCATTAAAAACATTGAATTATACAATTTAAATAGGTTAATCATGGGTAAATTATATTTTAATAAAGCTGTCTTTTAAAAAAAGAATAAATACTATTGTAAACTATGGACCTTAGGTTATCATGATGCCTAGATTAATTAATTGAACAAATTACTATTATTTTGTTAGCAATTCTACTATTCTGATGAGATTTGTTGACAATGAGAGGGGCTGCACATACATGAGAGCAAGGGTACATGGAAAATATCTGTACCAAAAAAGAATAGTATCTCTGGCCTTGAATAAGAAGTGTACAGATAAAACACATAAGGGTCTAGCACAGAGTCTACCAATAGTTGATGATCAATAAGTAAATGCTATTACTGCATCTTATATCTTAGCCTACTGCAGATCAAACACTGCTAATTAGAATGAAATGTCAGAGCCACTACAAGTCACAGTGGTGGTGGCACAATGTTACAGAGGAATACAGAAGAAAGATAGAAATGCAGCATGAGAATTCAAAATATGTGTTGTTCTGAGACTATGTGGTAGGGGAGAAAACAGGACTCTGTATTTTAACAGTACGTAGCATTACTATCAATGATGCAATGTAAAAAACAAAATAGGGGCACTGGGCTAAGAAAAGTTAGGTTGAATTCCTGCTCTCCCCGCTTCCTACTTTAATTTAGAACCTTTGCTAACTCCCTTCATTTTCCTGAACTGGATCCCATTATCAGTACCAGCAACAGGCCCGACTACTCTGTTCCACAGCAGCAAAAAGGATGAGGGCCTCTCTGACGTGGCCCATCCTGTTGTAAATAACTTAGTAGATCCCATAGAAACCCAAAGAACAGTAAATAACACTTCATTTGTTACAACTGAAAATGATCAGTCTCTTTCAACCATAAAAATGGAGACAATACACACCTCAAAAGGCAACAGAGAGAACTGAATGAAGTAATGCACACAAAGCTTTAGCACAGCCCCATAAATGCTAGTGTGTATATAAATACTTTCTAAATTGACAGCTGACACTCTCAAGTGTCATCATGGAGCTACACTTGCTGCTATTCTTACCTTGCTATTGTGTCTCTGTTCTGCACACTGAGCAGAATTCTATTCCATTCCTGAGCATTATCTATGCCAGGTCTTGTGAGTGAGCTGCTTCTTAACAAAGCATTTGACACATATGGGCTCTCATAAACATCTTCTGAAAGAAAGAATGGATAAATACACACGTATCTCTCCCTTGCCTCCATTCATTTGCTTCATTTTAGCAACCCTTTTTTAGGTCTGGATCCTGTTTAATGCTTGTTGGTCCCTTATCCAGAGCCTGAAGCCCACACTCAGCAGTGAGTCTGGTAGCTGGGTCCTTTTTCTCATTGAATATCATCCAATTAACATTTTCTTTCCTGCCTGGACATACAGGTATACCATGTCCCAGATTCTTAGCCTTTGGATGTCATTTATGTACTATTATACTATTTTACTATTTCTTCTTGAAACCTCTATTAGTAGTTATTTCCCTGGATTAATAATTGTAGTACAATTTGGGTGTCTGTCTACCTGTGGCACTTGATTTCTGCTATCAATACCTACAAAAGGCTCAGCTCCGTCACCATATTCTGCATATCAGCAGCCACAAATAAGATCATTTGGAGCTGGTCCACCCAATTGCAAATAATTAAATAGGCCCTGTAGATACCTGAGGTACAATAAATCATGCTCCATTTGTCACAATTGTGGTGACTTCTGGAATTCAGTCTAGGTGTATCTGGAAGATAGATGGGTCAGGCTTGCAAGAAATAATCTGCCCCTATTAAGAATTCTCCTGAAGAAAAAATTTTTCCCAAGAAAAAAAGAATTAAAATAAGTCAAGTACAAAATTTAGACTGCATTAAAGAGGAAGGATTCCATGAGTTCAAATATGTTCTCTGGTCCAGGTCTTTCATATGTTCCTATCTGAGTTCTAAAAAGGAAGTGGGAGGAAGAGGTTATATGTAGAAAAACACTGGAAAATGTAGGAGAACCACATGGGCACCATGTGGAAAAGAGAACAGTAAGAGGGATTTTCATTGTACTTGGCACACAAAGGATATCAGAGAATCTCGCATCTCTTAGGAATCTATAGAACAAGACACCTTGGTTGTCTTACTCTCAGAAAAGATGCAGCAATAGCTAAAAGAAGTAAGAGTGGCACCCCATAGAAGCAGTTGGACAGAACAGAAGAACAGAAAATTACCCATTGATAGCAGGTCACTCACTTATGGGTCCTGGAAATACCAGTGAAGTACTTCCAAGCAGGAGTTATACCACAAAAACCAATGATGATGATGATGATGAAGGTGATGATAGTAATAATAATGATTTTTCCTATATCATTTGGGTACTGTACTCAAAGATGGTAAACAGTCTGATTAATAAATCAGCAAAAGAATGCAGAGTGAAGTATTTTGCTAGGGATTATGATTCTACAATTATGAGTAAGACCAAGAGTCAAGAAAAACTTAAATTATCTAGCCACTTTGTTGGAGATAGCAGAAAAAAACATATATTCATTTAGTCATCTATTTATTTTAAAAATCACCCCTAAGAACATAACTACATATCAGGTTACTATAACAAGAAACAGATGATTCAGTTCTTAGAGGAAATCTCACATATATTTCAAATATAGTAGTATTTTATGTGCTATGACAGAGACATGAAGTGATATGGGAGCTTGGATCTATCTACTTCATAGAAGTTTGGTTGAAAACATGACCTTTGGAGTGGACATTCTCAAGCAAAATAAAAGAGGAAAATATACACTGTGAAGAAGAATTTTTCAGGGTTCTAAAGTAAGTGCATGAGAAAAAAAATCAGGTACAGTTAAATTTATCCTTGTATATTCCTAAAATAATCCATGAAGTTTACATGGATTTTTGTGCAGAATTCTATACTTTAAAGTTTGAGGACCACTAAGCTAACCTGAAGGACAGAACAAAAGAATCTGTGTCAACATGGTTTATGCATGAAAACATTATGCATTTGAGAGAAGTTATTAAGGAGGAATATGCGGGGCTGGGGATGTGGCTCAAGTGGTAGCACGCTCGCCTGGCATGCGTGCAGCCCGGGTTCGATCCTCAGCACCACATACAAACAAAGATGTTGTGTCTGCCAATAACTAAAAAATAAATATTAAAAAATTCTCTCTCTCTATCTCTCTCTCTCTCTCTCTCTAAAAAAAAGGAGGAGAATCTATTGTTTCTACTTGCTAGAAGGATTCACTCCAAATTATCAAAATTTATATTATAAACAGAGTTTCAAAATTCATGAAACAAAATAATAGCCCTGAATGGAGAAATAGAAAAATTCATAATGATAGTTGGTGGCTTCAACACTTCTCTCTTTGTAATCCAAAGAGGAAATAGAAAAGTAAGGGTATAGAAGACCTGACCTAACTGATATTTATAGAACATTCCAGCAGATACACATTATTTTCAAGCACATTTGTAACAATCAGCAACCTAGACCAAATTTCAACTCTTAAATCAAATCTTAATAAATCATGAAAATTAGAGCCATGTAGATTATGTTCTCAGAGGACCATACCAGGATAAATGAGATCTCAACAACAGAAAGATAGCTGGGAATTTTCCAAATGTTTTAAAATTTAAAACATTCTTCTAAAATCACAATGAAAATTAGAGAATATTTTGAACTGAATGAAAATGGAAACACAAGATACAAAATAATCTAGGATGCATCCAAGACATAGCATAGGGCAAAGTCATAGCATTAAATACCTAACTCAAAAAAGAATATCTAGATTTTCATCCGTAGAAACTCAGGGGAAAAAAGCAAATGAAATTCAGAAAAATAGAAAGAAATTAAGTTAACTGGAGCAATCAATGAAATTGGATGAAGAAAACCAATAGAGGAAATAAAAAAAAATTCATGAAAAAAGAATACCACTCAGAAATAAAAATGGATGAGATAATTATACATTCAACATCGTGGATGCATTTTGAAAGTGATGTACCAAGTGTAAGAAACCAGATCCAAAGATGTACTATATGATTCCATTTATATGACATTCTAAAAAAGGCAAAAATATAAGGACAGAAACTAGATCAAAGGTTGCTTGGGACTGAGAGTGGGGAAAAGTATTTACTGTATAAGAATGGCATTAAAAAAAACTTTTCTGGGTGATAGAAGAGCTCTGTATCTTGAACGTGTTGGTGGTTACACAATTGTATCATATTTGACAAAACTCATAGCACTGAGGCAAACAAAAATTAATGTAAATTGAAAACCAAAACATTTTCAATGACCTTGATATATGTAGAAAGACACTGGAAAATATAGATTTTATAAACATGGGCACCACGTGGAAAATAGCACATTAATGAGAGAGGAGTTTCACTGTACTTGGCATACAAAGGACGTCAGAGAACCTGACATCTCTTAAGCATCTATAGAACAAACACACACTGTTTTGTTTTTTTGTCTATTGGTTTGAGATTAGATAAAACAGTGGAGTTTTATCATTGTAAAGGTCAGGCTGTAAAGTTAACTATAAGTACAATGTAGGAATTATGAAGTTTTCCTATACAGAGCAAAGGAGAAAATAAAAGAATAAAGATGAGTATTTCAGACCGACATCAGTAAAACTTGCTCAATTAAAAACTGGTAGCATGTTTTTTAAATGTTTAACAGTTTTATTGAGCTATAATTTAAAATTTATCCTGTGTAAGTGCCCAATGTAATTATTTTAAGAAAAAAGGTAATGTATAACCATCACCACAGTACAAATTTAGAACTCTTTCATTACCACAACAGGTTTCTTTCTGCTTATTCGCAATCAGTCTCTGCTCCATCCCACCCCTAGTCCCAAACAACTACAAGTATGCTTTGTGCTGTCAATAAATTTGTCTTTCCCAAAGTTATCATATAAATGAATTATATATGATCTTTAATGTCTGCCTCATTTCATTTAATTTAATGTTTTCTGAGGTTTTCCCACATTTTCAAGTATCTGTATTATTTCATTTTATTTTTTTTTTCAAACAGAATTTTAGTGCCATAGTGTGCCACATTTTCTTTATCTATTCACCAGTTGATGGACATTTGAACTATTTTCAATTTTTATATTTTATGAATAATACTTCTGCAAATATTCAAGTCCAATATTTTTGTGGATATATATTTTGTAGATATGTAGGAGTAAAACTGTTTACCTCTGGTTAATTATATGAACTTTGTAAGAAATTGCCAAATTGTTTTTCAAAGTGTGAATTTAACATTTCCACAAGCAAACGTGAAAGTTATAATTTCTTCACATCCTTACCAACACTTAGTACTATTTGTTTTTTATTATAGCCATTCTAAATATTTGTGTATAGTGGTCATCTCTGTATATCTAATTACATTTTACTAATGAGTAATCATATTGAACATTCTTTCATATTTTTGCCATGTTTGCATCTCTACAGTGAAAAAGTCTGTTCAAACTTTGGCCCATTTTATTAAATTATTTATTACATTGTATTACAATTTATTTCTTACATTGTAATAACTTTTATAGACACTAGATAAAAATCCCTTATCAGATATATATGATTTGCTTGTATTTTTCTCCCAGTATGCAGCTTGTTTTTTTTAATTTTCTTAATAATTTCTTTAGAAATGGAAACTCTTTAAGTTTTGATTCAGTCAAATTTATCAACGGATGCAAAATACCACAAGATCCATCATTTAAAATAAATTTTGCTAACATTTTAATCTGCTTATTATGTCTCTTCTTAAACCACCTTTTTTCTCAAATTCCATTTCCTTATTATGCTTCTCATCTAGCACTAGCATGTGGCTATGACTATGATCTCCTGCTGGATGAGACAGAGAGCAGATAGATGATGTATCTCCTGGTCTTTTGCATCAACTCTTCATTTGCCAAGTAACATGATTCATTCATATTATTCACAGAGAAACTTAGGCTTCTTTAATATCTGCATCCTACAGACTTATCCAGAATGCTGAAGAAGAATGAATTGTCTAGTGGAGAGCTGAGAAAGTTGTGACACAGTTGGTTTCAATACAAAAGAAAAACCGGTATAAAGTTGCATCTTTTTAAATGAATAAAGGAAGAGTAGATGTTATAAAGAAGTGAAGAAGAGGAAAACAAAAAATAAATACGAGAGTTTGTAGTATAGCATAAAATTTCAACTTAGGATCGTACTAGAAGTAAGACACTATCCTTGAGATCATTGCCATGACAATCTTAGGAGGCAGAGCTCACTAACAGAGTAGGAGAATGAGGTTTGGAAGGATAAATGAGTTGTCCAAGGCACTATTTCTAGAGGGGAAGCTAAGATTCAAACTCTTAGAGATTGTCTAATTTTCCACAAGTACAACTTTCAGGAAGAAAAATCCTTAATGTAAAACTCTATTTTGGGGAAAAGAGATCTTTACAGAAAGAATTTCAACTGTATGGGATAACTGATGTCTCTTTTCAGTCTCTGTTCTATAGGTGGCACAACTCAATAAAGGTGGAATGCCAAAATTAAAATCTTTTAGATCTATTCTAACTGTCCCATTTCAGGGATGGAAAGTGACTTTACAATGAAATTAACATTAGCCCAGTGCACACTGCCATCTATCTTATCTCTCTTGCTTCATTTCTCAAAAAGGAAAGCTGGAGTGAGTTTCGGTGGGTATCTTTACCTTTAGGCCTCTTGTTTTTTGTTTGTTTTGGTTTGGGGGGGTTTTTTGGTCTTCATCTAGTAAAGGGATCATTTAGTTTAATTCCATTATTGAATTTAGTGTTAGATTCAGGATACAATGTCACAAAAATCTCCTGAGCTTATCACATTATACTATCTGAAGACAAAGTTATATTTTTATCTTACTTCTATGATGTAATTTCAATTATACTCCCTTTATTTCACTCATTTTCAAAAAAAAAATAAGCAGGCCTTAAACAATTATGCAGAAAGTTATTCACAAGTTAATATGTTAATTATTGATCACTGATTTACTTTTTTAAATAGTTTGTAGACTTTTAGAAAAAAATAAAATAAACATGAAATATATACCAGAATAAAAATGGAACTCCAATTATGACATTTTTATCTTTAAAAGGATGTTAAAACATGGTCATATAAAAATAATAAAATTTTCTATTTTTAACTCATGGAAATTTATTTAAGGATTTTATTATCATTGGTTTATTTATCCTCACAAGTATTACAAAGAAAACACATTTAATATTATAAACTGATGACAAAAATAATAAGAATCACTTTGGTGGTAGTGTTGGAAAAGTCTTCGGACTGATATTAACTCACTTCTACAGTTCTATGACAACATTTATTTTGGGACTTTAAAATATAAATTAAACACTCCATAAATGTATTTACCTATTTAAGAAGAGAAGTAATAATACTCTCTTCCTATTACCACCTCAAAGAAATTAGATAAAGACATGTACACATACACTGAATGGTTTAGAAATTCAACAGAAATTCATACTATCAACCAAAATAGTAGGAATGTACCTCATATACAAATTCTAATTTGTATCTCTTGTGTTTCCTCCAGGATGAAGAAACAAAACAGAAATATCTGTTATTTCCTCATTCCAAACCAAGTAGCAGGGTTTTATGATTGTATCATCTACATCAGCTATGTATCCAACTGCCAAAACTATTAAGGGAAGCCCGTTTCAACAGGTTCAGTACTGTGCTAGTGTTGTGGAGGATATGGGAAAGGTATATAAAAGACATGCCCTCCCTGTCCAAGCGGCCCAGTCTAGCTGGGGAAATAAACTTAACTCCCACACACACAAAAAAAAACTGGAAATGGTATGTAATAACTAAGTGGAAACCATTTAGGTCAAGAGAACTGGTCAGCAAGTAGTTGAATTAGTCAAGTTATTCATGAGTTCAGTTTTTTTGCCCTGCAAATCATTTATTTACACTTTAATTGGGATTTTTATTTTGAGGTACTTGTTAATTCATAAGCACTTGTTAAATAAAAAAAAAAGATACAGATTCTGTGTATCTTTTACTTAGTTTCCCACAAATGTAACCTTGCAAAACTAGAGTATGATCTCACATGTGGGATATTGGCATTGAAACATAAAAGGCACAGCACACTTCCATCAACACAAGGATTCCTCACATTGTCCTTTTTTAACCACACCCAGTTCTCTTCCTCAGCCCCATCCCCCTGTTCAACATCCCCCTGGCAACCATAGACCCATTTCTATAATTTTGTCATTTCAAGAATGTTATGTATGGGCTGGGGCTGTAGCTCAGTGACAAAGCACTTGCCTAGCATGTGTGAGACACTGGGTTTGATCCTCAGCATCACATAAAAATTAACAAATAAAATAAAGGCATTCTATCCATCTACAACTACATAAAAAAATTTTAAAGAATATTATGTAAATGGAATTATACAGTTTTCTTTTGAATTTTTTTTAACTTGACATAACTCTCTGGAGAGCCATCCACACTGTTGTTTAAATCAATCATTTGTTTTTTCCATTATATGGATGTGCCAGCACTTAACTGTTTACCCACTGAAGGACAGCTGGATGGTTTCCCATTTTAGGTTGTTATGCATAAAGCTGCCATAACAAAGGGAAAAAAAGAGGGTTCTTTGAAAAGACTAATATAATTGGTAAATGCTTGGTTATGCAGATCATGGAGAAGAAAGAAAAAGAAAAAAGACATTTTAAAAATAAGAACACATTATTACAAATTCTATGTTAAAAAGGTAACAGCAATGTGTTAATGCATTTGAAAATTTAGAGAAAATTGATAAATTTCTAGAAAAAAATACATATTAACTCAAGTGACACAAGAAAACATAAAAATCTGAATAATAAGTAATTCCATATTTAAGAAAGAAACCGAATTTCTACTTTAAAACTTTTAAACAGAAAATGTGCAACCCAAATAATTTTGATGGTAAATTTTCCCACACATGTAAATAAAACAATAATACCTATCTTACACAAGAAGTTTCAGGAAACAAGGAAGGGAAAAAAGGGAACATTTTCCCGCTTTTCAATGAGGCTAATTAGCATAATCTTCATACCAAACCCGACAAGGATTTTACAAGAGAAATCAAAGATAAAGCATGGTCATAAACACAGATGAAAATACTAAATATATTTTTTGCTAGCCAAACCCATTAATATAGAAAAAGAATACTGCATTACAAATTAGTTTAGATTCATTCCTTCCATGAATAGAAAATTGGCTTAACCTGTAAAACCAATTAATTGTTCTCTTCAGCATATGAAGAGAATAAAAGGGAAAATTGTCTCAAGAAATGTAAAATAGTCACCTGTTAAAGTCAACATTTATTCATGATAAAAGCAAACCAAGAATAGAAGGCAATTTTCTTTATTCAAAGAGTATAAAAATCTTCTAGCTAATATCACAATGAAGAGTAAAATATTAAAAACTTTCCCTCTAAACTCAAAACTGAAACAAAGATGACACTACCATTTTGTATAGAAAGTCCCAGCCAGCATAATAAGAAAAGGCCATTAAAAGTATGAGGGTTTTAATGGGAAAAATATTGTCACGATTTGCAGAAAATATGACTGTGCACATGGAAAATCCAAAAGAACCAAATACCACAATATAATGTAATATTGATATTCCTTCCTTTCCCTTCCTCTCTCTACTATCACAGTAACAAATCCAGGGTCCCTGTGCTTGAGTCAGCTTCTGGTTTCACAATCCTGTCTAGTTGATCTATATCTACACATCCTTTTCTCAGAACTTTTAAAAATTACTATTTAAGGTAGGCTGCACTACAAATTACTTAAGTATTTCTCTTGTAATGGAGCATTTCTGAAGTTTTTCACTCACCAATAATCCTGCAAAGCACAGGCTAGTGCCCAAAATATTTCCTAAATTTGGAACATTTCATTAATAGTAAATATCAGGATCTGGGGTTGTGACTCAGTGGGAGAGCATTCGCCTAGCATGTTCCAGGCCCTGGGTTGAATCCTCAGCACCACATTAAAATAAAGGTATTGTGTCCAACTACAACTAAAAAATAAATATTTTTTAAAAAAGAGTAAATATCAAAACCAGAATTACCAGCAAGAGGCATTAACATCTGAGGCTCTTAATATACTGCTAGATTTGTTTTAGAAATAACTGGTACAAATTTACATTTCTATCTATCAAATTCCAGTTTAGCCATTGCACTCAATTCTTGTTAGCCACTGCTTCCCATCTTTGTTAATAAGTAAAAATTAGAATTTCTTAATGGTTTTTTCTACATGATTATGAATCATGAATTTTTATTTGTTTGATAGTATGCTTGTTCCTGTCAATTGCCAATTTTATAACACTGAACTCTTTAGAGTAAAATAATAACTTTTTATCAGTCCTATTTGTATCAAGTTTTCCCTCTAAAATTTTTTATGGAAAGGACACATAAAACTAAACTCTGTCTGAGGGCATATAAAGGGCAGCTAAAACACAACTACTACATCTTATATCTCTTCTAAGATTAAAAGTTTATTCTCTTTGAAGAGGTTTTATAAATATCCTCTCTTCTATAAATGATTTAACCTTTTGAAATGATGATTCAGACCTTTTGAAGTTTATTTTTATTTATCACAAAATGAAAATTCAAACTGACTTGGATATTTTTAACAAACAAGAATATTTTAGCAATCAAGTATCTATAATTTTTGTTTAAAAGCTAAACAGAATGCAGTGGGGATAGAGATTTCTTTGCTGAGAAGCTGCTCTGTAAGACTGAACACCTGGCTACTGGAATTACAACCAAACATTCATACTTGTTTGGAGTGATAGATGATAGCTCACCAGGCATTTTATCCAATAAATACTTTTTCAATCTATTTCAGTTTCAAAAATAGAGTATCAGAGATGAGTCATAAATTTGAGCAGCTTTTCCCACTTCAGTAGAGCACAATAGGGCATTACTATGTACACAAAGATATCTTTAAATACAATGCTGTTTTATTTAAACTATACATTTTTTTCCTCTTACATTCAGAATGAAATGTCAATTTACAAGCAACCTCAACAAAAATTGTTTTGGAAAAACATTTACATTAAAGAAATTCATGTGAAATTGAAATTGATTCCTTTGAATAACTCTTCAACAATTGAGGTGTTACACACTCCATGAAAATCAATGGGAGCCAATCTGAAAATGTAAATTTTTCCTTACCTTTTTAAGCAAACTCGTGAAGGTGCAAAGGAATTAAAACCATTGGGGGCGGGGTAGTGTTTTAAAAGCGGTCAAGTCACACATGGATATTTTTACAGTTTGGGTAGGGAATGGAGTGATACAAACTGGCAACCCCAACAAACAACCATGTGAAATGAAACAATGCTAGTGCAAATGGAATGATAGAACTCTCATCCCCAAACGAAAATAGGCTTTTGCTTTAAGAAGAAAAAAGAAAGGATGATGGCAATCAAGATAATAGCACATACATGCTGTATTTCCCCTGGTGATTCCCAGCCCTTAGATATTAATAAATACAGCTATTCTATTTTTAGCTGACAAGAGTCAATGTCATGATGTTGAAGAACCTCAGTTATGAAAAAGCACTGCTATCATGTAGGAGTCAGAATTGGAGCTCTACTACCCCCTAGCTGTGAGACCTTGGGCAGGTCATGCAATGCATCTAGGAATCAGATCTTGAAAGCAAACTGGGATTGATAGAAGAGGCTTGCCTCCTCTGTTTTATGAAGATTAAATACAATTAAAACAATGTAATAATCCTTAGCATGCAAATATTAAATATATATTATATGGGTTTTATCCCAAAACTTGGCTTCTTCATTTAGGGAAACCACTGAAGTTAGTAAGTCATCCAATGAAGTAAATAAATCATATGCCAAATTTACCACAGTTCTAAGGTGATATGGAACTTTAAAAAACTAATGAGGTTCACCTTAGAAAGTTACTTAAATTTTGGGCTACCACTCTTCCCATAAGATGTTCCTTTTGTCTCTCTTCTGTGATTTTTTTTAACTTTTCATTGATGCATGTAAGCACAAATATACTTATAAATTTAATATATAGCTCCATGGATTTTCACAGTGAATACCACATGAGATCAATATTCATACCATATTCTTTCCATGACTTCAACAATTTAGAAAGTCTTTCAAATGACACTCAGTTGGGAGTCAGACAACACAGTTTCTCATTCCGGCTCTACCTGAGGTGCTCTGTTTGACTTTAGTTAGGCCCTTCACTGGGTCCCTTGGGTCATAATTTTCCTCATCTGGAAACTAGGAGTGATACATTCCCCACTTGTTCCACAGCAAAGGTCAGGGACATAGCCATAGGCAACCAAATCCCTCTTCCTAAAGCCCCTTCTCTTTTGGCTTCTTTGGCTCTGGACCTTCATGAACTCTGTCCACTCTCCCTGGATCATTGCTTACTTCGTTTCTGCCCCCATTCTAATGTAGACTTTGCCAAAGATTCTAATTCTATCCCGACACCAGCTCTATTTACTTGCACTTTTTCATTCAATCCTTCCCTGGTCAGTTCATCTGATCATGGCAATTCCATAATTATCAGTCATAAAATTCCAACCAGGATTATAATTCCCAACTAAAATCAGGATTATAATTCCTAACTATATTCCCCGTCTTTGTACATGTCCATTACAAGTCTTGTTGATAAATCAGTCTTGACCTACCAAAGCAGGAATTCATCTCCCAAAGTTTTCTACATGTTGTAATCTTGATTCTTTCCAGTCACAGAAATAAGAAATCTTGAGGTAGTTTGGAATGTCAAATTCTGTTAATTCTATCACCCACATGTCTTCTGAAATGCCCTTTCTTTTGTTCCTCCTCCTCTTGTCTAACTCATTTCTACATATCCTGCCTTCCCCACTTCAAGAACTCATATCTGGCCTGCAGTTCATCAATCTCACTGCTGCAATCCATCTTTCATTCTCTAGTAGACGGATTTTCCTAAATGTACGCCAAATGATGAGAATCCTGCTTCAGTCATCCTACAGAAGGTGCAGATTAAAGAAAAAACTCCTTAGCCTGTCAATCAGACCCCTTTACAGACCTATCCACCATGAAATAACACCACCCAAATTACACCAGAGCCTTTTCAGAGTACTCACTGTTTCAATACTACCATAAATCCACATCTTATCCCATCTGATTTTCTGCCTTTTCTCTCCTCACTAAAATAGTATACATTCTTCGGGGAAGTTTAAATCCCTTCTCTGTTCCTCCCAGGCAGAATAAATCACTCCTTCACTTCAGACTCAACAACTCTTTTTAAAAATACAATATATAGATAAGAACTTAAAAAATAAAACTGCTTTGGGTCTTCTTTGTGCCAGGCATTCTAACAGGCACTTTAAAAAAACTATAATTAATTTAATTCTCATAGAAACTTTTTATTTTAGAAATGAGAAACGTAAGCCATTTAAGATTGATTTATCCCAGATCTTACTGCAGCAGACTAAATATACAGGAGTCATGATCACAACCCAGGACTATAATCTCAGTGTGAATTTTTTTTGTTTTGCAAAGTAATTTCTATGGTTAGTGGTTTACATATCTCCTTAAGACCACTGCCAACTCTTAAAGAGCTGATAATGTGAATAATCTACTTTGGTCTATCTCTTTAACCCTACAAACACACACACAAATATACATGTGCATACACATGAACACATACACACAACCTAGTTGTGTTGCTTCCTCCATAATTTATCTTAGTAAATACTGAGGAGGTGAATGGATAAATTGCACAGATTCATTCAAAAATACCTATTTAGGGAAACTGTGACCACGCACAGAGCAGGCCCAGCGGCCTGCTGAGGGGCAGAGCCACCCCCCACCCCCCGCGCCTGCCAGGTGACCACCGACAGAAAAGGCCCAGTGGCCCGCGGTGGGACAGAGCTTCCAATCACTCCTGCAAGGTAGGCGGGCCTGCGACCCACCAGCAGAAGAGGAGCAGCGACCTGCTGAGAGGCAGAGCTGCCCCCTCCCCCTGCACCGGCAAGGTAGAGGGAACTGTGACCACGCACAGAGCAGGCCCAGCGGCCTGCTGAGGGGCAGAGCCGCCCCGCACCCCCCGCGCCTGCCAGGTAGGTGGAACTGTGACCATGGACAGAAAAGGCCCAGTGGCCCGCGGTGGGACAGAGCTTCCAATCACTCCTGCAAGGTAGGCGGGCCTGCGACCCACCGGCAGAAGAGGAGCAGCGGCCTGCTGAGAGGCAGAGCCGCCCCCTCCCCCTGCGCCGGCAAGGTAGAGGGAACTGTGACCACCATCAGAACAGGCCAGACCTGCAACCGAGAGACAGAATAGGCCCAGTGGCCTGAGGAAGGGTAGAGACGCCCCCCACCCCCCGCGCCTGCAAGGTAGGCGGACCTGCGATCCACTGGCAGTACAGCCCCAGAGGCCTGCAGAGGGGCAGTGCCGCTGCCTGCGCCTGCAAAGTAGACAGAACTGTGACCACCGACAGAACAAGCCTAGCGGCCCGCAGAGGGACAGAGCCGCCGCCCGCGCCTGCGAGGGAGACTTTGCAACTATACAAGACCAATATAAATATATAGGGGGAAAATTCAATAGCACAACAGTTTCACCAAGTAGAAAGGAACGCGAACAGTATGAAGAGACAAGGAAAGAAAGGACCACAAGCATTGTAGGTCAACTCAACGTTAGAAGAGGTAATAGCTGCAGCAGATGGAATGTAAGATAAAGAATTCAGGATATACATGCTTCAGATGATCTGGAGTCTCAAGGAAGACATCAGACAGCAAAATCAGACAATGAAAGATCACTTCAACAATGAATTACATAAACAAATCCAAGAAGCAAAAGATCAACTATACAGGGAAATAGAGGTTATAAAAAACAAACAAACAGAAATCCTAGAAATGCAGGAAGCAATAAGCCAACTTAAAAACTCAATTGAGAATACTACCAGCAGAGTAGAACACTTAGAAGACAGAACATCAGACAATGAAGATAAAGTATTTCAACTCGAAAAGAACATAGACAGCTCAGCAAGACTGTTAAGAAACCATGAGCAGAACATCCAAGAAATATGGGATAACATCAAGAGACCAAATTTAAGAGTCATTGGGATACAGGAAGGGACAGAGTTTCAAACCAAAGGAATGAGCAATCTATTCAATGAAATAATACGAGAAAACTTCCCAGACTTGAAGAATGAGACAGAACCCCAAATCCTAGAAGCCTACAGGACGCCGAATGTGCAAAATCATAAGAGACCCACACCTAGACACATTATAATGAAGATGCCCAACATACAGAATAAGGAGAGAATTTTAAAAGCTACAAGAGAAAGGAAGCAGATCACATTTAGGGGTAAGCCAATCAGGATAACAGCTGATCTTTCAACACAGACTCTGAAAGCTAGAAGATCCTGGAATAACATATTTCAAACACTGAAAGAAAATGGGTTCCAACCAAGAATTGTGTTTCCAGCAAAATTAAGCTTCAGGATGGAGGATGAAATTAAAACCTTCCACGATAAACAAAAGTTAAAAGAATTTGCAGCTAGAAAACCACCTCTTCAAAACATCCTTGGCAAAACATTACAGGAAGAGGAAATGGAAAATAACAATGTAAACCAACAGTGGGAGGTAGGACACTAAAGGGGGGAAAATAATCAAAGAGGAAAACAAACCGTGTTTAGTAACATAAATAAACAAATATGGCTGGAAGAACAACCCATATCTCAATAATAACCCTAAATGTTAATGGCTTAAACTCACCAATCAAGAGACACAGGCTAGTAGAATGGATCACAAAACAAGACCCAACAATATGCTGTCTACAGGAGACGCATTTGATAGGAAAAGACATACATAGGCTGAAGGTGAAAGGTTGGGAAAAATCATATCACTCATATGGACTTCGGAAACAAGCAGGAGTATCCATACTCATATCAAATAAAATAGATTTCAAGCCCAAGTTAATCAAAAGGGATAAAGAGGGACACTACATACTGCTCAAGGGAACCATACACCAACAAGACATAACAATCATAAATATATATGCCCCAAACAATGGTGCAGCTATGTTCATCAAACAAACTCTTCTCAAGTTCAAGAGTCTAATAGACCACCATACAATAATCATGGGAGACTTCAACACACCTCTATCACCACTGGACAGATCTTCCAAACAAAAGTTGAATAAGGAAACTATAGAACTCAATAACACAATTAATAACCTAGACTTAATTGACATATATAGAATATACCACCCAACATCAAGCAGTTACACTTTTTTCTCAGCAGCACATGGATCCTTCTCAAAAATAGATCATATATTATGTCACAGGGAAACTCTTAGACAATATAAAGGAGTAGAGATAATACCATGCATCCTATCTGATCATAATGGAATGGAACTGAAAATCAACGATAAAAGAAGGAAGGGAAAAGAATACATCACTTGGAGAATGAACAATAGGTTACTGAACGATCAATGGGTTATAGAAGACATCAAGGAAGAAATTAAAAAATTCTTAGAGATTAATGAAAACACAGACACAACATATCGGAATCTATGGGACACATTGAAAGCAGTTCTAAGAGGAAAATTCATTGCTTGGAGTTCATTCCTTAAAAAAAGAAAAAACCAACAAATAAATGATCTCATACTTCATCTCAAAATCCTAGAAAAAGAAGAGCAAAACAACAGCAAAAGAAGTAGAAGGCAAGAAATAATTAAAATCAGAGCTGAAATTAATGAAATCGAAACAAAAGAAACAATTGAAAAAATTGACAAAATTAAAAGTTGGTTCTTTGAAAAAATAAACAAAATCGACAGACCCTTAGCCATGCTAGCGAAGAGAAGAAGAGAGAGAACTCAAATTACTAACATACGGGATGAAAGAGGCAATATCACAACAGACACTTCAGAAATACAGAAGATAATCAAAAATTATTTTGAATCCTTATACTCCAATAAATTAGAAGATAGTGAAGGCATAGATAAATTTCTTAAGTCATAGGATCTGCCCAGATTGAGTCAGGAGGATATAGACAACCTAAACAGACCAATATCAATTGAGGAAATAGAAGAAACCATCAAAAGACTACCAACTAAGAAAAGCCCAGGACCGGATGGGTATACAGCAGAGTTTTACAAAACCTTTAAAGAAGAACTAATACCAATACTTTTCAAGCTACTTCGGGAAATAGAAAAAGAGGGAGAACTTCCAAATTCATTCTATGAGGCCAACATCACCCTGATACCTAAACCAGACAAAGACACTTCAAAGAAAGAAAACTACAGACCAATATCTCTAATGAACCTAGATGCAAAAATCCTCAATAAAATTCTGGCCACTCGGATACAAAAACTTATCAAAAAAATTGTGCACCATGATCAAGTAGGATTCATCCCTGGGATGCAAGGCTGGTTCAATATACGGAAATCAATAAATGTTATTCACCACATCAATAGACTTAAAAATAAGAATCATATGATCATCTCGATAGATGCGGAAAAAGCATTCGACAAAGTACAGCATCCCTTTATGTTCAAAACTCTAGAAAAACTAGGGATAACAGGAACATACCTCAATATTGTAAAAGCAATCTATGCTAAGCCTCAGGCTAGCATCATTCTCAATGGAGAAAAATTGAAGGCATTCCCTCTAAAATCTGGAACAAGACAGGGATGCCCTCTCTCACCACTTCTGTTCAACATAGTTCTCGAAACACTGGCCAGAGCAATTAGACAGACGAAAGAAATTAAAGGCATCAAAATAGGAAAAGAAGAACTTAAATTATCACTATTTGCAGATGACATGATTCTATACCTAGCAGACCCAAAAGGGTCTACAAAGAAACTATTAGAGCTAATAAATGAATTCAGCAAAGTGGCAGGATATAAAATCAACACGCATAAATCAAAGGCATTCCTGTATATCAGGGACAAAGCCTCTGAAATGGAAATGAGGACAACCACTCCATTCACAATATCTTCAAAAAAAATAAAATACTTGGGAATCAACCTAACAAAAGAGGTGAAAGACTTATACAATGAAAACTACAGAACCCTAAAGAGAGAAATAGAAGAAGATCTTAGAAGATGGAAAAATATACCCTGTTCATGGATAGGCAGAACTAACATCATCAAAATGGCGATATTACCAAAAGTTCTCTATAGGTTTAATGCAATGCCAATCAAAACCCCAACGGCATTTCTTGTAGAAATAGAGAAAGCAATCATGAAATTCATATGGAAAAACAAAAGACCCAGAATAGCAAAAACAATGCTAAGCAGGAAGTGTGAATCAGGCGGTATAGCGATACCAGACTTCAAACTATACTACAGAGCAATAGTAACAAAAACAGCATGGTACTGGTACCAAAACAGGCGGGTGGACCAATGGTACAGAATAGAGGACACAGAAACCAATCCACAAAACTACAACTTCCTTATATTTGATAAAGGGGCTAAAAGCATGCAATGGAGGAAGGATAGCATCTTCAACAAATGGTGCTGGGAAAACTGGAAATCCATATGCAACAAAATGAAACTGAATCCCTTTCTCTCGCCATGCACAAAAGTAAATTCAAAATCGATCAAGGAGCTTGATATCAAATCAGAGACACGCTGTCTGATAGAAGAAAAAGTTGGCTACGATCTACATACTGTGGGGTCGGGCTCCAAATTCCTCAATAGGACACCCATAGCACAAAAGTTAATAACTAGAATCAACAAATGGGACTTACTCAAACTAAAAAGTTTTTTCTCAGCAAAAGATACAATAAGAGAGGTAAATAGAGAGCCTACATCCTGGGAACAAATCTTTACTCCTCACACTTCAGATAGAGCCCTAATATCCAGAGTATACAAAGAACTCAAAAAATTAGACAATAAGAGAACAAACAACCCAATCAACAAATGGGCCAAGGACCTGAACAGACACTTCTCAGAGCAGGACATACAATCAATCAACAAGTACATGAAAAAATGCTCACCATCTCTAGCAGTCAGAGAAATGCAAATCAAAACCACCCTAAGATACCATCTCACTCCAGTTAGATTGGCAGCCATTATGAAGTCAAACAACAACAAGTGCTGGCGAGGATGTGGGGAAAAGGGTACACTTGTACATTGCTGCTGGGACTGCAAATTGGTGCAGCCAATTTGGAAAGCAGTATGGAGATTTCTTGGAAAGCTGGGAATGGAGCCACCATTTGACCCAGCTATTCCCCTTCTCGGTCTATTCCCTAGAGTCCTAAAAAGAGCATGCTACAGGGACACTGCTACATCGATGTTCATAGCAGCACAATTCACAATAGCTAGACTGTGGAACCAACCTAGATGCCCTTCAATGGATGAATGGATTAAAAAAATGTGGCATTTATACACAATGGAGTATTACTCTGCATTAAAAAATGACAAAATCATAGAATTTACAGGGAAATGGATGGCATTAGAGCAGATTATGCTAAGTGAAGCTAGCCAATCCCTAAAAAACAAATGCCAAATGTCTTCTTTGATATAAGGAGAGTAACTAAGAACAGAGTAGGGTCGAAGAGCATGAGAAGAAGATTAACATTAAACAGGGATGAGAGGTGGGAGGGAAAGGGAGAGAGAAGGGAAAATGCATGGAAATGGAAGGAGACCCTCAGAGTTATACAAACGTACATACAAGAGGAAGTGAGGGGAAGGGGAAAAATAATATAAGGGGGACAAACGAATGTCAGTAGAGGGAGCAGAGAGAGAAGAGGGGAGGGGAGGGGAGGGGAGGGGAGGGGGGATAGTAGAGGATAGGAAAGGCAGCAGAATACAACAGACACTAGTATGGCAATATGTAAATCAATGGATGTGTAACTGATGTGATTCTGCAATCTGTATATGGGGTAAAAATGGGAGCTCATAACCCACTTGAATCAAATTGTGAAATATGATATATCAAGAACTATGTAATGTTTTGAACAGCCAACAATAAAAAAAAAGAAGAATATTGCAACTATGAAAAAAAATACCTATTTAGATCTTATGATAAATGTTAATCACAAAATAATGTTCTCCATACCTCTCCCTATGGAACTTCACAAACATGGAAAACATCAACAACAAAATAAAATCAGTTGGTAGACTTTACTAGTCTAAAAGTAGTTCACTTTTAAGGCAAATATATATTTTCTCCTTCCCCTAGGAAGAAAATAGGTCTCTTCATAAAAATAATAAGGATAATTAATTTGAACTGCAGCACCTAAAACAGAAAGAATCCAGTGGAGAGACGACCCATCCTGAAATGCTTTGTTCTGTACATAGAGCATGTGACCTTGCTGCCTGGAAGATTCTTTACCATTTTTCTATGATGTTTCTCATTCAAACCCTGGACATAATTACATTCTGACTACCTTCCTCCCATGGATAATGTTAGCATTTTTGGCCAATGTGACTATTTGAGGTACCTTGGCTCCTGTTTCTTTCCAGAACAGGTCCTCTAGTCTCACACTGATGCTGAAAGCACCAAATGCCCCAAACAATATTCTCTCAACAAACCTTTTTCTGCTTAAATCAATTAAAATAAGGCTTAAAATAGAGAATTCTGCCTGATTTAATCCTAATCTCTTGATAAACACATTCAGGGCAATCACCAAACCCATGTTCTACCTCTACAATGCTTAGTTTTTTTTCATTAAAAAAAATTATACATTTGCTCTGTTTTTATTCATTTATTCATTCGTGGCAGGTATATATCTAGATAATGAAGATACAGTAGTGGCAGTAGAAAAGTAGCCCTGACTCTCCTTAAATTTCAAATTCTTTTGGTATTTTTGTTATAGGCAACCAAAGAATAGAACATGTGTAGTCTAGATAAGGAAGTTAATTGGAAACAATTAAAATTTATTTTTCTAAAACATTGCCTAGAGATGAAGCTTCACAGGAGATACTATTTATCTTTCAAATGATCAACAATCTAAACATGTAGGTTAAATGTCAAATATTACCAAAAGTAAAGATTATAGAAACTTTCCAGTATGTTAGACTATAATTTAAAAAAATCTATAGAAAGAAAGAGCCAAAATGATGGAAACAACATATATATATATATATATATATATATATATATATATATATATATATATATGGGGGGGACTATATATGGTATAGTTATTTTAACAAACGGCACAAAGAAGGGAACTCAAAAATCACAGTCAACACATAAGGAGGAGGATAAACCACTGTATTGAAAAGGATACCAGAGGAAGTGGAGAACAAAAGACCAAACCATTGTTGTATTTGCCCATTATACTCTGGAGTACCGTTTATTCTGCAGGCCATGGGCAGATGAGTCAGGTGTAGATGAGATATGCTATGCATTTATCATGCATTAATCACAAATATTAGTGGGCATTGTACAATTTCTTGGCGAATGAAGAATAGATTCATTTAGCAAAATAGAAAAAAAAATTAAAGTAACTATAGCTCTCTTTTACCTTCTGTCTGGAAAGCTAATAATTTGATGTCTGCCAATTTGGAATAGAAATGTTTAAAAACAAAGAATCCAATTTAGAGTACTCTCTTTAAAAGTCAGCTAGATTTATCAACAAAAGAGAAGAGACTATTGTCTTAACTGTCTTTTTGTTGGTTTATTCTTCTTCCTATCCACGACAGACAAAGGATGAATATATTAAAAGGAATGTTAATGATGGCAAACTCTGAAGTTTTCCCTAATGCTCTAAATAGGCTTTTTATAGAGCAGCAAAAAATGTGAACCATAAAGAGATAATATAGTTAAACAGTATCAGTAGTGATACACTCCACTTGAGAACTTTAAATTCCTTTCACAAAAATTCATATTTGGATGTTATTATGCTTCAGAACTGGAATGGCTCCCAAAAGCTCATTGTTTTTAAATCATGATCCCCAATGTACCAAGGTTCAGAGGTGAGTCTTTTAAGCAGTGATTAGAGTTCTGACCTCACCATGAAATTAATAAATTGTTGGATGAATCCAATGATAGCTGAATGGACTACTGGGCGGTAACCGTAGGCAGGTAGGCATGACCAGAGGAAGTAGGTCACTGGGAACATGCCCTAGAGAACTGTAACTTTTCTTGTTCTCTGCTTTCTATCTGCCAGGTGCTAAGCAGCCTTCCTCTGCAACATACTTCTGCCATGATGTTCTGCCTCACCTCAAGCTCAGAGCAACAGAGTTAGCCAACAACAAATTCAGATCTCTAAAACCATAAGTCAAAATAAACTTTTCCTCCTCTAAGTTGTTCTCATTAGGTATTTTGGTCACAACTATGAAAAGTTAACTAACACAGATATTGAAATGGTACAAACACATATATACTCACATGCACAAATAGCACATGTATAGATAGATACACAGGAGTGAAATTATTTAGTATTAGATTCACCCTTTCTATATATGATCATGAAATTCAAGAACAGTAAAATCCATAGATAAGCTCCTAAATTCATTTCATTCATTATTTTTAATTTTTTTTCTAATTCTAAAATTAATGAGCTGATGGAGGAAGAATATTCAGTATTTAAAGTATCAACTATCTCAATATTTGATAATCCCACTTAAAGAACCTCTCATAAATAGAATTATAGGATACCAAGTAATGATAACAACTTGTAAAGAGCCTTGATGATTCCCAATCTGGATGAATAGAACTGTAGAGAGCTACAAAGTTTACTGATTTCTTCTCACAGCTTTGCAAATAAGTAATCAAGTAAAAATTTTAGGCAGTAATTTATTTTTGCAAACTTATATCCCTATGTTTAACTTATTAGCAAATTCAGTTGACTCAGGTTCCCAAACAAACCTGGGATATGTCTATTTCTTTTCATCCTCATTGTAATCCCCTAGTCTCACCATTATCCCCATACCAAGCAAATACAATGAGATCTTTTTTAGTTATAATTTTATTTTATTTTTATTAACATATTAATCATACATTTTAGTGGGTTTCTATATATACCCAGAGTGTGCACTAATCAAATCCAACTTTTCTTTATAAAGCCTCCCCATTCACCCTTCCCAGCTTGTAGAAATCACTATTCTGCATTTAAGGTGACATTTTTTAGCTTCTACAGATGACAAAAAAAAATCTCATACTTGTCTTTCAGTGTCTGGCTTATTTCACTTAACATAATGCCCTCCATTTCCATCCATTTGCTGCAAATGACTATATTTCATTCTTCTTTATGACTGAAAAATACTCCATTGTGTATATATACCATATTTTCTTTATTCACTCACTCACTGATGGACACCAAAGTTGATTCCAGATCTTAGCTACTATGAATAGATACAGCATGTCAGCCAGCAACAGCTTTTTAACTGGTCTCCCACCTGCCACAATAACCCAGTTATGATCCATTTTCTATATGACCCTAGGGTGAACTTTTAAATACCCAATCAGATGGTTTCATTCCTTTCTAAAAGTTACTCACTGGCTTCCCATTGTTGTCAGAGTAAATTATAAATTTCTTATTTTTCCTTTCCTTTTTAACTAATTTCTCCTTCTAAAGATTAAGAATCATATATTCTTTGCGCACTGCTGTGCCAGGAACAGAGTAGGCAAACGTGCATGTGAGTGCGCACACACACACACACACATACATATATGTGTATGTATATGTATGTATATATAGTTTACATGCTGATATTTTGTAGAGAGAGCTACAAAATATGATTATCCACTCATTGAATATGTATTAAACACCAATATATTCCAAACACTGGAACATGAAACAGACAAGGTCACCATGTGCATTTAGCCTGAGGAGGCAGAGAACAAATAAGCATATGAACAACCCAAAATTTCAGGCTGTGATAACTGCTGGGAATGAAATTAAAAAGGTAATATCAAACAGAGTTATGATGGGCTTGTTCAAAAGGATTCATTAACTGAAGACACTGAAATAATCAAGTAAAATTTTCAATCAAAACTTTCATGCAATTTTTTAGATCTTTTTCTCCATGATCTTCAATACATTTAGAAGCAGTCATCCATAGACTACCTCAAATGGAAGTCTCACTGAATTGCTACCATTGGAGAAAATTGAATGACTCAAGATTAAAATGAAGACTGATAACTTTTTGCTTTACTTGCTTTTGGTTTTGAGTAGAAACTATGATCTCCTGGCAATCTGTTATTTTCTCTAAAATAAAAAGTTGTGATTTTTTTCATTGGGCATATGATATCATCCTTGTGATTGGCCTTTACCTCACCTCATGCCTATCATGCCCATGTCTCAGCCAAGCCTTAATCAACAGGTCTGGGAGGAATGACCAGACCAGACTTGGTGATGCCTATGGGGCAGGAGGCCTTTGGGAGACACAGCAGGATTCTTTTGGCAAAGAGAATGGAAAATGGCACGTTCTGTCTGCTCTCCTGCATGTATGCTCTACCTGGAAGATTGAATTTCCACCCAGCACCTGTCTCAGATTTGTCGCCTCAATGACAATAAGCACCTCACTGAGCTGGTCTAATTTTACCTCTCAGCCTCTCTAGTCACCTTTGTCCCTCAGCAGTTGCCTCGACCATGACAAAGAGGTATACCACAGGTGCAGAGCATATTGTCATTTCACTGTCCTGCTCAACTTGCCCATGCCAGAATCAGAAGTAAGATCTCAAATGTCCTCAGCCACACCGCAGACATTGTGCAGCCATTCTTCCTGTTCTTTCAAAACTGCCTATGTGGTCTGGCAAACAAGAGTAAGAAACCTTGAGAGATTAAAAAATACAATTAACAGGTGAGATAAGAGAACTCTTGCTTCTTTCAACTATCTATCAGATGTTGAAAGACCTGCTGAAGAGATCACAGAGGGACACATGAAAACCTGTGAGCACTCAAGCAGAAAGAAGCTCCTTTAAGGCAGAGACCATGCCCTCATCAACAACACCACACCCCTCAATGCACAAGCTATCTTCTCATGAAATCCAGGTGGAATTATAGTAAATTCTAAAGGGCTTTTACTGGTAGACTGTCTATCCCCAAAAGAAAACTAATTATTAAATCAGTGTCAATCTAGAGAGATGTCTCTAGTGGTCTGCTGCAGGACACTGTCTGAGGCTCTGTCCACTCTGACACTTTTAACAGTGATGTGACAGTCAGGGGCACAGAGATGACATCCTTATTGATGTGCAATAATACACAGCCTAGAGGAACACAGGATGTATTGGATAAGAGGATCACTATCCAGGAAACTAGTTTAATGGAAATTTAACAAGATGATATTTAATAAAACCAAACTTGCCTTTAAAATAAAAACAAAACTCCCTGAGAACGAATGGAGGAGAATATGGTTGAACATCAGTAAAATAAAGACTTGGGAATTTAAAGTGATAATTAATAACAGTAATAATAATGATGATGATGATGATAGCTAACATTTACTGCAAGCTTGCCATGCACCAGGGACTGCTTTAATCATTTAAAATGTATCATTAACTAATCAAACCCTTGAAGTACATTATTGGCATCCCCTTTCTACAGATGAAGAAACTGAGGCGCAAAGATGTTAACTAACAAAATGAATCAATAATGTAATATGAATGTCAAAAATATCAATGCAATCTTAGATATTGTCTGAGAATAGTATATAGAACAAGGATTAACAATTCTCTCATTTATCCACATCAGACTACATTTCAATTATTGTGTCCTTGTTCTGAGCAAAATGGAGCTTTAAGGAAAGAAGCTGAAATGATGAATGCAGTCATTTTTAAAGAGGAATAATAAATGCAAAATGTAGCTGTATTCATCCTTAAATAACAGAAAAGGGAGAGAAATGATGGTGGTGGGGTGTTTCCAACTCTTCAAGATGTATAGTTTGAGAAGAATGAGACTATGCAGTGCTGCCCCTGAGCTCAGTGATGGGAATCACAGGAAGCACATTCTGCAGTAAAGACTGACTTTCTCAGATTACAAAGAACCAGGAGTAGATGTAAACAAGAACAAATATGGGTTCCATAAAAAGCTTTCTAGGTGGACTGCTCTGTGAGACAGCAACGGCACCTTGCTGAGGATGGACAGGCGGTGGCTGACACAGACAGCATGAAGTCTGGTAGCTCCAGGGATCTCTACTCCATGAGTCTAGGGGAAATAAAGACAGAAACTATTTGATAACAGACCAACATATGAAAGTTCAAGGCTAGGGTACATACGTGTAACCAAACTACCTGTATTTTCAAGGGTTTTAATTAAATTCAATAAATATTTATTGATTTTTATATGCCAGACTATTCAAAGGCAAAAACCATACCTTATTCATGCACTTACAGCTTATTTCTCCCGATTAGAAATAGCTATGTGACATGACCTATTATTTTCAAACATGCTATATATAGGGATTTTAAGAATTCATTGACATGAAGCAAAACTATAACCACTTGAATTTGAAAATGGCCTTAATCTTATTTACTTTCAACAATTACTAAACCCCCTTTTGCATTTGTTTTAAATTGCCTTTCAGTATCATGCATGTTTGGGGAAATAAATTAATTACATTGAAGATGGTACTTTTATTGTCTTGTGTAATCTGATTCAGCTAATTTTATTTTATGAAATTATTTCAGCGGTTTAGTGTTTTGATTTTTTAATTTTCCGTTAATTCTATTATTAGTGTCATTGCCTCCTGAATTCACTTTTTTGTCATTTTCTTTCCATTTTTGCCATCTCACTACATCACCACTTTAAATAATGTTCACCCTATTATTTATTCCCGATTCCTGGAGTCCTCAATTAGTCATCTAACAAAATTCTTCTTAAAATATTCATCTATGCCAGAGCCCAAGGCCAGGACTAGGACCACCCTGCCAACCCATGTGGGAGCCTAGACCAAGGTTGGGCCCAGGACTACCCTGCTGACCAGCAGATCCTTGCCAGAGCCCAGGTTCAGGCCTAGGATTGCCCCCACTGAACAGCACTGGAGCCTAGACCATGGTTAGTCCCAGGACTGCCCAGCCGACAGGCAGACCAATGCTGGAGACCAGGCCCAGGCCTAGGACTGTCCTGCTGACCTGCACAGGAGACAAGGCCAAGGTTAAGCCCAGGACTGCCCTGCCAACTAGCAGACCCAAGCTGGAGCCCAGGCTTAGCCCACCTCACCACAGCCCTCCCCATGCAGTGTCCCCACCTTGGGATAACAGATATGGCCTGGAGGCAGCTGCACCTTTTCAGCCCCATCTCTGAAAGTGATTCATCCATCTTGGGACACCTCCCCCGCCTGCTTTCTTGAGTTACCTCGGCTATTGCCACCACCACCTTTAGTTGTAGTAGCATTTACCATGGGACACCAGCAAGAGTCTAGAAACCCAATATCAAGGTGAGGTATAGGCAATCTTCAGGGACACTATAAGATTATAAGGGAGAAATTGTAATGCTTCAGATCTGCAAGAAAGGAGGACACATAGACAACATGAAAAAACAAGAGAGGAAAGTGCCCCAAAGAAACCAAGATACAACAATAATAGAATCCTAGGACAGTGCAGTTGATGAAATGCTAGAGAAGGAGTTCAGAATGTACATAATTAAAATGATCTACAAATTAAAGAATGACCTAAGTGAGCAAATATAGGCAAAAATGTATCACTCCAACAAAGATAAGGGAGCAAATACAGGTAGCAAAAGATTACTTCAAGAAAGAGATAGACATTCTAAAGAAAAAAATCAGAAATCCTTGAAATGAAAACAATAAAGGAAATAAAAAACTCAATAAAAAGTATCACCAACAGACTAGATCACTTGGAAGACAGAATGTCAGATAATGAAGAAAAAATATAAAATCTTGAAAATAAAGTTGACCACACAGTGAAGGTGGTAAGAAACCATGAACAGAACACCCAAGAATTATGGGATAACATCAAAAGACCAAATCTAAAATTTATTGGGATAGAGAAAAGCACAGAGATTCAAACCAAAGGAATGCAAAATCTCTTCAATGAAATAATATCAAAAATTTCCCAAACATAAAGAATGAATTGGAAAATCAAATACAAAAGGCTTACAGGACACCAAATGTACAAAATCATAACAGATCTACACTAAGGAACATATCACATTTCACATGTGATCATATCAAAGATCACCAATTCATATCTCGGCAGATTTTTCAACCCAGACCCTCAAAGTCAGGAGATCCTGGAACAACATATACCAAACTCTGAAGTAAAATGAATGCCAACCAAGAATTTTACATCCAGAAAAATTAAGCTTCAGACTTGATAATGAAATAAAAGCCTTTCATGATAAACAATAATTAAAAGAATTTATAGCAAGAAAGCCTGCACTACAGAACATCCTCAGCAAAATATTCCAGGAGGAGGAAATGAAAAAGATAAATGAAAATCAGCAAAGGGAGGAATTACACTAAGAGAAAGGCCAATCTAAAGAGAAACCAAGTCAAGTTAAAAACCAAAAATAAACCAAAATGACCAGGAATACAAATCATATTCCAATAATAACCCTGAATGTAAATGGCCTAAACTCATCAATTAAAAGACATAGATTGACATATTAGATTTTTTAAAAGACCCAACAATATGCTGCCTTTAAGAAACTCATCTCACAAGAAAAGACATCCAAAGACTGGAGGTGAAAGGATGGGGAAAAACATACCTCTCACATGGACAACATAAACAAAGAGGGGTTTCCATCCTCGTACCAGATAAAGTGTACTCCAAACCAAAGCTAGTGAAAAGGGATAAAAAAAGGACATTTCATACTGCTTAAGGGATTCATACATCAACAGAACATAACAATCATAAATGTCTATGCCCCGAACAATGGGGCATCTATGTATATCAAACAAACCCTTCTCAACTACCAGAACCAAATAGACCACAACACAATAATACTAGGTGACTTTAATACACCTCTTTCACCACTGGATAGATCTTCCAAACAAAAACTAAACAAAGAAACTATAGAACTCAATAATACAATTATAAGTTAGACTTAACAGACATACATAGAATATTCCATCCATCAATGAGCAAATATACTTTCTTCTTAGCAGCACATGGATCCTTCTCCAAAACAGACTATATGTTATGCCACAAAGCAAGTCTTAGCAAATACAAAAAAATAGAGATACTACCCTGCTTTCTATCTGACCATAATGGAAAGAAATTAGAAATCAATGATAAAATTAAAAAGAGAAGCTACTCCAACACCTGGAGACTAAACAATATGCTACTGAATTATACATGGATAACAGAAGACATCAGGAAAGAGATTAAAAATTCTTGGAGGTAAATAAGAACTCTGATACAACTTATCGAAATCTATGGAACACCATTAAATCAGTGCTAAGAGGAAAGTTCATTGCATGGAGCTCATTCATTAAAAGAAGAAAAAGCCAACAAATAAGTGACTTGACATTACAGCTTAAAGCCCTAGAAAAAGGAACAAACCAACACCAAAAGTAGTAGAAGTAGAAACTAATTAAAATCAGGGCAGAAACCAATTAATTTGAAACAACAGAAATAATTCAAAAAGTTGATAAAACAAAAAGCTGGTTCTTTGAAAGAAAAAATAAAATTGGTAAGCCCTTAGCCACCCTAATGAAAAGAAAGAGAGAGGAAACTCTAATTACTAAAATTCATGATGAAAAATGAAATATCACAAGAAACACTATTGAAATACAGAAGACAATTAGAAACTATTTTGAAAATTTATATTCCAGTAAAATAGAAAACCTCAAAGACATCGACAAATTTCTAGAGGCATAAGATTAACCCAAACTGAATCAAGAGAACATACATAATTTAAACAGATGAATTTTAAGCAAGGAAACAGAAGAAGCCATCAAAAGCCTACCAACCAAGAAAAGCCCAGGACCAGACAGATTCACAGCTGAGTTCTACAAAACCTTCAATGAAGAATTAATACCAATTACTCTTCAAATTATTCCATGAAATAGAAAAGGAGGGAACCCTTCTAAACTCCTTCTATAAAGCTAGTATCATCCTGATACCAAAACCAGGCAGAGACACATCAAGCAAAGAACAATTTAGACCAATAACCCTGATGAACATCAATGCAAAAATTCTCAATAAAATTCTATCAAATCACATACAAAAACATATTTAAAAATAGTGCAACATGATCAAGTGGGGTTCATTCCAGAAATGCAAGGTTGGTTCAACACAAGGAAATCAATAAATATAACACATCACATCAATAGACTTAAACATAAGAATCATGATGAACATCAATGCAAAAATTCTCAATAAAATTCTATCAAATCACATACAAAAACATATTTTAAAATAGTGCAACATGATCAAGTGGGGCTCATTCCAGAAATGCAAGGTTGGTTCAACACAAGGAAATCAATAAATATAACACATCACATCAATAGACTTAAACATAAGAATCATGATTATATCAATTGATGCAGAGAAAGCATTTGACAAAACACAGCATCCTTTCATGTTCAAAACAGTAGAAAAACTAGGGAGAGTAGGAACATACTTCAACATTGTATCTATGCTAAACACAAGGCCAACATTACTTTAAATGGGGAAAAATTGGAAGCATTTCCTCTAAAAACTGGGACAAGATGGGGATGCCTGCTTTCACCACTTCTATTCAACATAGTCCTTGAAACTCTAGCCAGAGCAATTAGACAGATGAAAGAAATTAAAGGATAAGAATAGGAAAAGAGGACTCAAATGATCATTATCTGCTGATGACATGATTCTATACTTAGAGAATCCAAAACCCTCCACCAGAAAACTTCTAGAATTAATAAATGAAATTCAGCAAAATAGTAAGATGTAAAATCAATACCCATAAATCAAATGCACTTCTATACATCAGTGATGAATCCTCTGAAAGAGAAATTAGGAAACCTACCCCATTCACATAGCCTCAAAAAATAAAATACTTGGGAAACAACAAAAGAGGTGAAAGACCTCTACAATGAAAACTACAGAACACTAAAGAAAAAAATTGAAGAAGACCTTAGAAGATGTAAAGATCCCTCCATGCTCTTGGATAGGCAAAATTAATATTGTCAAAATGGCCATACTACCCAAAGCACTATAACAGATTCAATGCAATTCCAATTAAAATCTAAAGGTCATTTCTTGTAGAAATAGAAAAAGCAATAATGAAATTAATTTGGAAAAATAAGAGACTCAGAATAGCCAAAGCAATCCTTAGCAAGAAGAGTGAAGCAGGAGGCATCACAATACCACACAATAAAAAGCTATTGTAATAAAAATAGCATGGTATTGGCACCAAAATGGACATGTAGACCAATGGTACAGAATATAAGACACAGAGACAAACCCACATAAATGCAATTATTTCATACTAGACAAAAACAACAAAAACATACATTGGAGAAAAGATAGCCTCTTCAACAAATAGTGCTGGGAGAACTGGAAATCCATATGAAGTAAAATGAAACTAAACCCATATCTCTCACCATGCACAAAACTCAACTCAATGTGGATCAAGGACCTGGGAATTAGACCAGAAACCCTGTGCCTAATAAAGGAAAAAGTAGGCCCAAATCTTAATCATGTCAGATTAGGCCCTGACTTCATCAACATGACTCCTAAAGTACAAGAAATAAAATCAAGAATTAATAAATGTGATAGATTCAAACTATAAAGCTTCTTCTCAGCAAAAGAAACAACTAATGAGGTGAAGAGAGACCCTACATTTTGGGAGCAAATTTTTGCCACATGTATGTCAGATAGAGCATTCATTTCCAGGATATATGAAGAACTCAAAAAACTAACACTAAAAAACCCGACAACCCAATCAATAAATGAACTAAGGAGCTGAACAGACACTTCTCAGAAAAAGATATACAATCGATCAACAAATATATGAAAAAATGTTCAACATCTCTATTAATTAGAGAAACACAAATCAAAACTACTCTAATATTTCATCTTATGCCAGTCACAATGGCAGTTATCAAGAATAAGTGTTGGCAAGGATGTGGGGTAAAAGGCACACTCATATATTGCTGGTGGGGCTACAAATTGGTGCGACCAATCTGGAAAATGGTTTGGAGATTCCTTAGAAAACCTGGAATGGAACCATCATTTGACCCAGCTATCCCACTCCTTGGTCTATACCCAAAAGACTTAATATCAGTATAATATAGTAACACAGCCACATCAATGTTTATAGCAGCTCAATTCACAATAACTAAACTGTGAAAGCAACCTAGATGCCCTTCAGTAGATAAATGAATAAAGAAATTGTGGAATATATACACAATGGAATATTACTCAGCATTAAAAGAGAATAAAATTATGGCATTTGCAGGTTAATGGATGGAGTTGGAGAATATCACGCTAAGTAAAGTAAGCCAATCCCCAAATACCAAAGGCCAAATGTTCTCTCTGATAAGTGGATGCTGATCCATAATGAGGACAGGCATGGGAAAATGAAGGAACTTTGGGCAAAAGGGAGGGAGAGAGAGGAGTGGGTATGGAGGCAGGAAAGATGGTGGAATGTGATGGACATTAATACCGTAGGTATATATGAGACTGCACAAACAGTGCGATGCTACATTGTATACAATCAGAAAATGAAAAGTTGTGCTGTTATTGTGTACAATGAATCAAAATGCATTCTGCTGTCATATATACCTAATTAAAATAAATTTTTAAAAACATTCATCTAACAATCCTTCACCTTACCTCCTTCTAAATAAATGAATTATAACTGTCTCAGCATCCTCAGAGGAGAAGTTCCAGAACCTCCCCCACACCATGGATACCAAAAGCCATGCATGCTCATATAAAATGGTGCAGTATTTGCATATAATAGAAACACATCCTACTGTATACTTTAAATAAGCTCTATATTACTTGTAATCCCTAATAAAATGTAAATGTACTTCTTAGGGAATGACAAGGAAAAAAAATCTGTATATGTCCAATACAGATGAATTTTTTTCCTGAATATTTTCTATTGTAGTTGGTTGAATCTATAGATGTGATTTCTTAACTATTCTACTACTACTCTACTACTCCATTGTACTCTATTTATACAAAAGAATAAAATCAGTCTTCTAGGAATTGCACCTAAAGCAGTTTGAATTTTCTAAATGAAAATGTCTATAGAGGTATCAGGGTATCATTCTGTCAGGCAAAGAAAACTCTACCAAGAATAAAAAGAGTAAATTTGAATCATGGTCTGTCTCAGTGTCTGTTTCTTAATCTGGAAAATAATTCCATTTTCCATAAGATCTAGATAACAAAATATAATTGTATCCAGTGAAAAGCATTCTGTGTACGGCAACGAATTATACAAACTAAAAAAGACAACAATAGCTACTGGTAATCACACTAACTATGCTGACCAACAAAAATTATAATTAACCATTATCATCATTTCTCCTGCATGTCAGATATCAACTTTGCAGTACAAGGAGGAAGGTATGTACAATTGGTGGTGTTTTATAAACATTCAACAGCAAATATGTAAGATTTGCTTATTTGTCACTTAGAATAATCTGTATCACAGTTCAAGGGTTTAAGAGCAAGGTCCAGGGAGCAGGGATGGCTTTGTAGGTGTGGAACCTGAGTGGCCACATAGAGTTCTGAGTTGACAAGGGCCTTGTGCTTGTTAGTGAGCCCCACAGTCTCAGTCTTGAAATACTCATCAGTTTTTAACAAAGGGTCAGACATTTATATTTTGTGCTAGACTTTACAAATTATATAGTCAGTCCTGGCAGTGTCAATAAAGTTTGATTCTGAGATTGCCAGGGGTGAGTAAATTTGAGGAAAGGGCAGAATTAGAGGAGAAAGCTCCAGGTATTCTCTTCAGGGGAGGATGCTGAAGCAGAAACTTAGAGACCTCAGATATCATTCAGACCCACCCTCTCATTTCAACTGAAGAGATCAAGATGCCCAGAGTTTCAGCTATCTCTCCAAGGTCCCCCACTTGCTAGCACTGTGTTCCCCATAGCAGAAGGACCTACTTTGAACATGTTTGTACATGTTTGCACATGTTGTCACAGGACTGCTTTGTCTGTCACTTTCACAATCAGCACCACACCTCCATTTATATGGCAGCCCTTTCATCTCTTTCCAAAGTCCCTGAAACCAGTCACCAAGAAAATGGGATGATCTATTATATCCATCTGAGTGTTACAGTGGGTTTGGTTTTGGTGAGTCTTTTTGTGTGTTTGTTTGTTTGGTTTTTTTTTTTTTTTTTTTTTTTTTTTTTTTTGCTATTTATGTTGAATTATTGCCAGGATGCTCATGAAATGTACCTGATAATAACCTTCCAGTAAACCCCATGGGCTCTACATTGATAGTGCTGATTCAGAACACATTTGGGGTGTTATGTCATCTTTCTATTAAAATGTTTCCAAAGGATGAGGACTCATTGATAGATAATGTCTTGTTTACAAGCATGTCCTTGGTATCAGAGGCTGCAACAGCAAAGCATTTGAAATGCCTTCTGCTCCAATCATTATGTTATGTTCATCGCATACAAATCAGAACAAATTCTGAATGCAAATCATCTTCCAAGTTAGCTGATTCAGGCCATCAGAACTCATGCAAAAAATGAAAACAGATATAGCAGGAGGTGAAAGTCAGCCATAGGAGTGGAAATGGGAAAACTGCACTGAAGGGAATAAGCTAGTCAACATTTCGCCTCCCTGCTTATAGTCTCATTAACAACTCTGTGGTATTTTGAGGTACACCTTTTTATACTTGCCATTTAGTTATTGCCATAGTATTTGTGATGGATCATTTTTGTTTATTTATAACAGATACACACAAACAAAAAATGTATGTATTAATGGAATATTGTGCAATGTTGTGATATAGGTATGCACTGCAAAATGTGTTTTCTCAAATATTTGTCTTTATTTTTGGTGAAAACTTTCAAATTATTTTCTTCTAACTTTCTGAAATACACAGTACATTGTTGTTATCCATAGTTACCCTATTATTCAGTAGCATCCTAGAACTTCTTATTCCTACCTATAACTCAGTACCCACTGATGAACTTTTCCCCATCCCTCACCCCACTCAACTCTTCCCAGCCTCTGGTTACCACCATTTGACTCTCAACTTCTATGAGATTAAGTTTTATGTATTCCATATATGAGTGAGATCATGCAATACTTGTTTTTCTGTACCTGGCTCATTTCACTTAGCATGATTATATCCAGTTCTATCCATGCTTCCAAAAATGGGAGGATTTCATTCTTATTATGGCTGAATAATATTCCATTATAGATATATACCACATTTTCTTTATCCACTCATCAAAATGTTTCCTTTTTTTTCTGTGACTGACATTAAGATTTCCTTTTAGAAAGTCAGTGAAAAAGAGAAAAGCATAGAGGGGAAGAAAGGAGGAACAGGAAAAGGAAGAACTGCAGAATGAAATAGACCAAATTATGCAATGTACATATATGAATAGACCACACTGAATTTCACCTCTATGTTTATCTATAAATCACGAGTTAAAAAAACAGACAAATAGAAGAAAAACTAGTAAAGAAGATCAAGGGGAACAAGGGGAAAGACAAAGAGAGAGGAAGAGGAAGTTCTAGAGACTGAAATGGAGCAAATTTTCTTCTATGCATGTATGATTATGTCAAAATGAACCCAAATATTATGTATGACTATAATTCACTAATAAAAACATTTTTAAAATACAGTTCATTAAAAAGGAACTAAGGAATATATATTAACATATACACTCATATTTTAAAAGTTCATGTCCACGTGTATAGATATTTTTATATATCACATGATGGAAAACATAAGATCTTTTCATTGCTATTACTGTAATAGTTATAATAAGATAGATTTAAAAATTTTTTTTCCTTTTAACCTTTGGACTCCAACAGATGTGCCTATAATTGGATTTATTTATATTCTTGGATTTTTGGGTTACCATTTTAGACTGAATTTAGCAATTTCTCAGCCAATGTTCCTCCAACTATTTTGTATTCTTTTTCCTCTTCCAGCAATGACGACAATAAAAGTATTTTTCTTCACTTTTTTAACTATTTAAAGTGAACAGATCACTTGATCCTAGCTTTTAGATCATCTAAAATTTGTTCATTTTTCAAATATGTTTTCTTTGTGCCTGGTTTTATTTAATCTCTATTGACTTTTTCACCAAATATACTGTTCACTATTTCTTCTGTTGTGATTAGTATGCAGCTAATCTTATTCAGTGAATTTTTTAAATTTTAGCTATTCTTCAGTTATTAGATTTCTATTTGGTTGGTTTTTTGAAAAATTTTCTTATTTTTCCTGGTATTTTCCATTTCTTTACCCACTATATTTCCTTTTCTGTAGACTCTTTGTATTTATGATAGTTTATTAAAAGCCCTTGTCTACTAATTCCAATATCAAGTTTATTATCTTTTCTTGAGTATGACTACAATCTTTGAACTTTACTGACCAAAATAACTTTAGATTATATAGTGACACTGTAGATGACTCCTTATAAAATTTTAAAATGTATTATCTTCCTTTGACAAATACTGAGTTTTGTACTAGCAGACAACTAAATTATTGGTGAACCACCTTCATTCTGTTGAGACTTGATATTGTATTTTATCAGGATTCACCTATTTGGGTTATGCCTTCAATTGTAGGGCAAATCATCCAGTTCTGTTTCAGTTGTCACCATTATTTCACCAACTAGATGAGTTGGTAAATATCCAATGGCTAAGCCTCTTATCTCTCATATAAGTGAAGAAGATACTGTGCTTCTAATCAGTAGTTGAAAAAGTGCATCAAAATAAATAAGATTGTTAAGGTCTTTCAAATTTCAACTCATTTATTTGCAGGGATAAATTGCTGTATGACATGAATTTAGAGACTTAGCAAAGTAAATATAAGAAAAATAAAATTGAAAATATAATTGAATTGCAATTCTATACACAATTGCTTGCAAGGAAATACTTCAGTGTCTACATATGTGGTAGACACAGGAATTTAGAATAGATTATTGTAGAACTATACTATTTAAAGTGGATAATGGTCCATCTTGCTTGAAAAGTAGTAACTTCACTAAATTTTTTTAAAAAGTTGGGGGGTGGGGAAGGGGAAGGATAACACAGCCAGCTTAATCCTATGTGCTTAAAATTATTCAAAATACACCTGATTTGATAATGAATTACTATCATTAAGTCCTCAAATAGTGTTCATGAGATTAGCTTAAATCCAGTTCTTTTAGAAAAAGATTCCCATGAACTGTAACAATTCTGTACCAACACCAGCCATATTTGTGGGAAGAGGGATGTAATTTTCCGGGGATAGTCTATTCTGGAAAGGAAGTGTATATGCAATAGCATATCATTTCCTTTGCCTAACTTCTCCTCCTTTGTTCTCTATTCATGCTGTCAATCATCCTCACAACAACTGTTGTGGCCACAGAACCCAAGTGTGAAGTATCAACTTCCTGGTCAATGTAACTGATTTAGGAATGAACTGTGGCCCAAATAAATAGAAAGATACAAAATCCTGGGACTCTGAACCAAACGATTTGTAAACTGAATTTTTCTTTTCACCAAGGCAGATGGTAGCATATCTACTTGGAACTGTTGAAACCCTCTTGCCACCTCTAAGAATGAAAATCAAAGCTGAGATATATAGACAATTCCTAAATAATTTCACTTGAACAGGAATCCATCAGTTTTGATGAATATTCCTGAGCCTTTAGTTTTTTGAACCACTTAATTAATGTCAATTTCCCTTAAAACATTTCAGTTGAGTGGGCATTTTAGAATGAATATTTGTGATTCCCCTCCCCAACTTTCTGGGTTGAAGTCCTAATTCCCAGTGTAGCTGTGTTATGAGATGGGACTCAACAGGGTAGGAACCTGGTCCCATGGTGTCCTAATGAGAAGAGACACTGGGGAACTTGTTCTTACTTCCTCTTTCCATGGGCATGCATCAAAGAAAGGCCATGTGAGCACAGAGAGCAGACTGCCTTCTACAAGTCAGGAAGGGAGACCTCCCCAGAAACTGTATTTTCTAGCATGCTGATCACGGATGTCCAACCTCCAAAACTGAGAAAGTAAATGTCTGCTGTTTAAGCTGTGAAGTGTTTTTGTGGTGGCCCCAACAGACTAATAACTGTTAGAGTCACTTAAACCTATGGATCTTCAGTAATACAGGAGGTGAGGGTCATACCAGTTCACTCCATTAGCACACTTCCCACAATTAAAACCCAAATGATTTCAAAGAACCTATAATAGGACCAGCAAGAGACCCACGGAAACTGAAAAGGGACTGTAGCAACAAAAGCCTCTCAAATGCGCTTTTTAAACTTTCTTTTTACCTTTTCAAGTGGTTCACTGGCAAAACTCAAGGTTTCAATTAAACTTAAAGCGCTGTCCAATCACATGATTGGCACCAATTATTCATTTAACTATGCTTGTGTTAAGCCTAAGCTAATTACATTTCCCTCAAACCAGAGCTATTTCAGACCAGGCCATTCAATATTATTTCAACTTGGCACAAGGAAGTAACACTGAAAATGGTAATGAATTCTCTACTTCAGGATAAGCTTTCAGGAGGTTTTTTCAATTTTGCAAAACTCAAAAACTCAAAAGAGCACAGCTTACTATTTAGCTAGAGTATTCCCATCCAGGTCTTTAGGCATTAATAAAAAGAATGATTTATATGAAAATCGTACACCTGGTGAAATTTTATATATATATATATATATATATATATATATACACACACACACATACATACATACAATAGATACATATGTATGTCTGGGTGGGCATGAGTATGTACATGAATGCACATTGGCATGATATTCTTTCTCACCCTTCAATTCTAATGAACTCTATGGAGGAAGAGCACAAATGTGTTATATGCAAATATCTTTTTTCACTCTCCTCCCTTATTCTTTGTCAAGATGAGAACCTTTTTCTCCTTAAGAAAATAGAATTGAATATGTCAAATTCACCAAAATAGGAACTTTTAAATCTCATACTAGGATATATAAAATTCATGCCAGGCTAAGCCCCCAATAAATGCTAAAACACTTCCAGACCATTGGGAACAGAAATGCAGTCCCCTAACATATCTTACAGACACAGTTAACACAATTAAATACTCAGATTCAAGACTGAGTCAGCTTTCTGATGCTGCAACCTGAGAAAAATCATCTTAAAAGGAGAAAAAGTTTATTTTTGTTCATGGTTTCAGAAGTTTTAGTCCATGGTCACTTGACACTGATGCTTTGGGTGGCTCAGTACATTATGGTAAGAATGTATGGTAGAAGCTTATTGTCTTCATGGAGACAGGATGCAATGAAAGAGACAGGAAGAAGTCAGGGTCCCATAATCCCCTTCAAGAGTGACTGAACTTCCTCCAACTGGGCCTCACCTCTGAAAGGTTCCATCACCCATGGTGCTATGGGTACCAAGCCTAAAGGCTTTGGCTCTTGGGAGGACCTTCCAGATCCAAACTATAGTCATACTTGACACCAGGCTCACTTGAAGCACTGGTTCTCAAACTCAAGCCTGCATCAAAATCAACCAGAGGGAGGAAGACACAGATTGCTGCTCTAGATCCTTCCTCTTCTATCTGGATTTCTGATTCTGTAAGCCTGAGGTAGGACCCTGAATGTTGAATTTTAATTAGTTTCCTGCAGATGATGGTGCTGCAGGACTGGGAAACCACACTGTAAGGATCACTGACTAAGGAGTCTAGGACAAGAGAAGCAGCTTACCAGCAAGAAAGAGTCAAATGCTCCTGTTTCTGCAGAAGTTCACTCAGTTTTCAGCAGCTACAAAACCCACATCCAACAGGAGTGATGATATCCTGATTTAGAAGCCACATGCCTCCCATCTTTTGTAGTAACTCAATAGATGTCTAGCTGCCAGGGATCCTAAAATGGCATGCCAGTTACCTGAGTCACAGTTCAGGAAAGCTGAGTTACAGCTTCCCATCAGGTGTTTGCAGGTCTCCCCATCCAAGAGCAGTGCCATCAGTAGCAATCAGGGGTTGAATTTATAATGTTGCCTAGTAACAAAATTGACCATACCATCTTTATTTGTTTGCAGGCAAACAGAGCTAGAAAGATAAATGAGGACCAAATTGTTATGCAAAAGGAAAAAACATTCTTTTGTTAACCGTTTACTCAAAACATACATATCTTATTCATGTTATACCCCTGTTTTAAAAGCCATATGTATATTAAAACTTTAAATTATGAAAATAGCTTCCTCAATTTTTTTCTATTTTTTATTCTTGAGACTCATTTTGAGTTTCAAGAACTCAACAGGTGGAATGATCAACAGTTTCAAGAACATTCCAACAGGTGGAATGATCATTCCAAAAAAGGAAGAGGATGGCTTGCTTTGGGCTTCTTCATAAAAAAAAAAAAAAAAAAAAAAAAAATCTCCAAGCTCCTCAACTGCTATTCACATGGTAATTCACATTATCTTTATTTTATGTACATGAAACTACAGGAATCCTTAAATTCCATACCCAAAATACTAGTTAATTTCTAACCTGACTTGCAAATAATTTCTACTTCAGAGCTTCTGTCACCTTTTTTTTATCACCTAACTACTATGTGGTTTTTTCCCCCCGTGTGTGTTGCTACTCAAAAAAGACCATAGGAAAAATATACTCAATATTTAAATGAATATCCAAATTTGCAACTCCAGATTTTAACCCTGCTAACAAAAGGAATTTTTAAAAAAGTAACTCCTGACCTAAAGAAATAATTTCTACACCTGTCATATTCTTCTTATGATCTTAAAGAAGAAATCCTTACCCCATGTCATATTTACCTAAAGAGCTCTCTTTTTTATTATTATTGGTTCTTTTTAATTCTATATAACAGCAGTATCCATTTGACATTATTATAAAAGCATGAATATATCTTGCACTGATGCCTGAGCCATACTGCAGACCAATTAGGTAAAAATGTCTGAAGCTAGGTTCCAGGCACAGAATTTTCTGAAAGCTGCCCAGGTAGCTTTTTTTCTTATTTACAGCTGCAGACTGAACCCAGGGCCTTCTGCATTCTAGGAAAGCACTCTTCACTGGCCACCCCAGCATTCCCCAGGTGTTTCTAAGTGTAGCCTGGATTAAGAACTTTTGAAAATGGAATCTATCCCAGAAAGAAAACTATTTTTCTCTCCTCTCATCGTCCCTCCTCCTTCTTTTTTACATAGAAAACAGAATACTCAGAGAGGGGTCCTATATTCTAATTGTTTAAGGCAGTTATAATTTCTATGAGCACTTACAGGGTTACCAGAAGGTCTGCTCTAACCTTGGGGCAAGGAGACTCTTCCTCTAATGAAAATGCAATTGTTATTATTATTAACATTGTCAATTCCCTTTAGAAGTACATTTAGAATGGAGGTTTGATTGCAACAAAGAGGAAAAAGTATAACAAGGCTAAACAAATCATATAGACTTAGAAAAAGTTCTGTACTTCAGTTAAAAAAAGAAGAAACAAGTACATAAGCCTCTACCAGTCAATGAGATATCTATTTCTTTATTTCTTAAATATACAGGTCTGATATATGGAGGTTGTGGATAGATGCTCACAACCCATCTCCTTTGGTCTTGTGCATACACCTGAGCTGTTTCCCAGCTTCCCTTATCCTTGAGTAGAGAGAGCCATGCCCTGACTTCTAGTTAGTGGAATAGGAGCAGATGTAATGAGTTCCATATCCAGTTTTTCTTTACTTTTTAAAATATTTTTAATTATATATGAACATAATATATTTATTTATTTTTATGTGGTGCTGAGGATCAAACCCAGTGCCTTACATGTGTGAGGCAAGCACTCTGCCACTGAGCCACAACCCCAAACCTCTAGTTTTTCTTAATGAAGACTATTCATGCATGGCTGTGAATTTTGGCCAGACTATGGTTCATTCATATATATATATATATATATATATATATATATATATATATATATATATACAAATAATGATATATATGAATATACATAATTATACATATATCATATGTAATGATATATATATATTCAGTAATATTTGATTATATATATATATAATTATACATATATCATATATATCATATGTAATATGATATATGTATAATTATATATATATAATCAAATATTACTCTGTATATTTCTGTGAGAGTATTTTTGGATGAGATTAACATTGAGATCAGTGAGATTTAAGTAAAACATATTGCTTTCCACAATGTGGATGGGCTTTATCCAATCAGTTGAAGGCCTAAATAGAATAAAAGACTTAACTCTCCCAAACAGGAAAAAGGAAAAAAATCTGTACCAGATAGACTTTGGATATGGACCACAAGATTAACTTTTCTCTGGTTCTCTAGCCTACCAACCCATGTCATATGGTTAGGCTCACTAGCCTCAATAATCAAGTACATGAACCAGTGACTTAATGTAAATCATTCTCTTTCTCTAAACACATACACACACACACACACACACACACACACACCACACAGCCTATTGGTTCTGTTTCTCTGCAAAACCCAGACTAATAAAATGACCAATGACTTTTTAGGAAAAACTCTAAGAATTAACAGAGGGCAACAATATAAAATGAAAGGAGTTTGGGTTCCTATGTTATAAATCCTTCTGTTAATCAGAGATATCCACATTGCACTTGACCCAAGTGATAAATAAACTCTTACTGTGCTAAGCTATTAATATTTGTATCTTATTTGTTATAGCTGCTATTGTTGCTTAAGGATATGGCTCAATGACCAAGCCCCCTGGGTACAATCCCTGGTACCAAAAAAATAAAAATAAAATAGAAGGTACGGCTTAATGTTTAAATTATTCTGTTTAGAAAATGTAAGCTATGCGTGCAAATCACCAATACTTCCAGTTTATTGTATAAAAAAGAGATTTGGCATGACATGTTCTGTATATTTCAGGAAAAAAAATGTTTTTAATGCTTTTTATATAAATGTGTTGAATTAGATGGTGTTTAAGTATCCTTTAATTGCTAATATTCTATAGCATTGATTCTCAAACTTAGTTGTACATGAGAATATTTTTAAAGGTTCAAAAGTACTGATGCTTTGTCTTCACCCTTATAAGTTATGATTTCATTGATTTCTGAGGTACCACCTGGGCATTGGAATTCCTAAATATTCTCCACGTGATTCTAATATACAGGTAAGTTTGAAGAACCACTGGCCTATAGGCTGGCAAAGACCAGACATATAAGTTAATATATAAAAGAAATCAAGAGGGTTTTATTGCAAGATGTTTAATATAAGTGAACAGAATTATGTACTTTCACCAAATTGGTTATTATGCTATAATATTATTATTGTTCTTATTATTGTACACTGATTATACACACTGTCTTATTATCTCAATTGATCCTCACAAAACAACTACTTTGTAAATACTAAGATTCCTGTGTTTAAGATGTAAAACAAAGCTCAAACTTAGAGGCTGGGTAACTTGTTCAAAGTCACATAGCTAAGGGATAGAGTCCATATTTTGAACTCTAAGCTACAATACTTCACATCATGCTAAAGAAAATATCCTGATCCAGATAGGTAAGAATCTCACTGTACAATCCCTAGCCAGATACTGAAATAGTGTATTAATTCCCAGAGCCTCAGTTTAAAGGACATGGTGGCAAAAATATGCTCAGAAAGAAACAGCTAGGTCTGGCAGGAAAGTCATATAAGGAAGAGGTAAAAAAGAATGGAAGTGTTAGACCAAAAGAATGGCAAAGTGAAGTAGCTTAAGGGAGAGAGAGAATTATTAGAAAAAGAGAACTTGATAGAGCCTTCAACTATGTCATCTAAAAGAAGAATTAGCTTATTCTGCTTAGCATTTAGGCATTTAGTCAAATCAAGATCATCCATTAGATATTGCAAAAAGAAAGTTCTAGTTGATATGGAGAAGATGTTCTAAATAATTAGTGCTGTTTTAAAAAGAACTAACAGGGTTGTTCGGAGAATTTAATGAGAAAATGTTCGGTAAAAGCATAAAAAACTGGTTATTTTATATTTCTATTTGCACATTTGTGGGTGTCACATCCATTAAAATGTTCAAGTACACAGTAAATGTATGATTTTGCATCAGAAGGGAATAAAGTAGATGGTCCTGAAGGCCCATTCCATCCTTACAGATCTTGTCTAATGACTGGCGAACAAAGCATATACATTATATCTACGGTTTCCAAAGCCAGTTAGCATTATGTGTACTTTCTTCCCTTTACCAAAGTTAGAAAAAAAATCAAACCAACACTTTGGTCAATTGCAATTTGCAGAAGACATAATAAAAGGATAAATGACAAAATGCATACAGTGGATAGTATGTGTCCTGAGATAGAAATGGAGGCTCACGTCTCTGCTCTTTATATCCTACCACAGTCAATCATTCCATTTGCTTCTTGAATCTGCCTTGGTTCATTTTTTCCATGGAAATCTTCTCTACACAGGCCCAGTTGTGAATCCCCTACACAGTTTAGCATAGTGACTACAACACAGTAAGTATCCAATACATTTTATTTGGATATAACCTAAACCCCAAAAGTTGTTATTGGTCCTACACTCAAATCACGGCGGTGAACTAAAGAAAATGTACAATTTTCCTAGGAAAAATTTACATTGCACACAGGTCTCTATAATTAGGGAAAAAATAAAAGAACTAGTCCAAATTACCTAAATAATTCATGTACCTCTTCCCAAAAAAGACACATATAGTAAATATGCCAATAGTATTAAGGTATAATGCATTTGACTTCATCATTATTATCATAAAAACTTCAAACAAATTTCCAAGTTCTATGCTCAGCTTTTTCTCTTGTAAAACGAAGCAAGACACATTAGGTCAGGGAGGAAGTCTCAATATTCATTGTTATACACCTGACACAGGTTATTTACACCACAACTACTAGCTGGATAAGTGAATAAATAAATGGGAAGGTTTTGGATGCAAAATGTTTGATATGCCTTTTAGAGAGCTATTGTAGACCTTTGAGTAACTATGATATTTCCACTAAGCTTCACTTTGAGGATATGACTTATTTAGTATCTTAAAGTTCATGTTGACAGAGAGGGTGAAAGTATGAACACTTTCTTAAGCTCGGTTATTTCTGACTTGTTAGGTACAGTTATCAACAGTGATAACAGTCCAGCCTGAGCTAGATATAAACAGGAGCTGTATGCCAACTTTCAAATTGCAGTTTCCATGTTAAGTTGGCTCTGTTTTGCTGCCACTGAATAAAGAGTGCCATTTAGCAGTGGGTGAGAGTAAGAAAAAGTTGATCCATTGGTACTAAACATTTGAGAACTACTTAAGAGAGCTGACATTTGCAACACTACTCCAAACTTGGGCTGGGAGCCAGGAGCAAGTTTGCATGTGATCAAGAGGGCACTGTTACATCCACAAGGGCAGTTCTATGGCTAGATAGAAAATCAAGAGCAAAGGAAGTGAGAGCATCCCAAGTCCTTTAAAATTTCTTAACACGGCTCATTTGTAAAAGAAGGGAACAGTGTTAGCCAAATAAAGATGTTCCCTCAGAAAAGGGAAGAAGCAACAAGGAAAAAACATAGAATGTTTTATGGGAATATTACATGCTCTTCCAAAGTGCACAAAACACAACAGATAATAGGTGTCCTGCTGTCAGAGTATGCCACCCCAGAGGCTGGAGAAAAGCTAGTGTCCTTGCCTGTGAGCATGGCTCCTGCTATGTTGTAGAAAAGGTAAATCTCAGAGGGCCTCGTGGTTACGGTAACTGGATGATCCCCCTACCTCAATCCAAAGGATCAAGTGTACGACACATTCTTCATTCTTATAGTCAACCTTTTCCAAGCACCTATTAGAGGGCAGGCAAAGTACTATCCATCAGGATATAATAAATTAGCCAGAACACTCCTATATTCAACAAGTTTATACAAAATCAGAAGTAAAAGATAGCCAACTTGGGCTGGGGATGTGGCTGAAGTGGTAGCGCGCTCACCTGGCATGTGTGGGGCACTGGGTTTGATCCTCAGCACCACATAAAAGTAAAATAAAGATGTTGTGTCCACCAAAAACTAAAAAATAAATATTAAAAAATTATCTTTCTCTCTCTCTCTAAAAAAAAAGATAGCCAACAATTAACTTTTTAATTATAATAACGATGGGTTAGACTAAGAATAAGCTACTAGACATTTATATAATGGGAAAATATGCTCAAATTAATTCCAAGAGCAGGTAACATGTGAACTGAATGCTGACAGGTAAGCAGGAATTGAGGAAGGAAGCAAATGTCACATTTGATAGAAATAAAAATATAACTATTTTCAAAGCTCTTTGTGTTAGAGACAGGCACAGTGCAAACCTGTACTCCTAGCTACTTGAAAGGCAGGATTGCAAGTTAAAGGTCAGCCTGGACAACTTAACAAGACTCTGTCTCCAAAAACAAACAAACAAAAAAGGAAGACAAACATCTTTACATAACACTTTATTCTGCAAATAGATGTTTGAGGATTTTGCTTTTTTTTTTCCCTCTCTTTCATTTTTTATTAGAGTCTTATGGTTATACATAGTAGTTGGGTTCACCTTGACAAACACAGATGCATGGAATTCAATTTTAGTTCAGGATCCTCCTTTTCCCCTCCCAGTTTTCCCTCATTTCCCCCCACTTCCCATTCTTCCTCTACTCTACTAGACTTCCTTTCACCGGTTGATTTATTTATATTCGATTGGTGCAGTTTTATTTTTTTTAATTCTGAGGTTTGGAAAGTTTTAGAAACCACACAGTAGCTGAAAAGTGAATTGTGCCCAGATGACTTCATCAAGAATTGCCATTCTCTTTTCATGTTATTTATGTGGACCTCCAAATACATAAGAACACTGTGTGGTTTGCAGACCTGGGCTCTGAGTGCAGCAATGATTATGAATTGATGATGAAAGGTCAGTTGGCTTCTATGAGGAATTCCAAGGGTGGTAAAATTCACTAATATAAAGTGGCAGGGGATTTTTTTTTAAGGGAAATCTACCATAGCAAAACCAAACACATGTAGAAGAATGTACCCATGTACATAAGTACAAGAAGCCAACAAGAGAGTTCTAGGAAATCATAGGAACCAACTATCTCCCCAAATTCTCATATCTCAGATGAAGGTTTATAAAGAGTAAAGACATTGGTCAAGTTGCCCAGCCAAAAAGTGACAAAGGCTGACCACTGCACACTGGAATGTGATGAAATCCTTCTGCAGATAAAATGAAGCCTATAGCAAAAATTAGAGGGAGAAGGTAATGTGTGTTAGGTAGCAGGTAATAGGCATGCAGCCTAAAAGCCCAAGATAAAGGTTTATTTGTCTTTGTTATGTAAAATGTAATATTTGAGGATCTACAGAAGAATGAGAAAAAAAAAAGCTACAAGCAATTCTAATAAGAGCAACAGTGTTTTGATTAAAGAGGGGAGAGGGGTCCCTGAAGGAATATTCTCTTTGGCTTAGGATTTGTTATTATCATTCTATTTAATGTTGTGGCAGAGTGTGTTTTCCAAAGTTGCCCCACCATCTCTCCCATTCCACATGCTTTTCTATAATATGACCTTGTCATTTCCCAGGGAGTGGTAAAGTCTAATTTGCCTCCCCTTGAATCTGGGCTACCTTATGAAGTACTAGGAGTCAACAGAATCTGGTAGAGGTGGCACTGAGGGACTTCTCAGGCCATGACAGAAATGCCATGGAGCTTTAGCTTGGTTTTCTTAGGACATGTGCTCAGGGAAAGCCATCCACCATGGAAGAGGATTGATGGCACAGACACTGCCATCCTGGAAAGGCCACATGTTGATGTTATGGATTGATACTCCCAGGTAAACCCTTCCTGGCATCCACCCTGCCCAAGATGTCAAAAGATACAAGTAGGAGAACGCATTTTAAAATCCGTGATTCCCTCCTAAGCCATTTGAATTTTTTCATTTCACCCACCACTAATGATGAGGCAGAAATAAGCCGCCCCACTGTGCCTGTCTAATTCCTGATGCACAGAAACTGTAAGCATAAGATAATTACATAAATATGAATAATATCTACCAGGTTGAAAGGGCTTTATTCTTTCAAAATAAATTCTAAGAACAGATGTTGTATCATTTTTTCTGTAAAGGTTGTTATGGTCATTGAGCTCACTGAACAGATGAGAAACCCTAAGAGAAACAAAGCCAATTAGATCATAGAATCATAGAATAACATCATCTAATCACAGCAATAAGTGAGCATAAAAGTACACTTTGAGGACACTGAGACTCAGAGGGTGGGGGGGGAAATGACTTGAATCCAGATACACAGTTAATAAAGGCAGATCCAGAAAAAGAGTTTAGATTTCCAAAAGTCCTGGAATCCTGAGCTCTTTCCAAAATTGTAGACAAAGTATGATATAGTTTTTAAAAATAAAATAAAAATAAATCACATGCTTTAGAATCAGGCTGAGGTTGATTATATCCTTAAGTAAATTTACTTAATTCCTGTGTGGCTTTATTTTTAAACAGGAAGAACACAGAGAAAGGGCAATGGTGGAAAACCCAGTGAAATTTGAATAAGTCTGTAACTTAATAATATAATATCAATGTTAATTTTCTGGTTTTGATCACATTCAACTATGAGTATACAAGGTATTAGTAGAAGGGGAAGCTGAGTGAGGGGTAAAGGGGAACTCTGTGCACTATTTAAGAAACTTTTTTTTTATAACACTGGATTTAGAACAAATAAAAAGTTTTAAAAAGAAGAAAAGAAAACACAATATTCGCCTGGTGGAAATTTTTGAATTTGGAAAATGCAATGCCTGGTACACTATTTAGAAAGCTTGCAGATAGGATTTTCCTTTGCTCCGCCACCCAACCCCAGCCCACTAACAAAGCCAGAACAGATGGCCCACTGACATCTAGTTCAGGCCTTGCTATCTCTCTGAGGAAGAGTCCTCCTCTCTGGTAGCTATAGGTTACCACATCACAGCCAGAACATTTCTGAGAAAATGAATTTAGGAAGCAGACAATGGGAAACTTCCCACAGTAGTGAAATCTCGAAACCTCCTCTCTGACCTTTGAAATCTTGGCAGCCACAAGCTGTGTTCTTGCCAAGAGTCTTCATGCACGCAGCTTCCACGTCTACACGCCCTCATTTAGAGGGTAGACATCCTCCGTGCTCCAGTTACCCCATGCCATCTGTCCATGGCATGAGCTAGCTGAAAGCTCTCTGAAAGTGCCTTCCGAAGCTAATTGAGCTGCTCTAAATATTTGAAGAGACAGACATGGGCTTGCACCAGAGATGGTTTAATAAAATATTTAGAGAGCTTTTTTTCTAATAGCATAGTAGGCCACTTCCTTCTTTCCTCCTCAGGGAAATATGCATCTTATCACTTTATCATCAGAATTGAATTTGACTGGTCTGGGAACCCTGCCATACCATCACAGGCAGAGCAAAGGATAAATTTCTGGGAAATCCTCAGAACCATTTTAAAGCAATTTTGCCAGTGCCGATCATGAAATTCTGGGAACATTCATAAAAATTTATCTATGAAGATAAAGATGCAGAACATATGGAACAGCAATGAACTTGGTCTCCCACCTCTAAACCATAGAGATGGGTTATGTTAAAAATGTGCTTGAGGATCTAAAAGAGAAAACAATCTCTGTTTCAGTATGAAGGACTGCTGCTCCATGGGTAGATTTTGGCACTAAGGTCATCAGAAAAGCAATGATCTCTATCCATGCATGTCCAAGGTTCCTTTTTCTAATGTCTAGACTGTTCCTCCTGGTCATTCTTGGAAATTTCTACTTAATGTAGGTCATATAGTCATTAAACACAACTAATATAGAGGCACACGAGATAATTTTTTTTGAAGCAATTGCTGGGTATGCCACAAGGCACATAAACACTAGGCCTGTCTTTGACCTTCACAGTTCTGTCCTCATGTGATGGCATTGAACCCAAAGCCTGTTCAATACCTGAGCATTTTCTGAATCATTAAGTAAAATTATTAAAAATTAATAAAGTCCTAATTTTAAATATGGTTTGTTTTATCCCAATTCCTTGAAAATTAGTCAGGTTTGGGTATGCATGGAAATCTCTTGATCAGAATCATATAATTAGGACTCTCTACTCTCCAGACATCCTACCCAGATAAAGTAAGATAATTATTTATACAAACATTACCTATTCTTGCTCATTTGTCACTCTTTTATAATTTGGGGGAAATTATTTCCCTTACCTCTTTCTTATTCAGTCTATTATTTATGAAAGTAGATCACCTGCTACTGGTTCCCTAAAATGTTAAACAACTCTTAAGAAGCAGTTTTCTTGGTCTGTACCTATAAACAGTCATCTGATCAGGCTGTTCTCCACAACTATTTCCCATGGTTAGAATAAAGCAAAATGTGATTCTACCACCAGAGTTTTAGAAAATCATTAAGAGGAAGATACTTCACATTTACAAAGATATTATCATAATAAATGAATTTTTTATTAGAACTAAAGGAGTTATATTAATTTTGATCAAGTTGCCTGTTATATTTTATGTCCTTGAGGGATAGATGAATAGATGCTTTTTCACTTTGTAAAATGCAAAAATACTGGCAGAGTCTTCCTTGGCTGGCCTCAAGGGCCATTTATGCCATCCTCTTACCCAAGTTTTCCTCTTACCCAAGTCATATAGTATGTTTTATGGATGAATTAATACACCAGAAACCATTCCAGATCTATTTTCATTAAAGACAATGTGAGAAATTTCTGACCTAAAGACAAACTATGTAGTAGTCACTGACAGAGACAATTAAAACTCTAGAAGATGAGGAAATAAGAATTTATGTAACTCCTATTTGTTTTTCCATGTCCACTGTTCTGTCCCACTTAACAGCAAATTTGCTTTGTATTTCCTTCAGCACAGTGAGGGGACCAGACCCAATGGTCAAAGTACCTGCTCTATCCTGGATTCCAACTCCCTCCCCACCTATATAAGCAAACTGGCTAAGACCACAGCTGTCCTTGTGTTTGCACTACACAACACTGGGGTGAGGGCTGCCTAGTCCTAGCTCTCATCCCCTCCTCCTCTCCTGTCATCTGGATCCTTTTCCTCTTTTACAGAGTCAATATCACCACTTTCATCTGATCATCCAAATCTATACTGCAGATCCCTAGGTATCTCCTAAACCGTAGCTAATTTTAATCACAGTAACTGTAAATATTTATGTGATACTCTAGGCCAGCAGCTTTTTAAGTACCTTACCTATATAAACTCCTTCAATCCTCATAGTTCCATGAAATAAGGTCTAATAAAATGGGCCTGTTATCCTCATTTTACAGATGAACCAACAATCACTTTACCTCCCCTCAGATGGGTCCTTATTTTTTCCCTAAACAAGCTCTTAGAGTCTCTAGTTCTACAAATAAAATAAAATAAAATAAAATTAATAATAATAATACTCAGATCCACCCATCACACTGCCATTGTTTCATACCTAAAAGAAAAATCTAATTATAGCCCATGCTGATTTACAAGTCTTCAGTGTCTCCCTACTGTACCATTTTCTAAAAGTGCACTTAAAATGTGCCTGATAGCATTTTCATAAAATCAAGGCCCAAGCCCACCTCATACCCGGAGAACCAGAATTGCCAGAGTAAAGTTGGAACATGTCTACAAACAGAGTTCTTCTTAGGGTTCCTGTTTAGTATTTCTAATGCAATCCACAACCACTCTGATTCAGAATTGTGCTTTGTTCTGTTTTATTTTGTTGATAACTTTATCGAGGTCTAATTTTTATATCATAAAATACCCATTTTAAATGTCCAAGCTAAAGAATTTTAGTAAATTTAGGGTCAGGCAACTAGAACCACAATTCAATTTTAAAATAGTTTTACAATCCTGTAAGAGATTCTTTGTGCACATTGTAGTGAAGTCTGCTTTCAGCTCCCACTCTCAGGAAAATACTATCTGCTTTCTGTTTACCAATTTGCCTATTCTGGTCATTTCATATAAATGTAATACTGTAATATATAAACTATCAGGTTTGGCAACTTCCACTTAATACAATTTTCTAGTGTTACTTCATTCTGTAAGATATCAGTAGTTTGTTTCTTTTGATTGCTAAATAATATTCCATTGTGTGTATGTACTCCATTTTGCTTAGTCATTTACCATTTGATGGACATTTGGATTGTTTATATCTTTGGAAACTATGAATAATTCTGTTGGAACAGATTTTTATGGGAACATAATTTTCAATTAGCATGGTAATGCATGGGGGTTTCATTTTCTCCACATTGTCACCAACACTTCTAATTACCTTTGTGATAATAGCCATTCTAGTGGTTATGAAATAGTATCTCACTGTGGTTGTACTTAGTGATCACCTAATGAAAAATGTTGTTGTCTTAGTGGCTGTTCATGCATCATATTTGGTGAAATGTTGATTAAAATATTTTCTGACTTTTAAAATGAATTGTTTATTATGTTGTAACAGATCTCTGTGTATTCTAAATATATTTCTTTATCAGAAAAAAATGATTGCAAATATTTTCTCTTAGATTCTTGCTTTTTTATTATGTTAATGTTGTCTTTTGATGAGCAAGAGTTTTATTTTTGACAAAGTCCAATTTATCATTTTTTTATGCATTGTGCGTTTGGTGTCATATCTAAGAACCCACTGCCTAACCCAAGATCACAAAAATTTTTCTCTTTTCTTTTAGAAGTTTTATAATTTTAGCTATTAGAACCATTTTAAATTAATCTATGTATGGTGTAAGGTAATATCTAAACTCACTGTTCTGTTTTGCACTTGGATATCTGATTGTCCCAGTACTTATTGTTGAAAAAAATATATATAGTTACCCCTTTGAATTGCCTTGAAATCTTTGTTGAAAAATCAATGGACCACAAATAGAAGGGTTTTGTTTGGGGACCTCTTAATTTTTATCCATTGTTCTATTTGTCTATTCTAAGCCGATACCACACAGTCTGATTAATGTAAGCTTACAATAAGTTTTGAACTAAATAGTGTAAGTTCTCTAACTTTCTCTTCTTTGAAATTTCTTGGTCCTGGATGCTTTACATTTTCATACCTATTTTAAGATCAGTTTGTCAATTTCTATGGGAGAAAAAGCCTGTAGTGAGAGACCATATTAAATCTACAGATCAATTGCATAATTACCATCTTAACGATATTGAGTCTTCCAGTTCATCAACATGTGATGTCTCTCTATTTATTTCAATCTTCCTTAATTTCTCATATCCACATTTTATAGTTTTTAGCATATACTTCTTACCCTTCTTTTGTTATGTTAATTCCTAAGTGTTTTATACTTTGGGGTGTTATTTTCATTGTTAAATTGTGGGTGATTATAAAATAAAGCATGAGGTAAACAAAAAAAATTGTCGGTGATTAATATAAGGAATTACAATTATTTTTGTAGGTTACTGGTTTATATAAAACAAAATCTTATCATCTTAAGACACAGTATTTCATGTTACATACACATTAAAAAATTCCGTGATATAATCTCTGCCTTGATACTTAAAATACTTGATACTTGCATGATGTGTCAATATCACTTCCTAGCATTTGTAACTTAGAATATATGTTCCTTTAGTACTGGACTTTTGATAGTAGCCTGCAACACTTTAGTGTTTCTTCCTTAAATTTAACTTATGTCTTAGTCTAGGCATAGCCTCATCCTATAAGCCCTTCCCCTATGTGCCGTACCACCTGCTTTCCATTGTGAAATACATGTGTATGTGCATTGTTATTTCTACAATGCATTGTAACTAAGTTCTTACATGTGCATCCTGAGAAAACTAAGTCATCAGAAATAGTGAAGCATACTAACAGTTCATTGATATCTATCTTCCTCCAATTTTGGCGGGGGGGCACATAGCAAAATAAAGGCTGTATTTGCCTGCTCCCCTTGCAATTAGGAGTATGACTATCTTATGGCCAATGAGCAGGATTTCCTGAAGCAGCTTCAGAAAACTTCCTTTAAAAACAACCAGTGTGCACCTTTTCTCTTACCTCCTTATCCCATGCTCCTTTTTTTTCCAGCTAGAAGGAGACCTGATAAATGAGGCTGCAGCAGCCATCCTGATCATGCAGTGACTGAGAAGAGAAGCCCACAGATGGTAAAGCCACACTATGAAAAGTGCCTGGATCTCCATATACCTCCCTAGACTACCTACTTCTGAGATTTTCATGGGAAAGACACACAGTTCTCCCTGTCTTAAGATGTAGTTCCTTGGTTATTTATTGCCTCTTGGCAAATTTAGTCCAAAGACATAGACATCACATCTGATTTCATCCTCAGTACCAGGTACTGTGCCTAGCACATAGTGGTACTTAATTAGTATTTGCTGATTTGCTGCCAAGGAGCAGCAAAAGTTAAAAAATAAAATAAAATCAAAAGGCTGCATGAGATATTAATTTCCAATTAATTTATAATTTCATGCTACTCCATACTGTGTCACCAGATCTATCATGAGGATACTACAATCATCATGTTTGCTATACAATTTGGCCTTCAGAAGTCTCTTGGATTTTTAAATTTAATTTCTATTTTAATTTATTTATGATGAGATTAATAAGCTGTTTGGTTTTTAACGTAGCATTAAAAAAAGCAAATTTATTCAATGATTTCATGGATATTCAAGAGACAGAAGGCCTGTAATTGACTATAATAATAGATCTCACAAAAAAAAAAAATCATGGAATTGATACTGACAATAGAATTCCAGCGATTAAACAATTTGATTCCATAGATAACAAAGCTGAGATTCAGAGAGATGGCATGGCTAATTCCAGGTCACACAAACATTGAATGTCAGGACTGATGTCAGATCCCATTTAATCTGACTTCCCACGTGGTAGTCCTGGAATCAGGGTGCCTTTGGTTGTAAAGAGCAAACCACCAACGGAAGCAAGAAGCCTTTAAAAAAAAATCTAAGAATTTACAGGATCCAAAGCTTGGAACAGACAGGAACTAGGCAGCTCTGTTCCTGCCTTGTTTCCATGGTGATATCAGCTACTGGGCTCAGGCTGATGTGACCAAGGGAATGAATGAATAAACTCCAACAATGTTTATTGTTCTTTTTTTTTTTTTTCATTCCGATTGTGGAAGACACTTTAACACTCAGTGAACATTTCCCTCCCTACTTTTTTCCTTGCGGACTGCATCTGCTCCCTGGGATTTTGGCTAAGAATGCTAGGCACCCATTTTTCCTGTTTCCCTTAACCCACTGTAAGTAGTGAGACACTAAGGAGAGTCTGCGAAAAAATGCTTTCGGAAGTGTTTGTTTTCAGGAAGGAGAGCAGAGGAAAGGAGAATTCGTTTTCAGGCTTATCCTGGCTACTCCCTCACTTTCTGCTTTTACATGCTTTTTTAAAATTTGTTTTTGTTAGGAACCATGGGGTAAAACAAACTGGAGAACAAGAAGCCAACCCTTTGAGGAGAGCTGAAAGTGGCATGTTAAGTCCTCTATGATATTCTTGAAGGCAGAATTAGACAGGCAGTGAGCATAGATAGGTAAATCAAGTCAAGTCGGATCAAGGAGACCAATTTTGAGTGAGTCCAGGAAGTAGGAGACCGTCCCCTGAAGGATTGAAATGTTAATTCCTTCAAAGCCCTTCCTCCACCCTTATCAAGAACCTCCCCCTGCTCCAACCAGTTGCTAAGGCAACCTGTCCCAGCCATTGCCCCTCCCTAGAGGAAGCTATAAGGTTAATTAATGTGTCCTTGGCTGCTCCATCTAGCCTTTCCCCTTTCAGCCCACCTGTTTCCCACCTTTTGACCATCCATCCCTCAAAGTCCTGGGCCTCGTCAAATGCCTAGTCACCTATGCAGGATGGAGAAAGATAAGGAGGAAGAGGGCAGAAGAACAAAGGAAGCCTAGGACATATAAAAAGGGCAGAACACCTGGCTTCTTGGAATACCAGGATACCAGCAATGGCCCCCTTCTCCCTCCCAGGAGAAGTCTCTGTTTCCCCTTTTTAAATAAACCCTGCTTTATATGCTTGCCTCAGTATGCTTCTCTAATGTTCAAACTTCAACATGTGAGGAAGCAGAACCAGCAGTATCATTCTGAGCCAATGACCCTCCCCCACCACTCAACCTTCTCCCTCCAGTTCCTTTGTTATGTGGCATCATATATTAATTGCTTGGACCCACAATAAGTTCATTCATCTCCTGCTTCTAGCCACAAAGCATCCCAGTCCATACACTGATCCATGAACAGACACACTGATTAGCCAATTCTGGATTCTGGGCCTGCTTCTGAGCAAAAAGGACAGCAGGAGAAATAATCCAGCAGAAGCAGACTCTAGGAATCTCAGGCTTTATGTAGAAAGAAGCCAAGCACTTTGATTTTCTTCCCCACTAGGTTATTGCTAGGAAAGGGGAGAGGGCAGAATATCCTTAAGGAGCAAATATCTCTAATTCATACATAGAATATTATTCTATATTGCTGATATTTCATAAACATAATTAAATAACTTAATGCATGATTATCATAAAGTAATTGGCCACTAAATGAAAGCATACATGTAAGCACCCAAAAAGAATCAGTGTACTAATTTATTTTTTGTTACTATAACAACAGTACTACAGACTAACTTCATTAAAAAAAAAAAGGTTTATTTGGTTCATAGTTCTAGAGATTCAAGGACATGACTCTGGCATCAGCTTGGCTCTGGTGAGGACCTCATGGCACATGGCATGTGGGGGACCACATATGGGAGGAAGATATTACGTCTTAAAAGAGGAAGCCATGGAGCAATTTAAGGGTCAGATCTGCTCCTATGACAACATGAAAATTAACTCAGGGTTCAGAGGAACTATGTTGATTAATACTGAGGGTAGTACCTACAATAACCTAAGGATCTCACACCAGCTCTCATCTCTTAAAGGTCCATACTGCCTCCCAACATTGCCACTCTGGAGACTGCAAACCCTTGGGGAACAAAGCACATCTAAACCACAATAAGCAGGTACCTTGTGTTTTCATGTGGAAACTAGTAGCAAGCAAGATGCACAGTGGAAGACTGTATTATATAACATGTTATTTTGCATTTCAGGGTGTTTTTTTTTTCAACGTATAGAATTAGACAAGAAGAAAATTTAACCTAGTTAACTAATCTCTACCTGTGATGAAAAAGAAGAGGTCATGATAACTGTCAGAAGGAACCTGAAGGCATTTTGATGTCAGGTTTTCCTGCAGCCAGGAGGCCAGCATGAGTCCTCGGAAGACTCCTGAACATGAGGGGAAGAGGCTCAAGGATCAGGGCAGAGATTTGTTTACTTAATATCTGTTCCCAAGTGATACAATTTTATCTATGTGTATAATATCATAATTTAAAATTATAATAGCATATTATAAAACTATAATATTATAATGAAAGTTGCAATGTTACAATTTTTCATCATATTTTAATATTATAATTATGATAATATTTCTAATTATACATATAATTCTTAACTACATAGATGATGAGGTGCAAACATGCATACATGTACACATACATTTTTCAGGTTCATATTTCTGAGGTCTAATCTTTTACATGGTTACAATCTTAGAAATGGCAATCTATGATTTTGTCATTTTTTAGTGCTGCGTAATACTCCATGGTGTATAAATGCCACATTTTTTTTATCCATTCATCTATTGAAGGGCATCTGGGTTGGTTCCACAGTCTAGCAATTGTGAATTGTGCTGCTATGAACATCGATGTAGCAGTATCCCTGTAGTAAGCTCTTTTAAGGTCTTCAGGGTTGGATGGCACTAGAGCAGATTATGTTTAGTGAAGCTAGCCAATCCCTAAAAAACAAATACCAAATGTCTTCTTTGATATAATGAGAGCAACTAAGAACAGAGCAGGGAGGAAGAGCAGGAAGAAAAGATTAACATTAAACAGATACATGAGGTGGGAGGGAAAGGGAGAGAAAAGGGAAATTGCATGGTAATGGAGGGAGACCCTCATTGTTATACAAAATTACATATAAGAGGGGAATAGGAAAATAAACAAGGAGAGAAATGAATTACAGTAGATGGGGTAGAGAGAGAAGATGGGAGGGGAGGGGAGGGGGGATAGTAGAGGATAGGAAAGGTAGCAGAATACAACAGTTACTAATAGGGCATTATGTAAAAATGTGGATGTGTAACCGATGTGATTCTGCAATCTGTATTTGGGGTAAAATTGGGAGTTCATAACCAACTTGAATCTAATGTATGAAATATGATATGTCAAGAGCTTTGTAATGTTTTGAACAACCAATAAAAAAAAAGAAATGGCAATCTATAGGTTTTGTTTCCTTTCAAGTAACATTTGCACACTTATGTACATATTTACATATGTAACATCTGTGACCATGTTTGCAGAACAAAGCCTCTAGCTCTATCAGACACATCTATTACTTACATCCAGCCCAGGTCACAACCACATAAGCCTAATTGAGACACGGAGTCCACCTGTGCACCTGCTGGCAAGTTGCCTAAACTAAGACCAGTTCCCAGAGTTATTCAGAGCATGGATGCCATACTTCTTGTTCTGCTTTGGTGTCCACCAAGATACTTGCCTATGTCAGTGACTGGCATCAGATGACGCAACTGTTTTGCCATGTGGTTTTTTCCTTCGTGAAACACTTAGTTTTTCCCTGGCCGTCTGTCTGGCACTGAGTCAGCCATTTTACTTTTTGGGGCCTCATGTTCATCCTCTGTGAAATGATGAGACTGGACTTTTGGACCTCCTATATTCTCTATTAAGAGTCTATAGACTTCTGCACATGAGTCATATGTAATATAGAGTATGGCGTTTATTTCTTAATTTTATATTTACAGTCTATAGGCACATTAGTATGAACAAGGAAGAACTCCTTTTAAATGATGCCTGTTATCTGTCACCAAATCAGAGTTAAGCCATGGTTTGATTTGACAGAATATGAAGATTCCAGGACTAAGCAAACTCAAGTGGAGGGATCCGGCATTACCCCAAGTAAGTCATAAAAAGTAATATGAGATTGCTTTGAATTTGCAGCTGACATAGGTTAAAACCTGAATAAAGGTGAGCAGAAAACCTACAGGAAGAAATTTTTACATAGATCAAGGATCAACAGAATTCTAAGATCCAAACACAGTCTATCGGATATTCAAGGAATATAAATTTAAGGAGCAAATTTTATGTCTTGTGCTAAGGAGAAAGACCATTTTCATTTCCCCCAAAGCTAAGCTTTTTTTTTTTTAATTAAGTAGCAGTTCCCACAGAGAATAATGTACAACAAACACTTGTTAAAGGTCTTTAGAGAAAGTGATTTAATTGCATAGGCAATGGCTGGGTCAAAGACGATTGTGCAAACCAGAGAAAGAATGAAAGAAGAGAAAATATGGAAATAAAGCATTAGTTAATAATCCAGCCCTAGGTATTGTGCCTATAAGGACAATAAATCAGAAGCTTTGAGATTTTTTTTCCCTATTCCTAAAACATCCTAGAATTAGGCATTAAATCTGTGTCACAGAATTTTCAATCCAAAGTCAGAATACTTAATTGAAAACTAATTTATATTAGAAGTTATAATTCATGGAAAAATAAAATTTAGGGTCTCAACTCACTTCCACTCTGGCTCAGATTACCCACAGTGATAATGGCTTCAGGCAGGCAAATGGTGCCAAACTTCACCCCATCTGAGGCAAAGTGTATGTGACCCGGTGTCAGTAGCTTTCAACTCTACCCACATAGCTGGCAACTCTTTAGAGTTTCCATCAGAATGTCTACAGGGGCAAGTAGATTTAAGAAGAGTACTTTATATGCTTGTATTTTCTAATATAAACCACAGAAACTGGGACACCACCAAACCATCTTGGCAGGAGGAAATAACAGAAGATAAATTTAAAAACTTTATTGAGTGACCTATTTTTTGATTAAAATACTTAATTTAAAAATTGGACTTAAAAACAATTGTTGAGAAATCCTCTCTTCAGTATTGGATGGAGATGTTCCACCAGGAGAGGTGGGGAGAAGGGGTGACCAGGCAACCAGAGCAGTTCCAACCGCACCTGGTTTACCTAGTATAATTCAAAATACTGTGCTGGAGGAGAAGTTAGTATAAGACAAAGCCGCAGTCATAATCTGAGTCAAGAAAGTTGTCCGGGCAACCCTTTTTACTTTGTCCTAGAATCCTCTAAGAAAGAAAGTTCTCCTTGGGATCTTCTGGGAGCTCCAACCAGCTTGGCCAAGGCAATACTTACCAAGAGTTTTTCAGATATCCTGAAATAAATCATTTTCTCTGCATGCATTTAAAACTTCAGCTACCAGGACAGTTCTTGGGAGGAAACCTGGAAGTTGAGGGGAAAATTCACTTTCTTTGCTCCTCTCTCCCCACAGTTCCTTCTGTGGAGGGCCTCAAGGCTACAAGGGAAGCAGATGCACCCAGAGAAAATGACAGTTCAGTTTGGAAAGTGCTGGAAGAGAAACATGGTGCTGGTGTCATGGAAGTCAGGGAAGTGCTGGGTGACCTAGACAGTATTGTGTGGTACTTGTGTTTGTGTACATGAATTTAGAGATGTGGGAAAGAGAAAAAAGAAGAGAAAGCAATAGCAATTACAACTTCTGCACTCTGAAGTATTATCTTATACAGATAGGTTTTTGTGAATACAGCATGGCCTTGTTTTCAACCAACCAACCTTGAGGACCAACTACTCAGGGACCAACTATACTGTGTCATCAATACAGACCCAAAGACAATATTATTGCATACACAGTTGTCTCAAGAATTTTGAAAAATACTATTTTCCCTTATAACAATTGTATTAACCCTCCTTTCAATCAATCCACTAAATCTACTGAATAATTCAGAAAGAGACAATAAGAAAAAGAGAGAAAACTAAAAATTCACAAAGTGAATATATGTATAAAGTTCGGACATATTAAAAGCTGGAAAGATAGACACTGAAGAGTCCAATGAATTTTTTTTGGAATTTGTTATAGAACACTTTAAACTCCCTTCCATATTTAATTGGCCACTAAATCTCTAAATAGGTCTTGAGTATCTGTCTCTCATGCATATTCCCTCTCCCTCTCCCCCTCCTCTTCCCCCTCCTCCTCCCTCACCATTTCTCTCTCCCTCTTTTCACCTTTGAACCTGAAACCGCTCAAAATCTTAATCCTCATTACCACTGGGCTGGTTCCATGTCATTACCTCTCTTGTTCAACTCTAGACAACTCCCTCTGCTGGTTAGCGTCTTTGTGTACTCCATCCAGATTTCCTCCACTGAATACATAGAATGTCATAAATTTAAAAATCTTTCACTATCTTCTCCCAACAGTCTCTCAGGATAGAGTCCAACAACTTTAGTCTCATTTTTACAGCCCTTTATAATATCTTTTCTTAAAATTTGCTCACTTTGTGCTGTATGTTCCAGACAAATGAACCATGCCGTATCCAAACATGCCATGGTCTTAGGTATCTCAGTCATCTCTTTTTACTTGCTACCTCTATTGCCAAGGATGAGCAGACCTCTGTTCTTAGTCCAGATAAGTGCTTCTCAAGGGATATAAACAGTAGCAGCAAAGGAACTTATTAGAAATGCAAACCATCAGGTTTAATTTCAGACCTCTTGAATAAGAAATTCTGAGGGTGGAACCAACAATCTGTAAATACAAACTATCTTGCTTATTCTTGCCATTTGTTGTGCTCAAATAACAGAAAAATCATGAAATAACTAGCAGATCATCAACTACCTTGACTACATATTGGCACATATGTGGCAGAAGTGAAGGCCACTGGGTTGCTTGTTCAGACACATGTTTGGTATCTGTGACCATATTTGAGGAGCAAAGTCTCTAGCTCTATCAGACACATCTACTACTCACAGTCAGCCCAGGTCACAACCATGTGAGCTCTAACTGAGGCATGGAATCCACTTGTCTACCTGCTGGCAGGTTGCCTAAATTAGGACCAGTTCCCAGAGTTACTCAGAACATGCATGCCATTCTTCTTGTTCTGCCTTGATGTCCACAGAAGTTTTGAGAGAAGTGAATGAGTAATGGGAAGCGCTCTCATAATTTGAGAAGTCAGATAAACATCATAAAAAAAAGGAGCATTTGGTGTCCTGACATTAAATAGTTCAATCTCATCATTTCACAGAGGATGAACATGAGGCCCAAAAAAGTAAAAGTGACTTACTCAGTGCCAGACAGATGGCCAGGGAAAAACCAAAGTGTTTCAGGAAGAAAAAGTCACACGACAAAAACAGTTACATCATCTGATGTCAATCAATGACATAGGCAAGTACCTTGGTAGACACCAAGGCAGAACAAGAAGTATGGCATCTGAATGCTCTGAATAACTCTGGGAACTGGTCCTAATTTAGGCAACCTGTCAGCAGGTGGACAGGTAGACTCCACGCCTCAGTTATGCCTACGTGGTTGTGACCTGGGCTGGATGTAAGTAATAGAGGTGTCTGATAGAGCTAGAGGCTTTGTTCCTCAAACACGGTCACAGATACCAAACATGTAAATACTTCCGTGAGTGTGCATATGTTACTTGGAAGAAAACAAAACCTATCAGATTTGAACTAGATTGCCACTTCTAAGATTGTAACCGTGTAAAAGATTAGACCTAAAAATACAAACTGGAAAACTGTATGTGTTTTTATATCTCTTCTAACATATATAGTTAAGAATTATATATAATAAGATAATTATAATATTAAAAATATAGTGAAAATATAACATTACAATGTTCAGTATAACATTATAGTGTTTTATTGTGTAATTTTAAATTGCAACATTAAAAACAGATAAAATTGTATTATTTGGGAGCAAATATTAAAGCAAACAAATCATTTCCCTACTTCCTGTTCCTCCTCTCCTCCTCATGTTCAGGAGTCTTCGGAGGACTTGTGCTGGCCTCCCCAGCTGCAGAAAAACCTGACATATCAAAATGCTTTCAGGTTCCTTCCAAGTTGCTATCATCCCTTCATCTTCATCTCAGGTTGTCCAGATGCCCTACCAAGAGGTCAGAGCTAATTAACAGAACAACTTCTAGTTGCCCTTCTAACATTCATCAGCTGAAACAGTCTGTTTGTTGCCCTCTGGGTCCTCTGCAGTAAGACCTTCTGCTTTGCTATAGTGAGGAAGAAACCAGAGAGAGAGCCCTGCCCCAAACTTACTTGCCCAAAAGGAAGACAAAGTTTCCATCTGACAATTCAACCAAAGGAAACAGAACTTCTTGATCTCTGTCCCTACTCTGACCTTTTCATTCTAAGTAGGATTGTCGCTTTTTTCCATAAACACTATCCAAAATGCCTCAGCAGATAAATTCAGCTTAAATATTCTTGAGACATAAATTGGCTGGAGGTGCTTTCTGTTTCAACTTACGTTCCATGGACTCCAGTGGCACAGAGCTAAGGCAGCATGTCTGTGCAGCTGCCCCTTTTAAAGGAGGTTGCTTTGTTCATCACCTTGATCTCCTAGGATTGCTTGTCGGCCCCATGGAATAGCACTTAGAACCGTAACACACTTGGCAAAACACCTTTGGGAAACTCTGTGTGTAAGCCATATAAGATTGATATACTCCCACCCTGCTACCAATGACCCAGATATGGGGGCAAATTGATATACCTGTCTACACGTGTTAACAGACTGCTCTTGGCCATGTTTCCATGAGGCATGTTCTTTTGCATGGTTACTGCCTGAGAAGCAACCACCTAAGGTGAATCCAACATATTTTGTTTTCTTACAAGTAAGGATATGTTTGACTTTCTTTTATGAACATGTGTAATATCAGTTGCTCCTCTTGCATTTTCCTTCCTGTCTTTTGTTCATGCTTCTCCCACTCTCATTCCCCAACCCAACCTTGATTTCTCTATTTATCCTCCAGAACGTGATTTATGCACAAGTCTGTTCCCAGCATTTGAACTAAAGAAGCAGAGTGGATTACTGTCACCAGTGCTATATCGGACATTGCATGAAATGTCCCTCCAACCTGACACCTCCTCTCCCTCCGTAGCCAATAAGCCACCCAGAAGTAAGGATTCTTTTTTCACGATATAGGCCATGGAAAGGAGTCTGAATGCTATTCTAAGTATGGTAGGAAACCACTGTTTGGTGGTTTAGAAGGAAAATTACATGATTTGAATTCCACTTTTAAATTGCCTCTCAGGTTTCTAGGGAATAGAGGAATAGAAGGAGAAAAACCATGTAGAGGGTTACTGGGCCACATGACCACAGGGGAAGGAAATGGATGGATTTAGGATATATTTAGTAATGTAACAGTAAGACAGTAGTTAATGTCTTAGAAGAAAGGGAAAAGGGATGAATCAAAGAAGATATCTAGATTGTTATTTGAGCAACCGAATCCTGAGGGTTGCCCACTCATGACACAAAGTAATAGAGAGGTCAAAGAAATCTAGGAAAGAGAAGGAAATCAAGAGTTGTGTTTCATGGGGCTGGGGATGTGGCTCAAGCGGTAGCGAGCTCGCTGGCATGCACAGGGCCCTGGGTTCAATCCTCAACACCACATAAAAATAAAAAAGAAATATGTAGATATTGTGTCCACCTAAAACTAAAAAATAAATATTAAAAAAAGAGTTGTGTTTCAGCCATATTAGGTATCAGATGACTACTAAAAATGCAAATAGAACTGAGTGAAGACAATCATCTCATTTCAATGGGAAGGCAAGAAGATGGAAACCCCATCATTTTGTAGCATTCACAGAATTTTCTACTGCAAGAAGTAAACACTTGATTTTGCCTTGGAGGCAGACCATCTCATTATTCAGAGAACATTTTTTTTCCAGAAGGACCACGAGATATGCAAATGTACAGCAAAGATCCTTTTTCTGGGTACAGAGGTGTTAGAAGCTAAAAATAATAGAGCATGATGATGTAAAAGAGATCCTTTGTGGTGTACAGAGTGGAAGTAGACTATTTCCTTTTGAGCAAGACTCCCTTCCCATGTATGATTTGAACTCTCCTATACAGGTGCTTTTTTTTTTTTTTGGAAAGGTATATTTCCATGGTAATAAAATGTGGATGAGAACTGTATGAGCTATCACAGAGGAGACCAGGAATTGATATCCCTAAATACCCAGTTACTCAGGAGGCTAAGGTGGAAAGATTATTTGAACCTAGGAGTTTAAAGCCAGCCTAGGCGACTTAGTGAAACCCCTATCTCAGAAAAGAAAGAAAGAAAAGCACAAGAATGTGTAGATTACAGAGTTTGCATCAAAATGAGACAGGATTACAGAAAGTTTATTTACCTCTTCCTACTTGCTGTGGGATTTCTGGAAAATAACTCAAGATTTATACAATTATTCTAGTTCTTCCCTATTGTGGTCTTCAATGATTGTGTGGTTGAAATCATAGAACAAACCTATGTGCCTGTGGGTAGAATGTAAAATTTCTTCTAAAGTAGATATTTTTACTGTCCTTATTGCAATGAAGAGATCAATTCTGATGTCAAAACAAGATTTAAGAAGGCATGTATTGCTGGGCATTGTGGTGCACACCTGCAATCCCAGATCCTCAAGAGACAGGAGGATCACAAGTTCAAGGTCAGCCTGGGCAAAATAGTGAGATGCTGGATGCTGTCTCAAAATAAAAAATAAAAGGAGCTGGGAAAGTAGTTCAATGGCAGAGCCCCCTGGGTTCAATCTCCAGTACAACAAAAACAACAAAGAAAAAACACGTGTCTTAAACTAAAAGGAATGGAGATGATAACAACAAATCTTCCTCTTCCTTGGAGACTTGGAGGCAACATGGCTCTGGATTTTGAGTAATACCTGCATGTGAACAGTCCTTTGAGAGTGGAGATATATATATATATAGTGTCATTCATATTACATAAAGAAATATGAGAAAATATGCAAAACCAGTGACATGTTCTTTAAGAATGCAAATATATGTGATAAGACTGAAAGAAGAATGAGGGAATCGTAAATACAAAATTCAGGATAAATAACTTTAGAGGAAGGAGAAAGTCATAAACTTGGGAGGGCTTCAAAGTTGTATTTCTTAATCTTGATGGCAAGATTTTATCGAAGTGTTATTCCATATGACACATGTATGTTTTGCACTATCCTTTTCTATTTAATATGTAATAAAAATGACTTTTAAAACAGCAAACAATTTGATTGAGGTGGAAGAATAATGCTGAAATTAAATCTCACACTAGTCAAACAGAGGGAAAGTACTTAGATTTCTTTTTCTTTTACAGTTGTATAATTGGTTCCTTATTTAAACAATTCTACTTTCACCCTATGGACTGCAAAACAATGTCCTAATGATGAGCAGCCATCAATGTAAACCTATTAATATTCCATTTTTTTGACATGCATCTCCTACAAAGTAACTAAAGCATTTGAAAATGTGAGGATACACGGTGTTTGGAGAAAAATACCATGGAAAATTATGTAGGCGGTGCCTTCCTCTTGTACCCCTGCACTGTATTTCCAGGTCTTTCCCTTGCTCCAGCTGTCGCTACTTGAGGTAAGCACTGCACCTTTATAGTACCAGGCCTCTTGACAAATGGTTGTTTAAAGAGTGTTTGCACACCTGTCAGATGGTGCCTATCATTTTTCGAGTAACAAATATAAAAGTCTAATAACTTGAGGAAAAACTAACCTGTACAAACCAAGAAAAAATTGGTGCCATCAGAAGTTAACAAATGATGATGAGGAGCCCTGTGACTATCTGAAAGAATCTCTGAACAGCAAGTGATTCTGTTGCATTTGTTATTTTATTTTTGAAACAATAATTATATATGTAAGTGGAATTCAGTGTCATTTTTCCATACATGTATACAGCCTTCAGTGACCATATCCAACCACCTTCTTCTACACTCACACCACCACCCCTCCCAGCACCATTTCTAGTCCCTAGTGACCACTATTATACTTTTGGGTCAACTTTTTGTTTGTTTCTGAGTAAGAGAGAGAACATGTGATACTTACCTTTCTGTCTGGCTTCACTTAATAGGATGTCCTCCATTTCCTTCCATTTTGTAGCCAATGAAAGGATTTCATTCTCCCTTATGACTGAATAACACTGCATTATTGGTATATATGGTGTGTGTGTGTGTGTGTGTGTGTATTTTCCTTATTTATCATCTGTTGATAATACCCAGGCTGCCTCCATATCTAAGCTGCATGCACTTATTATTTACCTGTCTGTCTCACCTTTTCATTTGAAAGGCAAAGACTATGCCTTACTCATATTTGAACTGGATGAGAACCATTAGTGTTTACTTGGCATATTTACACGCAGCACACCATTAGAAGGGAAGAAACAATAGAATCTGGTGTTCTTTTCAGTAAGAGAGACAGGTGACACATGAAAGCCAATGTGGCTAGGAGAATGGTTTTTGTCTAGCCTGAATCCCCATGTTGTATGCTTTTGTTCCACATTGTTTGATGGAAACTTGTACCATTTCTTGCTTCTTGCAGGATGCTTAGTGGCTGTGGATCTCTATGACATTAACATTCTTTTGGGAATTCTGATGATAAGAGGGATGTCACTTCCCATTAGACAAGAGTCACTTTCTGGTTGTAGTGGAAATTAAAGTAAAACCCTAATTGTTCAAGAGGCAAAGAGGAAAGTCCACTTCCTCTAATCCTGTAGTAAATAGCACCTGTCAACAGAATTACTATCTGATGACTTTATGTTCACCATTATGCCAGCTGTTTTCATGGGCCACAGCACATGTTTCTCTCTCACTATAAATCTAATTCATGGTGCATGAGCTTGAGAAAAATGTGGGCCATATTTTGAAATATGAATACTGAAAATCTCCAGGTGTTTTGATTCTAGGGTCCTTTTTCTTCCTCCATAAAAACCTGATGATTTAGAAGTTAGAAATAAAGAAAGACCCTATTATTTGTTTCATAGAGGCAGAAAAGGAAAAATCAGAGAAGACCTAAGAAACCCATGACTCTAGAAACAAGGATGACAATGTCCCATGTGATTAGGAAATTGAGGGGAACAAAAGACTAGGAATGGAATATAGTCCTCACCACATGACCTAAAATGAGGACTTCAGCAAATACCTACAGTACGGGCAGCATGCTATACATGCATACCCATTCAGCACAATTCACAATAGCCAAGTTATAAAATCAGTCTAGATGTCCATCTACAGATAAATAGATAAATAAAATGTGATACACACACATACACACACGATGGAGTTTTATGTGACTATAGAGAAGAATGAAATAAGTCATTTGCAGGAAAATGGATGGAAATGAAGAGCCTAAAGTTAATCAAAATAAGTCAGACTAGAAAGTCAAGGGTCATATGTTTTCTCTCATATATGGGAACTAGAAAGAAAAAAGGAAAATAAAACATTGGGAGAATCACCAGAAAATAGAAGATATATCAATAGAATAGAAGAAGTGAGGAATAAGGGGAAGAGGAGAGCAAGGTACTAGGGAATGAAACTAACCATATTATATTAAGCACATGTATGAATATGTCAAATGAATCCCACTATTATGTATAATTATTATGAAAAAAATTAAAGAAATTGAGGAAAAGAACATTAAGCAGAGATAACTGGTTTTGAAGGTTGATGGATACTGTTAAGAAATTAATGCTGAAGCCATGCTCTAAAGGGGTAAGACAGACTTGGGAGGGGTCTAGGAGGTGATAAGGTCATGTGTAGACAATGGAATCCAGAAAGTACAAGAGATTCTCTCGAGTTGTACTTTAGTCAGTTTGGGCTACTATAACAGAGTACCATAGACTGGGTGGCTTAAATAACAAAAAACTATTTATCACATTTCTGGACACCAAAAAGCCCATGATCAGATTCTGGTGAGGGCCCTCTTCCTGACTTGCAGATGGTAACTTCAAGGTCTGCACTCACATGATAGAGAATGAGCACTGAGGTTCCTTTATCTCTTTTTATAAGGGCATCAATCTGATGACCTCATCCAAACCCAAATAACTCTCAAAGGCCTCAACTCCAAATGACACCATGTAAGAAACTGGTGCTACAACATATGAGTGCAGTCCCTAGGAATCTATCTTTTGGAGTTTCAGTTGTATAAATCCTATGAATTAGTTACAAGATGCTGACTGTATTTTAACCTAGTAAATTATAAATCCATAATGATATAGTAAATCCTGAGTTCTGGAAACCAACATTTCTGATATTTCCCAAGAAATATTCACTTTATTGCTGAGGCTGATGCTAAAACTCACCAAACATATGCTGAATCAAGCAGAGTATCGCTGGTTCTGAATCAGCTGTGTCCAATTTTATAAGATATAAATAAATGTATTTTTAAGCTTCTCCTGGAAATGAAAAACCCACAACATACATCATGAAGTTTCAGAACTGTGAGATCATCTCATCCAACCAACGCCTTGGAGAGGCGAAGAAGGACAGAAGAGGACTGTTAAAATCATCTCTTTGAGCCTGAGGATGAATAATCTTAGGAACAAGTTTGCTAAAGTTCTGACTATTCTTCTAAATAAGTGAACAACACCTTCCTCTGATCCTGATTATATAATTATTAGTCAGCAGCTACTGTTTTCCAATTCATCTGGGTGATAAATGTGAAAGAGTACAAGCAGAATAGTGCCAGTTCTGAATCGGCTCAGCCCAACTTGATGAGATATAAATAAATGTATTTTGAGCTCCTCCTAGGAATGAAAACCTATCTAATGTTTCATTCCTGAAACCAGGTTTTGTAGAAGAGAGACTGCCATGAATCATCACCTTTCCCCATTATCATTGACAGGTGTAGTTAGTAATGCCCAGGACTTGGTGACAGTGTTGTTCAACCCGGACCCAAAAGAATTCCAGGAATGGACTACCTGGGACAGGAACTGCTAGCTAAACAAAAGGCATTCTCAAGGCAGACAGAAAGAGGAGCAGGCCCTGAACTTAAGGGAACAACAAAAATTACAACAATTACTATGTTAAATCTGGGTGAAGGAGGTGGAGAGGAACTGTCAACAGGATTTAGGAGCCCACAGTCCAAACTGCAGGCAGGACTCATTCCCTCAGAGATTTGTGAAATGCTTCTTTCTTTAGATAGGTGCAGAGAGCCTAGGGCTCTGAATTCCTGTTTGACTAGAAAGAGGATCTTTTCTTCCTTTATACACTACTAAATTTCCCAAATGGATGCTCACTAAGGAAACGTGGATTGCAAGAAAAATAAATAAATAAAAGTTTAAAACCTGGGTAATTCCATTTGCAAGCAAAAAATAAAAATAAAAAAAGATCCTGTCTGGGATTTCAAAATATTTTTAGGAAAGTAATCGCTATACCTTGAAAATTTGAGATACCAAAGATGTAGGAAAAATACACCAAGTCCCTGAAAAATGGCAGAAACTAAAAAGTGGAAAAGTTGGAAGCAATAATAGAACTAGACATGGGCCAAGTAAAGCTTCTAGATCTTTGAAGTTCACCAGTTAGGAAAGCCTCTTCTGTAATGCTATAGCACCCCACCCCCAAATAAGTAAACTCACATGCAGCAAGTCTGAACCATTACTTTCCTACTTACGTAAGACAATATGAAAAATTAGGATATCAATATTTCAAATTGTACGCACAATTTAAAATTATGTATCTCTAGAATGGCTCTGGTGGTTATAAAATTTATATTCTTGCTCTTAAAAAAGAGAAATTGTTTAAAATACTTTTATGCTCTGAACATCATTTTATCCAATAGCTGGTAGGATTTCAAAGAGCCTTTCTCTCAGAAAAGTATCAAAAACTGTTATCCACTTAAATACATAACAGCCAGTCATTGAGAATGAGGATCCATTGTAACTAAGAGGAATCCCTTCTGATCCCTTATTTACAATAGCATTATTCCTTCAAAAAACTTAGTTCAGACTGTTTTAACAAAATTACCATAGACCAGGAGATTTACACAGTAGAAATTAATTTTTTTTTCACACTTCTGAAGGCTAAAAAAATCTAAGATCAAGGTGCTGTCAGGTCTAGTGTCTGGTAAGGCACCCTTCAGGCTTTCAGACAGGTGTCTTCTAACCATGCCCTTACGTAATAGAGACCAGAGAGAGCAAGAAGCTTTTTGTATTTTCTTACAAGGGCACAATCATGGGGTTCCAGTCTCCTGATCCGGCTACCTCCCAAAAGCTCCAATTCCTAATATCATAACATTTCAATGTGTGAATTTTAGGATTTACAACATATGAATCTGGGATACAAGAACATTCAGTCCAAAACAAAAACATTCTCAAACTTGTCCCATGAGCCAAGATCCCAATTATTTTTAAATGGCTACTTGAATAATACATTTCTAGATTTCTTTTCTAAGATTAGAAATGGACTAAGAAAAGTCCATTTCTTAGTCCATTTGGGTTGCTATACAAAATACATTATAAATTTATAAAACAACAGAAATTTAGATTTTCCTAGTTCTGAAGGCTGGGAAACTCAAGATTCAGTTGTCAGCAGACTCAGTGTCTGGCAAAAGCTTGCTCTCCACTTCACAGACAGGATCCTTTTCCTCATCCTCCCCTGGAAGAAGGGCAAAACAGGGACCAACTGGCTCCCATTCAGGAGGGCTCTGGATAATTACCTCCAAAAGGCCCAACTCTAAATATGTATTTCATTGGAGATGGTTTCCACATACATTTTGGAGGGACACAAACATTCCCATCTCTTGATGGACACCTTGGAATACCAGCCAGAAAATGTAATTCAACAGACTGAGATTCTACCAAAATGACTCAGTTTATGAAATAGAAATTTGCAAATTTTTGAAGATATGCACTATACAATCTTAAGTAATATGGGAAAGCCACAATCCCTGACTTCAAAATGTTTGTAATTTAATTTAAGGGAAAATAACATATTTACTTTGGGGGAATTAAATTCTGTCCAAAGTGTGGGTAAAGTACCAACTTTTAGTAGGCTAAAAGTAAGGAGATTCTCCCTGCACCTCCCATTTTCCTACCTCTCTTGCAGTTCCAAAAAAGAAAAGAATACCTAATCTACTTCCCTCATAGATAAGGAACCAAGAGGCATAAAGACTTGAAATGCCTTGTCAAATTTCATGCAGAAAGTAGTGGCTGGAATTAGAATTAAAATTTTACTCTACTAGACCAGGCACTAAATAAATAGAAAGAACACAGTTCCTTTATTGTGATTCAAATTAGCAATCTATAACACAATGCAGGAAGAATTATATGAATGGTACATTATACATTCTAACCTCCTAATAATGTAGATTTCTTGAGAATCAGAGATAGAAAGAAAAGTCTATTGACTATCTAGTGAGACTATCTTTAATAATTCCCATGTACTGGATTGGCAAGAGAATTATTTGTTTGTTTGTTGGTTGGTTTTCATTTCATACCATTCATTCAGATTTATGGAATTTGGAAAAACATTCCATTCCTTACAGAAATGGAATCAATTGCAGCACTTCAATAATCATAGTGAATCCCGTTTCCCCTGATAAAATGAAGAAAAAAACCTAGACATAAGGTAGATAATACAAATTGATAGGCATTTTGAGAAAACCATCCTGCACCAAAGGTCTTGTATGTTTTAAACACAAGAAGTAATGCAGAGATTTTAGTGGCAGAATTCCATTTCCTTGAATCTCATAATTTATAATGTTTAAAGCTATGGGTGACCTTTCCAAGGCAATTAATTTACTTACATTTTCAGGGAGAGCTCTGTGTGGCTTTCAGTACTTATACATGCATACCATGTCTTTTAAGGAACAGAATTAAGTAGAAAAAGTAAGGAAGTCATAAAATGTAACACCCTTTCCCAGGTAGCCACAACTTGTTCTGTTCTTAACCTATACTTCCATTAGCAAAAAGACCAAAAATCACATAAGTCAAATCACTTACAGTTCTAACAAGGGAAGGGCACCCTTGGGAGGTTTTAATTGAACTGATTTTGGCTAGAAACTCCATGAACATCACTAAAGCCTCAGTTTTAACAAGCAAAAATTCAAGGGGGAGAAAGAAATGTACTCAAATGATCTTCTATGGGAGGCAAGATACAAGGGAAATTTTATACACCAATGATCTTTGCCTAGCAATATGCTAATTCTCATTTCCTGAGTGCTGGCCTACAGGACCACAAAGAAAACAGGCAATTAGACTAAAATCTTCACCTTCACTGTTTTAATTTCTATATTTCAATAGTAGTGATGCTCCAAGACCACAGAAAATGGGTTACTGCAGGGAACCATCTTACACAGCAGAAGAATTATAGACACAGGCAAAATCCCAGTTCTTTCTTCCCTGACCCCCACATTACTAAGGCTACTTTTTCTTTCTTTGCCCACTCCTCTTACCTCCCAGTTGGTAGCATCAATTCTAAGGACCGTTCCTACTTCCTCATGTTCCAAAAAATTGAAAAACACTTTAAACATTCTGTTCAATCCTCTCTGGCAAATATTTATGGAGCATCAAATATACTGTAAACACTGTTTTCAGCAAAGTATTGAGAATCTCAAGAATCTCACCTTTAGTGGATTTTCAGGAGTGACATTTAAAGATATGACAAATATAAGCACCAAAAAGAAATCACAAAGAATAAAATTAGGAACAAGTTATATACCACTAAAATACAAATACAATAGCAACAATATTTTTTGATGTCTGAATGAAAATATCCAGGACAAAACACACAAAGCCCCAGACCCCTGTGCCATCTGTAGAAGTCTCTGCCTCACTGGTCCTCATAAATTATCCCAGTTTCACCCCAAACCATTCTACTTAATTGTCATAGTTAAAAAAATTTTAAATATCAGTAGTTGGAAGGGACCTGAGAGATAATCTGGTCTTATTCCCTCAATCTAAGACCTAGTCAAAAGATGAAAATATTGTGTATAATCCTTACAATTAATTTGTTGAATAGTGAAGACCAGAATGGATGGAAGCTTTCTGACCTCCAGTCCTGTGCTATTTTGGGAACAACATATTGTCTCCCACTCCCCACCCAAATTTCCACTGCTTGGTCCTCCCTTATCACAGAGCTCCTCTAACCACAGCCCAAATCAATTACTCAATGATTTCTCATAGGAAATACAAATACAGCATAGGTGACTGGAGGGTAGGAATTGATGGCTTAATACCACTCTTCTGATCCTGTTTTCTATTGAACATAAAGTACTCTAAACAGCTGCTCCAAAATCTACATACATGTTGGACAAGTATCTAAAAAGTAACCATCTCACACTGTACTCTTCTGAATCTTGAACTCCTCATCAAAGCTTGTAAAGGTTGAAGACAACTGGGCATGTCAAGAACAAACCACACTAATGTCCATTTTCTCCATCCTCAGTGTGCCCTATCCCCTAAACTAGGGCTAGCATTTGTCTCAGTCTGCTAATTCCTGAGAAGGTTCCACAAGCTATCTAAGAAGTTGGTTAAAACAGGCTTCAAGTGGGACTCCTCCAGAAGACATTAATGTTTTACAGAAGACCTGCAACACAGAACTTATTCAAACCTCAAAGGATTGATGTCCTCATGCATTAGGACATGCAGGGGAGTGGGTATTTGGAAAGGGCGCCTTGGCACTGCCTCAAATCATGCCACATATGTAGCAGCCTTAGAGTATCTTGGAAAGTGCACATAATGGGAACTAGAAACCCTGTGCTCTTATTTGAGCTCTTCCTGAGTTGCTCCTCTCAAAAATGAGGGCAATTATTTAGATGGTCACAATAATCCTTTCTCAGCTCCGCCATTTCATTCTATTATTTTAAAACTAGAAGCCAGATGCTAGTTAAGGACCAGCAGCTATCATGTTAATGAAAAAATATCTACTTTATAATTCTAAATCTATAAAAAAACATAATGGTTACTAAAGCAAGAAATAAAAGATGTCATTTTCCCAGATTCTTTATGGTTTATTGGTTAAAAAAATGGGGAATTTTTCTGAATGAAATTAAAATAAATAGGTATTGCATATATGCTGTGTGGGTGAAAAAAAAAGACACACAGAAAAATGGACTTTTCAATTTACATCTACTGATGTGAAGACACCTTTTATATATCCTGTAAGTAGAAACTGCAGATCCTCATATATGAGGTTGGAGTCTTTCCACCTTACTCCATCCCTCACTCCCCTTGCAATGTCTTGGTATTCACAGTATGCCTGACAAGAAAGAAGGAAGGAGGTCACTTTGAATGGGTCCCAACTACTGAAGACATACACATCTGCAGCTGACACCCAAGTGTTATAATTCTTAAAATATTTAGGGTCCTTTTCAGCAGGTGGGGATTCAGGCGTTCTATGACTTTTGGATGAAAACTTCATAATATCTTACTGTCAATCAAATATATTAATACTTTACCACAATAGCATGATATCCAGGGAAGCAGTACCTTTCAACAAAGGGCTGCCAGAAGTTCATGGACACTATCAATAATCTCAATAAGCCTATGAGAAAAGTTGTTTTACCTGTCCTTAATGCATAATCTTACAGGAATTGAGACCTGTTTGTGATCTTTGAAAAAAGAAAGGAGATGAGCTTAATCTCTTAATCAATAGTCTGGAATTGTGGCCACTTTTCACAGAGTTACCATTGTTAGCAGCAACATCATTATAAAATCATAAAGGTTTAAAATTCGTGTCAGCTATTCCCAAATGACACTTCCCCAAGTCTGTCTTTCCCAATTTCTAAGCAGAGATACTGCACTTCTTCAATACAGATATGGCTACAGGTGGCCTCTGCTTTTGGTGTTTCTATTTACATTTCACTAAGAAAACCAATATATCGCAATAGTTATTTATTTAAGATATCATCAATAGCTTATAATGGGCACACTTCCTGTGATTTCTCCAACGTGTTTCAGTCAACAGCCCTGTCTCTGGAAAACTGGCAGTAATCAATTAGGAATTTGTATTTTTCACTGGAATGGCTCCAGAGAATGCAGGCATAACAATATCTACATGGCAATACCTGTACAACACAGGTATAGTAAAACCAACAGGGCTGATCCTTGGCACCTCTCTGTCTTACTATGTGAGAACACAAAGTAAGAACATTTCTGTCCATTTGCCAGTGTCAGTCAAGTACACAAGGACAGAAGAGACAATACTAGTCTGAACCAGGTGGGCTCCATTATCCTTATTTTAGGAGGTAACCTTTACCAGGAGATAGACCTGTGTGGGAACATTAATAATATTAATTAATATTAATGTTAATACATTCATCATTCAGTAGACATTTACAGATGCCTTGAACTAAATATACAGCAGAGAAGAAAGAGTCCAAAATACCAGGCCCATGCAGCTGATATTTCCTAAATTGCTGTATATTCTGACATTGCAAACCCTAGGGGCCAGAAAGAAGAAAACTGGTCTGAACACTTGTATCTTTTGAAAATAACAGCAGGAATGAATCAGAGATATGGAAGATCACATCAGGTATTATTCAAATAAACAGCTTCTCCATGGTTATAAATAGAAAATAAAATAACCCTAAAGTTAGCTTTCCATATTGTTTATTAGTAGTCACTGGGCATCACCCTGAATTTGTAGAGGTCTTAAGAGCTCATCTAATATATATCATTATTTGCTTAGCTATTAATATTTAACTAGTGTTGGACTACTTTTTAATTTACAAGAAGTATAAACACATAATTTCACTTAAGAATATAGCTTCTTTTAAAAACATGATATTAATTCTAATTACTAATGTAAAAAGTTTATTTTTGTGGTGTTGGGGATCAAACCCAGGGCCTTGTACGTGCTAGATTAACACTCTACCACTCTACCATCCTAGCCCTGAAAAAAACTTTAAAACATCACAGTCATGCTTTTAAGAATCCTCTTTCTGGTCATAGCTATGTGACTATGATCAGGGTTTTCCAAAACCTTAGTTCCCTAAGCTAGATAAAAGTTATTCCAAAGGATAATCCTGATATTTCTATTCTGCTGTATGTGGATCACTGTGGTGGATGGGGATGACTCTATCATACGATGAGATGAGAGACAGAAGGAGCCGAGTTGCCACAGGAAAGGATGAAGTAGACATAAACACACAATTAGGGCAGGAGATGGAGGAAGAAACTCATGGTATTAAGTCCTAAAATTAATATCACATGTGCCTTGAGATCTGGGAAACCAGGAGGTTGAATGGCCTAACTCATAGTTGTTCCCCAGGAGATAAAGCCCTCTAATCAAACAATCCTCCTTATCAAAAGATGAATGCATGGTTCCTGCTTAATCCGAAGTAGCGGCAGCAGTGGCCTTCACTTGTCTGCCGGTCCATGGAATTATCCAAACAAGACACTCATATCCAAACTCTGATTACTACAAAGTCTGCCTCCTCACATCCTCTGCTGCTCAATCTGTTCCAAATGCAACCTCCATGTGGCTCAGTGTAGTACAAATTCCTCTTCCTCCAGGGTATTAAGTATGTCCAATTAATAAACTGCTATTGAGGTCACCTGTCCTATGTTGGGTGCTATATGTTTGGCCAGCTCCATAGCCCTAGGATGGAATCTTTCCCTCACTAAAGGGGTGAAGAGAGGCCATCAAAAAATATTCATTCATGGGACAAAGGTAAAACACACATTTGACTTTGTGTATATGAAGGTAGTATGGTAAAAGGTATCTAGGTGGGTAGAAGGCAGCAGAGCCAGTCTAAGAGATCAACATCTATCCACAGGATGTACAGTTCAGACAAAAGGGCTAGGGCAAGACCAGGGCTCTGAGATTTGTGTAGGTCAGACCAATAAAAAAAAAAAAAAACTTAGACCAGTTATCAAGACAAGGATTGAGGCATAGGAAGGCAGATAAAAATGAGTCAATGGACACTCAGTCTCAGGGAAATAAAAAACCAGAACTTTGATTACTCAGATTGAATCATGAAGCAAAATATTAGCAACCAGGTCACCTTGATCTGTGTTGTAGATGAGAGCAATTTATATTCACCTTCTCCTTTCTCCTCCTGCCTTTCATTAAGCAAGACAAACTTGTTTCCAGGGACTGGAATAGAATGCTAGATAGAGTTTGAAGAGAACTCAAGAGAAATTGTAAGACATGAAAAATTCAGGACCTTTTCCTTGGGATTTGAGAGCCTCAGAGCTACTTGCCATTCTTCTGTCCTTATCTCATTTTAATCATGTTACTGTCTGATAATTAACATAAAAATTTTCAAGACTGTTATTCACCTATTTTTAAGACTGTGTGCAGCTGCTGGTATTATGCCAGGTCTCCATGATTTTCAAGATAATTGCAAGTTCCTCATTAGACCTGTCATCTATAAACCCTGGGACTAGGGATTTGATTATTGTCAAGATCATATGCTTATTCATTCTCTAATTTTAAAAGTGGCTTTTATCAGGATTATTTTGGCTCCGTAACTAGCTAAATATCTCCTTTCCCTTTAATTTAAAAGCTGAATCCAGTTCTTAGTCACTATTGAACACTCATTCATTTATTTATCCTTTTCATTTGGAGGCAGAATTAGTTCACTTGAATTGTCTTTCCTCAATATTCAGTTGTCCCTTGGTAACCACAGCCCATGGTTCTAGGACTCCCTACGGATACCAAACTCCATGGATGCTAATGTCCATTATTTAAAATGACAAAGTGTTTCATATAATTTGCATACAATCTCCTAGATACTTTAAATCATTTTTAGATTACTTAAAATACCTAATACAATGTAAATGCTATATAAATAGTTGTTAAATTGCATTGTTAAGGGAATAATCATAAGATTATTATATATACACATGCATATGTATACACAAAAAAAGAAAAAAATCTGTACATGTTTAGTAGAGATGCAATTTTTGTTTGGAATATTTTTGATCTGTATTTGGTTAAACCAATGAATGCAGAATGCATAGGTACAGAGGGTCAGTTGTATTTCGTAAAGGCTTCTATGAGGTCTTTATAGGACTAAGACCTATATTTAAAGTGTTCATTCATTAATGTTTTTTGTGGCATAGATAATATTTGATAAGTATTGAGTAATGACTTTAGGAATCTAGTAAAGAATAAAATTTTAGCCTGGTGTGGTGGCGCACACCTGTAATCTTAGCTGCTTGGGAGGTTGAGGCAGAAGAATTGAGTTCAAAGCCAGCCTCTGCAAAAAAGTGAGGCACTAAGCAACTCAATGAAGCCCTGTCCCTAAAAAAATACAAAATAGGGCTGGGAATGTGACTAAGTGCCCTGAGTTCAATCCCCAGTTTTATTTATATATATACACATACATATATATATATATATACACAAAAAAAATTTATTTTAGAGCATAGATACTCTTTTTGAACATAAAATGTGACCCAAAAAAAGCTGTGTTACCTTTCTATCATTATCTGTCACTCTAACAAATAGAGGTTTTAGTTTATGATCTGAGTGATTTGGGTCTATGACAGCACATCATGGTGAGAGCATGTGTCAAAGCAGAATGATTCTCCTCATGGTTGAGAAATAAAAGGGGGAGAGAAAGAGAGAAGGGGCTAGGGTCCCACAGTCCTCCCCAAGGGCACACTTGAGACCTTCCACTAGGCCTCACCTCTCAAAGTTCCCACCACCTGTCAGTAGCGCCACACTGGGAAGGAAGCCTTTACCCCCAGAAGGCTTTGTGGGACACTTAAGATCCAAACTGGACAACGAGGGCGCGCCGCGGCAAGATAAATGAGATTCTGGGAGAGGAGGGAAGATGGCGGCGAGGGGAGTGCATTACCCCCGTGTGCTGCTTCACTGTGTGGGAGTGTGACAAGTCAGGACGGCTGAAGGATATCTTGTTGGGAATTTCCAGCAATAGTGGGGTGCGCCGGAACCTGGAGGAAGGATTTCCATCGCATGAGGATCGGCTACGGGGACTCAAACGCGAGAGGTTTGTCGCACGGAGGGTAAAACTGCTTATTCAGCAAATCGCCCCGCGGCTAGAGTCTGCAAGGCGCGCTGGGATAGAGACGCAGGGTTACAGCGCTGCAGTTTCTGCCAGACGCGCAAGCACCGCACTCAGGGCTGAATTCTGGGTTCGAGACGGGGAAGGAAGCGGTCCATCTCGGTTCTCCACACCGGTCAGACCACAGAGGAGGCCAGCAGCCACCATGTTGGTAAACTGACGTCACCACACCTGTTTTTGACTGACCGCAGCTCATTCAGCCATAGAACAGGTAATTTCAGGCTGCAATTCGCCTGCGGCTTGCAGACAGATTGCTAGGGTTCAGCGCCTGGGGGCTTCTTAAAATCTGATCTTATCGGAGTGAACACGGAGCGCGGGGCGGCCGAGTCCCGGCTCCCGGAGCCGTCCCGGAACCGCCCTGGCTCCGGGCTGCGGAGCCTGCGGAGGCTGCTTCTTGGACCCTGCTAATATCAGAGCAAACACGAAACACCAAGAGGCCGAGTTCCGGCTCCCGGAACTGAGCCCGCGGGGACTGCTTCTTGGAGCTTACACTTGTAGGAGCTTACACCGAGCACAGAGCGGCCGAGTTCCGGCTCCCGGAACCGTCCCGGAACCGCCCTGGCTCAGGGCTGCGGAGCCCGCGGAGGCTGCTTCTTGGACCCTGCTACTATCAGAGCATACACCAAACACTAGGCGGCCGAATTCCGGCTCCCGGAACTGAGCCCGCGGGGGCTGCTTCTTGGAGCCTACACTTATAGGAGCTTACACCGAGCACGGAGCGGCCGAGTTCCGGCTCCCGGAACTTCCCTGGACCGGGGCTGGGAGCCCGCGGAAACTGTGTCTCGGTCCGGGTCCTGCTGAGGGCAGGTCAGGACTCACCCATTGCTTGGGTTGCCTGGCAAGGGGAACGAAATGCTGCCATTCGCATAGGATACCAACATGGCAGAGATCTGATGTCAGCAGAAAGCGGTGGAGGAGAGATCTTCATCAATACCAGCGGTGACATAAGCAGTTGGTCTCCTGGTAAGGGGGGTGAGGCTCAGTCACCCGAGTCTCCTCAATTTGTCCTCGAGCCAGAGGGAAGGAGCCGGGCCGCCGCCAGCCCCCGGAGCAGGCCCAGCGGCTCGCCAGCGTGGTGACCGCGTGACCCCAATTGGAGAGGGGGCGGAGCGGAGCCGCCACCCAAACCCACCAGGTGGGCAGACCCACGACCCAGTAGTACATGGGCGTGGTAGGAGGGGCAGGGCAGAGCCGCCCTTCGCGCTTGCAAGGTAAACAGACCTGTGACAGCCTGGCGGGTCAGGCCCAGTGGCCTGCCAGGGTGGTACACACGTCACCCCAACTCGAGTAGGGGCAGAGCAGATCCTTATCCCACGCCCGGATCAGGCCCTGCCGGTGTGGTGGTCACGTGACCCCAATTGGAGTGGGGGTGGAGCGGAACCGCCACCCGTGCCCGCAGGGTGAGCAGACCAGTGATCAACCTGCAGATCAGGCCCAGGGGTCCGCAGGCGTGGTAGGAGGGGCAGGGCAGATCCGCCGCCCGCGCCTTCAAGGTAGGCAGACCTACAACAGACCTGCGGATCAGGCCCAGGAGCCTGCCGGCGGGGTACAAATACCACCCTAATTGGAGTAGTGACAGAGCAGAGTCGCCTCCCTTGCCAGGAACAGACCCAGCATCCTGCAGGCGGGGTAGTCACGACACCCCAATTGGAGTAGGGGCAAAGCAGAGCCTCCACTCGTGCCCGAAAGGTGGGCAGATCTGCGACCGACCAGCAGGACAGGCCCAGTGGCCTGCTGGTACGACAGACACGTCACCCCAATTGGAGTAGGGGCAGAACAGAGCCGCCACCAGCTCCCAGAACAGGCCCAGTGACCTGCCGGCGTGGTAGCCACGACACCCCAATTGGAATAAGGAGAGAGCAGAGCCGCCGCCCGCACCTGCAGGAAAGATACGCAAGCAGTATGAAAAGACAAGGAAAGAAAGGACCACAAGCAATGCAGGTCAACGCAACTTTAGAAGAGGTAACAGCTGCAGCAGATGGAATGTCAGATAAAGAATTCAGGATATACATGCTTCAGATGATCTGGAGTATCAAGGAAGACATTAAACAGCAAAATCAGACAATGAAAGATCACTTCGACAACGAATTACGCAAACAAATCCAGGAAGCAAAGGATCAACTATACAGGGAGATAGAGGTTATAAAAAACAAGCAATCAGAAAACCTAGAAATGCAGGAAGCAATAAACCAACTTAAAAACTCAATGGAGAATACTACCAACAGAGTAGAACACTTAGAAGATAGAACATCAGACAATGAAGACAAAGTATTTCAACTGGAAAAGAACATACACAGCTCAGCAAGACTGTTAAGAAACCATGAGCAGAACATCCAAGAAATATGGGATAACATTAAGAGACCAAACTTAAGAGTCATTGGGATACAGGAAGGTACAGAGCTCCAAACCAAAGGAATGAGCAGTCTATTCAATGAAATAATACAAGAAAACTTCCCAGACTTGAAGAATGAGACAGAATCCCAAATCCTAGAAGCCTACAGGACGCCGAATGTGCAAAATCATAAGAGATCCACACCTAGACACATTATAATGAAGATGCCCAACATACAGAATAAGGAGAGAATTTTAAAAGCTACAAGAGAAAGGAAGCAGATTACATTTAGGGGCAAGCCAATCAGGATAACAGCTGATCTTTCAACACAGACTCTGAAAGCTAGAAGATCCTGGAATAACATATTTCAAACACTGAAAGATAATGGGTTCCAACCAAGAATTGTGTATCCAGCGAAATTAAGCTTCAGGATGGAGAATGAAATTAAAACCTTCCACGATAAACAAAAGTTTAAAGAATTCGCAGCTAGAAAACCATCTCTTCAAAACATCCTAGCCAAAGTATTACAGGAAGAGGAAATGGAAAATAACAATGAAAACCAACAGTGGGAGGTAGGACAGTAAAGGGGGGGGGGAAACAATCAAAGAGGAAAACAAACAATGTTTAGTAACAGAAATAAACAAATATGGCTGGAAGAACAACCCATATCTCAATAATAACCCTAAATGTTAATGGCTTAAACTCACCAATTAAGAGACACAGGCTAGTAGAATGGATCACAAAACAAGACCCAACAATATGCTGCCTACAGGAGACGCATTTGATAGGAAAAGACATACATAGGCTGAAGGTGAAAGGTTGGGAAAAATCATATCACTCATATGGACTTCGGAAACAAGCAGGCGTGTCCATACTCATATCAAATAAAATAGATTTCAAGCCAAAGTTAATCAAAAGAGATAAAGAGGGACACTACATACTGCTTAAGGGAACCATACACCAACAAGACATAACAATCATAAATATTTATGCCCCAAACAATGGTGCAGCTATGTTCGTCAAACAAACTCTTCTCAAGTTCAAGAGTCTAATAGACCACCACACCATAATCATGGGAGACTTCAACACACCTCTCTCGCCACTGGACAGATCTTCCAAACAAAAGTTGAATAAGGAAACTATAGAACTCAATAACACTATTAATAACCTAGACCTAATTGACATATATAGAGTATACCACCCAACATCAAGCAGTTACACTTTTTTCTCAGCAGCACATGGATCCTTCTCAAAAATAGATCATATATTATGTCACAGGGCAACTCTTAGACAATATAAAGGAGTAGAGATATTACCATGCATCTTATCTGATCATAATGGAATGAAACTGAAAATCAACGATAAAAGAAGGAAGGAAAAAGCATACATCAATTGGAGAATGAACAATAGGTTACTGAATGATCAATGGGTTATAGAAGACATCAAGGAGGAAATTAAAAAATTCTTAGAGATAAATGAAAACACAGACACAACATATCGGAATCTATGGGACACATTAAAAGCAGTTCTAAGAGGAAAATTCATTGCTTGGAGTTTATTCCTTAAAAAAAGAAAAAACCAACAAATAAATGATCTCATACTTCATCTCAAAATCCTTGAAAAAGAAGAGCAAAACAACAGCAAAAGAAGTAGAAGGCAAGAAATAATTAAAATCAGAGCTGAAATTAATGAAATCGAAACAAAAGAAACAATTGAAAAAATTGACAAAACTAAAAGTTGGTTCTTTGAAAAAATAAACAAAATCGACAGACCCTTAGCGATGCTAGTGAAGAGAAGAAGAGAGAGAACTCAAATTACTAGCATACGGGATGAAAAAGGCAATATCACAACAGACACTTCAGAAATACAGAAGATAATCAAAAACTATTTTGAATCCTTATACTCCAATAAATTAGAAGATAGTGAAGGCATAGATAAATTTCTTAAGTCATATGATCTGCCCAGATTGAGTCAGGAGGATATAGAAAACCTAAACAGACCAATATCAATTGAGGAGATAGAAGAAACCATCAAAAGACTACCAACTAAGAAAAGCCCAGGTCCCGATGGGTATACAGCAGAATTTTACAAAACCTTTAAAGAAGAACTAATACCAATACTTTTCAAGCTACTTCAGGAAATAGAAAAGGAGGGAGAACTTCCAAATTCATTCTATGAGGCCAACATCACCCTGATACCTAAACCAGACAAAGACACTTCAAAGAAAGAAAACTACAGACCAATATCTCTAATGAACCTAGATGCAAAAATCCTCAATAAAATTCTGGCGAATCGGATACAAAAACATATAAAAAAAATTGTACACCATGATCAAGTAGGATTCATCCCTGGGATGCAAGGCTGGTTCAATATACGGAAATCAATAAATGTTATTCACCACATCAATAGACTTAAAAATAAGAACCATATGATCATCTCGATAGATGCGGAAAAAGCATTTGACAAAGTACAGCATCCCTTTATGTTCAAAACTCTAGAAAAACTAGGGATAACAGGAACATACCTCAATATTGTAAAAGCAATCTATGTTAAGCCTCAGGCTAGCATTATTCTGAATGGAGAAAAACTGAAGGCATTCCCTCTAAAATCTGGAACAAGACAGGGATGCCCTCTCTCTCCACTTCTCTTCAACATAGTTCTCGAAACACTGGCCAGAGCAATTAGACAGACGAAAGAAATTAAAGGCATAAAAATAGGAAAAGAAGAAATTAAATTATCACTATTTGCAGATGATATGATTCTATATCTAGCAGACCCAAAAGGCTCTACAAAGAAACTATTAGAGCTAATAAATGAATTCAGCAAAGTGGCAGGATTTAAAATCAACACGCATAAATCAAAGGCATTCCTGTATATCAGCGACAAATCCTCTGAAATGGAAATGAGGACAACCACTCCATTCAAAATATCTTCAAAAAAAATAAAATACTTGGGAATCAACCTAACAAAAGAGGTGAAAGACTTATACAATGAAAACTACAGAACCCTAAAGAGAGAAATAGAAGAAGATCTTAGAAGATGGAAAAATATACCCTGTTCATGGATAGGCAGAACTAACATCATCAAAATGGCGATATTACCAAAAGTTCTCTATAGGTTTAATGCAATGCCAATCAAAATCCCAATGGCATTTCTTGTAGAAATAGAGAAAGCAATCATGAAATTCATATGGAAAAATAAAAGACCCAGAATAGCAAAAACAATGCTAAGCAAGAAGTGTGAATCAGGCGGTATAGCGATACCAGACTTCAAACTATACTACAGAGCAATAGTAACAAAAACAGCATGGTACTGGTACCAAAACAGGCGTGTGGACCAATGGTACAGAATAGAGGACACAGAAACCAATCCACAAAACTACAACTATCTTATATTTGATAAAGGGGCTAAAAGCATGCAATGGAGGAAGGATAGCATCTTCAACAAATGGTGCTGGGAAAACTGGAAATCCATATGCAACAAAATGAAACTGAATCCCTTTCTCTCGCCATGCACAAAAGTGAATTCAAAATGGATCAAGGAACTTGATATCAAATCAGAGACGCGCCGTCTGATAGAAGAAAAAGTTGGCTACGATCTACAGTCAGTGGGGTCGGGCTCCAAATTCCTCAATAGGACACCCATAGCACAAAAGTTAATAACTAGAATCAACAAATGGGACTTACTCAAACTAAGAAGTTTTTTCTCAGCAAAAGAAACAATAAGAGAGGTAAATAGGGAGCCTACATCCTGGGAACAAATCTTTACTCCTCACACTTCAGATAGAGCCCTAATATCCAGAGTATACAAAGAACTCAAAAAATTAGACAATAAGAGAACAAACAACCCAATCAACAAATGGGCCAAGGACCTGAACAGACACTTCACAGAGGAGGACATACAGTCAATCAACAAGTACATGAAAAAATGCTCAACATCTCTAGCTGTCAGAGAAATGCAAATCAAAACCACCCTAAGATACCATCTCACTCCAGTAAGATTGGCAGCCATTAGGAAGTCAAACAACAACAAGTGCTGGCGAGGATGTGGGGAAAAGGGTACACTTGTACATTGCTGGTGGGACTGCAGATTGGTGCAGCCAATTTGGAAAGCAGTATGGAGAGTTCTTGGAAAGCTGGGAATGGAGCCACCATTTGACCCAGCTATTCCCCTTCTTGGTCTATTCCCTAAAGACCTAAAAAGAGCATGCTACAGGGACACTGCTACATCGATGTTCATAGCAGCACAGTTCACAATAGCAAGACTGTGGAACCAACCTAGATGCCCTTCAATAGACGAATGGATAAAAAAAATGTGGCATTTATACACAATGGAGTATTACTCTGCATTAAAAAATGACAAAATCATAGAATTTACAGGGAAATGGATGGCATTAGAGCAGATTATGCTAAGTGAAGCTAGCCAATCCCTAAAAAACAAATGCCAAATGTCTTCTTTGATATAAGGAAAGTAACTAAGAACAGAGTAGGGACGAAGAACAGGAGAAGAAGATTAACATTTAACAGGGATGAGAGGTGGGAGGGAAAGGGAGAGAGAAGGTAAATTGCACGGTAATGGAAGGAGACCCTCAGGGTTATACAGTGGAGGGGGTAGAGAGAGAGGAGGGGAGGGGAGGGGAGAGGTGGGGAGGGGGGAGGGTGGATGATGGGAAAGGCAGCGGAGCACAACAGACACTAGTATGGCAATTTGTAAATCAATGGATGTGTAACTGATGTGAATCTGCAATCTGTGTATGGGGTGAAGGTGGGAGTTCATAACCCACTAGAATCAAAGTGTGGAATATGATATGTCAAGAAATTTGTAATGTTTTGAACAACCCACAATAAAAAATTAAAAAAAAAAAAAAAAAAAAAAAAAAATCCAAACTGTAGCAAAACCCACGAAAGTTCTCTTTCTTCCTTTACATAAAATCTCCTCATATCTTGAACCTAGGGTTATGCTTATGAGAATGGTCCTGTTACTCTGAGTTTTGCTCTCTATGTGCCGTGATTAAGTAAATAAAGTGTGAATTTGCCTGAGTTAAAACCTGCATCCCACTAGTCAAACAAATCAGGAAATCATTTTGTTTCATTTTTTCTTTCCCTGGAGACCTCTGCCTGGGGAACTCTGATTCTGTCTACTGGTTACACTGGGTACTTGCCAAGCCACCAACAGTTGTTCTGCACCTGTCCTCAGACAAGGACTGAGGTTGGGTGTTTTCCTGTGAGTTCCCAGGTCCATCACCCTCAGCTTCTCCCATTTTCCCGTGTCTTCTTCACAGAAAGATGTATTAAAGAGATTTAAGTGTTCTTGCCTGATTTTATTTCACCCGAATCTTTTATAGAAGGTCTAAGTTCAGAATTCTAGGTTAGATGAATGTGACCAGGTCATGCTACTGTGAGACCAAAGGATGGCTCCCTTGACTTCAAGTGTAACTACGTGCTGCTAAGAAGCCAGACTGCATTCCTATTCTCAGTCCTTTGACCTATTTTTTCTCTATGGTATTCCAAAAATTCATAATTTTTTAAAAAATTTTCCTCTTTCAGTTTTTGGTGTCAGTGACTTGGCAGGCCTTTCCTCTGGAGACCCAGGTTCCTTGGTTTGGGGAATTAGTTGGACATTATTGTTTCTACTCATTCCTTTGTCCTTATTATCTCCGTTGTCTCTATGGAATGTCCAGTAATTGCCTGTTAAAGCCCCTTGTTTTCTTACCTCTTATCCCCTACTTTAAAAATATTGTCTCTTATTTGACTCTCTAGGAGATTTATTCCACTTTCTGATTTAATTCTTCTATTCAGTTTTTTGGACACATTTTAAATTTTGAATAACTCAAGTTCTCCAACTTTTCTCTTTAGCAGAGAAATAATGAATCTTCTGTTATCACTGAGGGTATTAACTATGAGGTTTTTTTTTTTTTTTTGAAGTATCCTTATCTCTATACTCTTTTAGTTTCCTCTATTTATACTTTAAAAATTTTAACTTAGTTATTTTAGTACATGCCTTTCCTCTTAGAATTTATTCCAAAATGTCTGGTTCAAAACGTTTCTAAAATTCTTTCATGGCACTCATATTTAAAATGAAGATCTTGGGCTAGGGATGTGGCTCAAGCGGTAGCACGCTCGCCTGGCATGCGTGCGGCCCGGGTTCGATCCTCAGCACCACATACAAACAAAGATGTTGTGTCCGCCAAATACTAAAAAATAAATATTAAAATTCTCTCTAAAAAAAAAAATAAAATGAAGATCTTCAAAAGCTGATTAGGCCAATGTTCACATTGATGGGATCATCAGCTGGAGAGTCGGGATGTTGGATGATGGGACAGTAAGAGTTCTTCTTTTCCTTCAGTAGGAGATTTTCTATTAGGACACCTGAAAAGTTGGTGTTGAAATTTTCTAAGTTCTCTCTTATGGAAAAGAATCATCCACACTCCTGCCCGTCATTCAGCTTTGTGGGAGCAGGGTGGGGAAGGGAGCCGGAGCACCCACTCTTCAGCAAGCATTCAGCCCTGTGCCACTCTTCACTCTGGAGCAGAGTTTTCAGTCCTGACACTACTGGCATCTTGGGCTAGATAATCCTTTTCTGTAGAAAGCTGTTCAGGACATTGAGGGATGTTTAGCAGAACCCCAACCTCTACTTACTACGTACCCAGAGCACCCTCAATTATGACAATCAAAATGCCTCCACACATCATCAAATGTCCCAGAGGTGAGCTTTATAGTAAGTTTGATTCCCCCAGGGATGAGATTTATAACTGTTTCTCCATTTATAAAATTCTAGGTTCCTCTGGAAGAAACACAGGGGTGGTTTCCTGGAACTAAGGGATATGGGAGGGTAAGTGGGGAGCTATGTGTTAGTAGATTTCCCTATAATTTTTCCTTGTGTTATCCTGTTGTCTGTGGTGCCAGGAACCTCCAATCATGTGCCATATGGGGATCTGTCAAGGGCAGCACAATGGCAACCCACAGCCAGTAAAGTACAGCTTACTCTCTCTGTTAAATCAGTCTCCACTCCTCCAACTACTTTTCATATTCCACAAATGTGTGCACAACTCTAACCCACTCCTGACTTCTCTCCTCTTCACTGCTGACCTTGTCTTTTATGCCTTTTACTGGCATTTACTTGGTCTTTTGTAAAGGAGAGGAGAAGAACCCCAGGTTTAATGTATGTTTAATAAAAAAAATTGTATTACTACTTTATAAATCTTTGTTTGCTTAGATTTGCTTAGATAAATACATAAGAAATTTATTCAGTAGTCATACCAGAGACTCTGATCAATTATAGAATAATACTGATTGCCCATGCTATTTGTTCCCCTAATTCAGATCAACTATCTCATGTTCTCAGGAAATTAGCTTTAATAGTTGAAGGAAAGTGGAAAAGTTGATAAGATTCTTGGGTCTCTGGTTTTAACAACTCTTTTGTAACAAGCTTAAAATCCTTGGGTGAATGTGGAGGGACTGTAGAGGTAGTATATGCTCTAGACCCAGGCCATAGTTTGTGGATACATGAGTAAATGCTTCCTGGGGGGACACACTCAGCAATGCTTGGACCAGCAAGTAGAAATAAACCTAAAAAGAACACTGGGTTCAACCATGCCTCCAATTCAGGAAGTCCTCAAGCAAGGTCTCCTGCTGAAGTGTTCTCCGTGTGTGTGTGCATGCATGAGTGTGTATGTGTGTCTGTCTGTCTTTGTCTCTGTCTCTCAGTCTCTGTCTTTTTTTTTTTTTTGGGGGGGGGGGGGGTTGATAATTGAGCCCAGGGCCTCATGTATACAAAGTACACATTATATCACTGAGCTCCTCCAGCTCAAATTGCACATTTTTATCATGAAAAATTCTACTAGGTGGTAGGAGTAGTAATACAATTATCACTTAATTTGCCAATGCATTTCCCAAGAATAATTGCCAGAAGTAGGCATTCAGCTTGCATGTCCATATGTTCCTGGTAAAATTTAGAAATCAAAGAAAGGAGAAGAGAAAAAAATGTCATTAAAATGGAAAAAAATGAAAAGAAAAACTGAAAAAGAAAGAAAGGAGATTCCAATGAGTGGGTGATCTGCTACTCTCTGAACCCTAAGTACCATTTTCTCTATCTAGATGCATCATAGTTGTCCTCAAGCAGACCTATTTATTTTTTAAAACTTAATCTATGGTTTTTATGCTGCTGCCTGAACAATACATGAGTAAACCCAGCAGTATCACACATCATCCTAGTCGTTTAGAGCTATGGACTCAAAATTGGTTGGCAAACATAGGGCATTATGAATCTGAATTAAATATTGCTCATTCTTCCAGGGCCTCATTACTTTTGGCAGTGTATCTATTGGTAAGTGAAATGAGTTGAATAGCACACAGAAGCAGATATGTGTTTTTTAAAAAATAAACTCAGGGACCTTGAGTGCTAGAAAATCTTAGTTAATTCACTGTATTGTCTTCAGAACTCTGCTTAAGCCTTGACCCTAAAGGAAGCTTGGTGTACCTACCCCAAGGCCTATACTGGCTTTGTTTATTTGGTTTGGTTTGATTTGGTTTGGTTTGTTTCCAGAGCAAAGCTTTATTAGTGACACCACAGCCCAGAGGGATAATTCCCAAAGTCTGAGCCCCGAGCACAGCAGGGGTTTTACTTTTATACATAAGCAAATTTGGGGTACTTGGAGGCAAGAGAGTTGGTACAAGTCTATTGGAGGGTGCATTCTACATTCCTTATATGGGCAAAAGTTTGTCAACAGCCTAGGGACTCTTAACTCATACAATTTAGGGACTTTCACTGCAGTAAGCCTAATGGGGGAGTGTTCTGTCTTGACTACATTGTTTCCTGCTTCTACTGCTGTGGTTATCTGATACAGGTACCTGTTAGCCACACTACATTTAAATTATTAAAATACATTTTTTCCCTGTGGACCAGGCACTAAATTATGTTCTTTGTACATAGTGTCATTTACCTTGTCAGCAAATTTTATAGATACATTATTTTTTCTTTTTTGCTATACTGAAGAATTGAATCTCACGGATACTCTACCACTGAGCCATATCCCCAGCCCTATTTTTTTTTTTTTGGCTTTGTTTTTTAATGCCTGCTCCACCTCATAACAACTCCTATTAAGCTTGGTTTTAGAGTGGCTTTCCCTCCTGGCTGAGGCCAAGTCGTAATGAACACATGTAATTCAGTGGAGCTGGATAGAGTAGGGCTCTCACTCTACAACAAAAGCAAGCCCATGCCCTTGGTCTGACTAATGCCATATTTTACATTGGACACAAGTAACAATAGAAATGCATTTCTTCTGTCCACCTAGGAATGCAGAGATAATCTCTTTTACTAATTTGGGGTCATTTTGTTTTTTGCATTACAGATCCTACAAGGATAAAACTTCATCCTGAATCTACTTAAACTTCTTTATAGTAGAAAAAATTAAGCCATACTCCCATGGCTAATATGAAAACTGAAGTCATTTTCTCTGTGCTCATGGCCTTGGAAAGCACACTTAAAACTCAGACATCAACTCAGCCTTAGTTTGAAGAGAATAAGCACCTGTTGGAGCTCTGGTAAGTGGTTTTCTCTCTTCAGGGAAGGCTCTTGCCCTATGTCATGAGAAATACAGAAGACTTGACATTCATAATGACTATAAAGTAGCATTCACAGGAATGAAGTTTCCTGCCCAAATATATAGGGTTCTTTTACATTTTTGAACAGCTCCCATTTCAAATATCACCACATCACTTTCCATCCTATTTCCTCCCTGTGCATTTCCCTCTGGTGGAAACTTACACAGCCACAATGTGTCCTGTATAACGTGAACTAAAAACTCCCAAATTATAAACAGATTTTATTACTTTTAAACATATTATGATCCTATCCAAGGATGACCTCAGAGTTTCCTGATATAATTGACTAGAAAGACTGGTGTCACTTGAAGACCAATATATATATATATATATATATATATATATATATATATATATTCTGAATTAAAAATTTTATGTCTTAAAAGGGATAAAACACAAATCAAATGTGAAAATTCATCTGGGTGTTCCCACAATTCAATGAGTCCCCACTAAATACACCAACTCTCTGATGGCTTCCCATGAGAAGACACAACCAACACTTCTCTGATGGTTAATCTTCTATGTGAAGTTGACTTGAGTCTCAGGGTGCCCAGATAGTTGGATTAACATGATTTCTGAGTGTGTTGGTGACGGTTTTTTTTTTAGAAGAGATAAGTATATGAAGTGGTAGGCTGAGTAAAGCAGAAGGTTCTCCCCCAGTGTGGGTGAGCCTCATCTAACCAACTGGGGTCCTGAATAGAACAGAAAGCCAAGTCCTTATAATAAATGTGTGAGATGTGTGCATGTGAGTGTGTGTGTGTGTGTATGTACACAATAGTTCACCCTTATCTGTGATTTCACCTTCCAAAATTTTTAGTTACCTGGAGTGAACTGTAGTTTAAAACTATTCAGTGGAAACTTCTAGACATACACAATTTATAAATTTAATATTGCACCCCACTTTGAGTAGTATGATGAAATCCTACACATCCCATTCCATTTCATCTGGATGTGAATCCTACCTTTGTCTATGGTATCTATGCTATATACATAATCTACCCATTAGTCATTTGGTAGACATCTCAGTCATCAGATCAACTATCTCACTATCACAGTGCTTATGTTCAAGGAACCTTTATTTTACTTAACAATGGCTTCAAAGTAAAAGAGTAGTGATGCTGGCAAACCAGGCATGCTAAAGAAAAACTATAAAATGTTTTCTTTAAGTGAAAAGGTAAAAGTACAATAAAATAATAAGAGATCAAGAGAGACCACAATCACATAATTTTCATCCATCATATTGATATAATAGTTCTGTTTTATTATTAATTATTGCTGTTAATCTCTTACTGTTCCTAACTTATAAACCAAATTTTAACGTAAGTATGTATGTGTGTATGGAAACAAATATATATAGTATGGACAGGATTTAATAATATCTAAGGTTTCTGGCATCTACTGGGAATCTAGGAACTTATCACCTGAAAATAAGGAGGGCATATGTATGCTTCTGTCTATATACATATATGTATACTCATTTGTATGCATTGTTACACATGTATGTCCATATCCTATTGGCTCTGTTTTTCTGGAGAGCCCTAATACATGATCTCACTCCTGCTAATCTCTCCAAATTAGCTCCTACAGCTCTCTACCCCAGTTTGTTTACAAACATGCCATGATTACTTCCACCTTTTTTTTTTAGTTTAGAATACACTCAACTGTATTTTATTATGGCTTATGATTTCTGCTTTAATTGTGATAGCTCACAAGGGCTTTCCTTGAACATCCATTCTGAAAATAAATTTCTAAACCCTTCTTTATACAGTCTTTCTCTAACTTTTCTCCCAGTGGTTGAGGTCTTTAAACTCTCAGCCACCATCTCTTCAAATATTTCTTCTATCTCAAGTCTCCTTCTCCTTTCTTTAGAGAAAGACTCCAATTAACTATGGTTGAACACTTGATATTGTTCCCAAGTCTCAGATAGCCTGTTCATTTTTCATTCATTTTCTCTGTTCTACAATTTGTATAATTTCCATCCATTTGTTTAAGATTACTGATCTTCCTCCTGCTGTCTCCTGTCTACTACTGAGCTCATAAATAAATTATTTATTTCTGACATTGTATTTTTCATTTAGAGCATAGCCACTTGATTCTTTCTTAAACTTTCTCTCTGCTGAGATTTCCTTCACTTCTTATATTGCTCATTTTCCCACTGATCCTTTAACAAATAAATACCTTAATCCATCTGGTAATTCCACAATCTGATCCATCTCTTGATCTGTTTCTATTGACTATTTTCTCTCTTGAGCTTGAATCATAATCATATTTCTTGTTTCTTTGCACACTTCCTAATTTTTATTGTGATTCACACATTAGTCAAAATGATATTAATATAATATTAAGACCCCAAAAGGATCTATTCTTTCTTCTGTCAGGGCTGAGTTAGGCTGATCTATAATTAAGATGGATCTGATCTTAATTTAGTTTTAGTTAGGTTTGGGTAACTATTGGATAAAAAGAAAAGTTCAGGACTTTCTCTTTAGCAAGATCACATACCTGAGCTTCGGAAAATCTTTGGAAATATCAAGCTTTACAGTCTAGCCACCAAATTTCCAAGCTCTGGGAAACCTCTATTCTTAGCCCATCTGCCAGTTTCTTCATGTTTGTCCCTGATGAGTTCTTTTTGTACAGTCCACGTCTGGCTTTGAACTCCTCAGGAAGTAATATTCTCTCTGAGCACTACTGCCCAATTCCCAGTTGGCAGGGCCTCTACAATTCATTATTCGAAGACCTCTATTACCTTGATGCAATTAGTCTCAGTTTTTCCATCCCACTCCCAGCCTTCATAGAATTTTTGTGCCAAAATGCCTGAGAAGAAATGTTCTCATCTCTCCTGCCCTAACCCTGGCCTTCAGCAGCCTCCTATGCTATAACCAAAGAAAGTCTCTCATACTTAAGTGACCTCATCACTTAGCATTGTACCTCTGTGCATTGGGAGATGGTCTCTGTAGACAAGTTGGTTTATACTCTCTGTGTCTGGAGTCCCTCAAGAGTTCAATCCTACATATCAGCTCAAAGGCAACCACCCAAAGTTGGGCTAGTTTCTCCTTACACCTTTGTCTGTGGTAGATTTTCTTCTTCTACTAATCCACCAAGAATTAAAGCCACAGTGGATCTCTTCTTCTATAGAAATGGCCTATTGTTTTCAGGAATATAGTTAATTATCTGTGCATATGCCGATCTAATGGGTTTGAATGGCAAAATGTTTTAGAGTATCTGATTTGATGTCATGATTAGAGTAGGCAAGATAGTCTCTTGTAAATTGCTGCATCTGTCTGTAAATAAAAATTCCCACTGTTTCTTTTTCCTCTCTACATTTTCAGCATCTGGACTGGTACTGGCATTTGGTAGTTACTCAATACAATTTTTGTTGAATACATAAGAAAGGAGAATAATTCTGTTAATTAGACAACTCATAAGCTATATTAACCCTACACCTATTTGAACAAAGATTAGTTAAACTAAATTTGCCCTAAATTTTTTGAAGAGGCAAAGAGTACAAAAATAACAGAACTACATATGTCATTTTTAGTAATTCTACCATCGTAAGGCAGCGTTGTACTTGGAATTTATTATGATCTAGTAGCACTGACATCAATATAGATTTTGCAGATGAAGAAAAATCAATGTAATCTACACAGATATAATTATGACTAACTGAGAAGGAAAAAGTAAACTCTAATGTACTTAAGGAGAAAATACATAAATTAAGTTAGAAATCTTTTTAAACTGAAGGATTGAACTGGTTTATTACTCATGACTTTTCCAGGTTTAAAGGAATACAATTGTATTACTAGTAAAACCTCATTATGGTCCATGGAAATGCCCTGTGGTTACACTTATCATTTCTTCCCAATCTCATAGTTAACTATGGGACATTGTAAGCCTTGGTATTCCCCTGGTTCATAGTAATCTAAGATGTGATGCTGAATTATGTGTATCATTCCCCTTCTAAATGTTTGCTTCCAGATAATATCATAGCCAGAGTGCTAAAAAGACATTTCCTTGTACAGAATGGTGGATTGATTATTCAAATTAACTTTGGCCCGGGGAACACACTCCTATATTATCTGGATAGCAACTCGGTTTTACAGACAGAAATGAGAAGCCAGGGTCAGAACAGTCAGTGGACTATGAGTGTACTGATGGCATCAAATACTGATGGCAAGCTGGAGCTGGCTCAGCAGAACAATTATTCAGACCTCCCTCACCATAAGGACTGAAAATAACTGGCTTCCACTCAGCTCTGGTTAGGGGAACAGAGTGGAACATTAAGAAGACACTTCAGATGTGGCTATAGCCACACATTAATAACCACAATCCAGCCATAATGCTTTGACCCAGGACTGACAAAATATTGCTCAGTCAGTACCTACTAATTCTGAACCAAGAAAGCTATTTTTCTCAATCTGAGGAAAGGTGATATTTGGTAGGAACAATTTGTTCAATGAGTCATTTGCATCTGTAAAAATACCTGTTACAACACACACCGACAGGATATTTGGTCACCTTGGGAGTATGCTGGCTTCCTGTTTGCATCCTATGGTAGTTTAAGATGTTTACTGGATTCTTTAAAATCCTCCATGGTAGGTAACTTTAATGACCCTTGAGAACATCTTTTGCTCCCTCACAGCAATTAAGATCAGCTGGCAGATCTTTACTAATGGTCCCCAGACAGGAAAACTGGAGTCAAGAGCAGGCAAGATACACATGCATGTCAGTTTGTCAGGGAATTCCTTTTCCCAGTGATTTCATAGAGCCCTACTTTGACAACCAGGAGGGAACCAAGCACACACACTTTCAATAAGCCTGGGTGCAGGCACAGCCATTGCAGAGAGCATTCTGATTGCAATCTTGATTTCAGTTCTGACAATCATTCTTATATGTATTTCTCAAAAAGAGTTACCACACCAAACAAAACGAGTAGAAAGGAGAAGATCTATTTGTTTAGAGGAGGTTTTTCAGTTGAGGAAAAACCCATCATTCACATGAAGACTCAGTCATTTGAAGCTTTTAATGAGTCTAAGTAGGTGCCTTATACAGGACTGTGTGGGTTAAACCACAGTGGAAAGGTGACAGGCTAATGGCTCAGAGTGTGTGATTGTCTCTAATACACTGAAGGCCTCTCATTATATTTATTACCTTCTTCCTTTGAAAGCTTTTTTCTGCCCTTTACACTTAAGTTGATAGTGGGGACATGGAGGTTACAGTGATATTTGTCCTCAAGAACTTGGAAATAACTGAAGGATGAGTCAGACTTGATGATCATTCAGAATGAATCAGAGCACAGAAGACCCTTGGGACCTGGTTTGTCCTTTGCTCTAATAAAGAGCAATGATCAAAACTGTCTATGAATGGGTCAACCTAAACAAAATCTACATGGGCAAATCCTGCTGTTGGTACATTTCGCTTTGATAAAAGCCTGAGAGGTGACTATAAGTCTATGTAATCATTCACAGACACAGATAGATCTTTCTGGCAAAAAAAGGAAAAATACAGTTCTTAAAGCAGAGTAAGAAACAGCTTGGAAATGGTAATTTTATTTCCAATTCTCAATTCCCTGTTTCATTTTGCTAAATGGGTTTAGGGAGCAAGGCTGACAATCTGCTAAAATTTACATACTTAAACAACAGTATGAATCATCTTAAGTGCCTCCTTTTGTCGCTTCATTTTAGCTTAGTGAATGTCCAGACAATCAGTTTACTGAGCATCTTCTCTCAGATAAAAGTATTTTGAAGAAGAAAAACAAAAAAGAATGTAATTGTTCCTCTCTCTCAAGGGACTCACAATTTGCTACCTGGTCTAGGAAATTTTACATCTTAAAATGGAAGGCAATGAATAAAACTGAGGAGCAAATCTAATAGTGAATTTTAAGCTCATATAAAAAAAGATAGTTTGAATAAACAAGCCAATCATTTCCCTTCAGTGTTTATTTTAATAAGAGAACATGCAAAAATAAAAAGAAAGAGAAAGAGGTTGATTGTTTAGTTGACTGAGGTATCTCTTGTACTCTGGCTCAGAGATGATTTCTATTATCAGCTTTTAAAATATATTCTAAAACTCACTTACAAAATAGCACCTACATTTCACCTAAAATGTATTTTGGAATCACTCTTTATCATTGCTGTTAGAATGCTACAACACTCTTTTAATAGCTACCTACTTGCTCATTATATGCCATTGTATGGATCATGCCAACTCTATTTCTGCTCTAAATTATTCAGTGGAAAGGTTTAAGACCAAGATCATCTTTTTCATCTTATTACATCCCAAAGAATCATTTTTTCCAATTTTTTTAAAGGGGAGAGAGAGAGAGAGAGAGAGAATTTTTAAATATTTTTCTTCAATTTTCGGTAGACACAACATCTTTTATTTTATTTTATGTGGTGCTGAGGATCGAACCCAGTGCCCCGCGCATGCCAGGCGAGCGTGTTACTGCTTGAGCCACATCCCCAGCCTTTTCCAATTTTTAAGCCTAGTAAATTTACTAGGTCCTATCTGTATTTTACACATTATGTGTTAATATTTCTTGGCACTCAAGTCAGGCTCAGCCTTCTTTGGATTATGAACATTTTTCTTAAACTGTATCTTTATATTACCTCTTTTCATTTCATTATTTGAGTTTCTTCTTCAGAAAGAGCAAATATTTATTCATTAAAACACTTTGTCTTCCATATTTTTCATTTTTTTAAATATTTATTTTTTAATTGTAGTTGGACATAATACCTTTATTCTATTTATTTATTTTTATGTGGTGCCGAGGATCGAACCCAGGGCCTCACACATGCTAGGCAAGTGATCTACCGCCAAGCCACGACTCCTGCCCCATATATTTAATTTTTAAAAATCATTTTAACGCTTTGTTCACATGATCTTCATTGTGTTTGTTTCCTTAATGATGTCCCACTCATACCTCTTGCAGTAATTTCAATAATCTCTAATTTCCCTTGTGTTGTTTCCAAGCAGGAATTAATATTTGTGATTTCATTTTTTTTTCTGTCACTTATTTCCTAAGTTCAATCAGCTCATGTGTCACCTTCTTCCATTGCTTCACTATATCTCCCAGGATCTCTTATATGCCTGGTTTAAGTTTTGATGGAAGGTACTGCTTTCTTTAAAAACTAATTTTTTTTAACACAGGCCATATTTTAAAACACGAATAACATTGTCATGGGAAGAATTTTTTTTAGACGCACGTTTTCCATCTGACATTTATATATCTTTTTTTTTATCCTTTCTATATTACTTCTGTTCAGAGCCTGTTCTTGGCTCTCTTCTTCTCCCCACTTTCACCCCTTTATCACTTGGCTTTGAACCATACAAGTTCTTCATGGAGCAGCTATTAACAAGTATTAGGGAGGTTCTCTAGGCCACATGGTCCAGGAAGGATGTTCCAGCACTTTCAGGGGCTCACAGTGCAGATCCTTCCTCAAAACCCAGTTCACAACTATGGCCTAGCTCCTTTCCCATTTACCCATGCACCTCACCCCTGTTCCCACAGTGAATGGTGGTTTTGCCCCTCAGATTGTGACATCCACTTTAAAGACGTGTACTGTGTTGACTCTGTGAACTGCCATTTCAAGCATACTGACACAGTCTCTCTCCATTACATACCTTGCCTTCTTCCAGTTGCACCTGTCTTCCTTTGCTCATATATTGTGATTTGAGGTGGTATATAACTTCAAGTTCCACTTGAACAAATAAAAAATTTTAAAAGGCTGGGGATGTAACTCAATGCCCCTGGGCTCAATCCACAGTACCACCACCACTACTACCACCACACACACACACACACACACACACACACACACACACACACACTATTCTGTAAACACATTAAAGAGCTAAAATAAGAAGAAAAAATGATCTTTTATCAAAGATAATGTTTACTGAGTACCCTTAACGTCAGCAGTAAGGTTTTTGTGGCCCTTCTTTATCAAGTTGAAGAAGTTCCCTTTTAAGTTTCCTGAGATTTTTTTTCCCCTAATCATAGATGTTGAAATTTGCCAAAATCCTTTTTTTTAAAGAGATTGATATGAGTATGAGATTTTCCTCCTATCTTTTTACTATGGTGGTTTATAATGATTGATTTTCAAGAATTAAAATAGCCTTGATCCAGCATGGTGGTGCATACCTGTAATCCCAGTGACCCGGAAGGCTGAGGAAGGAGGATGGGAAGTTCAAAGTCAGCCTCAGAAACTTATTGAGACCTGTCCCAAAATAAAAAAATCAAAATGGCCAGGGATGTGCCTCAGTGATTAAGCACCCTTGGGTTTAATCCTTGGTATCAAATAAATAAATAATTAAATGGCTTTATATTCCTGAAGTCAACCCCACTTGGTCATAGTGTATAATTAATATTGTTTAATTCTATTTGTGATTATTTTGTCAAGTATAAGGGTAATACCAGCTTCTTGAATTAAAAACTGTTTTCTCCTCTCTATTTTCTGGAAGAAAGAATATAGAATTGGTAAAATTCTACAGTAAAAACCCATCTGAGTCTATAGATTTCTCTCTGGGAACTAATGTGGTGTTTCATTAGTTTTCTCCCTTGTTTCTAGTTTTTATGTGATCAATATATGTCCTCCATTATTTCTTCTCTCTGTTTGCTTTAGGACTATTATATTCTTCTTTGTCTAAGTTCTTGGGGAACTTATATTATTAATTTGATACCTTTCCTATATTCTACTATTTGCATTGAGTGCTATAAAATTCTCTCTCAGCACTGCCTTAGCTATATATGCCCCATAAATTTTGATACATTGTACTCTCTTTTTCATTCAGTTTGAGATATTTTTTAACTGTTTCCTGTTTGAATTCCTCTTTGATTTATGATTCAATTGGAAATGTGTTGCTGGATGGCCACATACATTTGAAGATTTTTTTTCTTATTATCATTCTACCATCAATTCCTAACATATTTTTACTTGGTCAGAAAGCACATTTCAAATGGGTTCAATTCTTTAAAATTTATTGAAGATTGCTTTACACTCCAGGATGTGGTCGGTCTTGATGTATTTTCAATGAGAACTTGGAGAAATATAGATATGCCTCAATTTATGATGGTTAAACTTACCATTTTTAACTTTATATTGGTGCAAAAATAATACACATTCCACACACACCATACTCTGAATTTTGATCTTTCTCTGGGCTAGCAATGTGCAAAACAATATTCTTTCATGCTGGGAAGCAGAAGTGAACTGCAGCTCCCAAATAGCCAAGTGAGCACGAGGGTGAACAATTCACATTCTATGGCATACCGTTTTGCAGTGTTTGTGGGCTACAGGGATTCAATAAAGTAAATTCAGTATAACACTTTTTGGGTGAGAAGATTTTTGCACAGCTCTAGGCTAATGAAAGAGTTCTGAGCATGTTCCAGATAGGCTAGGCTAAGATGTTGTGTTTGGTAGTTCAGGTATATTAAATGCATTTCAAGTTATAACATTTTCAACATATGACCAGTTTTTGAGGGATGTAACTCCATTGTAAATTGAGGAGCATTTGTGTACTGTTACGTTTTGTGCAGTGTTCTTTAAATATGGATTAGGTACTTTTGGTTGATGACAAATGTTGAGTTCTATATTCTTACTGGTTTTCTGTCTAACAGTTGTTCTATCCACTTTTGAAAGAGGGATATTTAAAGTATACATTTATAAATGTGTATATGTTTATTTCTTCCTTTTTTAAACATCTTTATCTTGTTTATTTATTTTTATGTGATGCTGAGGATCAAACCCAGTGCCTCACATATACAAGGCAAGCACTCTGCCACTGAGCTACAACCCCAGCCCTATTTCTTCTTTTTATTCTACCAGTTTTGCTTCAAATATTCTGCAATTGTTTTTTCATGCATAAACATTTGGAATTGCTGTATTTTTCGTAGACTGACATTTTGATCATTGTATGATATCCCCCCATCTCTAGTAAATTTCATAGCCTTGAAATCTAATCTATCTGATATGATATGTTCACTTTATTTCCTTCAATATTTGTATGAAATTCCTTGTTCCATTCTTCACTTTTCATCTACTTAACATTATATGTGAAGTCAGTACCTTATGGACAGCATAGAGTTGGGTGATGTTTGTAAATATACTCGGCCAAGTTCTATCTTCTTTTTGGTGTATCAGGCCACTTACTTTCAATGTAATTATTGATATATTTGTTCAGAACCACCATTGTAATTTTTATCTTCTTATCATTGCTTTTCCTACCTACAATTTCTTATTTTGGGAGGTGGGGGTAGGTACTAGGGATTGCACTCAGGGCACTCAACCACTGAGCCATATCCCCAGCCCTATTTTTTTATTTTATTTAGAGACAGGGTCTTGTTGAGTTGCTTAGTGCCTTGCTTTTGCTGAGGCTGGCTTTGAACTTGAAATCCTCTTGTCTCAGCCTCCCATTATTTATTTTTTTCCTGCCTTCCTCTGGGCTATTTGTACATTGAACATATTTTAGAATTTCCATTTTGATGTCACTGTAGTCTTTTTGAGTCAATCTCTTTATGTGACCTTTCTGGTTGTTATTTTAGGTATTACATTGTACACAGTCTATCACTCTCTACTAATGTTGTCATCACACCAGACTGAGTGAAGTATAGAAATATTATTTCCCCTTACATCCATTTATTCTCTCCTTTTCACAATATAAATGCCTTTAATATTTCCTTTATATACATACATTTAGAGTCACATCAGATGGTGTTTGTTCAATTGTCAAATATATGTATATACACAATGGAATTTTACTCAGCAATAAAAGAGAACAAAATCATGGCATCTGCAGGTAAATGGATGGCATTGGAAAAGATAATGCTAAGTGAAGTTAGCCAATCCCCCCCAAAAAATGCTGAATATTTCCTCTGATATAAGGAGGCTGACTCATTGTGGGGTAGGGAGTGGGATCATGGGAGAAATAGATGAATTCTAGATAGGGCAGAGGGGTGGGAAGTAAAGGGAGGGGGCAGGGGATTAGCAAGGATGGTGGAATGTGATAGACATCATCAGCCAAAGTACATATATGAAGACACGAATTGGTGTCAACATACTTTATATACAACCAGAGATATGAAAAATTGTGCTGTATACATGTTACAAGAATTGTAACGCATTCCGCTGTCATTTATTTAAAAAGAAAATCAATTAAAAAAAGAAAACTAAAGAGGTGAAAAAACGTGCTACTGTTTTGCCTACCCTTTACTTACCATATTCTTTGTTCCTTCTTAATGTTCCAAAATCCTGTCTCATCTTTTCAATTCTGTTTAGATAACTTCCTTTAGTCATCCTTTTAGTGTAAGCCTGCTGGCAATAAATTCTGTAGTTTTACTTCATCCTGAAAATGTCCTGATCTCTCCTTCATCACTGAAGGATACTTTAGTCAAGAATGTTGACAATTCTTTTCTGTTAGCACTTGAAAAATATTGTGTCATTTTCTTCTGGCTTCCAGTGCTTCAGATGATAAATCCAGTTCCCCTCTTCTCACAAAAGTAAGATGTCATTTTTCTCTGGCAGCCTTTAAGACTTTTTTTTTTCTTTTTCTTTAATTTTCAAAAGTTTAATTATGATGTGTTTGGGATGGATTCCTTTGAGTTTATTCTGTGTGGAGGTCAGTCAGCTTCTTGAATCTGTGGGTTTTTGTCTTTTGCTGTGTATAGGAAGTTTTCAGGTATGATTTCTTTGAGCACTTATCTCCCCACTCTCTTTTTCTTCTCGTTAGCAGGCTCTGATATGAATGTTTAGTACCACAGGTCCCTAAATCTGTTCATTTTATTTCAACCTCTTTCCTCTGTTATTTTAGATTGAACCATTTCTGTTGTTCTGTCTTCTGCCTTCTCCATCCTGTTGTTGAGTCCCCTCACTGAATTTTCTCTTTTGGTTATTGTATTTTTTAATTCTAAAATTTACATTTGATTCTTCTTTGCATCTTATATTTCTTTGCTGACACTTTGTATTTCTTTGCTAAGTCTCTCTATTTTTTTAAATTGCTTCCTATTTTTTTTATTTGCTTTGAGTGTGATTCCATTGTTCATTAAAGTACTTTTATCATAATTGCTTTAAAATCTTTGTCAGCTAAACTAACATCTCCATCATGTTGATGTTGGCATCTACTGATGGTTTCTTTCTGATTCTCAGTATGATAAGTGATTTTCAATTGAAAGTTAGACATTTCTAGATATTTTTATAATATATTATGAAACTTTGTAACATATATACATCTCATGTTTTAGTTTTTGTTGTGGTGGTGGTAGTGTTGTCTGATTTGATACTGCTGTGGCAGGGAAGGGGTGAAGTACCACTTCATCACTGTTAGTTGGAATCAGAAGTCCAGTCTTACAAATTGGCCTTTATGAACAACTGGGTGGGGTGAAAGGTAGGTCCCTCAATACCAGTGAGCAGAGTGGTTGCTCTAGATCCCTATGTGGTGTCCACTGATGCCACAGTGGGGGTATCCTCTTTACTCTGACCATGGTGCAAGAGCTGACTGTGCTCTATAGCACCCAACTGAGATGGAGAGGGTTCTTGCTATTGCCAGTGGAGGGTCAAGCCCAGATGTTCACATGGTCTCCCCAACACTGTGGTGGGTGGGGAGGGAGTCTCAATACCTGTGACAGGGATTAAAGCCCCAGCTCTTGCTTGGTTTCCTCTGACCCCACCCTGGGAGCATGCTGGGCCACCTCATCACAGCCTCCTGTGACTACATTTAATCTCCCCTCTCAGCCTTTGCCAGTATAGGTGAGAGCAAGCCTACAGTTTCTTCTGTGGTATTGGCTGGAATAGCACTTGTTATCTACACTTTCTATATTTCTAACCTGCCCCATTTCTGGTCCTTTGACTAGAAAGATTCAGCTTTTGTCTCTGTTACCATTTGAAGGTTGTTGGCTTTTCCTACTCCAGGTCTGGGACACAAGGCAAAAACAAACAACATAAAACCCTGGCAACTCATTTCCATGTCATTCCTCATGTACCAATGTCCCTAGTCAGTTTGTCTTCTTCTCTCCTCCTTTATTCTTCCTATGTTTGCTTTATGTAGTATGAGGGGTTCTTAATTATACATAGAGAACATTAATTGTTCTTAATTGCTGGCATTTTTGGAAGCAGGAGTCTCTCCTTTACATTTACTAATTTAACCCTCATAATGGCCTTCTGAAGTGGAATTATTAAAAATTTTCACTTTACATAGGAAGAAGGTGAATGAGATAAAAGTTAATTAGCTTATCTAAAATCCAACAGTTAAAAGTAGCAGAAGCAGTTTTCAAACCAAAAAAATCTGGCTCAAGTCAGTCTTTCAAGTATACTATAACTCCTTTAAAGTAATAAATTGCCACAAGGAAGCTCTTCACATATCTTGCTTGGCCTCTCCCTGTAGAGCTGTATTCCTGGTTATTTTATAATAACTGAGAGTACCCTCCCTGGAATCTAGTTATTCAGGTCACATGCCCCTCTCTTTTCCCATTCCTACCCACAAATACATACCAAATTTAAAAGACACAGGACTATAAGCATAAAAACTATCAATCACATTTCCTTACTGTTGAAGGTTTATCATAAGAGCTAATAAGAACCTCAAAATTGAGAGTCACAAATATAATTATAATGCTTTTATTTATTGACAACATCCTTCTGAACGCAATGCTCTTTATTTTCTGGTGAATTCTTGCTATGTGATTTTCAAGGTAACCATTCTTTAGAAGGCTTTTCTTTAACACACTTCTATTCTCCCAACCATCATCCTAAGTCATGTCCATTCCTTTCAATATAATGTCACCCATTCTATTACCTTCTCCCCCACCTAACATCACAAAAGCACTGAGATGGAAAGAGCCTTAGGGTCATTTTAGAGGTGATAACTAAGTAACTGTTGATATTACACCACTTCTGGTGGTAAAACTTGGACTAGAACACAGCACTACATACTACACACACATTTGCTTCTTCAGATCTAATAAAAGTGTAAAATTGTCTTATTATTTCATATATGATACCACTTCCATTCTTTCCATTTGAACCCACTTCTGAAACACCACTAAGAAGCTTCCAATTGTAAAGGAAGGAAGGAGCGGGGAGGGCAGGAGAAAGAGATGGACAGGGATGTCATCCTATCAATAAGCTTGAATGCACACGATCTTCTTCTTCAATCATGAAGAGATTACATCAAACCTGCCTCACCAGGAATCAGTCCCATTCAACCTCTGAGGGCCTTCTCCTCCTCTCTATCAGGCCAAAACCAGAATCTTTCTCTCAGGTCTTTTCAGCTTCCTGTACAAGAGCTGGCCCCCTATGGCTTGTTGCTGCCAGACTGACTACAGTAGTTTTCCAGAAGCCCCTGGTTATGCCACATTACTCATGGAAAAACAATAGCATGAAAGTGACTTCACAAACCCATAAACATGCCACTTGGAGCCTTCTTGTCCTATTTGGTGACCTATTCCACCCAGCACAATCAACAAGAGCCATCTTGATTTCAGTGCCAAATCCCTGCAAAGACCTTGCCTGAACACTTTTATTAAAGCCCTAACAATATAGATTTCTGCGTGTCATGATGAAATAACCTATCCTTAAAGCTCAAAGTCCAGCTGACTGCAGTATTTTTTAAAAAAAGCCACCAGACACTGACAAATGTAGAATCACAAAATTATTTTAAATTGATCAATGCCAAGAAAAGTCATGATGCATTGAGGAGTCTCAGCACAAAAGTAGCAGCCTCTGCCCATTAACATGATGGATGTCAGTGAAAGTAGAACCCTTTTTTCAGGGCATAAAAGATAAGTGGCAGTGAGGTCATCCACAAAGCATATGACATTTAGTCCCTGGCTCTAGTTTCCCTAGTTCTCCTTTTCTGTAACCCACAAAATGTGCTGCCTCATATAATGATCTTGGGCAGAGGAGAGTTGCCTGGGCATCCTTTAATGTATAGATTCCTACCCCATACATACACACACACATACACACACACACGGACTTCTGTGTAAATATGCACTGTCAGGAATCACATTCCTGCCTTATTCTAAAGCAAGTAACTGTCAGGTTTAGAAATATGTGGTGGCCATGTTTACTGATAGAAAAATCAAAATACATGGCATAGAACAGATTACTGACTAAGTGTGAGCACCTATTTGCATAATTTTATTTGATGTGTAAACTTATGGGAAAATAGCAAAAATTCCTAGAGAACAAAAATGTGAATTTTTGAAAATGCAAAAGAAATGATTATCAACAGATGTAGATTTTATGTGATCAAGCACTTGATATTTCATTATCCAAAGAGTAATAATACCCCCATTTTACACATGAGAAAACTGGGCTAAGAGAGGGTAAGCAAGTTGCCCGAGATCACAAGACTAGTGATGAGAAGATTCAGGATTTGACTCCAGTCTCGTCCTACTCCATCGGTTCTTTCTCATGTATCTGCTCCTTCATCTCTGAATGGTCAGGAAGACCAAAAAGCTATTTATTTCTCCTTGTAGAAGACTTTCAAGAGAATATCTCAGCAGTCTGAAGAGTTCAGCAGATCATCCTCCAAACTTCATCAGAATCAAGGCTGATGTGCTGAAGTTGTGATGTGATATAAATGGTGACTTCATTCTGATCCCCAGACACACTGGAGATGGCAGGTGCTTTGCTTCAGAGCTCAAGATTGTCAGAAAGCAAAAGTAAAGGAAGCCACAAGCTCTGACCCCATCCTCAAACCGAAGACTGCTAACAACTGCAAAACCATGTAAGGGAATAAATCAACTTCTGAAAAGTCTTGAAAAGTCTCTTTATTCACGTTTCCCAAAACCTCTAGTCAAGACCTTGAAAAGGACAGGACTCTTAACCTCTAAAACTTATGCCCATCTTTGATGAGAAATTCACATAAGCATATCTCACCTCAATCCTCCAGCATATTCAGCAGGAATAACACTTTCTGGAGCACAATTATCACAAAGATGCTTCCCAGTGGCCAAAACAACAAGCCTGCTCAGTGATTATATAAATCATTCAGCCTTTATAGATGTTCTGGTCATCCATTATTGTTACTGGCGCTGTGTTTGGGTTCTACAAGGCTTAATATGCCCCATAAGTCATGATACTAATTCTTTCCTCTGTCAAGAAATGGTGATCTCCAAATAGCCCCCATACCCAGGACGATGCCAGTCAGTCTTTCCATGAGATGTGTGACACATAATCCTTCTGTGATGCCTCTCCCACCTCCCTATCAAACCTCAGCATCTAACTCTCCCCTTTCTCTGGTCAATTCAAATCATTTGTAGGTCCTTAACCACATCATCCTTGATCTTGGCTCCATCACTTATTCTAGCTCAAAGTGAATCCTCTGTGAACCTTCTTATCTTGCCAGGAGAGGCATCATTAGAATTGATGTGAAAGCTAAAGCAATTTGCATTTTTTATCTTGGAATTTTTGTAGTCTGGTTAGCTTCGACCATGCATGCAAATCGCTTTTAATTCAGATGTCACATTTTAAAAAGTAGGGTTTTTTTTTGTACAGGTGTTTGTGAGAAGTTCATAATTTAGGGAACATATATGTAATAATGTCTCACCCAAAAATGCTATAGGCAAGACAATCAAACAGCAGCAGCTGATGCCAAGATGTGTGATTCAGATGATTTGAAAATTAAGTGGCATTCCAAAGAGTCTGGGCAAATTTCCCTCGGATATGAGCCACTAGATAACAGACTGAATTTTCCAAAGACATGAATGACTTCTCTGACCAAAGCTTACTAAAATAGAGCATCATCTTTGAAAATTAGCATGCTTCCATGAGGTCCAAATATCTCTCTCATCATACCACTATCTCAGAGTACACAGTAAAAATCATTTGTTTCTTATTTATGCTAAGTAGTAAGGAAATTTTGTCCTGGTCTCCTTTCAAGTTAGTTTGCCTGATTGATTAAACAAGAGGATGAACTCTCCTAGAATAATAAAATAATCTACTCAATTACACATTAATTGAACAACATTAGCTTAAATGTATAAAGGGGAGGGGTACATTAGGCAAAAATGGAGCAAAGAGGGTTTAGCGTTGGTTTTGACCTGAATTCTGGATGCTAATTTTGTCACTTTGTAGCTATGCACCTCTGAAAAAAATTACTAAAGCTCTCTAAACCTCATTTTTCTCAACTGTTAATAGGGATGACAGTAGGCACTTCATGGAATAGCTGGATGGATTACTAATTTGTCATTTACAAATACCTGTATATGTGAACTTTACTTTTTAATATGTCATTAGAACTTGAAAGAAAAGAGATTTGTGAGCATGTATATAAATCACCAGAATATAACAGAAGCATAAAATGGCATAAATAATATATTGAGCGCAGGGCCTAGCACAGAGTGAGAACTTACTTTTTTTCCCCACTTATTCTACCTCCTTACTAGATTTAAAGACTTCTAACTAGAAAGATAATGAAAACAAGGCCTGTCCTTAAGGATTTAAACTGGTAAAGGAGATAAAATGTGCTCATATTAGAGCAAATAAGATACACATTGAGAACAAAATAAACCCAAGCAATATGAAAACACAAGGGAGGAAAACCATAAGCCATGCTCCCTTGGGACATCTGGAACTTCATGAAGAGACAATTTTAGATGAGTCTCATAAAAGTGGCACAAACCTTCTTGATGTGAGGATCACAGCTTTTAATTAAGCCTCTTTCTTGAAATACATAGAGAGAGGGAGAGCAGAAAAGGTACAAACTATGGATAACAACACAGATAATGACACAATGGTAAACCCTAAAGGAATTTCCACTGGTTACCAACCTTTGCACCTCAATCACGGATCACAACTGGGGGGGGTGGGGGCAGATGAAATCTTTATGCCAAAAAGTGAAGCTACTACTTCCAACCTAAGGAAGGGCAAACCTTATCCTTCCCCTTCTGGCTCAGAGAATTCCCAATATCCCACTCAGCTAAGAACTCTCCATCTGAAGTACAACTGATGAGAGAACTTCTACTTTAATGTACATAACTCTTTCTATAGATCTAGAGACTAATTCCCAAAAAGAAAAAGGAGGGTGGAAAGGGGATCATTTAGGAAAGAAGCAATGATCTTAACAAGAAATAGAATGGCTTGTAGAGTGAGCTTTGGAGAGGAGTCCTGTTAGCAGTAGACATTGGAGGTTCTAGATTTTCATGTACTTTGCTGTTTAGTCAACCAGTGACATAAACTGTGTAGCGGAAGAGGGTCCCATTACTGCAACAGAACAGAGCAAGACAGGGCTAAAAGGTGTCCATGGCACTCCCACTTGAGAAGAGGCTACAAGTGCTCAAGCCAAGAACGGATGGACTCCTAACAAGCTATCTACCTCGCCATGGCCAAACACTTCATCTACCTCAAACATTCTTCACCCCAGAAAAATAAATAAACCCTGGGTCTTAAAAGATAGTACAGGGACAATGGTCCTAAAATTTCACAGGAAAGGAACACCACTTCAAAAGTATTTACTATTACAAGCCACATGATCTTAAATAAATTATAATGCATCCATATGATCTAATATTTTGCAGATGTCAGTACTCACACTGTCAAGTAACATTTAATGCATCAGAAAATTTTTAGAATGTAATATGAAGTGAAAAGAACTAAATCCAAACCTGTATGTGCAGTGCTTGTCAATTTCACAAAACTTTGCATGTGTGATACATACACAACAATGAAAATAAATTTCAATGTTATGGTAGTGACTTCATCTGAATAATGTGATTATGCATGAATTTTTGTGCCTTCAGGCTACTTTGTTCAATTTTCTTCCAAAATTTCTATGAGGATACTTTCATAATTTAAAATGTGTCATGTTTTAAAATAGATAAGTATACAAATATACAGATAATACAGTTTGAGGTAAAAAGCCTTTAAGGCAAAGAGGAAATGTTGACAAAGACAAGTCAATAAGAAAACATAAGCCATGACTAGAAAGCATCTAGAAAACTGGGGTGTGTGAGAGCAAACAGACATGGTGAGGCAGGAAACAGGGACTGGACTCAGACCGGAAAGGGCCTTCAATGACTCATTTAGGATCAAAGATTTTCTTCAGTCCAGAGCAGATATTTTTGAATGATAGCAAGGTGTGGTAGAGCTGTGCTCTGAGAGATTATTCCCACAAGTAGTGGGAATAGTGATTAAGAGGTCAAGTGACATAGAAAAAAATGTTAGAGTAAAAAAATTGAATCAACATATCTTGTTGCAATTGAAAAAGACAATTCTCTGTGAGAACTGCCATTTTTAAAACACATCTTGAGTCCGGTACCCTAAGCATCAATTCATTTCTCCTCTTCCAGATGGACTGGAGAAGTTCTCTCCTGAGTGCTAACAGTTGGAGGCTGTCGCCACAGCAACCAACAGAACAACTCTGCCCCTCACTAACTACATCCCAGGCTGTGGCTTGCATGGGAATGAAGATGTGCTTTCAGACAGGGCTGGGTGAGACTCAGTCTGGCTGCAGGTGTCTGTGAACACTGCCTGATTCCGGGTGTTTTCTATAATTACTGGAATGATGAAACCTGTCATGCTTTAAGGTAGCAAGCAAGAGAGACAAATTAATTCCTGCCTTCCTGAACTAAAAATATATATTCATCAAGTCCAATCAGATTTGTTTTAATTAGTTTTTTTTTAAGCCACAGTTTTTGCAACTCTTTATCCAACTGGCTCTTTTCCTTAATATTAAAGAGAACATTTTTTATACCTAAGATATTCCTGCCAAACAAACCTGCTGGCCTTACATATGTCTCACCTTGTCCACCGAGGCCAACTCAGGATGAGGATGAGAATCACTTGTAAGGTCTATGCTCTTTTTCACAGAAATTTAATCTCCTTTTATTCAGATCCATGAACCAACATGATTTTTAAGAATTATTTGAGTCTATACTATCCATTTAATTATGGCTAACAACAACAGCAAAATAAAAAAATAAATACAACTTGCTTGAGAAGCAATTCAGTTCAAAATCCATGTATTTTTTTTTCCATTATTAGGCAGATTCAACAAAAATATACCAATAGGTTAGTGGAGAACTCTAATAATTCCTAATCATCTGACTATGATTTCATAGCATGCAAAATCTCTGGCCCTCATAAGATATCACAGTGAACTGGAGAACCACTGAGCAAAGATACAAAAAAATATTTACAGTTATCAATTAGGTGTTTGGATTTGAAGTATTTCCAACCTAACATTTACATCCCAACCTGCACAATTTTTTGCTACAACTGTGAGTCACTCACATTATTATTTTCTTAGTTTAAATTAACTTTATGGCTTAATCTCTTTCAAAGTAATCATACAATCAACCTTAGAGTAGGAAGCAAGGAAACATGACCAGATACAATGGAATTCACCACATCACTGACATGCAAATACCTTTGAGAGTTCTGAGAACTTTTTAATATTTCACATACAATTTGAAGGTATTATAGCACACTATTTTTCTGCTGTCATTCAAATAGCTTGTAAACCCACATCTCGATGACCCCCTTCCCAACAAAGTCCATTCTCAATGTAAAGCTTCTGTGTCAAGAAAACCCAATAAAAACAATGACAGAATAACCTGCAATATTCAGACAGCTTTTTTAAGGCACAGGTTTTATTAGAGAACCTGGGCCCCTTTGTGCAACAAATTAAGCAGAGTACTGCCTGGTACTAGGGATGCAGCAGTGAACAAGAAAATATAATCCCTACCCAACAGGCCTGGGAGCAAGACAGAAAACTAGACAAGAGGGTCTCGGGAGGTCAGGATAGCATAAGGGAATTAAACTGCAAAATCCCAGAGGAATGGCTTCTAGCTTGAGATCTCAACATGGACTTCAAAGAGGAAAATACACACCAGCTACATCAGGAAGATTACCATTAAAGTTGCTATTTCATTCTTCTCAAACATTACATTGATTTAAAGTGAAACAGGAATTGTGATATAAGTTATTTATTGGAGACTCTGCCCTCCAGGGCTTGGTACAAAATTTAAAAGATACAAAGGCAACTTTGTTTCCACATATCCTCCCTCCCCAAAACCTGTCTGTTCAGGATTAAATAAGACTGTAGCTATTGGGAACAAGCCAGCTACCTTGAGTGGGATGTGTGTGTGTGTGTATGTGTGTGTGTGTGTGTGTGTGTGTGTAATAGTAATAGTAATGAGTAATAGTAATGAGTAAGAACAGCCCTGGCAATTAACAAAGGGAGTAGCAAGGAGGTCTTATCTCACATTTTTGATCTTATACTGATATAGTTTTGATCTTGAATGTCTCCCAAAGACCTCTGTGTTAAAGGCTCAGTCCTGAGTTTAGTGTTATTGGGAGGTGGTGAAACCTTTAAGAGGTGGGGCTTAGTGAGAGACCTTCAGGTCACTGGGAATGTGCCCCTGAACAGGATAATGCAATCCCATCCCTTTACTCTTCTCTTTATCACTTTCCCACCATGAGGTTAGCAATTCTGCTGAATCACACACTTGCCACCACTGTCCCTAGGCTCTATCACCAGAATCCTGAAAGTAATGGTTCTGCCCCACCATGGACTGGAAACTCCAAAAACTGTGGGTCTAAACCAACCTTTTCTCTTTATAAATTGATTGGTCTGAGGCATTTGTAACAGAGATGGAAAGCTAAAACATCTACCAAATCTGTATTCTTGCAGTCTTCCTCCAGCTCTTTTAAATAGTAATTTTCCACTTCCAGCTTCCTGGACCAAAAACCTTGCAGTCATCCTTGATTTGTTGCTTTCTCTCACATCCAACATCCAATCCATCAGCAAATTCTTTTAGGTCTACCTAATAAATATACCCAAAACCCCCTACCTCCAGTGACCACCACTCTAATCCAAACCACCATTTCCTGCAGGGATTACTGCAATGACCTCCTCACGGGTCTCCCTACTTCCAACTGTATCAATTTATTTTCTAGCACAACATCTACAACATACAGAATAAATCTGTTCATATGTAAATCAGATCACAACACTTCTCTCCTCGAAATTCTCCAAGAGCTTTTACCTCCTTCACATAAAAGCTGAAATGTTCTGGAGGCAGCCAGCAAAGCCTTACTGTCCTGATTTGACCCACTTTCCTTGGTCATTCTGCTCCAGCCCCTCTGGTCTGCTTGTTGTTCCTTAAACTGGTTAAGTACTGTTCCTCCTGGAGGATACCTCCCACTACTCTGTTTGGACACTCTTTCCTTAGGCAGTGATTTCTTGCTTCCTTTATGTCTTGACTCAAATGTCAGTTTCTCAGGGAGGTCTTCCCCTGGCCACTGGGTATGTAAATTTTGAGTCAGCACCGTTTCCCTCCTTTATCTTCCTCTCTGGCACATTGACATCTAGCAAGTTGTATATTTTACTTCTGGGTCTTATTCATCCTCTCATCCATTTAGAATGTGAATTCCATGAAGAAAGTATTCTTATACATTAGAATGACGGCTGTATTCTCAGAACTTAGATGAGAATCCGGCCCATGGCATGTGTCCAATGGATGCTTGTGGAACAGATTTCTGGAATGGGGAGGAGAAAGGGCAGATAGACTATGAAAATGGATTCTCAGAAGGACAGCAGCACCATTATAGTTAATAAGGGTATGGTGAGTGGACTGAATTCAGAGAGGATATGGCAAGAATGTCCCACCTCTGTGGGGAGAAGATATAAACTGTTACAAAGAGATAGAGCATTATATAATCACTTGTCCTTTTAATGTGTAGCCTGGATGTAAATTTGATTCTTAATCATTACTGAGGGGCAAATACATAATAAACTCTGTGATCCTATAAATCTCATTTCAGAAATTTAGGAACTCATTAGCAAACAAGAATGACCATGACACAAGGAAAATCAGCATCGTGTAAAAATCCAACAGTATAATTGGCTGGTGCTAAGAACTACATAAAAAGCTTGAAATGCTGTGATTGCTCTATGAAAAATTTCAGTGCTGAATCACAGATATGGGCTTTATAAACCCTCAAGTCTCCCATGAAGCATCTTCGATAACTGATTGATATAAGGAGTTATCATGCTTTTGAAATATCCTAATCCCAAAAGATAAGCGTACAATCATTTTCTAATGAAAAATGTACAAGAAAGTAAAATCAAACCACATGCCTCAAAATGGCAACACATCCATACATCTACTTTGTTCTGAAAGTATCCAGTGAAATGGTTAATAGGGATACCTCTAAAGTGTTAAAAAGTTTAATTACTACTAGATATAAACCAAACATTGAAACACAGGTGTGTCATCACTATAAATGGCAAAGTGATGTATTAATGCTTTTTGAAAAAGATTAATCAGAAAACCACCAAAATCATTTATTAAAGGGAATTTGAACAGGACATGAAGATTTGTAAGCCAAGTCTCACTCTGTCCTCACTGAATCTGCTACCAGCACATTAAATCACTCACTCCCTTCAAAAGAGAAGTTTGTTGGACAGTGACCAACGGAACATAAATAAAAGAAGAATCACAAATGAGACCAAACTACTCACCATCAGAATGATAAAGAATAAAAAAATTAATGCCTTTATTGGGATTGCCAGGGAAGACAAATATTAAACAAATAATCAAGGAAAGAATTGATTAAAACTAGGAGACCAACATTCCAAGCCAAAGAAGTAGTCTGAGTGAAGATCCTGAGAATAGAGTTTGTATTATGTTTGAAATACTGCACTAAGGTCAGTTCATTCAAGTCGAGTTTTCCTGATTGACAGGTCCTAGCTCCTAAGTCCCCACTTAGATGTCACCACTTCAGGCAGCCCTTCCTTACCTCAACCTTTAAGTCAGTTTTCCTATATATACCCTGATGGTACCTTCTACTGTTCTTTCATACTCAACACAATTATCTGTACATCTGTATAATATTATAGAGATGCTTAGTGTAAATAGGATCCAAGATACAATTAGAGAAAATTCTGGAGCCTATAGCGAACAGACCAAAGATGAATCAATCAATCAATCTCTCTCCCTCTCCCTCTCCCCACTCCCTTTCTTTCCCTCTCCCCCTCCCCCTCCCTCCCTCTCTCTCTCTCTCTCTCTCTCTCTCTCTCTCTCTCTCTCTCTCACACACACACACACACACACAATCCTCCCCAAATAGGTCTCATTCTTTTTCTGTATGTCAAAGATTAAGCAAACACTTGAGCAGCACCAGTCTGGGGAATCTAATGTTGATAATTGATAGAACAAGGTCAGTGAAGGTCATGGCTCTTCCAAAGTCTCCAAGATTCTCACCACCTAGTCTTCCAAGGAAATGACATAGTTATGAAAAAAGAGTTAAGAGCAAATTGTTTTCACTCCTTTCACAATATTTTGACTACCTTTACATAAGTGTCTAGAGAGGTAATATAAAATAAATCACCTGAGCTGTGCCTATTACATTTGGGGATATTTGTATTGCATAACTCACACCCAGACAACAACAGACTACAGAACTGCATCTCAGGGGGTGGTTAGAGCTAAACCTTGTAGACATCCACTTCAATTTTAATTTCATTGTATACAAATTTAAGTACGAGATAGTTCCAAAGTAATGATAATGTGTTTAAGGAGGCAGAGGGCTAGCCAGCAAAGTTCTAAAAACCATGTAGTGGCCCATTCAAAACTCTGACACTTTTAGTGTTTCCATTATTATGTCTTGCTGACACACACTGACCATATTACATGCCTCCCAGATGATACATAAATATTTGTAGAACAAAAACACTACTGTCTTACTTGCTACAATAAATGCAAAGAACTTAAAAATCCAACTACCTTAAGCAATTCTAAAGACTTTCTGGGTATATCTCATTTCTGAGAGATTTGTATATAAATTCCATCATCAGCTTTGGCTGCTATGGCAACTAGAATATTTTGGAAGTGATTTGAAATGAGTATCACTACACAACCAGCATCTTTTGCAGGAAACAGAACCAAGTATGAAATCTAATCCACTCTAAATTTCAAAATACAGTGTCAATTTTCACTCCTGAAATCTATTTATGCTCCTATTTGCAAATCAATAGATAACAACCTGGTACAATTACATAGAAGTACCAATGGAGAAGCCCTTCATTTTATTCCTTAACTAGTCACACTAAAGCACCACTTAGGTATTCTCCTCCCAGTTTTATTAGGCTTTAAAAAAAAAAGACTTTTAAAAAGTAATTTTAGTTTCACAGCAAAATAGAGTGGAAGTTACTGAATTTCCATATATTCCCTACTCCCCCATACATAGATATAACTTCACCCACTATCAATATCATTCATCAAAGTAGCACATTTATTACTTTGTAAGTTCAATAAACAAACTTACAATAGTACAGCATAATCACTCTTACTTTATATTATGGTTCACTTCTGGTGTACATTCTGTTGGTTTGGGAAAACCATTTATCCATCTTTATAGTACCATACAGAGTATTTTTACCATCCTAAAAATCCTCTGTGTTCCACCTATTCATCCTTCTCCCCCTCCTTAACTCTTGGTGTCCACTGATCTCTTTTTTCTCTTCTTTTCTTTCTTTCTTTATTATTTATTTTTTTTTTGTGTGTGTGTGTGTGTGTGCGTGTGTATGTGGTACAGAAAGTCAAACCCAAGACCTTGTGCATATCAGCCAAGCGCTCTACCACGGAGCTACATACCCAGCCAAACACTGATTTCTTTTTTTTTTTACTGTGTCCATAGTTTTGCCTTTTCCAAAAATGTCATGTAGTTGTAATCTTAAAGTATGTGGCATTTTTAGATTGACTTCTTTCACTTAATAACATGCATTTAAGGTTTCTCCACATCTTTTCATGACTCGATAGCTCATTTCTCTTTAGCACTGAATAATATGCCATTGTATGGATATACCACAGTTTATTTATTGATTCACCTACAGAAAGACATCTTAATCACTTCCAAGCTTGGGCAATTATGAATAAATGAGGCTGCTATAAATATTTGTGCACAGGTTTTTGGGTGCAAATAAATTGCTAACTCATGTGGGTTAAACCAAGGAGTACAACAGCTGGATCACAAATAAGCAGAGTGAAACTGGCTCCTCCTGATTTATTTGCTGTTCCAGAAATGTGCTAGGTCTGCTCCCACTGCAGGGCCTTTGCATTGGCTGTTGTGAATTCTCAAAAATACTTTCTTCCAGGTAAAGGCATTTTAGGCCACAACTGAAACTTTGGCCTCTACTCAGGGAGTACTTGGAGAGTTTTCAGTAAAAGAAATTACTTTGTGTATCTTTTCTAATTTATGTGATTTTACACACAGGTGAAACAGAAAAATGTATAATAAACTTCAGTGTACCTATGATTGAGTCTCAAAATCATTGACTCACAGACAATAGTATTTCGTTTTTTATCCCACACTCACACCAGATCATTTTGAAGAAAACCTCAAACACCATGTAATTTCAACCATAAGTATTTTTAGTAAAGGTCTCTAAAAGACATGAACTATTTTTGAAATTATTTTTCTTTTAAGAACATTACAATACAATTGCCACACCTGCAGACTAGAGTGACTCAGACCTGCTTGGACTATGAGAAATCAGTATGCACATCTATTCCCAATCAGGGATCCATGACTTCAAGTGGATGGCTTGAAATTGGCCATGCAAGGAGTAAACTCCGTGGAAATCAACACACATTAAAATCAAGACTTTTTTCTGGATCCCTGATCATTAAATATTTACCACCACACTTCTGATTCACATTTACACAATTAAGAATGCTTACTTAATATCATCGGATGTTCATATTTAGTCAGTGGTCATTATTTCCTTAGTACACATACAGTCTTTTTTTTTAAGCTTATATGTTTGAGAAATCTACACTCTGTGATCATTAATCCATGTGATGGATTAAGTCTCTTTTAATCCACCAGATCCCCAATATCTTTTTTTTTCCTTTCTTGCATCTTCTTTTGTTATTACTGAAGAAACTGGGTCATTTGTGCTGCAGATTTCTCTGCAGTCTGGATTTTGCTAATTTTGTGCCTATGGTTTCACTTCACCTGTTCCTCTGTCTCCTTTAAATTGGTCATTAGATCTGCAGCTTGCTCAGATGCAAGATCCAATCTGGGGGTAAGACTTGTTCATCAGTAAAAGGGTTATACATCCATCAGAGGAACAGAAATGCAGGTAGTCTTCATTTTGTGGTGCAATGACCTATTGATGATCATCTCAAAATGATAATATTTTGTATTCTATCACTAACCATTCATTTAGTATTTTAGAATATATCTATAAGAGAACATTTTGCCCACCAATTCTTTGACTAACTTATATATTAGCGGAATCACTCTGATTGCTGTCTGGAGAAAAGACCATGGAGGCAAGTGTGGAAGCAGATGGATGAGTGGAGAGGGTGTTTCAGCTACCCAGGAGAGCCTAAGTGAAGGTCAAGGTCAAGGAAGTGGAGAAACATCAGATCATAGCACATCCAGCAACAGTTCCCAATGGAAACTGAACAAATTATGAAGCCATGTATTTGTAAATATGTGAGGTTTGAGGAAATCTAGAGAAGATTGTGTCAAAGACCTACTTATCAACACACTATTATCTCTATTTATATATTTCATGAATCAATACAATTATTGGGTAAAGTAATAATAATCTGTTATAACCTTCTCAATCTGTCAAAAACAAGTTGTTCTATTATCTAGCATACAAAATTGATAGTAAATCTTATATTTTGTAAAGGCTCTAAAGATTTTTAAATCTTCTATTTAAAAATGGTACAACTGCCTAATTTCTCTGAAGAATTTCATGTTTTCTCAGGCAGATTCTTTTAGAATTTTTTAAAATGTTTCCCTCACCTAATTTCTTTTCCCAAGTTTTAATGAAAAGATTTGCAAATATGTATATTTTTTCCTAGCACTTCTAACTCCACTGACTAGTTTTCTCCAACTGATTAATTAAAAAAAAACTATGAAACTAGAGAAGTAGGCACTAGTGAAAAAGTGGTTATGAATTCCACCTCATAATCTCAGGTTTCTAGATCAAATTCTATCTCATTGATCATCCACACTCTCATAGTCTCAGACAGAACAATTGTCCCTGATGAGCATTGGGGAGTTAGTTCAGGGGAACACAGTGCACATTTCCTCTGGAACATTTATAAAAAGAATAAAATAAACTTAATGCTAATGGGCCACAAAGGTCTTCTGACAAACTTCACCCTCCCTACCTGCTTTTTCACTGAAAGAAGAAGATGTAGAACAGTGAAGTGACTTCCTCTAAGGGCAGTACCCAACAGAAATGAATTTATAGGTCTCAAAGCATGAAATTCAGACAGGATTAAAAAGACAGATAAATATATTTTCCAAGTAACTATATCCCCTCCTCTCTGTATTTCACATACACACGTAACCACACACACATACCCTCATACATGTGTATACATATAACCTCCCTCCCCACTCCCCAAACACTTTGAAACAGAAGATGTTAACCAGCAAAATAGAAGTCATGGGACTGGTTGTCCCAGCATTTCCTAACAACAGGATAATGAGATGGTTTGTAAGGGAGAAAGGCTATAAAGATATAAAAGCCCCTTGGCAGGTGAATCAGTATTTGTTCATCTGTTAAGTGCTTTGCTTGAATGGATTTTTATTGAAAGATTCCATTGTGTTTCTCACAGTTTAGTCATCATTATTTTTTCAGTTATAAATGTGACCACAGAAAATGCCCTTGTTCCTATCCAATATGTATTTGCAATTTATTGAATTAGTCATTTATAGGGAAGGACCCTGAGAACATCCAAAATACTATAAGTGGCCCTAAAAGTACATTCTCTCTACCCCTTCCTAATGAATTTAAAAGTGGTTAAAGGAATGTTTACTAAATTCATCAGCTGATTCATAATGCCACGATGGGGAAAATATAATGGAAATTTGGTGTGACCAAACTGAAACGGAAGATAAATAACAAATGAATATTATATAAAAATAAATTTCAAACTGAGTGCATCAATAGTCCTGGTGTTTCCCACTGTGCGAAGGCAGTGAGTTGGCCTTTTGAATATATTTATTTTAGCTCACAGAAGATCCCAACAAACTGCCAAAATAGGTATTATTTTAAGCCAACTAAAAGCTACGTCCTTTAGAAAATAAAAATCTAGGTAATGAGAAGATAAAAAGGTGAGCAATCACTGATCACCCATTATATGGCAGGCCTTTTGCTGGACACTGTTCATGAGTTATATCAAGACATGAAAGGCTCTACCATGGAATTGAAACTCCACAGGAGTATCCAGGCATGGCTGTGCACAACTGTAATCTCAGTTTTGAGGGAGGCTGAGGTAGGAAGGTCACTAGATCCCAAGAGTTCCATACCAGTATAGGCAATATAGCAAGACTCTGTCTCAAAAATAAATGAGAGAGAGAGAGAGGAAGGAAGAAAGAAAAGTCCACAGAGTAAGAGATTTATTCGTTTGTGTCTCTGCCTCCAGCACCTGCAGTTTCTGATAAATAATTGATACTCACTCAATAGATATGAATGAGTGAATGAATGAATGATCGAACAGGATGTCCTCCCAGAGAAATGGCTCATTCCAAGCTCAACAGCACCCAGTGAGTGTCTTTGGCAAAAGTCACATTACCCTTGGCCTCAGGGGATAGAAATAAAAGGCAAAATAAGGAAATGTGTTCAAGGAATATTTAAGCTGCCTGGTGATACTCAGCTGCTCACTTCATTTCAATAAGTGACTTCATTCTTACCATTTTGTACTTAAAATGTTTGCGCATATGGATGTACACAAACTTACTGAGGGAAAAATCAATAACAATGATTTGGAGACAATGATCTTTTTCCTTTTTCAAGGGCTTGTTTCAGGCACTGATGCTACTTAGAAACAGTGCCTTTGCAGTTGCTAGGGAGATGAGGAGAATGCAAGGGTGAGGGGGACACTGAGTGCTTTCTTTAGCCTGAAGCTCAGGGCACAGTGACCAGAATAGAGAAAGAGGGCCAGTCTGGCCTCCCAATCCAATCCCTTGCAGTCTATGGATAGAAGGAGCCATGATCACATTTTGGTATCCAGTCTGTAATCACCAAAATATTAGCCTAAAACAGCTGATATATACTCTAAATATTTCAGTTTTATTTAACTTATTGATCTCTAAGACACAAAAGGGCAAAAACAATAGCAACTTTATTTTTTATACTGGTGTGGATTAAGCACCTAGGGAAAGCATCACACTTTAGACATCTGACCTGCAGGATGATGGCAACAAACCTAATAGACAACAAAGCAAACTTTCTTTTATCATCTGGTCTATTTCCTGAGAGACTGAAAGAGGATTGTGCTCAGCTGTACGAGTACTTGGGAGGGCCTGGACAGGATGGCTGCTAAGTATTCTTTGAGGTTTCTTTCATGGCCTGGATATAAATGCCCTTAATCTAGTAGACTTCACCATGGCTCTGGGCTGCATTTTACAGGATGCTCTCCAGGCCTGTTCATTGATTCCCATCACAAGTACTCACAGTGAATCTACTGTTTTTTGAGTCCTTTTAGTTTAATGCACACAGAGAAGACAGTTCAGAAAGGAAAAGGAAGGAGGATTTATTTTTTAAAAAAGCTACTCAATGCAGATTTGTCCAAAAAAATATCTGGACTATTTAAAAAATTTTTATTGACTGATCATTATCGTACATCTTTATAGTGTACAAGTTCAACAGCACTCAGTGAGTGTCCTTGGCAAAAGTCACATTACCCTTGGCCTCAGGGGATAGAAATATAAGGCAAAATAAGGAAATGTGTTCAAGGAATATTTAAGCTACCTTGGTACATTTTATTTAAGCTGTTTTGGTACATTTATACATTGCACATTGACAAGTTCAAGATACTTGGATTATTCATCATCTGAAACAGTGATCACTTTTATGATGACAGAATTCAAAACTCATCTCTTCTAGAATTGGATCAACTAGTTCTTATAAGACCTCCTTTATCCTTGTTTTTCCATAATCCTCTCTACAAAGAGGACAGCACTTACCTACACCAGAAGGACATTAATGGATGAGTGGATGAATCAGCCAGGAACTTAGAAACTGCTCACTTTGTTTCATTTGCTTATCTCTCATAAACCTCTCCTGCAGTATTCAAGAATTGCAATACTCAACAGAAGATTATGAGAATAAATAACATAAGAAGTCATGTTATAGGCTGTTGCAAAGAAATTTTATCACCAAAAGCATATTTTATGGTGCTAGGAATAAAACACAAGGCCTTGCACATGATTGGCAAGTGCTCTACCACTGAGTAACAACCCCAGCCATCCAAAACCATATTTTTAAATGCTGTGGCTTCTGCTTTAAAATGATAGGCATTGACATTTGCCACTGGATATAGAAAATTTAGACAATAAGCTTATCTTTTAAAGCATTACTAGAATACTGTATGTGTTAAGAGTTGGTAGAATGCTCAAAGTCTGAAAAAAAAAATAGTATGCCATACTGCTAGATTTTGCAGGGTCTTTTCCTGTAAAGGAGTTCTGGTTTACTGAAAATTTAAGAAAGCAACACAGATTGTGACATTTGATTCTCTGGCATAGGAGGCAAGGCAAAATGCAAATGTTAGAATTAATCTCATATTATAACACTGCATTTCGCATGTGCATTGAAGTAGCACAGATTCACGAATCACTGTGATTGCCTCCGTTTAACAGCTCAACACACAAGGCCCAGATTCGTTTTAATTTAATTTAAAGAATCCATTTGTCATACTGGCATAAGTATCTTTAAAACCTCTAGTGAGCAGGTTTGTAACACCATTGTCGATGCTACTCACAAAAATACATTAGCATTCCAGAACAAGATAAGAGACGTGTCAGCTGAAGAATGACAGTAATGCCATCCTGTGAGCAATTCCATTACAAGTTAATAAGGCATATTTCCAAGGCAGACAAACATGTTGGCTTCTTCTTAACGTCTAAAAGGTAGGGATTTTTTGGGGTTTATTTTGTTTTGTTTTGTTTTTGTCCTCAAAGAACTTTCCTTACAATAACAATTAAACAATACTTTTGTCCATTCCTTTCTTTATTAAAAAGGTAAGAACTTGAGAAATTGACTCGTGGCAACATACCCATTTTAGATTACTTAAGTCAACCTTTTTCTGATCAATATTTTTATCTTAGGAAATAGTATAAAGTAAAACCTGGATAAAGAAATGATGGTAGGAGGGGTAATGAGACAGGAGAAAAGATATGCAACATAAGAATACAGGAATGCACCCTTTTTACCTATGTTATCACTCACTACAGGCAAGAAAGTTACCAAAATCCAGGGCAATACCATGGGCATCATGAAATTCCCAGGGGATCAATAGTCATTGTCCACAAAAGGAGCTTCTAGGAGAGACTAATGAGTGAATCACTCTTAGACTTTAAATGTTTCTTTCACCCAAATTTCTCTATTGTTCAACCTCTTATTACCTGCAATTAAAGTGTCTTTCACTTAAGAATCTTACGTTATTTTTTTTTAATTTACTGCTCAGTCACCATTGTTCCTTTGACTGCTAGAAATATTTTGCCTATACAGGGCTAGACCTTACACACTTGCAAGACAGTGGTCAAAGAAATGAGTCTGGGGCTGGGGTTGTGGCTCAGTGGTACAGTGCTTACCTCATATGCATGAGGCACTGGGTTTGATTTTCAATACCACATATAGATAAATGAAAAAAATAAAAGTTCATCAACAACTAAAAAAATTTAAAAAGAATAAAATTAATTACTATTTTTAAAAAAGGAAAGAAAAGAAATGAGTCTGAATTCTCATTTCTTGGTCTATGGAGTTGGTAGAAGAATTGCCCTGAGAGAAGATTTAGGTTTGACTACAGTTTTGACATTTGCAAAATATCAACCTTTGACAAGGTTCTCACTCTTTCATCTTTTGATTCTTACATAAATATCTTCCTCAAAGACTAAAGAAAATAATGAAAACAAAAACTGTAGATTGCAAATCATAAAGTCTTATCACAATTAGACATTTTGACGGTTCTTTTTGAAAATAAATTAGTGCTGCTGTAACACAACATGGGCCTTCCTAAGTATCACACATTATGCAAAATTATTCAATAATAACCACAGAATTTATGAGGGAAAAAACTGAGCTTAGAGATACAACATTCTAAAAACTTCACCTGTGAGACAAAAACCAAACAGGGACTCAATAAAAATCATAGGAGAATTTTACATGTTATTTGGTTAAGAAATACATAAACTGTAAGATAGTTCCATGTTCTGAAGTTAATACATAATTTCTATCTGGAAAGCAAAGTGAAGTTGGCTTGTGGAAGTGGGAATGGCAAGAGCTACAACTTGAGTGATTGCGACATGGTGGAAAGAGGATGGTCTGAAATCAGAAGGCTGTACTGCCAGAGGGAGGGAGGTGTGGCTCAACGCAGAGGTCTGAGCTGTGAGGTTGCTGGTAGATGTCTGAGAAATGGACTTTTGCTCCATTTCTATCTGGCTCCATTCAGCTGGGTACAGTTGTCTTCCTTCACTCACAAATGAAATTATGCATAAACAAATGTGAAATTCACATTATATTTGAATTGCTTCCTAACATATCAATTGTGCTGGAACAAATTTGTGTTTTCAAATGAACATTACAGCAGAACTGACTGTATCATGGAATGTGTCCCCCAAATGGAAAATAAAACTCCAAAATCACTAAATTGGCTGATTCCCTTTGCTCCTGCTGCTTACAAAGAGCACATAACACAGAAGCTGAGCTGCTCTGAGCTTCCCTTACCAGCAAAGAGGCAAACACTCGATGCCTTAAAAAAATTAAAGGTTTCAAAAGTGAACTTTGCCACACCTGGGTCTCCGTCAGCATATTATTATCTTTGAGCCTTACAAAGGAGGTTAGATTAGAAAATAAGATTACTGATAGATTGCCAACCACAGACAATTATTTATCAATTAAAAAATAAAAAAGAACAGATAATGTCAAAATGTAGTGAAATAACCATAAGTGATACATTTTGAGAACTGCCTCTCTTTAATACAATTCAATGAATTATAAGTTTATATAATTTAATATTTAATAAAGGCCATATTTAACACCCAACATACACTTCCTGAGATCACCAACTGGCCCCTCTGAAACAGTGCTCCACCAGGCAAGATTCTAATGATGGGTTTGAAGAAAAGAACTTAGTGGCTACTCATACATCAAAGTATGCACCCTTCATAAAGTATCATGGAATAAACATCTTTACTGTTGACATTACAGATATAGCTCCTTGTATTATCAAGGTTTTAGACTTCTGATTCTCAACTCCTCACCAGTTGCTGCTTTGGATATATTTTTAGTTTCTTAGTATATATTCCAAGGACAATAATATCATCATTCCTTTGCTGAAGCAGGCGACAGTATTTGGCAGTAAACACTGAATCATATGCCATCCCCGTTTTGTGAGATTCTCTTTCAAGGCCTTGATTTTCCTACATAAACTAAATTGTTTTGTGTGTGTTACATACAAAAACCACCTTTTGCCATTCTGATGCCCCTAACTCACTTTACTTTCTCAGCTGAGAATTTAATACATATTCCTTGTATAAAACATTTATTTATGTATTATAGATATATTCCCCTGCCATCCAGGGATTCATAGCTGAAGAGTAATCATTTTGATAGACATGTGCAGGTAAAGACATTTATAGACAAAAGACTAAAATTATTAAGTCAGAGTTTGAGGAGGAGCTCAGTGGTAGAATGCTTGCCTGACTGTGCAAGGCCCGGAGTTAAATTACCAGCACCACAAAAGAGAAACAATGATTAAGTCAGTACTGAAATCCAAACTTCAAACCCTAATGAAATCATCTCAGTTTCCATAATAAAATAATGATAAAACTATAAACATCTATCTTGTTTCACATTAAGTATAAAATAAGACTTGGTTGGAACTTATCAAGCCTAAGGCATCAAACAGCTTTACTTTAAAAACCCAGTTCTTAAATTTGATAGCATTTTACAGTACTGTATGCACATATGTGCATCTGCCAGAATGTAAGTGCTCATGAAGACTCTGAATATGGGAATTTTTTTTCAAGCAGAAATGATCAACATTTATGTCATTTTCAATCATCATAAAGCAATAAGTATTTGATTATTCAATTTCCTCATTTACAAAAAGCTGCACAGACTTAACACTTTAAAAATGCATGCCATTTGACTTTTTTTAGAATACAGAATATAGAAAAAGATGATCAAATAAAGGAAACTGATCTATAACCTATTCCTCAAATAAGACATGGGTCAACTGTGATTTTTCAAATGATTCACTGGATTGTTAAAATAATTAGCAAACCACTGAAACTGCAAAAGGAAACCCATGTAAAGATAGTTATTTCTCATCTTCTAGAGATTGTAGTCTGGATGCCTCTTGCAAATTGAACTTGGTTGACTAATAATAATATTTTCTATGAAAAGCCTACTAGATAGTCAATAAATGTTAGCTTTCTTTTTCCTTTCTAAAATAAAATTTCAAAAATATGTCTCGACTTTGATTTTTCCCATGCTGTACATTCATGAAATGCAGATATGAAATATTGGTTTTAAAGAAAAAATGCAAGAATGCTTCAGAGTATTACTGTTAATGACATCTAATGTTAGATGTTGGCATAAAAAATCCATAAGAAAATATAGCCAGGCCAAGTGCAGGGGTGAATGACTCTAATCCCAGCTGCTCGGGAGGCAGAAGCAGGAAGATCTCAAGCCTGCCTCAGCAAAAAGCGAGGCACTAAGCAACTGAGACCTTGTCTCTAAATAAAATATAAAGTAGCACTGGGGATGTGGCTCAGTGGCTGAGTGCCCCTGAGTTCAATCAAATCTCTCCCCCGCAAAAAAGAAAGACAATGTGGTAATATCTCTGAATGGAATGATTACAGGTGGTATTTCATTTAATTTTGTTTTTCCCATGTTATCCAAGTTTCATTAATGACTATGCATTACTCTTGAAATGGAGAAATAAAACTCTATTTTTAATAAAGATAGATGAAAGGAGAGAGAACATAATCATATTCCATATCACTTAATAAGTAACTCCTAGAAAAATATTTTATAATTTAATTTGATTTAAAAAATTCTTTTTAATTGGTTGTTCAAAACATTACAAAGCTCATGACATATCATCTTCCATACATTTGATTCAAGTGGGTTATGAACTCCCATTTTTTACCCCAAATACAAGTTGCAGAATCACATCGGTTACACATCCACATTTTTACATAATACCATATTAGTGACTGTTGTATTCTGCTACCTTTCCTATCCCCTACTATCCCCCCTCCCCTTCCCTCTCATCTTCCCTCTCTACCCCATCTGCTGTTGTTTAATTCTCTCCCTTGTTTTTTTTCCCCTTTACCCTCACAAACTCTTATATGTAATTTTGTGTAACAATGAGGGTCTCCTTCCATTTCCATAGTTTCCCTTCTCTCTCCCTTTCTCTCCCCCCACTCGTCTCTGTTTAATGTTAATCTTTTCCTCATGCTCTTCTTCCCTGTTCTGATCTTAGTTGCTCTCTTTATATCAAAGAAGACATTTGGCATTTGTTTTTTAAGGATTGGCTAGCTTCACTTAGCATAATCTGCTCTAGTGCCATCCATTTCCCTGCAAAATCCATGATTTTGTCATTTTTTAGTGCTGCGTAATACTCCATTGTGTATAAATGCCACCGTTTTTTAATCCATTCATCTATTGAAGGGCATCTGGGTTGATTCCAAAGTCTAGCTATTGTGAATTGTGCTGCCATGATCATTGATGTGGCAGGATCCCTATAGTATGCTCTTTTAACGTCCTCAGGGAATAGACCGAGAAGGGCGATAGCTGGGTCAAATGGTGGTTCCATTCCCAGCTTTCCTAGGAATCTCCATACTGCTTTCCACATTGGCCGCAACAGTTTGCAGTTCCACCAGCAATGTACAAGTGTACCCTTTTCCCCACATCCTCGCCAGCACTTATTGTTGCTTGACTTCATAATGGCTGCCAATCTTACTGGAGTGAGATGGTATCTTAGGGTGGTTTTGATTTGCATTTCTCTGACAGCTAGAGATGGTGAGCATTTTTTCATGTACTTATTGATAGATTGTATGTCCTCCTCTGAGAAGTGTCTGTTCAGGTCCTTCGCCCATTTGTTGATAGGGTTGTTTGTTATCTTGTTGTTTAATTTTTTGAGTTCTTTGTATATTCTGGATATTAGGGCTCTATCTGAAGTGTGAGGAGTAAAGATTTGTTCCCAGGGTGTAGGTTCCCTATTTACCTCTCTTATTGTTTCTCTTGCTGAGAAAAAACTTTTTAGTTTGAGTAAGTCCCATTTGTTGATTCTAGTTATTAACTTTTGTGCTATGGGCGTCCTATTAAGGAATTTGGAGCCCGACCCCACAATGTGTAGATCGGAGCCAACTTTTTCTTCTATCAGGTGCAGAGTCTCTGATTTGATATCTAGGTCCTTGATCCATTTTGAATTTACTTTTGTGCATGGCGAGAGAAAGGGGTTCAGCTTCATTTTGTTGCATATGGATTTCCAGTTTTCCCAGCACCATTTGTTGAAGATGCTATCCTTTCTCCATTGCATGCTTTTAGCGCCTTTATCAAATATAAGAAAGTTGTAATTTTGTGGATTGGTCTCTGTGTCCTCTATTCTGTACCATTGATCCACCTGCCTGTTTTGGTACCAGTACCATGCTGTTTTTGTTACTATTGCTCTGTAGTACAGTTTGAAATCTGGTATCGCTATACCTCCCGATTCACACTTCCTGCTTAGAATTGCTTTTGCTATTCTGGGTCTTTTGTTTTTCCATATGAATTTCATGATAGCTTTCTCTATTTCTACCAGAAATGCCGTTGGGATTTTTATTGGCATTGCGTTGAACCTGTAGAGAACTTTGGGTAATATCGCCATTTTGATGATGTTGGTTCCATCCATCTATTTTCCCAGCCTTTTTCCTAACCATGCTGAACAACTTGTACTTCCCTGAATCATCATGCTCTCTCCAACTCAGTGCCTGTTTCTCATCTCTTAAGTACCCTTCTCTATGTTCCTCAAGTAACTCTGAATCTAAATCGACAGAAAGCCTTTCTGAGCTCCCCAGTACATTATAAATGCTCATTCTTTGGAGAGCCCTTTCTGCATTCATAAACAGTAAGCACTCTCACTGTACTAACTAGAAAGTGTAGTTATCCCCAATTCCCTTAGCACAGTTCCTACTAAATAAAGGAATGAATGAATATGCAACTCTGACATTTCCATAATTTAAACAAATGGCTGACCTTTTTTCTCTCTCACTTAAGTGATAGGCTGTTTTACTAGAGTGTTAAACCAACTAGGTGTTTTGACAACTTAAAAATGGTGCAGTTATCTATGTAAATTCAATCCATTTATTTAATTAATAGTATTCATTCAATAAACATTTGTGAATTTTATAGTGACAGCCAGGTTCTATGTTAAACACTGGAATACAGAAAGGAGAGACAGTGCCTCCTTCCAACAAACTGAAAGACTAGGAGAGAGGTAAATCCACAGTCACAATGGAGTGTTGTAAGTGCTATATTGAGACATGCACTTTCTATAGCAGCAATAAAAGGGATGGTATGTGTTGTGGAGACAAACCAGGTTCCAAAAACATATAAAACAAAATTGCAACTGTGTTTACAGTACCAAGAAAATAGAAATTTGACTAGACAATTGCCTGACTAGTATAGTCAATGTATATAACCAATGTTATGTGATCTGAATGGGCAAAGGAAACAGCAAAATTCAGTATTATGGAGGGAGGGAGGGAGGGACTAGCTCATACAGGCTCACGCTAACAAACCAAAAAACACTTCAACTGCCACTCACAACAAAGCATAAATTTGGAAGTAGAATTTTATGAAAATTTTACAAACTTTTAAACCCAATGTTAATTTATTATTTCCCAAGTTCAATTAGTGGGTTCAAAGTGGAGCAGGAAGGAATGGTGTATAAATGTCTCCTTCCCTTGTACTATCTTGGGTGTCATTCTTTTGGATTCCATTGTTGAATCCCTATTTATTTAAAAAACCCTAATAAGCATGAGGAATGCTTGTTTGTTTGTGGTTTTTTGTTTTGGTTTGGTTTTGTCACCAAAGCTGCATGTTTCCAAGCCACTGTGTCCCCAGCTAGATTCAGACCTCATCTCCCTTCTACCTCACTCTGGCTTCACACAGTTAGTTCCACAAATATACAGCTGGATGAGCACATTAGATTCACTTTTCAAAGGCATGATGAAAAATTTTCAACAGGATCACAAAGCTAGATTTTTAACTACTTCAATTTCTTTCAAACTTTTGTTTCTCAAAATATCATTTCCGACCATAGAACACTGGCATGTAAGCAGAACAACATGAAGATAGGAAATTGTGGTTGCTTCCCTTATGTCTGAGAGAATTATCACATACACATTTACCACCAATTTTAAAGAACAAACTGTACCTAGAATAACCACAAACCTAAATAAATTTCTGTAATCTATTCACACATAGTCTAGACAGGCTTCTTAAAACATAGTTCAAAAATGTTTCTTTGATTGATAGTGCAAAATTCTTTTGCTCATTACTTGTGGAATATGATCCAAACGGCTGGCCTGAAATTCTAACTCTTCATAAATGAATCCATTAGGTCTCCTTTGTGAATTAAGCTACATGTCCCTTGTAAAATCTGTTTTCTCCCCCAAAATCCCCTGTTGTTCTCTAAGCATTCAGATAACTCTCCCACCTCCATGTCTGCTCTCTCACTGTTTTCTCCTCTACACTAATCCCTATTTCCCCAGTCCACATCCAGCTCATCAAAAACCCTCCTCTATGTAGCCTGTCCAGGTTATCTCATCAGAAGTTAATGACTCTGTGCTCCACACTCTCGCTGTTCTGGTTTGTATCTCTCTTGCCACCTCTGCCATATCTTACATATCTTTAGATTCCCCCTCCCACAGCAATTAAAATATAGTAGGTATATAAAACTAGAACTATAGGTGAGTCACTGGATCTTTTCTAATGACTCAGAAGGTATCTCAGGATTCTTTATTTTCTCCACCTAAATTCACATACCCATTACCATTATTTGGTGGGTTCAGATTTGTAAGTGATTGATTGCCTCTACATTCACCCTGTAACTGACATTCTAAGTTCTTTTAATGATTCAATCTCTGATAGTAGAAAATATGCCACTTATTTGTTTCTCATAAAAGAAAAAGAATGGAAAAACATTCTGTTTGAATACCTTACTTGTACAAACTTAAATTAGATAGGAGTTCAGTGCATCTGCTACCCTAAATTCAATTATTTCTTGCACGTTCTGTTCTTTGTGGGTAAACTAAACCTTGATGCTAAATAACCCCTCAGATGTTTCTTACACCTACTGCAGAACTCTCTAAAGTTTTTACAGCATAGAATGGTAAATACCAACATGACTACTACTAATAATTTGGCAATCCTTATAGATCATGGAGTAATTAAGTATCAAGATTGTGTTCATGCACTCATATTTCCAATAGCCTTACCTTTTCCAAACAAAACAGTCTATAAAATACAAAATTAAAATATTGCAATTCAAGAATTCCCATATGATGGACAAATATATATTGCTCAGACTTTGAATTTTTAGGCTGCAATCTTAGAATATGCTGAAGGACAGAAATCAATTGGGTGGAGCCAGGAAATAAGATGATTTCTAAATTCTTCTGCCAGTAAAAAAATATATATATAAATTTTATTAAGGAAGAAGATAAAAACCAAAGGATTTTAATCATCCAAATATCATGCTAATTTCCATATACTACAATCCCCCCACTAATTACTCAGATATTTTCATTTTAAAATAAAAAAGTGAGGTTTTTATGATAATACAATATTTCTTGATAATACTAGCTACCAATAAATTTATAAAGTTCTGGTTAATGCACAAAACTTTGTCACAACAAATGTTGTACCTTTCAGGACCTGTGCCATTCACTCTCCTTGCTGATGGGCAGGGCTATGGGGAGGAGGATTAATATCACAGTCTTTCCCTTCCCCTAGGTCTAGTTATAGAAATAAGAAGTGAGCCCCCAACCCAAGATAGCCAATGCGCAGACTAGGCAGTGACAAATTTACATTCAAGTATTAAAAGATAAACTGGGAAGTTAGGTTCCAACATCAAAATTTTGGATTAGAAAATCAGAAGAGTGAGCCAGTGTAAATAACATGATAAGGGAATTGAAAACACAAATTAGAGGGAAAAGACAAATCAGTAGGGGGAAAAAAAAGCAAATGAAGATGCTCAGAGGGAGCAGGCATGGGAACTGTCCACGGTCCTGACATTCCCAGCTCCTCATCCCAATGGACGCGTGAGCTTACAATTATTCTAAAATACCAGAGTTGAAACTCCAATTCCACTGAGCCTTATGGCTTATCTAGACCCAAATAATTTTAATATATTTCAGAAACACACAATCATGTTATTTAACTCACTGATAAATCCATATGACAAAGAGGCACAGGTAAATAGTAATTATTTTTAAAAACAGTAAGTCTTTATAATAATATTTGTACATTTTGTACATCTTTATAGGGTACAGTATGATAATTTGATACATGTATACAATGTGTAATGATTAAATGAGAGTAACAAACACTTCTATATTCCTAAAGACTTATCATTTCTATGTGTTGGGAACATTCTTACCTTTCTTTCTTTAATTTTTTATTCTAATTTATTATATGACAGCAGAATGAATTACAATTCATATACCTTTCTTTTCTAGTTCTTTTGAAATATATCATAAACAGTTGTTATCAATAACTACCCTACTATGCTATAGAAAACCAGAACTAGTATGTTTTATCTAACAGTGTTTTGCTACCCCTATCTAACTTCGGTCTATCCTCCTCTGTTATTTAGAACCTCTTAGCCTCATGTTTCTCATATGGAAAATGGGCATAACAGTGCCTCAAAATGTTATTATGAGAAATAACAGATGGGGATGTGTAGCAATTGGCAGAGACAGATTTCAGTGCTGTCAGATAGTGACTTTGTGATGATGATGGCGATGAGGTAGTTTTCTTTCCCATATGGCATGATGGTCCAATAGAGGAATAAATGAGCTTTCAGTTTAAGCTAATTTTCTAATAACTTATAACCAGTGCATTCACTTAAAAACTGGGTAGACAATTATAGTTAATATTTTACAGAGAATTGCATTGGAGACAGGTGAAATCCAAAAAAATAAAAATAGATTCCTCCATTAAACATTGTCTATAACACACCACTGTCAACTAAATAAAGTCAAGGTTCCTTGGTAATAACTATTACAACTCTTCACAGTCTGATCTCAGTTCCTGGCTTCATCCCTTATTGTTGTCCACCAACTTTCCATGACCCTTAATCATATCCATTCATTTTCTCTAGTTCTTTTTTCTTCTCTAGAATCCTCTAATTCTATATATAGACATATAATTTCACTATAACTTCTATTATAATACATCACATTCTTCTTAAAACTATGGTTACATCTTTCTAAAACAGCTGTCACTACATTCTAATGTAGAAGAACAAAGAAAGTAACCCTGATAGGGAACAATATTGGTAAACATGTTTGAAAGTATTCTATTGATATACTTTAATGTCCAAATATTCCCATTTACAAACTAATTGTGAAGAGATTTTTAAAATTCCTATTATTTGGAAAAAAAAACATTTTAAACACCAAAGATTTTCTCTATTTCAACATGACAAACTTTTCCAATAAGTTGGCACTCTTGAGCACAACAAAGTAAAATAAGATATGCAGGGCCAATGAAACACTTTTAAATTAATTCTTCCTACATGATCATTGTGATCCAAACAAGCAGGGGATCCCTGCATCTATTAGTAATATAAAAGTCAGTAAGTACTATTTTGCTGATTGAATTCACAGCATGGCTCTCCACAGTTACACAAAGCTGTAAATACAAAAATGCTGAATGACCATAGGACAGTAAAAGGGTATTTATATTGTTAATAAGAGACTTTCAAGTAGAAGATTAAAGGATATGAACAACTTCAAGGCATCTTTCATGTTCTCTTAAAACACTGCCAGACACAGGTTCACACTCTTGAACCTGCTTCTAAATACATACTTACCGCCTTTTCTCAGTCCTGTGGAAAGGAGTAACATATGCCTGTTGGCAAGATGTTCTCACCCCATTTGGGTCACTGGCAACCTTCATACAGAGACTATTTGGCAGACTCCAGGGTAGCATGCATAGATTTCAAATCTGATATTTGCTGCGCATGTGTCTCTTGTGCCTTAGGCAACATTCTACTCACAAGCTATTAGTGTTCTCCAATCTTCATCAAGCAAGGAACAAGAGAGATGGGAAAAGGAGGAAGAGGAGGAAATAGAACAGAACATCTGTAGGTCAATTACAAGGAAATGAAATTTTTCTCACTTCTCAGGGCAAACAGAATGACTTCGAACAACCACTATTTTTTTCTTCCTTTTGACAATGTTTCAAGTACCTCTACTCAAGAGGTTATACTGCTATTTTAATTTAAAATATGAGATAATGAGAATCTACTGGTAAAATGAAGTAATCCCTTTTCAAAGATCAGATTCCCCAGCGACTATTACCTTACTTTCCTCAAGAAAGTAGTAAAACCCTTCAAATCACTGGTAACCTCATTTCCCCTGTAAGGTGTCTTCAGGAGCCTCATCTCTGGTTTGACTGCTATCTGGAAACAACTGAGAGAAAGAAATTCCTCAATAATCCCCTCATGTAGAGTATGAGTACATGAGCTCCTAAGTAAAGAGCAAAAGACCACCCCTCAACCTGGCTGCTCCTCAAGACTCTTCAGAAAGAACAGATAAACCATAAACTAGCTGTCTTGTGGGCATACATGGCCACTTCTTCCTTTGTATATCAGCTCATTGAATGGACAGAATCCTCCATTTATCGACTTTCTTAATTTCTCTATTAGAGTGTTTCCCTATGTACCAATAGGTCTGCCCACAAATGCTCTACCAAATTCTGCATATATTTATTGCTTGTACTTTGACTTGTTATTTTTTTAAAAATCTTTAAGATTTATCTAAATTATCATTTGCATCCTGTTTTATCTTTCAAAAATATAAAAGGTCAACTGTAAAGATACATTAAATATTAATGCTTATCAAATCTCAGGGAAGCAAAAATAGCAGTAGACAAAGTAGTACCAAGCCAAAGTACAGTTAGAATACCTTCCACACAGTCCCTTACAGTCTGTTAGAGGTAGAACATAGATGACTACTAAATATTCTAGTGTCTGAGGCAAAATAACACTATTATCAGAAATTAACTTCATAATAATCTGTTTAGTATGGTTATTTCCATACTGCAATGTTAAAGGAGAGGAACTAGACAGCCTGAAGAGTAAAAACACTGGTATAGGATTAGTTTTTTAAAATAATACATAACAGACAGACAAGAAGAAAAACCTACAGCATAACTTTTCATAATTCAACCAAGCATCTGAACATCAACACTTAAATTACCTGAGTTCCAACACATGAGTTATTATTGTAATGATAGAACTAGCCGCATCAAGACCCAGTTCCCACAGTCTGACAGGCTGTGTCATTCATTGGTAAGTGTGATGAGAAGGTGAAAGAATGTTATACTGTATTAGTTCCGGTGAGGGAAAGAAAGGTTGTTACACTAGACCAAAGTCAGAAGTAATCAAGAATAAATTTACTTAGAGATATTTCAGTTTGATGGCTATCCATTTACAGGCATTTTTAAAGCTCCTATTATTGAAATCCCTTCAGGAAAAATAAATGTGATTTGGAATCTGAAACTCCTTACTATCATTTTCCCAATAAAATTATGTTCATAACTCAATTTTTGAGAGAAAGAACGTTTCTTAGGTTACAACTATCTCATTATAGTGTAGATTATAAAGCAAAGTGGAGATAAGGATATATGACTTAAAAATGATATTTGAATTTGGGCAGTTACATTTACAAAAGCTTACAATATGTGCACATATTAAAGTAAATTTGATTTTGTCATTAATGACTTTTTGGAAATTTTTATAAAATAAGTAAAAATGGTCATAGAAAAATTGTAAATGTTTATTTGGTCAGAGGTGGATCCTGTTAAGGACCATTCAAAAAATAGCTCACCTGAGCTTTTCATAACAATCTAGTTAACATTTTTTTACATGTGGTGGATGCCTTTGCCCTAGCTACAACCTTGGACAAATCATTTGAATTCTAAACAGCTGTATCTCTTCATGCATAAAATAAAAGATTACCTGTCCCTTGAAAAACCATTACCCACCAACTCTAAGTCAATGTACAGCTACTTAACTACCAGAAACTACAGTCCCAGGTCCACTTCCAACCTGGGATTCTTATCTGTCCTGGCAGATTTAAATCAACTTTCGTGCCAATGCAAACTCAGCCACACTATCGTGGCCAGTACTTGGACCAGATTAATTTGTCTGAATCTTAACCTTCCTCCTGCTCTCACCTCTAATTTCCACCTTCCCCATGAACAACCTGTATGATGTCTATCTGTTTCGATCTCTGACAGTTAGGCACTCCAGCATGCTTGTTCATCTTCTACACTTAGCTACCATATAGAATACTTGCTTTAATGGCTCATGCTTTCTTCTCGTAGCACTCAGTTGATTAAATCTTGGATCCTTCTATGAATATTTCAGAAAAGGCTATCTTGAACTTTTGCTAACTACCCAAAAATAAATCTACATTGAGTGATTTCTTTCATGACAACACCCTTGAAATAAAGTTGATGCTCAGGCAACTGGTCTATCAAAAATAAAAGGATTTTTTTTTTCCTCCCTGAAGAACATCTGGGCACAGACTCACATCTAAAAATCAATAAACATGCAAAAGAAATCATCACTACTTACCTTTACAAACAATGCTTTTTCTCATTTCCCATATGTGCAATATAAAGTGATAGAAATAAACATTTTTATGTATTTATTATGTTTCCATTTAATAAAAGGCCTTTATATCTGTAAAATGCCATTGATAACCACTCTATCCTTCCTCAGTGGCCAACCATATGAGGCTGTCATTTATCCACTAATGTTCTCAGGGGTTTTGACTAGATTCTGTATCCACACCAAAACTTCTACAGGCAAAGTACACCAGTGATCTACAAACGTAAATCAATAGAATTACAGATTTTTTTCCAAATTTACCTTGATAGGATACAAAGATAATATCATTAGAAAAGAGAGAAAAGCCTCTTTCAAATGGAAGAAGAAATCATTCTGTCAACGAAGATCAAAAGACAGTTGGTGCCTTAAGGAATTAAAAATTTCAAAATTCTTATGAAGCCAGTTAGAGCTGCTTGGAAGTCTTCACAGGTGGGATGTCCATCCCTAATAGTAAAAAAAATTGTTTCCTTTGACATTACCCTATACAACAGAAACCACAGGAGACTCATGATTGTAATTATGCAATGAAGAGCTAGTCTTCTACATAGCCTTGCTGTATCAGCATGCCATAAGTCCTTGTTATGTTATTTCATATGAGCATAAGGTGCCTAATCATCAATAATTATTTAAGAAACAGATTCTCATGCATTGTCAATTGTTAAATAATGTAGTACTGTTCTTAAACTAGATAAAAGGAAGATGTCCTGCAGCTCTAGAAATTTGGACGAAATCCTGGAAGACAACTGACAAAAGTTTCTTGTGTGCTGCTAGAACATGAGATGAGGAAATAAAACATAACAGGGGTTATAATTAGGTTTTACAGCTGAACACCACAAAGCACTGACCAATAAGTCAATAGAGACTCAACAGCAAGTTCTAACTCAAGTGAGTTTCTCTCCCCTAATGTAATCTGTTTTAAGTGACAGATATCATATATTTGAGGGTGAAAGGTAGTACATTGTTTGGTCTATCAGATTAAAGAAACCAATGTGATAGAAAGGCTAAATTGAATTTGCTATAACACAAACTGATATATGCAAAATCCCAGGGTTTGGGTTTAAGTAATCTATCACCAAAGGAGAATTTATAAAGAGAGGGTCCAACTATATAGAAGTTTATCTGAAAAAATACCTGGAATCTTTCTTTTATTGTAATGGGGTTGAGAAAAATAAAAACAGCTCTTGGAAACATTATAAATTTACAGAATGGTGGTGCTCAGAAAACAAGTGATAAGAATTCCACTGTACACCTGACTAATCAAGCACCCCAATAGTGTAATTTACACCAGCATCTCACCCTAGACACTAAAGCACATTCTCACACACCATACAACTAAAAAGCATTTGTATGTAACATACATTTTCATTGGCTCATCAATTCATCTCTACGTTATTTAGCTTTTCCAAGATTCCTATATTAGATGTGTTCTTCAGTAGATTTTTTCCTTTTATTTTTTAAACTGTTTGCTCCAGAAAATGTCAAAAACCAGCTAATGAGGCATTTCAAATATGCTGCCAACTACAGATCCTCTCCATCAAAAATGAAAGAGTCTAATTTAAGAAAAAGAGTATTTTCCTGGGTTAAACACTCACTCACCCTTTGCGCTGCTGTTATTGAACAGAAAGTCACCACTAAGATTGCAAAACCTTTTAGCTTTGTTTTCAGGATGAAAGGATGCTAATGAAAATTTATTGAGAATCTATTGTGAAGCATGTGTAATGATTAAGCACACCAGTTTAAAAAAAAAAAAAAAGATCCGGGTTAGTAGCCTGGATCTGCCACATCCAGTTTAGCCTTGGCATTTCTTTTAACACCTCCAAATCTGTGCATAGTTTAAGTGTTAAATTAAATAGCACATGTAAAGTGCGTAGCACAATGACAAATGAAACAATATATTTTCACTATTATGCTGTTGCTATTGATATTATTATTATTATTAGTTCACTTTTGCATCCTGTGAAACTAACTTTAAAACCTATGACCTAACAATTGTGTTTGATATTTCATTTCTATATTTACCTACTAGTTTCACCTAATCTACAATCTAAGAGAAGAGATGTAAGTAAGCAAGCATTCAGGGAAAGAGCTCCAGGAAAATTGATTACTTGACTAGAAGTTTGACCAGCAATTTTCACAGAAGCAAAATGAGTAACAGAGCTTATACTCAAATACCCAGGTAAAGAGTCCTAAGGTGATTGATTATTCATTCACAGCACAAAGAGATTGATGGTGACGAAAGATGAAAAATGACCAGTGTCAATAAAATGTTGGTGGGGGTGTCAACTGATGCAGGAGGAATTCGACTGGCCCAGGAATGTTTAAACTGTAATTATCCAAGAGAACAGTCTAGTCTCTAAAATTGTTTTTGGATTACTTTCATGGCTGAATCTCCCCTTCACCTACTGCACCCTCGACCTCCATTACAGTCTCACATTTTTTTATGAAGCTGACTTTTAAACATTTATTCCAAACAGTAACGTGTAGTTTTCAAAAGTAATCCTATGAGGAATAGTAACAGAAGCTGTCAGCATAGGAGTGAAATTTTAAAAAGGAAAAAGAAAAAAAGTATTAGCCAGTTAGAGTCTGCCTGCAGAAGGCCAACAAGAATAATGGGTCTGTGAACCACATCAGGTGGCCATACTTAAATGAAATAGAAACATAAATACTGAAAAAGAGAAGGCTTGAGGAAGCCGGACAGATGTTTTGGTATAGGTTAAATGTTCTCCTATCAAATATTTAGATATCCTATGTAAATCCTGAAAAGTACACCAGAACCATGGAAAAGAATGCCAGAAAAAATGGATTTTATGTTAATGTAAGAACTAACTTATAATGGTTTGGAATGTCCAAACATAACTTCCTCCTGGGAGTATAGACTCCTTTCTAGTAAAAGGTCATTCGGAAAAGAGAAAATTCTCAAACACTGGAGAGAGGACTCTTATGGCCCCCACACAGTGTAGGAGGTTATGAAATATCTAAAGCACAGAAAAAAATTCTTCTTAAACAAAATCTAATTGATTGCAAAAAAAAAAAAAGCTGTTTTGAAAACTTGACTGTTTTATGTCTCCTATTTGTATATCTGTAAGCAACTTAAAAGCAGGAACTACTGACAACCTTTGGACAGCAATAGTCAATGGCTTTTGATTCTCCACACAAATTTACATGAACAGGAGGAAGGGGGAAATTAAAATTCCAACTTCTGAATCACCTACAAAGATGTCTGACACTATAGGAAAGCAATGGACAGTCCTGTTTCCTCCCTGCTCTTTGTTTTTTTCACTGTCTCCTGCAGAGGCTAGTTTATCCCAAATGCTGAACAGTGATGTCAGGCTGAGCCCAAAAGGATAAGAAGAGATAATGTCCGTTTTTGTTTTAAAGAGTCTTAAACAGAGAAAAAATTCCGTAGTTGTAGTTTAGAAAGAATCTCCAATGCAGATCAACAGGGACACAGACCCAGGAGCTTCTTAAAGGCAACAACTACTAAAATATTGTCATGTGCCTCCCTTTGCTTTCTCCATCACTGAGAAAGCCTGCTAGGTTACTGGTCTTGACAGACACATGCTCAGTTAAGATAGGGTTATTGAAAAATGAAAGATAACTTCACATGTAGAAATTTGCCACCAGTCAGTCTCATCTTGAGCATTTCAATTTTTGCATCTTTGGCTGGGTTGTGGCTCAGTGGGAGAGCAGTTGCCTCTCATGCATGAGACTCTGGGTTCAATCCTCAGCACCACATACAAATAAATAAATAAAAATAAACATTAAAAAAATTTACATCTTAGTTTTTCCATATTGTAATAGAAAAAAAATATTCCTCAAAATTTTTGTCTCTCTCTTCTTTTTTATTGTTGTTGTTGTTATTACCAGAAATCAAACCAGGGATGCTTTATCACTGAGCTACATACCAACTCTTTTTTTTTTTTTTTTTTTTTTGAGACAGGGTCTAAGTTGCTGACAGTCTGGCTAAGTTGCTGAAACTGGCCTTGAATCCTCCAGCCTCAGCTTCCCAAGCCACTGGAGTTTCAGGTATGTACCAACCACACTTGACAATTTTTCTTTGAGTGAATTTTTGCGCAAGGTAAATGATTTTACATAAATAGAAATTATAACCTTATAGTTTCACAAACATTGTTTGGTATTACTAAAATGATTAAATAAAGCAAAAGCCGTAACTATGAAGGAACTTGCTCAGAACTCTGATACCTGTGGAATAAGTTAGTAAAATGTACATACTCTTGAAAAGTGTTTTACTCTCCCACGCTTGGAAAAAAAAATAATGTTTTTAAGCTAGAGATCAAATTATCCAGAAGAAGTAGATAATTAATGAGGATAGTAGTTTCTCAGGACTTTCAGCTTCTGGACTGTAGTTAGAAAAACAGTAGTTAACTAAGAAATTAAAAAATTTTGTCCTTTAAAGAGTAATCAAGGTTTCCACTAATCACAAGGGCAATGGTTAAAATAGAAAAATTAACCCTCAGATTTGCACTTCCTTGTTGCTGGAAGAAAATGGATAAAATTCGTTCCTAGTTCTGTAGTAATGGGATTGGCTGGTTCATAAAGATCATTCTGGCACATGGGATTCCTCAATAATCTCAATGACACTGCAACCAGCCCTAAATGGTCTGTCCCTCTGAGCTAGTATAGCTCTCAGGAAAGAAAGCATAGGCTTTTTCCTGGAGGGCTCTTTTTCTACAGTGGAATGATTGGCATAATTAGAAAGCTCTACTTACATTGCAGGGCAATATGGTGGGAAAAGGTTATAGACAAAACTGAGCACTACTCTCCAAAAGAGTAGTACCCACCTAATTCATTAAAAAGGGGCATTTCGGGCTGGGGATGTGGCTCAGTGGTAGAGTGCTTGCCTGGCCTGTGTGAGGCCTTAGGTTCAATTCTCAGCACCACATACAAATAAATAAATTATAAATAAAGATCCAAAACAAGTGGGGGGCGGGGGGGGCATTTCTTGGTGAAAGGCCCAAACACCAGTTCTAGTTATAGAATCATTTCAAGAATTGCTAATTGAGTTACACATAGACTTTCTTTAATATAATAGGAAAAAAAACAAAACAAAGCAAACATTTATTTTCACAAGCCTTATTAAATTATGACATATTAGGAGTCATTAACAATCAGCAGGCTGGGACCCTGGGTTTTGCCAGTTTGATATTCTAAACAATCCAAAAGAATATCGATGGGGAAATTAATTTCCTGCACATTGATTACTCCTATCTCCACACTAATAAGTAGAGCTAAGCCAAACAAAATTAAAACAGCACAGCAAGAAACTAAAGACTGCTCCCACTTACAAGGGGAGTCCATAACCTTGGGAGATTAATGGCAACTCTCAGGCTACTGGATTATAGAGGAAGTTATTCCAGCACCCTAAACCATAACTGGAAAATGTGGCAGTGCATGGTTGTCCAAGTTAACCTACTGGTAACAACAAGCAAAGACAGGACCAGGGATTTCAGATTGGTCTTCTGTACTTGTCACATTGTGAAGGCTTAACTGGATGTCCAACACTCCTGGAACTGAAACAAATGAAATTTCTGTCTACTCAATAAGTTACGCAAGTTTGCAAACTATAAAATTTATCATTTTTGTCTGTCTTTGCAGAACTACTTAATAAAATACTGGTCAACGATGTATTCATTGTGTCATAACTATGTTAACCACAACTCTAAGCTTTCTTTCCTTCATATGTTCTTTAATCTGTCATCCACTAAATCTGCCAGGCAATTGGTTAGGTTCTATAGAGATACCAAGCGAAATCATAAAGAGATCCTGGTTTAAGGACTTCAAAAGATAAAAAATATAAACAAACAGAGAGAGCGATGTTCTGGCAAATATTCAACAACTAATTTTGCAGGGAGCAAGGAAAAAAAGCAGGAGGAACTCTGATTTTCAGTGTCTTCTAATTCTCATGATGCAACTAATTTCAATCTTTCAACACCAGTGAACATGGAATGTGGAGGTGGGAACATGACTGATGTGTATGTCCTACTGATATGAGTATATACACACTAACCAAATAATTTATAGCTGCTATCTTAGGTTAGTGAGATGATGGCTGTTTTTTCTTCTTTACAGTTTTTTAACATCCAACACTTTTTCCGAAGAACATTTTTTTAAAGTTGATACTACTAGCAAGACTCTTACCCCAAACCATTTATCTAGATAGTCCTGGCATTATCAGACTTATCTGAGGAGCAGAGAGCCTGACATATTTTGAAGGCACAACAGATTAGCTTTAGTACATGATCTAGCCAAACTAAGAAAGAAAATGCTCTATAAAGTGTCCAACTTCCCAAAGGCATCATAAGACTTCATTTAGCTCTAAGCCTTCCTGAGCTTCAACTCAATAACCCTATCTTTCAAAATTTACTTGCAGAATCTATTTTTGGCCACACACATTCTTAATCATTTCAATATTCTATCACAGAATTATTTGGATGAAGGGGAGAAAATTGGGAACTAGGAAAAGGATGATTTCTGAAATATGGGAATCTAGTAAAGAGTATTATTGCTTCTGCAGAAACATCTAGAAAGAATTGAATGATGTACTACCTGTTTGGCTTAGTGATTCAATTTCAACAGGGTCTGCAGCTGTAATCAATGGCTCCTCCTTCGGCTTTCTTAACACAGAGATGCATTCTGCCTTGAAACCAAACATCTTTGCCTCATCCCTGAACTCCTTCTTTCTCTTTTTTATTTCTCATGACTATACACTCTTAACCCTGTAATCTTAAAAATCCTTTAGATTTATAACCACTTTTAATGTAAAGAGCTGGAAGTTTTGAGGAGGGAAAATAAAACGCCTTATTGCTTGCAAGAGGTTTGAACATTTGCAAAGCACTTTTGTATGAGTTGCAATTGTCACAGGTAGTTGTGGCAATAACTCTCGGAAGTAAGATATTCCTGGTACCTCCTATGAGAGGCAAAAGAGGCTCAGAGAGTTTTAAAGACTCAGGTTCACAAAGCCACAGAGTGCCTTGAATACACAGGCTTCCAATCTAATGAGGAAGTAGCCTGGAACAGCTCGGATAAAATAGAACGTACAGTTAGGTAGAATAGAGTTCAAATCCTAAAACCATCATTTTCCATCTGTGTGATCTTGGAAAAAATCCTTCTACTCTCTAGGCATTTTTCTCACTGATAGAATGATAAAATGATATCACCTCATTGGGCTGTTATGAAAATCAAACAAAATAAAACTTGACTTAGGAATGGCTCTCAAAACATTCACTTCCCTTTTCCTACCTTTCTTTGTCTTGTTGTCCATGCCTCTTTTCCTTGCACTATCCTTAGTGCACACCCACTCATTCTGCTTCTTGCCCTGCTGCAGCAAGCTTCCCCACTTCAACTGTGAGAAAAATAAGTCACTCGATGGACAACAACTGTTAGAGTATATTGCTATCACTAGAAATAGTCCACACAAAATTGATACATCAAGGAACTGCAGCAGTCCAACACAGAAATCCCACTGGCTCTTACAGTTTTTCTTAGCAACCCAACACAAAGTACACAGGTAGTTGAGCAAGCTATTGAGAAATACAGCATCACTTATGCTGCTCATTTATACCACATTCTTCTTCTTGGCTCAATCTGGCTAAATGCTTGGGGAATGATATCAAGGTGTTAATTGCACATTTCTCTCCATTATTTGTACACTCCCCCTTTACTCACAGGAGACATGTCCCAGCATTCCCAATGGATGTCCAAAACCAGGAATGGAATTGAATCCTGTATATACTTTGTTTTTTCTAACTGCAGACATATCTATGATAAAGTTTCACTTATGAATTAAGCAAAAAAGAGATTAACAATAATAATTAATAATAATAGAATACTTATACTGCAACAAAAGTTATGCAAATAGTCTCTCTAAAAATATCTTATTACATTGTACCTACCCTTCTATGATCATGAATGTGAGGTGACACAATGTCTACATCATGAGACGAGGTGATAGGAATGATTTAGGAATGGTGATGTAGCATTAGGCGACTACTGACCTTGTGACAATATCTCAGAAGGAGGATCATCTGCTTTGGGTGATCAGGGATCATTTCCTATTCAATATTTTCGGACTGCCATTGAGAGTGGATAAGTGAAATCATAGAAAGTTAGAGTGTAGGAAAAGGACTACTGTATTTATAAAGCTAATGTGACAAAAGAGCCAGAACTACTTTATGCTAAGGCTTCCCCTGGCCCTCCGCCTGCAAATTCTGATGTTATGTTAGTCAGTTTTTTATCATTGTGACAAAATACCTGAGACAAACAATTTATGAAGAGGAAAGATTTGTTTTGGGCTCATGGCTTCAGAAGTTTCATCCATGGTAACTTAGCCCTGTTGGTTTGGAACCTGTGGTGAGACAGCACATCATAGTGTGAGAACAGGCAGAAGAAAAGTTCACTTTATGGTGGCTAGGAAGCCAAGAGAGGGAGGAGAAGGCTGAGGTCCCAATAATCCCTCCAAAAGCACACCTTCCAATTTCCCAATTTCCCAATTTTTACCAAGCCTCCACCTCCTAATGGTTCCATCTTCCAATACCACCACAGGCTGGGGACCAAACCTTCCACACGTGGGCTTTTAGTGGGCACTTATCCATGATAGCGAAAACAAATGTCCCTTTCATCTTGTTTCCATAACTCTTCCAGGAAGCTGCTTTCTCATTTACCTTTCAAACGTAAAGCCTTATTTTTACTGTGTTATTTCCTTATTTGTAGGGAAGTTAATGTTTTTTTTTTTTTTTTTAGCTGTGTTTGTTTCTAATAAGATCACTGTTGTTTGGGTTAATAGTTAATCATAACATTAAATGTTTTGAGTGGTTAAAATGTTTTGAGATCTATTCCAATTCTAGTTTTTTCAAAATGCCAATTACTTTTAATGTGTGATATTTTTTTCAGAATGTGGATTTTTTTTAAAAGGAATACATGCATTTTGCTGATGTATAAAAGCTTCTATTTTGCTTTGTTATATGGATAATTCTTGTATGTTCAGGTATCACAAATCATTGGGCTTATCAATTATTAGACTCTCCTTGTCAAAATCTAACTCAGTCTATGAATATCTAACAAATCTTACCATTATGTACCAATAAAAAAAATGTGGGGGAAAAAAATCCAAGTCACTACCTAATCACCATGGGTAGAAATGTACAATTTCTACTAGTCAGTATCTGGGGGAAGAGAGGAAATTCAAACTATTTCTCATAAATATTCTCAATAAAATGCTTCTAAATATAAAGTAGCTTTCAAATATAGTATTCACATACATCTATGCAGTACTGGCCTCTGTACAACTTTAAGCAGGTTTCATTTTACTATGTAAAATGATTCCATTTTTAAATCAGCTAAACTTAAAATCAAGCAAAGACATTACAAGAAGAGCATCTTCAGCTATATAACCATCTGAAGTAGGGCAAAAGAAATAAAAAAAATAAGTAGAAAGGGGACACAAAGGAAGGACAAGGAAATATAATTTGAATTTAAAGTTCCACATAATTTTCTAGGCCTGTCACTCCCCAAGCCGGTATCTCTCCTAAGTCAGGTCTATAAATAGATTAAAGAAACATAGGACATTTTAAGAAATCTATAATTTAGGGAAATTTTCAATGTTTCCACTGGATCAGATAATGGAGACTAGATCAGTCTAAGGATCCTGAGACAACCAGACCACCGTGAAACATCTTGAAATCACCAAACTCAATATCATCCCCACGTGCCTTCCCATATCACCCCTCACCAAGTTTCCTTTAAAAGAGCCAGGAACCTTGAAAATGCGATTCTCACTCCTAAGATGGCCCACATTCTCTGTTGAATATATATTCCTTGCTCTCCTAAATAAATATCTGTTTGTGCCTCTACTGACACATGGAAATACTTTTCTGTCACATATATGAACAATCCCACTGATCCTGGGTCGAATTCCACTCCTGTCTTCAAAGAACTCCTGGTACCCTCCCCAGTAATATGTCTTCTTCAGTGACACTGTCATCAGAAATAAATTTATAAGGTAAAGAAATAAATTCACATGTTTATAAAAGTTTTTCCTCTTCTCTCAAGCATTCTAAATTGGCAGTAAAATAAATAGGAATATTTTTATGTGCATTTTTTGACATGGGCAAATGATAGCCTTCCCATACTCCAGTTTTCTTATAAGAAAATAACAATTTTTTAAAAAATTATGATTATCCCATCAATTTTATGAGGTTATTTTATATATCTACATCTGTAAATGTATTAATATATATAGATATAGGTATATACACAAAAACTAAAAATTACTTGTAACTCTCTTGATCCTCCAATCTTGGGATTGTGTGGTGCTCTCACAAACAGCATATTATTATCATAATTGATTCTTTATGCCCTGACATGTCTAGAAAATTCTTATACAGTAATTACTATTCAATAAATATTTGCTAAATTAAACAAAATGCATAATTAATTTTTCCGTCTTTCAGTTGCATTAAGTAAAAGAAACTAAGTTTGGTCCTAGAAAGCAAACAGACAGTTCTTAAGATAAAAATTTTTAAAATATGCTAAGTAACACTCTTATTACTATCTTACAGATTAAAAATAAAAGGCATTGGATCTAGTTGTGACACTGTGTGCCATTGGTTAGAATTTGGTTTAATCACAAGTGACAGAAAACCCAAAACACAATATCTTAAGGAAGACCCAAGTTGAGTTTTCTTTAACATAAAAGTTGTATAGACAGATCGGGTCAGTACAGTGATTCTGTAATCATTGAGGACCCAGCTTCATTCTCTCGCTGTTCTGCTATGAACTCTCAGCTTCCACCTGGGCAAGATGCTTGTACTTCAGGCAGCAGGAAGGGAAGGGAGGAGAGATAGGCACAACCCTTTTCTTTCTCAGATACCCATCTGTTTACATTCCACTGGTCAGAATATATCATATGACTGCACAGCTGCATAGGAGCTTAGGAAATGCAATCTTAATCCTAGTGGGTATGTGCTTAGATGAAAATGTGGAGTGCTATTACCACGGAAGCAGAAAGGAAGGCTTGACCACAGTTTTATGTAGTGACAATGAGCTTTGAGTCAAATCAATATGAAGCAAGTAAATTAATTAGCTTCTAATAAACTTTCAGAGCAAGAATATCACATGGTATAAATAATGCTAATTAATGAGAAGAGTTATAACCCACTTCCAACAAATAAGCTGTTTTTGATTGAAGCCATTAAAATCCTTTTCCCAAATGATCTTTCCTAAGACTTAATACTTCAGATCAGTTAAAAGAAATGTTATGAAAAGGTAAAATAACTCCATAAGATTAAGATTTAAGATAAAAGGAAAGATCCACGTGGAATCTCCTACACTAATCTAAATGAATAGTAATAATCAGCTACCTTCCCTTCTTACCTTCAGAATAAATAGTGCTCTAGTGTTAGTAATAATGAACAAATTTAAAGGCACTGACAATAAAAAGATGATGATACTAAACAAAGCCAAAGAAAGACACAAATGATAAAATAATTTTGAGAGTCTGGGAAATTCTATAAAGCATTTACAAGATTCTTTAAGAAATGTAGGTTGCCTGCCTCATTCCAACACTTCCAGGAATAGTTAGATTCAAGACCAAAAAAAAGTTGCTTTCAATGTGTATTATCTTAATTTTTTTTAATAATTAAGTTGCATGACCACCATCAGCAAAAAGGGTCAATTATTGAGTTTCACATTCTAACTAAAATCCTGAAAGCTAAGGATAGGAAAATAACAATAGTGTTTTACATGCTGGTTCTTCCTTAAACTATTAGGATAGAAAGTGGTTCAAACGGAAAAAAAAAAAAGAGGAAGCAAAGAAGAAATAGAAAAAGAAGAAATAAAGGAAGGAAAGAAAGAGGGAAAAAAGACAGAGAGGAAAAGTAACGAACCCAGTAACAATGGCTGACACTGGGTGCCAGGTATTGAGCTAAGTCGTTGCTCACTTAATCCTCATGGTAGCTCTAGGAGGCAAGTACAGTTATTACTCCAATTTGCAGAAAAGAAAAGTAAGTCTTGAAAAGCTTTAGCAACTTAACCTAGTCATACAGCTAGTTAATGGCACAGCCTGAATTCAAAGCCACACCACCTTGAACAGGCAGGAAATCTTAATCCTTATAATGCTCTGAGAGTAGTCAGCTAGAAATAAGAGTACTAGTGAAGTAGTGGACACCACCACAATCTCATCAGAAGCACAACAAGAAAAATATTAGGCCCATTAGCACACTAGTAGGTAAAAATATTGTCCTTATCAAATATGATTTTAATTTTCAATGACAATAAAGGAGATTTCAGTAAATGAAAGTAACATTAGTTAACCAGTGTGCTGCAGGAAGAGATTAAACTCTCCATAAAATTATTTCAATTGCTAATGAAATTACAAAGCAACTTATGGCTGAGAGTTCATCTTTCCTTACTGGACACTGGACACTGACCTAATAAGTAAATGTAAGGCAATTTAAAAACTTAGCAAAGAATTTAAAGACCTTTTCATTATTAAAAACCTATCTCATGCAGGGTGAGATGGTGCATACCTATAGTCCCAAAAACATGGGAGGCTGAGGCAGGAATATATATATCGAAATTTATGTCTATATATGAATATATAGACATAATATATATATATATATATATGAATATATATCGAAAATTATGTCTAATACACATATACATATGCCAAAGAATTTGTAACCAAAATGATATATTTTCTAGAACTTGCTTTAAAATAATCAACTGGGAGATAGAGGAAATGAAGAAGTATACATGAAAAAAAAAAAGATATGCCCATGGTTAATCATTATTGACATGATGTGATGGATGCATGAAGGCTCTTTATATTATTTTCCCTGTTTTTTACTTATTTAAACTGTGCCATAATAAAAACTTGTTACACTTCTTGTACATTTGTCATATACAACATTTTAAAACAACACGTAAAGAGTCAATGAAAGGTAGCAAACTCTAAAATATGTATATGTAAAATTTTAAAGGGAAATTGTTCCTAAGATGATATCACTTTCATTTGGAAGGAAATCCAAGTCCTTATCATTTAAAATAGCATCCATAATTAATAGCAACATAGTGAAGGAGTCCCACTTATCCTGGCTTTTCATGTAATTCCAACAATGAACTATTATTCTCATCCCCATCCCATAGATGAAGAGACTGAGATTCAAAGGAGTAAAGTAGTTTGATTCATATGAAGCACATTTTCACCCAGGCAGTCTAGCTATAAACCCTTACGTTAAAATACAAGTACATGTCTCTAATTATAAGAGTATCTATCTCACTTTTATTGCTAGCTAATTTAAACAGCCTCATCAATCAATCCCGAATTGCCAGAATCAGGGAGACCTGTGTTAGTTAGGTTGTCATCACTGTGACCAAAATACCTAAGACGAACAAATTAGAGGAGGAAAGTTTATTTTGTCTCATGGGTTCAGAGTTTTAGTCCACAGTATGCCAAGTCCATTGCTCTGGGCCCAAGATGAGGCAGAGCATCATGGTGGAAGAGCATGGCAGAGCAAAGATGCTTGCCTCCTGGAAGCCAGGAAACAGAGAGGGGGAGGGGACACATGGATGAGGAACCCTTTAGAAGGTTTCTCCAGCCTAGCCCTGGCTGCCTAAAGTTGCCATCTGGTTAGTCCATTCAAAGGAGGATGGACTGATAAGGTCACAGCACTCATAATCTAATCATGCCTGTTATGAGCCTTCCTGCATTAACACAAAAGTTTTGGATGGACATCTCATATTCAAACCAACAAGCCCTGATGGACAGCCTACAAAAAGTTATCTGGTTTTCTAAAAGACAAGATCAACACTCCTGCCTCATCTGTCTCAGTAAACTCCTGAGGATTTTCAACATTCGCTCAGTTTAGCTCATTTATAAGCCCTTACTAACTTTCAATAGCTGTTAGACCTTGCGTAGTCTATGAGGCACTACAATTGTAGACAGAAGATAGACATCAACATAATATTTATTTCAGAAACCAGAAGACCAAAACCAAATTTTCACATTACACAGTTCTTCTCTTTTCAGCCTCTGATCAGTTGACATTCATGTTTACCACTGTAAAATAAGCTCACAGATGTCTCAAGACTGTGTCTGCACTGGCTACAACTCTGTGTTCTATGTTTACCATATACATAGCTGCTTGACACCAGCCAAGACTGAATGGTGTATATAATGAATGAAATTGAACTCTGAGTAGTCTTTTCCATGCACCTATTAATCCAGACAGAAACACTATAAAGAGACAAGAGTTCATTTTTTTCCTTCATTTTTTTATTCATTTACTTGTGCATCAATATTCAGGGACACCTATTTCGTGCAATTACTTGAGCTGCTGGCACACCCCAGCGCAAAGTAAGTGCCTCTACCCTCACAGAGCTCATGAGGCCGTTTTCAGCTTTGTTATTTAAAAAATATAATACTAATAACCAACAAGCAATGTTATTTTAAGGAAAAATGGTCATATAAGTAAAAGAACTGACATACGCGACGTACTCGATACTTAATTAACGCAGAGCATAAAAAAAAAATCCTAAACATAAAACTTAGAACAAGTGACAAATGACATTAATTTCCAGAGGAAATGAACCTGGAAAAGTTGAAGGAAATATTAGTAATATCATTATGAATGTTGTGTTAATAACATTAGGATTAATGAAACCTTTCTATATGGAACTTTGCTTTCTTCAAAATCCTTTAGCCCACATCATTGTATGCATCAACTGTAAAATTTTTCCACAGACTTCTGTATAGAGAAAAGGTTTCCACTGAATTTGTTTGGCAGACTTTGAGAGCCTGTGTAGCCGACAAAGGTCACGTATACTTATACACTTTTTGACATCTTCCAACAATAACCAAATGGGAAATCATATCAACTGGATTTCTAAATGTCCATCAGACATGGGAACACTCAGAAAGGAGAGGAAGACTTGTCAGGAAATGTTTTTCAAAGTTTGTTCTTGCAAAACATTAGAAGTTAAGAAACTTGCTCATGGGGTTGGGGACTTAGCTTAGTGGCAGAACACTTGCTTAGCACTGCAAGACCCTGGGTTTGGTCCTCAGCCCTGGGCAAAAAAAAAAAAAAGAAGAAACTTGCCCAAGTTCATACAGTCAGGCCTGGGCTCAGAATTCACATCTATCCCTTCTGACCTCGAGTCTTCTCACCCTCCATATTCACTACTCCACATAAGTTACCTTTGAAAGTGTTGAAACATAAAAAGAGAAGGGAATTTTATAAAAATGTATTATTTTATACCTAGAATCTTATTTATCTATTTATTTATTTTTATTGGGAATTGAAAACAGGGGTACTCTATCACTGAGCTATATCCCCAGCCCTTTTTACTTTTTATTTTGAGACAGGTTCTTGCTAAGTTGCCCAGGCTGACCTCCAACTTCCAATCCTCCTGCCTCAGACTTCCAAGTCACTGAGTTAAATTTCAATTTTAATTCCCAAAAAGGATATTATTCATTTCAAATCCCTTTTCCCATTATCTCCAGATTTCTTCTCAGTCTTGTCAGGAAATAGAATGGCAAAAATGCATCTCTGAGATCACACAAGATAGAAATTAGTTAAAACACTTGGCGTGAACAGACCCCTAAAGGCACCTTGCATGGTGTATTCATTGCATATCTACACTTTTGTCTTATTGAAAGATAACTTCTACCATCCAACCTTAGGAAGGCCACCCACCTCAGACTACTACAGGTTTCAATAAAAAACAAAAAAGCATAAACTGAGTAGATAGTCAATATTATTTATAATATTATCCTTTCCCTTATATTAGGACATACTCTTCTACAATTTTACTTCTGTTGTATTTCTGTTAAAAAAATTGTTTCTTGAGCATAACCTTATCTTAAGTGCTACGTAGATACCACATACTAGGCTAAATACAACATCTTTTATTTTTCTCTTGCACATGATGCTATTTTTCTAAGGTTCTTTATTCCGTATCTTTGTGCTATCCAACCCAATAGTCACTAGCCACATAGAAATTTAAAATTAAATTAATTAAAATGAAATACAATTTAAATGCTTGTCTACTGTAACACTTGACACACTTCAAATTACACAATTACACCATGAGGCAACTGGCTACAATACTGCACAGTGCATATCTGAATATTTCCAGGATGATACAAATTTCCATTAAACAGTACTAACAGAGCATCAAATCCTGGATCTTTATCAGCCACGATCAAATAAAAACAGAGCTACAATATGAATAGGTCAAACTAAGTCCCCAATCTGATTATTCTTGGGGCTCTAAGAGCTAAAGTATAAGTCAAAGGAAAAAAGGATCTGACCTCTTTACAGAGGGTGACCAGACATCTTGCTACATGCATCCAGAGATGTCCATGCAGTAAGTAGGATGCTGATCACTCATCGATGCCAAGCTACAAACACAAAGACTTAACATATTCACTTATTTATATATTTATTTATTAAGAAAATGAGCATACACATACAAAGACAATAAAGACCTGAATTCAAGCTGTGTGACCTTAGACAAATCATGTTACTTCTCTGACTTTAAAATTGATAATCTAGCATGTATTCTACAATTCCACACATTTACTGCCAAATGCCATAACTTCATTCTTTTTTATGGCTGAGTAGCACTCCATTGCATATATATATATACCACAGTTTCTTAATCCATTTATCTATTGATAGGCATCTGGATTGATTCCATAACTTAACTATTGTGAATTGTGCTGCCATAAACCTTGAGGTGGCTGTATTGCTTCAGTATGCCGATTTTAGATCTTCAGGGGAAATAGCAAGGAGTGGGATTAAATCATTAAACAAGTGGGATTTATCATTAAACAAATCTATGAAGGAAACCATTTTAATTTTTCATTATTTCATGGATAAGGAAATTGAAATGAAAGGAGTTAACTCAAAGCCACACAACTAAACAGTAGCAGAGCTGAACCTTACCAATAATACTTGGTGGGTTCAGGGGTACACATGTGTAATTCCAGCAACTTAGAAGGAGCATCACAAGTTCAAGGCCAGTCTCAGCAACATAGCAATATCTTATCTCAAAATAAAATATAAATAAGGCCTGGTATATAACTCACTGATATAGTGTCCCTGAATTCAATCCCCAGTACCACACACACACAAAAAAAAAAAAAAGATCAAGACTTTTTTTTCAGTACACATGATGAAATACAACTTCAGTACACATGATGCTTCTCATGCTTCTTAGTACAATGTCTACTTAAGAAAAATTTTACTTGCTAATCACCAGAAAAGACCAAGAATGAAAGGCTTCCAAGCTAATGTCATAAAGCTCGCCATTTTTCTACACATTTTTCCCAGAAGTCTGAGTAACAATGCATCTTTCTAGATAGGCCCCAAAGCCAAAACATTTTCTAGTCAAGACCATGTGGACAATTTCAATGAACCAGCAAGTTCATGATTTTCTATTAGAATTCTAATGTTCTCAGACTTTTGTTAATTGACTTAGATACAAGAAAATTAAAAAGGTAGCAAATGAAATTTTTATATGCCCCAGGCAAATGGCAGAAAGAAGCAGGACTCATTTTTCCTGAATAACCAGGTACCCACTCAATCATTTACAATTATTTTATAATTAGATTGACATTTCATAAGATAGAAGTCTTTGCAACCATTACCTCCAAATGTGTCCTTATCACTGCTATGAAAGTGCAGAGCAAGGGCCAATTCTTTGGGTTGCTTTTTTCCACAATCCTGTTTTCAAGGAGACTTTACATTTATTAGGTCATTAAACTGTCCAAATCCAAACTATTTTCATATTCTCTGAAATGATCATATTCTATCACCCACACCACCTAAAAATATCCTGCTTTCCATCACTCAACAGAACCACAAAGGCTATTAGAAGGCAATAAAATCCCTAGATAGTATCTCTTTTGTATATCTGCACTTCCCTCTGATCAATTAGATTCAGAGAGATTGGAGATGGGAAATGAAGGAAATAAAATTCAAGCCTCAAATCCTTATCTTAATTCCACAAATAGCATTGACAACCAACAATTGGTGAGGAAAGAGCTCAACCATGAAGGCTTTCCTGCTCTGAACTCAAGTTAATTATTATCCAAAATTCATCATTAAAATGTCACCCATAACATGCTCCTCTCTACTTCCCAGTGGAAATGTCATAAATGATGATCCTGTCCTAACTCTGGGCACATGTCAGTATTTGTGTCACTGTGGGAAAGACAGGTCTAAATATATTTATGGTAGACAGCATCTCTTTGTTCAAAAAGTTGTTTTTTTTTTTCAAATAACCGATTAGAAGACTCTCCATTTCAGAATTTTTCAAAAATGGTAAGACAATTTCTATTTGCCTGTCTCCCATCTGAGCTCCTAATTTGGAAATGTGAGGGCTTAAAAGCCCACTTCGTTTGTGATTATTTATACACATTCTTTCGTTTTCTAATGGGCCTTTGTCTTGTCGTAAGTGTTCTTCCCACTATTAAAATGTAGTAAACCCAGAAGATCAAGACAATTAAGGTTAAAAAATGTCAACACTTGTTTTTTACAATGGAAGTTGAGTCAGAAAATATTGACACTCCCAAAATTGCCCAGAGTGGCTATCCTACACAGACAAATGTAATAACAAATGAAATAACAAAAAAATGACAGCTAACTCACCTCTATGAAACTAGTCATGTCTTTGGCTAAGTCTCTTTAAAAGAAAAAATCAAGCCACTCCCCTTCTCACAGGTATATCTACTGCTGACTTTGTAAACAACTTCCAAAGACATCTATCTACATAATGCCAATCAGCACAAGTGACCTTCCCAGTGGGGTATCAGCTCCCATTGTGCCTTTATGTTAAAAGGCTCTTCAAGAATGGAGTAGCCTTAACTTTTAAATACTAACATCTGACATCAAATGAACTTCAGAGAGACACCACAACATGCTGCCATGTTCAAAAGTACTTGTCTCAGTGTCTGTGCATGGCAGGTACCCAAACAAGGCTGGTATCTTCTGTTCTCTCCAAAAGACACTCCCAGTTGTAAAAGATATTATTTTCTCTTTTACAACTAAAATGAACATCTTAGAGAACTTTGTATATTTATCCTTAACTCTGTTTTGAGAAAAATAAAATAAAAGCAAGTAGAAGTCAAATAACTATATCGAATAAGAAGCAGAGGAGAGGAGGGGAAAAGAGTGGAATGGAGTTTAAGAATGGGAGAGGAGAAAGAAGAGGGGAGGGGTATTGTGAACTGAACAGGTTTGCTATTTCCCCAAACACATTCATTCCAATAAGATAATAAAACAGGAAAACATTTTCATTTTCTTTTCTGACAGCTGGGAGCATAAATGGTTGCAGCAATAATATCAGAAATTGTTGGACATTTTGAGCATTCTTGCTAGTGAAAAGCCAGCATTACAGCCAACTTGAAATACTTAATGGCCCCAAGGTGCCCTAGAAATTTTGTTTTTCTGATGCATGAATGTCAGCTGCAGGACGAAAGTGATGTATATTGTCTGGTGGGCAGCATGCTGGCCAGACACCAAATTTAGAGTGTCTCCCTGTACTCTGGGTTCCAGCTCAACTGTCCTTTACAGCCATTACTACCCCACAAACATGAATTTCCTCCAAAGCAAATCAAAACTGGGAGTACTATTTAAGATCCATCAACTCCCTACCCCCCAATCCCCACAAAAAAAAAAAAAAAAACTCAGTTCTGTCTTGTCACCTCTACAAATGCTTCAAGAAGCTGGTCTGATTCCAAGACAAGTTGAAGATAGCTGAATACCAAGGAAGTGGATTATTTCCAGTCCAATCTAGATAGGGCCTGTGAGGGGAGTCTAGAAAGCTCCAAGAATAAGAGTATTCAGGCCTCATAATCTTATTCACATTTAAGTAAGATGTCCTTAAATACATAAAATAGCCACTCTAATTTAATCATGTGCTTATGAAAAGGGCAACATTATAAATTGAAGAATTGGTAAGTCAAATATTTCACTCATAGGAATTTTTAAAATACATCTGACATCAAATGAACTCCAGAGAGACACTTCACATTAGCCAAAAGGTACTGGCAAACATCTGAGACGTAGCTGCAGGTACCAATCCTGATCTGAGGGAGCATTACTACGGCCTGAAGCCTTCATTATGATGCCATTTGCTCTGCCTGCATGATCAGAGTTTTATCGGCTATGCTTTTTTTTTTTTTTCAATAAAATCTCCAGGGACTTCTCCATGGAAAGAAGATTCCCTGGAATTTTTACAATATTTGATGAAATTTCTAAAATCTATATGAGGATAATCACGATGGAGAGAGACATCAGACAAATAAGAAATCCATACCCCCCATATTTTCCAATTACTCCACTTTGCTAACCATTCACTGTTTCCTGTCTCTCTAGAGCGTCTAGAAGAATCATTAATAGCCTATGAAGATAAAATGGAAACAACACATATCCATCTTCAGTGTGGATGACAATCTTGGGCAGTAAATAAACAAGAGGTGGCATGGGGGAAGGGAGAAGAAGTGAGAATACCATGCATGTTGCTACTTCAGAACATGCTTTCAATAACCATGCTTCAACGGTGACTCAGAAGTAGAAAATTGGCATGAGTCAATAAAACAACAATTTTTCCACCTATTCTTTCTGCTATTATTGAGCAATGTGCTCTTGAAACTGAAGTTCTTTTCTAAGCCTTTGATTGACTTTCTGATTGATAAACATTATAATATAGTGCCTATTCTTTTATAAAGCTGAAGCAGTCAAAACATCTTAATATATATATTTGACCTATGCCCCTCTCCAATTTGTTCTTCATATTAAAATTTGCCATCTACTAAGGAGATATTAAATGAAGTCTATATTAAATATAAGAAACAGGTGCAACAGTCAAATGAAATTCATACTGTCATGATGTATGTATGCACAAAGACATAAAACATTTGATTTTGTAACTAACAAATGATAACCAAGGAAAACTGTTTCTTTGTAAATTATCTGGCACTTATTTATATAATATTATTTATACCACACAAAAAAGTGCTCAGAGAATAAAAGGATAACCAAGCAATCCATAGTTTGGCATTATGAGTAAAATTTACTGAGCTGAGCTAATTTTTCCACTAATAATTTGTTAAAGAAATTTTTTCCCGAAAAATAAGTGACACATGTCATTATCTTAAACAAAGAGCTAATAAAAGAAAGGTACAATGAATATCACCAACAGTTCTGAGCTTAACCAACAATAATGCTTTAAAAAATGAAGTATTAGATTCTTTCCCTGAAGTCATCTCAGGTCATTAACTTGAAATTATAACTAATAGCAATTTACAGCTATACAATAATTTTTAAAATACATTTGAAATCAGCAATATAAAGCTCACGTACATTAATCAAATATTTCTAAGACCTCTGTCTTATTTTTTGTTTCTCATTATAACTGATTCAATGAGACATACTGGTTGATGTTATATGTTATATTGTTTATTTCTAATCAAGCAACTGGGTTTTTTTCCCCCAATCAATTCATCCTTCCATCTTAGATAGAGAAACAGAGAGAGGGTACAGTTGTTTGAGCTAACAAAAATAGCTTACCACTATAACTTTCTACCCAGAAGTCCAACTTTCCACATTGCATATATGCATAAAACAAAATTTCAAATTTTCACATCACTACAGTATTCAGAGTCATACCAAACAATAGAATATATTATCACTTATTTAAAACATCTAACTGCCACCAAAATGTTTTTTCTCAGATCTAATCCCAACTCTAAACTAATCAAGTATCCAGTTATTTCAACCAAAGTAGAAATACCATAGTAATAATTAGCCTCAAGTGGATTATTTTCTTGCTTTATTCAACTGAAATACTTTAAAAGTTAAATGGTCGGCTATTTTTCTTCCCCATCATACTGTGTTGTCCCAAACATATCTAATTGCATTCACAAGTACACAGTATAGTACTGTCCACAGGCTAAAGAATAAGACAGCTAGCATAATGCCAGGAGCCAGGCATCTTCTTCTTACAGCAATAACAATCTTCCCTCCAACACATAAACATCACTACCTTTTAATGATTGTGAGCTACACAGACAAAAAGTTTTGATTTCCTGCAGATCCAGGTAGCACACAGCCTTTCATCTTTTCTAATAATCAGCTCTGATGTCACTGAAAAAAAAACAAATGCAAACTCATCCTGGACTCTTCAGTGGCTTACTCTAATCAAAACCTTTAACAATTTTCTTGGTTTCAAGGTATGATTTCCTTTTTATCATTGATGTATTAACTAAAGGAATCTTGCCCAATAAGCACTCCAGATAATGTGCTCAAGAAAAATAATCCCAGTATAAAATGCAATAGAAACAATTGGTAAAAAGTTACATAAAGAATACAGCATCCTTAATCTTAGCAAGATTATTGATTATAACCATAGTGAAGTTACCCAAGCAACCACTCTGAAGCATGGGCAATAACCAAATGCATCTTTATTACAGTAGCTCAATGTCTTGAAGTTTGCATAAAGATGTCAGATGTGTTCACGGCAAAAAGAAATTCCTCTGGAATATAAATGTTTATTTAATGGGCATATGACACTAGAATATAGATATCTACAAGCAAAATCATATAAACAGAACAAAAAATAAGACTAAGGCAAAAAACTAAAATTGATTAGTTAGGAGTAAAATCATTGAACTACATCAAACCACATATATTCACACAGACACATTCACTTTTGCCACAGAGCTGCAAGTGGTCTATTTTTATTTCTAAAATGTGATACACTTATGTAAGTATTATAACCTAAACATTTAGGAGGAGTATTTAAAAAGATTCCAAAATTATGATAGATAATATTAAATCAACCTGTAACAAACAAAATATATCGAATGCCCAAACTTGCTGTCATTGCTAATGACAGATTGATCTATGTCAAAATCAGCAAGAAGTGTGTGAAATCTCATTTATGTCCTTGTGTTTCAACAGCTATATGTCAATTGAGAACGTTGGATCACCTTCAGGTATCGTAGACAATCTTTGGTGATTTGGAGAATCTACAAGGCCACAAAGTTGATAGGTGGAAAACATCAAGAAAGCCAGAAGTTTCCATTTTTCAAAGAAAGTTAAGAAATTCTTACCTTTCTGTACACCAGCATGTTGGGTGATTCATCTGCCACCCCGTTGCTGGTCTGCCCATAATTATTCCCCTGGGCCATGTCACCCAAAACTTGGTCGGCTCTTCGACACAAGAATTACCAGTCTGCCCTGCAAATGGTTACAGAGACTTGAGTGAGATACTAGAGTTTGTGATAAAGAGGTTGACTCCCCGATACATCTTCATATTTGCAGCTCCACATGGAGCATGCTTACAAGCCAAGGATGGCTGGGAGGAAGTGACACAGGACATAAGATTTTAAAAATAACAACTCACACCTACAGTATCCCCAGGGAATGTAGAAATTAAAATCGTTGGGTTAGAAATAGTTATTGGCCTACGGTGTTAACTGACTTCATTTTCTATTGTACTTATTTTTAAAAGCGTGAAATGCTCACCTTAAAAACCCATGGTTACCATTTCCATAGTGCCGGGAGTTGTTTTCTCTCCCAATACTTGCATCTCCACTTGCTTGTGTTTTTCCAAGAGTGGAAAAGCAACACCCAGGGGCAGCACACTTTCTCCCAGGCATCTTTCTAGTTGCCACATGCAGGAGCATCCGAGAGGCCCATTCCCCATGTCATTCCCCGGCACATGTGCTTCTTTATTCCCCTGGGTCTCCCACACAGAGCCAGGGTATATATGCTTCGCCTACTTTTCACCTGCCTGCACTGCCAGCCACTGTCTCCTGTCCTCTCACCCCACTTCACTGGGTCAGTCCAGATGCCATTTGACTAATCTTTGAAGAAACTCAACGGAATATGTCCCAGCAACAAGAACTGATGGGAGGTCAAATCTTTAGGTAATTACCTGAACCACCATGAATAGAAACCTAACTGCTGAAGCCTCAAAGCAACCGGCGAAAGAGGAGGAAACAGGCAAGCCCCGGGTCCCCTTGCCTGGCTCTCCTAGCAGCTGCAAATGGCAGGCGCGCCTGTGCCCCGCTCGGTGAGGCACTGCTGGAGCCGGGCAGCAGTTTCAGAACCGTGGACCGCGGTGTGCGCTCAGCGCCCGAAGCCCAGCCCCGGAGCGGAGCTCCCAGGGGCGGACGCCCAGTGCCCGCGGTCGCTCCTGCTGCGCAGAGCCAGGGCTGGGTGCCGGCTGGGGACCGAGAGGACTCCGGGTGGCGCCGCCTCCTCCTCTCCCTCCTCCTCTATTTACCTTCTCGGCCAAGGTCACGGCCCCGCGGCGTCTCCCCTCTTGGGCGGGCTGAGTGCAGGCGGTGTCAGCTGGCGGCAAGCGGAGCAGCGAAGCAGGGCAGCTTCATCACACTCGGCGGATGCGGATGCCGCGCCGCCCCTGCTCTCACTACTCAGGCGACCGCCACCCTCGCCGCCGCCCGAACACTGGCGGCTCCGGCAGCCGCCGCTCGCGCCCGCTCCCCCGGGCCGCCTCGCTGACTCGCTCCCTCCTCCGCTTCTCCTCCCGGGGACTGGGACCAGTCGAGCGCGCGCGGGAGTCGAGACGCCCGGCCCGTGCGCGCGACTAGAAGGAGGGAGGAGGCGACAATCACGTGGGACAGGGGCGTCCGGAGGTGCCGGCTAGGTTGGGCTCCTCTCGGCCGCTGCCCAGCCGCTCGGGCCTCCCCAGCCTCGCTCCCCTCCAGCCCCTGAGAGGCGCGGCCCTGCCCCCGGCGCGGCCAGCCCACTCTCTCCCTCACCCCGCCCGCTCCGCTGAGGACCCGGAGATCCGAGCTTAACGCCCGGTGTAAGCCGGAAAGGAGGAAGGGCTTTGGCAATGGATGGATGGGTGGGTGGGTGAGTAGATGGATGGATGGATGGTTGAGACTCCGTGCAGCTGGCAGGTTTCATCACGTGCCTGACGACTCCGCTGACAGTACTAGGGAAGCAGATGACTGATCATTGTTATGCTTAACTAACGGTGCCCAGATATTGAGATATCCTAAAACTGGAAGGAACGTCCAGGACCAGAGGGATCATTGGGCAACTCCCCCCCCCCCCCAGTTTGCCTGAGGCTTTCACAATTTCCTCCTAAGTTGGAGAAATGGGAAAGAATTTGGAGATGCCAGCCTGGGGTGAAAAATCTTAAAATGTGTGATATTGGAGGAATATTCCTAATGCCCCTGGCCTTTTTTCAACAGAGTGGAACTTTTCTCTTGCCCACTGTCACCCTCTAGCAATATTCACTGAAAGTCTGGTATTACTGGTTCTCCCCCATTCCACATTATTGTTCAGAATGCTGCCACTAATTCTGTAAGGACGTCGAGGAAGCTATGAAAGAGGAAGGTCACTTTTTTGCCTGGGTACTATTAAAGAAACATTTGAATCCAGGTTTCAGGGGCAAGGTCTGGAAGTTATAAATACCTGAGATAGTTATCATCTGTCTGCTAGACCAGGTGTAGGGAAAGTGAGGGAGAGAGAAGATAATTAATTAAGCATGCGCCTTCTCAACCCCTTTGTCCAAGCAGAGAAGATCTAACACCAGATCAGGACTACTCTTCAAATGCATCACCATGTGTACAGTGCATTTCCTCAGGCCCTGTCACTTGTCACTCAAAGGAACAAATGTTTTTCTAACCATTCCCTGTTCTAAGTACTCCAGGATGAAGATTATTATCCCAAATGACTTCGCCCACTCCGACCCCTTGCCCGCTCTTCCCCAATTCCCCATATCTTTCAGGTGTCCAGCGAAACTCCCTGTTTTCAACTTCTCTGAATATTTCCTTAACATTCTTGCCCTGGCTAAACCTGCTTCTTGCCCTTCAGCCCCTCATTCCTTCCCTTTGTTCAATCTATTCTTGGGAAGTTGATGTAGTTCACACTAATAAATTTGGAGAGAATAATTGGGCATGTTCGCGAGGCTTCACCATTTTCATCCCAAAAGGAACTGCCTAAAGGATTGTTGATGGTCAGTTACTTTGCCAGGCAAATGTTAAGAAAGAGGATTCAAGCAGTAGCATATTTCACCATTTTTCTACTATTATCGTTAAACCTCATTATACACCTCATAATTGGTGTCACTGTATATTGGGAAAATTATGTTCATGGCCTTAACATTTCATAGACACTCATTTTTTAAATATAAATGGAGGGAATCAGACTAGATTTCTCAAAAACCATCTTAAGACTTTATTATATTCTCTTGTATTTTCTACCCATTTAATAGGAAAATTTATACTTGAAAATAAGAAAAGAAGGCATGAATATTATAGAGGGATTTTTTTTTCTTTTTGGTCTGTTTCTTGCTTTGAAAACGTGCAAATATGATGCAATTCCCAACCATTATCATCCAAAACTCTATTCCATTATTTTCCTTGTGAACCCTATATTCTATAATATTTTATTAGACAAATTATTTTCAGACCAAATAAAACTTTTGAGTAGCATTTAAAGACCAGTGACCCAAAGTAACTTAATCCCAGTCCCCAAAAAACACATTTAAAGACTTTATTTCTAAGTTCAGCAGTTTTACCTTGGGAAAAAAATAAATCGTATTTGTGTTTTTGAAATATAGGAAATAGATCTATTTTTTGTAAATCATTAGGAATATAGGCATTTCAAGTTATGACCTACTGGTGTAGATTTGTTTCTTCCCTCCTTCTTTCATTCATTAGATACTTACTCGTTTATTTTTTGTGGATGAAGTACTCTTCTATTTCTATAAAGTACATAAATAAATGTCATGAGTGACTTTTGTCCTCCAGGAGTCTCCCATGTAGTTCAGAAGATAAAGTTATCTTCTTATCACAACTCACATTAGCAGTGGTCTCCTAACTGGTTTTTCCACCTGCATCCCTTCCACATCCATTACCCACCCAGCAGCCAGAATGATCATTTCAAAGTCATCTCACTTCTCTACTTGAAATCTTTCAAGGTAGTCTATGTCACTCAAAGTAAAAGACATCTTTAAAATGCCAGCAAGGCCCTACAGTAACATGCTGTTGCCATTTCTGACCTCAGTTTGTGCTACCTTTCTCCTTACTCTGCTCTAGCCAAACTGTCCACTGGATTCTTGATGCATTTCAAGGCATGTTGCCACCTCAGGACATTTGCTCTGGCTGCTCCTCCTGCCTGGAATGCTTTTCCCTCAGACATCACTCTCTTTCTCTCTCTTTGGTTCTTCATTCAAATGACACTCACATGAGACCTACTGTATTGATCTTATATAAAATGATATAGTCTTCCTACCCTCATCTTTCTCCTTATGTGGATTTTTTTTTTCATTTCAAACCATTTATCTCCTCTAACAAAACTGTGCAATTTAACTATGACTATGTTTGTTATCTGTCTCCTAGAAAAATTTAAGTCCCATGAAGTCAGGGATATTTCCTCTTCTGATCACTACTGCATCCTTGGTGACTAAGACATGATCTGACATATTGTAAGCATTCAAGTAATGATCTGCTGATTTACTGAATGAATAAGTCCAAGAACACAATGCTGTTTGAACCACAGGATGGCTGGAAGAACCCAGCCAACAACCTTGAACTGAACTGAATTAGCACCATGTTCCACAGTGGATGGTAATGATCTGCTCTTCAAACTTGCTTCCTATGCATCATAAAGGGAAAGAACAATTCCTTTTCCCACTACACACCCACATCACAGAGGAATGCTTTGAGAATTAATTAAATGGTAACATGGAGAAAGCATTTTGATTTTCTCGGAGAAAGCACTTTATTAATTTGAGGCTTTTGATTGTGTGAAAGAATTGTAAGTGACAAAGATGAGAACAATGTTAAAAGGGAGTAACCATACTACCTTGGCCTTTCCCAGGATAATTGATTTAAAGGTGATATAAACAGGGTGAAGAATGAAATGTGGTTTTAGAATTCTTATCCCAAATGATAGATTTTTAAGCAACACTTTCTTTTTCAAAGTTAACTTTCAATAATTCACAGTATGATGTGTTCATTAATGAATTATTCTTCACATTTACAATACTTTTGTCCATTCTGTGGCCATTTTCCTGCTAATTAGAACTTCCATACCAATGTAAGAGAGCTGGAAAAGAAAAAAAAATAAAAACTAAGATTTGTCCATCTGTATTTATTTCTTATTCTTCCCTGTTGAGGTGTTTGAATTCTGATTTAGAGCACTTCCAAAATACCCAATTTGGGGGGCCTGGGGATATAGCCCAATTGGTAGAGTGCTTGCCTCACATTCACAAGGCCCTGGGTTCAAACCCCAGCACCACCACAAAATATATATATATAATTTTTTTAAATATCAAATTGTTAAGTGTGATACACTTCTCAAGTAGCTGGCAAATTAATCAAGTACATATTATGGGTAAGATTCTGAATAATGCTCAAGAAGGAGTACAAAGAGTTGCGACTTTGTTCTTGCCCTTTTGATGTGATGGAACACCACCAGAGAAGGTGTCAAAAGTTTGAGCATTAAAATCTAGGGAATATCATTGGGCAAATTATCTGACCACTCTAAGCCTGTTTCCTGAACTATAAAATATAAGTCATATTGTCTGCCTTGTTTTGCCTTGATATGCAAATTTATTTTTATTCCAAGGTGTATTAGTCAGCTTTCTATCACTATGACAAATATCTGATATAATCAACTTATAAAGAGAAAAAGTTTACTTGGGCTCACATTTTTGGAGGTTCCAGTCCATATTCGGTTGATACTATTGTTTTTAGGCCTGTGGTGGGACAGTACATCATAGCAGAAGCACGTGGCAGTGCAAAACCTCTCACCCATGACCAGGAATTGAAAAAAAAAAAAAATTAAACAATGGGAAAGGGTCTTCGGTCCCACAATCTGCTTCAAAAGGACACTCTAAATGACTAAAGATTTCTCATTAGGACCCACTTCTTTTTTTTTTTTTTAATTTTTTTTATTGGTTGTTCAAAACATTATAAAGCTCTTCACATATCATATTTCATACATTAGATTCAAGTTGGTTATGAACTCCCAATTTTACCCCAAATACAGATTGCAGAATCACATCGGTTACACATCCACATTTTTACATAATGCCCTATTAGTAACTGTTGTATTCTGCTACCTTTCCTATCCTCTACCATCCCCCCTCCCTCCCCTCCCATCTTCTCTCTCTACCCCATCCACTGTAATTCATATCTCTCCTTGTTTATTTTCCCATTCCCCTCACAACCTCTTATATGTAATTTTGTATAACAATGAGGGTCTCCCTCCATTACCATGCAATTTCCCTTTTCTCTCCCTTTCCATCCCACCTCATGTATCTGTTTAATGTTAATCTTTTCTTCCTGCTCTTCCTCCCTGCTCTGTTCTTAGTTGCTCTCATTATATCAAAGAAGACATTTGGTATTTGTTTTTTAGGGATTGGCTAGCTTCACTAAGCATAATCTGCTCTAGTGCCATCCATTTCCCTGCAAATTCTATGATTTTGTCATTTTTTAGTGCTGCGTAATACTCCATGGTGTATAAATGCCACATTTTTTTTATCCATTCATCTATTGAAGGGCATCTGGGTTGGTTCCACAGTCTAGCAATTGTGAATCGTGCTGCTATGAACATCGATGTAGCAGTATCCCTGTAGTACGCTCTTTTAAGGTCTTCAGGGAAAAGTCCAAGAAGGGCAATAGCTGGGTCAAATGGTGGTTCCATTCCCAGCTTTCCCAGGAGTCTCCATACTGTTTTCCAGATTGGCCGCACCAGTTTGCAGTCCCACCAGCAATGTACAAGAGTACCCTTTTCCCCACATCCTCTCCAGCACTTGTTGTTGTTTGACTTCATAATGGCTGCCAATCTTACTGGAGTGAGATGGTATCTTAGGGTGGTTTTGATTTGCATTTCTCTGACTGCTAGAGATGGTGAGCATTTTTTCATGTACTTGTTGATTGATTGTATGTCCTCCTCTGAGAAGTGTCTGTTCAGGTCTTTGGCCCATTTGTTGATTGGGTTATTTGTTTTCTTATTGTTTAATTTTTTGAGTTCTTTGTATACTCTGGATATTAGGGCTCTATCTGAAGTGTGAGGAGTAAAAATTTGTTCCCATGATGTAGGCTCCCTATTTACCTCTTTTATTGTTTCTCTTGCTGAGAGAAAACTTTTCAGTTTAAGTAAGTCCCATTTGTTGATTTTTGTTATCAACTTTTGTGCTATGGGTGTCCTATTAAGGAATTTGGAGCCCGACCCTACAATATGTAGATCGGAGCCAACTTTTTCTTCTATCAGACGCAGAGTCTCTGATTTGATATCTAGCTCCTTGATCCACTTTGAGTTAACTTTTGTGCATGGCGAGAGGAGGGGATTCAGTTTCATTTTGTTGCATATGGATTTCCAGTTTTCCCAGCACCATTTGTTGAAGATGCTATCCTCCCTCCATTGCATGCTTTTAGCCCCTTTATCAAATATAAGATAGTTGTAGCTTTGTGGATTAGTCTCTGTGTCCTCTATTCTGTACCATTGGTCCACCCTCCTGTTTTGGTACCAGTACCATGCTGTTTTTGTTACTATTGCTCTGTAATATAGTTTTAAGTCTGGTATCGCTATACCGCCTGATTCGCACTTCCTGCTTAGAATTGCTTTTGCTATTCTGGGTCTTTTATTTTTCCATATGAATTTCATGATTGCTTTATCCATTTCTACAAGAAATGTCGTTGGGATTTTGATTGGCATTGCATTAAACCTATAGAGAACTTTTGGTAATATCGCCATTTTGATGATGTTAGTTCTGCCTATCCATGAACAGGGTATATTTTTCCATCTTCTAAGATCTTCTTCTACTTCTCTTTTTAGGGTTTTGTAGTTTTCATTATATAAATCTTTCACCTCTTTTGTTAGGTTGATTCCCAAGTATTTTATTTTTTTTGAGGATATTGTGAATGGAGTGTTTTTCCTCATTTCCGTTTCAGAAGTTTTGTCGCTGATATACAGAAATGCCTTTGATTTATGCGTGTTGATTTTATATCCTGACACTTTGCTGAATTCATTTATTAGTTCTAGTAGTTTTTTTGTAGACCCTTTTGGGTCTTCTAGGTATAGAATCATGTCATCTGCAAATAGTGATAATTTAAGTTCTTCCTTTCCTATTTTTATGCCTTTAATTTCTTTCTTTTGTCTAATTGCTCTAAAGATTTCTCATTAGGACCCACTTCTTAAAGGTTTCACTACCTTCCAATAGCCCCACCCTGGGGACCAGGACTTTACCTTTGGGGGACACTCAAGATCCAAACTATAGCATAAGGAAAATTAATTATTTGGAAAGACAGCCTGGCAGTCATCCTGTTGACCATATCAGGAGAAACAGTGGCTTAGAAAATAGACCATTATTTCTGCTGGGCTGACCCTGGAAGCTGCAATATCTACAATAATTTAGAACAGTGTATCTAATAAGTAGTGTACTGTGTCCAGGGTATGGCAAAGGTGTGTTAAGTCAGTTGCTGTGACCAAAATACCGACTTAGAGGAGGAAAAGTTTATTTTGGCTCATAGTTTCAGAGCTCTCAGTCCATAGGTGGCCAACTTCATAGCTTTGGGCCCAAGGCAAGGCACTCATCAGGGAAGGAAAGGCAGAGGCAAGCTACTCAACTCAAGGTGGCTGGCAAGCAGAGAGAGAGAGTGTGTGTGTACAGGAGGAGCCAGGAACAAAATAAATATAATCTCCAAGGCACACCCCCAGTGATCCACTTCTACCAGCCTCACCCCACCTGCCTACAGTTATCACCCAGTTATCCATTCAAATTATTAATCCATCAAATAGATTATTCCACTGAACAGGTTGTAGCTCTCAAAATCTAGCCCTTTTACCTCCTGTATTAACACAGGAGCTTTGGAAGAACACCTCAAATCCAAACCATAACCGAAGGTGAGGTGACTGGAACAGAACGACACAGAAAGATATGAGGTCATGTTCCTGCAGAACTAAGCATGAACACGCCTGTGCTCTCACCAGTCAGCACAGTCAGCACACGAGACCAAAGCTCCAGCACCAGGGTGATGGGGTCAGTGAGGTCATGACCCCCAATGGAAGCACAGGGCAATTTATCCCCTATTTGATTTTCAAATTCTTCACCAATAGGGACAACCTGTAGCTTAGAAGTGATAAAAAATAATAATAATAAAAATGAAAGGATTAACCCTCAAATTACAAATGAAAAACTGGGTTCTGATGAAGTGAATTCACTTCTCAAGTTCACATACCTAGGACAGTTAGAGCCAGAACTTAACCCCCAGTCTTTAGATTCTAAACCTGGTGTTTCCCACAATATGTGACCCAGGATAAGGAAGAAATAATTTTAAAAGGCACTTGATGGTATCCTTTCAAGTCAGAAAAGTCCCAAACATTGTAACTGAGAGAATTTGAAAGCGAAATTCTCAGCAACTTTTCAAAGTAGGATGAGGTCCTACAATTAGGATATCCCCATAAGCTTTCGTGTTAAAGGCCTGTACCCCAGACCATGGTTCTCTTGGGAAATGAGGAAAATGTTAAGAGCCGGGGCCCAGTGGAAGGTCTTCTAGTCATTGGGGACATACCCATGAAGGGAATAATAAGACTCCAGCCCCTTCCTCTTCTTTTTCACATGCTGGCCATGAGGTGAATGACTTTGCTATGCCACGTTTTTCCATCATGTTCTACCCACCTCCAAAGGCCTAAAAGCAAGAAGACTGACAAACCATGAACTGGACAAAATTGTGAGTCCAAATAAACCTTTTCTCTTTTTAATATTGTTTTCTCAGGTATTTCTTATAACAACAGAAAGTTGACTAACACATGGAGAAAGGAAGATAATAAATTGAAGCCAATTTGCCTGAAATGAGGGAGAATATGGATGCACAAACTGAATTGGTATCCAGAGCCCATCCACAGGAAATTTCATAATAAAAGTCAACAGGCTTATTTAGGCTCTCCTACTGAATACCAAGCATCATGGTAGTCTCGGATGATGAATGGACCTTTCCCATGGCAAAGTACAGTAGAAGAGACAGACACGTAAATCTCTGTAGTACATAATGTTAAGGGCAGGTAACTTTTGAAGGGTTAGGAAAACATGAAGATGAGAGTCAAGCGCATTTTCCATGAAAAAGGTGATATTTAAAATACATCTTTAAAATGGGTGAGGAATCTTCCAGATGGACAAAGATGAAGAACCCAGCAGTATTTCAGGTAGATAAGAGAACATGTTCCAAATTACAGACGTACGAATAAAGGTGAAGTTTGATGGATAGCAAAAATTTGGTATGGCTGGAGTGAACTTGACAGAAATTAAGTTGGTCTATAAATTGCAGACAGATTGTGAAAAACCTACAGTCATGCTGGGAAGTCCAGGCCTTAATCAAATTGCAAAGGAAATAGTCTTGAACAGTTAAAGGGAAATGTGGGGAACACTGAGTCCACCACCCACACATCATGGCAGATGAGTCTCATTTCCTCTTTCAGTACGATCTCTAGCCTGGTAAATGAGGGCTATGTTAAAGCAATATGCTATTCAGCAAAGCTTTTCACAGGTTCTTTGTGTTTGTTCGGCAAACATAAGGGTAAAATGGGGACTCAAATAGCAGTTTATTGGACTGGAAACAGGCTGAAAAAGGCAGACAAAATGAGTTCTGATTAATTTACCAGGACACAGTAGACATGAAGATTCAATGGAGAAGATTCAGAGCTTTGTCTTGAGACTTTCCCTGTTCTAATTGGGCCTGGGCACAGGAACTCAGAGAAGGGAGCAGATAGCCCACCTATCAAATTCTTAAATGGCACAAAGCCATGAGAAGTTACTAATATGCTAGATAATGACATGATGACCCATGAAGATCTGGGATGAGGCATTTAAGATGAAGTTTAGAAAGAACATTTATAAAAACTAATGTTACATGGGTAAATTGGTCTCAGTGTTTGTGTCCCCTCAGAATTCATATTATTAAAGTCCTAACCCCCAAAATAATGGTATTAGGAGAAGACACCTTTGGTGCCTGATTAGGTCATGAGTGTGGAGGCCTCTCAAACAGAATTAGTGTCTTTATAAAAGAGGCTCAAAAGGCCTAAAAGAGCATCATCTTGTTCCTCCCTTATGCCACGTGAAATTACCTGGCAAGACTGCCATCTGTGAGAAAGCTGGGTCTCACCAGACACTGAATTTGCCAGAACTTGATCTTGGAGTTCTATTCTTCAGAACAATGAGAAATAAATATTTGTTGTTTATAAGCTACCCCAGTTTTATGGTATTTTTTGTTATAGCAGCCAGAACAGACTAAGACAACGGGCAAGGGTTGGATTAGCACTAAGTATAAGATGGACAAGATATGATTAAACATTAGTTCAGTGAAAAAGACCCTTAGTTTTCATTGTTTGCAATTGAAAGCAAATTCAATATTGTTAAAACAAACAAAAAAAAGAGGATACATCTGCCCCCCAAAAAAGATTAATGTAATCTCAAACTAGAGATTACATGACGAGAAAAGCAGCAGTGGGTAAGTTTAGACCATAGAATGGGGTTATTAGAAGCTGGGCCCATCACAACACTGTTCTGTGTAGATACAGGCAGAATCTTATGGATGTCAAGTGCCAAGGACATGACCTTGCAGGATCAACTTTTCATTCATATTCTTCCTCCACCTCTCTGATAAGAAATCCACAAGCAGAAGGATTTTGTCCTGTCTTTACTACTTATGTAGTAAAGTCAAGTCCACCCAGTGCCCACACCCATGCCAAGCACACAACAGGAGCAAGGTAAGTGTTCACTGAAGGAGTGAATAATGAACCAGGAGGAAAGCAACAAGGTGCAGGTGCTCAAAGGCACTGGACAACTGGAAGAAATGAGATACATTGTCCATAAAAGGAAAGGTCTCAGAGATTTTCAACAATTATCTTAAAATATTAAAAGACTCTTAGGTAGAAAAAGAATCATACATAATCTTTTAAGTCCCAGAGGTCATATTTAAATCTAATTGGTAGAAGTTTCAGGGAGACAGTTTTTAGTTCAGTACAAGGAAGTATTTTCTAATAATTAGGGCTGTTCTAAAAGGCCTTAATGAGGAAATGAACAGCATCGTTGAAGGCGTCTGAGGAGAGCTGAATGGCCCAGGTTGGAAAGGCTGCTGAGGATTCATTGCTGCACTAAGGATGCTGGCTTTAGTGACCACAGAAGTTACTTCCAATTCTCATGTTATCTAACTACAAAATGAGATGACCTGGGAGGAAGTGATTTGAAGACTAATACTCCTATTCCCTCATAAAGGCTTAAAGAGATTTTAATCTAAATTGGTATCTCATTGACGTGAAGGATGACAGATGAGTGATAATCATGATAAATTCTCTCACTCAGTTCTCTTTGGGCAATAGTGATCTACCAGGAAAGACCTCAGGAGGGAACGTGGATTTGTTTAGCTTTGAATGTCAGATAGATGGGAAATAGGTATGGAAATCTTTGCTAAAGGGTGATAATGGCAGAAGCTTCTTAAGCCTTTTATTGCAAAACCAGAAACATTTTATATCATCATGAGGTCTTTAATGCACATTCCAGCACCTTGTACTTTCTCAAAAGATACAAATTCTATCATGTCCAGGATAAGAAGGCACCAGTTCTCCACAAGCCAAAAACCCACTTGCAGTTATTTTACTCTCCTTTTCTGTGATTCTTTTATACCTTATAAATTCTAATTATAAATATTCCCTAGCTCTTCTCACTAATCAAACATTAGCACTACTGAATTTATACCAACTTAATTTGCTTTTAAGAAAAAAAATAGCAAAAGAAAAATATGAAGTGAAATGTTTATATAAACTACTTAATACACTTCTGTAAATTATAGAAAATATTTTAAAACTTATTCCTAAATTATTTAATTATGTCTACCAACTTTGAATATTACCACTAGTCACCACTAACATACTGTTGTGATTAAATGACTGTAAAGCAATGTACTGTGAAAACTTAGCAAACCGAATTAAGTGTCTCTCTGAATTGCATAAATTTTTCAGCTTTCAATCCATTTGACATAGGACTTTTTTCCAGTTCTTTTTAAATATTAGACTTTTATTTTTTTCTAATTTGTTCTTTTTAGTTATAAATGACAGTGGAATATATGGGAGGGCGGAACCGGGGATAGAACTCAAGGGCACTCGAACACTGAGCCACATCCTCAGCCCTATTTAGTATTTTTTATTTAGAGAAACAATTTCATTGAGTGGCTTGGCGCCTTGCTTTTGCTGAGGCTGACTTTGAACTCACAATCTTCCTGCCTTGGTCTCCTGAGCCACTGGGAATACAAGCGTGCACCAGGTGCCCCGCAGTAGAATGTATTTTGACATATCACACATACATGGCATATAACTTCCCCTTCTTGTGGTTGTACATGATGTGGAGTTACACTGGTTGTGTATTCATATACAAACATAGGAAAATTATGCCCCATTGATTCTACTGTCTTTCCAATTATCATCTCTCCTTCTTTCCCCCCATTCCCCCCGTCCAATCTGGTGAACCTCCACACCTCCTTCCCCACCTGCCTATTATAAGTCAGCATCAGGATATCAGAGAGAACATTCAGGTTTTGTTTCTTGGGATGGGCTTATTTCACTTAGCATGATAGTCTCCAGCTCCATCTATTTATTGTCAAATGCCATAATTTCATTCTTCTTTATGGCTGAGTAATATTCCATTGTGCATATGTAGCACATTTTCTTTATCCATTTATCTGTTAAAGGCACCTAAGTTGTCCATAGTTTAGCTATTGTGAATTGAGCTGCTATGAACATCAATGTGACTACATGACTGTAGTATGCTGATTTTAAGTCCTTTGTGTATGTGCTTTCGGGATAACTGGGTCAAGTGGTGGTTCCATTTCAAGTTTTCTGAGGAATCTCCATACTGCTTTCCAGAGTGGTTGCACCAATCTGCATTCCTACCAGCTATGGATGAGTGAACTTTTTTCTCTACATCCTCTCCAACATTTATTGTCACTTCTATTCTTGATAATTGCCATCCTGTCTGGAGTGAGATGAATCTCAGAGTAGTTTTAATTTGCATTTCTCTAATTGCTAGAGATGTTGAACATTTTTTTTTATATTTGTTGATCAATCATATTTCTTCTTCTGTGAAGTGCCCATTTGTTGATTGGGTTATTTGTTTTGTTGGTGTGAGTGTTTTGAGTTCCTTATATCTCCTGGTGATGAATGCTCTGAGGTGCAGGTGGCAAAAATTTTCTCCTATTCCATCAGCTCTTTCTTCATGTTCTTGATTGTTTCCTTTGCTGTGCAAAAGCTTTTTGGTTTGACACAATCCCATCTATTGATTCTTGATTTTACTTCTTGTGCTTTAGGAGTCCTGTGGAGGAACTCGATGGAGATTGGGCCTACTTTTTGAGAATTCCTTTTCTTATTATGAGTAACCTCAGAGATGATTCTTTAAGATATGGAAATCAATGTTATTTACTTTTCACTAATAAAGCCCATTAACTATTTAGAAAATAAGATTTATTCAAGGTTGTTTTTCAAGGTTTTCAGATTAACCTGTGACCATTTGGGAACCAATCACTAGTAGGCCAAGGCCCTGGAGCCATCTATTTTTGTCCTTTTGAGCTACTAAATACATGTCACTAAGTTCCCTGAGTATCATGACTTTTAAATCCAGCATCTTAAATCCAACATTTTTACCTTGATTGGCAAAAAAACATTTTTGCTTTTCTTTTGTTTAGTTACTAGAATATTGAGAAAGAGCTGAACACACTTGAGGGATCAGCATTTGGAACTTATGACTAACTATCCCTCCTCTGGTGAGATATCCCTCATTCCAGGCCTTTAGATTTTTCCTGTCTTAAGGCTGTCCCTTCCTAATGGGATACATATGTGGTGCTTACCAGATGTGGCCATTCTGAATACCCAGTTCTCCATCCCAAAGAAGCATGAGATGTACTTCTAAACATGACTAATACAATTCTACTCTGGCCCAAATCAGAGCATTTCTTCTTTCAGAAGAGACAACAAAAAGTCTCCCCATTGTGATACTGCAGGTAGACAGAGGCCTGGGAAGCTATCTATAAGAATTCCTGCTGATTACAAAGCACCTGCCCCAGATATAGCCCTATAGGTTCTGAATCATTCAAAGTTTTGTTCATAAGCACCTACATCGTGCCTGACAAGTTTGTGAATGTGTGCAGCTCAAGTAGATGGAGAATCATTCAGACCCAAAATAGGAACACCAGAGAGCTACTGGAGTACCAGGGAGAATGAGCTCAGTCTTCTTTCTTTGCTGCCCTAGATATCAGTTCTGGGACTCTGTATTCTCTCTCTTTCCTCTCTCCTTTGGTGGTCTCTTGTAGTTCTATAGTTTTAATGCCAGCAGTACATTGATGATACCACAATTTCTTCCCTGATCTCTGAACACATTATTTCCAACTGTATGCTGCATCTTCACCATCACATTTAATATCCATTCCTATTTAAACAGGTCTAAAACATAACTACTAGTTTCCCTACTTGCACTCCCCAAAGTTATTCCTTTTCCAGAATTCCTCATGTAAGTAGGTCATTCTTCAACCAGTTATACAGGCAAAAATCTGGGCGACATTCCAGTAAACTGTAATATCTTTGCCATACTCTTTCATGAAATCCATTGTTATATGGATATAATAGTCTCATTATTATATCTCAAAATAAACATCACATCAAGATAACTTAATTATCCCACCTCCTCTTCCACCTCTTGGCCCAAGCCACCTCAGCTACTTAAGTACTAGTTTTTCCATTTTTAACCACTTAATGCACCAGTGACATATTTTAAATATATCAGATAAAAATGTTGTTCAGTAGGTTAAATCCTTCAATTGTTTCCCCATGTCCTTACAATAGAATTTCTACTTCTTATTATGGCCCACAAGTTCCTAAATCATCTGCTACCTCATCATCTCTCCAGCTTCATCTTCTGTTACATTCCTGTGTTAGTTTTCCATCACTATAAGAAATATCTGAGCCAGGCACAGTGGCTCTTTTAATGTAACATACCAATAAGTACATTGCTGGAGCTCAGAAAAATGATACCTGAAAGTATGACAGGCTGAGGACTTTGAACTGAAGGACACCCACTGGAAGGGCCTCAGATGCAAAGAATCTCTCTGACCTTTTCTTGCCCTTCTTTTTCCCACTGGCCTTTCTCCCAGAAGATGATTCATAAAAATCAGAGTTTCTCTTCCCCAAGTCCACTCACAGAGACCAGGACCCCTTTTCCCTTAAGCCAGCCATAACACCTAGAAATAGCTTTCCCTACTTTTCTGTTTAGGGGCTGGCAATAAGAAAATTCTCTCAAAGACATCATCTAATAATAGATCATAAGGCTCTCCTTCCAAAAGAGGTCCTGCCCTACACCTGGGAGGAAGGAATGCTGTACAGAGAGGTCAAGAACAATCTGCAGAGACAGTTGTCCTGAATTTCCCCTTCACCCCCAAATCTCAGTGTCTTAAAATAAGAAATTTTTCTTCATTCAAGAAAAGATCAGGTTAGTAAGGTAAATGTAGTGCATATACATCATATATCATATTGAAAATAGAAAAATTGTAAGCTATCTAATGTTGCATAGTCTTGAAATGATTGTGGGACCAAGGAAACAGCAGTCCCTGTTCAAGCTTACAGAGTAACGGAAAGCACAGCTTCATCTTTAATGAACATGCTAGGCTCAGATCCATCTGTGAAGAGTAAAGTGGTCCAGAAACAACATCCTCAAGTCAACCTTGCTAAGCAGACTTGTAAACAGGCTGCCCCTCTTCTGGCAGAAAGCCCCTTTCTAGTGAAATGACCTCTGTCCTAGGTAAAAGTATTGAGAAATGCATTCTAACACGTTACAGGGGAAACAAAGTACTTTGGAATGTAACAGAAATGTGATTTTCTGGACCAGGAGGGTCCTGGAGTCTCCAAGGCCAGGGAAGCCTGATTCCACTTTCCTGACATTCTGAGTGCAGGCTCTTTGTTCCACCTCTACAATGGGGAGACCAGGAACATGCAAGAGAAAAACCAGGACTCAGCCCACTTCTTCCTTTTAGAGCTGTGTAACCTTAATCTCACTGATCCCTTTATTTGAAATAGATGGAGAAAATAAAACTTGTCTTATAGCACTGTCAGGGATCAAACATGATAATACCTTAAATAATTTGGTATGATGTCTGGCACATCAGAAGACCTCTATAGAAGCTTGTTCCTTCCTTTCCTAAATTTCTTGATAAAATAACTTTAGACAAATATGAAATAAATCTTTTTTCCTGAAACACCTAAATGGAAAAAAAAAAAACCTGGAGAACATGTTTAAGCAGAAGTGACAAATATCAGTCATTGCCTTTACTAACATTATCACCATTAAAAGACTTTATGGAATTTGGCAACACTTCTGAGTGATGCATAGATGATTCATAGCAATATTTATAAAGTTATTTGTCCTCCTTAGGTGACAGATATTAAATAAATACAAGCACAGTTTCATTCATATCATTCTTCAATGGAAATGCCACACTTAACAACATTTGAACTTATAATGTATATTTATTTTTATTTTTATGCTATATGCCCAGGAGGCCCCTAGGTCCACATATAACAACACCATCTCTATCTATTACCAAAATAATAATGGGATGCCACTCAGGATAGCCTATATTAAAAAGATGAGAGAGACTGAATAGATGACAAACATTAGATGCTCCCAAGAGCAGTTGTGAAGAGACAGTAACAAGCTCTTAGAGGAAAGTTGCTTAGAAAGCATGATTATTTACCTTGCCCATGAGTTGAATTTAATTATGCTATAATGCCATTGCCTTATTCATTTCTCTAATGTGTTATCAAGGACAGTCAGAGCCATTTAGTAATCTACAGATCCCTTTAGTGATCTGGAATTGATTAATGCCTACTGGCATTGAAATGTGGTTTGGAGTGAATGAAAATGCACTATTTCAGCACTCCTGGTGAATAAAACAAGAGATCTTTGTATTCTAAGCTAACTCCCTCAAAGGCCTGTCTATAATCCCATTCCCAGCATAATTGAGAGAACAGCAAAAACACTGACCACTGACCCTGGATCTGGGTAGAGAGCGATGTTCTCTATTTTTTTCATCATGATTCTGTCTTCATGGTGACACTTTATTTTCTGGACTTGACACATCTGGGAGCTATTTGTTTCTCTAACCAAGACAAAGCTATATACCTAAGCCATTTAATTCCAAGAAGCATGGCTGGGTTATATAACATCTACAAAATACAGTTGGAAAATATAAAAGAAGCATTAAGTTCATGCTAGGTAAGAGAAGAAGAGAAACATCACAACACAAAACTAGGTGAAATCTTGCAAAACAGAAGAGAGGCATAAGTCACACAAATTTTTTACATGGAAAACAAGAAAATAAAACATCTGCAGAAAAAATTGATGGAAAATACACATTAAGGACAAATTGATATGTCTTGTGAAATGACATTTATATTCTTCCAAGGATGAGTTGTCTTAATACTTTAATAAAATTTATTTTGGAACATTTTTCAATCCCTGGAAATTTAAATAAATAACACTTTGTCCTCTGAAGAAAGGAGAAAAAATTTTTTTTCATGTTTGTGGTTGTTAATTTCTTGGGTCTGGTTGATTTAATTAGAAATATTCTATACTGCAATGCCAGTGCACCTGATCCTTTTGAGAGGATTATGGGGGAAAAAGTGTTTATCAGTATTTTTCCCCTCTAGTCTTGTTTCTAAATATATTCTGAGTGATAAAAGAACAGAACTGGTACCGGTCCTCTACAAGAAAATAATTAAAAAATAAATACAAATGGACTTAGTAAAACTAATATCTAATTTCTAAATAAATTCCACTTAAAACTACAGTGACTTCAGTGAGTAATCTCACATATACATTATTTCACATATACACAATTTCTGTCTACAAGATCAATACCTTAGAGTTGAACTGTTGGACCCAAAACAGATGCTTTATTTTGGCAGGTATTGAAAATTTCCCCCTTGGGTCCATATACATCCCCACCAGCAATAGCTAAAAAGATATCTCATATTTTACCAGCTCACTATGCTACCAAGATTTTGAACCTTTCTAAATTTTCTGGAAAATAACAATGTTTTTGTTGTTGTTTTATTTCAAAAACAATTATGTTGGGATATATTTCACTTACCACAAAATTCACTCTTTTAAAGTATATAAATCAGTAGGGATTCAATGCAATCCATATCAAGATCCAAGCTAATCCTAAAATTTATATTGAGATTCAAGGGATCCAGGATATTCAAAACAATCTTGAAAAAGAGAAGTTAGAGGACACACACTTTCCTGTTTCACACTTACTACAAGACTACAGAAATCAAGACCAGTGTAGCATTTGCATAAGGATAGACACAAGGGTTAGAACTGACACCTCAAATAAAGCCCATACATCTATGACTAATTGTTTTTTGATAAGGTAGGCAAGACCCTTCAATAGAGAAAGAATGATTTTCTTCAGCCAATGGTGCCAGGACAACTAGTATCTACATGTAATAGAATGAAATTAGATCCTAATCTCACACCATTAACAAATTTGCTCGAAATGGATGATAGAATTAAATATAAGATGTAAGCTCTAAGATTCTAGGAAAAAAGATTAAAAGTAAGTCTTTGTGACATTTGATTAGGGATTGCTTTCTTAAAATATCAAAACTGTAAGCAACAAAAGAAAAAATAAATATACTGGTTCATGAAAATTAAAAACGTTTGTGCTTCAGATAATAACATCCAGAAAGTGAAAAGATAACCCACACAGTGGGAGAAAATATTTCACATGCCTGATAATGAACTAGTATCCAGAGTAAATAAATAACTCCTACAACTGAGTGATTAAAAAAAAACTCAATTAAAAGTGGAGAAATTATTTTTTCCAAAGAAAATATATCCATGACTGATAAGCACATAGAAAGATGCTCAAAATCATTGACACCAGGGGAATGCAAATCATAAACACAATGAAATAAAACTTTATATCTACTAGGATGCCTGAAATAAAAAAGGCAGATAGTAAGTGTTGGTGAGGATGTGGAGAAATTGGACTCTTCACTGCAAGGGATTGCAAAATTATGCTTTCACTTTGAAAAAACACTGTGGCAGCTCTTCAAATTGTTAAACACATAATTGAGGGACTCAACAATTCCACATTTAGATATCTACCCAAGAAAAATGAAAATATATGTCTGTATGAAAACACTTGTCCACAAATATTCATAAAAGCAGAGTTCCCCCGAGCAAAAGATTGGAAACAATTCAAACATCCATCAACTGAAGAACAGATAGACAAAAGATGATATGTCTGTATAATGAGAAATGATTTAGTAATAAAAAGGAATAAAGTGCCAGCTCATGCAACAACAAGATTCAGTGGATGAACCAACCTTGAGTACAGTATGCAAAGCACAAAAGCATAGCCACAAAAAGGTACATATTGTATAATTCCATTAATATGAAATGCCTAGAATAGGCAACTCTACAGAGACAAAATGAATTAATGGTAGCTGGGTGCTAGGGGCTAGGGGGATTGAAATGATTAATATTGGTATAGGGTTTCCTTGGGGATGACATTCTAACATTACAGTATTGTGATGATTACATATCTCTCAGAGCATACTAAAGCCTACTGATTTATATACTTTAAAAGGGTGAATTCTATGTTAAGTGAACTCTAACATAAGTATACTGAAGTGATATACTAACCATACTAAGTTGATAATTAGCGTCAATAGTCATCAAATATTCACTCCCTCTATCATCCTGAGATATGCACCTCTACCCCATAAGAGACTCTTGACTGGTCTGTGTGATTTGCTTTAACATATGGTATGTGAGTAGAAATGAGAATATGTAAGTTGCCGGGAAAAGATTTAAAGCAAAATGTGTTTTTTTGCTAGGCTCTCTGGAGATCCCACCATCTTTTATAAGAGCATGCCCAGGTAGCTGCTGCTTTCTCAGCCTGGATCGTGGAAAGAAATACATGTGGAGTTGATTTGACTTGAACCCACCCAGGTCTGGCTGATCTCCACCGGACCCAGAAGAACTATAGTCAACTTACAGACACGGGATAAAGGGTTTCTTTCCTTTTTAAAAATTTGTTCTTTTAGGTAGAGTATATTTCGACACATTATACATACATGGAGTATAACTTACTCCAATTAGGATTCCATTTCTTGTGGTTGTACATGATGTGGAGATTCACTGGTCATGTATTCATATATGAGCATAGGAAAGTTATGTCTCATTCATTCTTCTGTTTTTCCTATCCCCATCCACCCTCCCTTCCCTTCATTCCCCTTTGTCTAATCAAATGAACTTCTATTCTTCCACACCCTGTCCTTATTATGTGTTAGCATTCATGTATCAGAGAGAACATTCAGCATTTGGTTTGTGGGATTGGCTTATTTCACTTAGCATGATAATCTCCAGCTCCATCCATTTACCAGAAAATGCCAGAATTTCCTTTTTCTTTATGGCTGAGTAGTATTCCATTATGTATATGTACCACATTTTCTTTATCCATTCACCTATCAAAGGGCACCTAGTTGGTTCCATAGTTTAGCTATTGCAAATTGAGCTGCTATAAACGCTGATATGGCTGTCACTGTAGTATGCTGATTTTAAGTCCTTTCGGTATATGCTGAGGAGTGGGATAACTGGGTCAAATGGTGGTCCCATTCCAAGTATTCTGAGGGATCTCTTTACTGCTTTCCAGAGTGGTTGTACCAATTTGCAGTCCCACCCAGCAGTGTATGAGTGAATCTTTTTCCCCGAATCCTCACCAACATTTATTGTTACTTCATAATTGCCATCCTGACTGGAGTGAGACAGAATCTCAGGGTAGTTTTAATTTGCATTTCTCTAATTGCTAGGATGTTGAACAGTTTTTCATATAGTTGTTGACCAGTCATATCTCTTCTTCTGTGAAGTGCCTGTTCAGTTCCTTTGCCATTTACTGATTGGGTTATTTGGATTTTTGGTGTTTTGAGTTTTTTATATATCCTGAAAATGAATGCTCTATCTGAGGTGCAGTGGCACCTTGAGTGGCAAAGATTTTCTCCCATTTTATAAGCTCTGTCTTCATGTTCTTGATTGTTTCCTTTGCTGTGAAGAAGCTTAGACGAAGTTTCTTGACACATGCCATCAATATTTTGAAATTGTTTGTTGTCCTGATAGAAGTAACTACTTAAAAAAGCAGGTAAGGGTTACGGGCATAGCTCAGTGAAACAGTGTATGCTTAGTATGTGAGAGGTCCTGAATTCATTGTTAGTACCAATAAATAAGTAAATTTGTACAAATGTATAAAATTTACTCTCTTGCACATTCATAAGATGTATCTGCAAAGCTACCCTAAAATCTAATAAACAAAAGCATCCCCATGAGGAGGTAAACTGGTTGTCCGAATGAGTGAAAAGGCAACATAGAATATTTTCATAGAATAGTGTTTTTTGGCATTATTTTGTTGTAACCTATGGGAGTAAATTATTTTCCCAAGGCATTATGTAAGAAAGCATTAGAGGGGCATCCATAGTCATGCATGCCTGCAATCCCAACAAGTTGAGAGGCTGAAGCAGTAGTTCAAAAGCTTGAGGCCATTCTCAGAAATTTAATGAGAGCCTGTCCCAGAAGAAAAAAAATAAAAAGGACTGAGGATGTAGCTCGGTGGTAGTGTGACCCTTGGTTCCATCCCCGGTACTAAAAAATGAAAATAAGAGGAAAGTAGGAAGGAAAGAAGGAAGGGAGGAAGGACATATATCATGTTCAGAAATTCTTCTAAATAAAATATCTGATATCAATTTAGTTACCCAAAGCATAAGGTAGAATTATTCCAAGAAGCTAACAGAAAATCAGAAAATTAAAAATAAATAACTAGTATGAAAGGCAGAGAGTTATGTACCTACCTGGATGCTGATGTCACAATCACACGACAGGTAGAAAACCTGAAAGCCAGCTATCTTTCTTGTTCTTACTGTCTCAATCAGTCACAAACCAGCGTGTATCTTCTGGTAATCCATTTAACTGCTTTGGGCCTACTATCTTCATTTGGAGTCTTAAATGACTTCTAAGAAAGTAATCAACCAGTTGTTTTTTTTTTCTTTCCAGCAAATTCTATTGAATGATTGGGAGGAATTTACCATAAAATCCATTTTAAATAAAATCTAGCTCTTTGCTTGACCTTGCCAAGACTTGGTCAGGAACCTTTTCACAGTTCTCGCAGATGGCCGTCTACTTACCTCTGGAACTGTCCCTGATCCATCCATCGTGGTGTGGTTGCAGGCTTTCAGTCACTCAAAGGCCAGGGCTCAGCCTTTTGTCAGTGCTTATGTCAACATACAAAAATTTTAAATTATTCATCTTGTTGTCTAGTTGTAGGACAATAATTTCACAACACACTTTCAGAGGATGAAAATGAAGTATTTTTCTTGTACTAAAAATAATTTATTTCACTGTTTTTTTTTCAAGTTTCCCAGAAGCTAATTATCACAAAACGATTAACAAAATCAATGGAAATTATGCAGTTGATACACAATGTAACCACTGATAATGACTTATTTTTAAAAATTTTATAATTGTATATGGACAGAATGCTTTTATTTTATTTGTTTTATTTTTATGTGGTGCTAAGGATTGAACCCAGTGCCTCACACATGCTAGGCAAATGCTCTGCTACTGAGCTACAGCACCAGCACCAGCCCCATGATAATGACTTCTATATATAGGGATCACTTCTAAGCCACTTTTAGTTTAAACATTCCGCAATTTGAAAAATAGGTTAAATTCACAAACAGCTGAGTTTTTCTTCAATCTCCAGTGGTACTCTCATCTTCTCATAGAATTCAATAGCCTAAAAATTGGAAATTCTTTTTCACAAAGCAATATTGGCAAGTAGCATTACAATCAGATGTTGACCTCAACCAAGAGCTGTTCCAGTCATCTGGCACTATAATTTTTCCAGGTGAAAGAAACCAGGCACAAATGTTGTTTACATAGGTAGAAGGAGAAAGGAAGAGCAACACAGACAATATGTTCACTTCTTTCTACCCAGGGAAAGTGAAACCTGGTGCCATGTATGGCATCAAATTAAATCTATCCCGCAGCACTGTGTGCAACCACAAACACAAATCTTCATGACCAATAAGCAAAACCAAACATAGATAGATGGATGATAGACAGACAGATGTAGATATATATATATATATATATATATATATATATATGTGTGTGTGTGTGTACACATATATATATTTCTAGATCTAGATCTATCTACATATCTATGTATATGTAGAGCTAGATATCTTTAGAGATATTAAATTGACTACAGAGTACTAAGAATTACTAAGAATTCCATCACTGGAGTTTTTTCTTGCACTGTTTGATATGCAGCTTTCCATTACAATAGAAAGTACTTGAGATAATCAACTAAAAAAGAGAAAATGTTTATTTGGTTCACAGTTTGAAGGTTTCATTCCAGGTTGACTAGTCCATTACTGGGCAAAATATTGCCTTGTAGTGGGAGCACAGAGCAGAGGAAGAGGCTCACCACATGACAACCAGGAAGTGAAGGACAGAAATAGGAAGTGGGTGGGGTCCCAACAGCCCCTTCAAGGGCATGTCTCCAATGACATAACTTCCTCCCACCAGACCCCACCTCTTAAAGGTTTCACCACATCCCAATAGTGCCACAAGCTGGTGGCCTTTACCACATAGGACTTTGGGATATCTTTATCCATAAAATGTCGTTATAAGACAAACGGTCCCAAGAAGAGTTACCTATAGAGATGGGAAACTTTGGCAAGCATTCTAACAAAAGGCCTCTCCATTCAGATTTTTGTCACTTCTCTGACATAACATTCTACAATTCTTCCCCAAGTCCAAAGATCTCAATAACATCAAGTCATTAGTATTTACTGTCTGATCTTTTACATTATCTTTTGGAACATTTCCTAGCTCTAGTCCCAAGCACTTGTATATATTCAAACAACAATTATCAATGTTTTTAGGGTAATTCACTGTACAAGCAAAAATAATGAAGTCATCATAGGACCTATAATCTCATGTCATTCGTTTAGTGTTAACACAATTTAAAACATACTAATATTTATTCCATGTGTTATTAGTTCTTTCTCTTTTTATTCAATTCCATGGATATGGAATCTGGAATCACCTTTCTTTTTAAATCAGCTACTTCAATACTTGTGCTCAAGTTAAAATATCTCTGTGCCTTAGAGATCCTTAGGAAGATCAAGGGCCTTCTTAAAGATGTCCTAAATCAACATTTTCCACTTCAAATAATGGTTAAGTTGGATTTCTGTTGCCAGGTAGTATAGAGTAGCTGACAGATCCCTAGTCCTTGTGAGAATGATTAGAACTTTCAAATAAAATTTTAAAATATTTTTAAACAGCATCACAAAGTTTTCTAAAGGAGCAAGGATTAAAAGAGACAAGAATATGGACAGTGAAAAACTGCAGAAAACTAAGCTGATGTTTGGGCAACTACTTTGTAAATGAAGGCTTTTGTCAATTCTAGGTGCATGCTATGGGGTTGAGCATTTGGACTTTTCTTGGGCCACAGCTGGAGGACAGAAACTAGAAGAGACTATGAAATTCTAATAGGACTAAAGAGACACAAATTGGAAATGTGAGAAGACAGGATTCCAATGAGAAGGGAAGGGTGGAGAACTAAACCATTGGAAAGCCATTTTACACGCTAGGAATTTTCCTGTTTCTGAAACATAAAGACTTGGGAGGCTATAAATCTCAGCAGAAGTCTTCTAATTACAGAGCATTTACTTTCTGTAATCTTGCTGTGATATTGATATAAGAATTGGAGTTCAGGATTTGCCAGCAGGGAAGGGCCCCAGTGAATATACCAGGCTCTGAAAAAAAGGCACTAAAAAATCTACACATTAGGCTCTTGATGAATAAGAGGTAGACAGAGCCTTTCAAAAACTAAAACACAGGTTTGACTCAGCAGAGTCTCTGATTGGAGTAAGATCACTAGCCACATTCTACATACTCAGCAAAGATAAAGACTGCAGTAAAATATCTGCTGCAGGCTCTATAGATTTTGGTATACCATGCTTACCTTTAAATTTATATATATAATGATATATGTATATATGTGTGTATATATCTCACATGATTTTAAGCCAAGAGGAAGAAAATTAATAGACACAAAAGCAATCATCTAGATAGTAAGCTAGCAAACAAAGATTTTTAAAGTCACTATGGTTAGCCTGTACAATAATGTAGAGAGACACAAATGGAGAAAATGGATTAAGAGATGGAGACCTTCACTAGAGAATTAAAATTTAATTAAAAATACAAATTATAACTGAAATTAAGAATCTAAGGGGCTGGGTTTGTGGCTCAGTGGTAGAGCACTCGCCTGGCATGCGCGAGGCCCTGGGTTCAAGCCTCTAGAACCACATAAAAATGAATAAAATAAAGGTATTATATCCAACTACAACTAAAAAATAAATATATTTTTAAAAGAATCTAAACAGATGTGTCAACAGCATATTTGACACAGAAGAAAACAAAATTGTTGTACTGATAGATACAGCAACAAAATAATTAGAAAGGAACACTGAGATTTAAAATGAATAGGAAATTCAGAAAAGAGTAGAAATATTTGTGGGGTTACAATCATGTATTCTAATGCACAGATAAATGAAGGAGAAGGGTAGAAGTCAGATATAGAGAAAATATGCTTGAGAAATTTCCAAAACTGATCAATATTATCCATCCAGAAATGAACCATCAACCTAGAGTTCTGTACCAGTATCTTTCAATCTTTCAAAAATGAAGGAGAAATAAAGACCCTCAAATGAACAATGAAATAGACACTAGAGCCTGAAGGTAATATTTCACTGTAGTCTTTATCTTTTCTCTTTACCTATTGTCACCGGCACACCTGCTTTGTAAAGAAACAATAATAGAAGTTCTCCAGAGAAAAGAAAAATGGCATGGAAGAAGCACTGTAAACTACAGACTAAATAAGTCAAATAAGACATGAGCACATAATACTGAAGCTTTCAATACCAAAGATAAAAGAAAAACCTAAAACCTGGCAGAGAAAATGACACACTACTTTAAAATTTAAACTACATTCTCAACAGACACAAGGGGAACCACAAGACAACAGAATGATGGCTTTAAAGTGATAAAGGAAAATAACTGCTTAGTTTCTACAACCAGTGAAAATATCTTTTAAAACATTTTAAATAGGAACTTTTTCAGAAAAAATATAATCTATTGTGAGAAAAAATAGAAATAAAGAATAAAAAAATGATACTAGAAAGAGCACGTATAAAATAAAGACATATTTGGGTTAAGAAAAAAGTATTTTATGAAATTTAGAATATATAATTTTTGAAAGGGGGCTGGGGATGTAATTCTGTGGTAAAGTGTCCTTGGGTTCAAACCCCAGTATGGAAGGAAAGAAGTAAGAAAGGAAGGAGGGAAAGAAGGAAGGAAGGAGGAAGAAAATGAGACCCATTCTCTAGGAAGGAAGAAAATGAGACCAAATCTCTCCAAATAATAGAAGCAGACGAACACTTCCTATCTCATTCTATGAGGCCAGCATTACTGTAATGCTAAAACCATGCCCTCACATTACAAGTGGTACTAGATATTGAACCCAGGTGCTTAACCACTGAGCCACATCCCCAGACTTTTTTTAAATTTTGAGACAGGGTCTCACTACATTGCTTAGGGCTTTACTAAATTGCTGAGACTGGTTTTGAACTTGCAATCCTCCTGCCTTAGCCTCCCAAGTCATTGGGATCACAAGTCTGAACAACCACTCCTAGCTAAGAGTGAGAGATTTTAAAACACTTCTTTCAATAAGTGCTAGGAACTGACAAGTGTGTTGAAATTCTAGCTTCTTGGGAGACTGAAATAGTAGGATGACAAGTATGAGGCTAACCTCAGTGATTTAGCTGAAAAGCCTCAGAAGAAAAATTAAAGGGATACAAATGTAGTTCAGTGTTAGAAGGACCCTGGGTTCAATCTCTAGTATATAGCAAGAGAAAAATCAGAGATAAAATATTAGTAAAAATATAGAAAATGTGAACATTATATACTTCCAATACAGATAACACTGTCTAAAAATTACATAATATACATAAACATTTACCAAAACTCTCCATATGCTGCATCAGAAAGCAAGCCTTGATACCTTTACAGTTGAAAGTATGTTCTCTAATTCTAGTACATTTAAGCTAGAAGTTATCAAGAAAAGAGAAGAAAAGAATTTCTGAATACTAAGAATATTAAATACATTTTAAAAAGAGTATTAAACAATCTCCTAAATAACAAAACTCAAAAGGGTAATTAAAATTAATATTAGAAAATACTTTGAATATAATTTCTGTGAGAATATGTTACACCAAAACTTATGGAATAAAGCAGAAACAGTGCTTAGAAAAGGGGAATATATAAATTTAAATATATGTATTAGCAAAGAAGAAAGGCAAAAAATAAATAAGAGTTTGTAACAACAAATAGAAAAAAATGAACTAAATAATACATGTAAAAGCTAAAATCAATGAAAATGAAATCAAATGTACAATAACAATTCAAAATCAAGATCTACAAAATGTTTACTGAAACCAAAGAGCATCTAATATGACTCATCAAAAAAGAGAAAAAGCATAAATTACAAATATCATAAATAATAAAGAGACATCTCTACAGACCCCACAGACAATGAAAATAACCAATAACATTAATAATAACTCAAAGCTAATAGATTTGACTATGAATTGGAAATAGTTCTTGGAAAAAAATAACTATAGTCATAAAATCATTACTGAAACTGAATTCATGATTCAAAGTTTCCTCATAAAAAAAATCCAGATCTCAAGGTCTTATTAAATATTGAAAGAGGAAATAATGCCAACTTCACACAAACCCTTTCAGAGATTAGAAAAAAGAGGAAACTTTCCCAACTTGTTTTGAAGCCAGTGCTAGCTCAATATTAAATTCTGAGAAAGACATTACTAAAAAAAGAAAGTCAGAATCAATGTTTCCCATAGATAGATATCAAATCTTTTCAAGGGGAAGGAGGCCAACGCCTCTTTGGAGGGTTCTTCTGCCCAGAGGGAATCTGAGCCACGCTAAATAGCCACTCTGAATCTTAATAGCACAAATAATTAAGCCACCCTAAATCTTAATATCCTAAATAATTAACAAAGGATAAAACACAAATACTCAGAAATATATTTACAAAAGTGAAGCCCCTGATAGATCTAGTCCACATGGGTTCTTGAACTAGACAAAGACAAAATGGCTCTTGTGGTTTATTTAAGGGGGTACTACATCAAAGGCAGGAGTAAGGTTTCCAGGGTGGAGTCTTGCTTTGTGATATCTTGGAGTCAGCAGATTGACTGACATATTGGCAGGTCACACTCATCTCAGGTGCTGTGTGGGATCTCTGGCAGACCTTGAGGGAGAAGTTCACCTACATCAGGCAGTCAATCCCTAAGGGGGTGCTATAGGGAGTTCACAATGCCAGACCTGTCCCCTCAGGAGACTACTATGCGCAACAGCCCACACACAGCCCATGGATGGCTGGGGACAAAATCTTACACTAAGTAGGCAAATAAAGTCAAACAATCAAAAAAAGATACATCACAAATATAGTCAGATTATTAAAGAATGTTTTAATATTCAAAGAACAATAAAAACAACTTACTATGTTAAAGAAAAAAATTGAAGATCACTTTGATAAATTCAGAAAAACAAAAATTCAACAGTCATTAATAATAACGATAACAATAATAAGGAAAAACTTAGCAAACTACTATGGCACTAAAAAGTTTTGGATTTTGGATTTTGAATGATCCATTTATATTCTTTAAGCTGGCAATGAACTCTTCTGGACTCATTGTTTTTATATTTTTTTTCGATATCTTTATTGACATAAAAATGTTTAATACATTTTACAAAACTTATAATTATTCTTGCCCTACTATCAATCTAGTGCAGCCTCCACTTGATCTCTTACCTCCTTCCCTTCCACCTCTATCTTAAATGCACCAATTAAATACATGTGAAAGTATTGTAACCATTGTCATAATCCACACTCACTCGGAAAAAGCCTGAGACAAAAGCAGAAAGATACAACTTGGCTCCAGCAGGAGGCAAAATCCAGAATGAGGAGAACAGGAAATCAGGGAAAACAAAAGCAACATTTTATATGGCCAAGTTGGCGACAGCCTCCAAGTAACACTGTTTTGTTCATGTACATGGGACACATCCAGACAGGATTTTGGGGTCTTTGTGCTGTGGAGCAAGAAGTTGTAGGAAAGAAAGGAGAAGAATGAATGTGCTGACTCTTTCTTTCATTTCTCATTAGTCAGATTTTATCGTATCAATATTTACTTCTCTATATTTCTGTGGTATGGGAAGCTATTGGGATTAGGAGCCTTCCAGCACACATTTCATCTGAGTCCAGAAGTAGTAGAAAATGGAAGATCCATTCAGGTCAGATTTGGAGGCCAGAACTGCAATGGTTCCCACTGTGAAATGAAAGCTGCCAAGAGCCTGGTCCTCCCCAGCAGTGACTGAGTCTACCAGCTCACAGTTGCAGTAGTCCTGGCTTTCCATTAGCACATGGCCAGGTGGGAGGCAGAACCAACCATGAAGAACTAGAGAGACACAAAAATTGGGACTTAGGCTGAGGCTATAGCTCAGTTGGTAGAGTGCTTGCCCTGCATGAAACAAGGCCCTGGGTTCAATCCCCCAGATAAATAAAATAAATGGGACTAAAATCTTTACCATTTAGACAACTGCTTAATGAACATCTCCACAAGAAAAAAAAATTAAATTGGCATATCTTAAACTGTACTCAAGTATATTCCTCATCCTCCTCTGCTCCTCACTTGACTCCTACCACTATTTACTCATTTACCAAGACACAAATGTAGATGTTTGCTAAATTATGACGCAAAGACAAGACCGCTGACTCCAATTTTAAATCAAATTAAAGCAAGCTTGTAATTCTGGCTAGGACTGTCTCTCCCGAAAACCCTTGGCTAGAGAACAGAACCCCAGCTCTCTAGGAGCATGGTTTTATAGCACAAAAAGTTGCAAGAGGGGGGATGTCTTGAGAACTTACAGATAACAGGATTTTGACAAGCATAATACAAAGGCAGATAGTAGGTTAATGATCTAAATGGTTCAATATTTCAAGTTAGGGAGTAAATTTAGATCTCAACACCAGAATTTATGAGGCACCACTGAGGTTTCAAAGAGGGTTGTTATCTGGTCAGGCCCGGGCAGGCATTCCAAGCAAGTTTAGAAACCGTAGTAAGTTATAGTAAAATAGAAATTAACTTTTCATGACTTTGTGACGAGATGGCTCCCAATCTTAAAATGGAATTAGGCTGAGTTCATGTTATTTTCTCAGTCCTCTGTTGCCTGCATCCTATGCATCAAATCAATTCCTAGATCTCTTTCATGCCCTTAACATTGCAACCCACTCCTTCTACAATGTTACTTCAACATTTATTCAAGTGTGTATTTGTTGCCTTTGACAATTACAACAAGACAATTATAAAACAATCTCTTAAAGGGTCTCTTTGTATTCATTCTTGCTTGCATCTAATAAGTTCTCCAAGTGGAGAAGTAGTAGGGGTAGAGTAAGGATTAAAGGAACATATGCTAGAGTCAGATTGCATTAAGTGTGAACCTCACTCCTTTACTTATTGGATTTGTGGCCTCGAGCAAGTCTTTACCTCAGTTTCCTGTTGTCTTTAGTATGCAGCATGGACATCTAAGAAGAATCTCTAAAAGGAGAGTGTGTGACCTATAATTATATCCAGCTATGGGATCACTGAGGATCACAGTGTTTGGGGGGACAGAAATCTACTTTGATATTGTTTTGATTTTGTTGCTTCTGTGATGAGGAGGTGGGAGTCACAATTCTGTCTTGTGGAAGTTTAAAGAAGGCTTATCACATAGATTTTATCTGGGTCGCAAAAAGTGCTGCCTTTCATAGCCTTTTTCAGGTTAATGTGATTGCCTATTTTGGAGAGTCAGATTCTCTCTGGAGCCTAGACATTAGTGACATAGCCTGTTGAAAAGTGACAAATTCAGTCAAATCCCAAAGCTTGCATTAACCTTTGATGCCATCATTTTTGCTGTAAGTGCCTGGCTCAGGAGGTGAACAAATAGCAAGAACAAATGAAGGGTAGTTCCAAAATCGAAGTCATTTTAGAATGCATTTTATTTAAGGGGAGTGTAGGAGAAAAGCATTTTTAAAAGACATGGTGAAGGAATTTTGATTAGCTGTGCCTGGGTGCTAGTCCTAAGCAATGTGACAAATAAAATGGCTAGCATCAAGATTATATTGGGAAGGATGTGATTTAGGATCACTCATTGATAAAGAAAAGGGATCCTAAGGGTGATTTAGATTCTTCATTTTATAGTAAAAATCTGGCCCAGAGAACAAAGCCAATGGTTCCTAGTTTTACTGTTTGTACTATAACATTGAATCAGTTTTCTAGAAGAGCTATAACAAATTAGTACAGAAATTTATTCTCACACAATTCTAGGGCTTCAAAGTGTGAAATCATAGGAATAAAAGGGTTCCCCCCACTGAAGAGTTTCAGGAAGAATCATTTTTGTCTCTTTTAGCTTCTGGTGACTGCAAACATCCCTTGGTTTCTTGCCATGTCACTCTAACATCTGTCCCTGTCTTCACATGACTTTCCTTCCATGCGTCTATGTTCTCTACTCACCTTATTAGGACAGCACTCTTTAGATTTGGAGCTCATTTTAAATCCAGGATGATTTTATCTTGAGATCCTTGACTACTTACATCTGCAAAGTCACTATTTCTAAATAAGGTCACATTCTGAGAAATGAAAGTCAGCAGGAACACGACCTCAGCACTACATACTACACAGTTTCCTCCTTGATGGTAAAGGGTCATTCATGGGCCTAAAGGAGCAGGTGTGAATCCTGTGCCTGTCACAATGCCTGAAGCTACAAGTTATAAGAAAATGTTAAGTCAGAATGCTTGAATTCAAAGTATTTTGACCCTTAACAAGTAAGTTGTTTCTAAGCCTCAGTTTACCTACTTACACATGGAGCTGTACTGCCCTCCTCAGGGGATCTTCATAGGATCTCAAGTGAGTGTAAAAATAAGATAGCCCATGTGTCACACTTAGCGCACAAGACCCCTGGCTAGGCTCAATAAATGTTAGTTGCTATGAAGCACTGATGTTCTGGAAGGATTTGCATAATATACAAAACAAAACAATCATCCCAGGGCTGTGTGGAAATGCCATATGGCAGCTGGCTAGTTATTCCCAACCAGGTTACTCATTCTTCCTACCTTCTCATGGGAAAAGCTCTGACCTCCATCTCAATACTTTCAGTGGGGCCTATTTTGTGGGCTCCAACCTGATCCATCTGGCTATTGGCAGTTTTTTTTTTTTTTTTTGGACTATTTATTTGTCTTGGGACAGATTTGCATTTGAAGATTAAGCTCCAGTATCAGGATGAAAGCAAAGCTGAGTAGAAATATGCAAAGATGCCTAAGGTAAACGTTTCTGAAACGTAGGCTTAGAAAGCTGGAGCAATCCCTGAATTGAGTGGCAGGCCCTTGCTAAGTCTAACAGAGAAGAAGCTGGGAATGGGACCAGCAAAGCAGATGAAGCCTGGGGTGGAATCCGATGGTGGCAACTTGAGGTCCAATTATAGTCTCTGAAGAAAATGTCCAAAACTCTGTTCAGATGAGGAGTACTTACTGAATAGTGGATTTGGAGTATACCTACTCTCGTGGATACTGTGGGGCTTTACTTAGATCTTTCTTTACAGGGGAAACTCTCCTTCCCCCAGGCCTTGAGGAATCTGCTTAAGCTAAAGAATCACCTAGCCCTGGATCACATACCCACTTGGGAAAGAACTCACCTGAAATATCTAGATCATGGAGAAGAATATAAAGACCTTGACCCGGCCACAGGCAGGACAGTTCTGAAGGATCCTCCAGCTCCTGAGATCCTATATTAGGGGGAGCAGATGATATTTCTGTTGTGCTTCCTTTCCTCACCACAGGTGTTGATCCTAAGAACAGCCCAATAGAACTGTTATGTGCAAATTGCCATCTTATACTGTTTGCCAGGAACCAATCCCAAGCACCTACCTTCATAAAATCCCTGCAAAGAGTCCTTTTATAAATCCAATTTTATGGATGGAAAATTGAGCCTCCCAAATGGAGCAAATTTACCAAAGACATGTTGCTCGTAAGTGGCCAAGTCTGTATGTGTAGCCCCAAAGCCCGTGTTCTTTTAACTCCAATATCTGCCTTCAGTGACTCATTACTAATAAAGCAGAGATTTTAACATTCTCAAAATGAGAAAATCAGAATACAACCACACTCTTATATGGGTAAGATTCACTTTATACTCTCCCTAGCTTGCTCAAAACCCTATTATTATGGCTGTGCTTCTTTTTCTTGTTATCTCATTTAGCACTGGTTACTAAATGTTTGTTTTCTTTTATTAGCCCGCTGTACGCTTAGGAGCAGGCTCCAGTTTCGCAGTCATGTTTGCCTAGCTCCTTCTAAGCTTGAGCCATCTGTTCATGTCGTGGTAGATGACATTTTTTTTCCCCAGAGATTTCCCCACTTTGTGTTTTACAAGGGAAGCTGGCCTAGGTGATTCATTGTCACCATCGTAATCTCCATCCTTATCTTCCTCCTCCTCCCCCTGCTCACCACGACCCTCATCATCAATAGGAAAACGCAAAAACACTTCGAAGAAACCTTAAGGAACAACACAGTGACTGTCTTCATGCCCTTGAAATTATGCCATGTGATGTCAACAGGAAATGTATCATGTTTAGATTGAGAACTGTGATCAAAGTGAAGTAATGAAACTTTGTGCTTAATCAAAGAGGATTTGTGTGTGTGGTGTGTGTGACTTTTTATTTTTTTATTTATATATGACAGCAGAATGCATTACAATTCTTATTACACATATAGAGCATAATTTTCATATCTCTGGTTGTATACAAAGTATACTCACACCAATTCGTGTCTTCATACCTGTACTTTGGATAATAATGATCCTCACATTCCACCATCATTAATAACCCCATGCCCCTTCCCTTTCCCTCCAACCTCTCTGCCTTATCTAGAGTTCATCGGTTCCTCTCCCTATCCCACTATGTCAAACAGGATTTTTGAATCAAAAATGTGTGGGTTTGAATTTCTCTTTTTGCAGATACTAGTGAAGTAATCTTCACTAAATTGCTAAACTGCTATGTGCAATCTTTTATTTGTGAAAGGAAAGTAATTATTATTATCATCATTTCATGCGTTAAGATTTTCTGATTCATGTATAAAGGGTTTAGCACAGTGCTATAAATATAACAAATACACACCAAAGTTATCTTCTGATATGTAAAACTTACAGGTGAATGCATTTGGGCTCTTCATTAAAAATACTACGTGAAATTCACAGTAAGTCAATTAAAGGATATGGGGAATTCAGCAGACAGAGGACAGCTCTAAGAGAACTTCTGACATAAACACTGTACAGAGGCAAGATCATTACTAGCATCCATTTCTTTAAAAAATTAGTGCTATCTTCTTTTAGGGGGTGTGGACATTGTTGGATTTCTTGAGATCTCTTCTCACAAGATAAAAATGTTTTCACTCAAGTAATCAATCAATATCACCTTAAAAACAGCACTTTGTGACATCCCAACTCTGAACCAGAGCAGATCATTTATCAGGAAAGTCTTGGAAGTGTGTTTCTGATTTTAATGTCAAGGAGAAATTGCGGAATTTGTCTCTGATATGGGCAAATGGTTGCTCAATTCTATGGGACTGAGTAAACGTACAACATGTTTATAGGATGTTTATCTAGGATGGGAAAAAAAGAAGAAACAATCCATCAACTCTGTTTCCTGGTGCTCAAAATTTTATCCTAAAAAATTAAAACATTTTGTATTTCTAGGTTGCATATGTATTATGAACCCCTGTGACACCAAGAGAGAAAACTTGGGTCTGACTACGTATACAAAAATTAATAAATTCTGCAAATGAATAAACAAACATCAGATAACTCTGTAAAAACCTGGGCAAAAAACTTGAATAGGTATTCCACAAGAGGGGATATTTAAATGGTCAATAAATATATGAAAAATATATAATCATGAGTCATCATGAAATTTAAAAGCATAAAGAAATATGACTACATAATCACCATAATAACTAAAATTAAAAACACTGGCAAAATAATATGTTGGCATGGATGCAGAGCAAATGGAACTCTCCAATACTAATGTTGGAAATGTAAATTGGTAAAACTTTGGAAAACTGTTTGGTCACACATTCTAAAACTGAATATGTGTCTATTCTATGACTCAGAAATTACATTTCTAAGTGTTTACTCAAGAGAAATGTATACAAACTTTACCAAAATACACACACAACCATGTTTGTGGTCAGATTACTGTAATAACCCTAAACCAGGGTTTATTTCTGCAGTACTATATATATTTTGGATTGTATTGGATATTTTTTTTAGTTGTCAGTGGACCTTTATTTTATTTATTTATATGTGGTGCTGAGAATTTATATGTGGCCATTCAGCAGATGCTAGGCAAGTGCTCTACCACTGAGCCACAACCCCAGCCTCAGATTGGATAATTTTTGTTATTGGCTTTCCTGGGCTTAGAAAGATGATTATTACCATCCTGACCTCTACTCACTAAATTCCAGTAGCAGCCCTTAGTCACATTGACAAAAATGTTTCTATACATCACCAAATATCCACTGGCAGTGGCAAAATCATCCTTATCTGAAAATTATTTCTATTCTGAATAGGAAACAATTTCAATATCTATTACTATGGTTTGAATATGGCTCATGTCTCTCCAAAGGCTCATGTGTTGGGAACTTGGTCCTCAGGTGGTGCTATTGGGAGATAGGAGAACCTTTGGGAGGTAAAGCCCAGAGGGATGTCTTTAAGTCATGGGGAACATGTTCTGGAAGATAATTCTCCTAAGACTCCTTTGGCTTTTCACAATAATTGTTATACAAACCTGAGCCTGGCTCCACCCTCTCTTTCTCTTTCTATTCCCTGTTTGAGATGTGACTGTTCACCCCAATACAGGTTCCCACCATTGCCACCTGCCATTCAGCATGTGGTTCTCACCAGAATGGAGCTGATGGCAAGCACCATGCCCTTGAATCTCTAAAACTGAAAATTAAACAAACCTTTTTTTTTATTTCATAAGTATCCTGTCACACATATTTCATTATTGTAATGGAAAGATGATTAATATGCCTAGCAACAATAAAACAATAAATAATGGAAACCACATTAGTTTATTACACTGTTACACAGCAGTGAAAATAAAAGAATCACTGTTATACTTAGCATGTATAAAAGAAACCAGACACAATAGAGCTTATACTATAACATTCTCTCTAGATATAAAGCTTGAAAACAGATAAAAGTCAGGCACAATGGTGCAATCCTGTAATTCCAGCTACTCAGGAAACTGAGGCAAGAGGATTCTAAGTTTGAGATCAGCCTGGGCAACTTAGTAAGCACCTGTCTCAAACACTGAAAGTGCTGCAGGTATAGCCCAGTAGTAGAGCACCCCAGAATTCAATCCCAGTACTGCAAGAGAGGAAGAAGACAAAGGAAAAGGAGAAGAAGAAAAAGAAAAGAAAAAATTTGGGGAAAAAAACAGAAAAAACTTAACCTGTGGTCAGAGACGTCCAAAGAGTGGTAAGCTTTGGAGGCTTTGGAGGAAATAATAGCCCGAAAGAGGTAAAAGAGCATCCTGTAGGAAGCTCATAATTTTTTTTTTTTTTTAGAGAGAGAGAGAGAGAGGTTTTTTTTTTGTAATATTTGTTTATTTTTCAGTTTTCGACGGACACAACATCTTTGTATGTGGTCCTGAGGATGGAACCCGGGCCGCACGCATGCCAGGCGAGTGCGCTACTGCTTGAGCCACATCCCCAGCCCATCATAATGTTTTTAATCTCAGTATATTCAAAATATCATTCACAGAAGCTTTATGATCTGTAATCTTTTCTGCATGTAATATTTTAATCAAACACATTTTTCCCCAGACAGATATTTTTATATACTTTGTTTTCTCCCATGAGAATATTTAGTTTTTATTACTTTTTCTTTCTTTCTTTCTTCCTTCCTTCCTTCCTTCCTTCCTTCCTTCCTTCCTTCCTTTCTTCTTTCTTTTGGAGTGCTGGGGAGCAAAACCTTTCATTTGCCAGGCTCTACCACTAAGCCACATCCCCAACACCTCATTTTAAAATTGTCCCAAGTGGAAAAGCTATGGACACATTTTGTACATGGAAAGTAAAATTATTTTTTTCCCACTTTTCAAAACAGTATCTTGCTTTTTGCCACTTTGACTGAATGTGATCCCAGTCTTAGTCCTCTCTCTGCTTCTGATCAGCAAACGACCTAAACTAGGCCACACATCGCCACATTTTATGACTGCACTCCATTCTGTATTTTTTTTTGGCGGGGGACAGGGATTGAACTCAGGGGCACTTGACTTCTGAGCCACATCCTCAGTCCTATTGTGTATTTTATTTAAAGACAGGGTCTCACTGAGTTGCTTACCACCTCACTTTTTGCTGAGGCTGGCTTTGAACTCTCAATCCTCCTGCCTCAGACTCCCAAGCCACTGGGATTACAGGTGTGCTCCACTGCACCTGGCTCTCTGTATTTTTCTGAATAGTACCACATAGCATATTTTATTCAAGTTAAAATATGTTTTTGAGGAATTTTACACCATTTGATATAATAAGGACCTTCCTGGGTTGGCAGTCACTACACTAAAATAACTGATAAATTATATCTCAATCAAGTGTAACAATGGTTGAATTTTGCTTGATATTCTGGGACCTTATTTTATTAGACTTTGTATAATTAAGGCATAATCCTGGTATTTTGATCCATCACTCTGCAATTAGTTACAAATTCTGTGTGATTTCAGTTCCAGTGAATATCTTATTTTTTTAAAAAAAAGTATTCTTCACAAAGCATCATTCTTAAAAATCAAGAACTTTGTCAAGCTATTCAAGCCCTTTTTAAAATGAAAATATTTTACTTTAGAAAAACAGTGTTCATTTGTCAGTTTTTAGTGAAATAGCTAACTATTTTTTAGTGAAATAGATAATTTTTCAGTTAAGATAGGAATAGCACAAAAAGGATGTAAATAATATCTTGCTTATGAAGAGTGAGGGGAAAGATGAGGTAGTAAATTGAAAGTGAAATGTTACAAGAGTTTCAAACTTGTCCACAAAGCCAGATACAATAATGCACGCCTCTAGTCCCAGCTACTTAAAGTCTGAGGCAGTACCAAGTTTGGACATCTTGGATAACAAAAAGAAATCCCTCTCTTAAAAAAAATAAAGAAGAAAGAAGAAAAGAAAAGAAAGAAAGAAAATAAAAAAGAAAAAAAGAAAAAAAAAAACAAAAACAAAAAAGAAAAAAACTGCCCCAAAATTTGTTGACATTCCTTCCATTGAGAAGTGTAGGACTCTCTCTCTCTTCACCTTGAATCTGAGCTGATCTTAGTGACTAACTTGTACCAATAAAATGCAGTAAAAGTGACTTATGAGGTTATGTAACTTTCAGGTCCCAAAAAGCCATCCAGTTTCTACCTGGTTCCTTTGGATAGCAAAACAGAGAGATAGATAATCAAACTACCCTGAGAATACCAGACTAAAGAGGAGGCAGTTCAGTTGACAGACCCAGATGAGTTACAATCCATCCTACAGCCAACATCATCTGCCAGACACCTGAAAGTACCTTTTTGGGTGGCCAGCCTAGCCAACCCCCCAAATGACCATAGCCAGCATCCAATTACAGTGACATAAGAGATCCCAAGCAAGAAAAGCTTCATGAATCTTCCAGAATTCTCGACTCACATAATCATAAGGAAAATAAAGTGGTTATTTTAAGCTCCCATTTGGGGGTTTAATTATTATTTTTATATAATAATTGTAATCAGAACAGGAACAATCATGAGTTCCCTCTAAAAACAGAAGTTTGAATCTACCAAATTATGCTATGTCCATATATGAATATCCCCCAATGAATCCTGCTTATATTTATAACTATAATTTACTTATTAAAATAATAATAATAATGGAGATAAAAGGGAATTCAGTAGGGAGAGTAGTTTAGGGGGAGAGAAGAGGGAAGGAAAGGGAAGGAAATGAGATTGATTAAATTATGTTATGTGCATGTATGAGTATGGTATAGCAAATTCCACTATGATGTATAATTATAATGCACTAATTAAAAAATTAAATGGGGAAAAAAGAGAGCAGTTGGGTCTAGCAGGGTTCCACAAACACGTATTGAGTTTCTACTGTGTGGCATATACTATACCAGGAGTTGGAGACTCCTCAATGATAAAGTCATTGTCTCTGCTGGTAGGGGAGTCATGTTTGGGAACAGCTACAGCAAAGTACAATAACAGATGTAGTTAAGAATGCAAGGAAAAGAAGCATTCCAATGAAGAGATGGTTAGTTGTCCCGTGCACAGTGGATTTGGAGTTATTTAGCCCAAATTTAATTCCAACATTAATATTACTTAATGCTACAGTTTTGCACATGTTACCTAATCTCTCCAAACTTAGGATGTCCTTCCTCATGGTTGAAGTTTCCTTTGTGTAACACTACGCCTTCACAACAAAGGAGTACCCTCATCTAATTGGCGAGTTTGGGACATAAAGTGGACACGTGCACCAGCCCCTTCTTCTTTCATTTTTCTCTGGGTTCTGGCTGCAGAAGACTCCACAATTTGGTCTACTCCCTGCCAGGTCTGCCCCTTACAGTTCAGAGGCCAGAACTGCAGCTGAGCAACACAACCTACAAACGGTAGACTGGTTTTTAACTCATTACTAGAAACCCACATGCCCATTGATATGTCATGTTCTAAATAATAGCTTTATCAATGACAAAACTGATATGTATTTCCCATATGCACTCATATTTTTCTTTTTTCTCAATAGGCTCAATATTTGAACAGAGGGCAAAATTTGTATTCAACATCTGTTATAGTTTGGATGTGAGATATCCCCCAAAGCTCATGTATGACACAGTGCAAGGTTTAGAGGAGAAACGATTGGGTTATGAGAGCCTTAACCCAACCAGTGAATTAATCTTCTATGGGATTAACTGAGTAGTTACTGAATGTAGGTAAGATGAGGCTGGAGGAGGTGGATCACTGGGGGGATGCCTTTGGGGTATATATTTTGTATCTGGTGAGTGGAATCTCTCTGCTTTCTGATCATCGTGTGAACTGCTTCCCTCTGCCACACTCTTCTGCCTCACCTCGAGCTCTGAGGAATGGAGCCAACTCTCTACGGACTGAGATCTCTAAAAATGTGAGCCCCCAAATAAGCTTTTCCTCTTCTACAATTGTTCTGGTAGGGTCTTTTAGTCTCAGCACCAAAAACGCTGTTTAAAACAACATCCATTCCGTTGAGCCAGAAATCTGAGAACAGACTGAAATAACATGAGATAAATCTTTGTTTTATGCCAGGGAATAAGAATTTAGACTTCAGTAAACAGATAACCTTGACCCTGAAAACCTACCAGAGGCTGCCTTGAGTCCTCCGGTGCTTTCTTACAACTTCACATTCATTTAGCTGTATCTGTCTTAATCAAAGTATGTGATTTTAGGCCTTAGGCACAGCCACATGGAATTTTTCACCTTGGTGGTTCACCTGAGCTTATGGAAGCTTTGTCCACAGTGAGCTGCTGTTTCTGTAGAACTTTATTTTTGCTAGAGATTTGGACACCTTGGCAATAAACTGTGTAATGTGGTGCCAGTCAGCACACTTGACCTTTAACTGTAAGGTATGATTTTTTTTCTAAGATTTTGTAGCTGAGGTAAGAATTCCATTTTAGAATACAGAAACCCTTTCTAAACATAGGCCTTTTAGGTGTGGTGGGCATAAAAATATTTATGGCTTTTGAATTTCAAGGCAGATGCATTCTAGGTATGCTGAAGACTCTAGGGAGAATTTACCTATAAATAATTCATGCCAAGCCTAGGTGGAAAGTGCTAGATCCACTGTCCAAATTTCATTCTACTTTCAGGGCCAAGGAGCAAACAGTGAATGGATAGCCTTAAATACAAAGCTTGTCCAAAAGCGGAAGGTTTTTAAAATACTTAAAAGCTAGCTGGATGAGCCTCAAAGAGATGTAGTTATCTTGGAGGCACTCAGGTATCCCTGCTCCTGAGAGGGTCCTGACAGTTGTAGAGAAAGAAAGGGGCAGATGAAACCAAAGTTATAGTGTTAAGAACACAGCAAAATTGTCTAAAAGGAAAAAAGAAACTGATCTATATACCACATCTGCAGGAAAAAAGGTGTAGCAGAAGAAAATGCTACCTTGACCCTCAAATATTGACACAAGTCAGCAGAAAGTTTAGTCTTTGCTAAGTTCCAATGTTTCAAAGTCATCCACAGCAGCTGCTGAGCAATTCTCCAGCAGAAATAATACTGAGAACGAGAAAAACTATTCCTCGGGGACTGGGTTTCATAGTTTAAACAATTCCATAAAAAGAGAATAGGCCACAGCTGTGTGACATGTGATGAGAAGATAACCCAAAGAGATGGTGGAGGTCTGACCACGGTGCAGAGCACACTTCCAGGTAAATGCTATGTCCAGAAACATGTGCTTCCAAGAAAAAAATTAAAACTAAGACATGTAGAGTATGCTGAATAGTAATAAAAGCACCTCAGATAGGACCTGGTCACTTGATGGTCACCCTGGCAAACTGTTCAACTTTATATAAATGCAGTGTTAGTCAGCTTTACATATCTTCATGACCAAAATAACCTGACAAGAACCACTTAGTGGAGGGCAAGTTTAATTGGGCTCAAGATCTCAGAGGTTCAGTGGTTCCAGAGGTTCAGTCTATTCTCTACTGAATCCACTGCTCTGGGCTCAAGGTAAGGCAAGTACATCATGGAAGAAGGGTATGGCAGAGAGAAGCTGCTTTATTCAAGGGTGCAACCTTTCAAGGCATACCCCGCAGTGACCACCTCCTCTAGCCACACCCCACCCACCTAAGCTACCACCCAGTTCATTCAAACCAGGACAGACTGATTAGATTATAGCTCTCACAATCCAATTATTCATCTTTGAATATTTCTGCACAGCACAGGAACTTTGGGGGAAGGCATGTCATATACAAACTATAACATGTAGCAATGCCTCAAACATTACTTTCCCTGAGAGAGAAAAAAAAATATTCACAGGATTACTTATTCAAATTCCAGCTAAGGTGTATGCATTTGCCAAAATTAACCACTTAGTGGGCACGTTCCCCCAACTGATTTTTAAGTGACAAATTTGGATTCTAAACAGCTGAAAAGGCTAACTCCAAAATTATTTCTTCTATCTTCTTTTCTTTAGAGACCATTGAGGTGTTTGTTTGTTTATTTGCTTTTCCTGATCTTTGACAAAACTGAGAATGGCTCTCAGAAAATATTTTTTCCTACATTTACTATTCTCAAAAGTGGGAATGAACTTGTTTCACAATTTGGAGATATGAGACAGAAGAATAGATTTTCTGCACATGTGTCTTGGTTTTTCCTTAAACCAGTTGAATGACCCCGGGGAAAATTCTGTAATTACTGTGTCTCAATTTTTTTTCATGTGACAATGAGAATAACGATACCATTTTAAAATTTAACATAGTTATAGTTAATAAGTTAAATAGTGCAATACTTAGAAAATTATCAGAAGAGAATAAGTTATTAGATAACGCCATTACTGTTAGCTTTTTGTCCTCTTTAATAAGTACATCAAAGAATTTTGAGAAGCTCATAAAGAATTGATTTACAACTAGTATAGTTTCTGAGGCCCTGGAGGAATGCTCCAGTCAGTGGCAACTCCGCCTGCAGCTGCTGAGGTCACCCCAACCTGGCCTGAATCCCCTCTAGCTGGGCCAGAGCAGAATAAGAGAAGAATAGATTTGGGAGACTTTTGTTTTCTTTGTTTTTCAATTTATATAGGCAAGGGAAATTAAACTATCAACTTTAATTATACTCAGTGACTACGATAATGGGAGGGAAATTGTATTCATATATACCACATTCTTTTGTTGATATTTTATCATTAATATGTGGCACCTGGTCTTATTGCAAAGCTTCAGAAAGTCTGTCTGGAGACATTACTGGATGTGGTTTGGGATAGCAAATAGAAGAGGGAATAAACACAGTTGTTTCCCTCAGAGAACTGGTTCCAGAAGCCCTCTGCGGATACCAAAATCATCAGGTGCTCAAGCCTCCTCTGTAAAATGGGACTGTGTTTGCATAAAACCTGTGAACCCCCTCTCATATAATTTAAATAATCTCTAGATTACTTATAACACCTAATCCAATTTAAACGTTATATAAATAGCTGTTGTAACGTATTGATGAGGGAATAATGACAAGGAAAAAAGTCTTTACACATTCAGAGCAGATGCAACCATCATGGGCCTGACTACATAATCCATCATCCATGGTTGGTTGAATTTGCAAATGTGGAACCCACAGATACAGATAGTAGGTTGCACAAATTTGGGAATGAGTTTTCTGCCCTAGAGTGTGGGCTTAGAGTTAAATTGGTTAATGACTTGTTCTGCATCGTTTCACACTCCTTTGAGGGTCAGATATACACTGTTCACTAGTCACCCTAGGAGGGATATGCAAAGGGACAGTGTTGAGAACAAGACTATCCTGAAAAACTGCTGATTTTCTTCCCAGAGGTGGTTAAGCCCAGTGGATTTTAAGATTAGAAAGCTATTGGTGAATGAAGACTCCTCTACTCTTTGTATCTTCCTCCCTGTAGAGTTAGCTTCCAGTAAGTCACTCCTGGAACATCTTTAACACACCGAGCTGGAGTGGTTGGTAAGAAACTGGGAATGTGTAGTCCTAAACTGTCCTTTTCTGTTTCTCTTTGTTCTGCCAGAAAGTGAAATGTACCAGAAAGTGATCCACCATTACCTTTGATTTGATAAAAGCTGCTGGATCCCCAATCATGATACCATGTTACAGGCAGGACTGAGGGAACTGAAACAGAAAAAAAAAAAAATGGCAGGTGAAGGACAAAAAAGCCATCCAAACAGCTCCTAAGCAAATGTCCCAAAAGCCACACCCCACAAATCCATGCCGTGCCATTGACAACCCATGGCAGATGGAAAGCTGGGAAGTGCAGTCTTTTTTTGTTGCTGTTGTTTTGTTTTAGTGTTCATGGACCTTTATTTTATTCATTTATTTATATGCAGTGACTCGCACATGTGAGGCAAGCCCTCTACCACTGAGCCACAACCCCAGCCCAGGAAGTGCAGTCTTTAAGCCAAAGCACAGTAACACCCCCAAGCAAAACTGGTTTCTTAACTAGAGACTATGGGAGAATGAATGTTGGATCAGCAACTTACTTTCTGCTAGGAAACCTTTAGCAGAATCCACTGAGGGAGATTTCAGGAGAGATCTTGTCCTAATAAAATAGAAAATTTGCAGATCACATAGCCCTTTGCCCTTCCCTCTTCTCCCAGCCTTGAATGTGAATTGATGCTAAGAGATGGAATGACCCTTATATAACACACAGTAACGAGCATGAGGCAAGAGGATAAATGGCAAATGAATCACAAAGTTTCTGGCCTTGTCATTGTCAAGCTATTGAACCAACATGGACAGCTACTTGTCTCCAGTGGTCTTATTATCAGAAAATGTCCTATTTGCAAAGTCAATGGAGTAACATGATCTGCTGCCTATGAGCATTCAAAACTGATAAGAGTCCTAAACAGTGGTCTTTCACTTTTATTTTTAGATTCCTTTCTCCGTGTGTGTGTGTGTGTGTGTGTGTGTGTGTTGGTGGAATGTTGTCCAAACATTATAGCTTATTTTTACAAACTTTTTTTTTCCATCACAGAAATTGTAGCAAGTTTATGAGATAATTTCAATGTAAAAGGTTTCCTAGGGATCCAAAAGATCCCTAGAATTCATTTAATTCATTTCTATGACTGTATTATCTACATTTTCTAAAGAAAATGTCTTCTTCAGACATATTTTCTATCAACACAAAACCTACATATACCATCAGAGAGTTTTTCTTGGTCTTTAATTGGCATCTTGTTGAATTATAAGTCATTTTTCCCTTTGTCCTGGCCTCAGTGAACAGGGAGAACAGATGTTCTATCTCCCTCCAACAAAATCTGATCACTCCTCAATGACTATAATTAAGTGTCGCCCCAGCATTTTCTTCTAGCAAAATTAACTCGACTCCTTAAGATGCAGGCCTTAGAGGACTAACATTTTAACCTTTTTGGCATCACTGTTGTGCTGATCTAGACCTCATTTAAGGCCTCCATATCTTACTTCTGTAACTTGTAGGATGCCAGAAAGAAACATAAAAATAAAGACTTGGTAATTGCCCATAACAGGAGAGAACCATTCTACACTCCTTCCATAATGTTCTATCCTTGAAAATACTTTTTATGAATCATAAAAAGTATTTTGACAAGGTTGTGTGGGTCTTGTTCGTTTTAGGGAGTACTGACTGTTCATTTAATTCATCTGGGAAACTTTGAAAACACTTATACCCTGGTCCCACTCACAAAGATTCTGATTTCAGTAGTCTAGGATAGGGTCTTAACACAGTCAGAAATATCCTTGAAAAACAGGACCCACTTAGGACCAAGGGATAAAACCTCTCAGGAGAAATAAGACAGCTGAGCCAGCTCTCAGTCTTACAGGATTAAAGGCCACACCAGAAATTTAGGAGTAGCTAAAAGGTGCACTAATCTTCAAGACCATGAAAATGAGATAACAGGCTAGGAGATGGAAACTTGGGAAAGTCAGCTCAGCTTTCTGAGACTATGTGGTCAGCAGATATGCCAGCTCAGGCCAAACAAAGCAGGGTCTGCACTTTTTTGAAAATTATAGTATCAGAGACTTTCCCAGATGATAAGGGCAATTCCAGGTAGTGAGAGGCAAATGCATGCTAGAATAGTCACCCAAATAGTCCACAGATATCTGTACCTTATTTTCATAGTAAAACTCCTAGGTAGAGTGACAATGAGACACAGATCACATGAAGAAGCATGGCGAAGAAGAGAGCAGGTGCAGCTGAAGTCCCATCTCTACATCTGATGACAACAAGAGGCAGAGTTCCTGCCTGCCCCATAGATGCTATAAAAGCTATTCCCCTTTGTTCTTTGCTTGATCTATCCTGCAGTCTCTATCCCCAGCTGCTGTCTCCCTTTTGCTCAAGAGAAAGTCCTTAAAAAAAATTTGTGTGTGTTTAAATTCTTTACAGTCCATTGTTCATTTATTTCAACTCTGAATCCAAGAACCTTAGGTTTGTAGCAGTCTTGGCATTGGTATTTTGTTAAAGTTCTCAATATACATCTAATGAACACCCAGGTTCTAGTCCCTCTTGACTGTTTTGTATATTTCCATATCTCCTGTGTTCTCTTCTTGCTCCATGAATCCTCTCACACACCCACCAGGAACTTGTTCTCCATGACTTGACCCTATCTGCATATAATTATACTCAGATTTTCCCCACCTAGAATAAGATCAACTACAAAACAAACAGACAAAAATGTTAGCCAAGTGCCCTGAGAACTCCTCTAACTTTGCCATTTAAACGGTATTAAGACATGAGATTAATGCTGTTATAAAAAGGTGAGTTTGGCTCCTGTTACAGTTTGGATATGAGGTGTCCCTAAAAGCTCCTCTGTTAATGTTCAGAGGTAAAGTTATTGGATTATGAGAGCTGGAACTAGTTAGTTCATTCTATTTTGAATAGGTGGTACCTGTAAGCAGATAGGGCATGGTTGAAGAAGGTGGGTCACTAAGCATGTGGTTGGGTTGTTCTTCCCTGTGGACCCTTCCCACTCCCCCATGAGATCCATGAGGTGAACTTCTTTCCTACACCCAGCCCTTGAGCTATAATGAGCTGTCTCACTTGGGCCCAGAGCAATGGACTTGGCTAGCTATTAACTGAGACCTCTGAAACCATGAGCCCCCAATAAACTTACCTTCCTTTAAATTGTTCTGGTCAGGTATTTTGGTCATAGCAATGAAAAGCTGGCTAAACATGGGCCACCCCTGTGGAGGATGCAGCTTTCAGTGTGCAGTGTTGGTGTCAAGAGTGCCGGACCTGCCAGAGCTTTGATCTTGGACTTCTCAGCCTCCAGAACTGTGGCCACTAAATGTCTGTTCATCATAAACTAGGATTTAATTTGTCAGTGTTCTTGAGATAAAGAGATTCTTCCTATGGCTTTGTGAGAAGACTCCCCGCTTTCTAAGTAGGAAGGCATTCCATTAGTATAAGTCAAGGAAAGATAAGCTGTACTCTTGGAAAGGATAGGAAGCTTGTCATGAAAAAGACAAATTTGATTAGTGTAGATGTTTGGAGTAACTGATGAGAAATATTAGAAAGGTGAGTTGAAGAGTGAGAAATCCATTGATTGGATCTGTGTCATCCCAGACCTGCTATGAGAAAGAAGTGGTTTGATTCACCTTCACAGGATGTGAGCTTTCTGCTCTGCCTCATGGGAGATGTATTTTCATGATGGAGGCAAACACATTCCGTGACCACAGGAAGGTAGCTCTTTTTAAGTGCACTTTCCACTCTACTTTGTTATTTTACTAATTTATTCACCAAGCCACATCTTGATAATTATTTTGTTTCCCAATAAAAACTTCCATTCTTTAAATAAGATGTTTTGAAGAACCAGAGTAAGTATTTATTTCCCTTGCCAGTTATATGTCTATGACAGAGTCATATGTTATTAGAGTGAATGCTGTTATACTGCCAAGATCTGCCTCCCCACCCCAAGACTGAAGCTATCATTCTTTCAGCTGATGGGATTTGCCTTCTTCTGAAGAGATTCCCTCTGCCAAACATCAGATTCTTTTTCTGTGGCACCCTAAAGCCAAGAGGAGAATGTAAAGACTTGACCCCATACATAATGGAGCCTCCCTGCTCTAGAATTCTCTCTAACATCAGCTGACCTCCTTTTATGTGACTTCATCACATTCAAACTTTTTTCTCTTCTCACTCCTTTTTTCTTCACTCTTCCACAAATATGCTAAAGAGAACTCTTCAATAAACTTCTTGTACACAAATCTCCATCTCAGAGTCAGCTACCGAGGAAGCCTGAGGCAATTATAAACCAGTTTCAGATAGATTTCCATAGATTTAGGATTCATGCTCTATCCCCTGTACAAACCTGATTTCTGAACCTACCAAGGTGAAGCTCAGACATTGGACAAGTAGCAACCCTATCAAGTAGCAGTAGGTATTTATTGTGTGAGATTCTCATTTATTTTTTGAATCTACCTCTTACATTCACCTCTCCTCTATAAATAGTACTCCAACTTTTGTTTTGAGATCCACTTCATGTCATTGGGTGGGCTAACGACCTCTACTTTTGCATCAGATATATGAATTAGGTCTAATATGATTATTATATTCTATTCTCTGATTAATTATTAGTTCAGGATGAATGTCTTAATCAGTTTCAATCAATGGATTTCAAACTAAGAACTTTGTTCACTTTCTTGGGTAAAGAGAAGTCCTCTTTCCACTACTCTAAAGTACGTGAGGATACAGATTGTGGAAGCCATGCTGTTTCTACTATGCTCGAGATTGAAACCAACACAACAGAGACTATACAAGAAATGAAAAAGACTGAATCAAGCTGTGTAGACAAATACTCCCCTTAGCTTTTAAGTTATGTGAGTCAATAATAATTTTGTTTGTTTAAGACAGTTTGAGAGAGATTATTCTGTCACTTGTACTATATGAGGTGTCCCCTCAAATGCTCCTTTGTTAATGCAGGAATGTTTAGAGGTAAAATGATTAGATGATGAGAGCTGTAACCTCATCAGTGGATTAGTCCATTTGATGGATTAATAATTTGAATGGGTTATTGAATGGTAACTATAGGTAGATAGTATATGGGTGAAGGAGGTAGGTCGCTGTCTTGGGGATTATATTTTGTCCCTGACTCCCCTCTGTCTCCTTTTCAGCAGCCATGAGCTAAGCAGCTTTCTCCTGCCATGCCCTACCACCATGATATTTGGCCTCACCCCATCCCAGAGCAATGGAGCTGGCCAACCACAGACTGAGACTTATGAAACCATAAACTAAAATAAACTTTTCCTTTTTTAAGTTGTTCTTGACAGGTATTTTGGTCACAGCAACAAAAATCTGATTATCACAGAATCCTACTTATGGACTACCTATAGACACCCTATAGGGGGAACGAGAGAAGGAGAGGTCTGGGTTACTATCTAAATCATTTTGGACAGTTAGAGAGTGATCCATCTATTGAAATATGATATATAATGCCTTAAAGTTTTCATTTTATTTTCCTAAAACCAAGGTAGACCAAAATTTAATATGTGATGATTTAGTTAAATGATGATAAATGCTTTCCTTTCAATAACTGTGAAGAAATTTTAAGAAGTGAACATTTTCAATAATTAGAAAGACCTAGGCCACTGCAAATCTCTGGTTAATCATCTAGACTAGAGATTCAAATCTTGTATGTCTACAAAGGATAGGAAGATAGCAAAAAAAAAAAAGAATAAAGTATGTCTGGCATCAAATAACAATAAGTTGGTGGGAACTGGAGATGAAATAGCTAATTAGTGTCATCTGAAAATAAAAGCCTACCACTCACTGCCCAAATTATTAAATTTTATCTTCCAAGAGAAGATACAATTGGATTTTAGGCAAAAGATTTCCCAATATTTAATGTTATTAATGAGAAAGTGAAATATGGCCATGCTGACAACCAAATGACTATGTTCCTAAAAAATCACAAATAATGATCAAAAAAGACATAGATAAGGTCACTCCATGTCCATGTTAAGAGAAAGACATAAATGAGGCCACTCTGTGGCACAAATATGACTATGCATTCCCCTCTTATGACTAGCATGATCTGTCACTGAGTGGGCACTAATTCTTCTGCCTTTAGGAAAAAAAAAAAAAAACAATGTTACTCAATTTCTGAATTGACCCAGCTTCTTAGCAGTCTGAAATCCAGAACCGTTCTCTGCTTCCCAATTGCTCCTGATAATCATCTAACACAGCCCAACCCTCCTCAACAACTCCTGACCATGGTGTGACTGTGGCTTTTCCAGGATAAAACCACCCTTGTCGCAACAATATAACAAAACAGCTTTTCCACTACAGATGTGCTCCTGGTAGTCTGATCCAGTAGTTTAACAAGTACTTAGAAAATTCTAAGGAAACTGGCTTCTGAGTCAGATCTAGGCAATAAACACCTCCCTTATAAATTTCTGGTGAGCTGTGATGATCAATTTTAGGTATCAATTTGACTGAGCCATGAAGTGCCTGGATTTTTGATTAAGCATATTTTGGGTGTGCCTGTGAGAGTGTTTTAGATAAGATTAATACATCAGTAGGCTGAGTAAAGCAGATTGCCTTCTGTAATGTGAGTGGGCTTCAACCAGTCAAAGGAAAGTCTAAACAGAACAAAAAACTACAGTATGGGTAGTCCTCTATCTAACTGCCTTTAACTGGAACAGTGAGCTTTCTCCTGCCTCTGGACTTTAACTAAAACATTCGATCTTTTAGAGTCTCAAGCCCAATGGGTTTTGGACACTTCTGGGCCTTCGATTTAATCATATGAGCCAATTTCTTAAATATCTCTGTTTCTTTTTATTCCTCTTTGTCTCTATGTGTATATACATTTATGACATGTATGACATGTATATATTTATCTGTATATATCTATCTATATTTCTATACTGTTTCTGTTGCTCTGGCTAATGCAGAAGAAAAAGGATGATGTAATAAGGGTGGGCAGATTTTTTTCCATCTTCTTAACACCATTATCTATTTTTCTTTCTCAGTAGATTAAAGCAGGGTGGAGAATTACAAAACCTAGTAATGCTACTTAAGGCAAAGGTGGCAATCATTTTTACTCATGCCAGGAGGGAGGACTTTTTTCTACCTGATGTGAGCAAATCCATTATCAGTGCTTTCAATTTCAGGCTTTCCAAATTTAGGTTCACTTGGGACCTGGAAGACTACTATGATTGAGAATGGGTTCTTTATTCATAGTTTCTTAAAACACAAAAACAGAAATCAAGAAGCTTAGAGAGAACAGCAAAATGATTTTGATGTTTATATAGGTAGTTAACATGCGGTTGCTTTTCTTGTCTAAAATTCAGTTAGACTTTCATTGGACAAGGAAGGACTATTTTTAATATCACATCTCATTGTCAGAAATGTAATTAGTGGTGGCACATGCCAGTAATCCTAATGATTTCAGAGGCTGAAGCAGAAGCATCACAAGTTTGAGGCCAGCCTCGGCAACTTAACAAGAACATCAGTAACACAGGGAGACCTAGTCTCAAAATATAAAGGTTTGGGGATATAGCTCAGTAGTAGAGTGGTTAAACCCCCAGTACCAAATAAATAGGTAAGAAAAAAGAAAAAAAGAAATGTGATTAACAAATAAAAATATTTAGAAGGCAGATGTCTACCTCCCTTTCTATCTCTGCTGTAGCTATGGAGGCTGTGAAAAATCTTGTTGTGAAGGGGGGCAAAAAAAAATCAGGATCTGAAGTGTACCCTTGACTACACTACCTTATAGAAGACAGAATCCACGGACACTGCCAATTTCAGCAGTTTCTACAAGAGAGAATCAAAGGGAACAAAAAGTTGGGAATCTTGGTAGAGGAATAAGAGCAAAATTACTGTAACATCTGAGGTGCTTTTCCCCCAAAGGTATTAGAATTATCTCACCAAAAATCATTTGAAGAAGAATAATCTATGTGACTGATTGCGCATAGTCATTAACAGCAAAGAGAGTTACAAATGACATTACTTCCAGATTAGCCAGGATAAAGAAGAGGAAGAGGAGCAGGATTAAAATTCTTTTATGTATAATATTTTGTATGAGTTTTTGAGTAAAACCTGGAAATCAAATATATACATGTATATGTGTATCTATTTAAAAGATGTATATGTATATATAATATATGTAGTATATATGAATATATATTCCCCCTCAGATTGTGGAGAGTCCAACAGGCTTAACTGTGGGTGATTCTGGAGGACTGAGTCCTGAATGATGACTCCCCTGACTCACTAAGCCCAAGAAACAAGAAACCAGCATACCCAGACAAATCCTGAGTAGCTAGCACCCACACTTAACCCCAGCCCACTCTAGTTCCCTGAATGAGTGCTCTCAAGAAGATGCTATAAAAAGACAGAGGAGCAGAAAACCCATGATATGCCCAACTGCATATCAACTCAAACATGTTTCTACATAAGAGGTCAAGAAGATGGGCAAATTGTCCTACAGATTCTTCCACCTACGAGCTTCAACTTGCACCAATGACACTCTCCAGAATGTACCTGAGCCAAAATAAAGCATACCATGCTGGACATAGATAGTAAGAGAGAACATTACTGGCCCTTCCTTGGCCATACTATCCCTCTAACCATCGTGCCTGGACCTCAACTGCTGTTTTAGCCCAGACACTGTCACATTCTTCACATTCTTCTGCTTCCTCAACTTCATTAAACACGCATGGCCCACTGCCCCATGACCCCACCAATTCAATTACTGATTCTACAAACTTCACCAAAAGAAAAACATTTGACTTTCCTCCTTTCCATGGTTTCTGATTTCTCTTGGCAACTGTATTAGTCAGATTTTCATTACTATTAGATAATCAACTTATAAAGATAAAAGGTTTATATTGGAGGCTCATGTTTTGGAGATCCCAGTCCATGTCCAGCTGACTCCATTGTTTGGACTTGTAGTGAGGCAGCAGGAGTATGTAGTATGTAGTATGAAAGCCATTCACCTTATGGTCCAGAAGAAGAGAAAGAGTGAGGCAAGGCCAAGGTCCCACATCCCTTTTAAGGTCACTCAGTGACCTAAAGATCTCCCACTTAACCCCACCTCTTAAAGGTTCCACCACCTCCAAACAGTGTCACTTTGGGACCAAACCTTAACATGGGCTTTTGGAGGACACTTGAGATCCAAAATATAGCAGTGAGAAAGCCAAAATTTATTAAAATTTGTTCATAACATTTATTCAAGTCAATTTCAAATGACTAAATAAGTAAAGCTTTTTTTTTCTATGCCTGGAAATTGAAAGTCAGAGCTCAGGGAAGTCATCTGGAACTAGGTTTCTTCTGGCTACTTGTTCTTCCATGATTAGCATGTGGCTTCTTCTTAATGATCTGCAAATGACTCTTCTAGCTCCAGGCATTGAGTCTTAATGCCAGTCAAAAACAGAGTAGAGAAGAAGGACAAAGGGCAAATAATAAAGGCAAGATGTCTCCATCCTTCTGTTTATTTTATTTCAGAAAAACAAAAGCTCCGGATTCCTGCCTATAGATTTATACTTATACCTCATTGATGAGATTGGCTTCTTTGGCCATTCCCAGCTGTAAGAAAGTCTGGGAAGGTGATTGGTAAGTGGGCACAACTAAATGAGAAGGGGAGAGAGTAGACAGTGAGCTATGTCTGTCACACTCAATACTGTTGGCCATCCAACATTCATTCACACCCTTCTTTTCAAAGGAGAACAACAGCACCAGTCCCAAATGACAACAAACCCAAACCTAATTTAGTTGCTTCATTCAACTCTTCAGGGTCTCCCAGAGCAGTCCTGTCATTAGACCTAGATGGGACTTCACATAGACCAAATGATTGCTTAACAGAAAGACAAATTCTCTTTTCAAGCACACTCAATATTTAGTGATTTTTTTAAAGGAGCAGGATAAATAAAATATTAACTCCTGCAATAATTAGGTTATGGTTTAAGAGTGTCCTCCACAGCTTCATGTATTAAAATATAATCACCATCTTGAGGCATTAAGAGAGAGAAAAATTCATTTTTGTTGTTTAGAAGTGGGACTTGTGGGAGGACATTAGGATTAGATAAAGCCATCAGGGTGAAGTCCCTGTGATTGAATGCTGGTGGCTTTATAAGAAGAGGGACAGAAATCAAAATAGACACACATGTGTGCTCCCTGTGCCTTGCCACATGATGCCCTACTCCTCCTCAGGACTTGGCCAGCAAGAAGGCCATCTTCAGATGTGGGCCCTTGAATCTCCAGCACTGAGCTAAGTCATCTCTTTATTTACAAAGTCACTCAGCCTCAAGCATTTTGTCATAAATAATGCCAAAGGGCCTATTATTACTCCTTTTCAGAAGGAACAACAATGAAAGAGACAGTGCCAGAATAAATACTGAACACTGCTTGGCAGAAAACTCAGGGATTCCTGGGCTGTGTCACTAGGAGTTGTTCCTTGGTTATTCTTTACAGTGTCCTCAGGCCCTGGTCTATGGGATACTATTCCTTGACCACGTATGAAGCAGATATTGTAGAAGATCATTTTCTTTGGGAGCCACAAATACCTTTATCTTATTTATTTATTTTTATGTGGTGCTGAGGATGGAACCCAGGGCCTCGCACATGCTAGGCGAGCACTCTACCGCTAAACCCCAACCCCAACCCACTTTCTATTATTTTAAATAAAATAGGGAGGTTTAACAATTACTGGTTCTTATTAGCCTTTGGCAGTACAATTTCCCTAAAATCTTACAGAATTTCCAATCTTGGAATAATTGCTCTTGGTCAATTAATTCCATGGTGAACAGCCACAGGCAAAGATCTCATCTACACATGATATTAAACACAGAGATTCCTTTCACTTACCTGCTGATCTCTGGCCTTTGTCCAGTCCTCTATTTTACCCCTTACTGGCTAATGTCTTGAGGTCATTTAAAAATAAGGATGGGGATATGTCAATGTAATGCAAATTTGTACCTTAAGAGTGATGGGAAAGTCTTAAGGTACAAACCTGCTAAGCAGGCAGGCTTGCTGTCATTCTCTTTGCCCACTCAGTTTGGTAAGAATAAATTTCTTTTTAAAACTCTGCAGTACCCAAAATAAAGAATTCTCAGTCAATTTAGAATGTAGGCTGCAGGTAAAGAATGCATCTCCCATTTCTGCTTGCAGACAGGCTAACTGTAGTCTGAGAACAGATCTCTCCTTCAGGGAAAAAAAAAAATCTATAACCATATGCCAGGGTTCTGAATTTCTCCTACTACTTACCCTAATAGCAAAGCTGCCGGGCACATGGTCTGTATCCCAAAGAACAGCAGGTGACAAGCTGACCAAATGTTTGGCCACCAAATCAAGGCCACCAGATTTGCAGCCTGAAATATCTGAGACCTCACAGTCCAAAGCCCCACCTCCTCCACTCACCCAATTCCACATTTTAGAATCTTACTTTGCAGCAACCCATTCCAGGTAGAAAATTCTTCGTCCACTGGAATGCATTCAACAGTAGATACTAAGATGATCAGTAGGAACCCAGACACCCATAACTTGAGGTCATTTATTTATAACTTGGCTCACGGAAATACTCAGGACGTGAATCTGTCAAGGATAATACTAGCATTTCTTGGGTTCTATTCATGCCAACCTCTCTGAAGACCAGGTTAGGCCCATGATCTAATTTATCATTCACAATAGCCCTATGTGATGGGTGATATGTTATCACTCCATTTTATAGTTGAGTAAACTGAGGCTCAGAGCCTAAGTGACTTTCTCCCATTTGGGAAGCAGTAGAGCTGAGATTTGAACCCAGAATAGAATGATGCAAAAGTGGACTTTTAAAAACCATTTAATCATTTTAGTCATTTAAGCTGAAATGATTAGGGCCAAACTGCAGCACAGAGGACTGAAAGGAAAACCACAGTGCAAGACAAGGTGCCTGTAGTCATGTCACAGTTAAGACATAGTGACAGCATTGTGAAAATCAGGTGAGTCTTTGACTTACATGGAATGGAGCCAGTGCTAGTGCGCTGAGAGTCACAGCCACAAACACGCCACTGCTGAATGTATGATGTTTTAGATCTGGGTAGACAGCTTAGCATATAAACATTATCAGAAAATAATGAGTCAGGCTCTCTGGAGCCATATGCTTCATCTCTCAGCCAACACTGTGTCATCACTGCCAAATGCTCCTTCAGGCCACTAAATCACCACAGGAAGATCATGGTTTCCGGGCTCTAAACAGTGCCTGGGGACCAGAAAGAGATGCCTGACTGAGGTGGTTGACAGGATTTTGACAAGTAAACCCAGAAGGTTTTTCTACTTGCATCCTCTCTGGGGGCCTGCTGGGCAGTACCCTCTGTGGAGGCTGAGCCACCAGGTCCTCTGAACCATGACACGTGCTCTCTTTGGAAATGACACACACACTCTCTTGGCTTCAAACTGTGTCACAATTACTGTCCTACAACTTCCTTCCATCGAAACATGATGTATAGCATACAGTGGATAAATTAAATCCACTTATTATGGACATTCATGTTCTCACCCAGCCTGGGCTATCCCATCAGTAAAGTTGGAGCTCAGAGGGAAGGATGTCTTCCTTGAGCCATGACCCATGTGGGTTGCAGGTGTCTGAGAGCTGAGTGAAACAGTCTGCTGAGTGTCACTGGCCCTGCAGGCTTCTGGATATATCAGATGAAAGCAGGGCTATGTCCCTGAAACTGAGGCAGACATTAAAAAAGAGAGTAGAAGGTTTACTTCTTGTCAAAAATCATTAATTGGTTGGGGGTGGGGGGTAGCTCCTGGTTTTCTTGTCAAGGATGTAGCAGGATATCTAGGCATATAAACCTGCCATTACCCCATGTCCTCTGCCCCTGAATCTGATTTATCAGAACCTAGCCCTGTTACATAATTAGATCACATATTCAGTTAGATGATAAACTAGGAAGGTGTGTGTGTGTCTATGTATATGTGACTACAGTTACTTTCAATAGTCACTAACATAGCAATGGTGGTTTTGTCATTTGACTTGTTAAAATGGCCTGAAATATGTTATATGAAAAAATGGATGGCATTTGCAGGTAAATGGATGGCACTGGAGAAGATAATGCTAAGTGAAGTTAGCCAATCCCCCACCCCACTCCCGCAAAATGCCGAATGTTTTCTCGGATGTAAGGAGGCTGACTCATAGTGGGGTAGGGAGGGGGAGCATGGGAGGAATAGATGAATTCTAGAAAGGGAAGAGGGTTGGGAGAGAAAGGGAGGGGGCAGGGGATTAGCAAGGATGGTGGAATGTGATGGACACCATTATCCAAACTACACGTATGAAGACATGAACTGGATGTCAACCTACTTCATATACAAACAGAGATACGAAAAATTGTGGTATATATGTGTATTATGTGTATTAAGAATTGTAATGCAAAAAAAGTACATGTATAGAGGCATAAATTGGGTGAACATACTTTATATGCAGAGATATGAAAAATTGTGCTCTATATGTGTAATAAGAATTGTAATGCTTTCCACTGCTGTCCTGTATTTAAAAAAAATAAAATTAATTAATTACAAAAAAAGAAAAAATGGAAAAGACCCTTAATAATCTTTAACTTCTAAATGATTTTTTGCATTATGACACTAGATTCCATAGAGGATTAGAATTAGACATAGATTTGGGGGTGAAATAGTTATATTGAACAGTTTTATATATACAAAGAGATAGATAAAATTACATAGCAGATAGTGTTACATTTTAAATCTTGAATCTTCCTCTAAGGCCCAAATATTGAAAGTTTGCTCACCAGCCTGTGGCACTTTTGGGTGGTGAAGGAAACTTTAGTAGGTTGAAGAAAGTTAAGTCATTGAGGATAGGCCCTAGAAGGGAATAGTGAGATCCAGGCCTCTTCCTATCTCTCTCTGGACTTTCTGACGCATGAGGTGAGCAGTTCCACTGCCACACACTTCTGCCATGATTTACTGTGCTGTCAGAGGCTCAAAGGCAACAGGATGACTGAACGTGGCAACCTCTGAAATAATGAGCCAAAATAAACCTTTCCTCCTTTTAAGTTGTTTATCTCATTCTATGGTTTGAATAAATGCTCTTTAAAGGCCTATGTGTTAAGGGCTGGTCGCCAGCCCATGGTGCTAATGGAAAGTGGTAGAGCCCGGATGAGAAGGGGTTCAGAGGAAAGTCTTCTAGTCTTTGAAGGGCTATTGAGACCCCAGCCTCTTTCTCTTCCCCTTTCTCTTTTGTGTTCCAAATATGAGATGATTTACAATTTAAGATTCAAGATTTAAAATGTAACACTATCTGCTATGTAATTTTACCTATGTAATTTTATCTGTTTGCAGCACACTGTTGCCATGATATGCTGCCTGGCCACAGGCCCCAAAGCAGTGACATCAATCAATCATGGACTGAAATGTCCAAAATCATGAGCCAAAATCAACCTTGATTTTAATAAGTTGATTATCTCAAGAATCTGTTACAGTAACAGAAAGCTGACTAACATGAGAGATCTAACTATATACATATAGATACGTAGAAAACATGGGCATGCAAAAAACAAATACACAGAAAAAGTACTAACTAAAAACTCTCCCTCTTGTTAGAAGAAGTGGAAAAGCACAGCTCCTTTTCTTTTTTCTTGGCATGTCCTTGAAGAATGACAGCAGAAGTTCTCCTTCCCTCCCTCTCTTTGATGCAGTAAACTTCTTTTGGATTTTTTTTGGTACAGATTTTTATCTCCATGGAACTCCCTGTTCCAGTGCTGTTATCTTCTCATTATACAATACCATAGCCCAGGTACAATGAAACCTCTCTATGTATAATACTCACTTCCTTAAAGAGGACCATGTTAATTATGAATATTTAATGGTTTGGATCATATTTTAATGCATAGATCTTTCCTCTTAAAGTAATTTGTTATGAAATTTTGATAAAGTTAATTATCCTTTAATGACTTATTTAAATACAGATTTGCATGTACTAGACTTATTCATAAATATTTGAGATATATATGAGTCCTACAAGTCTGAATCCCAAAAGTAACTTTGCAACATCAGAAAGAGCAGAGAAAGTCACCAAAAGTGAATGGTGACTCTAGGTATTCTGTGTCTAGAAACATGAGGGTTTCTAAAGTCTTATCTGACCTATCCCTTACTGATATCAGTGCAATAAGGACAGGCAGTCTTGTACCATTGTCTCATTCTAAATAGGAGGGGGTAAGGAAAATTTTGTTACAATCAAAGGAGGACAAGAGAGAAGATTGCCACATTTATTTGGAAGGTTATTCTATTCATCGTGTCTTAGATTCCTTAAGTGGAACTATACAGGCAAAAAAAAAAGGAAGGCAAACAGTAAATATAAGGGAATCAATTAATAGATATTAAAAGACTCTCATGTAACTGATGGCATATGCTCAGGAAAGATGAATTGGGCCCAAAGTTATCTTTTTTTTTTTTTTTTGGACACTCAAATTGAAATTGGATGCTTTATGTGTAACTAAAAATGGAATCTTTTAGGGCACATCACATTTCTGAAACTGAAATCTTTCCACAAGATGGAGAAAAGAGAGATATGCATCCAGAGAAACAAATTTAAGAGTAGAGATTATAAATTCAGATTGCCAAATCAAAGGCCACTCTTTTTATTTTCTGTACCTTGGGTCACAAGTCCATATGTCCATCCATATATTAATTCTGGATTTAGCATTACCAGGCTTTTACTGATTCATCTTGGCACAATGAACCTTTGCCATGGTCTTAATCTTATTAAATCCAATCTAATCTTAAACTAATAAGTTATGGTGAATGTACAGCCATAAATTAGATGTGAAGATTATCTCAGTCTATTCTCTACATAGTAATTGTTCAAACTTAAGTTAATTACTCTTTTGCTTAAATACCCTCAATGGCCCACTGTTTCAGTGAAGTAAAATGACAAGCCATTCCAATGACCTTTATGTGTCCATGTCCCCATATTACTCGCTCTTCTTGTCCTCAACACACATGGTTCACTCCCCTTCAGTCATACCGGTATCCTTAGAAAGTCTGCTACCAGCCAGTCACCCTCTTGTCTCCTTCAAGTCTTGTTCTAATGTCATCTTCTCAATCACCACTGTATTTTAAAATACAACCACCCTTCCATCCACAGCTAATGCAAATGCTCCTTTCTCTGCTCATTTAACTTTTTTCCAGTTTATTTATCATTTTTTAATATGCCATACAATTTATTAGTTATTGTTGTGTATTGCTTATTTTCTGTCCACCCACTAGAATGCAAACTTTACAAGATCAGGGATTTCTGTTATTTTTAAAAACTGACACATTCCAAACACTTAAGAGTGCCTGTTAGCTAGTAGCTACTCAATAAATATTTGCTGAATGAATGCATGAAAAGGGGAGAGTATTTCAGTATTTATGATCATTTATTAAGTCATATCAGAAAAAAATAATGTGAAACACTAATTATCGCTGATTCTCAAAAGTGTGGGTCATATGTATCTACATGTTTGAATTTGATGTTCTAGTGAGGCATTGAAATGGAGAGAAAAGGATCAGGCTTGGGGATCATCTACAACTGTGTTCAAATTGTACGTCTGCCTCTTGCTAACTGTGAAAAAGTTAAGCAAATTTCCATGAGCTTTAATAATCTCCTTTGTAAAATGGCAGTGCTATAAATATTCAGTGAACAACCAGCACATTTCCAGGTGCATCAGGCACATGATAATTACAGTTTCTCCATTTTCCTTTTCTCTAGCCCCTCATCAGTACCCATATGGAAAGATATAAAGGATGGGCAAGGCCTTTGCTAAGAGCCATAGAGAGTCCCCAAACATCTAGACACCGAAGATTGGGGGGAAGGTGAGAGGGCAGGTACCAAAGCTCTTCTAGATCATCACTGGAGGGCCTGGTCAGTGGAAATAATTGAGAATAAAAATAGATACTAAGAGTATCTTATCCTGGATGTGGTGGAAGGAGTCAGACCAAATATGAACCAGGTAGTAGAGAATGTCATTCTGATCCATGGAAAACTGACAAAATATAGCATCTAAGTGACAACATCCTGAGCATGGAGTCAGAGCTAAGTCAACGGACTGCAGAGGTGAAGGGATCAAGCATAGGAAGGTCGGATGTGGCTAGAGGGAAAATGGAAAGTCATCATGTGTGGCCAAGTGATAATATCCTTAAGCTGGACTAGGAAGAGAGGATGCATATGGTACTCCGGAAGAGAGTGACTCAAGTCCATTGAAAAGCAATGTGCAGAATGGACAGTGACCTTGTGGATATGTCAAGCCCTTCTCTAGCAATCTGGTGACTTTTGTCTTCATTGATTCTCTTCTCACATTTCTAAAAGAGCCTCTCAGCTTGAGAAAATTGGGGGAAAAAAGCAGGATTGGTGAGTTTATTTTTTCATACTTTGAAGCCAGAAGAACAACTGAAGTGAAAATATGGTATTTTCAAAAAATAAGAGTAAGTTTGAGCCAATTTTTCACTGTTTCCATGGATGCAATGAACAATCAACAGCAAGTCAGTAAATGAGTGTTTACTGGTAAATGCCCTCAAAATGTGTAACTGTGGTCCACACCTTTCATGCGAATAGCCTTTTCAGCTCCCAACCTCCCAAATTTTCCGTTCAGAGTGATTTTGATTGAGAAATCCTTTCAGTAAAACCAATAAATAAAGCATGAAGTGCTTCTGGATTTTTTTTATCTTAGATGCAAATATGGCATATTTTGTATTCTAATTAAGTAACCAACTTTTTAAATCCTCTTAAAGGCATTTATGCAAAAATGAGCCTGCTGCTATTAAAGGTAGCAAAACCAGAAGTCAGTCAGCAAGCTGAAAAAATGAGGTTCACAAGACACCAAAATCCTTTCCTGGGGACCGGGAGTCTAGCTCTCACTTTATAGGATCAGAAACTTGATTTTATAGAATCATCTGGGGATGCTTGATTTCTACTAAAAAAGTAAACATGAAAAAACAGCCTTGCTCATTTGGAAGGAATCTAATGATCATCCAAGTCAGTAATGTTCCATGAAGCACTAGCTGCTTTTTGTTTCCTTGAGTGGGGGTGGGAGAGCCCATGTTCAAATAAGTTTAGGAAATGCTAGGATAAATGATATTATATATATATTCTCTACTGCAAGATTTCAGTCTTTCATACCTAATATTCTATTTTAATCACAAAAAAAATTTCAAATAGCATGAAATATCTTCAAAAATTACTTGGCCATAAAATTCTCTTTCACTCAGCATTATTTTTTCTTAATTGATGTGAGTGTGTGTGTGCTTGTGACAGAAACTTGGGCAGAAAGTACAGAGTTCCCATTCACCTTCTTAACCTTCCACCCCAATTCAGCTGTCCATATTATTAACGTTTTGCATTAGTGTGGTGCAATTGCTACAATTGAGGAGATGAGACCAAAACATTATTATCAACTAAAAGTTCACAGTTTGCATCAGGGTTCACTCTTCGAATTGTATATTCTATAGGTCTTGACAAATGCAAAGTTGAATGTGTCCACTATTACAGAACAACACAGAATTGTTTCACTTGTTCTAAAAATCTGTACTCCACATATTCACCCCACTCTCCTCCCTGAGCTCTTTGCAACTACTGACCTTCTTACAGTCTCCATTGTTTCCCCTTTTCCAGAATGTCATAGAGTATGTGGTCTTATCAGGGCTTCTTTCACTTAGTAATATGCATGCAAGCTCCATTCATGTCTTTTCATGATTTAATAGCTCACTTCTTTACCCCTCAACATCATTCAATTTTATGGATTTATCACAATGTTTATGCATTTGAATATTATGTTGTTTGCTTCCAAGTTTTAGTAATTATGAATAAAGCTGCAGTAAACATTTATGTACAGGTTTTTGTGTGTACAAAAAAAAATTCAATTCATTTGGGTAAATAGCTAGGAGAGCAATTGTTGGATCACATAGTTAAGCATATGTTTGGCTTTTAAAGAAATTGTCAAACTGTCTTCCCTAGTTCACTGTACTGTTTTGCATTCCCAAAAGCAATGAATGGGAGTCCCTGTGGCTGCGTACATCTTTACCAGCATTTGTTCAGTTTTTTAAATTTTGTTACTCCAATGGGTACCCATTATTGTTCTGATTTTTAATTTCTGAATGACATACGATCTTTTCATGAGCTGCTTTAACATCTGTATATCTTATTTGGTGAGGGGTCTGTTCAGATTTGTATCCAATTAAAATTTGTTTTGTTTTGTTTTCTTATTATTGAGTTTAAGGAGTTATTCGTATATTTTGGACATTAATGCTTTATACTGTATTTTGCAAGAACTCCTTCCCTTTCTATTGCTTGTTTCATGTTATGACTAGTCTTTCATGGGGCAGGGATTTTTAAAATATATTTATTTATTTATTTGGTACTGGGTATTGAATTAGGGAGCATTGGACCTCTAAGCCATATCCTAAGTTACATTTTGTATTTTATTTAGAGTCAGGGTCTCATTGATTGCCTAGCACCTTGCTTTTGCTGAGACTGGCTTTGAACTTGCAATCCTCCTGCCTCAGCCTCTTGAGCCGTTGGGATTACAGGCATGTGCCACCACACCTGGCAGGGCAGGAATTGTTTATTTTAATGAAATCCAACTTATCAATATTTTTCTTTCATGAATCATGCTTTCAGTGTTTATCTAAAAAGTCATTGCCAAACCCCAGGTAACCTAGATTTTTCTCCTAGGTTATGTTCTAGGAGTATTGTCATTTTGTGTTTTGCATTTAGACCTATGAACCATTTTATCTAATTCTCATGAAAAAGTTAAGATCTGCTCCTAGATTCATTTCCTTTCTTTTTTTATCGAAAATAAAAACCAACATTTGTTGAGTACTTAGAAATAGGGGGCACTGTAGTTATTACATCAATGATTTTATTTAATACCTCAAAATACCACATGATATAGGCATTACTAAATTTACCCTCCCCCCAATATATGAAGAAGAAACTGAGGCTTATAGAGATTAAATGACTTGCCCAAGAAATGCATAATGTGCCAAGGGTCAAACACCAGGTAGAGACTCAAAGGTCTATATGTTGAACTATTATGTTACAGAGATACTACTACTAGTTTATGAAGTCTACCCCCAAGTACATAGAATTGAGTTACTAAGTCCATTTTACCATGCCTGACCGTTTTAAAGATTGAAAAACAATGTTTTCCTGTGTGAAGATATTTATTTATTTATTTTAGTTTTTAAATCTTTCATTGGTACACCATGATTATGCAAAATAGTGGGATTCATCATGATATATTTCTATATGCACATAGTATGAATTGGTCTATTTCATCACCCAGTAATTTCCCTCTCTTCCTTCCTCTCTGGTTCATTTTTCTTTATTCTACTGGACTCTCTTCTATTTCACTGAGGTCCCTTCTATATCCCTAGCTTCTACCTAGGAGAGAAAACATATGACCCTTGATTTTTTGAGTTTGGTTTATCTCACTTAGTAGATTCATCCATTTACCCACAGCCATATGGTTTCATTTTCTTTCCCATGTGGCTGTCCAGTTCTAGCAAATACAGCACTTTGCTAAGTGTTTTGGTCTGCTTTTTTAGTGCTGTGACTAAAAGGATCTGACCAGAATTATAGAAGAGGTAAATTTTATTTGTGGGTTTATGATTTCAGAGGACTTAGTCCATAGAAGGATGGTTCCATTTCTCGGGATCAAGATGTGGCTGAATATCATGACAGAGTGTGTGGCAGAGGGCAGCTCACATCATGGTGACCAAGAAGCAGAGAGAGACACTGAACTCTCCAGATACAAACATAAACACCAAAGCCACACTCTAATTCCCACCTACTCCAGCCATACCTTGTCACTTCAGTTACCACTCAGTTAATCCCTATCAGGGGATTAATTCGCTGATTGTGTTAAGACTCTCACAATCCAATAATTTTTTCCTCTGAACCATCTTGCACTGTCTCACATGTGAACTTTTGGGGGACACCTCACATCCAAACCATAACCCTAAGACTTTCATTTCAATCTCACGTTGTAATTGTAAAAGTGACGAAATGGATTTTCTTCACAGAGAAGTGAATTGATTTTCTCAAGGTCACACAGTTAATGCTACCTAAATTGAGACCGAACACTGATCTGCAAAACAGAATTTCAATTTTAATTTCCAGTGGAAGTTGTCTTTCCAATGACCAAAGTACTTGTATCTGTTGCCTAGTACCTTCTAGGTTGGAAGGTTTTTCTAAGCAGATTAAATAATCAGATGGTTGTGAAACAGAGCAGGGAGGTCAAGAGAGTCTTGTAAGTCATTTCGTCTAGATTGTGTTGTAACTTGGTTGCTTTTGCTACTTAATCTACTTTTCTAGTGTCAGAAATTCTTATGTCTCTAAGATGATTTTTTCCCTTAATCTCTACACACATATATACATTTAATTTTCTTTGTCTTACATAGTTATTACCTGAGTGTAACGCCATTAATAGGCTTAACAGTTTATCTTACATTAATTGCTGCAAATGGTAATGAATTCAACATTTGGTTCAATGCATATTTACTAAGTTTTGCTCTTTGCAGATGCCATGAGAGGGATGGGAATTTCAGAAACACCTCAAGTTTTTTGATAAATATTTCAGAAGTTGTTCCATGTGTTTGATGAGCTTGTGGAAGCTTTTATAATCTTGCCAATTAAGTTTGGCTACAGAGGGTTAATATGTTTAATTTATATTAACTTTGTTGACAATTTACCTCAATTCTGTAAATTAATACTATTTGGGACCTGATGGTCCCTGAGGACTATCAAGAGTGAAGTGAGTCCTCTGTTGGCTGTAATCACCTCCCCCAAATAAACATCTTCATGAGATCTGTGCATGCAGTATCTCAAATGTCCTACTATTCTATTTTTGTGAGAAACAGGTAATATAAAACATTGTGAAACTGTTCCTTATTCTCTTTATTGCTTTCAAGATTTTTCAAATAGATGAAGCTAATGACATTGCCCTTTGATGAGTGGAATTTACCCATGTCATCTCTAAAGCAAATCACCTTTATAAAGTGAGACCTTGTTGCCACTCAGAGCATAGCTTTGAAATGCTGTCTCTGCTTGACATCACCTAAGGGGGCTAATTACTTTTCCAAAAACCCAATTATCTTACCACATTGCAAAGTATTTTACTTTAGCAATTAGGTGTTTTGGATTGTGGGGGCAAACTCCATTATTCATAAAGAAACTTTACAGACAAAATACGGGAAGGGCAGGTAATCAAAAGAGAGAGAAAAAGGTAGAATGCTTCTAAATTTTTACTATTAGCAATAATAAAAATCCAGTGAAAAGTAACAAACCTGCCAAATATAAGAACAATAACATGAATATCTGATTCAACAAGTTAGGAACTGGAGGGGGGAAAATGTGGACAGCATTAAGACTAAATAAACCTTGCTCAGAATTTATGCTCAATAGAAATTTCTAATTTGAAATGAATTGACCTCAGTGAATTCACCATCCACTTACCTAATGAGACATGGAAGGATTGATACTGTGTCTCTTTAAGTTGAGATAGTTATACACCAGAAGTCGTAAAGTGTTTTTTTTTAAAATTTATTTATTTATTCTAGTTTGTTATACAAGACAGCAGAATGCATTTCAATTCATAGTATTTTGTATTATTATTGACTTCTTCTCCCCACCCCACCACCCCCACCGGCAGTACTGGGCATTGAACCCAAGGGCACTCTACTACTGAGATACATCCCCCATCCCTCTGGCTCGCTCTCTCTCTCTCTCTCTCTCTCTCTTTCTTTTCCTTTTGTTCCTTCTCTTTCTTTCTTCCCTTTTTTGTTTTTTGAACCAGGGAGACAGTCTCACTAAAATGGAGAGGCTGGCCTCAAGTTTGCAAACCTCATGCCTCAGCCTCCCAAGTAGCTGAAATTATAGGTATGCACCACTATAGTTGGTAATATTGATTTCTGAAAACCTTTTTATCATGAAAATATTCAAGCAGACATAAAAGTAGAAAATATAGTATAACGAACCGTCATTATGAGTCAGCCAGTTTCAGCAATTATAAATGCATTGTCAATCTTGTTTTATTTGTATTTCTTCATCCCCTGCGCTTTGCTAGTTGTTATTTTTTGAACATAATCTATTAAGGTATAATTTGTATAGCATAAAATTCACCCATTGTACTGCACTGCACAGTTCAGTCAATTTTAGCAAATGTATAGAGTTGTATAACTGTCACACAAATCTAATTTTAAAACATTTCTATTCCCCTCCTCCCAACGTTCCCTCATGTTCATTTGAAGTCTCCCTTTCAACCCCAGATCTAGGCAACCACAATCTGCTTTCTGTCTCTATAGATTTGCCTTTTCTGGACATTTTATATAAATGGAATCACACAGTATGCAGTATTTTGCATCTAGCTTATTTTACATACCATGTTTTTGAGATTCATCCATCTTATAGCATGAATCAGTAGGGTTTTTTTTCATTGCCAAATAATCTATTACAGGGCTACTCTGAATTCCATTTATTCATTCACTCATTGATTCACATTTGATTTGTTTCTAGTTTTTGTCTGTTATGGAATAATTCTGCTGAAAACATTCATGTAAAGTTCTTATGTGGGCATATGTTTTCATTTCTCTTCTAGATACCTAAAAGTGGAATTACTGGATCATATGGTAAGATCACATTTAACTTTTTAAGAAATGTCCAAGTTGTTTTTCAAAGTGGCTGTACCATTTTACAGTCTCTTATAACATTTCATGTATAGTGTTTGTGTGTACATTCAATTTAAATATTTTCTAATTCCCCTTATGAGTTATTCTTTAATCTAATTTAAAAGTGTGACCTTTTACCTTTCAAATATTTGAAGATTTCCTAAATTTGATTCTATGAATTCTAACTGAATCATATTTTATATGATTCCACTTCTCTTAAGTGTATTGAAATTTATATTATACCCAGGTGTATGATCTAGTCTACAGAATGTTTCTCATACACTTTAAAAGAATGTTTATTCTGTTATAATTAGAAGGCCTTGTAAATATCAGTTAGTACAGTAGATAAATCCTTATAAATCCTGCTGATTTCCTGTATTGTGCCATCACTTCTTGGAAATAGTTATTGAAGTCTCCAACTATTATTATTGAACCATATACTTCCCCATTTAATTCTGCCAGTTTTTGCTCCCACGGATTTTGAAGTTTTGTCCATAGCATATACCTTTGTTTTTGTTATACCTCTTTCTGCCCCGCGACCAGCACGCTAGCTTCATACTAGAGGTCCTAGGCATAGAAGTTAACTAGTGAGATCAAAATAAACACACATAAACTCAATTTACCTTTTTCTTGACCAGGTCAGAGACGGCCCTCCCAGGCTCCTGCCTGGAGCCACCCGGTGGGGTAGCGAGGTTTACACAAGAGACTAGCAGGAGAGAGGAAATGCACACCAGAGAGTGGCCTTTTATGGGGGAACAAGAAATTTGGGGGAAAATTCCATCCAATGAAGGTCGAGGGGGACAGCATTCCAAGGTCAGGGTCAGTCATTGGTCTCAGGGTCAATGGTCAGTCATACCCCCACACAGACAGGCTCTGGCACCTAAAAAGTGTGGGGATAGGTTCTGACACAGCTTGGCCAGACGGCTCACACCCAGTCAGCGAGGTGCCCAATCACGTGCGAGAACGGCTCCCACACCTCTTGGCAAATTTCATCACTATAAAATGTCCCTCTTTGTCTAATAATTTGTCTTGTCATCAAGTTACTTATATTAATCAAGTCACTATATTAGTATATATAGTATATATTAATGTAGTCACTTTATCTCTGTTATGATTACTATTTGCATGTTATATCTTTTAGCTTTCACTTTCAACTTTTTAGGATTATTATGCAGACATCCTATAATTGGATTTTGATTTTAATTTTGAACACAGTTCATTTTCATTGGGGTGTTTAGTCATTTAAATTCAATTTAATTTATTATAATGCATTTGATGTCCCTTTTGATTGAAGTGTTTTAGTATATTCACATTAGTTTAATCATATATTAATCACTTTTAATATAATATTACATATTAGGACATTCATTGGCAATTTTGCTACTACATAGCTATTATATCTTGTGTATTTTTTGATCCCTATTTCTCTGTTACTGCCTGCTTTTTTGTTAAATAAACATTTTTAGTATATAATTAAACTCTTAGCTAGTTTACTATTATAAAATAGATATTAAATTTTCTTACATTTCATTACACACTAACTTAATTTTCTTGTAAAATATAAGCACTATGTTCCTATATAGCTCTATTCCTTCTCCTTTGTGTACTGTGTATATATTACAAACCTAAAAACATATTGTTATAGAGTTTTATACAGTTGTGTGTTCTTCAAGGAAGAAAAAATACAATTCATACAATATTTTATATTTACCAACATATCTACCTTTTCCAGTGCTGTTCATTTTCTGTTAAACTATTTGATATAATTTCCTGGTTTGTTCTTTTGTATTATTTTTGTTTTGCCTGAATGACTTCCTTCACTGTTTTCTCTGAGGCTAGTTAGAAGCCAACAAAATTATTTAGTCTCCAAATTTCTCTATTCTCTATTTTTAAAGGATATTTTTGCTGGCCATAGTCTGTCTCTTTTATATTTATTAGCTCATTGAATTTTTTAACTTTAAAAAGTCTTTATAAAATTTTTTGAATGACATAAAAATTGTATTATATTTATGAAATATAATATGATCTTTTGATTCATGTATAAGTTGGGTAATGATCAAATCAGAGTAATTAGTAGCCATCACCTTCAACTTTTACCACGTTTTTTTAATGAATACATTCAAAATCATGTCTTCTGGCAATTTTGAGATATATAATGCATTAATTTAACTGTGTTCACCCTACTATGCTACTGAACACCAGAACTATTCCTCTTGTCTAACTGTAATATCAAACCCACTGACCCACCTCTGCCCTCCCCCTATCCCCTACTCTCCCCAGTTTCTGATAACCATTATTCTATTCTCAACTTCAATGAGATCACCATTTTTAGATTCTAGAGGTAAGTGAGATCATTTTCCTCTTATCACATTCTGGACTCCATTTTTAGAAATGACAAGTGAAGTAATTAATCATATTGTTGGTCTCCCCTATATGATGGGTCATTTTTGTCATGCTATGTCCAAGATTTTCTCTTTGTCTTGTTTGATTCTTGACAGTTTGATTATTATTTTTCAGCTACCACTATCAGTGTTCATCCTACTTGGAGTCTTTTGAATTTCTAGATCCATAAATTAACGCTTTTAGTCAAATATTATCATTTTGTCCATTTAAAAAAATATTTTAACCTGATTTCCTCCTCTCAGCACCTTCTGAAACTTCTGTTTTATGTATGGAGTAGTCGTGCTTCCCCACCATCAATGGGGACACATTCCCAGTCCCTCAATGGATGCCTGAAACTACAGATGGTACCAAACCCTATATAATTATACTACTATGTTTTCTCCTACATAGACCTTCCTGTGATTAAGTATAACTTAGGTACAGTGAGAGTAGCAACAATAATAAAATAGGACAATTATAACAATACACTATAATAACAGTTATCTAAAACTTATAGCCTAGTTATTAAACTCCGTTTAATAACTAGAATTTTATAATAACTGGATTTTATGTTTAATATTTGTTGATTGTGTTTGACCCTGGGTAACAGAAGCCATGGAAAGTGGAACCCTGAATAGTGGGGACTAGTGGTACTCTTGATGTTGTCCCACAAGCCTCTGAGGATCTGTTTATTTTTTTTTTCATTGTTCTTTCTTTTCTGTGATGTCCAGATTGGTCATTTCTATTGATCCATCCTCAAATTCAGTGATTCCCCTTCTCAAATTTTCCCTAAACCAGAGAAAGAATAAGATCAAAAAGTTCTTTTTCACATTTTTGTGGTTTTTGATGAATAAATGCTTCTCCATTTTTATGATTTTATCAACTTCTAGAGTCCTAAAATAGTTTTCTTTTAGGTTGCTGCTTTGGAAGAAAAGCAAGCACCAAAGATCTAACTCCACTGTACTGTTAAGTCCTACCTCCATGTTTTAGCACTTAGGTCTACTGCAACAAATTACCACAAATCCCATGGCTTAAAATCACATAAACTTATTTTTGCATACTTCTTTCTAGAGGTCATAAATCTATAGTCAAGTTGACAACAAGCCATACTCCTTGCAAACCCTTTGGGAAAGGATTATTTCTTGACTCTTCAATGTTTTAGTGGCTCTAAGCATTCCTTGGCTTATAGCAGTATAGCTTCATTCTCTACCTCTGTTTTCAGATGGTCTTCTTCTCCATGTTTCTCTTTTATCTTCTCTTCTTGTTAGGTAGACAGTAATAGGAACTGAAGCCCACTCTAAGTCCAAGGTGATTTTGTTTCAAGATCCTTAACAATTACATCTTTGGAAAGATCTTCTTTCCAAATAAGATCATATTCTAAAGTTCCAAGTAGACCTGAATTTGGGGAAGATACAATTCAGTCCACTAAAGTTGCCAAGCTGACTTTGGAACGTATTCTAATACGTGCATTCAGATAAATAAGCCAACTTATTTTTTGCATGTACTCTGGTATTTGTGTTAATTTACTCTCACAAACGTATGACAACAAATGCTATAAACACACTCACAATTTCTATGCCTCAGTTTTCTCATCTTTTAATGAAAATTGGGAGCTAATACACATAACAACTTCATACAGATTTTTGCAAAAATTAAATTTAATATTTTTCATGTTCTAACAAAAGTTTTTGTTGTATCTTTAACAATGAAGTATGAAGCAAATATGTGTTTTATGACAACAACATTGCAGTGTTGTTTATTGATGGCATGGGTTAAAACAGAACAAAATTAAACTAGTTCTCCAAAATGTTTACAGAGAATAATTTCTTCCAGTATCAATCAAGATATGGCTGAGATATAGAAAACTCATCATTGACTGTCATGCATACATCAGTAGGAACTGATGAGCTCCAAAATGAGACATTGTCACTTGAAATGCTCACTTTCTCACCCACCCCAAAGTGTCAAAATATAACAGCCTGCACCCAAATTTAAAGTACAACAAAGATCCCTCCAGTTGGAACATTTGTCCCTAAAGTCTTGTAACTCTCCCATTTCACAGCAAAAGAGAGGAGTAGGTATAAAATTGCATTGGGATTAAATGATTATTTTTAAAGGGGGTTACCTTTTATTTATCCTACCTTGTCAAGAGTCTAGTCTTTAATCAACCAAATTCACATCCTGGCTGACATTGTTTGACACTCTAAACATGGCTACTTCAGTGACTATTCAGTAAATTTCACCATTCAGAATACAAATACTAAGATTCACTCTTTTCATCTTTTAGAAGTCAATCCTACTGATTTCCTGCAGAAATATAGCAATTCCGACTTCAAGATACTTTAAGGTACTGAGAATTTACTGTGGGATAGTGACGATTCTCTGTGTTGGTCTCTCTTTTGATAATGCAAATACTTGAGATAATTTACTTATAAAAAGAAAAGGTTTATTTTGACTCATAGTTATGGAGATTTCAGTCCACAAACAGTTGTCTTTGTTGCTTTTGGAACTGTAGCAAGGTGGCAAATCATGGTGGGAGGACATTATGGAGAAAACCCACCCATCCTTATTGGTTAGAGTGTCCTCCAAATTCAGCTGTGTTCATAAAAATAGCTATTTGTATGAATTTTATGTGTTTGTGTTTGCTCTTCATATACATTATAGTCAAAATGTTCTTCTGATGTGTAATTCTAATCTTTGGGTCTGACAATTAAGAAGATTCCTCATGGGAGGAACCACTTTAAAATACCTATGTATGATAAGAATGGTCTTTGGAGGCATGTTTGACATGAAAATTACAGCTTTCCTAGCAGAAGATTTTCACCCAGTCATTTTCTCTGCCACTTTCCCTCATTGAAATGAGGAAGTAGCATGGTACCAGGGTCTCCAGTTGGGGAAAAGGTTAAGCTGGTTTGGGAGATGTATTAAGCTAGCCCCTCTTTAACCCCACCAAACAAGCAAAGAGTGGTTCTATCCATGCCTCTAATGTGGTACTTACCACTGTTTTCTATGTGTTCTTGTTTTTGCTGATGTGTCCAGGCTTTGAAAAGAAAAGCTGTGTCTAATAAATCTTTTTGCTCCCCAAAACACACAGGACATCTGCTCCATGGAATATATTCATGCTTGTAGAAATGGAAAGAAGGAAGGAAGGGCGAAAGAGGGATGGAGAAGGGAGTGTCTCTGCACCTGGTAGAGTCTGACTACAAGGCTACAGTTCCTCTTTGGTGTTCAACGGACAAATATTTTCTAGAATGCTTTCAACTTGTCATAGCTCTCATATTCATTACTCATAAATCCGTATGTCCAGCTCTCTTAGGTTTTGCACCACATTCTGACAATTTTTAACAGAAGGAAAAGTGGAAGATGGGAAACTACATTTTATTTCTCCAAGTATTTATTGAATGGAACCTGTGTTGCATGATATGCTCATAGTACGGAGATTCATTCAGTCTCAAATAATTCAACAAACACTTGTTATATATTTAGTATGTGTTGGGGACCACTTCTTTTGTGCGGAACAGTAAACAAAACAAAGTCCCTGTCCCATGGTGGGGCCAGGTAGTTAGTCTCACCATGCAATATTCCTAGAAATAATACATGTTAAAGTGGTTGAGATACAAATGTGCTTTCCATACCCTATGTGTTTTTTTTTTCCCTTCTAGACATTGATGAGCCTCTTCAGTCTTAACCTCCAGTGACTCCAGTGGCAGAGCCTTCTGCCACCCTTCATCCCAAGCCACCAATCCCTACCAATGTGAACACCTGCACTGAACACTAATGTGAACAAAAAAATAAACTTTTACCATGTTGCCCACTGAAATTTAAAGGTTTGTCTGTTACAGAAACTATTTACCTTTATTTTCCACCTCCCACCCAGTCATATGAACTCCTTTGAGACCTAGACTTTGATAAATTTTTCAGACCCACTCCACCCCTCCACCTACCATACTACTTTTTTTAGTGCCCCTTTTAACACTCCCATATTCATTTGCTAGTTGTGTTTTTTATAATTACGTGTGCATTTTTTTTCTTCATTAAGATGTAAGCTTCTTAAGAAAATAAATGACATTGTATTCTTCTTTCCCTTTCCAGAGTTTAGGACAAAGAGTGACTCATATAGATATGGGAGAAATATTTATATAAAATATAATGTATATTCTGCTGGAGGACATAATTTAGATCATAAATGACTGGAGGGGCATATTTGAACATTTGGAGGTGCATCCCTTACTTGAAAGGTTGGGAGATGCTGTATTAAATGAAACATTGCTGGAATATTTTTTAGAAATATGAAACTCCATATAAGTCTTGAAGGCCAGATGGAAAAGGTATCAAAAAAGGTTCACTGATTCATCCAGTTACACTTGTGCTATTATGAATTTACATTTTGCAGCAAGTATCTCTACATTTTCTAATAACTCCTTAAAGAAAATTCTTACCCTTACAGGAGATACCTGATTATAGCATCTTTGAAGTCAAGAAAATAAATCTTCAAATCCATCTGCTTATTGAATCACCTTGGGCAAGTTATATTCCCTCTTTGAGAATTGGTTTCTTCTCTTGTAAAAGTAGATATAACTCACTAACTACATAATTGTAAAGATTAATGTGATAGCATATCTGGAAGCTCCCAGCACTCAGAAGTAACTCAATAAGTGTAAGATTCTTTTCCTTCATTCTACCACATACATTGTTTACCCCAAATGCAAATTAGTGACATTTGCAATATTTATCTGTCTATATTTCAAAATACATGTTGATTTTAAAATGTTTTTTCAATACACATGTATATTTATGTGCTTATATTTTATATACTTAGATCATGTTCCATATATTTTCTATTTTCATAGTAGCAATTTGAGCCTAAAATAGATGTTATCTGCAACAGTACATGTGAATACAAACCATCACAATTTATTATTCTGTATCCATTACCTTATGCTATATAACAAACATAATTTAATGTTTTAACAGACTAAAAATGTATTTAATTCATGATTGTAAAGGTCAGGATTTGGGGCTATGTGGCTCCCTGGCTGCTATCAGCTGGACTCACACATGTATCTAACATAAGAATGCTGATTAATTTGTCAGCTTTGCTTCTGGGGACAAGGATAAGTGGGGCTTATGCCTCTCATCATCTAGCAGGTCATCCTGGGATCACTCAGTAGCTTTGGGCTCCAAGAACAGCAAAAAGAGCAAGCCCAGTGTGCACATGCATTACAAAACTTCCTATGTGTCACATTCGCTAATATCCTATTGGTCAAAACAAGTCAAATGCCCAAGTAACCAATTCAAGGAATAGACAACTGGATTCTGTCTCTTAAAGGGAAGGGAAAGAGTGGGTGGCCATTTTGGTAATCTACCTTTTATAACCATCAAGAAAACAACCTACAACCTCAGAGGAATTGTTAGATGGGTATGATGACGCTGACCAAAATTCACAGCCCTACAGACCTCCATTATCTTAAATAAACCACAGCATATCTTAGATTAGATCTTCCAGAAGGTTGAGAAGGGGACTCTCATGAGTCTTATTTAAAGAATGACTTATTTAAAGAATGCTTTCAAAAGGAGGCTGTGAAAAAATAAGAGATCCAGGACTAGTCAGAGGAGGAAGCTAAGCAAGGATGTGGTTTCACCTGAACCTTAGCCTTGGCCCAGTCCCATGGGAACAGCAGGCATGTGAACAGCACCACAGACTTGTCCCGACTTGAGGCCACAGTGCCAAGCTTCTATTCCGGCTTCTTCACTACATCAATTAGTCTTTGGATGCAGGGTTTCCCAGGGTTAGAGAGGGCACAGTCTTTCAGGGTGAAGTGATCCCTTTATAGAACTAAATTTATCACTCAGAACAGCTTTTTTGCAAATATTTTTTTCTAATGTAGAGGACAAATTTTCTCAGACTCTTATATGGGTTTATATGTTCCATGTAGCTGTGAATTTTGCCTTTTTAAATTATCATTTTTACATAGAAATATTAGACAAATATACATGAACAGTTAAATAGGCACTTGTAAACCAGCACATGCTCTTTTCTAGATGAATACACCAGTGAGTGCAGAGTTTGGTGGAGGAGTTCATGGTCTCCAGTGACTGAGTGACAGGTCAACAAAAGCTGTGGAAGCATGGCTGTTCCATCTAAATTTCAAAGGATGCCTGGGAAGAACCTTGGGGTCCAGACAGAACCTGCTGCAGAGGTGAAAGATCTCTGTGATGGCCCTGCTACAAGGAAAGTCTCCACCAGCACAATTCCTATTGGAACCACAGCAGCAGGGCCACTACCAAAAGCCCCTACTATGTAAATGTCCAGCAGAGCCATGGGGTCAGGGCCACCACAAAGAACCCCTACATTAACAATGACTAGTAGAGTCATAAAGGCAGGACAACCACTGAGCCCCCAGACATCTGGATCCACCAGCATACAGTGCCTGCCTGGGAGAGCTGCAGCATTTGACTCCAACCTGTAAGACTGCAGCAAAAGTTGCACCCAGCAAAGCCTTGGGCAAAGACCCTGGAGCTTTGGAGACCCAAACTCTGCCCCAGTGTGTCTGGAAGGTCAGACATGGAGTCAAAGAATAGTATTACCACAATAATTGAGATTTATTGTTGTTTGCCTTGTTGGATTTTAGACTCACATGAGACCTATTACTCCTTTTTTTCTTTTCTGTTGCTCCCTTTTGGAATGACGATGTCTGTCATACACCTGCACCACCGGTGTATTTTGGAAACATATAGCTTGTTTGACTCATAGGCTCTCAGCTGGAGGGGGATTTTTCCTCAAGACAAATCATACCTCGAGTCTCATTCATATCTGATTTAGATGATATTTAGATAGGCTTTGGACTTAGATTTTAAAGTTAATGCTGGTATGAGTGAAGATTTTTGTGGATATTGGGATGAAATTAATATATATTTTGTATGTGCAAAGGACATGAGTTTTAGGGGACCATAGTTGAATGTTACAGTTTAATGTGTATCTTCTCCAAACTTCGTATGAAAATTTAATTCCCTTAAGAGGTGGGGCCTTTTGGGAAGTAGTTAAGTCATGAGGGCTTGATCTTCAGTGATTGATGATGCTATAAAGGGATGAAAGGAACTAGCTTACACTCATTTTGCCCAGTGTAACCATAGTAACAAGGCACCATCTTAGAAGCAGAGTGTAGCCCTCTCCAGAACTGAATGCCAGCACCTTGATCATGAACTTCCCAGTCTCCAGAACTGTAAGAAATGAATTTCTGTTCTTCATAACTTACCTGGTCTCAGGTATTTTATTACAGCAGCATGAATGGACTAAGACACATAATCTCAGGAAGAGAGCATCTATTCCTCTTTACTGCCAATTAGTGCTGCCAAAATCTCTATCCAGAATGCCACATGGATTTCTTGGGCTGATGCTTCAAATGTTCTTTTTTCTAATTTAATGTAAAAGACATAATGGCAAAATTAATTGGGAGAACCACAAATCAAATCATTATCATAGAAAGGTAGAAAGTTAACAAGTCCAAATATAAATGTGAGATTTGGGGATTTTTTTTTTAACTAGGGGAGGTATTGTTGTTGTTTGATTTTCTAAACCATTAAGTTGACTACCATGGAGCCAGTTGCTCATCTGGGGTTTTCATTTTTTGTCTAGAGTGACTCAACACTATCTAGGACACATAGCATTTCATTTACTGACATTTTTATTGGTTATTCCCTCATGGAAACATACAGAAAATATTAAGGTGGCCCTTTTTTTCAGACTTAAAAATCTACAGTTATACAGGTACCATAACTACTGTATGGCAGACACAGCTTTGGGCATTTGACAATTATTCTTTCATTCAATTCACATGACACCTTCGAGCAATATTTTCCCCTTATGCAAATGATTCTGTTCAAAGGCACCAAGATATAAGTGGTTAGGAAAGATCTATTCTCAGATCTGCTTGGGCCCAAAGCCTACCACTCTTTTACAATTCTGTGCTGAGTTAGGATAAGTTCGCTTTATATGTTCCTCCACATATGAAATACATTTATCCCATCTTAATATCCATCAATTCAACCTTTTCATGTTTTCTTTCCAATGTTTCTCAAGTCGCCAAGGCCCATGTGCCCAGTTGGCCTTTGACTTATATTTCTGCAATGTAAGATCTTTCTTGGCCTGCACTTTCTTACCAGGATCTCACCCTGTGGATCATGGTCCCATTGTATCAGCATCTCCTGGATCCTTTCAGATTTCTCTAGGTTCAGTAACCAAATTCATGCTATAATATTGGTGCTCATCATGTCTTGATATTTAATGCCTCCCAGATAATAATTTTGTATTTTGATTGTAATCATTATTAATAATCCAAAATAATAACTTATTAAGGTACAGCATTGTCCAAAATTAACATACTGCAAAAGAAAGATGTGCTTTCATCTGAATCTGGATTCCCTATTCTCACAAAAGGCAACTGGTAAAGAACACTGGAATTTATCAGAATAAGATAACTTTATTTTTTTCTGATAAAAGACTTTTTATTTATAATGACCTAAATTTCAATTGCCTATCCATGGTGTCTCTTTCCTCCAAAGTATCCGCCTTCTCCATCTTTTGCCATAGGTGTGAACGCACACAGGAACTGATGGAGTCTCTGAGCATTGTTAGGGAGCCTCTGTTCCTTCTCATTAGTATGTGCCCTCCTCATCTGAAGTCTGGACATTCTGGGTTACTGACAGATCCAGAAAACACCCCAACCCTCAGATCATCTCCTCCAAATCTTCTCTCCTATCTAGTGAATTTGGCTATACCTGCCTTTCACTAAGGCAATAAATCTCACTGATTTGCTTTAATGGAAGAAAAGTCTAAAGACAGGGGAATAAAGAAAATTGCATTAATAAAATAGAAAAACATACAGAAGAATTTTTTAAAATAGTATCTCCATTTTTCTCCAGGAGCAATATTAGTGCCCAGTGCATGGCTTGCACTGTAAGTGGGAATTGCTGGGGGGTGAGGGTGGGGAGACAGGGTGACTGTAATATTTTTTGTCTTTCCCTGTAGATAACAATGAAGTGGTTTAACTGCATTAATATTATCAATTTATCATTATTTCTGCCTTGTTTCTGGATCCAGCCTAATTGAACGCTAATAGATAGTAACCTTCTATAATACAAACAGCAAATACTTGGATTAAGATCCAAAACCGACCACTTCAAACAGTGGGAAAATTGCTCAATCTCTTTGGATTTCAGGTAGCCTTTCAAAAATGTCATCTACATCATAAAGTTATTGTCAGAATTCAATTAAATATTCCATATAAATTACCTCACACACAAGAACTCAGTAAACCTCAGTACATGTTTGTTTCCATTCTTTTACTACTTTTCTTTACAGGATGAGGTAAGAAATGATATTCCCCTTGGGAAATGACTATCTGTGAAGCCTGGAGGTATTCCACTTTCTGGATATACTGCCTTATGCCTGGCAAACTGTACTGATAAAAGTTCTCACACAGGAAGAAAAACTAATTTGGAAAGAGTAATCAAGACTCTCCATAGTCCAAAAGGGACGATTTCCCGGTTGTACAGAGAACCAATAAACCTCCATCCTGAAGACAAAAGTAATTTTATGAAACTGCATGAGGTTTCTCTAGAGAGAGTGATTTCACAAAGCTCAGTGGTCACAGCTGTGCTGTAGAGCCAGACTACCTTGAATTTGTGCCATCAAAGGAAAGGATCTCGGGATTTTCTGCTAAGAAACATGATTTTATTTAAATTCTTAAAGTATTGTATTGTCATGGTTCTCCAGAGAAATAGAACACATATGTATTATATCTATTGCATAATATAAATAATAACATATATAACATCATTTGTAACATATTTATATAGACATAGGTATAGACACACACATGTGCACACAAATACACACACACTCACTTTGTTATAGGAATTGGCTCACATGATTATGGAGATCAAGAAGTCTCACAGGCTGCCATCTGCAAGCTTGAGAACCATAAAATCCAGTAGTGTATGTAATTCAGTTTGAGTTCAAAGGCCTAAGTACTGAAGCAGCAAGGGTGCTGGTCTAAGTTTAAAGTCCTGAGCACCAGGTATACCTATGTCAGATGGCAGGAGAAGATGCATGTCCCAACTCCAACAGAAAAGAACAAATTCATCCTTCTGATTTCTATTCAGATCTTCAGTGGATTGGATGATGCCCACTTACATTGGTGAGTGTTTTCTTCTTTACTCAGTCTGCTGATTCAAACACTAATCCTTTTTGGAAACACTATCACAGACATACCAAGTAAAATGTTTTACCAGTTACATGGGCATCTCTTAGCTCAGTCAAGCTAATAGATAAAGTTAGCCTTCACAAGTCCAACTTTTCTTCATTTAGTACTGTACATATCGCAAATCACAATCTCCAAATAAAGGCAATAAGATCATAGTTTCAATATAATATAGGTATCCTATGCACAACCAAAAATGTACTAATCTCTTAGCCAAAAGAGGAGGCAAAGTTCTCCTCTTGTCTTGTAACTTATATACTATGTTAAAATAACATAGTATATAATTTTACCACACCTAAATATTGTATATTTACTATGTAAATATTTATTATAAATAAATATACGATATTTAAGTATGGTAAAATCAACCATACCTAAATGTTGACATAATATTGAAACATCTTTTAAATAATAAGGGAATAGAAAATTAAAGAAAAAAGATGTTTGCTTAATATATATGTATACATGCAAATGTATTCATAACAAAATAAGGAGAAACTTCACATGACAATTACAATTCTCATTTTTGTAGCTGGTCACTTATTATTAACTGATATTTATAACTTCCTTCTTCCAACTTTTCATTCTCTATGCCTTTTACCTTCAGAAAGCTCCTTAGCAAGTACCTTTACCTGGCAGAGTAACCCAAACCTACAGGGCCATGAGTACTCCTAGCTGAATTGAGTTGTTGTAGTTTTCCATTAACTTTACTCACAGGGCATAATGATGCTGAAAGATGCCCTGAGAGATCTCTTATGTTCCAGACATACTCCTCTTTCCCTCCGTGGTAGAGTAGTAGTCCAATTCCTTTGGTTGTCTGGATCAATCACTTCAGCCAACATCATAGCTCCCTTCTGTGCCCTGTTGATAGAAGCATGGGAAGCTCAAAGTGTCTGGGATGTGGTCTTAACTTCCAATTTAAAGGAATCATTGTGTTTCCCTCAGAACTAATTTAAGCCAGCAGAGCATAAAGTTACAGGAACAAGAAGCAAATTTTTGCTAGTGGGTCATTAGGGATAATAGTTGGTAGTGCCACTTTCATTTCCACCCTTTGATTCCTGGACTTTGGAATTTTGCATTGAGAGAAATAGCACCATATATTGGAAGCTGATTCAGAGCATATACAGATATCCTAGAGAATCTTGCCCTCATCTCTGCAATTGTATTGCCACCTTACTAGTATTGTAACTGTATCTCCAAAATTCCACTATAGAAAATTAAAGAACACTGAAGAAGGAAATAGAAAAAGAAACTTAGAAAAATGGAAAGACCTCTTATATTCTTGGATAGGCAAAATTGATGTTATCAAAAAATAGCCAAGTTCCCAAAAGCACTATACAGATTCAATGCAATCTCCATCAAAATACCAATGACATTCTTCACAAAACTAAAAAACGACCTAAAATTCATTTAGAGTAATAAACGACCGAAAATAGCCAAAGCAATCTTAAGCAAGAAGAGTAAGGCTGAAGGCATCATAATACCCGGATCTTAAATTATGCTATAGAGTTATAGTAGCAAAAATAGCATGGTATTGGCACCAAAACAGACATGAAAACCAATGGAACAGAAGACACAGAGATAACCCCACATACTTACAGTCATCCAACACTTGAAAAAGATGCCAAAAATATATGTAGGAGAAAAGATAGCCTATTTTTAAAAATGGTGCTGGGAAAACTGCATGTTCATATGTGGAAGATTGAAAGTAGATTCCTATCTCTCAATCTGTACAAAAGTCAAATCAAAGTGGATCAAAGACTTGGGAATTAGACCAGAAACTTTTCAATTACTAGAATTAAACAGGATAAACACTTCAACTTATTGGTGCAGGAATAAACTTGCTCAACAAAACCCCAGAGCTCAAGAAATAAAATCAATAATCAATGAATGGAACAGCATCAAATTAAAAAGTTTCTGCACAGCAAAGGAAATTATTAAGAGCATGAAGAGAAAGTCTATAGAATGGGAGAGACTCTTTGCTAGCTACTCCATTGACAAGGGATTAATATTCAGAACACATAAAGAACTCAAAAAACTTAACACTGAAAATAATAATTATTGATTAGACAAAATCAATACCTGAGCAAAACAACTGTACAGATATTTCTCAAAAAAAGAAACACAAATTGCCAACAAACATGAAAAAATGCTTAACATCCCTAGCAACTACAGAAATGCAAATCAAAACTATACCGAGATTTCATCTCACTCCAATCAGAATAACAATTATCAAGAAAACAAAAAACAATAAATGCTGGTGAAGGTGTTAGGGGAAATGTACATTTATATATTGTTGATGGGATGACAAATTAGTAAAACCAATTTGGAAAGCAGTATGGAGATTCTTTAAAAACTAGGAATGGAACCACCATATGACCCAGCTATCCCTTCCTCGATGTTTATCCCAAAGAACTAAAATCATCATGTTTTAAGGAGAGCCACATGAAGTTTTATAGCAGCTCAATCGCAATAGCCAACTTATGGTGAAGATAGATGAATAGATAAGAAACTATGATACACATACACACAATGGAATATTACTCAGCATTAAAAGAGAATAAAATTGTGGCATTTGCAGGTATATGGGTAGAGTTGGAGAATATTATGCTGAGTGAAGTAAGCCAATCCTTAAAAACTAAAGGCTGAATGTTTTCTCTGATTAGTGGATACTGATTTGTGATGGGGGTGGAACATCAAAATTGAAGGATCTTTTGATTGGGCAAAGGGGAGGGTAGGGAGGGGTTTTAAAGGTAGGAAAGATAATGGAATGAGATAGACATCATTACCCTAGGTACTTGTATGACTTCCTGAATGGTATGTCTCTACACTGTGTAAAACCAGAAAGTTGAAATGCTGAACTCCATTTGTGTATAATGAATTGAAATTCATTCTGCTGTCATGTACAACTAAGTAGAACAAATATAAAAAAATAAAAATATAAAAAATAGATGAGTGGATTAAGAAAATGTGGTATTATATACAATGAAGTTTTACTCAGTCATAAAAAAGAATAAAATTATGACATTTGCCAGCAAATGAATGGAAACGGAGAATATCATGCTAAGTGAAATAAGCCGAATAAGGGTCAAATGTTTTCTTTAATATTCAGAAGCTAGAGAAATGTAAGGGGATGAAAGGGAGACTTCAGATATCATAAAGATGAAGGGAAAATCAGTGGAATAGAAGAAGTAGTTTGAAGGGAAGAGAGGAGGAATAGAAAAGGGGAGGAAATGTAGAATGAATTTAACAAAACTGTGCTGTGTACATGTATAAATATACCACAGAGAATTACACCTTTATGCATATCTATAAACCACCAATTAAAAATAAATAAATTAATGAGTGGGAGGAAGATCATTAGAGTAGAGGGAGAGGGATTATATGTTATAAATATATAACTATGCTATGTATAACTATATTTTGTATAACTATAAATGTTATATATAACTATGAAGCACAAAAGCATTTTTAAAAAATGTCTTTTACCCCAAGGACAAAGTAGCACACACCTGTAATCTCAGAGACTCAAGATGCTCAGGCAGGATTGTCAAGTTTGAGGCCAACCTGGAAAAAAAATTTTTTTAAGGGGCTGGAGATGTAGCTTAGTAAATGCCTTGAGTTCAATCTTCAGTCACACGCAAAAATACCATCTCTCAAGCCAGCCACTTCAGGATATTGGGGAGCATGGAAATATCAGTAGATTCCATGAGCAGGGGCCCACTACTGCAATTATTTTTCTGTGAAGTGAGTTCCTTGATCACAATCAGTGCTGGGTGGAATACCTTGACTGTGGACAGGACATTCTATGTGTCCACAGATAGTATCTTTTACCAAATCACTGTGTGCAGTAGTGGCAAATCTATAGCCAGAGAAGTATCTAAGTAAGGACAAAACACTATACCTCACATGATGGAAGCTATTTAATATAACCAACCAGTCACAAGGCAGCTGGCTGATCACCCCAGTAAATGGTGTCATATTAGTGTTAGCCTCTCCTTTTGGCTGATTGGGCACTCAGCAATGGCCATAGTTAGGTTGGCCTTGCTGAGTGAAAGCCCAAGTTGCTGATCCCATGCATAGCCTCTATCCCTGCCACCATAGTCATTTTGTTCATGAGTTCATTGGGCAATTACAGGGGTGGCTAAGGAAAGAGGCTGAAAAGTATCTTCAGAATGGGTCATCTTATCTATTTGATTATTAAAATATTTCTGCTGAGATTACTCTTTGGTGAGCATTCACATGGAATATAAACATCACCACTTTTTTGTTAATGCAGAGATGTTCATTCACTTGCCTAAATCTCTCTGTCACCAATTTCCCAAGCATATTCCTTCCAACTTCCTGACCATTCAACAAAACCATTGTTTACCATCCTTGATTCAGTATATAATTTCCACATAAGACCATTTCTCTTTCTAAGAACATTGCACATTCAGGTGCAATGCCCAGAGTTCTGCCCACTGGAAGAATTTCCCTTCCCTGGTATCCTTCAGGGATGTCCCATAGAGGAGCTAAAGTGCTATTGCTGTCCACTTTCAGATAGTGCCTATATATGTGGCAGAACCATTTTTTTAATTATTAGAACTTTATAGTTATACATAGTAATTGGGTTAATCCTGACAAAGTCATACATGCATATGTTATAGGCCAGGCTATATGGACAATGACCAAACAGACTCCATTTTACCCTGGGACTCCATGTCATATAATAAAGGCTTCTCCCAAGGCATCTGTATCTGTCTTGGTAGGCTGCTTGACATAGCATGTTTGGCAATACAAAATGGCAATTCTTATACAATGTAAAATTGTTCTCTCTTTGGTTCCCATTTTTCTTGGACAATGAACCCTGTCAGAGATTGATTGTCTAGATGTTAGTAACCATTCTCTAACTTGTACTCAACTAGGGTCATTTTGACCCAATTCCCTTCCGCTTGCTTGCTACTATGCCAACATAGAAAGTCCCATGGGAAATACCAATTTACCCATTGCATTGTTCCACTAACTGCTCAATTTGGCTTCTGTACCCCTGCTTGCTTGCAGCTACATCAATCCGGATGTGGTTTTTGCCTTTAAAGACCCTGAAATACTCAGGCTTGGGGCTGTTCCTTGCAGAGACAGTTATGGGTCCTACGGGGAGCAATCTCCAGGGCTGGCTAAATGAAGACTCTCTAATTGGACAAAATGGACTTGGTATGTTTTCTAAGTGGTCTGCCCCCATATACATAGAAAGAATTTTTAGTTCATGATCCCCCCTTTCCTGTATCCTTTCCCCTTTATTCCTCTGCCAACCAATTATAGAGAACTTCTCTTGGTACCATAAGTACATGCTGGGAAAAAAAGATAGTATAGCAGTAGTGGGGCCCATGAACATTTAGGCAAATTCTTATGTAAGTTACCTGTGCCTTCAGGGACTGATTAGGCCTAATAACACATGTGCCACTTTCATTTGATGATGGAGGATTGATATTCATACACAATGTTCTGACCTGAAGGTCAGATAATACTTTTTTTATAATGGGCAGCTCAGGTCCATGGTAACTTGGTGCTATATGGTTAAACATTCAGTCCATTAGCAGATCAAGAGATGACTCTCAAGTACAGAGTAGTTGCCTGTAGATAATGGCAGAGCTTTGCTTCAAAATCCTAAAGGCCTAAACTTTTGTTCACGTGTACAGTTGTCAAGGACTTTAGCTGGCTGCCAGCACAGGCTTCATAGGTGAAGATTCTGCTACGTGAGAAATCCAAAGGGAGTCTGAATTAAAGAGACAGACTCTAATTACCTTTAAACCAGCTCCAGGATGGCTTCTCATACCCCCATCCTCAAGCTACCTGTTAGAGTAGCGAGGTTTACTGAGGAGGCGAGAGAGAGAGAGAAAGAGAGAGAGAGAGAGAGAGAGAGAGAGAGAGAGAGAGAGAGAGAGAGAACGAGAACATGCCAGGGAGTGGACTTTTATTGGGGAACAAAAAATTCTGGGGAAAATTCCGTCCAATGAAGATTAAGGGGGGCAGTGTCCCAAGGTCAGGTGAGACGATTGGGTCTTCAGGGGTTGTGGTCAGGCACGCCTCCATACGGACAAGCCGTCGGAGGGTGGGGAAAGCTCTGGACACAAAGATGTGTCTAAGCGCCTCTCACCCAGCCAGGGAGGTAACTCAAATCACACGCGAGGATGGCCTCCCCCAAAGGACTCTAAACACCACCCCTGTCTGCCACTTTTATTTCAAACACACTGGATCTGCTGGATCATATAGTCCACATGGCAGAGTAGCTTGCACAGTAATCTGGATCTGTTTTAAAATCTTTTATTGTTTATTCTAAATTCCACTCAAAACTAGAAGCTTCTTAGGTCACTCAGTAGATGAGCCAAACTAACACACCCAAATGAGGAATATATGGTCTCCAAATTCCAGAGTCTACTAGGTGTTGTCTCTTTGTTATAGGAGGAGACAGTTTTAATAACTTACAATTCATCTTAGAAAGGATATCTTGGTATGTCCCACACCACTGAAAACCTAGAAATTTTACCAATATAAGAACTCCCTAGATTTTAATTAGACTTATTTCCCACTCAGAGTAATTACCAATCAGTCTAGAGTAGTTGCTACTTCTAGCTCCCCAGGTACAATCAGCAAAATGTCATCCCTGTGTTATATTGTGGAAGAGAAAGAGCTAATCAAGATTTTTGAGAACTAAATTATGTCATAGGGCTGGAAAGTTGATATATTCCTGAGGTAGGATAGCAAAGGTGTACTGCTGGCTTTGCTGGATGAAAGCAAACTGATTTTTCTGGGCCTGATAGACAATGATAGAGAAAAAATGGCCTGTTCCAAGCCAATAGCTATATGCCAGGTGATAGGGGATGTGTTAATTTACTAAAGTAGTAAAAATACATCTGATATAGCAGCTACAATTGGAGTTACTACCTGATTAAGTTAAGAAAAATTTTTTTAGTTGTAGATGGACATAATACCTTTATTTTATCTATTTATTTTTATGTGGTACTGAGGATCAAACCCATGTGAGGCAAGTGCTCTACCACTGAGCTACAACCCCAGTCCCTGATTAGGTTTTGACAATTCACTGTCATTTTCTATGACCTACTTGTCCTCTGCCCAGGTCAAATGATAGTTTGACCAACATCTTTCAAATCCTAAGGATAGCACTAATTTCTATAATTCTTCCATGGATATAGTATTGCTTTTGATTTACTACTTTTCTAGGTACAGCCAGTTCTACTGACTTCCACTCATTCTGTTAAACCACGACCAAAGAAAAGACCACCGACTCCAATTGAAATCAAATTAAAGCAAGCTTATAATTTTGACCGGCCAGGCTGCCTCTCCCAAAAAAACACGGGAACAGAAGACAGCCCTGCATCTTTCTAGGAGCACAGCTTTATAGCACAGAAAGTTACACTTTGATTTGAGAACTGACAGATAACAAAATTTTGACAAACATAACACAAAGGCTAGTTAATATTTTAGCTGGCCCCAACATCAGAATTTATGAGGGTCATCAGAGCTTCAGAGAGGGTTGTTATCTGGTCAGGGAAAGCCAGGCATGGGTGAGTTCAAGGCATGAGCAGGCATTCCAAGCAAGTTTAGAAATTGCAGTAATTTATAGTAAAGCCAAAATTAGCTTTTCGTGCCTTTGTGGCGAGATGGCTCCCAATCTTAAGAGGGAATTAGTCTGGGTTAACAATTCCACATGTCAAGGAACCAAAGTGTGGATTCTGTAAGCTGTGAAGCATGCTTATTCCAAACATGCATTTCAGAACTGGGAAAATGACCATGGGATCAGTTCAAGGACCCACTGGACCCACTGTGAGTCAGATGTAAAATCCATTGATCATTTGACTTCCAAAAGCCTCTTCTCTGCCAAGAGGACCACAGTGGTGTTTCAGGAGTCTTGAAATCATTACCAATTCAGAGCCAGTGTCCAGTAGCTCCCTATATATATTTACCTAGTAAAAAGCTATAGGTTCCCTTGGGGAAGGCAGGAAGAAAGGTTAATAGTATAAAATTTTAGTATCGTACTGTGCTACTCCCAAGGGACCTGGCCTCTCCTTCACTCGGGGTCTGTAATCTGGCTCAAGTCTTGGAGTTAATTGAAGGACCATGACCACAGGTCTTTATTTTTGCCCTTATATAAGTGTCTAGCCCATCCAAAGCCCTGGTATCATAGAAATAGATGAGATAACAGAAGTTAAATAAATGCTGTGTTTTGCATGAACTTCCATGCAGTAAACAACCAAACCACTTCTGCGACACATCACAAATCCTGCTGTAATGCATTTAACTGTGCGTGTGCCTTCTCTTCTTTCCCACATCTTAAGTTCCTAAAGGACGGAGACCTTGTCTTTTTCACTGTTTTATCCTCCAGCATACAGTATCATTCTTGGGATATGGAGAGAACTTCATTCACATCTATTGCATAAGAGAGAACAAATCAAATCAAATGATTTGCAATAGTATCAGCATCTTTGGCCTAGATAAGCTACTCTTGGGAGCAAAGAAAAATAAAAAAAATGACAATATAATTGCTGTTATTATTATTATCTGCATTCTATTACATTTTGTAAAAGTGGGTTGTTTTTAAAAAAATAAATGTTTAGGGGCTGGGACTGTAACTCAGTGGTACAGTGCTTGCCTCACATGTGTGAGGCACTGGGTTTGATCCTCAGCACCACATAAAAATAAATAAATAAATATATTGTGTTCATCTACAACTACAAAATATTTTTTAACAAAAGTAAATGTCTAGAGCTGGGGAGATTTTCGATGATTCTTAAAGGTGGAAGATTTGAGACTATGGACTGAGAAATTGTATAAAGCAATTGCTCTCCTCAGTGGCTTCTACCTTCAGGATTCACTTTCCTTCTCCTGTATTTCCTCAGTAGTCCCTAGTAGACTTTTGCTGAGGATACTTAGTGGCGAGACATTGCTTGTTTAGGCTCAGACTTTCCTCTGGGAAATTAAAAACAACAGGCTTCCACCTTTCATTCATCCCATGCCCAGAGGCTTTATCACTTTTGGCCACCTTGCTGTGCCACTGGGGGTCACAGATTCAGAGTCGGAGGTAAGGATGAGGGGTCAGACATAATGAATTCTGTACACCAAGGACACCAACAATGCTAAGCACAACTACACTGTGTGAATCTGTAAGTAGCTAGAGTAGCAAATGTTTACTGCTCATGTTAACATGAACTCACAAAATTACTGGATGTTAGTAAAAAACACTCCAGTAAAATGATGAATATTAAATTTGGGATACTCCTATTAGGTCCCAAAATGAGAGTACAATCAAATACAAAACCCAGGAAGAAAAATTAAATCTTTGTTGGATTATGCTAAACAGGCAGCCCTCCATGGCATTAAGGGAGAAGGAGAAGTTAGCAATTATCCAAGGAAAGTAGAGGTGTTCTCTGTCAAGAGGAATTGGGACTGAAGACAATCTGGGCCTGAGTCATTTAATTATAACAGTGTACTGATTTGACTTACTCTTCAGAGTCTGAGGGCAATACCACTGAGAGGGTGTGCTTTTGTAATCAGGATAGGGATTGCAGTCTTCTAACCAAGAGCATGACAGAGAATGCCAAAGGCAGAGGCTGACCATGAGGCAATAAGGTGGGATGGGATGGGACTTTATTAGAAGAAGAGAGTTAGAGAGCTTGCTGAATTCTGTACGGATTGTGTGGTTACAGCATGTTACTCAGACACCACTTCCTCATCTGCACAATCCATAAAGAATAATCACCCAGAGAGAAAGGTTCATCATGATTAAGTTCATGGGATGTACAGACATTCTATTGGAGCATGGGAAGAAATGATTTTGAATTTCTCTTTGCATTTTTTCTTACTCTCTTTCTTAAATTTTTGTTTTATTTTATTTTATTTGGTACTGGGAATTTAACCCAAGGGCAATTTGCTACTGAAACACATTCTCAGTCATTTTTATTTTTCATTTTGAGACAGGGTCTTGCCAAGTTGTTTAGGGACTCGCTGAATTACTGAGACTGGCCTTGAACTTGCAATCCTCCAGTCAGCCTACCGAGATCTAGGATTATAGGGATATGCCACCATGCTAGGATAATTTCTATTTTTGTATGTATTTTTAAAGGCAGTACAGTAGCACATAGATAATTTTAAAATTATAGTGCCAAAATAGTGTGGAGAGCACTAGCTGAGAGCACTCTGAGTAAGAAAAGCATGTATTCTAATCTCCGCTCTGCCACTTACTAGTTGCCTGACCCCAGGCAAATGCTTTCATTTTTGTAAGCCTCACTTGTGCATATTCAAAGGATAATAATAGCATGTAAAACATAAGATTGTCACAAACATCAAGTGAGTACTTAGCATGATGCCTGGCAAGAAATAAGTGTGATATAGATAATAGCTTTAATTACTCATCAACAAAACCGAGATGATCATTTCTTTCTTGCCAAGTTGTTCTGAACCGTAATTCCATGGTATATTTGAAAGCACCTTGTAAAGTATAAACCCAGACAAATGTAAGTCACCATTTTTCACTGCTTTTTGAAAAATGCCATCATTTTCAAGTGCCCGAGTATAAGACAGTTTAAATTTAACTCTTCCCTTATGCGACCACTTTCCTTTCATCTTAAAGTTATCATAGGAAGGCCTAGGGAGAAAATGCTCATTGGACTGATATCCTTAGATTTTTTTCTGTATAAGTAGAACACTTGGAACACTAGGTGGTTGGGCATGAACACTCCAAGGCCATTCTGCTATGTATGTTTTGAACGTTTGTGCTGGTAGCAGGCCCACCCTGGCCCCTGGGGGCTCAACCCCCAGTTCTTTGTTATGCATGTCAATGTGGCCAGCTCACAAGGCCATGACGCCTCGCACATATGTGTCTCTCGGGAACATCTTGACCTGTTCGAGCCTCCTGATAGGGGACGGTGACGTGACGGTAACCCAAGGACGCAGTTATTACTCTTCCCTCCTCACTTTTGAGTAATTTCCCGCAGCTGTTAAAAAGATATATAAGGGGAACAAATCTGGCAATAAAGCGCGCACACGCTCCCTCCTGGATGAAGAACCTTGGTGTCCTGTGTATTTTTAACCCCGCCGTCCCTCGCCGGACTCGGCTCCGTTAGCCGGACGCGGCAGTTTGCATTTTCTTTTTTTTTCAGTTTATTCTAAATTGTTATATATAACAGCAAATGCATTTCAATTCATATTACACATATATAGCACAATTTTTCATATCTCTGGTTGTACACAGCATAGAGTCACACCATTTGTGTCTTCATACATGTACTTAGAGTAATGATGTCCATCTCATTCCACTTCTTTCCTACCCCCATTCCCCCCTCCCTTCCCCTTCCTCCCCTTTGCCCTATCTACCTCCCATGCTCTGCACTTCATTCTCATTATGAATCAGCATCCTTATATCAGAGAAAACATTTGGCCTTTGGACTTTGGGGATTGGCTGACTTCACTTAGCATTATATTCTCCAACTCCATCGATTTACCTGCAAATGTCATGATTTTATTCTCTTTTGATGCTGAGTAATATTCCATTAAGTTATATATACATATTTTCTTTATCCATTAATCTACTGAAAGGCATCTAAGTTGGTTCTACAGTTTAGCTATTATGGGTTGAGCTGCTATAAATATGGATGTGGCTGCGTCATTGTAGTATGTTGTTTTTAAGTCCGTTGGTTATAGACCGAAGAGAGGGATAGCTGGATCAAATGGTGATTCCATTCCCAGTTTTCCAAAGAATCTCCATACTGCTTTCCATATTGGCTGCACCAATTTGCAGTCCCACCAGCAATGTATGAGTGAGCCTTTTCCCCCATATGCTCACCAACACTTACTGTTGTTGGTATTCTTAATAGCTATCATTCTGACTGGAGATGAAATTTTAGAGTAGTTTTGATTTGCATTTTTTTAATTGCTAGAAATGTTGAATGTTTTTTCATATATTTGTCGATTGATTGTACATCGTCTTCTGAGAGGTATCTGTTCAGTTCCTTGGCCCATTTATTGATTGGGTTATTTATTTATTTATTTTGGTGTTAAGATTTTTTAATTCTTTTTCAATTCATATTACATATGATGTGCATGTGGTAAAAATTTGCTCCCATTCTTTAGTCTCTCTTTCACCTCACTGACTGTTTCTTTTGATGAGAAGAAGCTTTTTAGTTTGAGTCCATTCCATTTATTGATTCTTGATTTTTTTATCTTGATTTTTTTTCTTTAATGTGGTGCTGAGAATTGAACTCAGTGCCTCAGGCATGTGAGGCTAGTGCTCTACCTTTGAGCCACAACCCCACCCTCAACATTTGCATTTTCTAACTTAGACCAATGTGTTCCTAGAATTCTCCAAAGTTCTTGTCCTTTTATATTAGATTAAGAGGATATGGTGGCACATACCTGTAGTCCCAGATATTCAGGAGAAGGACATGAGAGGATCACTTCAGGCCAGAAATTTGAGACCACCCTAGGCAAGATAGAAAGACCCTATCTCAAAAAATAATTAGAGCAAGAGCTTGAGGTTGTTTGCTCATAGATAGTAGTGTTTTAGGAAACACAAGATTTATGTATTTAATAAGATCTACAGAATGTTGGAATTTAGTGCCAAACTAGGTCCAGGAAACAGAGCTGGCTCCCAGAGCAAGCTATTTAAGTGGAAGAAAACATAAACAATTTAATTCCAACTTTCTTTAGGGATAGTAAATAATTTAGAACTGAGATCATCACTGTTTAACTCTAGTAATATTATACAACACTGGTAGAGCAGTGAATAAAATAAGACATATATTTTTCATTTCTTTCATTGGAACACCTTCAATCTCTGTCTTTCAAGACCCACAGAAAGAGTGACAAAATGAGATTTGAGAGTTTATAAGTTAGATTATAGGTGGAGACATACTGGGATGTAATGTTGACAGTAAAAACTCATGAAGGCGGGTATTAGGAATGACCTCTCCATTGAATCTGTTATTGGCAGCACATGGCAGTGGAAGAAATGGATAAGTGAGAATTCCCACAGCTGCTATTCTCCAGTCTTAAAGCTGGTTATGACCTCCCCATGACCATACATCAAACCTGTATGAGCTAAGATGTGTAGAAGAGAAGCACTCAAGAAATCTCCAATGCTTTTGTGTTTTAAGAAATGAATGACTCCAGAAAATCCGTTTTCCCCATATGATTTAGATTTAGACATGACTCGGGATGGCTCCCTTGTGCACCTATGACAAAGCCCTTACTATGACAACTCTGTCATCCCCACAGGTTTATGTGGAACCCATAATCCCCCCAATGATGATAGCATTAGGAGGTGGGACCTTTGGGGAAGGGATGAGAACATGAAAATATAGAGTCCTGATGAATGTGGTTAGTACCTGTGTTAGCTTTTCATCACAGTGACCACAATATACCTGACAAGAACACATTAGAGGAGGAAACAGTTACTTGGGGCTCAGGGTTTCAGAGGTCTCAATGCATGATCAGCTGACTCCACTGATCTGGGCATGAGATGAGGCAGGACTTCATGGTTGAAGGACATAGTAGAGGCAAGCTGCTCAGCTCAGGGCAGCCAGAAAGTAGAAAGGGAGAGACTCAGAAGCCAGGGACAAAATATAATCCCCCATGGCATTCCCTCAGTGACCTACTTCCTCCAGCCTTCCACCACCTGCCTGTAACTATCACCTAGTAATCCATTCAAATTATAAATCCATCACATAGACTAATGCATTGATTAGGTTACAGCCTTCATAATCTAATAAAAAATTCACCTCTAAACATTCCTGTATTACAACATGAGCTTTTTAGGGAGCATCTCATATTCAAACTGTTAACAACACCCTTATACTGCAGATCCAAAGAAGCTCAGTTTCCCCTTCTACCATGTGAGGACATAGGAAGAAGCTGCCGTCTATGAACCAGAAAATGGGCTTTTAACACACTTAATCTACCAGTGCCTTGATCTTGGAATTCTATCCAATCTCCAGAACAAGGAGCAATAAATTTCTATCTTTTATAAGCTACCCATACTACAGTATTCTGTTACAACAGCCTAACAGACAGCCCCCTTAATTTCCATCCTTTGATTCCCTTTGACTAATCTGGACAAATTGCCTGCTAACTTAACTTGATTGAATTTTATTAGACCTCTCTCCTCCCAGGCCACTGATCTCTGACTCTCTCCTAAGCTTAAGCAAGCACTCAGTTGAAGACCATCTTCCCCAGGGTGATATTTTCCTGTTCAAATCGAATGCCACCTGCTTATGTCACTTCCACACATCCAGTTCTTTCTAGGTTTCTTCACTCCTACCTGTACAAGTTCTTTTGCTGTCTGAGACACTTGTAAATGTCAGAGTTGGCATTCTCCTGACATAGTAGTAACCCTTCTCCTTTTACAACGGTATTTATTCTTTCTCCCTTACCAAAGTCCATATTTTTTTTTCCATTTGACATGGAAATCTACACTTTCTATTCTGCCTCTGGTCTTCTCTCTTAAATGTGTTTTTCTTATATCCATCTATTAAATAAATGTGTGCACACACACACACATGCAGTTTATTCTTGGTGCTAAGGATAAAATTTAAACAATAAACTCTCTTTGGAGGAATGAATGAGAGACAGAAAAAATAAAATAAAATAACTATCAATGATACAAAGTGCTTTGGAGTAAAATTAAGGCTAAGCAAATGCGAAGAGTATCCTCCTTGGGAATCGGTTGATGTATATGTTATGGTTAGATCAGATTTCAGAGATATCAGTAAACCTAAAAGAAACCATGGAGAGCACTGACAAGTGTGAAGACCCTGAGATGTGAGTTTGGGGTATTCAAGAAATTGCAAGGAAGACAACCTAGTTGGAACACAGTAAGCAAGGGATTGAAGATCAAATTGGAGGATGGTGTGTTCTATATCATGCAGGGCTTGTAGACCATCGTAAGGACATGGTTCTGACTTTTACTCTAATAAGATGAAAAATTAATAAGAGTACTGAGCAGTAGGGCCATGATCTAACATTAAAAAATAACTGCTCTGGATTCTAAGTGAAGAATTGGCCGGGGAAGAGCAATCACAGAAGCATGAAGAGCACTGGGAACCCATTGCAATAATACTTGCAAGGGAAGATGGTGGCTTAGACCCAAGTGGTGGTAGATTGTTCTGTGAAAAGACAGAATGTGGGATATTGGAATTAGAACTTCATTTTGGAGCACATTATGTTTTATATGCTTATTAGATATTAAAGTAGAGCTATACAGCTGAAAATTTAGATAGATGAAAGACTCAGATGATGAGCTTGGGTGAGGAGATCTTTAGAGACTTGGGATCTTCATATCTCTGAAAGAAATCTTATTAATTCTTTAAATAATTCAGATAATATCTAAGTCAGGTAACTTTAAATTAATTATTTAATATAATTAAGCCAAGTATTCTTACATAGCTTTCTCAGTTGGATCTGTCTTGTGTGATATGATAATTGTGCTTTTGCCTTGGGCCTTTGCACTTTATTCCATCTACCCAGGTTACTCAAAGTGCAACAAGATAAAAAGCATGATGCACATTGCAAATTGCTGTGCTTTCTTCCTCAAGAAGTTCTTGCAAACAAAAGAGAAAGTCATCTGCATTGAACAGCGTGCTTAGTGATATAGTTGGTTTGTGTTCTAGGGCAATTTTCTTATCACTAACTAGAAACAAATATTTCATGGACCATCCTTTGAGAAGTACCATTCTAGATCACTGAAGCATCCCCCAAGTAACTGCACAAATCTCTTTCATTCCTCTAGGGTCCCTGAATAGTTGTCAGTTCTTCAGAAAACCATTCCCTTCTAAAATAGTGTTTCAAACACTAACTTCTGGTTTAGTTGTAGCATTTATTATTTAACTTTATATGATGTAATTATTTGTTCAACACGTCTTTCCCACTAGGTCATGTTCTCATCTAGGGTTGGAATTTTCTCTGTTTTACTCAATTACATCCACAGCCCCAAGCAAATTGCCTGGCCAATGTCCCCCCTTTCCTTTATTTTGTGTGTTGGACTCTTAAAAGAAACTGAGGCACAAATTGACTAAGAAACAAAGAGAATTTACTTGGGCTGATCAGAGTTAAATCTTGGGAGACAGATCAGGCAGACCCTGGAGTGTGATCCAGGCTCGTACAGACTTCAAATAAGCTTTGAAGGCAAAAACCACAAGTAGGGAAGAGAATTACATCAGTTGTTTGTCAAGATTTTCGATTGGTATAGGCAACGTGGTAGGTTGACTTGTAAGAAAGCAATTGGGTAACTTAAAGAATATACATGAAGCAGTTCTCCACAGGAGAGGGTAGAAAGGACCAGAACAAATAAATTTGGGGGAAAGGAAGGGAATTATGAGCGAGATGACCCTGGTGGCTAACTATAAGAATGGAATGTTCTGTTCTAATGAAAACTACAAATCTCAGCATGTAAACTACAGGATGTAAGTTTTGGCCTGGTGGGGATTCAGTATCTGCTGGGAAAAGGATGCATACCTCCACAGAACCAAAAGTTTATTTTAAGGTAGAAGTGACTGAAGCCTGGTCTCTCATGTTCTCTCAGCCTAGTATTTTAGGGCACCTCAATCTGCCTCTGTTTTATTTTAGTATTTCCACATGTATTTATCTAATAAATCTTTCCCTGTATGTTTAATAGTTCATTTTCCTTATTTAAAGTATATTCCTCATAAACACTATAGTATGTAATCTGGGGTGGTTTGGTTTTATTTATAACCAATCTGAAAAAAAAATCTATCAGAAAGCTGCTATCAGAAAATATAATTCACTTACATTGTTAAAATAATATGTTTAACTTCCAATTATTGTTTCTCTATTCTATCAGGTATAAAAGATTAACTTGATTTCTCTGCCAATTATTTACAATTAATAAGTCAGTAACTGCTACTTTGCCTATGTCCTCACCTGACCATCTTCTAATTTTTTAAAATATTTTTTAGTTGTAGATGGACACAATACTTTTATTTATCTTTATGTGGTGCAGAAGATTGAACCCAGGGCCTCACACGTGCTAGGCGAGCACTCTACCACTGAGCCACAACCCTAGCCCCATCTTCTAATTTTTAATATTTGTTTTTCATCTCCATGCAATACCTTCTGACCTACAGATGTCTTCACAACACAAACAACATAGAATCATGTATTCAATAGACTCATAATTTTGCTGGGAATTAGAAGTTCCTTTCTCAATCAGGTAGAAAATCCAGTGCAGAAGAAGACAGTAGAGGAATTATTTTGGAGTGATCCATTTAGCAGTGTCTGCTATTTTTCTAGGCCCAGGAACATAGAGAACAGTGTATTGATGTAATACAAATATGACTGATGGGGAAAATGAAGGGGAGGTTCACAGCCCCAAAGCTCAGTCTTTCCTCCAGCTCTTGTCACTTCCATGACATGTCACTTATTTCTCAAAAAATAGATAAATATCATAGCTTTCCTCCAAATGAAAGTTTAAAGTGTACAAATGGTATTTATCTCTAGTTTTCAAAATATATTTGTAAATTTTATTGGTTATTTAAATAGAATTTGGAAGTAGGAAGAAAAATTCCTTTCCCTCATGCCACTATCTTGCTCAAAAGTAATCTATTTGTATTTTATTCCATAATAAGTATGCTATAAAAATATCTGAGGAACAATTCTGTTAACCAGCTTACTAGTTGGCACTTAATATAATTATTAAACACTGTATCAAATCAAATAAATCTTGGTTGTTTTGAATGCATAAACATCAAGACATGTTTATCAAAATCTCTATAATTATGCAAATCCAAGGGAATAATGACAGATATAGACTAGGTGATGGGAAATAAAGAAGAAAAATTAAGGAGAAATGAGTGATAATTTTTTATTCAGTTAAACTACTGTAGGAAATCTGGATATAGAAAAAAAATTTTGGCAATATCTATTGTACTCCCCAAATCAAGATACCTGTAAGCATGAAATTTATAAAAAATAATAAATAACAATAAGATGAAGAACAGGAAATCCTTTGATCAATTCTCAAATTCTGATAAAAGAGCAACAGTAGGCTTTCACATCTCCACGATTTAAAATCAGCGAAGCAGAAATGGTTAAATTTAAATTGCCCTGAATTTCCCTTTATGATGATGCCTGTTCATCATGTCACTCACCTTCATTCCCAGCCAGAACTGTGGGGAGACAGCTTTTCAACAAAGCAAACAACAGTTCTGTGTCAGACAGCTGTTAGGTTCCGTGGTGGGTGGAGTGACTGATTTATATAGCTATCTTTGGTTTTTAACTAATAGATTTAAGCAATACTACCAGCCAGACTAATGCCCTTGTGAAGTTAACCTGTAAGAACAATAGATCATTACAATAACAAAATATGCAATTGTGATTAACCGATAATGCAACTGTGTTATTAACAACATGCTCATATAAGCTAGTAGCAAAGATTAGCAGTCTTTTGGGGTTTGTTAATTTGCTCACAAATTGCAACTATTGGAGACATAAAATCCAGGATTTCAAAATTGGTCCACTGGCTCACTGGCTTTTGACAGTAGTTGTATTGCTATGTTTGGAGAGTTATTGAAGCTTAAGGCTTGCTGAGGAGGGTTTAGAAGGATGGAGTCCACACTCTAAAGTAACTTTGGTGTTGAAGACAGTTTGTAGCCTGTAGATCTGTATGCAGAACCTAGAGCCTGAAGTGTGTGGGGGGAGGGGGGCATTTCAAATAATAAACAGTGGGCACTGGTGGTAGAACAGTAGCGCAGAAGTTGTTGGGGAGGCACGGGGGTGAGCCAACAGATGGAAGGTTGGAGGGTGACTTGGAGATTTAGCTAATTTCCCCCTTATTCCTAAGAATAATTCAGAAGCAAATCAAATTTAAATCTGAAGCATTTTATTTTTGAAAACTAAAAAGTTTTTCATTTCTATTCATATGAAAGTCCGAGGTGGTGCCAAATATATAAAACGTGTGATTGCATGCCCTGAGTCCTACGATTCTACTGCTATTTCCTCACTGAACTTGGCTAGAACATTTCTTGCTCACAACAATTACTAAGCTGCATTTTCCATTTGGAAACAGCCCAGGTACTTCATAGGGAGAGCAGAGCAATTTAATTTCATTTATATTACACTGGCACCTTCCCTGGCCTATTCTAACAAGGTGGCCTAGGTTCAAATGTTGAGCTAATGGGAACCTTAAGGATCTTTTAACTTATACCATTTTATGGATGATGAAACTCAATATCAAAAGAGTTAATGGACACCTCCAAGGTCAATATCTAGCTAATAACAAAGCGAAGACTAAGGCCCTGGTCTCCTAGATCTTTGAATAATTCTCTTAAAGTTAGGAGAGATAGCCTTCTTCTAAGAGACTACAAAGAAGCTGCAATGTTTTATTGAATTTCAGGATGTCATATATTTATGTACCACCAAGAGAAAAAAAAAAGCCATTAGTCATAAAGTGCCACTGATTGTAAGATACATTCAATTTAAGAGATACTAAAATTTTTTAAAGTATTGTAGAGTTGATAAAATATGTCAATAGAAATCGCCAGTGTTCCCAAATAAATCAGATGCTTGTGCAGACTGAATAGTCCATTCTCACTCTCAGATAACAACAAGAATAATGACAGGCCTACTGGCTTTGTTCACCAACTTCAGTTAGTTGTTTGTCTTATAGTAAACTTATTTTATAGTTGGTGATTCTATGGTATTTGCTTCATGAAAATTCATTAATATAGATCACTTACATTTTTTGCACTTTTAGATATTTTTAATACTTTTTAACTAGTCATTTTTAAAGCAGTTTTAGAGCATTATTTATATAGAGGATTGTTATACTCAATGAACCAATACTGAGACATTATTGTTAACTAAATCCCATAATTTACATTAGGTTTCACTCATTGTGTTGTACGGGTATTAACAAATCCTGTATCCACAATTATAATATCATGCACAGTAATCTCACTGTCCTAAACATGCCTCTGCTCTGCCTATTCCTTTTCTCACCTCAGCCCCCACCCTCACCCCCATACACACACCCCTGGAAACCACTAGGTCTCCATAGTTTTGCTCTTTCTGGAATGTCATAGATGAGTCACACATCACTAATTACAGGGATACATTTTATGAACATCATATAATGTAATTATACAAAGTAAATGGTTATGACACCACCAGCAATATAATTTTTGGGACCACTGTTATGTATGTGGTCAACTGTTGACCAAAATGTCCCACTATAAGCACATACTTATAGTTGAATTCATATGGTATGTAACCTTTTAAGATGGGCTTCTTTGATTTAGCAGTGTGCATTTAAGGTTTCTCCATGCTTTTATGTGGCTTATTAATGCATTTCTTTTTGTCACTAAATAATATTTCTATACACAAAATTATGACATTTTGTTTATCCTATTGAAAGACACCAATTAATGAACATCTTGGTTGTTTCTAAATTTTGGAAAGTATGCATAAAGCTACAATAAACTTCACATGCAAATTTTTGTGTAGGTATGCTTCCAATTCATTTGTTTAAAGGCCAAAGAATGAAATTGCTAAATCATATGATAATAGTATGTTTTGGCCATGTGCTTCTGCATTCCCACAAGCAAATGAGAGTTCCTTTTGCTTCACATTCTCACCATCATTTGGGATTGTTAATGTTTTAGAAATTCACCACTCAAATTCATAGGTGTGTAGTGCATTTACTTGTTTCATTTTTCAATGTTCTAATGATGATAATGTATCATCTTTCCACCTACTAGTTTTCCATCAGCATATCTTCTTTGATGAGGTATCTATCCAGATCATTTGCCCACATTTTTGTTGAGTTGTTTTCTTACTGTTGAATTTTAAGAGTTCCTTGTATGTATTTTTTTCCAAAAATTTCATAGTAAAAAATGTTAAAAATAATTCACAAATAAAATGGTTAAATAATTCACAAATGGAAAAGTATAAATAATTTTCATCATAATCAGGAATTTTCTTCTAGCTGGGCATAGTGGCACACACCTGTAATCCCAGTAACTCTGGAGGTTATAGAAGAAGAATCATAAATTCAAGATCATCCTTAGCAACTTAGTGAGAACCTGTCTCAAAAATAAAAATGGCTGGGATGGAACTCAATGTTAAAGCACCCCTGGATTCAATCCCCAGTATGAAAAAAAAATCAGAAATCTCTATTAGAAATAAATCAAATTACCTCTTCATAAGTAAGTAAATTTCAGCTTTCTCTAACTATAAAATGATCAGATTTTCTCAGACTCCAAAAAGCTTCTTACAATGTCAAGTCACTGACCGGTGATATAAATGATATTCTTCTTTCCAAATTTACCTGCTGTGCTTAGTGGTCAGAAACAAGTAAAAATACATTTGCTCATTAACAGTCAATCTATACACAAAAATGGAAAGACTTTCAAAAAGCACCTACAAATAAACATTTAGAAAGCTTCATAGTGTGTATCATCATGGTATATCTACAAACAGCCAAAGCAAATGGCCTGATGAGGGTCTTTTTCAATCTATGTACAATTTATATAAAATAACAATAATAGTATTTTATAGAGCTTCTATGAAGACTTATTTTAACAGCTTCTAAAATTCTTTAGTAACTTAGAGTATCAGTTAATTCTAATGAAATTGACCCTAATAAAACAATTCCTGAATAAAAAATCTATGCTTCTTAATCCACTTAAAATTAAAATATACCCAAAATACGATTAATTCAAAGCCCAGTGTGATGTTCACTTAAACACATGAACTGCCCATCATCAGCAAATACAGGAGTGGCAATGCAGCTCTTCTATTTTATGGAGCAAAGTTGAGAGCAGGCTGCTTCCACTTTCTCCTTCCCAAAGCCTCCTTGTTAATGGAGGTGGAAAAAGATGAGATGAGGTTTAGCTATACACATATTTCTTGATTATTAAATAAAACTAAGGGCATATGATTAATTTCTCAGGCTACTTCAAATAACCTTTGAGTTAAAACATTGTGTCAAATATATGCATACGTTAGTAATATTATTTGAGATTACTTTAATTATTAACAAAAGGCAATTAAATGAGTTTAGTATTCAGGGAGAAAAATAAAGGAATCAAAATTATAGTAGATAAGTTAACTTTTTTAAAGTTTGGAAAAATGGTAGTGAGCCCTGGTCTTCAACCCAGGGCAGTTGCTTCTTTTGCTCGCCTCTGACCCCATGCTCCTTCTGACCCAAGCCTGGTCACTAGGATTCTTATTTGAGTTCTAGAGACTATTATTCTTGCTGACTGCATTGCCTGCATCCTTTCAGGAACCTGTTTTTTTTCTCTTTGACTCGATTTTTGCAAATCTAGTCACCTCTGGGTTTGGGATTAAGAGTGAGTGTGCCTCCATCTTTGTCCCCCTATGCAGCAAACCTCAAGCTCCTTCCCCAGGGAACAAATTCAGATAATTCTTTAATAAATTTAGACCATGGAGCCAGGCACAGTGAAATGCGCCTATGATCCCAGCGACTCAGTAGACCAAGGCAGGAGGATCTCAAGTTTGAGGAAAACCTCAGCAAATTAGTCTCAAAATAAAAAACAAAAAGGGCTGAAAAGTGACCCTTTTGCTACCATCTCTACCAATACCAACTATCATTTAATACCATCAATAACATTAAAATTTTAAAAAGCACCATTATCACCAACAACCACCCACCACTAAACGCCCACCTCCAATTACCACCATTGAAAGACACAAGAAGTTTGAAAATGTAAGAATGGAAGAAAATGCCATGCAAATAATTAGAAAGCTGGCTTCACAACAAAGAATCTTATGAGATAAATGGTATGTTGATAATAACAACAGGGGAAATTTATCAAGAAGACATAACATTAATGCACACAATAATATACCTTTAAAATTCATGAGGAAAAAAATCATGAAACTAAATGGAGACATAGACAAATTCACAGTCTGGATTGGAAATTAAAACATCCAAAAAATAAACAGAAAATAGATGATATTATCAATAAAGACATAAAAGATCTGGATAGAACTATCAACCAAATTGACCTAACCAGTATTTACAAAACACTACACTTGTTAATAGCAGAACACCTTTTTTTTTTCAAGTGCAGATGGAAGTTCACTAAACTGACTATAAACTAAGCAGTAAATTCCAAAAGATTGGAGGAAAAAAAAAGAATTTTTCTTTTGTCTTGTCTTCTTTGTATTTCTGTCACTCAAAAACACTAAACATGGACAGCTTCATTTGGACAGGCTGTAAATTGATCATTTCAAACCTCAAAAATCTTAAGTGTCACTACTTCCATGAAGCCTCAATGAACACCATTTAAAACTGGCCTTCTCTTTGTGAAAGCCACTGATCTTTCATATTCATTATGGTGTCAACAACACCTTGTCCCATATTTTTAAATATTTTTCTGATTATTGATCTCCCTTTACAATTATATCAGACTCCAAAATGGGGACCACAGGTAATTTGTATTAGCAGATCCCATTCCTATCAGAATAGATATTTAATAGTTGTTCGTCATTGAATGCTGTTCTTAACCAATGTTCAGGTCCATTTAATAAGACATTCCAAAAGGAAAAGTTCCAGAGAAAATCAACAGGATGAAAAATAGACCTGAAAAAAAATATTAAGAGAATCACACTTCTAACTAATAAAAATAAATCAAAGTTTCTCTAAGAATGACTTTTTTGTGTGTGCTAGTAAATGGCATTGTGTAGTGACAAAGTCAAATCAGTGGCTTCAAATGCCCAAACACTTCAGAGAGAAATAAGAAAGCAATTCACATCCAACATAAAGTATCAGACTCTGCCCAAAAGTAAAACTGTTGATACTCGATAGTTAATAAACTCAACAAACGCCAATTATTTTGAAAGGTTAAATAAGGATCCCACTGAAAGATGACCTAGTTGAAGATCTTTCCAAATCATAATTTTCATATGAGTAAATGAAGTTACTACAGGAAAATATAAAATGTTTATTAGTGTATATTTTCTAAGGATACTTGCCCATCAATGTGTTTGTCTCCCATGATTCCTTGAGCCATCATGTATATTTTAGGTTAAGATTGATTTATTTAGCTAGCCTAGGATTATAGCTCAGTGGTAGAGCACTTGCCTAGCATTCATGAAGCCCTGGGTTCAATCCCAAAGTACTGCAAATAAATAAAATTTAAAAGTAAATAAAAAGTGTTAATGCTAATACTACTTAGTATCAGTATATTAAAAAAAGACTGACTTATTTATCTTTAAACCTTAGCCTTAATGAAATGCCAATGATATGGTAAAGTTTTAAACACTTATTTTTTGAATAAATGTTTGTTATATGAATAAATGTTTGCATAGATATGCCTCACCACTTTCTTAGAGCAGACAAATTTGTAGCATTCACCATTCAGGTCTTCTGCCTTATGCATTATCAAATTCACGACCACCCTGGTTCTGAGGTGTAGTGAGAAACAAAGTTAATCCTACTTCTTGTTCCACTTGTGATTCACTGTCACATTGCAAAAATGAAAGTCACAATATTGTGTTATATTTTGATGTGTTGTAACATAACTAGGAAAGCTGCCTAGTTTAATTCTTACAAAAGAACTATTCCATTTATTTATCATGTTTGCAAATAGCTCTTTTGTTTAGATTTTTCAACAGTATGCATGCTTTAATAATGTCTATGCTTTACTAGTCAACCAATATTCAGTGTCTTTCCCCTCCATGTGAAAATTCAAAAGAGCATTATTACAGTGAGTTTTATGCTCTAACCAGAGTCTGAACTAGATAGCCTTTAGTTATGCCTCTGCATGGCTGGGTTTATGTTCAATGACTGCACTTAGTCTTTCTGAAGAATAATGTATTTTCTATTTTAAATATTTTTTATTTGTAGATGGACACAATATCTTTATATATTTATTTTTATGTGGTATTGATGATAGGCAAGGCAATTGCTCTACCACTGAGCTACAATCCAGCCCTGGAGAATAATACTCTTAATCTAATTTATCATTCTTGTGAAAATTGAATTATGAAGGTATACTGTCCATACTATATCTCCTGCAGCCACAATGCTTTATTTGCCTGAGGGTAGCCTGATAACAGGACAGGTAAGTATCGGAAACTTTGGAAACCCACTTTAAAATAAATTTACTTTAAAAATCTGAGCAATAATTTCAATTTAAGATTAAAAACTGGAGGACTGGTGTTGTAGCTTAGTGGAAGAGTGCTTGCCTAGCATGTGTGAGGCACTGGGTTTGATTTTCAGCACCACATACAAATAAATAAAATAAAGGTCCATCAACAACTAAAAAATGTTAAAAAAAATAATTAAAGGACTGCAGTTGTAGCTCAGTGATAGAGTGCCTGCCTAGCATGTGTGAGGCATTGAGTTCAATACTCAGCACCACATAAAAATAAATAAAGGTATTGTGTCCACCTACAACTAAAAAAATATTTTTCAAAAAAGATTAAACTGGGTTCTTTTCATTGTGTGGACCTCTCATATCCTACCCCACCCCACCTACCACAGTGATAATTTTGTGACTAAGACTGGTGTCACCATAATCTTCTGGGGACAGAATGATAGTCCAATGACTCATCAGGCATGAGAAAGGAAAAGTATTCAAGAAATTTAACATCACTGGTATTAGAAATATTTCAATACTGTGAATCTGTTCCTAAAAATAAGGACAACTAAATAACTTTATTCACTGACAAAAAGACACAAATCAAAACAATTGTGACAGAATGCAGAACAGATTATAATTACTTAAAGAATCATCATGATTACTCACAAAAACCTTAACATTTGCCAACCAATCTTTCTTGTCAAAATGCATTGTTTCTTCTGGGGTTCATACCCTCAATTTGCCCAATTACTCTCCATAAATGTTCTTTGGGGTGGCTGAGAAGCACAATAGTATTCAGACTCTAAAGATTTCTTTCTGTAGGAACAACATGTGAGAAGCAGATGAGTACCTTTCAAAGGCAACTCTAGTTGAGATTTGTGAGTGAGAAAGAAAGGGAAAAAAAAGTTATCTGAGGACTTTGGCCTACTTCAAGAAATCATTGAGAAAAGCAGGGGCTCTGGTAACCAATGGCATCAACTCTGCATTATCGGCATCTCATTTCTCTCTGTCTCTGTCTCTCTCTCTCTCTCTCTCTCTCTCTCTCTCTCTCTCCCTCTTTTTTATGTTCCCCTAATTCTCCACTCCTTTATTTGGTCCATATTTCTGTCACTTCTGTTCCCCCGCTCCTTCTCCTCTGTCTCCATTTTTCCGTTCTTCTCTTTGTGCATAGTAACCCTCTGAGGGTCAGCCCTTGGAGATAACTGGGTTATGTGACCTGTGAAAAATGTAATGTGTGTCTATTCCTTTATTCTGCTTCTCTAGGAAATACTAACCATGTCCAAGATAAAACTAATTTCGTAATTTTATTCCCAATGAGATAATCCTGCATACTCAGAAGTTGTGTAGACATCAAACCTATTCCTGGGTAGTTGTCCATATTTGTATTAGGCATTCATTTCATGAGCCCTCTCCTAGTTTTGAGTGTTCTGCCAAAGCATTTAACCTCATCTGACTCCCTGCTGTCTGCTCAGCTGCCACCTGTCCTACCTCCATATCATGCTTTCCTTTCTCCACAACATCCCCCAACCTAGACCACCATGTCCAGTTCCCCTAGGGTACTGCTAAGTGCCTGAAGCTAATTTGATTGGTTACTATAAGCCAAGACATTACTGACGTAATAGATATTTACATTTATCAGGGTGCTTTTTATTATTCTCCTTATGGTGCTGAGACTTCCACTATAGTTTGAACTTTGAATATACTCAAAGGCCCACATGTTAAAGGCTTTGTCCCCAGGATGGACTATTGGGAGGTAGTGGAACCTTTAAGAGGCGGGGCCTAGTGGGAGGTCTTTAGGTCATTGTCCTTGAAGGGGAGTGCATGACCCTGGCCCAGTCCTCTTTTGCTTTTTTCCCCTGGCCATGAGGCAAACAGATTTCCTCTACCACACATTCCTGCCATGAGGTGCTGCCTTAGAACCTAAATAACAGGATCAAGTGATCACAGACTAAAACCTCCATAACTGTAAGCCAAAGTAAACACTTTCATTTTGTAAGTTAGCTATCTCAGTTATTTTATTATATTGTTGAAAATTTGACCAATACAAATACTTAACATAAAATCTTCCCCTTTAATAGATTTTTAACTCTATAGTACTCTATCGTTAACTATAGGCACTGTAGCAGAGTTCTTAATCATCTTACATAAATGCCTTACATGGTGGTTTTCTCAAAAAGTGGTTCGAATTATGTGGGTTTCTGTTTGTTTGTTTTTCTTTTTTTTTTTTGTAATGGGGATGGAACACTGGGCCTCACAAATACTAGGTAAATGAGCTGCCACTGATATACACCCCCTGCCCTTCAAATAATGTTTATCTACAATACCTCCTATATCTTAGGCATTGTGTAAAATGTTAGGTGTCAGAAGTAGATAGTTTGTATAGTGTAACTATTTTTATAGAGCATTATAATTGCTTTAGGTCATCATTTAAGTGTTTGTCTTCCTACCGTTTGAATCACATCAGGTAGGGTAGGGGACTATATGCTATGTCACCCTATGGACTATAGACAATCTTTAGAAGGTCATCCTCCATAGAATTTATTCTGGGGCTTATTTCAGAACAAACAACCACCACATGTGCTCATTCTATTCCAGTTTTTCAGAAGCAATTAGCTTTACAAAAGTTAAGTCCTCTACCTATTGCCAGACGACAGGCAAGTAGTATTGCTAGAATCTGGTGGTAACTTTGGAGTCCAAGCGCAGCATTGCCCACTCCACCACAGGTGTTATCTCAGAGCCTCCCTGAGGCCCCCTTGGATATGTAGGGAATGGAGTATCAGGATTGCAGGGTATCTAACTAGATGTACAGATGGTAGGAAAATAAAGTGCAATGCAGGTTTTAAAATATTATTTCAGTAGTTCCAGGCTAATAATAACACTCAATAACATATCACTGTTATTGTGTTACTACTGACTAGAGTCATCCAGCTAGCATCTTCTATGCCCTTCGCCTCATTAATTTTCACCCCCCAAATATCAGTGTGTTACTGGGGGTTGATTTCAATCAGTCTTTTCCTGTCTGTTTTTTCTGTAGGAACAGTCTCTCCTTCACTATTCACCCTCCTCTTATGTCAGTTTTTTGACAGGCTATTCAGCCTTCCAATCCACCCTCAATCATCATTCCTTGTATTCAGGAAATTGAGAGTTGACATAGCACAAAAAGTGTGACATAAATGAGCCAACAAAAGCCCACCAGCTCCAAACTCAAATTTTTACACATCCAGTTGTTAAATCAATCTAAATAAGCAGATAGTCCGAAATAAGAAGATTTTTAGCCATTTAAAGCCTGCTATTTTGTGTAGCCTGTAAAAATGCACCCAACATCTGCCAGCAATAGATAAAATAATCTCAGGCTGTAAAGCCCTGAAGCTGCTGCTGCCCTTTGGAGTTCTCTGAAGCAGAGATTCCCTGCTGTGCTGCCAACTGACATCAGCCCGACATATATGTCCTTCTCTGTCTCCCATCACCCCTGGAGTTCCATTGCCCTCTTCCCTTTCTGAGGGGTGGCTCTTGCACCTTGGTTCCTAGGAGGGACTTCCATCTCATGCAAACTTTCCAAAGTGGCATTCAGTAAAGCCTGTGTGTGTTATTGACACTTTTTGCTTGATCTGCCCTCCATATCACTCAAAGCTCCTACAATGACTTAAAATATTCCCAGGTTCACTAGACACAATGTGAATCTAATTCCCCAAGCAAAAACATTCTACCATTTTTCATTTATTGGTCAATATCCAGCTATGCCCTAGTGTTATATGACAGTATTATCACTGAGGTATAGGTGATTATTATTTTAGAGTTGTATAACTTGTGACAGAAGTGGATGAATTCATAGATAACTACCAGTTCCCTTAACTCATCAACTTTCCACTTTAATGATAATATCATACCCTCACAGGATCAGTCATATTATATTACAAAAGTGTTTGGAGATCAAAGCATATAAAGTGAAGAACATCTTGTGGTGCCAGGAAAATAAGGGAACACTCATAAAATTTTTGAGGTTTCTCAAAAGCACACTAAGTCCTACCTGAATGTCCACAACCAAAGCAAACCGAGTCATAAAGTAATGATAGCATTGGACACATAAATTAAAATAAATATCCATTGTTCCATTCTGTTATAAACAAATAATGAAATAAGCAAATAAGTGGGGAAAAAAGATGGCTCTTTCTTATATAGTAGAATGCCAATTAACAAATAAAGAAGGAAAGGAAATACCAACAAAGAATCAGTCTTAGATAACTATCACAGTGACAGCTGCAGACAAGATTCATCACGGATCAAATATTAATGGGTGAAAGTTGGAGGAAAACATTTGTGTGTTTTCAATAAATCTACCCAAGATACTTATTAACTACAAATGGATAAATAGTAAATTTACAGTATAGAAACACGGCAGACACCCTCTTAACCGAATGATGAAGGTTAATATCATCTGTAATAAGACATAAACATCACAAACCCCTAACTATGATACACAGAGGATACCAGAACATCATCTCTGTGGTATGCTTCCCAGAATAATGTGAAACTTTCACTTCAATTGTGAGAAAACCAAAATCCAATTGAAACCATTCTATAAAATAACTGATGTATATCCTATATAAATGTCACATGATAAAAAAAATAACAAGGAGCTTAGAAACTGTAACAGGAAGAAACAAAGGAAAATTTACAGCTGAATTTAATCCAGGGTGCTAAGTAGGATCCTGGAACAGAGAAAGAATAACAGAGAAAAAAATTTGTGAAATTTGAGAAAAAGTTTATAGTTTAGTAAAATTATCATACGGGGTGAATTTCCTTTTCTTACTATTGTACTGTGGTTATGTAAGTTGTTAACATTAGGGGAAGATGGGTGAGAGATATAAAGAACTTGTCATATTTTTTCTCAACTTTGCTATAAGTCTAAAATAGATCTAAATAAAAAGCTTAATAAAATAGAGCAAAATAAAAAATAAGCTTAATAAAATAGAGCAAAATAAAAATAGTGGATGGTCAGTGAGGCAAACACTAGAATGCTAGTCTCACAGCTGGAAAAATTAACTGAAGTGAGGTAACAGGAAGTCTTTGATTCAATTTTTGAAGTAAAAAAAAAATAAGAAACAGAAAATTCCATAATTTAACCATAGCAACCTAGACACAAACACCTAATTTTCCATTCAGGTTTGACTGTCTATACTGTTTATTACTATCTAAAAGTAACAGGCAAGAAGTAAATTGCCAACTAAAAAGAATGAATTTTTTAAAAAGGTGTCAATTGCCAAGAAGTATAAAGAATGAGAAAATTGCATATGGCATCTTCACTGTGTTCTACCTTTGGTGTTTTCTAGATTGTCATTCAAGAATAAAATCAATCTAGTAGAGCACAAAGAAAATTACATGTATTTGTGGCTAATTACGATTGCACTTCTTACTGTGTTCTACCTTTGGTGTCTCTAGATTGTCATCCAAGAATAAAATCAATCTAGTAGAGCACAAAGAAAATTACATGTATTTGGGAGCTAATTAAGATTACAATCTGGGAAAAAAACACAGGTCCAAGCGTTCTTGAAGATGTGCTTCAAGGCTTTACAAAGTGGAGCTATATTTATAGCTTTAAACCGAAAGACAGTTGGTAATTACATCCCTTGTTAGGAAGGATGATTAGTTAGTCTGGCAAAAGTTTAGTCATCCTATAGAGGTTTTCAAGATGGCGGAATAGAGGCGGTCACTTCCATGGGTGCTCCGTGGAGTGAAACCAAGAAAGCAGACAGGCAGCTTCTGAGAAAGGTGGGTGAACAAAATAATAATAATAATAATAAATGGGAGGACTTTACTGGAATTTAAAACTGGACATTCAAAGCAGATCAGAGACTCAGGAAGTTGAAGAAAATAAAATAAGGAAAATGTCCCCAGCTGCACAGCCACTGCTGTGTCTGGGCTGAAAGCACCAGCCAGAGAAGTCCCTTCATGAGCATAGTGGAGGGATAAGGGAATTAAAGGAACTCACATTTTGAGCAGGCCTGAGGTGTGTCTGGGTACTGAGGGTATAGAGATCGAGGACATGCCTGGCCAACAAGAAAGAGCACTACATAGTATACATGTGTGGTAAAAGAAGCTGCCATCTCACCAGGCAGCATGTGGAGAACAAAGGAAGGAACTATTCTGCAGCTGCTGTGTAGGGGCTGGCAGCTGATGGGGCCCATTCCTGGCAAAGGAGGTTGGCCTGAAACACAGGCCCAGTGAACACACAGTGCCTGATATAGAGTGTGCTTAAGTGATCAGGAGAAAATCAAATGTGGAGAGAGGTTTACACAGGGGACTACTGGGCATAGAAACCCACCAAGCTCTACCCCTCCCCTTCCTGCTTGCAGGACTGGCTGGGAGAGACGCATCTGACTGGGAACTCTGAAGTTGCAGAGGTCAGGGAGAGTGTTTGGAGACTGAACCCGAGACCAGGAAACATGAGGTGCACAGGTGATGTAGGGGACTAAGAATTGGCTCCCCCACCATAGGAGTGGAACTCAGGGGAGGACCCTTGGGTACAGTCTTCCAGTGTGAACCAGCAAGTACTGGGTGCTGGAGGTGCTCTGATTTAAAATCTCCAGACCAATTGGCATTCAGCAAACAGCTTGAAACCCATCTAAACCTAAACCCTGCCTCCAGGAATTCCACCTACAGGACTACCTCTCTCACTCCAGCAATCCAGAGGGTGGAGCATCACGCTCCAGACAACCCCACCTAATTTTACTGAGAAGGGAAACTGAGATTCTTTTGAATGCCAACAGAAAAAAATTCCATTTCATCAATATCTTTTATTTGTCCTCTGTTTGATTGTGACCTTAATGGTACATGGACATTTATACATATTCATATTTTTTCTCATTTCTAGCATTTTTGAAGCCAGTTATTTTCCATGTATTAGTTTTTTGTGAACTAGGATGTTCAATTAGTATATTTTAGTATTCTTTTATTCTTATTTTTAATTTTTACTTTATATATACATATGTGTGTGTGTGTGTGTGTGTGTGTGTGTGTATATATTTTTTCCTCCTATCTGTTTCCCTTGATTCTCTTTTTTTCTGCTAATTGCCAGGAGTTGTTCTCTCTTTCACTCTTCCTTTAATCTTTTACTTCTGTCTTTTTTCTTTCAGAAAAGGAGTTTAGAATGTATATAATTAAACTGATCTGCAAAATAAAGGATGGTATAAGAAATAAAATCAGAAAATATAGGAAGTAAATGAAAGATCAAGAGGCAGAGATTCTGAAAAAAATGCAAAAATCCTTGAAATGATGGAAACAATAAACCAAATTAAAAATTCAATAGAAAACATCACCAAAAGACTAGATCACTTGGAAGACAGAACCTCATGCCTGAGGAGAATCTTGAAAATAGAGTTGACCATAGAGAGAAGAGGTTAAGAAACCATGAACAGAACTTCCAAGAATTATGGGATAACATGAAAAGACCAAATTTAAGATTTACTGGGATAGATAAAGGCATAGAGATACAAACCAAAGGAATGTATAATCTTTTCAATGAAATAATATCAGAAAAATTCCCAAACCTAAAGAATGAAATGGAAAATCAAATACAAGAGGCTTACAGGACCCCAAATGTACAAAATCACAACAGACCCACACCAAGACAAATTATAATGAAAATGCCTAACATACAGAATAAGGATACAATTTTAAAGGCTGTAAGAGAAAAATATCAGTTTACATATTGGGGAAGACTAATTCAGATCTCAGCTGATTTCTCAACCCAGACCCTGAAGGCTAGGAGGTTCTGAAATAACATATATCAAGCTCTGAAAGAAAATGGATGATGGGTGCCAACTAAGAATCCTATATCCAGCAAAATTAAACTTCAGATCTGAAGATAAAAGAAAAACTTTCCATGATAAACAAAAGTTAAAAGAATTTGCAACTAGGAAGCCTGCACTATAGAACATTCTCAACAAAATATTTTATGAAGATAAACTAAAAAGAAAAAGAAAAGTGAAAACCAGCAAAGGGAGAAACTACACTAAAGTAACTATACTTAGTATACTTAGTTTCAAAGGAGAAATTAAGTTCAAATTAAAAACTAGAAATAAACACAAATAACTGGAAATACAAATTATATCTCAATAATAAACCTGAACATTAATGGCCTAAGCTTATCAATCAAAAGACACAAGCTGACAGATTATATTAAAAACAAGCAATATGGTGTCTCCAAGAGGTTCACCTCATAGACAAAGACATCCACAGACTGAAGGTGAAAGGAAAGGAAAAAGCGGTCACTCATGTGGATCATATAAACAAGCAGGGGTTTTTAATTCTCATACCAGAGAAGTGGACTTTAAACCAAAGTTAATCAGAAGGGACAAGGAAGGCCCTTGTCATACTGCTTAAGGGAATTATACATCAAGACATAACAATGGTATATATTTATGCCCCTAAGCAATGGAGCATCTATGTAGATCAAACAAACCCTTCTTAATTTCAAGAATCAAATTTTAATATGCCTCTGTCACCACTGGATAGATTCTTCAAACAAAAGCTAAATAAAGAATCTATAGAATTAAAAAATACAATTGATAATTTAGACTTAACAGACATATACAGAATATTTCATCCATCAGTGACTGAATATGTTTTCTTCTCAATAGCACCTGGATCCTTCTCTAACATAGACCATGTTATGTAAGTCATCACATACGTTGGCATACAATTGTAATATTACCTTAATATATTTTTAGCATCTGTAGGAGTTATTTTGATGGCACCCTTTCCATTGATATTATTTTTTGTGTTCTTGCTTTTTTATTGTCTATTGTTTATTTATTATCAAGTTTTAGCGGTGTTATTTATTCTCTATTTCATATATTTCTGCTCCTACTCTTATTTTTCCCTTCCTACTATGTAATTTTAAAGTAATTTGTTATTCTAACTTATTTCTCATACAAGTACTTTAAGTTATAAATGTTCATCTGAGTACTGTTTCATCCCAGAGGTCCTAATATTTTAAGACTTTTATCACTAAGTTGAAAGCACTTTTTATTTACTTTTCTTGTGCATTCTTCCTTGGCCTCTGAGGCATTTATAAGTGTGCCGTTTAATTTTGAAATAGTTGACATATGGGGGTGGGGTTCTATATATCTTAAGGTGATTGATTTCTAATGTAATAAATCATGCAAGAAACATTGTCTGCATGATTTCAAATTTTTAAAAAAGTAATGGAAATGCTTTTTATATTGATTGTATTGGTTACATACATGTCAAAACTGATCAAATTGCATACTTCAAATATGTGCATTTTATTGTACTTCAATTTTACCTCAATATAGCTATGGGGGGAAAAAAATCCTAAAAGTGAAAAGGAAGAAAAATCTAACTATACCCTCTAATGTCACTTGCCTTTGATTATCTGCCTTTATCACCAATTTGAGAGGTCACCTAACTAAGCAGCACGATCCCATCAGCTTTGTTCTAGATAACACCTCTGACTCATTGGTCCCAGTGGTAATAGTTGCCTAAGTTGTTACTCAAATCAGTTGAAATCACCAACCCTTCCCTGACCTACACAAGTGTTGTAACATCAGAGGGCCCAAAACCTCACCCTCAGACTGACACTGCCATTTTCTGAACACACCACCAATGAAGAGCTATGAAGTTTAATTACCAATGTAAAGACCACCAATGGCTTCACTGTTCCTCAGTTCCAATCACCTTGCCCTACTCTTCAGCCCTGCCTGTTTCTTTATTCCACAAATATCCCTAAATGCTACCCTGGGGAGATGGATTTGAGACTTGGGGCTCCTGCCTTCTCACATTAGGTCACCTCAGGAATAAAAGTCTTCCTTTTCAGTGATTGGCATATTGCATGGCAAATGGCCTCATTTGGAAACCTAAGAAAGGGATTAAGTAAGGCCTTATTCTCTGAAGGTCAGAAGAAGTTAACATTGCCAACACTGACTCACGTGGTAGGTTTGCAGCCCAGTTCAGAGCTTCAGCTATGGACTGACATGTCTGACATCTGATTGACAATGGCCCACAAATGCATGCTAAGTGCCCTAAACCAATGTCACTTCATTTTGATTTGTTTCCTTGACATTAGTTAGGTTTACTTTTGGGACTGCATGCTCATTTCTGACTCGGGAGTATTGAAAGAAAGAGTAAGGAATAATCAGTGCAATTACATCTAACGATTATGAAAGCATAAAGTCAAACGTTACTTAAATTAAAATCCAAATAGAAGTAAAGAAGACTTGCTAATCGTGTGTTGGGGTGGAGAGGTTTTTATTTTGGTCAAGAAATTCCAAGAAACTATGATTTTATCATTCTTGCGACAAGGTTATACAGACAGGTAAGTTTTTTAAAAATGTTTGATTATTAGGATAAAATTGCCATAACTTTTTTCTTCCTTAATAATTAAAGTCCTGCAAGACTTCAAAGAAATAAGAAAACTTAAGGGAAAATTCTGCACAGATGATCTAATTGGCTGTATAATTAGAATTTCACAATGTACATTCATTAGACACATGAACAATGATTATTTATATTGGCTATTCTCACTTTGCTAATTTATGTATTGAAAAGTTACCATTGTGTTGTGTAGGTTGGTGATTCTCAACCCTGGCTGCACATAAAAATCACCTGGTGAGCTTTTAATAAAAATGCCAATGCTTAGTCCCCTCCTTCAGAGATTCTGATTTAATTCATGAGGGATGGAAATGAGCATTGATGTTTTAGAAGTTCCAACAGAGATTCTAATGTGCCAAAAAACTAGGGTGAAAAATAACTGTTACTGATGGTTTTTTTCCAAATACATTTGTCATTTAATATATAAGATAAACATCATAACTCAAAAATTACATTTTGGCAAGATATGCCGTGATTCAATTTTTGGAGCAGTATTCTTGAACTTTAATACAAATGGATATCATAAGATATGCTAAATAGATTGAATCTAAATAATAAAATCAGAAGAATTAAGTTGTGATTACCTCATCCCAGTAGAATTTAAAATTTAAGATTATTTTGGGGGCTGGGGCTGGGGCTCACCTACCATGCGTGAGGCACTGGGTTCGATCCTCAGCACCACATAAACATCAAATAAAGATATGGTGTCCACCTGTAACTAAAAAATAAATATTAAAAAAAGATTATTTTGGTATGAGAATTGTTCTCAGTTTAATTTCTCTTCCCCTCCCCCAAAATCACTGTATGTTGTGAATCTAAACCTATATTTTTGTTTTTGTGTCTATTCATATACTAAATTTAACCATACATAGTTACATAATCCAAATTTTTTTAAAACATTTTAAGTTCCACTGATTTTCCTGATTAACGCATCAGTAATTTGAAAAACAAATGAGAAAACAATGCTCTACTGAGTTAATCACTTTTAGAACACGTCTCACTGTGTAAGAACTATGAAATGGTATTTGGAATAGTCTTAATTAAAATTAACACATCTTCATCTAGTGCTGTGGGACGGTGACTATTTTCATCATCTTTTCTAGTTGATTTGACAATCAAAAGAACAGGTTTCATTTATGCAAGCTTTTTTTTACCCATCTTCCTCATATAAAAGACCAGGTTGATGTGAAAAATCAATATGGCTTGACTCACAATAATTCTGGGTGATGGTTTCTTGGTAATTTGGTCTTTGATACAGTTTTCAACCCTGAATTAAAGTCTGTGAGCTAGTCTCTAACTGGAAAAACTATTAATATTCCACTAATTAGCACACCTGGCCTAAATAGCAACATTTTCCTATTATTCTTGTTTTTAAAGAAAGTTTGGGGGATGACCATGGAGACCAAGGTTCTTCATATCCTAGGGCTAAATATATACCTTTCTGTTGAGTTGTTTCCAGTAAAATACTCTTTAAAAGTAACCAGTGGGTTGGGGTGTAGCTCAAGGGTAGAACACTTGCTTAGGATGCATGAGGCCCTGGGTTCAACATTCGCATGTGTGTGCACGTGCACACACACTCGGGCACACACACAATGTATGTGACAAGATATTATCAGGAAGCTCATTGTTTATTTTTTTTTTTTTAAGGTGGAGGAGATAGGGGGCTGGGATTGCAGCTCAGTGGTAGAGCTCTCACCTTGCACTCGTGAGGCCCTGAGTTCGATCCTTAGCACCACATAAAAACATAAATAAATAAAAATAAAGATATTGTGTCCATCTACAATTAAAAAATAAAAGGTGGAGGATTAATCCCAGCTATTTCTCCAACCTTCATTACTAAAATATTTGTTGAGTACCCTCTATCCATGTGCCAGGGCTTCTGAAATAACACCAGAAAGAAAAAATATCTCTCCTTAGGACATTTAATTGCTTCTTACTTTAACACCTCCAGTCTAAAATAAAAACTGAGCCCTATTTTTTTCCCAGTTGAATCTATGCTATAGAAAATCATTCTTGTTTCTTCTGCAACATACTCTATCAAACACCCTTGTCTTGTCCCTGTGGTATATTTTCACTTTAAATCTTTTATTTATCAATAATAAGTTCAGATTTCAGCATCTTCAAACAGAAGAAAGGGAGGGGAGGGCTGGAGAGAAGGAAGGAATGGCAAGGAAGGGAAAATACATACTTGTTTTTTGGGAAAAAGCTTGGTAATAAAGCCAGTCCTCATTATTTTCAGATTCCATACTGGCAAAAACTTATTTGTAATCAATGCTTGTGACTCTTTGTGGTCATTTGTATACATGCGCAGAGACATGCCATTCAATGCACGCATTTCCAGCTGAGATCGAACAAGGTAAGACTGCTTTCTTATTTCAGCTTTCAGACTCTAAATAAGTGCTATTTTTTATAGTTTAATTCATGATGTTGGGTTAATTAACAGAAGAGTTAAGCAATGTTATCTTTATATCAGCCACTTGAGGTTTCAAATAGAAAAATCAATTATTTCTTTTTGTTGAGGTGCTGAAGGTGAAATGGTACTGTGAATGTTACTGCAAATTCTATTAAAAACTTCAACATTAAAGATAATTAATTTGATCTGACAGTAATATAGATATTTATTTTGTGGAGTATGAGGTTGGCATAAAAGCAACATTTTTAATAATTTTAGGAGCCTGTGGAGTAAAAGTATACTTTGAACTAGTTGCTATACAAACAGTTCAAACAGACTGTGATGCTCCCATTAAGACAGATATTGCCCTTGTCAGAATGTACAAATAGTTTTACATACAATTTTATAGTAATTGAGTCAAAAAGTTTTGTGATGAGATTGATGAAACTTATGTAGAAAACAAAATAATTTAGGTTGTTGGTATATACATTTCCTCCAGCTTTTAGAATTGCTTCATAAATTTTATCTTAAGTTTCCTATAAGTGGTAGAATCAACTTCTTTGTGTGAACCTATCTATGAAATTTTAATTGCATTTTGTTCAATTCTGTTTAGTATACAGTAATAGACTGCCTAATGGCTGCCAAAGATATACCAACCCCTACAGCCTATGAATTTTACTTTTTCTGGGAAAGAAGGATGTGATTAAGTTAAAGATCTTGAGATGGAGACATTGTCCTATATTATCTAAGTGAACCCTAATTGCTACTGAGGGGGATGTAGAAGAGTGTAAGCAATCAGGGCAAGATTGTAAGAGAGGAAGTCAGGGGCAGGGCCATACCAAAGGAACATGGAGAGGGTCTTCCAATGAGGTCAACTTTCCAAATGACAAAAGTTCTCATGGACTTAAGCCAGGGACCCAATCAGACAGACACTTCCATACTCATGCTTGTAAGTGGGGGATCCAACAGAAAAACTAAATTTGACACATGAGTACAGGGTGGGGGCACCAAAGAACAATAGTGAGGACAGTGTAGACAGGGGAAGGGATAAAGAAAAAAGAAAATCCCAGGGATCATAAAAACAAGCCAAAACTTCCTCTCTGGACTCCTGACTAGGACCCTTTCTCTTTGGAGAAGTCTGTCTCTGTCTCTTTTGCAAAAAAACCTGGTGCTTGCTTGCTACCTTTGTGTCCTGTTCTTTAATTCTTTGCCAATGGAGACAACAAACCCAAGACTCCCTAGACATTAACACAATAAAAGGAAAATTTGGTACAAGGAAAAGAGGAAGAGTCAATAAGACCAGGAGACAAGAGATTGGAGTGATGTGGCCATAGACCAAGGATTGCTGGCAACCACCACTCTGTTGTTATGGGAGAAGTAAATGTCTCCAAAGAGGGTCCGAAGAGTTCACAGACAGAAGGAACTCAGAAGCAGGAGGGTTCTTGGCATACTTGATGGAAAAGACTTTCGGCATGTTTCACTTAGAGGAATAGACAGGTTTAGTTAGCAAGTAGATACACATTCAAGGAGAATGTGGCCATCTGGATAGTGAGCAACACCATTTTGGGTTTCCTGGCTCTTCTTTCAAAAGAAAATTGGTAAAGGGTGGGTATCGAACTGTAGGTAGGGTGATATTAACCCAGTGATGTCAAGGTTTCTGGTGGTCTGGACATTCTCAGGATCCTTACAGTTATGTGATCTATAAGGATCAATAGACAATGCTGGAAAGTCTCCTACTTATAATTTCTTCAGGATATTTTATATGTCTTTGCTTAATCTGTTTATTGGGGAGTTAGTTAACAGTGTTCAGGCAGATTTACTGATTTCCCAGGAATTTGGGAATTACAGTCTTGCCAAAGATACCGGTTTGGGAAGTGACAGGCCTGGAAAAGTATGCAGAACTTCTGAATTAAAAATACTCCCTTGTCCTTTCTTTATGTTTTCTTTCTACCTATATCTTATTTCTCCTATCCTACCTCACTGTGAAAACAGATTGCGGAGTTCTGGCCTAGAGAACCATGAAAGAATAAATTTCTATTGTTTTAGGCCACCAGATTAGCAGTAATCTGTTTCAGTAGTCACAGGAAACTAATACAGTTGAAAATCTTTAATCAAAGCCATAGGGGACAGACAAATGTGAGTGATGGAAACATGAGTTAAGGGAATAATTCTACAAAATGGGCTTGCTGAGCTGACCCCCACATGCATCTTTTCCAAGAAGCAATTTACCTGCAGCCCTGCCTGGTTTAAGGATATGACAGAATATGTCGTGTTCCTCAGGAAATTACCTGTTATCTAAAGGAGAAATGCAGGCCCAATAAGAGGAATCCAGGTTACCCTGAAAGGGGAGAACTTTGTGACCCTTTTCACAGATCAGATTCTGGAACTCAGAGAAAGGATTATTCCTTCTAACCATAATAATCTGTAAGAATTTATGGTTAAGAATCCAATTAAAACTGGTCAGTGTGGCCCAAATTGACCTAGAGTTGTCATGACAGTGGAGAGTTGAAAGTCTGAGGTCATCCTGCTGTCAGTCAAAAGTCAAGAGGAGGACATAGGCCAGATTCTCTGGAAACTTCTCTGTGATCCCCAATAAAACTAGAGTGCAGTAGATGCACACTGTCCCTCTCCTCTCTGAGAGGACCCACTGTCTCCCTTGAGAGTGTCCCATTCCCTGTTCGCTTTTTCTATCTCTTCAATAACTTTGTGCATGTTTTGAAATCTGACTTGATTGCAAAATTAGGGTTTGAAGTGTGGGGGTGGTCTTTGCGCTACTTCAGTTTCCTGGAAGGCCCCAGCCCTGTAACAAAAATATTTGATGAATATAGCACCAAAACTTCAGGATTTTTAGCTCTTTAATTTGAATTGCAATGGTTGGAATTGAGACAGGGGCAAAGGACAAGTAGTCAGCATAGATAGTGAATGAGCCCCCCTTTAAAAAAATTTGCCTTTGTCTCTCTCAGATTTATTCCTGCTGTAGTAGTTACAGACAAAATAGACAGTGGAAGAGTAAGAGGCATAACAGTCATACACAACAGTATGATCTTGAAAATGTATGAAATACTCTCAAATTTTTTTGAGTATATACATGTGTGTGCAATTTTTTTTTCCGGGGGGTTAAACCCAAAGGTTCTGGGGGTTGAACCCAAGGGTGTTCTACCACCCCTGAGCAACATCCCATCCTTTTTTGATTTTTTGAGACAGGATCTTGCTAAGTTGATGAGCCACTGTAAGGTTGTAAAATAAATATATAAATAAACACACACACATACCCACACACACACGCACACACCAGATAATTTTTTCAGTGGAGGAATAAATTTAACATTAATAAATGAAGCATTACCTAAATACACAAAACTTAATCTAGTAGGTCTCAAAGTGAACTCCCCAAAAACTTTTTTTAAAGAGTCCTAAGGCATTCTTTTTTCCAGCCACACATCTGTGGGAGGCCAGACTTTCTTTATCTACTTTAACTGAAACAACATATTACAACAGCTTGAAAGTAGATGCAAATATGGGAATCCATTTTTCTCGTAGTAAGCCAGATATAATAAGATTTTTCAAAATGTGATAAAATTGTCACTTTTCTTGTTACATTTTTTACTACATTTTGTTATAGAAAATAATCATTTTCATTAAAAATCTTATTTTTGCTAACAGAATATAGCTATAAATTTATACACATACACATAAATAAAATTTCTTTCCTATCAGCCAAACCTAGAGGTATGAAATGAGTAAACTGGGTGGCTTTCCATGAATTCCTGCGCTGCGTTAGTTCCAGACTGAATAGTTCATAAGTCCCATGACTTTCCTCCTCTGAAATTTGTTCACTCAAGAAAGTTCCTTGTTCTTCCTGTTTGCTTACAGGGATCAATGTATTGTTTGTTTCCATCTTGAACATATTCACCTGACATTTTCTCCAAGTCTTTGTTTAACCTTGTTCATGTTTATCCAGCACAATTCTTTGGTGTATTCTCTGGGAATAGGTCATTCCAAGGCTTGAGCACTATGATCAGTTGCTATTTTATTCACACTTTGCTACTTATGCTCACACCCAAGACATCTTAGGATTTCAACTAATAAAATCACAACTTCAGGACACTCACAAGTAGTGAAGCGTAACTGAGTATCTAATATTTCCAGAGATATGCTTTCAATTTTAAGTTTCTTAATCTCAGCATTGTTCACATTTCAGGCTGGACAGTTCTTTGTTGTGAGGGGCTCATCTATTAAGTATGTTTGGTACCTCTGCCCTCTACCCATTAGAAGCCAGCAGCACTTCCTCCCTTAGTGTACCCCAAAAATGATCCTGAACATTGCCAGATGTCCCCTAGGGGACAAAATTACCCTCAGTGTGGGGACAAAAATACTGACATTAAGTTACAAGGATTTAAACTGAAGGATTACATGATGGACCATATTATGCTGGGATCTATCAGGGAGGCAGGCCAATATTCTGAGCCTAGGAACCTGATTTGCTATTATCTTTTAGTATGAAAGTAGTCATTCATGTCTCCAGTCAAGCCCTCAAATTACAGCCTATGTAGACTAAGGATGTCTTCTAAGGCAAAACACTGAACATCCTAGTAGATACATTGTTCTACAACTATAGGTCAGGTCAATTGCTAATTTGATGGCTGAATTCTAGGCATTGTTATATCAATGATAGTATTATTAAGTATTATTGAATGACAGTATTATTATATAATACTATATATAAAATGACAGTATTATTAATCTAATGACAGTATTGTATTAATTCTTGTTTTCCTCATCCCAAACAAAAGGGACTAGAGCAAACCATGACAATATTTATTTTGGTAGTGGGACTGAATCCAGGGGTGCCCTACCAGAGCCACATTACCAGCCCTTTTGAGACAGGGTCTTGATAAACTGCTGAGGCTGGCCTCGAAACTGCTATACTCCTTAGCCTCCCCAGTTACTTGGCTTATATTAAAGCAAACTATATTAGCATTATTATCATCATCATCTAACAACACTGGCAAAAATCAGTGTTACATGTGCTAGAAAGTAGGTTCTATAGGCACCCAGTTTGATGGAAAAGTAAGTTTGAAAAACATTTTACAATAAAAATGCCCATGGCTTAAAAAAAATGATTTAAATTTCATCTTCCATCACGATGTTTTAGAACTTGTTTTAATTACTTCTAAATGCTGTATAAAGCAACTACTCGCAAACCACCACAGGGGAGTTGGTATTAATGTTATTAATTTTCCAAGAATATTAGGGTTAAGTATTCCATTTAAAAAATATATGACTGATAGAACATAACTTACAGATATTCAGCTCATGGGCATTTCTCTCTTCATGAAAACCCTGTTCCAACTTCCTATATAAGAGGTTGATTTAAATCCTTCAGCTTTAGATTTAGGTCAATCTATTCTGGATCTCTCTAGAACTGCTAATCCAAAATCCCCTGAAGTTGTTTCAAATGAGTTCCTGCAGAAAATTCTTAGCAGAGATGCAGAGAGATGATGGGCAAGACTCACTCACAAGACCTGTTCATCTTTCCCTCCTTTCTAGTCCTCTCGCCAGCTTCCCTTATCCTTCTAATCCATGTTTGAAATCCTTTACCCACATCTTTCCAGTCTTTTTATAACTGAAGTAAGACTCTGTGTGTGTGTATGTGTGTGTATCATTAGCACATACAGTATAAATACCCGTTGTTTTTTTTTTAATCTACCCTATTTTCTAGCTTTTTAAATATATGCACAAACACAGAGACACACAATAGCTACTCAGAAGGGCTTGGTCAGCACATGCTCCCAAATCATAGAAAACTTAATGATGGGCATGATTTTGGAATGAAACAAAAAGTACCTTTTTTTTTTACTGTACAAATTTTTTAAAATAATCCAAACCAAAAAATTTATAACTCTTCAGGGTTAGGGAGATAGCTTAGTGGCAGAGCACATGCTTAGCATATGTGAGGTCCTGGGTTCCATCCCTGGCACTATGAAAAACAACAACAACCAAAAAAAACCTCATGGCGTTTTTAGAAAACTTAGTGAAAAAATACATGTACAAATATCAGAGATTCAACTAGAATACTATTTAACATAAAAAAGGAAATAGACTTTTTCTTTTATTTTATATATTTTGTACTTATTCAATTTACTTTGAACCCTAGCTAACCTGGAGTTTTATACACTGCTCAAATTTCTTTGCTAGTGAGTCTCAAGTCTAACAACAGTTTCTTTTTAAGTGTATTCACTTTTGTCTAAGAAATAAACATAAGGAGTCTGATTTTTTAAATTTTATTTTACATGTTTATTTTTATCATAAATTTATTTCAATCACTTTGGACCCAGCATGTCCTTAGGCTTTACCCATTCGTCAAACTGCTCTGCTGTGAGATAGCCAAGCTCAATAGCAGTTTCCTTTAAAGTTGAACCTTTTTTGTGTGCAGTCTTAGCAATCTTTGCTGCCTTGTCATACCCTGAAGAAAAAATAGACAACACCAGAGTTAATGAAATTTGGTTTTCTAAAGCAAAATGTAATACTGCTTACTTGATATTGATGCTAGAAGTCTTCTTTAATGACATATTCCAAAAATTTTTAAAAAGTATTAAAAGTGAATATCTTGATAATTTACTTCTCATATAGAATAAAACCTTTACTTGTTTTAAGGTATAAAGACTTGAACATACCTCACTTTAAGTAGCACATGTCCTCCTACATTGAAATTGTCCATTAACTTAGGTATTTCACAGAGAAAACAAAAAAGAATATATAGCACCAAGACATAAAAGTACACCGTTACATATTCTCCAACAACATGTTTAACCAGCAATAATTATCTTTCTAAGAAAGCATTAATGGGTTAGATGCTCCAGTCCTGCAGAAAGTGTACATAGTACTATAACAACTGGCAACTGGTGACTAGCTCTGAGGGGTGAGAAATCCCCTCAGTGAAGGAGGAACAGCCAGTGCTCTCAGGAAAGACATGCCTTCCAGCAGCAGTTCTTCTCTTCTGAGTTTCTACTGTAGTGGCTTCCATTCCCTGGCCTCTCCTCAGACATTACAAGGATACAGTGGGGCAGTATAGCAGAAATATATACCTGTATAAAAGATCACAGGTACATTGCTGACTTCAGAATTATTTGCTTTAAAATGAAGTTAGGGATTGGGCATTTGGCCTTGTAGTCTTGACTTAATATAACTTTTTTAAAAATTAGAAGAAATAAATGACCACCACCACCACCACCACCAAGAACAAATCAGAAGGCAAAAGCAAGAATGAAAATGAAAACAAGGTAGGAGGAAAGACCAAAAAAACAAAGACCAGGGGAATATGACCCAAGGTAAGAAGGCTGCTGAGGCAATATGATTAACAACCCAGTAAGGTGTTAAATGTCTATATGCAATTAATCATCACCTATAATACAAACTACTAAGATGGTTGATTTTATTACTGAACTGAATTTGTGAATGATCAACATGTTGTAAAGGGCATTTACTGACCAGAGTAGCTTTGAGAAGAATTCTCATGTGAAACTCAAGAGGATGTCTACGCATGAATGCTCACTACTTTTAGTCCTCAAGTTCCACGAGATAGTATTAACAATTAGTCTGTTACACATCTAGGCCATGGAGAAGCCATGATTTGAAGGGCTGTACGGCTCAGGCTCTGTCAACTAGTAAGGAAATATTTGCCCATTTTATTCTTGTATTGCCTCTAATAAGTCTTTTTCTCTCACTTTAAACTAATGTCATTCAGTTTTAGATATTTCTAATTTTAAAAAGTTTTGGCAACATGTTTTGAAGTAAAGATCTGAGGAAATATTTCTCACAAGAACCTTTTATCAATCCTTTTGCATCTTTTCAGTTGAATGTTGATGTACAATTTTAATGGATCAAAATATCATTACAAATACTATACCAAAAAAACATCACATTGGGCTCAGGGCTGCCTAAAACAGTCAAATGAGCTCTAATATTGTAAAAATGAAATTTTAGCTTTTTGGGAAGCTGAGATATAAAATCTGCCTTGAAAGTTCATAATTATATAAGAATGCTTTAAAGTAGTATTCATAACATGATAAGACTACAATGATAACTTATTGTTCTAAAACAGAAAATCAAAGACTATGTTAACTTCAGCAGAAAGAAGGGGTTTGACTTTTTTTGGTATTAGGAATTGAACCCATGGGTGCTTAACCACTGAGCCACCTCTCCAGCCCCACCCCCCACCCTTTTTTAAGTTTGACACAAGGTCTTGCTAAGTTGCTTATGGCTTCACTAAATTGCTAAGGCTGGCCTTACACTTGCAATCCTCCTGCCTCAGCCTCCTGAGCTGCTGAGATTACAGTGTGCGCCACCATGCCTAGTGAGGGTTTGGCCTTTTATAAGTCACAACATAAAGCAATGAATGCCTTAAAACCTACAAAATAGCCAATCCAACAGGGATTGCTATGGTCAGTATACCATACAGGTCTGCTTCTATACAAAATGAAACAGCTACAATTCTGGAAAGACTTGCAATACAAAAGCATGGTTTTATACATAATATTTCCTTTTTTTTCCATTCTCTAAAAGCAATGAATATATAACCTTCTTTCTATTACTTGGCAGCTTTCCATATCTGAACTGGATAAAAACAACGAAATTGAAGTATTATAGAGCATCTGTGAAGATAAGCAGATTCATTCCTTGTGGATAATCAGCCAGTGCCACCTAGTGACATTACCAGCTGAGGTCTTACAGAGAGCCTTCCCAAAGTACCTGCATATTGAGTTTCTGAAGCCATTTAAATACATTTAAAATATTACTTCTGAATATTATATTTAAAATAAAATGAAATATAATGGATCACTTTTTGAAAGAACTATGTCACCATAGAAGTTATAAATATATAAAGTATCTTTTAACACAATTTCAAGTATTTTAAGAGATTTTACTCAATGTCCAAAAGGAATTTGCTATCCACAAACATTGATTTGGAATTCTCTAAAAATGTTTCAGCTTTTAATTTTACATTCAAAATGGCATTATTCTTTATTCTTACCAATATGAGGATTAAGAGCAGTCACCAACATTAGAGATTCGTTCATTAGCTTGTTGATCCTGTCTGTGTTGGCCTGGATCCCCACCACGCAGTTTTCTGTGAAGGAAACTGAAGCATCCCCTAGCAGCCTGGCTGAGTGTAATACATTTTTAATCTTTCAGAGAGAGAGGGAGGGAGGGAGGGAAAGAAGAGGAAGAGACATTACTATGCTTATTATTATTATTTTTTTTAACCAATGACACACATTGTCTGCTGGCTTATTCTCAATGTATAATTCAACAAGCATATAGCACTCCTAAAAACTGTAAGGCCCTACACCCTAAAAACCAAATTTGAGGGCCAGGCACTGGCACACACCTGTAATCCCAGTGACTCAGGAACCTGAGGCAGGAGGATGGAAAGTTCAAGGCCAGCCTCAGCAATTTAGTGAGACCCTGTCTCATAAGAAAAAAGAAAAAAAAAAAAAAAAGGACCAGGGATATAGCTCAGTGGTAGGCTGTGGGCATAGAAATTGAAAAATTATTGCCTTATTAGAGGCAATACAAGGATGAGATGGGCAAATACTTCCTTACTAGTTGACTGAGCATAAAATACAAGATCACCCATGTTGAGTATATAAAACAGGTATGAAGAGTTGGTGATCATAGTAAAAGAGGAATTAACTCCAGCTACAAGAACTGATGAAGTCCTACTTGACACAGAGGATTGGATACCCAGAGACAGACAAAATAATATTCCATGAAGGAGGAAACAGATGCAGAAATTTAAAAATTAAGTATATGCTTGAAGCAACTGGTCCAGTCAGGGTTTCCCAGTTCTTAAAGATCAACAAGGGTTTGTTTTGTTTTGTTTATTGGTTCTTTTTAGTTATGTATGACAGTAGAGTTCATTTTGATATAATTTTACAATCATGGAATATATCTTGTTCTAATTAAAGATCACCAAGGTTTTTATACTTAATAAAACAGATATTCCAGTCACCTTAACTTTTCATATAATTTATAATATGAAAGTAATTGGTAAGTTTTACCAATTGCTTCTTTTTATAGTATTTCCAATATAAACTAAGATATATTCACATATTAATAGCCTTTTGTCTAAACTCAAGGGTACACTTCCAACAGACTCTAATAGAAGGCACTAAACTTTAAAAGTTTAATTTGATACTTGTCACTTTATTACATGGCAAATGTTGATAATCTTGATTTGTTTTCTATTAAAACAAAACAAGAAAAAAATTTAAAAGATTACTAAGACAACATTTTCTTCTTTCTTCTCTTCCTGTCTCTTCTGAGGCTTTCTTTCATTGGTTTTACCTTTTCTATGTGCCTTGGATATCTATCAAATGACTTACTGAAATCCAGACACCAAGTGTCTGTATCATTTCCCTTAAACTAACAGGCCTATAACTCAACACAAAACATAAAATAAGAGGACTTGGTATGACTTTTTTTTTTTTTTTTTTTAAATTCAACTCATGCTTGATAAATTATAAAAATCCAACAATGATTGCTATGTGCCTATATATGACATATAGCTGCTATGCAATCTTACCTGGAAGGAAAAGTTTACGAGTCTGAATTCTACTGCAGGTTTTTTATTTACCATTAGAACATACACTGCAGAAGGGAAAAATCTGTCTTGTTTACTATTTTATTGTAAGCACCCAGTACAGTGCATGATATGGAGTAGAAGCTGATAAATATTTATCGAAACTGAGAGAATACACTTAATATTTGTCATTTGCATGCCTATCAAATTAAGATTAGATTTTACACTGTATACTAATAGAAAATACGCCTCTAAAATATTTTAGATATAACAATACTTGATACAAATGAAGTTCTAAATAGTGATGCAGCTTCATTATCTGAAGCTAGGAAAAAATGGATAAAAGATGATAATATTTTGTTCTATCTCTGGAAAAAATGAAAAAAGAACAATTCTGATAGATACAATGTTTCCACTAATGTAGAAGAGGTAAAACCAATGAAAAAGAATTTGACTTGGGATAGGAAGAGAACTGGGGAGAAAGAAAGAAGATTGTTTCAACATCAGATGATGTTCAACATCAGATGATGCAAGAGAAGAACTGTGGGATGTCTGTTGAATTGAAGAGGTCACTAATGATGGGAGAACAACTCAGGTGCAAGTGGAAGGCACTATGGACTTGTGGGAATCATAGCATAAATGAAAGTGACTGTGGGGTATTCCTTCAAGATTGAATCTGAAGAAAGGAGGAAGCAAAAGCACAACATGAGAAGGAGGCAGGCTTTTAATTTTTTAAACTGAGGAAACTTGAACTTACTTCTAGTGAAGAAACCTATACTACTTCAGAATTTTTCTTCCTATTAAAAATGTAAACTGTCAAATCACTTGAGCTACAAGTCACTTAATTCCTAATATTTAGGGCTACTCTTCTAAGAAGTACTTGATTTCCAATTGCTACTCTTATCATATAATTATCTAATGAGGAAACTCTAGAAACTTAAGGAAAAACAACAACAATGACAATTAGCTTTTAATCAAAATCATTAAAAACTGAATTTAAAGCTTACCATCATTGGCTTGAAAACATTCAATTCAAAATGTCCATTGCTGCCTCCAACAGTAACAGCGACATGATTCCCCATGACTTGAGCTGCAACCATGGTCATTGCTTCACACTGAGTAGGGTTCACCTTGCCTTCAAGGAAACCACCAGTGACAGAACACACATCAAATGCGCTCATAATTTCATGCATCACTTTAAAATTATGTTTTATGTCAAATAATCAGGCCAAGGAGGAAGTCTAATTTCATTAAATAAAAGACATATAAAAAAGACCAATTTAATGAAATAAACTGACTAAAGAAAGAGAGATGAGTAGCTACAAAACTGAATCACTCGATGACTAATGAGAAACTACATCTAATACATTATAGTTCTCCACTATCGTGGTTTTTATTCATGTTATGGAGCCAAGTACACAATACACAATCGGAAATATGGAGACTCTACCTTCATGAAACTTGGTTAGGAAAAAAGCTGGCAATTTCATAGACATCGGGTAAATAAAGAGAAATATACGCTGCTATGGGAACACTTATAAAAGAGGAATATCACCAACACTTGGGAGGCTTCCTGTCAAGCTGAAACTCTGCTATCTACCACGAGTCTCTGGAATTCCACCACCCTGGGAATGTCCCTCCAACAAGCTTCTTCTAACCAATGCAAGTTAACACATTGGGAAGATACCTCCTTTATCTGTGACTCTCCATTTCTCTTTTAGGAAATCACCTTGGATTTGCAATCAAGTAAATCCACATGTCATTTGTCAATATGAAATACTTAAAAACAAGATATTCTCTTGATCTATTACAGGCACAGATTTAAAACAATCAACTGTTAGACCATTCTTTCTCAATATTAAAAATTACTTTTGTCAGTTTTAGACTGATGTATATTGGCCTACAGAGGACTTTAGGAATCTCAATTCTATCATGTGATAAATACTGCCACCTCAACTTTGTTCCAGTATGATCAGCATGTATTTTCTGCCTTCACCTTCAATCACCAGTACAGTGCTGAATGGGTAGAATCCTTCACCTTCAAGATACTCCTCCAGACCAGACTCAACTCATTAGTCATTCCTTAAATGTTACTATTCATCCAGCTGTATTCAGTCACCAGCACTGTTCACACTTCTCCATTGAAACCAATGATTATCAGGTAAGTCTATCAAACGACTTACTGAAATCCAGACACCAAGTGCCTGTATCATTTCCCTTAAACTAATAGGCCCATAACTCAACACAAAACATGAAATAAGAGGACTTGGTATGACTTTTTTTTTTTAAATTCAACTCATGCTGATCATTTAAAACACCCTATTCTAGAATTCTCTTTGCTTTGGCCTGTGAAGGACAGAACTATTACATACCTTCAAATAAGAGAACTGAAATATAGCTGCTAACTTTTTCCTAACTTGTGAGGTGATGTTCTTAGAAATCCTGATCCAAGATAGCCCACACAAGCATTTTGAAACAAGTGTGTCTTGTGTTTCCCTGTCTAACTATGGGATCACATTCTAAAGTTGAGAATGTCTGGGATTTTATTTAAATTCCAGTTCCAACCTTTACTAGCTATGTGATTACCTGGCATGATACTGCTTCCTGGTTCATTTTCAGGCAAGATCAGTTCTCCCAGACCAGACCGAGGACCAGAACCCAGAAAACGAATATCATTTGCTATCTTCATCAGACTGCATGCAGTAGTGTTCATGGCTCCACTGAGTTCCACCAAAGCATCATGAGCAGCCAGAGCTTCAAATTTATTTGGAGCAGTAACAAAAGGTAAGCCTGAAGAAAAAATAGCCAACCTGGGTGAACAGTAAAATAAATAAGTCTGTCTACTTTCAACAAGTTAAACAAAGTTTCAGTACCTGAAAAGCAAAAATACAACCGAGGAGATAGCATTTTTAACAAATGGTGCTGGAAAAATTGGTTCTCCATAGGTAGAAGAATGAGGACTTTTATCTCCCACCCTGAACAATAGTCAACTGAAAATGAATCAAAAAACCTAGGAATTAGACCAAACCATTGACACAGGGTCAACACTCCAACATATGGGCACAGGCAATGACTTTCTCAATAGGAATCCTAACACTCAGGAAATAATGCCAAGAGTTAATAAGTACGATGGCATCAAATTAAAGTTTCTGTACAGCAAAATAATTAGGAATGTGAATAGAGAACCAACAAATTGGGAGAAAATCTTTGCTACTCTTTGACAAAGAATTAATCATCGAAAAACTTAACACCAGCTGGGCACAGTGGTGCACAACTGTAATTTTAGCAACTCAGGAGGCTGCAGCAGGAGGATCACAAGTTCAAGGTCAGTAGATCACAGTTTGAGACCAATTCTCAAAAGAAATACAAATGGCCAACAAATATTTGAAAAACTGTTCAACACCATTAGCAATTAGGGAAATACAAGGAAAACTACCCTGAGATTTCATCTCACTCCAGTCAGAACTGCAGCATCAAGAATACAAACAGCCAGGCACAGTGGTGCACAACTGTAATCCCAGTGGCTCGGGAGGCCAATGCAGGAGATCAAAGGTTCAAAGCTAGCCTCAGCAACTTAGCAAGAATCTATTTCAAAGTAAAAAATAAAAGAGGGCTGGGATGAGGCTCAGTAATTAAGCACCCCTGGGTTCAAGCCCTGGTACAAAAAACAAACAAACAAAAGCAAATGCTGAAAGGCTATGGAGAAAAAGGAACACTTCTGCACTGATGATGGGATTGTAGATTACTAAAATTTCTGTGGAAATAAATATGGAGGTTCCTTAAAAGGCTAGGCATGGAACCAACAGATAAGTGGCCAGCTATACTACTTCTCACTATTAATCCTGAAGTAGTAAAGTCATCATACTTCAGTGATACATACGTACCCATTTACAGTAGCACAATTCACAATAACCAAATTACGGAACCAAACATCAACAGATCAATAGATAAAGAAAATGAGGCATATGTACACTAAGGAGTTTTATTCAGTCATAAAGAAAAATGAAATTGTCATTTGTAGGAAAATGGATGGAACTTGACAACATTATGTTATGCAAAATAAGCCAAAACTCAGAAGGTCAAGGGCTGTATGTTTTCTCTCTTATGTGGAAGCTACAGAAGAAAAGGAAAAGAAGTGTAGGGAGTCTCATTAAAATTGAAGGGAGACCAGTAAAGTAGGAGAAAGGAACCAGGGAGAGGGAGTAGGAGAAGGAAAGGGGAAATACTGGGGAATGATATTGGCCAAAAATTAAATATTGTTATATTATGTGCACATATGAATACATAACAACAAATCCCACCATTATTTACAACTATAATGCACCAACAAAAAAATATGGAAGAAAAAACAATACAACCAAGGGCTAGGGGTACTGCTCAATGATAAAATGTGTTCTCTAGCAAGTATAAGGCCCTGGGTTTGATCCCTAGCATTGCAAACACAAAAACTATAAATATTCCCAAAGAGAATAAAAATTGTACTTCATAAAAAATGTTTAAGGTTTAAACTTCATGTAGATTTAAGAAGTCCTAAAAGAATACAAAGAATCTAGCACCAGAACATTTAAAGGATGAAATAACAAGTACAACAAATATACTAGGAAAAAAACACTACTGTAAAACTGTACTGCCAACATGTGTATAATGCCTGACTACTCTTGAGTAAAAGTGAAAAGTGAACGAAATCCACTCCACTTTACTCCACACTCTGTTCCTAGTATTGTTGAGTTTTTGTTTTTTCTTTTTTTGGTACCAGGGATTGAACTCAGGGGCACTCAATCACTAAGCCACATCCCCAGCACTACTTGGTATTTCATTTAGAGACAGATTCTCCACTAAGTTACATAGTGCCTTGTTCTTGCTGAGGTTGGCTTTGAACTCTAGATCCTCCTGCCTTCAGCCTCCTGAGCCACTGGGATTACAGGTGTGTGCCACCACACCTGGCTCTAGTACAGTTTTAAAAAATTTCTTTGTCCACTTTATTCTGTTCCATTTTTCCCCTCTAGCCAGGGGCCAAAAGATCTCCCTGAGAGAATAAGAAACAAAAATGAGTTAGATGTTCTTAGTCACTCCCATGTCAATTTCAAAAACCTACTTATTCTAAACCTTAAAAATACAGTTGTTGTTTTTTGTTTGTTTGTTTGTTTTTAACTAAAATGTGATGTAAAAGAAAAAAACAGCTAGTATACTTGAACATGTATTGTATAATTATCTCCACACTAACCCTCTGGCAACCTCTATATATTAATAAGACTTTTCTGTAGAGAACAACTTGGCTGTAATAACAGTAATCATTATTCAGACTACAGTACTCAACTAAAGGAAACAAATAATTTAAAAAGATCTAATAATTTAAAGAAATATCACAACATGACATTTTAAAAAAGAAATTAAGCCTGTCTACAACAAATCATTCAAAAGTTATTTCTGCCAATTTTGAAACTTTCACTTCAAAGCAGTTTCAAAGAGAAAATAACTGAATACCACCAGATAGTAAACAAAGTTAACACTGCTATTTTAACTGCATGCTATATGAACTCCTATATAGAAAACCTTTTAAAAGTAAAGGGATTAGCCAGGTGCAGTGGTGCACACCTGAAACAGGAGGATTGCAAGTTCAAAGCCAGCCTCAGCAATGGTGAGGCGCTAAGCAACTCAGTGAGACCCTGTCTCTAAATACAATAAAAAATAGGGCTGGGGATGCGGCTCACTGGCCAAGTGCCCCTGAGTTCAATCCCTAGTACCAAAAAAAAAAAAAAGTGGGGGGATTAACAGCTTTTGAAATGAATATAAAACATGTTTGATAGAAAAATATTTATTTTTCAAAAACTATTTGGTGCATTATAAATAGCTGGATTCATTATGCTATATTTGTACATAATTTGATCAACCACATTCCCTAGTACCTTCCCCTCCATCCTCCCTTTAATCTACTTGCTCTATTCTACTGATCTCCCATTACTACCATTTTAATTAGTGTATTGTAATTACATGTAAAAATAGGATTGTGGTATAACTGTTCATGGACATGGCATAATTTTATAGATTTCATTTGCCAGTACTTCCTCAAACCTCTCGCATCCTTCTCTGCTACCCTACTCATCTCCCTTTTATTTAGATTGCCCCTCCCCCTTTAAAAAATTCCTTTCTTTCTCTCTACCTTCTACATACAAGAGAAACCAATAAGCCCTTGACTTTCTGAGTCTTCTTTCACTTAACATGATGTTATCCAGTTCATCTGTTTACTAGCAAATGCCATAATTTTTCTTTATGGCTGAGCAAAACTCCATTGTGTATACATGCCACATTTCCTTTATTTGTTTGTCTGTTAATGGGAACCTGGGCTGGTTTCATAACTTGACTATTGTGAACTGGGCTGTTATAAACATTGCCATGTGTGTATGACAATAGTGTGCTGATTTTGTTCTTTTGGAAAATACCAAAGGATGGATGGGTCATATGGTGGGTCCATTTCTAGTCTTCTGAGGAATCTCCGTACTGCTTTTCAATGTGGTTATACTAATGTGCAGTCCCATCAACAATGTATAAGTGTACCTTTTCCCCCACATCCTTACTAGACATTGTTATTTGTATTATTGATCACTACTATTCTAACTGGAGTGAGATGAAAATTTAGTATAGTTTTGATTTTCATTTTCCTGATTGCTAAGGATGTTAAATATTTTTTTCATTTATTCATTGGTCATTTATATTTCTTCTTTTGAAAAAGATGTCTATGTTGAGATCATTTGCCCATTTATTCATTGGGTTATTTGGTTTTGGGGTGTTCAGTTTTTTGAATTCTTAAGAGTAGTTGGCAAAAGATTTTCTCCCATTCTACAGGGTATCTTCACACTCTTTTTTCCTTTGCTGTGCAGAAGCTTTTAAATTTGATGCCATCCCATTTATTGATTCTTGGTTTTATTTATTGAGCTTTTCAGGTGTCTAATTAAGGCAGTTAGTGCCTGTGCCAGTATGCTGGAGGGTTGAATCTGTTTTCTTCTAGTAGTTGCAGTGTTTCTGGTCTAATTCCTAGGTCTTTGATTCACTTTGAGTTGATTTTTACATAGAATGAGAGACAAGGATACAGTTTTATTCTTCTACGTCAGAATACCTAGTTTTTCTATCACCATTTGTTAAAAAGGCTCTTTTCTCCTACATTATGTTTTTGGTATTTTTATTAAGTATCAGATGACTGTTATATATACTTGTCTGTTCTATTCTACTGTAATCATGTCTGTTCTGATGCTAATATCATGCTGTTTTGTTACTATATCTCTGTAGTATAATTTGAGATAAGTTATCATGATGTCATCCCCCCCAGCATTGCTCTTATTGTTTAATTTTGCTTCGGGTATTCTGGGTCTTTTATTCTTCCACGTGAATTTTAGAATTGTTTTTCTTAGTTTTGTGAAAAATGTCATTGGTATTTTGATGAAGATCACCTTTAATCTGTGAACCACTTTTTGTAATATGGCCATTTAAAAAATATTAATTCTGACTATCCAAGAACATGGGAGGTTTTTCTATCTTTTAATGTCTTGTTCAATTTCTTCAGTGTTCTACAGCTTTCACTACAGAGGTCTTTCACCTCTTTGGATAGATTTATTCCCAGGGTTTTGTTGTTTTTGTTTTTGAGACTATTCTGAAAAATTATTTCTAAGTTTAAATTTTAAAAAATGCAAGGCAAAGATACCTAAAAATTACCTGAACTAGTACAACGAAAAAGTATACTAACTCACGAATCACTAACCTGTGAGTGCAGCTACTTTTGCAGCAACTTTTTCCGCAAAGCCGATTCTAGTATTTAAACCAGTACCAACAGCAGTGCCTCCAGCTGCAAGCTCATAGATTCTTGGCATGGCAGCTTTTATTCTGGCTATTGCATATTGTACTTGTTGAACATACCCACTAAATTCCTTAAAAGAGAAGAAAATTAAGGTGAGAATTTCCTAATGGCTTACAAGTTATTCTAACTATATTATGAAGTTTAAAAAAAAAATCAGACTACTAAATTATAAGGTACTCAAGTGGTATTTACACTATGTCAATTCATATGATGAGCAAAATACAGGGATAGATGAGGATTTATAAACCTATTAGAAAGGACAACATAGGAAATAAACTTTAAAAATGAACAACTTTACAATATTAAATTATTGGTTTTTTTGTTATTGTTGTGTCCCAGAAAACTTTGAGAAAAAACACTAAATATTCTCCCAAGGAAAAATACAAACTTCTTCATTCAATTTCAATTTAAAAACTTGAGAAGAAACATAAAGACATTTTACAGGGACCTGAGAAGCAAAGTGTCTCAGTGAATAGCATGAAAAGGAAAGAGTAGAGTTAAAACTACAGTGTCACTACAAAATTTAATTCTACTATCAATGTCACATTGGTTCCCAAAACATCATACACTTTAAACAACCATAAAATTTATCATGTTTGAATATAGCAAGGGCCTTATTAACAATTATGCAAGGACAAAAGACATAAGCTGGGCAAGCCAAGGTATATAAGTACACTAAGTCTTTTCTTTCCTGCCTGAAGACATTTAAAAACCACAAACATTTTTGATTAGTACTAGGATTTCATACTGTTCTAACGAAAACATTTTAAAAGATATAATTCTTTTCAGGGAAACCTGATCATGTGACATAATATCATATGTGCACATGCATCTACACATGTACAGAGGTTGGATTCACTCATGGAGTATATTTTGATTAGGGAAAAAGGCAAAAACTCAAAAGACAATTTTAATAAAAGCAACTATAAATGCTTTTGATAAAGTTAAACAAAAACAGAATTTTCTGTCAGGATAGGTAGAATGATGATTTTATATAGATGATTGAGTCAGGGCCCTAATGAACATGGTTTTCAACACGTGATGCATTTAAAAAAAAAATAGAAGCCAGAGAGAAAAGTAGTTTCAAACACATATATAGTTCCTCCTTAAAAATTACACATGGTATTAAGAGTCAATGATGGAAAGAGAAATGGGACATGGCTTTAAAACGCAACTTTTCTTTATTGTACAGCTCAGAAAACTGAGCCATAGAAGGCTAACCACTTTTCCTAACGTCACATATCTCACACAGAACAAAAACCTGAACCTGAGCAGTCTAACTTGAGGGTGGCTCACTGCTAATACACTTTGCTCCTTTCCTAAGGGAAAGCTATTAAAAATTACTGATCGGTTAACACAGAACAATCTCTGTCACTGAATTTAAATGTTATAAATTTGGTCTTTTAAACCAGTAAAACTTTGAAGGTGATACAATGGCCATTTTTATCAATTCCTAAATTGAATAAAATGATTCAAACTCCTATACCTGCCCAAGAGTAAGTGGAACAGCATCCTGAGTGTGAGTACGCCCAATTTTGATGATCTGTGCAAACTCTTTGGATTTTGCATTAAGAGCATCATGTAGTTTCTGTAGTCCTGGTAACAGTACTTCATGGACCTCTACTGCAGCAGCAATGTGCATTGCTGTGGGAAAAGTATCATTGGAGCTCTGTTGGAAATTTTTCAAAAGGAACATAAAATGTTAAATCATGAGCAACAGAAAACAAATGAGTATCTCAATCTCAAAAAAGAAAAAAAAAAGAAACCTCACTAAATGATAATTTCAGAACTGGCAATATGTAATAATTACATTTAATGTGGCAAGTTAGATCACTTAAGTCAAATAAGAAGCATCCTAGTTCTCAGAACTGTATTATATACAAGTATATTGGGTGTATTACATATTATAACCAAGTACATTTAATGTGTTAAGTATTTGCTCACTAGTAAATGACAGCAAAACAAAGTAAACAACTGTATTTGATGATAGTTAATATCTCCTTTCAATTAAATAGTACATCCAATCTTCCACATGTATTTATTAAACTTCAGGAAAGTTCTATGGGGTAGGTCATTACTTTAACAATAGGAAAGTCAAGTTCTCAAAGAAATGACAATGGCTTGCCAAAATACTCAGGAACTGGTAAAATAGACCTAACCAAATAGTGTCTACTCAGTACTCTTTCCTCAACTATTGATCCTGTACTTTAAAACTATGTTTTTTAAAATTATGGAAAATAGTAAAACACAATGGTAGGATAACCATTACAATGAATACTCATGGACCTAAACTCAGCAATTATCAATATACTCAACATACTGTATGTAGTCAATCTTGTATCATCTATTACTCTACTCTATCCTCTCATCTTACTACACACACTGTATTATTCTGAAACAGATTACAGACTGCAGAATATAAAATAAATTCACATTTAAAGGTGAGTACTGAATCTGAAAAATCCTTATCCAATAAACTCATGTAAAAAGCTTTCGTTTTAATACTTTACAATATATTATACTATACCCAACACCCAGATCCTGGTTTCTAAGTATCATTTTTCAAAAAGGTTGTCCAATAGTTCTTTGGAAACGTCAGTTTCTGGGGTTAGGGCAAGGGAAATCTAAGGCAATAAGCCAGGAATATCTTACAGGGCCAGAAAGTAAGAAAAAAAATAGTGACATGATTTACAAGACGTAAGAATCAACTCAATAGGTTCCTAAACAGATAATTTAAGCAATAATATAAATATCAAAAGTACTGGATTATAAACAATCCATGAATCCAAACTGAAAGACATAATTGAATAAGTAAATAAAATGGGGAAGGATAAATTTTTCTTACCAAAAAAAACAAACTTGAATTAATAAATGTAGAAAGAAGGAAAACTGAAAATCACTTTTAAAATATCATGAGTAGTAAGTGCTGTAGGCAAGATTCATTGACGAAGGCTAAAATAAACAGGCAAAGTTTCAGGAGAAAGAAGGTATTTGCATAGTCTTGAAGTATCTCTATTAATTAATGTGGTGATTATAACACATGTACAAAATTTCTTCAATATTCCATCCTCTAGGAACTAAGCTCAAGTGTAGTGCCTGGAATGAAGGCAGGACTTAATACCTCATTTTTAACAAGTAATGTATGGAAGAGGAAAAATAGTAATTTAATGGTGGAGATTTTATTAAGAATCACCATAACCAAATAACTAAGATTAACATCAACAGTATTAATTCATGTTGCTATCTTGCACCCTGATATGATGCAATAAGAAGGGTCCTTACCTTGTATGACAGTCTTGCCCAAAGTTCATAACCTCAGTCTAATCATGAGAAAACACCAGACACACCAAAACATTCTACAAAATACTTGACTACTATTTTCAAAAGTATAAAAGGGACCACTATGGTATAAATGTCAATGTTCCCCCAAAATTCCCCTGTTGAAATGCTAAATTCCAAAGTGATGATATTATCTGAGGACTTTCTAGGTATTTTGTTATAGCAGGCTTAAGGGACCGAGGTAAAAGAATAAGAAACAAGCACAGATAAGAAAAATTGAAGGGATATGCAACTAAACGTAACATGTAGTCTGGAATGGATCCTGGAAGACAGAAAAAAAAAGGACCTTGGTGGAAAAATGGGAAACCCTAAAAATAATCTCTTAAAAAAGTCTGTTGTTTGTGAGTATTATATTTATATTAATTTCTTAGTTTTTATTAATGCATTGTGGTTATATGTTTTAATATTAAGATTAGCAGGTGAAGGGAGTAAAGAAGTTCTTTGAACTATCTTTGCATTTCTTTTAATAGAAGTCTGAAATTATTTCAAAATAAACAATTTAAAACTAGATGCGTCAATAAAAATATACAAATACAGTACAGAAGTGTTAAAAGCAATTTTTATAAAGTTTGTGACAAAGAACAGACCCCTAAAAGAAATTCAGGAAACTTTAGAAGTCTTTTCCACTAAAGAATAAAGCAAATACATTCACCTTATCAAAGACCTTACAAAAATAATCTCAGGCATACTTTTCAATTTGCAATGAAAAAAAGAAAACATACTGACCTGGCTTTTATTAACGTGGTCATTGGGATGCACAGGGTTCTTGCTGCCAAGTTCACCTCCTAACATTTCAATTGCTCTATTGCTAATGACTTCATTTACATTCATATTTGTCTGGGTTCCTGATCCAGTCTGCCATACCACAAGAGGAAAATGATCATTTAATTTACCTTCAGCTACCTGCAGGAAAAAAAAAAAATGTTAAAAATTAGCATTTTTAAAATAAGAAATAATATTCGGGGATTTTAACTAATTATGATTAAATCAGATCCATTTACAAAAAAACTATTTTAAAGATGTTTATTTATTTCCATCTGTTAAATGACTTGTTAAGGGTTCCACAGCATTTGAATGCAGTTGTCCCACAATTCTAAGCTCCTGTAACATCACTTTTCCAACCACAGACACTTTAAAAATGAAATGTTATATATTCTGAATAGTATGACAACTCACTGACTTCAACTGAAAACTGAAGCAAAGTCATTTTTCTTATTTTTCTCTAACTGCCTCCTCTAATAGAAGGCCACCTGTTAAGGCAGACAAATAGTCTTTAGATACATTTATTGTTAAGAAGGAATATCCAACAGATGTTACCACCAGAGTCAGCAGGATAACGAATTAGGGACTTGAAAATGTGAGTTCACTAATAGCTACTTCATTGCACAGATGTCCAATGATTAGCAACTGCCAAATGTAGAAACAAGCACTGCCCAGATTTGCCCCTATTTTTGTCATATTTTTATACTCTCAGCTTATGTGTTAGTCTTTGAATTATAAGCTTCCTAAAAGAGTGGGTTCTGAAATGATTTTAGCTTAAAAAGTCAGAATGCACTTGACAAATCTACACTGAACAACTGGTTCATTTTTAAATAAAACTGTTTCTATCTAGTTATATAAAAATAGGTGATTAGTGCAGATAATTCTGAGAACCGAGGAAAGAATAATAGTCATTTTAGTTCTATCCTACAGAAATAATGGCTATTAGCTTGTTGGCATCTGCTTCCAATGTCTACCTCCCACAATGGGTACATGTGCATATAGTTGGCCCTCAGTATTTGTGGGATTGTGCTATATTACAATAGCACAGAATAAAAATATTTGGAAAAAAAACAAAGAAAGAAAATTATATTTGTACCAAACATTTATAGACTTTTTTGTTTGTCATTCTCTAAACAATACAGTGTAAAAATAGCATTTACATAGTATTTACGTATAACAGAGATGATTTAAAGTGTATGGGAGGATGTGGCTAGGTTATATATCTGACTTCACCATATGTGAAGGATTATAAAAATAATTTCACAAAATTTCCTATTTCTCAAAAAGATTTGTTCTATGCCAATCTTTAAAGAATTAATTTTCTATGATTCATAATATAACAATATAAATGCAATTTACATAAGCAGCTGTTATGGTTAGACACATCCAATTTATTTTTATTATTACATAGCACTATAATGAAAAACACTGTTACCTTCTAATTATTTCCTTAAGACAATGTTATTAGTAGAGTAGTGAAATTATATTCTTGATATGCATTATCAAATAATCAATTAGTTTTAAAAGGAATCATTTATTCATGAGATAAGAAATCAAATATAAAGCTTACTGTCTTTTCAAAACATTTTCTTTCCTTTTTTTTTTTTTTTTTTTGCAGTCAGTGAGGATTTAACCCAGGGGTACTCTACCACTGAGCTACATCCCCAGGTCCTTTTTAACTTTTTATTTTGAGTCTCACTCAGTTGCCCAGGCTGGCCTTGGGAACTTTCATTCTGCTGCCACAGACTTCCAAATAGCTGGGATTACAGGCACCCAACATAAAGTCAAGAAGCTTAAAGGACATAAAATAATCCAGAAATTCTGCCACAATATAGTATTTTAAGCACCATATTAATATCCTCACCAAACAACAATGCAGCCATCTTATCTGGAAATTCATTAACTCAAGAATTCAGTGCCTTAATTTGCTGCTAAGTAGATGGAACTAAGTGAAATAGGCCAATTCCAAAAACCCAAAGGCCGAATGTTCTCTCTGATATGTGGATGCTAATACACAATAAGGGAGGAGGGAGGAGGGAAGAACAGAAGTTCTTTGGAGTAGACAAAGGGGAATGAAAAGAAGGGAGAGGGGATGGGAACAGAAGAGAAAGTAGAATGAACTTTGCTATGTTCATATATGAACACGACCAGTGAACCTCCACATCATGTATAAACACAAGAATGGGATCCTAATTAAGATAATTTCTACTCCATGTGTATATGTCAAAATATACTTCCACTGTCATGTGTATCAAAAAAGAATAAAAAAGGGGAAAAAAATTTAAAAAGGATTCAGTGCCCTTTCCTATTAGCAGGGTTTATCAATACCAATGGAAGACACAAGTCCCATGCCATTAAGCCAATATAGTTATCACCTCCTACCTCATCTGCTGCCTTCATTATTGCATTAGCAATCTTTGGATCAAGACCGTAATCCTGATTTACTTCAGCAGCGGCTCGCTTCAAGATGCCAAAAGCTTTGATAACTGGGATCTAAAATATTAATCAGAAAAATACTTCAAATTTGCAATTTTAGGTAAGCACGAACATTATTTTATGTAGTTGCAAAACTGTACCTAAAACAGTAACTTAATTAACACAATGATCCTCAAATGTTTAGAACAGAGAAAGATTACAGATAAATACATAATGAACCAAAAGAACTAAACAAAAGCAAATATATTGAGTCTTCACATATGTGTATGTCTCACATACCCATACACATGCACATTCATATTCACATATAAACTATTCATTTTAGTTTTTTATATGTATACACTACAATTCTTATTTATTTCACATACTATGCATTCAAAACAAATAGTATTCACTCATTTCCCAGCAAGAGCCATTATTTTTTCTTGCAAAATATGAAATATGATGCCACAGTATTATCACTATTGAGATAACCAGTTGCTGAATGGCTATCATCTTACCCCAAAACCAATAAACAACATAGTCTAGTTAGTGAAGATGTGACAGTCAGTAAGTCACTAGAAATTTCTCTCATATTTTTGTTTTTAAACCCAGGATTCTCTAGACTTTAAAACACATATGGATATATAAATCAGATATATAAATATCTCTATATATCAGATACATAAATATGTATCTTTATACTTTCATTTTTTAGTATGCAAATCTTTTCATTTCTTTCTTTTACTATTTTTTCCACTGGGGATTGAACCCAGGGGTGCTTAACCACTGGGCCACATCCCTAGCCCTCTTTTGCATTTTATTTAAAGACAGGGTCTCACTGAGTTGCTAAGTGCCTCGATAAATTGCTGAGGCTGGCTTTGAACTCTTGATCCTCCTGCCTCAACCTCATTAGTCACTGGGATTACAGGGGTATACCACTGCATCTGTCCAAGTCTTTTCATTTTCTAATACAAATTACTTCAGCAAACTTGAAAAGGATAAATTGAATAAATTTAGATGGGATTTCAATGAAAAAACTTGATTTCTGTCAGAGAATTGACCTATGAATTCTTACCAAAATTAGTAACATAGACTGTGGCACAGATCCCAAGTCAAGTTTGAAAGAACAGAAGGGAGAAAAGGAAGTGAGGAAGAGAACAATGAATTTATAAAACTATAGTTTTATAAATCTATAGTCCTTGATAGAGAATCAATGTGGAAAAAACAAAGAAAAGTAAAGAATAAGATATATTAAACATATACACCTGAACCACAGTGATTATAAGCTGAGAAGCAAACAGAAAAAATAAACAATTTTATTTTGAATTATAAATAACTAAAATTAAAACATGTTTTACTCAAACAAAATGGAGACAAATGGCTAACAACTGATTAGAAACTTAAAACATTTAAACATGAACAAACAACGTGTCAAATCACCACCTAATTATAACCAAATGCCAAATAACACTGACTATGTGAATGGACAGATTGACCCTAGTGTTAATGGACTCATAAAAATAAGATAAGGTTATAAGTTTTACTAAATACAATAAGATAAATTAGCACAGTACATCACGGGGGAGAAAAGAAGAATCATGAAAATCTACTCACATTAGAAATTCATAATCTCATTACCTCTGGGCCTTTCTACTAAGATCAAGTATAAAATCAATAATCTTTTTTGGGTTTGTTTTCCTCTTAGACCTCAAGTATAAAGAGATGGGTTTAATCATACTATTAAGTTCAGGATACACAGAGTCTAACATTTAATAAAGTTCAGGAAATTAATATAGATGAGGTCATATGTGACTAAATTGATTCCCCAGGCAACAATCCCACAGACATATAATCTGAATGTCTGCCCTGTCTTCTAGAGTAAAAGCAGCAAACAATGTACCCTTAAAACCACACAACTTGCTGATTAAAGCAGGATAATAAAAAAATCCCAGGTGTTGAATTATACAGGAATATTTCAGGGTTAGTTTCTATCTTTGCTACTCAAACACGGAGCCTGACCCTATTACTTCATCACAAAACAGGCTATCCATGGCAATGATAAAAAAATTTCTTCAAAGATTTAGTCCCCTGTCACAAAATTCTAAAACCAAGTCAAGATTTGGTCTTGAAGGCTTAGTCATGAGTTAAAACATGGAAGTTAAAATTATTCAGGATAAAAAGTAGATTCAGAAGATAACTGGTAAACAATAGCTCACCGGATGAAGCCTGCTACTTCTAGGCTTACTAACCTATCCTGCAATCCTGCATTGACTATTTTTCATACTCCGGTTGGACTCCATTAGGATATGTAATATATTTCATCAACTCTTTTCACACGTTAAAATCTCTGAAATCAAGATGCATCTCATAATCAGTGACATATCACAACTTTCGCTTTTTCTTTTTTAGTGGTATAGCTGGTCCATCTTCTATTTGATGGCATCTCACATTTAATGAAATGTATTAGGAAGTTTTTTAATCATTTAATCATTTGGGTGGCATTGAACAAGTTCGTATTATCTATTAGCTGGAAATTGATGAGTAGTAATGTTTTAGGGTAAGTGTGTAGTGGACACTTTTCTGAGAACAAAAATCAAGACACAAAGTAAAAAATTAAAGAAAAACCCTAGTTTTACATCAGTAAAATGAAAAAAGAAATTGAATATTCAAATAAAAATTGTTTGCAAACTGTAAAATTCTAGCAAAAATCTATAAACATCCAGTAAAAATAAAAAGATAATCATTTAGTTCTATCAAGAATTTAAAATATTCAAAGTCATGGCTAAAAAATAATAGCATATTAAAACTTCAAAAAGTTATCTGTCATTTTAATGAAAGAAAACAAGTTTTTATTCATGAAGCCAGTTTTCTTAATAAACCTAAATTTAACTGTGTAAAATATTTATTTTTGAGGTAGAGTGATCCATTTGAATATAGCCCCTAGTTCATCTAAAATAAGCCAACATTTTCACAAAAGCCACTTACTGGCATGCGTTCTGTCACACCTCCAATCTTAAAGTTCATTGTAGATCTCACAGTCTGGGCGCCATAATATTTATCATTTGGGACTTTCAGTTCACCAAAGGTATCATATTCAATTCGGAAGGAATTTTGGCTTGCCTAAAGACAAGGAGAAGATGCTGTTACAACCTGAAAGAAACCCAGTATCAAAAGCAATAGCATCTTATGAGCTATAAGGAAAAAGAATAGAAGTAGCACATAATTTTGACCATAAATTTTGTTTTTATTCTCATTCCGCTCCCTGCTTTTAGATCTTTCCTTGAGAAATTGATAAAGTATTAATGCAGATGTTAAGGACAGACTACAGAATTCAAATACTATGCAGATGACAAATACAAGAAAAATATTTGAACTACAGCAGTAATCTTTTCCACTTAGCAGTGTGCCTACTGTGTACTGGTCAAGATTGGGCTAATTCGAACCTAATCTAATTTAATGTTCGTTTCACTGGAACTTTTGCAGAATAACAGTTTGAAATTTGTAAACATATTTTTAAAAAGCTCAGATATGGTCTACAAACACTATGTATGAGCATAGTATAACAAATAGTTCAGACCTTGCAATCAGACAGCTCACCACTTAGTAGCTGTGTCACCTTCTCCAAGTCAGCTTTTCTCATTTATAAATCATAATAAATGCACACACAAGGGGAGATGAGCTATGTCAGTTCAATTAGGTGGACATCATTATACACCAACTTGTCTCCCACCCTGTAAACCATATGCACAAATATAAATATTTTACACTGCAGTCTTTGTTTTGGATACTATAGGCAGAAATCTTTGTATGTTAAAAGATACTTTGAAACAATAACATTAGCAATGACAACAGCACCAACCAAGAAAACTGAGGTCCTTCTTTCTCTTCATTATCTTGTTAAAGAAGAGCACCAAAAGGCTGGCTCTAGAGAAGGTAAACTGGTTTTCATCATTGGTTTGTGAAATCTAGTTTGATTTCTTAAATTTATATCATCACTTTTTTTGTGTTCAAAATTATATTTTCATCATAAAACAGACATTGTCCCCTAAAAACAGGTTATTATGATAAAACTCAGAACCATTCATAGTTACTCAGAAAGATTTAGGTGAATGAGTTTCAGTTCTGTTCTTCAGTTTAAACCTTTGTGTAATTACAAATCAAGAAATAATAGTCTCAATCATATCTTAGGATTTTGACACCAATCAATCATTAAGAAAGTACAGAATTTGGAAAGCAGTATGGAGATTTCTTGGAAAGCTGGGAATGGAGCCACCATTTGACCCAGCTATTCCCCTTCTTGGTCTATTCCCTAAAGACCTAAAAAGAGCATGCTACAGGGACACTGCTACATCGATCATAGCAGCACAGTTCACAATAGCAAGACTGTGGAACCAACCTAGATGCCCTTCAATAGACGAATGGATAAAAAAAATGTGGCATTTATACACAATGGAGTATTACTCTGCATTAAAAAATGACAAAATCATAGAATTTACAGGGAAATGGATGGCATTAGAGCAGATTATGCTAAGTGAAGCTAGCCAATCCCTAAAAAACAAATGCCAAATGTCTTCTTTGATATAAGGAGAGTAACTAAGATCAGAGTAGGGACGAAGAGCAGGAGAAGAAGATTAACATTTAACAGGGATGAGAGGTGGGAGGGAAAGGGAGAGAGAAGGGAAATTGCATGGTAATGGAAGGAGACCCTCAGGGTTATACAGTGGAGGGGGTAGAGAGAGAGGAGGGGAGGGGAGGGGAGGGGAGAGGTGGGGAGGGGGGAGGGTGGAGGATGGGAAAGGCAGCGGAGCACAACAGACACTAGTATGGCAATATGTAAATCAATGGATGTGTAACTGATGTGATTCTGCAATCTGTGTATGGGGTGAAGGTGGGAGTTCATAACCCACTTGAATCAAAGTGTGGAATATGATATGTCAAGAAATTTGTAATGTTTTGAACAACCCACAATAAAAAATTAAAAAAAAAAAAAAAAAAAGAAAGTACAGAAGTCATTTGTGGCTGAAATCCCAATCTCAGCAAACACTTCAAAAAATACACTTCTTTATAATAATTTTAAAATCCCAAATATGCAAAAAGAACAAACACTGGGTCCAGAGAAGTGGCTCAGTGGTAGAATGCTTGCCCAACAATGCACAAAGCCCAGCACCACAAAGTTTGCAGTAGCTTAGTTAGCTAGTAACAAACTATCCTGAAAACCAAAGAGTACTCTGTATTTAACCCAAGAGAATATATAGGTTGTACAAACAGGTAAGACAGAAACAGAAGCAGTGCTGCAAAACATTATTGAGGCTATGTATAACAAACCTAAAAAGAGGGTTGAATCCAATGTATAACAGAAAGATAGAGTGTGTCTTACAAAAATGATGCCTGTATGGATATATGTTTCCTGGGGTATGACTACTCTAACTGTATTTCAATGATCTGAATATGTTATTTTGAAAGGTAGAAGAACCTCCTGAAGGGAACAGCAGGATGTATGTGATATTCCACTTAAGAAACCACTGGTTCACACTAAGAAAATTAGAAAGATGAGATCATTTATATTCTATCAGAAAGTTGCACTAAGTACCAGGAATTAGCAAAAACCGTCAGAGGAGGTGATACCTATGTGGGTGATACCTAGAATCTGTTAGATAAGCACACATATAAATAGAGGAACACTGAACTTGGTTAAGGTAATTACAAAGTTTCTTCAAACATTTTTTTTTTAATGAAGAAAAAAACCTTTATATCATGATTCAGTATATAAACATATATGCACACAAACCTGAAATAAAAATTCCATGAAACAATTTATACCATGTACTCTTATTCTATCTTTTGTTACTCTATTAAAAAAATAAATAAAACCAATGCTGGGCTGGGGATGTGGCTCAAGTGTTAGCGCGCTCGCCTGGCATGCATGCGGCCCGGGTTCGGTCCTTAGCACCACAAACAAACAAAGATGTTGTGTCTGCCGAAAACTAAAAAAAAAATAAATATTAAAAAATTTTTTTTCTCTCTCTCAAAAAAAAAAACAAAACAAAAAAACCCAATGCTGGTTATTCACTCCCTATATTGATTTCACAAATTCCCGAGCTGACCTCAGGTTTGAAAAACACTTGTATGTTTTCAAAATCTTCTCATATTGTCACATGTATAACCTGTTCCCAGTGGCCTGGGACTTAGAGAAAATTATCAACAATGAATGTCAATTCTAAAAATGTTTTTAGTTCACACAATATGAGCATTTTGGTCTTTTTGGAAACTGTCTTCATATGCCACAATTTAGAGAGCAGAATTTCAAGGAAAAGGCAGCTGCTTTAAGAATTAATGCCATGATTTTAAGAATTAAACCAGTAAGGACAGGGCAAGCATAAAGGTGGGAATTTCCATTTGTTTCAGGGACATCCCTATTTATTTATATAAAACTACTTCCCTCCTGGGGAATGAGTGAGTGATGTGTCCAGCATTCACCACAATAGGATTGCTCTGCAGCCTAGAAATACCAAGTATTTGTTAACAGCCACTAACCCCAGTGACCTCAGGTTCTCCTCTCCAAATCTGCATGATAGGCTAAACAGAAAGGTCAGCCAAAAAATACAGACCCCTAGGGCCTGTAAGATATCCCTACGCAAATTCATGGATAAAATTTAACTAAACCATGGTTATTTCATGAAAACAATGTAAAATGATTTTCAAGCTGGGTTTGGTGGCACTCACCTATAATCCCAGTGCCTTGGGAGACTGAGGCAGGAGGATCACAAGTTCAAAGCCAGCCTCAGCAACTAAGCAAGACTCTGTCTCAAAATAAATATTAAAAAGGGCTGAAGATATGACTCAGTGGTTGGTTAAACACCTCTAGGCTCAATTCCCAGTACAAAAAAAAAAAAAAAAAAAAAAAGAGGTGCGATTTATTCCTCATGCAAAAGGACTTAGTAGATAAAAACTAATTTCATTGTGTTGTTTTCAGATTCTTTGTGAAAGACTGTTTGGTCTTAAAACATAGAAGTCTCAAAATAGGCAAATATACAGTAAGTGGTTTATTGATATTACATGGTAATACAAAATATTTATCTTTCAGACTTTATGGCCATCCTGAAAAATCATCAACGAAATGACCTTCAAAAAAATGGAGAACTTCCTCATCCACAAAGTAAGATCACAGCTGGTCTCCCTATTAAATACTCTCTCAAGACCTTTTTTCTCCTTTGTAGTATTAGAACTCTGGGGGAAAGAAATCTATCCCCATTACCACCCTAAAAGCAAGGTAGTGCTATTTTTGACACCTACTCTAAAAGGATATTCATAAGGTCTCCTGCTTCCTTTACATAAATTAAATAGTTAAGAAATGAATTTTTAAAAATTTAAAGATTCTAAAATGCACTAAAATTACTACAGCAGGTAGTTCCAGGAATACAAAAGCATCCTAGACTTTGTAGTTTTGGGTATAGTGATTCCATTGAAGCATCTTCCAGTTTATTGTCCAAGAAATATCTTGGCCCTAGATGAAGCATATTTAATGAATACTCACTACATGGTATTTTCCCATGTACAATCTTGCTGAATAGCTGTAATTACCTCAATTTTGTATACCTGTGGAAATAAGTGCAAAGACAATTTGCCCCAAGTCTTAACTTTTTGAGTAGTAGAGGATTTGTAATCACATCTGGGATTGCAAAGCACATGCTATCCTTTGGTGTAGTAAAGAACTGTACTCTTCTTAAAGCATTATTAATTTCTGGAACCTCCTAAATTATAATTAAATTCTGGAACTTTTCCTAGCCAAACAAAACAAAAAAACCCAAACACGCACACACTCACGAATTTAATGTTTTTTAAAGGCTGAATTACTTCTAAGGTGACATTGTAACGATCAAAGAGCTCGTTAAAGTAAGCATGTCATACTTTGAACTTGGAACTTTTAAATTCCTTAGCTGCCTTTCTAAATCAAAAGTACTGATTCAGCTATAGTGAGGTCCTATCCCATCTCCTCAAACATGCTGTTCACGGATTTCTGGGTTTTACAAACATAATGGTTTCGGGAAACCTTATTAGCCTACAAATTTAACAATCGCAAGAGAAATATAATTTTAAGTTCCTAAGACTTCTACTCCTTTGGAGGGCCTGAGAGCAGTCCAAAGCACCCTTGCGGACCAAGAGGCCAAAGGATGAGCACAGAGCCAGAGCTAGCCCTCTCCCCGCATCCTCCTCCTAGCCCAGCATGGTCCACGAGGTAGCGCCGGGTCGGGACCCAGGCAAAAATAGAGGGAAAGCAGCAAAGGCGACTGAGGCGTGGTACCCCCAAACGAGCGTGGGCTCGCCCGTTGGAGTTGAGGGTAAAAGCCACGCTGGACCGGCAGAACCTCACCGCCAGGTCCCCGGGCCCTCGGGGGAAAGTTCCTTCCCCGCGCTGAAAAAGCGTCAGAGTGGGAGGCGGCCACGCTGGCGCGGGCGCAGAACCGAGCTTCCCGAGGCAACCCTCCCGCCAGCCCGCGGGCGTCCAGGCCGACTACAGCGCTGACTGAAGGTCACCGCTGCAAGGCCGACCCACGGGCCGCCTGCGCTCACCATTCGAGCGGCGTTCAGGGGCCGGAGTGGGAGGACGGCCACGCCACCCAAGCCAGAAGCTAAGGCAGCAGCTGGGTCCCGCAGGAAGCGACTAGACAGCGCGAGGAGCCGCAGGGTTCGATACATGGTTGCCGCCAGAGCGTGGGCGGAATTTCTGTGCGTCTGTGGCCACGCCTCCGCGCCTGCTGTCAGAGCCCAGTCTGCCCTCAGTCCTATCCAATCAGCAGCCTGAAGCCGAGTTGGTGGGGCGGGACTAATCGTGAATGGCCAGGACCGAGTGAGGAGGCGGGTTAACTTCCTTAGGGTTGTAGTGCAGATTTTTAAGCGTTTGGGTTTATGGGAGCTTAGTGAGGGAGGAATTATGGGAAATGTGGTTCAGATGATTCTTTCAGCCAATTTGGTGGCTACGTGTGGCTGATAGAAGGCGAGAATTTTAGCTGATGAATCAGTTAATGTTTGGTTGATGCAATATCCTAGAAAGAAATATTTATTATTTTATTTATCGTCTATTCATTTATGACATGTTCTTCCTTTTGAAATTCATTTTCTATCCTTTCAGAACATATCTTCCTAACAGAAACTTTGGGAAAGTGCAGCACAATGTAGAGAATGAAATAACAATTATTCATAATCTCACCATTGAAAGTTCTCAATTTTTTAAAACTTTTCAATTTGGAGTCTCTACAGTTTCCCTTCTCTTAACGTGCAACTCTCAGAACTCTTTTTAAAGGTAGGATGGAAAATATCCACAATCACAGATTGGGCTTGGATTTTTTTGTTTGTTTGTTTGTTTTGTTTTGTATTTAGGTTCTCTATTTTTTGACTAATGTATACATCTGCAAATTAAGAAAGACATTGTTTTAGTCCCCAGGCACCCTGGACTACTCCTGTAATCTCAGCAGCTCCTGAGGCTGAGACAAGAGGATCATGAGTTCAAAGTCAGCCTCACTAGAAAGCGAAGTGCTAAGCAACTCAGTGAGCCCTGTCTCTAAATAAAATACAAAATAGGACTGGGGATGTGACTCAGTGGTCTAGTGCCCCTGAGTTTAATCCATGGTACAAAAAAAAAAAAAAAAATAGCACATATTGTTTTAACATAATAGATTGTGTCAAGAACTGAAATAAAATTACATCTAAATCACAATTTTATCTCTTCTCCTATTGCTTGGAACCAGATGTTGGTTAAAAAAGAAAAAGAACCATTGGATGATGTCCAGACTCCAAAAGTCTGAAATCTGCAAAACCAAGTTTATCAGTCAGTGACTTCTGTCAAAGTTCTGGGTAACATTGTTTATATAATTTTGTGACTTAAGAATTTGACTTTCATATTTAAAATATAAAAATATGGGGCTGGGGATGTGGCTCAAGCAGTAACGCGCTGGCCTGGCATCTCAGGGCGCGGGGTTCAATCCTCAGCACCACATAAAATAAAATAAAGATGTTGTGTCCACCAAAAACTGAAAAATAAATATTTAAAAATCTCTCTCTCTATTCTCTCTCTCTATCTTAAAACAAAAAATTAAAATATAAAAATATAAATAAGAGACTGTAATAATTGAGTTACAATCAAAACACTCCCTAGAACCTATATAAATTCTTTATCTTTTTATCTCTTCCCTCTGTCAACTAATGATTTGAGAAATCACTAGAATATTTAATGAGGGTGAAACTAAGAATTATTTAGTTGTTAAAAGTTCAGAATTTAAAAATTGGAATTATAAAGAACAGTGTTAGCAAACACTGAGCCACTTAACCCAAATGTTTATATTTTCTACCATTAAAAGGCAAACAACACTTGCAAATTAATTGTGAAATGATATTATCTTTTTCGTTGGTTTGACATAAAGTCACAGGAAAAAAATTACTATCAACTACTGTCATTTCCTAGGAAATGCTAATATTTTGGCTTAATTGTTTCATACCTTTGTAAAATAAAACATTACTAGTAATGGAACCATATTTTCTTTCCCATTTTTCCAGTAGCTCTCATTATTTTGACATGCATCCTTGCAGTTCACCTGTGTATTTTAAGTTTCACTTACTGGTATACAAAAAAAAAATGTTTTTAAATTTTTACTTTAAAGTTTTACTGTTCTGTAAGTGAATTCTATGTTTTTTTAGATGTAAGATGGAATCTCACTATGTTGAACATACTGACCTCAAACTAGAAATCCTCCTGCCTCAACTTCATGAGTAGCTAGGATCAAAGGCATAAGCCACCACACCTGGCTCCATGATCTTCTTAATTTAATCATGTTTTATTGTGTGGATATTAAATGTTTTATTTATTAGTTTCTTAATGAAGGACATTTTTTTGCTATTATACACAATGCTTTAATGAACATAAATTTATGTTTTTTTCATAGACCACTTCTCTCTTCATTGGGTAATCTCTCTCTTTATTCCTATTGTTTCTATTGTTAAATTCTTCTTTAGATATTGATATTTCTATACTAGTTTTATATTGCTTAATTTTTGCCTGATGAACAGTGCCTGTCTTTATGCTAATGAACTGATGATACCAAACTTATTTTTCAAGCCTAGACTCCTCCTCTTAGCTCCAGAGTCACATATCCAATTGTATACTTAATAGCTCTATTTAGTTATCTAACTCAATACTCAGATTTCAATTATCCCGAATAATAAATCTTGATTGGCACCTCTTCCTCAGAAGAGGTGACACACACTTGTAATCCCAGTCGTCTTGGAGCCTGAGGCAGGGAGGATTTCGAGTTCAAAGCCAGCTTTAGCAAAAGCCAGGTGCTAAGCAACTCAGACCCTGTCTCTAAATAAAATTCAAAATAGGGCTGAGGATGTGGCTCAGTGGTCAAGTGCCCCTGAGTTCAAAACCCTGGTACCAAAAAAAAAATCTTATGAATCTTTCTTGATTTTTGAACACTGACCCCATTTCCCAAATACATACATATACTATGTGAATTTTACCAACAAATCCTGGCTATTTTACCTCAAAATTATATCCTTAGTCCATCCACTTTCTTCTCTGATTACTCTCACTGATTCCTATCTGTTAATCAAATAGCCAGGTAGTTTAATACATTAGTAAACATAAAAAAGAAGTAAGATATTTAGACAATGGTGGAGGGGCTGCTTCTTTAAGATAAGGTCAAAACATTGCATTTGAGCTAAGATCTAAAGGATGAGAGCCAGCCCAATAAAGATAAAAGAGCATTCTTGGCTGAGGCTACAAGTATAAAGAACCTGGTCAACTGAATAAACAATTATTGAGCAAGCCAAGTTCATCAGTGAGATGATATTCTGTCACTGTCAACAGTATGAAAATGACGAAAACAAGAGTAAACACTATGAATCCTCTACTAAATTGCATTTTTTGTATGTTTTTATCATTCCCAGTAAGGTTGATTTGTTAAATGTATAAATATATGTATACAGACATGGAAGAATTCAGTGACTGATGTAAAGTAAGTTCCTCTTGGAATCATTCTGTTGTTATAAAGCACCTGTTTTAGGAATTAACAAATTACTGAATTCCAATTAAGACAACTTGTTTGCTGCTATTGTCACAGATTACCCTGTATATTCCTAACTTGTCCTACAGCCTCAAGTTCTTCAGTCTCAGAGGATGGGAGAAAACTAAATGGTCAGTTCTGCTCCCCCCACCCCAAGAAGTCCTATAAAGAAAGGCAGAGTGGGGCTGGGGCTATAGCTCAGTGGTAGAGTGCCTGCCTTGCACATGTGAGGCACTGGGTTTGATCCTCAGCGCCACATAAAAATAAATAAATAAATAAAGATATTGTGTCCACCTATAACTAAAAAAAAAAGGGGGGGTAGTGGTGATCTTGACCTTCTGAGGTTCTTCCACTGTAATGCTTCCTGCATGACTTTTTAGAAAGAAGAGAGGACTAAATAGCCGGGGTCACCTTGTAACTTCATAATCATTAAACTTTGTTCAAACTTTTGCTGCCTTTTCTCTTAGCAAGTACTTCATGTTATCTTTCAGTTTCTGAAAGTCCTCAACTGTGTTCCACCCAGATTTGTTTTCTCTTGCCTAACAACATACAAAAAGTTAATTATTTCTTCTTCTTCCAACCCATAGAACATCAACTCTAATGATTACATGTTCTACTTTATCAATTCAAACTTCATTTAAGAATTTTTTTTTTCAGTTCTGGGGCTCGAACCCAGGGCCTCATGCATTCCAGGATAGTGCTCTATCACTGAGCCATATCCCAGTCCTCATTTAGGTTTGAATTATCAAAAACAAACAGAAAACAAGATGAGATTTGAAAATTGTTACCTCTGGAAAATAGTCATGTGTTACTGACTGGGAAAAATGAGACATAATAACACAAAATATTTTTATCCATTCCAAGAGCAAACTTTAGTTCTTGTCTCAAAAATAGCCAGGACTTAGTACCAAAGTGACAGTCATTATCTATCAGCAGATTGTTTACAAAGTAGCTATATAGAATTGTATGATTCATTATAAATCTCTTTTATCTCAAGTATTTTCTAGATATGATATGATGTTTTGGCCAATAAGTAGTCTCAAATGGGCCATAAAGATTCCAAAGGAACAACTATTTCAGAGACAGATAAATTTCAGTCATATTCCTCACTGAATCACCCATAGGCATATGGCAAAAACAAAAATAAATCATTTCTAAAGCTATATACCAGTGTCTTAAGCTTCAAAGTACCTACAGGGTTTTTTTTTCTTTTTAAAAAAAACATGTTTTTTAAAAGATTCATTTAGACAAGAAAATGTTTTTTTGAGCACTGCACTTAAAATACTGACATGGAAAGTAAATAACATGAGTATCTACAAGAAGATAAATAACCATCAAACAAACCCACTATAGGAATTCTCAGACACAGATCATAAGGCAATCATGTTTTTTATTTTAAGTAACAAACCACAAGATTGAGAATATTAGCAAGGATACAGAAAACTAAAAGCAATTTAGTATTTATAAAAAAGAACCAAATAAAAATACCAGGATTAAAATTTCTAAAAATCAAAATGAAGAACTGGGTTGGGGATGTAGCTCCATGGTAGAGCACTTGCCCTTCAGGTGAGAGGCCCTGAGTTTGATCCCCAGCACAGAGAGAAAAACAAAACACAACCAAAAAATCAATATATGAGTTTGTCAGCTAATAAGACACAGGAGAAAAGTGAATTGGTATATTAAGCAATACATTAAAAGAAACCAGCCATAATGAAGTGCAAAAGAACAAAGGATAAAAATATGATAAAAGAAAAAGATATATGGAACATCGAAGAATATTTCAAAAGGTGGTGGCTGAGAGTATTCTAGCACTATTGAAAGAAACTGATCCATGTTTTAAAAAACCGACTGATTCTCTAATCAGATTCATATAAAGAAATCTTTACCTAGATACATCTTAGTGAAACTACAGAAAACCAAAGACTCAAGTTCAAAGATAAAGATAATAGACTTGATTTTAAAATATTTTATTTTAAAGCTATCATAATTAGGCTGTGGAATAGGCATTGATTTAGGTTAAGTATAGATTAGGTGGAATGAAATAGAATAGAAACCTAGAACCAGACTTACACATATATGAACACCCTACCTACAATAAAGGTATTTGTGAGAAGAGGGAAGCCTTTCATTTAGTAGTACTGGGAATATTGGGTATTCATTTAGACAAGAAAATAAAATTTTGGCTTGTATATCACAGCATGCACAAATACTAACTCCATGTTGATTATGGACCTAAAATGAAATGTAAATTAAAAATCTCTTAGAAAGACAATATGGAAGAATATCTTCATGACCTCAAGACTATAAAAAAATGTAAAACATGACATTAAAAACTATCACACAAAGGAAAAGGCTGATAAACTTGAATATGTTTAAATTAAGGGTATCTTTCAATCAAAAGACCCTGCTGAGAAGGCAAAAAGGCAAAACATAGCACACAAGAAATTATTTGCAACATATATAAACAATAAATCTCATATCCAATGAGAATTTTTCAAAGACATCCTCCCACCAAAAAATGAGTACTAAACACAAAAGAAGAAAGCCATTTTTTTTAAAAAGTTCACAGGAGTTCAATTTCATTGATTATCAACTTTATTAATTATTATTGCAAATTAAAAGGAGCATGAGATACAGTCCACACCAACTAGACTATCCAAAACTAAAAATTCCAATAGTACACATGTTGGTGTAATGTAGCAGAAGGAAAACTTCTAAACACCTTGTCAAGTAAAAATTAGTACACTACTTTGGAATTTAACATTGGTAAATTTGGAAGATTAAAAAAATGCATAACAAGCATATGAATCCCAAGGAGATTATATATATATATATATATATATATATATATATATATATATATATATATATATATACACACACACACACACATACACACATACAACAGCATTATTTGTGATATTAAAATTGAAAACATATAAGAATCCATCAACTATAGAATGGAAAAGTAGTATACAACAGTGAAGATGAATGAACTAGAGCTACTTGTAACAATACAGATGGATTATTAGAAGCATAGTATTCAAAAAAAGAAGCAAGTTGCAAAAAATAAAAATCCAGTATGAGCTTATTTATAGCAAAGTTTTTTTTAAAAGGCAAAACTAAACTATTTTAGGGATTAATGCATGCCACTACAATTATAAATAATAGTAAAGAAGCAATAAAGTAGGAATACTGATAACTTCTATGAACTAAGAATGATCAGCAATGGACTTGTAGACTTCTGGGATTTGGGTGATATTCTTTCTGGACTGGAAAAGTAGTTACATAGGTGCTTGCTTGACAGAAAGTTATTACTCTTTACATTTGTGCTTTATGTACCTTTTGTGCTAGAGTCTATAATTTTTAAAAGCTTTTAAAAAGAGTATTTTCTATATACTTGAATTGTATGTTGTAAATTGAAAAAATAGAATGGGAAAAAGGTCTTAATTTTGCTACTCATTATATTTTTAAAAGAAAGGAGGGAAGAAAATGAGGGGTAGAGTAAGAGCAAGTGAGAAAGAAGCAAGAAAGAAAAGAAAAGACAGAGAAGGGAGAGATAAAATAAGCTTGTAGAAGAGTAGGGAAAATCCACACACATAAACCACTGCCCATTGGTTGTCTCTGGGCAGGGAAAGTAGGCTGCCAAAGAGACGGTGTTAGAAGAATTACTTTTTCACTGTATATCTTTTTTGGCCTTGATTTTCGTACCGTGTAAACATATTACCTATTCAAAATTAAAAAAAAAAAATTAAAATACCTAACAAAAAAATTTGCCAGTAATTTTCACCATACGTATCCACAAGGGGTCACTATTGAATGAATTTTAGGTCCTACAGAAGAAAAAATCATTTTGAATTTTTTGTACTCTCATCAAGAAGTGAGAAAGCATCTTCATTTATGTTCTTAATTCATATAACATCACGTTCCAGAAAAAATTGCATCTTGCAAATATGCAAAAATAAATAAATAAATAATATACATTTCACCTGAGGTGAAAAGCACAAAAGACTAGGTAGATTATAAGGTGTGAAGAACTAAAGTATGACAATTACATAACTAAAAATCTTGTACAGGAATATATTAATTCCTGAAAAAATTTTCCCTGTTAGCTCCTGCTAAAGAATCCGTAGTTCCCTTTAAGTGAAATTACTGGTAAGTCTTCGTTATAAGAATAATTCATGGATAAATTAAAAAACCGTGCCATCTTATTTTTTTTCTTTTAAAAAAATCTGTGCTAGTTATACATGACAGTAGAATGCATTTTGACATATAGATGGAGTATAACTTCTCATTCTTCTGTTTGTACATGATGCAGAGTTACAGCAGTCATGTACTGTGTCATCTTAAATACAACATGTTTAGAGGCTTCAGATGAGGGAAGTTCCATTCATAGTTAATTATGAATGAAAATGAAACTAACAAATGCATAGAAAAAGGGGAAGAACACAAGACTGTTTTTAAAACCCCGTGTCTTATACATAAGATAGTGTCTTCACTTTGCCAGATTTTTCAAAATTTGGTTATTGCAACAAATCCTGCTTTTTCTCAAAGTTAGGTTGATTGGACTTTGGCTACTGATGGGTTAAGTGCTAGCAAGGGACCTTAGCCCTGACCAAACATTTTGGTTGGTTCACAGAGAACTGGGATTTCAGCAGTATAAAGACCAAGAAAAATCAGTGTATAGGACAGAGCTCCCTCAGTGACAGAAGCAACAATTGTGAAAAGTGCTTTGGCAGTTATGGACTCATCTGATATTCAAAGGAAAAAAGTAGCTGTCATCGGTGGTGGCTTGGTAAGAATCTATTCAGATGTATTGTTATTGTTAGTGTTGTTATATTAACTGTTATTACTCTTAATAATGACTGTTCATCATTTGTACAGATTAATTTCTTATAAAACTTTTCTAATATTTAAATATGCCTGTTTTAAATATAGCACTGATTTTTAACTTGTTCTTTTCCAGGAAAGTTATTTTATATTCATTAAGTACAAAGATGTCTATTTCCCTTCATCATTTTGGTGTAGAATTAAAATAAATAAATAAAGCAAATTGAAGTTTATTTTCTTCCCAAATAAGCTATGTTTTAATAAACAGATATTAGTCTTAATAGTCATTTCAATTAAAACATTGACTTCACTTTGGTTAATAACACAGTTAATACTGTTTAATGAGAATTAGAGTTAAGAAATGTGAAATTAATGTTTTAAATCCTGTTGGATGGTCAGTAGTTATTTGAGTAATTGGGAACAATACTTATGTAGTTGTCTGACTTATTTGGCTGCTCCAATGCTGCACCTAGCATGGAGGAGTGAGGTGCTCACTGGTTACCTGAGCAAGTGAGATAAAAGTGCTGGAACTTGGCCCACACCTAGAAAGAGAGAAGTGTTGATTTTTTTGTTTCCTTAGTTTTAGGGCCAAAGCTGGTTCTCTATTGAATATGGAACAGCCTCCAGAAAACTAAATTTTTTCTTCCCTCAGCAGAGTACCTCTTTTAGAATAAAAATATTCCAACTAGTTAAAATTTAATCATTTTTGTTTTCACCTTTGGTCAAATCATTTGCAGGCCTTTAACTCATAGGTATTCATTCCTTCACTCATTTATTTACTCAACAAAAAATTATTGAAGGCTTAACACCATATGAGACTATATAGAGATTGGTAGATTTATGCCACACAATATACAATGAATGCTAATTTTGGCTTTTGTTCTGCTTTCTTTATTGTCTTCTCCCCCAAGTGCTAGGACATTCCTTTCATATTTTGAAATTCAAATTTCAAAATGGTAAGGAATGTTGTCACATGCCGTATGGGTCACCGGTTGTGACATATGATTTTATTGCTTCATACCAGACTACTACCCAGTTCTTTTCTATCAAAATATTATACAAAATGAGAATCCATTAATTTAACAAAATCATATTGTGTATTTACTCTGTGTGAACATTGTTTTCAGGAGTAGGGATACAGGGATGAACCAACAATGAAAACAATGGAAAAAAACACATAAGATAATTTCAGGTAGGGATGAGCTCTATGAAAGAAATCCAGACAGGGTAATGTGGTTGTCCTGAGGGTACCTGTTTAGAGTGTGGTCAAGGATGACCTCTCTAAGGAGGAGTTTTTTGTCCAGAAATATGAATGATGAGAAGGAATCAACCATGGAAGATCTAGAGAAAGAGCATTTGGGTGAGAGGAAACTGACAGAAGGGAAACCCTGGGACTTCAATGAGCTGCAACTGTTCAAAGAGCAGAACAAGACCAGAGGAGCAGCTGGTCAGGCTGGAGAAGCTGGCACAGCCAGATCTTGTAGGATCTGGAAGGCCAGGTGAGAAGATCCAGATTTTATTCCAATTACAATGGAAAGCCATGGGAAGATTTTAGGGGGAAAAAATAGCTGACTTTAAAAAGTCCTTCAGGCTTTTACATGGAAAATGACTGGGAAAACTTAAAGAAGATAGACCAGTTAGAAAGCTGTTGATCCAATACTTGGACGAGGGCAGCAGTAAGGATGTCTCTTAAAATGTCTCTTAGAACTTCAAGGGGAGAGAGAACAAATTTGTGATTGGATATATGATTTTGGAAGGCACAGATATGTGGGTGTCATCCTCATTATGGAATCACTTCATACATGTGCCTTCGAAAGATCTCAGCTTTCATTCTGAGAGTTTGTGTCTTACAGCTGTAGATGATAGATTTTGTCATGGATTTATAGGCTAAATGTATTGATGGCAAACTGGCCCCAAATGGTGTTTCTGCATTGTCCGAATGGCGTTGCATTAAGAGAAGCAACTGTCCTTCAACTGAAGAGAAATTAGAAGCAGGTAGAGTCTTTAATGTGGTCTGGTTAAAACACTGAATCTGGAATCTAATCAAAACTCACTATAAAATTTTCTAAAAATAATCTTGCCCTCACCAGTTTGAATCTCTTTTACATGCTTTGCAACTACTCCAGGAGCAAAACAAAGGAAGATCAAGCAGTTTTCTTCTGCTCTAGGCTGTCACATTTTTCTTCCCAGCTCACGTAAGACTCTTTTCTTTCTCCCTTCTCTCTGCTTTCTCATTTCCCTCTTATTCTTATTTCGTTCCTGTCTGGTAGCTAGGCCCAAGAGCCAATGGGGCAGGTAGAAAGATGGTGTGGATCAGGAGTTGCTGAGTTTTTGCCCCACTCATCAGATTTGACATTTGGTAGACTACTTCCTTACCAGGATTTTAGAAAAAGAAATCAATGTGCACCATATAATTGTTTATAAAGCTAAAAATAAAATAACTTGACTAGCCAAATAGAAGTGAATTGCATGCAATTAAATGTAATGCAATTCTTATTTTTATTTAATATATTTTCTGACACAGAAATATATTCACAATATACCATACACTTTTTAGGAAAAAAAATGATGATAAGAAATATACATATATATATATATATATATATATATATACAGATATAATATATGGATACAATTTTAAAAGAAAATATCATAAACTTTATATATACATACAAAAATGTGACTACTGGTTGACTAGTAGTAAGATTGTGGAAGAATGCCATCTTTTCTTTAGCAATTTTTTACCTTGTTGATAGCACTTTCTTTCTTTCTTTCTTTATTTATTATTTATATGTGGTGCTGAGAATCAAACCCAGTTCCTCACACATGCCAGGCAAGTGCGCTACCACTGAGCACCAGCCCCAGCCCACAAGAATACTATCTTTATTCATGTTTATCTGTACTTCCTAATTTTTATTAAAAATTTTGGGTCTTACTATGTATCAGATATTGTGGTTTGTGCCCAAAACAGAAAGATCGATGTAAATATCATTTCTGCTGGGGGAGTCAGATTAGAAATGCAAATAAATAATTCAACTCATTGTGAGAGATGTTACTACACATATTGCACGTATGTAGAATTGCAGAAGAAAAGGCAAATAAGTAATTCATAGGAGGTGAGGAAAACTGCACTGAGAACATGAATCTTGAAGGAAAGATAAAAATTTTCCAAATACATAAAGCAGAAAAGAATAGTTCAGGCAAAAGAAACGCTACATTTAAAGGCATGAAATAAAAAAGTGCATGGCATATTTAGTTTCTAGTGAGGCAAATGACTTGAACAGGTAGAAACTGGGGAAGGAGAGGGTTAGTAGAACACCCCTGCAATAGCCCAGGCAAAAAGTAAGGACGCCCCATGTAAGAGGGTGTGAGTAGGAGGAGATCTGTTTTGAAAAAGATTCAAGAGGAGCAACTAATAGGCCTTGTTGCCTAAGTATATTATAGGTAGAGAGGGTTGTTTGACATTACCTGAGCTATCCTGGTAGGTAAATTACTGTATGCTGTTGCCATTTCCAGAAGATATAGAATTCAGAAGGAGAGGAAGGTTTATGAACACAGCATACAGGAGAAGGTTGAGGGATAAGAACAAGAAAAGTTTTAGTCATGTGGAGATGGAGATGTCTGTCAGCACCATAGTACACAGATTCTATAGTCAGAAATAGAGCTCAAGAGAAAGATCAAGGCTCTTAATTAACCCCAGAATCCCCACAGAAAGAACGTAGGATGTTCAAAAACAGACCATGAAGATCACTGATTGGTTTTAGAGACCAAGTGCAGATGTTTCAGATCAGAAACTTTAGGGTAAGGTTTAAACAATAAAATAGACTTAGACATAACAGATGCAATTCTAGCTGGTGCTATAGTTACTAACAAAGTAGGAAGACATTTTTATGTGCCTATTACATAATAAGTAGAATTATTCTGATTTTTTTTTTCTCATTACACTGATATGTTCAAACATCACTTTTTTTTTTTTTGGAGGGAGATCAGGTAACCAGGGATTGAACTCAAGGGCACTCAACTACTGAGCCACATCCCCCCAGTCCTATTTTGTATTTTATTTAGAGACAGGGTCTCATTGAGTTGCTTAGTGCCTCACTTTTGCTAAGGCTGGCTTTGAACTTATGATCCTCCTGCCTCACACCTCCAGAGCTGCTGGAATTACAGACATGCACCACTGCGCCTGGCTTAAAGATCACATTCTTGAGAGACAAAATTATAGTTCCATGATACAATACATATTTCAAGAGATATAAACATGTTTTTAAAAACTTTGATAATAAACTTAGAAACACCTATGATCCTTAGGGAGATTTTTATGTTTCGTTAACAATAGTTGACATGTGTTTAAAAATCATATTACCAGATTAATTTAAAACATATTATAGGGCTAGGGGTGTGGCTCAGTGGTAGGGCACTTGCCTAGCATGTGTAAGGCCCTGGGTTCAATCCTCAGTACCACATATAAATAAAGAAAGGTATTGTGTCCATCTACAACTAAAAAAATTTTTTAAATATATTACAAAAAGAGGAATGAAATGCATGAATTTTTATGATCATTATTTCCCTTTCCCATTAGGGTCAACATTTGTAAATTAAAAGGTATGGTGTATTAGTTAGCTTTCTGCCACTATAACAAATACCTGAGATAAATCAACTTACAAAGAGAGAAGGTTTATTTTGATTCGCAATTTGGGCCTGTGGTGAGGCAGGGCATCATGGTGGAGAGCCCATCGCAGAGGAAAACCACTCATCTCCTAGCAGCTGGGAAGTGAAAAGAAGAAAAAGAAGGGGCTGGGTTCTATAACTCCAGTGATCTAAAAACCTCCCACTAGGTCCCACCTCTTAAACATTCAACCACTTCCCAAAAATACCATACTGGAAACAAAAACATTAATACATGGACGTTTGGGGGACATTCCAAATCCAAACTATATGTATAATGTTCCATCATCATTAGCAAGTTGAATAATTACTATTGGAGGGGTCACAGGAGAGTCAGTCAGAAAACCATACAGTGAAATACGTGATAAATATACTTTCATGTTTACATAAAATAAATTTACAAATAATGTTTTTTTTTAATTGGTGAGACATCCATACTAAGATGGGTTCAAAGCACATGACCCATAAAGAGGGAAGTATAAGGAGTGAGAAAAAGAAAGGAGATAATGATAAACTGGGTAAATCCATAATTATGTAACCAAGGAATCTCCTTGAAGCTCATCTTATGCACAGATGTGCTAGATTGGTTGTTAACAGAACCTTTAATTTACAAATTATTTTGTGATCAAAGCGATTTATTGATTCAGGCTTTGGTGCTTTAAAACAAATACAGAAACTCTTCATAATTGTTCATCTTCTTAATGGAAGCTGTTTTATTTCTCCTGGGTGTTTAATTCTGCCCAATTTCTTTCCCTCACCCAAATAACCTCTTCCCTATTTATGGTCAGGAACCCAGCTGTGCCTGAACCAGGAATTTGTGGAGGCTTAGAATGGTTTATACACCACATTTCTATTTATATCTTTTTATCTTAGTCTATTTGCCAGTCTAACAAGTAAACTGGTTGTGACAGTTTTTCCCAATTAAGCACATTTTACAGAAAGTGAGAAATAGAAACAGAGTTAGAGTCTAAAAGCTACATTATTAGTCACATTACTATCCCTTCCAACTAAACATATATAGCATATAGAAATATTTTTTTCCTCTTAAGTCATTTGAGTCTCAACTGCACAGAATAAGACTCATTAAAACCTTTGACACATTCTAATGACTAGCCTCGGAGAAGACACTTTTATTTACTGCTTTGTTTGTTTATTAAGTACACTGAATATCTGAAAACCAACATTCAACACAAAAATTAACACATTCCAACCTTTATGCTTCTCCTCCACCCATTAGAAGCATAGTTTTGAAGTGTGTCATTCTTTTGTCTTTTTATTTATACTTTTATCATATATATTATGTAGACATATACAAATAATACATATATTTTTAAAAAATTAGATGCATACATATATCTATGGTTCAGTTTTGTCTTTATAAGAATATCATGCAATTTGAAATCATCTGGGATTTACTCTTTTAACTTACAGTATCGCTGATATATTCATATTATTGTATTTCATCAGGTGACTCTGCCATAATTTATTCATTTATTGTGGTGGTCATTTTGTGGTGTGTGCAATATATTTGCTTTTTCATTTAGTTATGAAAAGTGCTGTTATGAACATTCTGGCACATGTCTCCTGATGAACAAACAGCAGAATTTTCTCTGGGCCTTATTCCATGAAGGGAAATTGCTGGTTTGTCAGACATGTGAAAATTCAACTTGACAAGATAATTATAAGCAAAGCATAAGAGATCTCGTTGGCCCTAATCCTCTCTAGCACTTGATATTTTCATGAACCAAACATCAGTGTCGCGACCCCTCGCCGGCAAGGGAAAACACGACACAGGATTCTTCTTTCAGAAGTTTATTCAGGCCTTGTTTCATGTATTATCTTCTAGCGACCCCCCCGCCGAGCGCCCAAGCACAGCCTAATAAAGCCTCCCGCATACCAATCCCAAGCTGCCACGTGGATCTCTCTCATAGGGTGGTAAGGGATTGCGCGCCAACTCTCCAAAAAAGGAGTTGTTTATCACAGGCCACAGTGGAAGCCGGCGCCATCTTCTAATGGCGGCCACGGTCTATAAGAATGGCTTACCACACATCAGATTTAATTTTATTGTGTTTACAGCACCTGAAGTTCCTTCTTTTCTCCTTCTGTCATGAAGGATCATGAATACATGTTCAATTGCAAATACACAAAAAGGCTTTGCAGAGACATGTATCTACACTATACTTGCCAGCCTGTCATCAGCGATCAACCTCTGGGCCTCTTCTCTCCAATACTAAAGACTTCAGTATTGACACATTTCCCCCCCCCCCCCCCCCCGTCTTCCAGCCCTGCCATCACCCTGAGTGACTGTTGAAGTTCATACTGTTGACCCATCCAGATCCCCAGTCCCTCAGTTCCTTAACCTTCCCATCTCTCCCACTCTCATGACTTCAGACTCCATGTCCTACTGCCCCACATATTTGACTGTCACTCCACCGAATGGTCACATTTGTAGTAAGAATGTCATATCTAAGACTGTCTGGTTAAAAACTCCCTAACATTCTAGCTTTCTCATTCAGGTACCATAACTGTTCCTGCTAAAGTCATCCTACTTCTCACTGTTCATTGACCCTTCTGTATCTTCCTTCAGTCTTATTCAGCATGGTGGTGATGGTCCGTTAATTCAGCGAATATTCTCAACACCTTTTCTTCATTGTCCTTCCATCTGACCCAACTAGCTAATTCTCCTCCTACTTGATGTCAGAAGTCTTCTTCCTCTGCATTAAAATCCAGGTCAGTGCTACAAGAAAAAGAAATTGTACAACCCTACACCTTGGTGCCATTTATAAATTCATGGTCTCTTTTGTAGTCAGCTTTTTCACTGCTGTGACCAAAAACCTGAAAAGAACAGTTAGAGAAAGATAATTTTATTTGGGGGTCTCATGGTTTCAGAAGTCTCAGTCCACAGATAGCCAACTCCATTCCTGGGGGCCTGAGGCAAGGCAGAACATGATGGCAGAAAATTGTGATGAAGGAAAATGGCTCAGACATCACACCAGGAAGCAGAGACTCCCCTCACACAGACAAAATACATACCCCAAAGGCATGCCCCCAATGACTCACTTCCTCCAGTCACACTCTACTGCCTACAGTTACCACCCCGTTAATTCCTATCAGGAGATTAATGCACAGATTAGGTTAAGGCTTTTACCTAGTACAATCATTTCACCTCTAAACTTTCTTTCATCGTCTTACACATGAGCTTTTGCAGAATACCTCATATCTAAACCGTAATAGTCTCTATCCTAAACTGAATCTCCAATACTGTTCAGCTATACCTCTAGTTGATTAGGTCATGGCCTGGAATCAGATTGGATATGTCTGAATCTCAATGCCAACTCTATCACTCATTAGTGCTAACTTAGGTGAGCCACTTAATTTCTTTGTGCTTCAATTTTAATATCTCCAAAATAAGATAATAATAGTATTTAATTAGTAAGACTGCAGTGAAGTTTAAATGAGTTACAATAGTGAATGGTAAATTACAATAATTTCATGAGTATTATATGTTGGTATTATTATTTCTTTAATCAGATTTCACTATTTCATTCTTTCTAGTAGTTATTTTAAACCCATGTGATGTACTTCTCAGAGCCCTCTTTCTCCTGACCCTTATTTGGCTACCCTGCTACTCATCCTACTAGGTTTCTAAGTTTGGCTTTCCTTTTTTATTTTTCTAATAAGTCATATCTTACCCCACTCCATACTCCTGAATTTGAATTAAGGATTCTCCCTCTCTACTCTCAATGCTGTATTTCCCCCATCATTCTATGTATCATGCTATTGGTATTAGTCTGTGGTCTCCTTAAGAGGTCTAGGTGTATCTTGTTCTCTGTTGTAATCTCTAGCACCTAGCATGGAGGTGGCACACAGGAAAAAAAATCAATATATATGTGGTAAATAAATATATAAATAATAAGTGAAAAAATGAAGACTCAAACAAGACTTAAACTCCCTGAGAATAGCAATTATATATTACTGTTGGCATCACCTTAATACCTAGAAAGGAATTTTAAAATGCTAAGGAATCAAGAAATATTTTGCAAATGATCATTTTTCTATCTCTTGAAAATCACTTTTAAGTTTCCAAAATAATTCATATTCTTTGTCAGCTTCATCTCTACATGGCAAAAGAGTCTCATCTCTCAAAGATCAACCAAAGTAACATTATCAACAAAGTTTTTTCCAGTTTTCTTGTTCTAGTTATCTATTGCTGTGCAACAAACAACCACAAAACTTAGTGGCCTAAAATGATAATCTATTATTATACCTCAGGTCTGTGGGTAGTCTGTCATATGGCTGGAGCAGCAACCATCTGTAAAGCTTCACCAATTTGGATATCCAATTTGACACTAGTAGTTGGTGCTGTCAGTTGGTGGGTGAGGCTCTTGATTGGAATAACTACACATAGACTGTCCAGGTGGCTTGGGTTTCTCATAAGACTTGGGCCTCCAATATTTACTATTCTTACGTGATAACTGGCTTCCAAAAACAGGAAGCAGAAGCTTCCGGACCAGCTAAACACTATGCTTAGAAATGACTCAAGTATCACTTCTTCTTTTCTTTTTTCTAGTACAGAGGATTGAACCCAGGAGTACTCTACTACTGACCTATATCCCTAACACTTTTTAGTTTTTATTTTGAGACAGGATCTAGCTGAGTTGCCCAGGTTGGTCTCAAATTTGCCATCCTCCTGCCTCAGGCTCCCTAGTAGCTGGGATTACAGGCATGTGCCACCATGCTTTGCTCAAGTGTCACTTCTGCAGCATCTTGTATATTTATTTATTGCACTGCTGGGGATGGAACCTAGGGCCTTGTGCATGCTAGGCAAGCACTTTATCGCTGAGTTACACTAACAGCCTCTAATGAATTTTATTGGTTAAAGCTCTCACGAGCCCTCCTGAATTTAAAAGAATGAAAAAATAATTTGTCTCTTGATGAAGGAATGTCAGGTTACATTACAGAGGACGATAAAAGGTATTGTTATGACCATCTTTGAAAAAATACAATCTGTTATATTCCTTAAGGAAAAATTAGTCCCCCACTTTTTTTTGGTGTGTGTTCATTAGGACGTATATTGCCTGCCTGCTTTTTTTACCCCCATTTATTTTTAACTGAGCCAAGAGTTCTTTGCAAGGAATTTCTGATGTTAACTTATATGCACACCAAACTTTGAATAAATGGAATAAAATCACAGTTCTCAAATATATAAGTCTTTTAAAAATGTGCTTAGAAGTTTGTGATGGATTTATTATGCATTTTTAAACAATCCATATTAGAAGTTTAAATATTCAATATTTAAGCTTGGGAAATATTCAATTTTTATGTAAAAAGTGGGCTTTCATACTCAAAAATGGGCTATTAAGCATTAGTTCATACATTTGTCTCTTTTTTACTTAAATTGAGTGTTCACTGGGCACAAGAACTTGTTTTGGTAACCTTTAGATTCCTAAAGTTTAGCATAAGTTTTGCATAGCAATTACTCAATAAAGTTTGGTTGTGAATTTTACTTTAAAACATATGATAGAAGCTGGGAATTAAAATGGTGAGCAAAACCCGTCAATACAGCCTAGTGGGGTAAACATATTGATTATAGATTCACTTTAAAGACATAAACTTTCCATTGTGACAAGCTCTTTGTATTGGTTTGCTAGGGTTGCTAAAATTAAGTACTATAAACAGGGTGGCTTAAAGAATACAAATGTACTTTTAAACAATTTTGGAGGCTAGAATTCCAAGGAAAGGGCATCAGGATCTGCTCCAGGTATCTTTCTTTGGCTTGTAGATGGCCATCTTCTCCTTAGGTTTCTTCTTCTATTCATGTCTGTATGAGTCCACATTCCCCCTTTTATAAGAATGGTGGTAGTAATACTGGATTTGGGTCCACCCTCATGGTCTCATTTTAACCTGATTATCTCTGTCTATACTTTATCTCCAAATAAGGTACTGAGGGTTGGGACTCCAGTGTATGAGGTTGGAAGGATGCAATTTCGCTTATAACGCTTCTCAGAGGAAAAGTCCACAGCACTCTGATAATTCATAAGAGGGGAATCTGAGGTGGAGAGGCCGAGGAAGGCTTCCCTGAGGAAGTGAAACTGAGTGGAAACCTGGAGGTTGGGTGGGAGCTTATGAAATCAAGAGGGAAGGGAATTTCTGATCATGGAAATAATATATGGTAAATTCCCCTGTGAGAGAAAGCATTGTGAATACAAGTGGCTGAAAGAAGTCTGGCAAGACTGGGGCAGAAGGGGACATGATCGAATCTGTATAATAAACAAATAAGGAGAAAATCTGAGTCCTATAATGGTGTAATTTTTTCCCCCCAGAGAGAATTTGTTTGCTTCTGTTAGTTGGCTGTGGTTACCAGCAATCCCAGACAAACAGAATCCTCTCAGGAATAGGGATAATTCCCAAACTTTGATCCCTTTGACCACTGGTTCCTTTCCAGTTTACCCTCCTCCTCTTTTGGGTCCTTACCCAATGATGGGGGTTGGGTGGTCTCAAAACTTGCCCTCCTCAACAGAAGTTTGTGTGTTCCAAACTCCAGATTTTGGGCTTCCAGCTTCATGAGTCTATCAAAAATTCTGTTGAAGTTCTCAGCTTCTTCTACATTAGCAGATGCCTATAATGCTTAGGCAGAGAGATTCCACTTCCATGTATAAAACCTTAGAGAAAAATTATCTGATAGGTAACAGAACACATGTACCAAAATGTTCTCTTGAACATGTGAGTCATATTCCCAGACTAGAAACAACTCAAATATCCACTGAGAGTAGGATGGATGAATCATATCTGTGATATTTCATGCAATGAAGAATCAGAGAGGACTAAAAATGGATGATTTGAAGCTAACACATAATTATATGAATGGAATTCATAAATACAATGCTGTGTTAAAGAAGCAAAATGCAAAAAAAATACAGAATGATTTTAATTATATGGTTCAAAATTTGGCAAAAGTAAACTATATTGCTTAGTCACATATACATAAATGGTAGAATTATGAAGAAGCAAAGATAGTTATTACAAAAAATCAGAGTAATGTTTACACTAAGTAAGAGTATTGTAACTGGGTGGAGGTGGCAGGGGTGGTGTTAGAGGGGACTGGTAATTTTCTACTTCTTGATCTGAGTAATGATTTTAATATCAAAAAATTCTTTCCAATTATTCTATAAAGTGTACAATGTACACTGTTTCATGTTCTTTCCATATGAAAGTTATATTTCACTATAAAAAGTTTAAAAAAACAAAAAAAGTACATCTAATACTACACCACTAAATCTTGAATTAATCTTACTATTTTTGCAATCAGTATTCTCTAGCAGTAACTGAGTGAAACAATATAACAATCGTGACACCAATATTTTGTTTTGCCAGTAAAAATTCCCTATGTGTGAGATTATATAAAATTTTAAAAATAAATTGTTTTGATTCCTAGGTTGGATCATTAAATGCATGCTTCCTTGCAAAGAGGAATTTCCAAGTTGATGTATATGAAGCTAGGGAAGGTAAGTCAATAGTGAAAAATGTGAGATGTGACCCTAATTCTTTGACCTCTTTTTTTCTTAGATTTTTCTGAATACAAAAATGTTTTTAATAAAATAAATTTAAAAATAAGAACTGTTGGATTATTTTTAAAGCCTCAGTGATCTACATTTAATATAATGCTCATTTACTATTTGTAATTTTTAGAAGAGTTTAAGAGTCTTTGAGTTTAATTCTGAATGTAATAGTTTCAGGTGCAACAATATGCTCATCCTCTGCCTATATGGTGTAATTAACCATGGTGTCTGCTTCCAATGTATTAGATATCCGAGTGGCTAACTTTGCACGTGGAAGAAGCATTAACTTGGCCCTTTCTTATAGAGGACGACAGGCATTGAAAGCCATTGGCCTGGAAGAACAGGTACCTTGTTATTGCGTTTTCTTATAGAAGATAATATTTAATGTTTTTCAAAAAATTCTATGGTCTTGTTTCTATCCTGGTTTGAAGAAACATTTAATGTCAAGAACCGCTGCATGAAAACTCATTCTACAAAAGTTTTCAAACTTCTAAATTTGACATTTTTGACAAACCTGGGGGATTTGAGGTGACAGGGGTCACTACAACCTCACCTGATGACTGCTTCTGACACTGGGCTTTCATAGATTTTGGATCTTTGCCTAAGAAAAAAAAGAGAGTGTGGAAATGGCATCCAGGATGAGAGGTGGCAGATAAAATTCAATTTTATTTATATTACATGGGACCATAATCTCTTATTCTGAACTCTGCACCCCAACAGAGCTTGGAAAATAGAAAAGTTTTCATCACTTATTTAATAACAAAACTTGACCTGACACAAGCCTTTATGGTCTAATTTTAAGATTCTACTTAGTATAAATGTTGTTTTAATTAGCTTTTCCTCGCTGTGACCAAAATACCTTACAAGAACAATTTAAAGGAGGAAAAGTTTATATTGGCTCACAATTTCAGAGGTTTAGTCCATGGTTGACTGACTCCATATCTCTGGCCCCAAGGTGAGGTAGAACATCATGGCAGAAGGGTGTGGTAGAGGAAAGCACCTCAGTATGTGACAGCCAGGAAGCAGAGGGAGCTCAGCTCACTAGGGACAAATACCTACCTCAAAGGAAAATCAACAGTGACCTGCCTCCACCATCAACAACCTACCTGCTCATAGTTAACACCCAGTAAATCTGTATCAGTGGGTGGGAGTCAAGACGCAGCCCAGACTGCCCACACCAGCCTGTGTAGGACTCAGGCTCACAGTAGGCCGAGGTCTGCACCTCCACTGGCAGGGCAGAACCCACCAGAGCCTAGCCTCTGGCACAGGACCGCCACTTCCAACCAGCAGACTACCAGAGGAGGTCAAGCCCAGATCCACCCACATTGGCCTGTGCAGGGCCCAGGCTCACAGTAGGCCTGGGTCTACCCCTCCACCAGCAGGCACCCATGGAGCCCAGCTTCTGGCACAGGACTGCCCCTCCTGACCAGCAGACTACCAAAGACATCCAGGTAAAGGGTTGGGGAAAATTTTACCACCCACATGGACTGTGGAAGCAAGCAGGAGTTTACATCCTGATATCAAATAAAGTACGCTTCAAACTAAAGTCAATCAAAAAGGATAAAGAAGGACACTACGTACTGCTCAAGGGGACCATACACCAACAAGACATAACAATCATAAATATATATGCCCCAAACAATGGTGCAGCTATGTTCATCAAACAAACTCTTCTCAAGTTCAAGAGTCAAATAGACCACAACACAATAATTTCGGGTGACTTTAACACAACTCTTTCATCACTAGATAGATCTTCGAAACAAAAGCTGAACAAAGAAACTGTAGAACTCAGTAACACAATCAATAACTTAGACTTAACTGACATATATAGAATATTCCATCCTTCAACGAGAGAATATACTTTCTTCTAGAAAAAGAACAAATCAACACCCAAAGCCGCAGAAGATAGGAAATAATTTAAATTGGAGCTGAAATCAATGAAATTGAAAAAATTGACAGAACAAAAAGTTCAAAAAAGTTGGTTCTTTGAAAAAATAAATAAAAGTGACAGACCCTTAGCCATGCTAGTTAAGACAAGGAGAGAGAAAATTCAAATCACTAACATACATGATGAGAAAGGGAATATCACAACAGACACTACAGAAATACAAAAGATAATTAGAAATTATTTTGAAAACTTGTACTCTAATAAAATAGAAAATATAGAAGACATTGACAAATTTCTAGAATCATATAATTTGCCCAGATTGAATCAGGATGATATGCACAATTTAAACAGATCAATTTCAAGTGATAAAATAACAGACGCCATCAAAAGACTACCAACCAAGAAAATCCCAGGACCTGATGGATACACAGCCAAGTTCTACAAGACGTTTAAAGAAGAACTAATACCAATACTCTTCAATTTATTTCATGAAATAGAAAAAGAGGGAGCACTTCCGAACTCATTCTATGAGGCCAATATCACCCTGATTCCAAAACCAGGCAAAGACACATCAAAAAAAGAAAACCGCAGACCAATATCTCTAATGAACATAGACACAAAAATTCTCAATAAAATTCTGGCAAATCAAATATAAAAACATCAAAAAGATTATGTACCAAGATCTTATGGGATTCATCCCAGCAATGCAAGTTTGGCTCAACATACGGAAATCAATAAATGTAATTCATCACATCAATAGAAGTAAAGATAAGAATCATATGATCATCTCAATAGACATAGAAAAAGCATTTGACAAAATACAGCACCCCTTTATGTTCAAAACACTAGAAAAACTAGGGATAACAGGAACATATTTCAACATCATAAAGGCTGTCTATGCTTAGCCCCAGGCCAACATCATTCTAAATGGAGAAAAATTGAAGGCATTGCTGCTAAAAACTGGAACAAGACCGGGATGTCTACTTTCACCACTTCTATTTAACATAGTTATTGGAATACTGGCCAGAGCAATTAGACAAACAAAAGAAATTAAAGGGATACACATAGAAAAAGAAGAATTCAAATTGGAACTATTTGCTGATGATATGATTCTATACCTAGAAGACCCTAAAAGTTTCACAGAAAACTTCTAGGAACTAGTAAATGAATTCAGTCAAGTAGCAGGATATAAAACCAACACCCATAAATCAAAGGCATTCTGTATATCAGTGACAAATCCTCAGAAAGGGAAATGAGGAAAACTACCCCATTTTCAATAGCCTCAAAAATAAAATAAAATACTTAGGCATCAACTTAATGAAAGAGGTGAAAGATCTATATAATGAAAATTATAGAACCCTAAAGAAAGAAGTCAAAGAAGACCTTAGAAGATGGAAAAATCTACCTTGCTCTTGGATAGGCAGAATTAATATTATCAAAATGACCATACCTCCAAAAGCACTATACAGATTTAGTGCAATTCTGATCAAAATTCCAATGACATTCCTCATAGAGATAGAAAAAGCAATCATGAAATTTGTCTGGAAAAATAAGAGACCCAGAATAGCTAAAGCAATCCTTGGCAGGAAGAGTGAAGCAGGTGGCATCACTATACCAGACCCTTAAACTATACTACAGAGCAATAGTAACAAAAACAGCATGGTATTGGCACCAAAACAGACTGGTAGACCAATGGTACAAAACAGAGGGCACAGAGACTAACCTACAAATTTACAATCATCTTATATTAGACAAAGGTGCCAAAAACATGCATTGGAGAAAAGATAGCCTCTTCAATAAATGGTGCTGGGAAAACTGGAAATCTATATGCAATAAAATGAAATTAAACCCCTATCTCTCACCATGCACAAAACTCCACTCAAAATGGATCAGGAACTTAGGAATAAAAACAGACACCCTGCTTCTCATAGAAGAAAAAGTAGACCCTAATCCATCATGTGGTATTAGGCCCCAACTTCCTTAATAAGACTCCTTTGGCAAAATAATTAAAATAAAGAACAAATATATGGGGTGGACTCAAGTTAAAAAGTTTCTTCTCAGCAAAAGAAACAATGTGTGAGGTGAATAGAGAGCCTACATCTTGGGAACAAATCTTTACCCCTCACACATCAGATAGAGCACTAATCTCAAGGGTATATAAAGAACTCAAAAAATAAACACCAAAAAAACCCCACAAATAACCCAATCAATAAATGGGCCAAGGGCCTAAACAGATACTTCTCAGAAGAGGATATACCATCAATCAATAAATATATGAAAAAATGTTCATTATATCTAGCAATTAGAGAAATGAAAATCAAAACCACTCTAAGATAGCATCTCACTCCAGTCAGAATGGCAGCTATTATAAAGACAAACAAAACAATAAGTGTTGGCAAGGATGTGGGGAAAAAAGTACGCTCATACACTGCTGGTGGGACTGCAAATTGGTGCAATCAATATGAAAAGCAGTATGGAGATTTCTTGGAAAATTGGAAATGGAACCACCATTTGACCCAGCAATTCCTCTCCTCAGTCTATACCCAAAGGACTTAAAAACAGATACTACAGGGACACAGCCACATCAATGTTTATGGCAGCATAATTCACAATAGCTAAACTGTGGAACCAACCTAGATGCCCTTCAGTAGATGAATGGATAAAAACAGTGTGGCATATATACACAATGGAATATTACTCAGCAATAAAAGAGAACAAAACCATGACATTTGCAGGTAAATGGGTGGAGTTAGAGAAGATAATGCTAATTGAAGTTAGCCAATCCCCAAAAACCTAATACCGAATGTTTTCTTTGATATAAGGAGGCTGATTCATAGTGGGATAGGGAGCGGGAGCATGGGAGGAATAGACGAACTATAGATAGAGCAGAGAGGTTGGAGGACAAGGGAAGAGGCATGGGGTTAGAAATGATGGTGGAGTGTGATGATCATTATTATCCAAAGTACATGTATGAAGACATGAATTGTTGTGAATATACTTTGTATACAAGCAGAGGTATGAAAAATTGTGCTCTATGTGTGTAATAAGATTTGTAATGCATTCTGCTGTCACATATAAATTAAAAAAATAAAGAAATTAACTGGGGATATAATGAGGGTTGTTCTGCCTTTTTGAGAGGCTGCCTACAGGGACACACGGTATTTTTTGTTCCCTGCATGGTGAATCCTGCCCTAGTCTCACACTGCTTAGGGGAAGGTAAGGTGCTTCTGGCCCCAACACAAGCCACATCCCTCAACCCACATTAGCAGTGATGAAGGTGATGTTTGGCCTCTCTCACCCTGTCACCTTGCCATTTTGTTCAGCATGTGGGTCGAGAAGAGGATGCTCTTTATTGAGCCAACACAAAGACTTCAGTAATAAACAACAGGAACACACTAAAGGTTTATCAATGGAGGGGATAAAAATTTTCCTAGCTATTGGGTAGAACCAGATGAGCTCATTAAACAAGTGTAATTACATGATGAAAGGTGTAATATAGATTCAGCCATAGAACAGGTAATTTCAGGCTGCCATTTGCCTGCGGCTTGCAGACAGATTACTCAGGCTCAATGCTAGATGACCCGCGGAGACTGCTTCTTGGAGCCTAATCTTATCGGAGCATACACCGAGCACGGAGCGGCTGAGTTCTGGCTCCCGGAACTGCTCTGGCCCAGGGCTAAGGAGCCCGCGGAAACTGCTTCTCGGTCCAGGTACTGCTGAGTACTGTGGAGGTAAATACCAACCGAGCCTTCATGGGCAGTGGCAACAGGACTGAGACGGGGCCTGTGAGGGCCAGTCAGGACTCACCCATTGCTTTGGTCACCCGACAAAGGGAACGAAGTGCTGCCATTCGCATAGGATACCAACATGGCAGAGATCTGATGTCATCAGAAAGCGGCGGAGGAGAGAACTTCATCAATACCAGCGGCGACAGAAACAGTTGGTCTCCTGGTAGGGAGGGTGAGTCACAGACACCCGAGTCTCTTGCTTTGTCTTCGAGGCAGAGGGGAGGAGCTGGGCCGCCGCCCGCGCCCGGAGCAGGCCCAGTGGCTCGCTGGCGTGGTGGTCCCATGACCCCAATTGGAGAGGGGGCGGATCGAAGCCGCCACCCGCACCCGCAAGGTGGGCAGACCTGCGACCAACCTGCAGATCAGGCCCAGCGGTCCGCGGGCATGGTAGGAGGGGCAGGGCAGAGCCGCCGCCCGCGCCTGCAAGGTAGGCAGACCTGCGGATCAGGCGCAGTGGCCTGCCGGCGTGGTACACACGTCACCCCAATTGGAGTAGGGGCAGAGCAGAGCCGCCACCCGTGCCCGAAAGGTGGGCAGACCTGCGACAAACTAGCGGGACAGGCCCAGTGGCCTGCTGGTGCGACAGACACGTCACCCCATTTGGAGTAGGGGCAGAGCAGAGCCGCCACCCGTGCACGCAAGGTAGGCAGACCTGCGACCGACCGGTGGAACAGGCCCAGCGGCCGGCCGGGGTGGTAGGCACGTCACCCCAATTGGAGTAGGAGCAGAGCAGAGCCTTCGCCCACACCGGGAACAGGCCCAGCGGTCCGCAGGTGTGGTAGAAAAGTCACACCAATTGGAGGGGAAGCAGAGCAGAGCCGCCGCCCGCGCCTGCAGGGTAGGCAGACCTGCAAGCGACCGGCGGATCAGGCCCGGTGGCCTGGTACACTCGTCACCCCAACTGGAGTAGGGGCAGAGCAGAGCCGCCGCCCGCGCCCGGAACAGGCCCAGTGACCTGCCGGCGTGGTAGTCACGACAACCCAATTGGAGTAAGGGCAGAGCAGAGCCACCGCCCACGCCTGCAAGGTAGGCAGACCGCTGCCCGACCCTGCAAGGGAGACTTTTCAACTATACAAGAGCAATATAAATATATAGGGGAAAAAAAAATTTCAAAAACACAACAGTTTCACCAAGCAGAAAGAAACGCAAGCAGTACGAAAAGACAAGGAAAGAAAGGACCACAAGCAATGCAGGTCAACTCAACTTTAGAAGAGGTAACAGCTGCAGCAGATGGAATGTCAGATAAAAAATTCAGGATATACATGCTTCAGATGATCTGGAGTATCAAGGAAGACATTAGACAGCAAAATCAGACAATGAAAGACCACTTCGACAATGAATTACACAAACAAATCCAGGAAGCAAAGGATCAACTATACAGGGAGATAGAGGTTATAAAAAACAAACAAACAGAAATCCTAGAAATGCAGGAAGCAATAAACCAACTTAAAAACTCAATTGAGAATACTACCAGCAGAGTAGAACACTTAGAAGATAGAACATCAGACAATGAAGACAAAGTATTTCAACTGGAAAAGAACATAGACAGCTCAGCAATACTGTTAAGAAACCATGAGCAGAACATCCAAGAAATATGGGATAACATTAAGAGACCAAACTTAAGAGTCATTGGGATACAGGGAGGTACAGAACTCCAAACCAAAGGAATGAGCAATCTATTCAATGAAATAATATGAGAAAACTTCCCAGACTTGAAGAATGAGACAGAATCCCAAATCCTAGAAGCCTACAGGACACCGAATGTGCAAAATCATAAGACATCCACACCTAGACACATTATAATGAAGATGCCCAACATACAGAATAAGGAGAGAATTTTAAAAGCTACAAGAGAAAGGAAGCAGATTACATTTAGAGGTAAGCCAATCAGGATAACAGCTGATCTTTCAACACAGACTCTGAAAGCTAGAAGATCCTGGAATAACATATTTCAAACACTGAAATAAAATGGGTTCCAACCAAGAATTGTGTATCCAGCGAAATTAAGCTTCAGGATGGAAGATGAAATTAAAACCTTCCACGATAAACAAAAGTTAAAAGAATTTGCAGCTAGAAAACCATCTCTTCAAAACATCCTTGGCAAAACATTACAGGAAGAGGAAATGGAAAATAACAATGAAAACCAACAGTGGGAGGTAGGACAGTAAAGCGGGGGGAAATAATCAAATAGGAAAACAAACCATGTTTAGTAACAGAAATAAACAAATATGGCTGGAAGAACAACCCATATCTCAATAACAACCCTAAATGTTAATGGCTTAAACTCACCAATTAAGAGACACAGGCTAGTAGAATGGATCACAAAACAAGACCCAACAATATGCTGCCTACAGGAGATGCATTTGATAGGAAAAGACATACATAGGCTGAAGGTGAAAGGTTGGGAAAAATCATATCACTCATATGGACTTCAGAAACAAGCAGGAGTGTCCATACTCATATCAAATAAAATAGATTTCAAGCCAAAGTTAATCAAAAGGGATAAAGAGGGACACTACATACTGCTTAAGGGAACCATACACCAACAAGACATAACAATCATAAATATATATGCCCCAAACAATGGTGCAGCTATGTTCATCAAACAAACTCTTCTCAAGTTCAAGAGTCTAATAGACCACCATACAATAATCATGGGAGACTTCAACACACCTCTCTCGCCACTGGACAGATCTTCCAAACAAAAGTTGAATAAGGAAACTATAGAACTCAATAACACAATTAATAACCTAGACTTAATTGACATATATAGAATATACCACCCAACATCAAGCAGTTACACTTTTTTCTCAGCAGCACATGGATCCTTCTCAAAAATAGATCATATATTATGTTACAGGGCAACTCTTAGACAATATAAAGGAGTAGAGATAATACCATGCATCTTATCTGATCACAATGGAATGAAACTGAAAATCAACGATAAAAGAAGGAAGGAAAAAGCATACATCACTTGGAGAATGAACAATAGGTTACTGAATGATCAATGGGTTATAGAAGACATCAAGGAGGAAATTAAAAAATTCTTAGAGATAAATGAAAACACAGACACAACATATTGGAATCTATGGGACACATTGAAAGCAGTTCTAAGAGGAAAATTCATTGCTTGGAGTTCATTCCTTAAAAAAAGAAAAAACCAACAAATAAATGATCTCATACTTCATCTCAAAATCCTAGAAAAAGAAGAGCAAAACAACAGCAAAAGAAGTAGAAGGCAAGAAATAATTAAAATCAGAGCTGAAATTAATGAAATCGAAACAAAAGAAACAATTGAAAAAATTGACAAAACTAAAAGTTGGTTCTTTGAAAAAATAAACAAAATCGACAGACCCTTAGCCATGCTAGTGAAGAGAAGAAGAGAGAGAACTCAAATTACTAGCATACAGGATGAAAAAGGCAATATCACAACAGACACTTCAGAAATACAGAAGATAATCAAAAATTATTTTGAATCCTTATACTCCAATAAATTAGAAGATAGTGAAGGCATAGATAAATTTCTTAAGTCATATGATCTGCCCAGATTGAGTCAGGAGGATATAGACAACCTAAACAGACCAATATCAATTGAGGAAATAGAAGAAACCATCAAAAGACTACCAACTAAGAAAAGCCCAGGACCGGATGGGTATACAGCAGAGTTTTACAAAACCTTTAAAGAGGAACTAATACCAATACTTTTCAAGCTATTTCAGGAAATAGAAAAAGAGGGAGAACTTCCAAATTCATTCTACGAGGCCAACATCACCCTGATACCTAAACCAGATAAAGACACTTCAAAGAAAGAAAACTACAGACCAATATCTCTAATGAACCTAGATGCAAAAATCCTCAATAAAATTCTGGCGAATCAGATACAAAAACATATCAAAAAAATTGTTCACCATGATCAAGTAGGATTCATCCCTGGGATGCAAGGCTGGTTCAATATACGGAAATCAATAAATGTTATTCACCACATCAATAGACTTAAAAATAAGAACCATATGATCATCTCGATAGATGTGGAAAAAGCATTCGACAAAGTACAGCATCCCTTTATGTTCAAAACTCTAGAAAAACTAGGGATAACAGGAACATACCTCAATATTGTAAAAGCAATCTATGCTAAGCCTCAGGCTAGCATCATTCTGAATGGAGAAAAATTGAAGGCATTCTCTCTAAAATCTGGAACAAGACAGGGATGCCCTCTCTCTCCACTTCTGTTCAACATAATTCTTGAAACACTGGCCAGAGCAATTAGACAGACGAAAGAAATTAAAGGCATAAAAATAGGAAAAGAAGAACTTAAATTATCACTATTTTCAGAAGACATGATTCTATACCTAGCAGACCCAAAAGGGTCTACAAAGAAACTATTAAAGCTAATGAATGAATTTAGCAAAGTGGCAGGATATAAAATCAACACGCATAAATCAAAGGCATTCCTGTATATCAGCGACAAATCCTCTGAAATGGAAATGAGGACAACCACTCCATTCACAATATCTTCAAAAAAAATAAAATACTTGGGAATCAACCTAACAAAAGAGGTGAAAGACTTATATAATGAAAACATCGATGTTCATAGCAGCTCAATTCACAATAGCAAGACTGTGGAACCAACCTAGATGCCCTTCAATAGACGAATGGATAAAAAAAAATGTGGCATTTATACACAATGGAGTATTACTCTGCATTAAAAAATGACAAAATCATAGAATTTGCCGGAAAATGGATGGCATTAGAGCAGATTATGCTAAGTGAAGCTAGCCAATCCCTAAAAAACAAATGCCAAATGTCTTCTTTGATATAAGGAGAGTAACTAAGAACAGAGTAGGGATGAAGAGCAGGAGAAGAAGATTAACATTAAACAGGGATGAGAGGTGGGAGGGAAAGGGAGAGAGAAGGGAAATTGCATGGAAATGGAAGGAGACCCTCAGGGTTATACAAAAGTACATACAAGAGGAAATGAGGGGAAAGGGGAAAATAGTACAAGGGGGAGAAATGAATGACAGTAGAGGGGGTAGAGAGAGAAGAGGGGAGGGGAGGGGAGGGTTGGGGGGATAGTAGAGGATAGGAAAGGCAGCAGAACACAACAGACACTAGTATGGCAATATGTAAATCAATGGATGTGTAACTGATGTGATTCTGCAATCTGTATATGGGGTAAAAATGGGAGTTCATAACCCACTTGAATCAAAGTGTGAAATATTATATGTCAAGAACTATGTAATGTTTTGAACAACCAACAATAAAAAAATTAAAAAAAAAGAAAGGTGTAATATACTGGACATACTATTTTCTGTCGTTTTAGCCAGGGGTTACAAACTTTCTGTAAAGGGCCAAATAAAAACATTTTATGGTAACTGGGCTATATATTGTCTTTATTACATTTTTTTAACTTATTGAAAATGTTTTTAACATCCCTACCTCATGCATTGAACAATTTTTTTAAAAAAAATTATATCCTTGCAAAAATTACTAAAAAATTCCAGTAAAAAAATATTAGCCAATTTCTTTCACTTGGTAAAATTGCTCAGTTTAAAACACTAAAGGCTTTGGTCCTTGACTAGTAATAGAGTTAATCTCCCAGCTATTGCTAATAAGACTTCTAGACACACATGGAGCCACATTGGTTATTGCTCAGTACAACCATTAAATCTGGAGGTTTGTGTAATGCTTTGCCAGGAAAGCCTCATGTTTACTTGATGACTAATGCTAACCATCATTCTGTGTTGCATATGCTGCCAGAGAATTTTAGTGTACCTGCTGGTTCAAATTAAAATTTAAAAAGACTAAATACCATGTAAGAGATGATATAAAGTTTATGGGTTTCTGCATTCTTGTTATTTTCTTCTGTCAAGAAGGTCTTTGGTACAGATAAGACTGTTTTATGTCAAGCTGGATATAAACCATTCAATTTCTTATGCTTTCATTTAATAAATTTTCAAGAAGTCTCTCTTCTTGCACAAGTCTGGTCACTGAATGTAAAAGGTTTTGGATAATAAGTGTCAAGTAAACAACTTCTGCAAGGAGGAATTGTTTTTTCTTCAACAGAAGTCTTTCTAAGGGACTTGCATCCTACGAAATTGAATATTTAACCACAGTTATTTATGAGTGTTAAAATGCCCATGGGCTAAAACAAAACAAAAATCTGTATCAGTGGATTAATCCACTATTAAGTTACAGCTCTCATAAACTAATCATTTCACCCCTGGACATTCTTGCACTGTCTTACACATGAGCTTTTGGGGGACATCTCATATCTAAATCATAACATGTTTTGCTACAAAAATAGTGTTTGATTTTGAGATGATGCACCAGACCCACGAAGTGTTAAATGATATGTAGCATTTGTGCCTTATACTACCTGATTAAAATTTGAAAACTCCTGAACTCTGAAACCAACAAGCCCCATGGTTTGAATAAGGGATTGTGAACCTACAGTAAAATTCCCCGACATGGACTTATTATTATGTAACCTCCAATTATCATGAAATTTGGAAATGTAAAGAGAAGTGGCATATTTTTTTTCTTGATAATACTATTACTTCCACTGACAATATGTCTTTCTTTTTTCACCTGTGGTGCTAGGAATCAAACTCAGTCCTTCACAGGTGCAAGGCAAGCATTCTACTATACCCATAGCTAGACAGTGTGTCTTAGAATTGATCATATAAATAAACATGAGTGCTATTTGCATTCCTACAGTTGTTATCCAAATAGCAATAGCCTTGCATAAGAAAACCCTTTGCACTAAACTTCAAGAGTCCCAAGTTTTACCCCTCAAGATGTCCCTTTATGTCATTATGAGGAAATCACTTAACCTCTTTAATTGTAAAACATTCTCCCTAATCTGTGATGTTTGGTTTGGATCAGATCAATCAATTAAAAGATCTAAACTTGGAAAAAAAAACAACTAAAAATTTCAGGAACAGTTTTCACTGCATGTGTTGTTATTATACTGGGTTTCAAGGGTCCTTTGTAGTTATTAATATTTGAAAATTACATTTTAAATTCAATGTTTATCTTATTTGCATGACGTCATATTATAGTAATTGAAATCACTATTTCTGGCTCATTTCAGGTTATATCCCAAGGTGTTCCCATGCGAGCAAGAATGATTCACTTTCTTTCAGGAAGAAAATCAGCAATTCCCTATGGGACAAAGTCTCAGGTGGGTTTACCCTGAAGATAATGATTTTCACATTGATCAAAACTAGGCCTCATATGAAACCTGCCTTTTGCTGGTTGGCTCCTCCTTTTCTCTCCAGCCCTACCTTTGACATTGCCCACTTCAGTCTAGACTCCAGGAACATATGTACTCGTTAATAAGCTAATTCATAGGAGATGCTCAAAACATGACCCAGACCATAATGCACATTCAAAAAGAATTCATTATGATTACTGTTCTTACTGTTAGGCCATTTCTTGTCTTTATGCTTTGCTCCTGCTGTTCAGCTGCCTGGGATGCCCTTTCCCTCCCATGTTCCTTTACAATTAGAGAAAATTAGTATGTTATTTGTTGTCAGTCATAATGGACAAGAACAACTCTGGAGAGTTTTATAATGCTGTTGCCTTTCCCTAACTAACCTTCTTGCCCCAAAGTTGCTTATAATGGAATGTATAAAATGAACCATAAATGCTTTCAGTACTCCATAATTTCTAAAACAACGGACGCCAGATGGTGATGAAGAGTTTATGAATGAAAATTCATTTTCCTGCCTTGTGTTTTTCTTATTTTTCACATAGTAGCAACAACAACAACAAAAAACAAAACTGTGGAAACTATATATTTTCATCTAATTATGCCTTCTGAGTTTGTTTTCTCAAGATAGAATGAATGCACTAAAACACACATCAACAAGAGAAAAATTCCAACTTGCTTTATTGTTACCCAGGATTGTCTTATTAAGCACAGAGTGAGGTTCGTATTGTTCCAAGCAAAATTCCTGTTGCAGGTAGATCTCAGACTCACCTGGGACCTTGTTAAAATGCAGAGTGATTCAGCAGGGATGGAGTGGAGGCTGAGGTTCTGCAATTCTAAGAAGCTGCCAGCTGGGGTTGATGCTGCTGGTCCACAAACCATGCTTTGAGTAGAGAGAAGTGTGTGTGTATTGGGTGGTGGGGAGGGGGCGGTAGAGGAAAAGAAAAAAGAGAACAATAAATCCACAAGAGGGTAAAAGTGTTGGTGAAAGTTCCCCGTATTAGAGGCCTTCACTGTATTATTAAGAAGGAGGAAATGTCCCTTCCCCCATCATTCCAGCTACTTCTGGATTCTTAAGAACTGAGTTAATACTAAATTTACAGCCACCCCTCTCCCTATAGTTTTTGCATCATTCTATCTCATTCTAACATAGGGGCCTCCTTGGCCTGTAAGAACTACATAAAGTTGGTATTAACCACTCAGTTGCACAGCCTGTGAAAGTACAGAGCCATTTCCATGAACCCAGGATTTCTTCCCAGGGAATGAACCTACCTTTCCTTGGCCTCCTCTGCCACTTGGCACCGACTCTCATGTGATATTGGCTGTGTACCACAATAATCCAGTCCTGAAATTCACCCTTTCACTTACTCAAAAGGCCTGTGAATCTGCTGATTTATGTGTCATGGAGGGACCACTTTGTTCAAGGAACACAAACAATTTAGAAATCTTCCATGTGCAAAATCTGACTTATAAAACCTTTCTGACCCCCTTCTCTGGCTTTCCTCTTCCAGCTGTATTTTATTGTTTGTTCGTTAGTCCTTTTCCCCATGAAGCATTCAGACTCTTCCTGTCTGACTGCATCTTGCCGCCTTCCTCCCAAATTGCCCTGGGAACTGTCAAAATACTGTCTAATATACAGAACAGATCTGAGCTCGCTCCCAAATTTATATTTCTAAGCCCCTACGCTCAAAATAGAGAAAGGGTACCCTGCACCTTATTATGAAGCGTTCTTTTCTGAAGGAACTGGGGGATGGAGAAAGCAAACACTTTTTTTCCCTAACATATTTGAAATAGCACCACAACTATTGTCTTATGAATTCCCAAAGGAGACTTTTTTTTTTTAACTTTTCTATGTTTTATTAGTAGTGTCTTTTTGGTTGCAAAAGCCACCTTATACCTCTTGACTTATTTATTCTTATTTGTTCTTCAAAAAATCAGCATTTCAGAATAGGTAGTTATAACACAATACTATTCAAAGATCTGAGGTAGACTGGTGTTCCTGCAGCACTGATGTGTCTGTCAGTTCTCAAATAATGCAAGCATCAACCAAACCTGACAACTAACATGGAAATTTGACTGTTTCTTGACATACTTTGAATAACACATTTGGTTTCCATTGAAAAACTGATTAATGACTTAGAAGACCAGAAAACAGAACCATACAGCAGAGAATGAAGAGGTTCATTTTAATTTACAGCAAAGACAGGAAGCTCCTCCATCATCATTACCACTGTGGTATGACCAACTTATTTTACAAAAGTTTAGATTCAGTTGTTAATGTAAAACTTTTACTTTGGGATAAGCTACAGATACATAAATTAATATTTATGTGTTAAAAATATTGTGACATCTCAAGAAAAATTATATGCTTTAAATATTTAAAGCAATAGATTTACCTTAATTCCAAGGATACATTGTAGTTAGCATAGGCTCTAAGTAGGTACTTCTATATAAAATAATAAATATTAAAAAATAGATTTTATAAGTGCATTATATAAAGATGAATATAAACCAAGCTGAATTTGTTACTATATATTTATTATTGTACTTACTTTATTTTTTCCTTCTGTTTCTAAACTAATCTAAAATTAAAACACTTTAACAGTTGCTTTAAAGTGTTGAGGATCCTAGGCACTGTGCCTACCTTGTCTCATGGGACTGTCAACCCTGCTGAATTTTCCTATGAACTCAGAAATAACCAACATATGTTCCAGTGAGGTTTAATCCTGTCTCTGCCAACCTCCAGCCTCACCACAACCAAATCTAACACATACGTACACACACACACACACATACACACACACACTTTTTATATTCACATGAAAGCCTACGGTAGTCTTTACATTTCTTCTAGTGATGCTATTATTACTGAAGTGTCCCAACAGCTAAATTTAGTTACCTAAGATGAAAATATTTCATTTATGACTCATTGTTAAAGTGAAATTACCTTAGTGAAATAATATTTCTTGTACCTACAAGAGAAGGATTTAGTTTTTAATCAAACTTTGAAAAAAATCCTAGTTAAAACTTGGGCATGTATTAGTACATGTATTTGGTTAAAGTGCTTTTTTAAAAGATCACTCAACTCAATGGTTATAAAACTAAGCTTGCAACCTATGCTAAATGATAAAGATTTCCTTTTGCTGAGTAACTTAGAATTATATTTTCTAGTCTGTAGAAACAGTTTCTACTCTGTTTCTCTTGCAGTATATTCTTTCCATAAGCAGAGAAAACTTAAACAAGGATCTACTGACTGGTAAGTCCGATGCTTTTATTTACCAGGTTGAGGACAGCACACTCATCTTGTCACATGATTTTGGGGGATTTTTCTTACTATTGCTTTTTATGGGTTATAAAGAGAAAGGTTATGTACATTTTAATGTCCTTGAAAAGTAGAAGTAATGCAACCTTCAGTGTCTCTTTTTGCTCTTATCAATTATTTAAAGAAAACTGTTTGTTCATTGTGCAAATTCCTGTTGTCTCTTAGGCACTAGCATGAATGAGTGCTCACTCTTGATGAAGAACTCACAGTCAAAAGGGACAACAGGGGGCTGGGGTTGTGCTCAGCGGTAGAGCACTTGCTTCACACATGCAAGGCCCTGGGTTCGATCCTCAACACCACATAAAAATAAATAAATAAAGGTATTATGTCCAACTACAACTAAAAAATAAATATTTTTTTTTAAAAAAAGGGACAACAGAATGGTCAATTTTGCAAAGTGACATGATTAGATGTACATTTCAGAAAGACAAGAAGCAGTGTGGAGGCTGAGAGAGGGTTGCAATCTTGAGGGCGTTGTCATATCCCTGAATGAAAAAACAGGGCCTGGTTAAGCAACATGTTGGAGGGGAGGGTGTAGATTAATGATATTTGTAGGAGACCAAAAGAGATAAGGGATAGAGGAGGCTGAGAAAGAGGAATGCGTACAATATAACCCTGAGGTTTCTAATTTGAGTAACTAAAAAGGCTTGCTCATTAATGGAAAAGTCACTGGATTATAAATTAAATTTGTAGTTTGGATAACCAATCCAATCATACCCCATGCACCTTTTGGCCTTTACTAACTTTAAGCATAGATCATGATAGTTTCTTCTCTTCAGTATTTGTACTAAACGGATTCATCTCCAGAAACACATGACGCTTAAGAATTTCTTCTCTTTTAAACCAATTCCTCGTGATGTAGTCCAGCAACCTCCCGTCTTCAGGTGGCAGAGGCTCAACATGATCTGTCTTTGCTTCCCCACAGTCCCCTCACAGAGAGTTTGTAACATGTCTGTCAGGATGAATTGAATTAATTGAAATGAAATGAAATGAAGTGAAATGGATCGAAGAATTGAAGAGATTCAATTGAATGATTTGGGGGAATCATTCTAGCTAATTCATCAGGAACTTTGGAAACAGGGCATGGAATTCTTAATTCCATTCCTTTAATTAAATTTAGCAGACTATCTTTTGGATAGATAGGTGAGTAAGGTGGGACTGCTTGGTGAGATATATTCATAATGAACCTAAGAAAGCAAATAAACTGCAAACCAGTTTTTAGCAGTATAGTAGACCTAAGACAACCTCTTTACAGAAATCTCTAGCTTTACTAAGATAAAAATAATAAACATTCTTCGAAGCATCAGGCTTATGTGCATTGATTTATATAACTCTGTCAACAACTATGTGAGATAGGAATTATTTTTTAATCTCAATTTTATAGATGGTAAAATGGAGGCTTAGAGATATTAGGTTACACTGTTAATAAGTAGTAGAATCTGGATTTGAACTTGAGTCTGTTTATTCCAAAGTCCATGCTTTTAATTACTCAGTTTCCGCCTCTAATATCAATGAAACACCTGCTAATACTAAGGCGCTAAAACATGGGGAAAGTACAATCTAGTGGTGCACAGGACATAGTTTATAAACACAATAAATATATTAATAAAATGAATGCTGATTCTCTTAACTCAATCTTCACTTGGCATATAAAATTCTGCATTTCTTTGCAAGGCATAAGGTGTGTGAACCATACATATTCAGCCAATTAAACATGCTCATTTCTCTCTAACTAAACAACCTCCTGTTGGAAAGGATTGCAGCTAAATTGTATCCCTGCATCAACATTTCATGCAGGATTGTTTCATGGTTCACTGTTCTCTGGAATGTTATTAATTGTTAAGCAAAACAAGACAGAAAAAGAATGTGTGATCAGGAAGTGGGATTAAATCCTTCATCAAGCCTGTTGAAACTGGCTTTTCTTTACTTGCAGTATTTCTCAGGGCCTTTATTATACCAGTTAGCACTGTGGACTTTCTAAAGCAGCTGGGGCCACAAATATCAACCACAGGTGTAATTTGCAGCTTTACATAAATAACACTTAAAAAATATTAAAAACGAGTGAAATAAAATTTAATAAGACTTACTGTATATGTATATTTTAATGCTAGGAATTGAAGCCAGGGTTTTGCATGCCACTGGGCAACATCCCCTGACCTTTAATAAAATATATAAACCTAAGATGTTTAAAATATTTTCATTTCAATGTATAATCAATATAAATTATTCATGAGCTATTTTTATTGCTGTATGCATATGTATGTACATATATATTAAGTTGTCAAAATCCAGGGCATGCAACATATCTCAATTTGGACTAGCCACATTCCAAGCATATTTCATGTGACTGGGGACCAGCACAGGACAGCTCAAGGGAACCAGAGTGTTCAGTATTTCTCTACATCTTTGACTGCAGAACCGTTTTTTTTTTTTTTTTAAGGATCATATCCAAAACCAGTGTTTGGTGGAAAAATTTGAGTTGCACAATGCTATAAATTTGTGTAGAAAATTAAATTAGTAAAAAAAAGTTTATTCTATGAACACTCTTTATATTTGTAAAATGGCTTCTCGGCTATCAGGTAAACTCTGATTTCTGTCAAGTTATTTACCAGAAGATTTTTTTTATATACATAGATAAATTTCTTTGGTTTAGCAACTCTTATATTTAAATATTCACAAACTTCCAATCTGATATTCAAGACTCCTAAAATCTTCGGACCTTAAAACAAATCCAACAAAACAGGGCGGAAGAAGACAGACTGAGATGAAATGGAGAGATAAATTAGGAATATTGAGTTGGAAGTCAGAAACCCGTATCTCATTTCCTCTAATTTTTTTCAAATTCAGTATTTTTAATTTAATTTTTGACATCCAAAAACCAGTACATAATTAATGTATACAATTTGATGGACTTGTACTTAAATTTTTATTATGTGTGAACTCAAGGATTTTACCTTTTCTTCCAGGATTCTGAGTACTCTAAGATGAAGGGTTTTGAACTAAGTTATCTCCAAGATTTATTCCAGCTCTAATACCTGTATTCTGATTTGTACTTTTAAAAACAACAGATAGCCTACTTATAGATCTTCTATTCACGAGCATTAATAGGGTCAAAAATCATTATTGGACTACTGTAATAAAATTTGATTGTTAGTTCAGAAAATAAAATTCACTCTGTTTTATAGATTATTACCAGGCAAAGAAAAAAAAGCAATAAAACTATTTATTCAACCGTATTTCAAAACTTTTTTGCTCTTTTCCCTCCTTATATGTTTCAAAGCTTCTTACTCCTTACTCCTTTTTCCCTCCTAACAATTCCAGTGGTTCCCCCTCCCCCAAACCCCAGCCCTAGGGATTGAACTCACTATCACTAAGTTATACTCCAACCTTTTTTATTTTTTATTTTCAGACAAGGTCTTACTAAGTTGCTTAGGCTGGCCTCAAACTTGGGATTCTTCTGCCTCAGCCTTCCAAGTTACTGGAATTAAAAGCATGTGCCACCAGGCCTGGCAATATGCCAGTGTTTGATTCCAAAAAAAAAACTTAACAAATCAATAGTCTATACTTGTGACAATTTGAATTAGAAGTCCAGAGGACTTGCTAAAAAGAGATAGCAAGACATGTATAATATGAGGAAAGGAGTTTGGCTGAATATCTCTAATCATAATAAAACCTTAAATTGGAGCTAACTTTTGAAATATGATGCCTGTTTCTTTACAAGAGCACTAACAATTACTGGAATGCAAGAGTTTGCAGAAATGCAATTGTGTGTGTGTGCATGTGTATGTGTGGGTGTTGTGCTGGGAATATAACCCAGGACCTTGTGCATGCTAGGCAAGCCCTCTACCACTGAGCTCCATATTTTTAAAAACTGTGAGTATAACTGATTTTTATTTTGAATTTGCCAAAATTTGTTGAACTACCATTTTAACAAATTTGTTTTACATTGTTAAGAATAAATATATTATATTCTTCCCAGAAAATGATTAAAATTCAATTTGATCAAGTGAAGCAATTGAAATGTCTGTTCAATTTCCCTTCTTTGTTTCCTCAGCTGTTGAGAAACACCCCAATGTGAAAGTGCATTTTGGCCACAAGCTGGTAAAGTGCAATCTCGAGGAAGGGATGGTCACAGTGCTTGGGTAATCAATGGGGCAAGTTCTTGACTGCTAGGAGGTGGAGGGGTGGAGGCCTGGAATGGAGATTTGTATCTGTAAACTTTGTTCTTTGTCTCTTTTGAAAGAGTTAAATGATTACTAAAAGGGTAATTCACACAGTTTCTAGACTCAAGAAATTTTAGATTGAAAATAGCCTCTGAGTGCCTACTGAATACCAGCACCAGTGATTTGTCTTGATTTTCATGCTCTCTCATCTTCCTATAGTCTTTGACACTGGAGACCACTCTGCTTCCAACTCTCTCTTTCCTGGAAATAGGTGACCCTGGCTACCCTGTTTCTTGTGTCCTCTTTCTGGGTACTCTTTCTCTGCCTCACCTTGGCTGACTGTATTTTTTCTACTTTTCTAAGCATGGTAGCCCATTCTTGGGATCCCCACTCATGACTTCCACAACCACTCATAAAACGATGTGGATTTAAAATGAGCATCTCTAGTCCAGGCCTCTGTTTTCAAATTCTCAATCCTTATTAAAGTCCTAATCAATGAATGTTAATTTCTCAACCACAGGTGCATCTTGCCATTATTTCAAATAATCCATGTCTTAATCATCTATTTCTCCCCAAACCTTTCCCATTCCTGTCTTCCTTGGTATCATTACCAACATAATTAGAACTATTCTTGATGTGACCTTTTTCCTATTTTTACCCATTAAAACTGTAAACACACTGCAGTCTGTCTTGCACCCCACTGACTTGCAGGTCTGAATTCCTTCTTCCTGCTGCCCAGCAGTGTCCTGCTCTCATCCTGCACATGTAAGCTATTGCTATTACCTGTATTTTGCCTCCACTTCAAATTTTCTTAAGTGAGTTTTCTTAAATTACCACTCTTAATACATTATCCTTCTACTGGAAAAATTTATTTTTCCCTTTGCAGTAAGTATTTAAACCTTTTATCTTTGCATCCTGATTTTTTTTCTCCCCTCCACACATTTGACATTTTACAGATTATCCCTACAAATCTATGGGCTCCTTATCCATAGATTCAGCCAATTTCAGATCAAAACTGAAAAAAAAAATTGCATCTGTACTGAGCATGTACAGACATTTTTTTTGTTATTATTCCCTAAACAACACAAATCTTTACATAGCATTTACATTGTTTTAGGTTTTATAAGTAATCCAGAGATGAACTAAAGAAGATGGGAGGATGTGCATTGGTCATATGTAAATCCCACCCTATTTTACATAAGGAAATCAGCAAATTTTGGTATCCTGGAACCAACACTGAGGAATAAAGAGGGACAACTGTATTCTAGTGTTAAGCTTATCTTCTGATACCCTTTCCTCAAGCCAAACTTGTTAATCCTAGAAAATCCTGATCACATCCATGCAGTTGTTCATACATTCATTTATACATCTGGAATGTATAAAAGTACTGTTCATTCATGCACTTGGAACACCTTACCCTTTTCTCAAGATTCTCTTCCTTCATGCAGAGAAACCAACTCCTTGTCACACTTTCATGGGCTAACAGGTCTTCAATAATTAGTACGTTTGTCTATTATTCTCATTCTCATAAGCAAAACCATTACTGGGATAAGTGTTTTCACTTTAATTTTATATCTACTAACTCAAAGCTCTACATTAGGCACATGAAAGTGAATTTTTTGATTTACCCATTGATCTACTACTTTTCATACCTTAAGAGAAGTACATCATCATTTTCACCAGATTATTTTTGTGGTGGTGGGCGGGGGGAGGGAATGGTGATGATTCATTCTGTTTTTCAGATCTGACAAAGTCCCCAAAGACATCACTTATGACCTCATTGTAGGATGTGATGGAGCGTACTCAACGGTTAGAAATTACCTCATGAAGAAACCCTGCTTTGATTACAGTCAGCAATACATTCCTCATGGGTACATGGAGTTGACTATTCCACCAAAGAATGGGGATGTAAGTCCCTTTCCCTTTCCACATCCCTCTCCCTAGGAGCGAAGGAGAGTATTCTAGTGTAGTGGCTCTTAGTGACACGTCTTGAGCAGTTTGAGGTCTACCACAAGAACTTTGTAATTGATAGCAAATCAGATGTACAGGTATCGCTTTAATAACATCATTATATCACTCTCACTCAATCTTTTGATATGCTTTCTTGAGTGAGAAAGAAAAGAGTATAGTTTTAACCACTCTACTGGAAACACACATCAGATTTGTATTATTATGATAATGTCATTTGTCTATGTTCTCTTGGGAAAAGAAAACAGATTGGGACCCAATTCTACAGTACACTGACAATCCAAGATATTTATAACCATGATTTAATTAAATGTTAAATAATAAATCAAATAAACTGTTGCAAAGAGATTTTCATTGTGTTTTCTCATTCCCTAGTATTTCTGTTAAACAATAAGTGTCACCAGAGGCAAATAAGTGTATGCAAATTTTTACATAAAATTTGTTTTCATACATTTTATTTTAAAAAATAAAAATTTTATTTTAAAATATTTTAATATTTTACATGTGAAATGAAATATATCTTTAAAGTATAAAATTAAATTTAAAAAATTTAAAACATTCTAATATTTTAAATATATAATAAAAATTTAAATTTTATTTGTTTTGTCATTACCAAATAACAATAGGAACCTGTTAAGGATAATTAAAATATTAACAAAAGCAATAAGAATTTTGACTTCTAAGTAGGTGACAGTAAATGCTTGATTTGCCTACAAAATAGTCATTTTAAAGGTGCTGACTTAATCTATCCTAGCTAGTCAGTTTGGGACAGCTAGTCAGTTTGGGACAGTGGTGTTGCATACCAGCCAACTGTATAGGTCAGTCAAATCCGTTTTTCAACGTTTTATTGCCTTTTTTATTTCTTACTCCTGGTCAAAAATATATTCATTAATTTTTCAGTGATTATGGTTTTCAGGTGGGTCCTATTCTGGATTTTTCAGGGTAACAGAATTCTGTTGAAAAATTGTCCTAGACTTAAGTAGAATAGTTCCTACCAAAGTAGATTTAAGACAGCCATTTATTTTCTAACTGTAGATAATTAATAGTAAAGATTATGCATTCTTTTTTTTTTTCAAACACACTCTTTTATGAAAGAGTGCTTTTTCTGTTGTTTGTTTGCATTTATTTTTGAGATGGGATCTTGCTGTGTGTCCCAGGCTGTTCTTGATCCTCCTACCTCAGCCTCCCAGGTAGCTAGGACTACTTAGCCATTTAGAAAGTGCTTTGACATGGCAATATGACTCAGACATGGGAACATTTTTACATGAAACCCCCAAACCCATGAAACTTTCTCACTTTTCCTCTCCCCTACCCTTTTCTTTCTTTTACCTAATGTGTATACAACAGACATTTGAACTCTTATCTCTGGTGACTAGAGTGGGAATGAGAGGTTGGTTAAAAAAAAAAAAAAAGGTCTTTGGGTTCCTGTGTGTGTGTGTGTGTGTGTGTGTGTGTGTGTTTTGTAGTGCTGGAGATGGAACCCAGAGCTCCCCACACATTAGGCAAGTACTGTAGCACTAAGCTATACCTCCAGTCCTGGAGGTTCATCTTAAAAGTTGTTTTTGTATCGATAACAAACTATTTTGCCTTGTCCTTTTATGTTTGGAGGTACTTATGGTGAGTGGACTAATGGGATTTTGCTGAGTCTGACCTGGGGATTGCTATTCCTAAGGATATCTACTGAGAGCATGATTTGGTAATATAGAGGCTGAATATTTAAAGGATTATTATTTTCTAGGATCATGGAGTATGTGTGAATATAAGTATGTTCTTGGCATCCTACTCTCTCTCTATCTCAATGACATAGAAACCATTTTCTGAGGAAGACAGAAAATATATATTATATTCCAAACTATTCTAATTACTGTTGCAGTGAATGACAAACAAAATTGGTTTCAGTTGTTAATTTTCCTCACTCCTTAGCTTTTGGAGTTTTAATGGCAACATGGTCACAGATACAAAAGATAGCAGGAAGGGAAGGGAAGGATGTTTCCTTCTTGCAGGCTGGCCTCCTTAGGACCCTCCTAAAATGCTAGACTCATTTATGCCCCCTCTGTCTGGTTGTACACAAAGCCACTGTCCTTTACTTCTTACCTAATCTATGTTTTCCCCCTTTATACAAATTCCTTCTTTTAACCACACCAGCCCCCAAGTACTTCCCTGCCTGGCAGGCACAGACTCTTCTCTTAAGACACAAAAAACCTAATAAGTGTGAAAATGCCAGGGTGGACACCTAGCCTGCCTGGACCCTAGCTGACCTAATCCAGCCATCTGCCTGAGTAAGAAATAAGCACAGGATGGAAAAAGGAAAAGTAAATTTTATGCACTTAGATCAAACTGGGAGAAGCAGCTTGATTGTTTCTCCACCAGTCCCACATAAATGGTTAAAGTTTATACAAATAAAAGTCAGGTGACACATATGTAGATTTTGCGAGGCTATGCTTAGCCAGAGAATGTATCAGTTTTAATTTCCTTGGCATCTGACCTCAGCATGAGGAAGATATTTATTCTTCCTCAACTTTTGTTGAGGAAGTTCGGGAGCTCTCTGTTTCAATTACACTGTTCTTTTAGTATTTATTCCACTAAAGAGATAAGACTCCTTCCTACTATTTGTGTTGTGGGAAACAAAATTTTGTTAACCTTGTGAAATTTAAGCTTAAAAATTTTCCTGTACAGTATAAAAAAGTACCAAAATAAGGTCTAAATTATTATGTATATATACACACACATATATATATATATATACACTCACACCTATATATCTACCCTCATATATTTTGTTTATTTGTATTATATGTTTTTTACATAAATATATGTGTGTAAATATATATGCATATATGTATGCATGTATATGGAAAAAGAGAAAGCGAGAAAACATACTATAGCATGTTTTCAATCTTGAATTATACCTGGTATCAAAAACCTACCTAAGGTGGAGCTTATAAAGACGGAATGTAAAGTATTTTCTAACCAACTTCTATTTTGTGTAGCAGCAGATGTGTGTATCACAATGTATATTATATTGATTGAAATTACCCTGAAAACAATATAAAGCAGAGTCAGTTTTATAGATGGGCTATATCTGAGCACTAATCAAACATATATATGCTTTTTATTTGTGCAGTATGCCATGGAACCGAATTATCTGCATATTTGGCCTAGAAATACCTTCATGATGATTGCACTTCCTAACATGGTAGTATATAGAACTTCTTACCAATTCTCATTTTGCATCTATGATGAATGTTTTTTGTTACTTACTTTTGTACCTAGTATGTGAATATCTAATTGATCTCTTCATTGTTTAATCAATTTAGTGATTATATCTGAAAGTTTTAGGTTATTAAGGAAAAACCTGGGAAGGAAGTCCAATTATTTACTTTGGAAAGGAGGTTTAACTTAGTTTAATGAATAATGGCTGTTTATGTGTCATCTCCATCAAAAACAGTCTGGAAGGAAATGCCTCCCCCAGTAAGGTGAAAGAGATTTAGGTTACATATTATGAAGAACCTCCAGCCTTTAAGGTCTGTAAGACTTTGGAATATACATTATCCAAAAAGAGCTTGGGTTTTCTTTCATTAGACCCTGAGGCTTTTTTCCTATATAGATCTCATCATCTGTTCTCCGGTTGCTCTTTTTCCTCCTGTTGCTGTTTATCCTGTGGTCCAGTGCCTTTGATACTATCTTAAAAACATGAAAAAGAAAAGAAATAAAATCAACCAATCTATTAGTAATCTAAGGAGTGTAGTGTTTGCTTAGTGAACATGGAAAGTTTAGATGGTAGAACTTCTACTAATAAATAAGCAAGGAAGCCCAGGTGCACCCCTGGGACTTAGCAGAGCTTTCTTCTCAAGATGGGGACAAAGTGATAATGCCTTTTCTATCTGCTTGGACATTCCTTACCAGAGCTCCTTGGTCCTTAAAAGAAGCCCTGCGATTTAGGAATCTACTTTCCTTTCTCACTCTGTTCCTCTTCTTCTCACAGAACAAATCTTTCACGTGCACTTTATTCATGCCTTTTGAAGAGTTTGAAAAACTTCTAACCAGGACGGATGTGCTGGATTTCTTCCAGAAGTACTTTCCGGACTCCATCCCTCTAATTGGAGAGTAAGTTTCAAAATGCACAATTATGCCTTTTGCTTTATTGGTTTGAATTATTCCAAAGTCAAATAAAGGTTATGCAACTTATTTGTTTTCATTAAGCATGACAGATTATGAAGTAACCTGGACAGAAGTCTACATAGAGCAAAAGTCTAAGTGAATGTTCTGCTGTGAGCAGGAATTCTGAAAAAGTTCATGCCATGTCCAGTTTCTCCTGGAAAGACAAGCCACCAGTGTCCTAGGGCTGTCATGTATCTGTGCAGGCTCCTCAGGTTCCTTGGGCTCCTTGGACTTGGCTGTGTTTCCTTCTACTAGGAGACACAGAATAGATACATCTAACAACCTCAGTCTCAGATCCAACACTTACTGGTTATACCAGTTTTCCTGTCTTGGGTCCCTCATGGTAAAATGCTGATAAATAATAGTACCTAACCCGAAGCATTACTATGAGGAGTCAATGAGATCATGCTTACAAATCATTTAGCACAGGACCTGTAGACATTAAGTTATGCACAATTGACAGCTGATTGTATTAGCTTTCTGGCTTTAGATCTGCTGCTACTCTAACCTATGTATGTCATTACCCTTCCTTTGGACCAGGTTGTGTACTCTCAGAAGGGCCCGTCCTCCCATTGACTTTTCCTCCTGGAAACCAGCTCTGTTTGTGCACTAATGATATCCTTATGAAGGCAACCCAATGCTGCCAGAAGAATATATGTTACTCTGTTCAGACTGCTATAATAAAAATCCCATAGACTAGGTGGCTTATAAATGATAGAAATCTATTTCTCAGAGTTCTGGAGGCCTGGAATGTCCAAGAATAAGGTGCCAACAGTTTCAGTGTCTGATGAGGTCCTGCTTCCTAGTTCATAGAAGGCAGTTTCTCCCTGTGAACACACACGGTAGAAGGAACGAGGGGGTCTCTCTAGAGTCTCTTATGAGGGCATTAGTCACATCTCATGGGGGCTCTGCTCTCATGATCTAATCACCTCTCAAAGGCCAAACATCATTACATTGAGGATTGGAATTTCAACATATGAATTTTACGGAAACATAAACATTCAGGCTATAATTGAGCAGGATTTTAATATTACTTCTGCCCCTTATTTTCTTGAGTTTCACCTTTAAAATCATAATTCCTACTTTTTAGGGTAGTTAAGAAAATCCAATAAACAAGGAGGAAGGTATAGTTCACTGTTGGCCCTTAAAAATTGCTAGTTTACCTACTTTTCCTGTAGACAAAAATCAGTCTGTATTGATCTCTCTTTCTCAAACATGGAATGTGTCTGCACATCACATTTAGCCCTTATTACTTTTAAAAATTTTCCATGGCTGTTTCTTGCCTCTCCAGTCAGATTTAAGATACTTGAGGGTATGTACTGTTTCTCTATTTATAACTTTCACAAAGCCCCTATAGATGCATTATAAATGCTAGAGGGTGTTTTTGTTTGTTTTATGTCTCGGTCATCATGTTGCACAATAAATTTCTTGAATTTTTCCTTCTGAAATTGTGTGCCCTTTGATTAACATATTCCAGTCCCCCTAAATACTATTTTGGTTGCTATTGTTCATTTCCAAATACATAGGATTCATATTAATTTTAATTTTGGTTTGCTGTAGACTAATCAAATGCATAGTAGCATTTGTTCAATATTTCCATAGAATGCTAAAAAATATACCAATGCATTTAAAAATTCCATGACCTATGTGCATGATATTGTCTTCATGACATCACATATGACACAGAAATATTTCAAATTGTTCAAATGTGGTCAAGCTTGTTCTTTTGGGATATGATTAATATTATGGCAAATCAAGAAGTTAATTAGAACAATGGAATTTTAAGACTGGTAGAAACTTCACTTTTCCCTGTCCTGTTTTCTTCTTGACATTCTTGTGTGTTTTTCAGTAAAATCTTGTATTTAAAAAAAGCCAACAACTTTGAAAGAATCCAGCAGAATTTAATACTAAGTTTAAAGTCTTTTTATTCTGCTTACTTTCTTCCGAAGGCAAGCCCTGGTGGAAGATTTCTTTTTGTTGCCTGCCCAGCCCATGATATCTGTAAAGTGCTCTTCCTTTCACTTTAAATCACATTGTGTGCTGATGGGAGATGCGGCTCATGCCATAGTCCCATTTTTTGGGCAAGGAATGAATGCGGTGAGTTTTTTGTTTTGTTTTGTTTTGTTTTTCCCCTAGGTAGGTTCTAGAAATATTTCCAGGTTAGTCTCAACCTAATTGTCTTAAATAAAAGACAAGTCTAAGATTATCCCCATGTGATAACCAAGAACACAGTCAATTAAACAATTATACCAATTGCTTAACTAGATGAATTGCCAACACTAGTCAGGATTTGGATTATTTGATCCAGTAATCCAATGTAGAAAAAGAATTATAAAGCATAGCATAGTATTCTGTTCAGTTGAAAAATATATCCATAGCTCAACATTTGGAAACTTGGTTCTCAGTAATTGTAGTTTCCTTTTTTTTAATTAAATTTTAATTTTTTTAGTTGTTGATAAAACTTTATTTTTATTTATTTATATGTGGTGCTGAGAATTGAACCCTGTGCCTCACACATGCTAGGCAAGCGCTCTACCACTGAACTACAACCCCAGCCCTCAAGTCTTAATTTTTAAAATAAAGTTTGCCTAGAGACTATGCACAAGTATATGATATTAGCCTCAAAAACAGGAAAAAATATTCTAAATTATCTGTTTCTTCTCTACTTTTTCTTTCTAAAGGAAAGGGAAAGGGAAACATGATTGACAGGGCTAACTAAAACTCTGAAATGGATTCAATGTTGAATACAACTGCCATCGTGGAAATTTTAATAATCTGGCCAGAAAGAAATTTCAGAAAAAAAATAGTTCTTAAATACTGAACACTATTTACAAAATTCTAATTAATTTTCTGTATATGTGTAAGTATGTATTTACACACACATGCATGCTAGTAGTTTATTAATCATTAGTCATGTTTTGTTTTAGTGATTAGAATATATTCTAAATTTTGAAAAGAGCTTTTTTTGGGGGAGGATAAAAAGCATTCATTAATTTATTTTTTTAAAAAAAGAGCCTTTGAATCTAATCCACTGCATTTTCCACAGAGCAGTGGTAAACATTTTGTATTATTGAAACTTAAGAAGGCATCAACTGTACCATAATGGATTAAGTGTTCAGGTATTAGAAAGTCTGTGTTCAAATCTTACCTCCAAGGTTATTTCACAGTGTATTCTTGTACAACTTACTTTATCTTTACTTTCTAATTTATAAAACTGGTATTTTAATAGTATCTACCTCAGAATTTTGTGGAGAGTAAATGCATTAGTTGAAATGAGAAATTAAAACTGTTATGTGAATCTCCTATGCTATCTTTCATTTCTAAATTCCTATGCCATTAAAATCCTGTATTCTGAACTGTAATTTATTTGACAAATAAATTTACTTACTTTAGATGTGATCTCTATAATGGATGTTAAGTATATTTTTAAAATTTTTTATATCTTCTCTAAAATTATAGTTTAATTTGAGCCAGGCATAATGGTGCAAACCTGTAGATGCTGAGGCAGGAGAATCTTCCTGTTTGAGTTCAAGTCCAGCCTGAACAACTGAGGAAGACCCTGCCTCACAATAAAAAATAAAAAGGGCTGGGATGTAACTCAGTGGTACAGCACCCAGGGTCCAAACTCTAGTACCACACACCAAAAAACAAACAAACAACAACAACAAAAACCTTATAGCTTGAATTCCTGGAAAACAGGAAACAGTTTTTGATTTTTCTTTTTCCTCACTAAAATTAGCATAGCACTTTATCAATTTTGATTTAGGAAATTTACTTTAATCTTGAGGTATAGGAACTAAATTAATTTTATCCTATCATTAAATTGTTCTAAATGTAAATCTTAAAGAACTGAATGGTTTAAATATTAAATTCTAAACTTCATGGTAGAATAATATGGTTGTTTGTTCTTTTCAAAGGAGAACTGGAACCCATTGACATTATAGTAGTATAATTTAAATATTTGGTCCTACTCTCTATCACTATAACCATATAAATATGAATTGAGCAAAGGCAGCACCATCAAACATGCAGTTGATGGTCTTTTATCATCAGTGCCAGGTAACAACTGAAGTGCTATGTATTGGCTGAAGATAAACAGCTTAAACATTATACTCACTGATGCACATTCTGTTTGAAATTGAGCAGTTTGTAATTTTTAATTTATCGTTTCATTTATTTTTTCTCATTGTTTTTCTTGTTTCAGGGATTTGAAGACTGCTTGGTATTTGATGAGCTAATGGATAAATTCAATAATGATATTAGTAAGTAAAATTTCTCAAATGGTCATGGATTAGCCCTACTGACTAATTGTAAGCCTACTTTTGATCCTCAGTGATCACAAATCCATGATGTGTGTTCCTCATTCAGGATTATAAACTTTTTAGTTAGCAATCTCTGCCATTATTGTTGCCCATCTCAGACAATGGACACCCACCTCCATTTGTTCATGGAAGTCTATCTTAGTCAGTTTTCCATTACTATAAAAAATACCTGAGATAATCAACTTATAAAGAGAAAAGCTTTATTTTGGCTCATAATTTTGGAGGTTTCAGTTCACAAGCAATTGGCTCTGTTGCTTTGGGCCTTTGGTCAGGCAGTATATCATGGCAGGAGCCCACGGCAGAGCAAAAACTGCTTTCTTCATGGCTGGAGGACAATAAAAGAAGAGACTGGAGTCCCCACGATCGATCCCTTTGATGAGCATGTACCTAATGTCACAAAGATTCCCCACTAGTCCCACTTCTTAAAGGTTCAACCACTTTCCAATAGTGGCCTCCTTGGGTGCAAGGCTTTACTATGTGGACCTTTGAGGGACACTTAACAACCCAAACAGTACCAAGCTCATTGCAGCCATCTGTGCAAAGATAAAAATTCAGAATACCAAAACTAGATGGAGACGTGTTCCTTTCTCTTCCTTTTCAACCTAAGTAAAATCCCCTGCCTGCATCCCTTACAGAGCAGCCTCAGAAACACTTCAGTGCTTTCTTGCTTTTTTCCCTATAAAAGTTTGCAGCAAATCAGTCATCTCGAATGCTTTTCCTGATACTAGGCACTCTCCCTGGGACATTGGCAGCTCTAGTGGGTTGGTTTTATATGATACTATGTGACATAATTACACCAGGCCATGCCAAGACCAAGAGTAGGTTAGGACTACAGGCATAGATTTTTGTTACTGTTGTATCATTTCTTTCTGTAGCCGGTGCCATAGTGCATGCCTGTAATCCCAGTGGCTCAGGAGGCGAAGGCAGGAAGATTCCGAGTTCAAAGCCAGCCTCAGCAACTCAGCAAGGTCCTAATTAACACAGCAAGTCCCCAGTACAACCCACCCCCCCCCCCCAAAAAAAAAAGCGAATTTCACCAGGAAATCTCCAGATTTTCCTCAGGTCTCAATTCTTTTATAGTTGTAAAAATCAAGGTCCAAACAAAAAGAAAGGAATGTTGCAGCTGATACTTCCATTTGTCTTTTTTTTTTCAAGTTGTCAATGGACTTTTATTTTACTTGTTTATTTATTTATATGCGGTACTGAGATTTGAACCCAGTGCCTTACACATACTAGGCAAGTGCTCTACCACTGAGCTACATTTGTCTTTTGATTAATTAGAAATTGATTCAGTCAATTTTACAAATATTGAAGTTGTAACTTTTTATGCAAAATTATGAAATTAAATGTATACATAAAAGGAATTGGAAACAATAGCCCAGGAACTGTACAAACTTTCCCTGCTTCCCAGCATCACCTGTTCTCAAAAGGTACCTCTGAATTTAAACCTGTTTCGGATAAGAGGTAGACTAGAAAACCAATCTTGAAGTTTATACCTAGATTTGAATAGTAACTCACAGTCTTAGCTGTGTGATCTTGAGCAAGTCACTTTATCTTTCTAAAACCTTCATTATTTTTCATCTGTAAAGTAGGAATAATAATATGAAGGAGTTGTGAAGAATAAATAAAAGAATCTATGTAAAGCATTAAAAAGAAAAAAAAGAGAGAAATCATGGTATAAAGTAAGTTCATAGTAAATTGTTTGTTACAGTGTTACAGGAAGTCATCAGACACTGCTGCATGGGCCTAAAGGAATTATAGGATGTTAGGGAAACCTTCTCCTTCTCTTCTTCCTCCTCCTCCTCCATTTCCATCTTTCTTTCCCAGTCAGCACACCCAGATGCTCAGGAACTAGAGGTATTTGGCTTCATTCCTTCTTAGCCCTTGTTTTGCATGCAATAATGAAGGTGGATGAAGAATTCATGTATCAGAACATACCGTCATTACTGGTTTTGGATACTAGAGAACAAAGATAAAACAATAGTAATCAAGAGTAATAATCCTAATTAACATTATTGAACATTTAACACACACACACACACACACACACACACACACACACACACACATATATATATATATATATATATATATATATATATATATATTTATTCTTGTTTTTTTTAAAGCATTCCCTTGTTTGATCCTCACAGAATACATGGAACATCAGTACTAGTCTTATCTCCATTTTACAACAGTGAAATTAAAGTTAAGTAACTTTCCCAAAAACATGTCGTTAGGAAATGGTGAATTGGGACTTGAGCCCAGATTTCCTGACTTTGGAAGTGGCATCTCTAACAACTAGAGTCGTTCAGCTATGTGAATGTAATCTCAGTCATTCACCTTTCAAATATTTCAATATTTCTTGTATACCAGGTTAAGATTTTATATATAAAAACATGGAGCCTGCCTTCTAAGAACTCACCGAAAAATGAGGGAGATGGTATTTAAGATAATAAGGTACAGTGAGACAAGTGTGCACAAGAGCCAAACAAACACCAAGAAGAGAGTGGCAGGTTCTAAGCAGTGCTGAGAGCCACTTACATGGGCTGTTTTCCATTTGTGAAATAAAAAAAATAGTGACTTTACCAATACAGAATTATAATATGTATTATCTTTATTGTAAATCTTATTTAATCTCAACAGGAAATAATCTGTAGACATTTCTCAATAACCATAGATTATTGATCATACAGAATAGTTATCCATAGTTTTAAAAGGTTAGAAAAAATGTGGGTAGTGAATATACTATTTAATTTGACCTAGATAGAGTCTAGCATGTTTTTATAGACTGTTTTGAATATTATTTAACTTGGTTTCCAGGTATGTGCCTTCCTGAATTCTCAAGGTTTAGAATTCCAGATGACCATGCAATTTCAGACCTATCTATGTACAATTACATAGAGGTAAGTTTTGGCTCCATTCTGTAAAATGATTCACTGATAAGATTAGCAATAATTTTATTTTTTTGTGTTCCAGCCCAATATCATGCATCATGTCTAAAGACAGGTACAGACAAGAACACACAGTGGGCTGGGGATGTGGCTCAAGTGGTAGCGTGCTCGCCTGGCATGCTTGCGTCCCGGGTTTGATCCTCAGCACCACATACAAACAAAGATGTGTGTCTTCTGAAAACTAAAAAATAAATATTAAAAAAAGAACACACACAGTATTCCTTAGACATAAATATGTTACTAGCAACAATGACCCACAAAACATCATTTCCATCTGCACTTCAGGGACATTTAGGAGGTAACAAATGACAAAATATCTAATAGTTCATTCTCAGATATTAGACAGTAGAGTTAGTAATAGGCTACTTTAATGAAAATATAATGTGGAGATGTACTAATTACAGAATCTAATAAATGTTAGCTGAGCTTTCCAACCTTAATATTATGAACTGTATATTTAGAGTAGTACTGCATATACTTTAAAGCCTGTGTACTGAATAAAATGTATAATAATACTAAATAAATTCCTGGTTAGAAAAAATACTAAAAAAATTCCTGGTTAGAAAAAATAGTGCTTTGAAAAAATACACATTAATTCCATTTTAAACCAATTGCATTGTTACAGGGCTAGTGCTTTATGGGAAACTAAAGCAGCATGAAGGGCCCCCTCATCAAACCCTGGTTCTTACAATTGGATCAGAAAGATTTGAGACATGTCACTCAGAGTAACAGGCGTGAATTTATTAAAAGGAATAGGAAAGGGGACATTCTCAAGGGAGAAAGTAGGTCCTCTTAGAGAGAAGAGGGGTGGTATGCCTCTCCTGCCCTCCAGCTTTATTGGGGTTCCAGAGAAATTTCCAGGGAGTTGTACTCAAGTCCACCTTGTGACTTTTGACTGACAGCAGGATGACATCAGACTTTCAAGTCCCTACTGCCATGTCAACTTTGGGTCACTTTGGCCCAGGCTGACTGGTTCTAATTGAAACTTGTTCGTATAGATTTTATAGATAGGGAGAATTATCCTTATAACTCTGAGTTCTGGAATCTGGTCTGTTAATGGTCACAAAAATACCCCCTTCAGGGTAACTTGTGTTTTTGTTGGCTCTTGGGGGCCTGAATTTCTCCTGCAGTCTGCCTTTCTCAGGTAGTTTGCTAATGAATGTAACATATCTTAAGGATTTGGGCTACTCGTAGCTGCAGGTAAATTGTTTTTTAAAAGTGAAAGCATATGGAGGTCAGTACAGTGGGCCCATTTTATAGAATTAGTCCCATAACCTCACATTCCCACTCCTCACATCTCTCTGTTCCCTATCAACATGAAAAGCTTATGACAAGTGATTGTGATTACAGTTTTCAAATAATGAAAAGAAAATTTTACAAGACAAATTGAAGGAAGAGTATTACTGTTTTCCACCTCTTCTGAAGACATAAAGAAATAAAAGTACTTTACCTTGAGCCCAATTTCATATATGGTGAAGGAAGTTCTAGGAGATACTCAAATACTTCATTGATGTATCTTGCCTGAGTCTTTAAAAAACAGATGGCTTTGACAACACAGTATTTGTCCTGTATAAGGAATAATAGATCGAGACAGACATAACTTTAAACAATCACTTGTTGCCATAAGCAATATTACAAATCAACCAAGAAACAACCGAAATTGATTAATCTCTGAGTTCACAGATTACCCATAGGTCTGATTACCCAAGCCCTTTGCTGAAATAGAGTTCCTATACTGACCCCTGACCAAACTAGACTTTCCTAATAGGTTTTGTGTGATCACTGTACATTTTCAAGATAATGTCTTGTACTACTGAAATTTCTTAAAAAGAGTTTGGGAATGACCACTATGAAAATGGGAATTTATTTGACTACCTTGTGTCCAGCCTTGTGCTAAGTTGGAATGAAGAATAATAAATGTAGTAAGGAAAGACATTTTGTTCAAGGTGTTTTTAAAAAAGACTTTTATTATTGCAGATGCGAGCACATGTCAATTCCAGGTGGTTCATTTTTCAAAAGAACATAGAGAGGTTTCTCCATGCAATTATGCCATCTACCTTTATCCCGCTCTATACCATGGTAAGGTCTGGATTTAAGACTTCCCCTCATTTTAAACCTCTGTTCAGCCATTGAAGAATCCACAAGAATACTTTTAAAACTTCTCTACAGGTCACTTTCTCCAGGATAAGATACCATGAGGCAGTACGGCGTTGGCATTGGCAAAAAAAGGTGGGAATAAATTACACTATTGAAAAAAAAAAGCCTGATGTGTTGACAGATTATGTTTATCTTTATTTCAAGAAAATACAGAAATGATAGGACAAGTACCAACTGTTTGCTTTCCAAACAAAAACTGTCCTGAGTACTCAGAAGGCAGAGTGCCAACTGAACAACATTACAAAGAGAAATTATGAGAGAGATTTTGAAGGGAAGAAATTTGAAAAAGAAACTGAGACCAATATTTCTTGGCTTTTTCCTTTATTTTAGTGATGTGATGTGATGTACTCTTGACTTTTTCATCCTGCAATATTCTTATGGGTTTAATTTGTACAGTTGGACAGAACTGAAGCACTTATAAAACACTATCAAATTCCATTGCAATGCTATGATACGTTAGTTTTGGGCAATTCACCCAGAGATACCATTAAATGGAATTCAAATTCCTGATGATCTGTTTTGCATGGGTGAAATTATAAAAGTTCATAGTTTATTGAATACATAGATATGGAACTGGGCATGGTGATGAGACTAGCAGGAGGACACAACTGGACCAGAGAAGAGAAGCCTGAAGACACATGATGAACACAGAATTGGGAATAGCAAGTATTTATGTAGAGCTGGAAGGCAGTACATAGGTGTGAGAATGGCTACATGGCCACTGGGGAAGCTGGAGAGGTAAGCCTGAGAGAATCCGAGGGACCAAAGATTTGGATTTTAGAAAGATCACTTCGCTGTAGGGAGAATGGATTGGAAGGCATCAAGATTTAGCAGTACAAAGATAAATAAAATAGGATCTCTGACCTCAAAGAGATAGAAATATGAAAGGGAGAAAGAAATAGCAGCAGACTGTTAGAATGCAGGACAATAAGTGCAGAGAGAGAAATCAGGTCATACAATTTAATTGATTCTTCGGGTTAAAGAACAAAAAGGAAACTGTACTCTTGTGGGGTGTGAATAAAGTCTATTTCATGATTTTAATTTCTAGATAAATGAAATAAGAGTTCTTGCTGTCCTTACAGGTGATAAACAAAGGACTCTTTATCTTTGGGTCGCTGATAGCCATTGGTAGTACCTACCTACTCCTGAACTACATGTCACTGAGCCCTCTGGACTACCTGAGAAGACCCTGAAACAGGAATCACTTACTTCCAGAATATGGAGCAGGTTTACCTGCAAACTCTATGGAGTCACTAGAACAAATCCCTATTTCATTAACCAGTAATGTAAAGGTCCAAAGGTAGCAAATGTTGGATTTCTTTGTGATCAAAATTAAGTAACAAAAAATATATCTCCGTTGTGTTGTCATATTTAATTCACTATTGAAAGATAGTTGTTAGCATATAATTAAACTTAATGTTGAATCTCTCTGTGTTAGTTGCAATTGCTCAGGAATAGGGGAAACATTACTTTTTTAAAGTTGCAACATGTAGCTTCTCCATCATGTTTTACACGCTCAGATTGGGTCATTCTACATTTTAAAATTCAATGACAAAGATCTCTTTCACTTCTCAAAAAATAAGGCTCTGGAGGCCTCTGGGAAGGCACTCATTGTGTGTGTGTGTGTGTGTGTGTGTTCTTTAAAGGACATAGTAGGACTCACAATAAGATTGACAACACTTGAGACTAAAAAAAAAAAAAAAAAAAAATCACAGTTTTGCCTAACATGTTAACTGAGCTTTTCATCATCTGGATGGACCTTTTCTAATTGCAAGGCTCAGATTCACTTGATAAAACCGGAAGTATAAATGAAGTATAAATGATTCAGTGGAGTTCCAAAGAGTTACTGAATGAATCTATTTCATTTCCTGGTTTTCAATGCTATGTATGCCCTTCTGAAGATTAAAAAAAAGGCCATTAATGCAATAATAAGTGAAGGATAAGAAAAGATTTTATTCATAAAACAAACGCTTATATAAGAGAGTAGAAAGTAAACAAGGGGAGACAGCTTTTATAGAAATATGAAGCCATATTTTATTCAATTTCAGACCCTTAGAAACAGTTTAGTAACTTGTTCTTGAACCATATACTACAACAGAACCAGCATTGAACTTGATTTTTTTAAAACGCATTTAGTGAAATATTTTCTTTGGTTATTCTTTCTTCAATAGGCCAACTGAGCCATTTAGAAGTTCTTCAAATACAATTAATTATAAAGATGTAACACTAGAAGGAGAGTCATCTAGGAAATAAAAAAAAATAGGCAGTAAAATAAAATGATTCAGTATTTATTTTCTCTATTGTCAAAGACATTCTCAAGTTCTTGATACACTAATAATCCATGTTTAGTGTGTAGGGGAAGAAAGTAATACTTTTTCCTTTTACCTATGTTAGATCCATTGGCTGGGGCCCCTACAACAAAAGACAGATTAACAAGAGAAGAACAAACACAAACAGAATTTTATTAACATATATTTCATATATACAAGGGAGATGCCCAAAGAATGAGTACATCTCAAAAGAGCTGGCTTAGAACTCCCTGGCTTATATGGCATCTTCAACAAACAGCAAACTGCTAGAGAAGTGACAAGACAAAAGAAAAAGACTGAGTCTCTAGGGGCAGTAACTTGTTTAGAGATTAGCAAAGGGGAGTTATAGAAATTCTTCTGGTGCTGTCTACAGGCTGGTAAGTGTCTAAGTTGTCTCTGTGATGGGCCTTGTCCTTCCTGGTAGAAGAGAGGAGAATACCTTTTTAAATGTATGTCCCAGGTTTAAGCAAATATAGGTGGAAGCCAGAGAGCTTTTCTCTTCTTTCCTTTCCTTTTCTTTCTTTTTGTACCAGGGATTTATCCAGGGGTGCCTAACCACTGAATCACATCCCTTTTATTTTTGCCCTTTTCATTTTGAGACTAAGTTGCTTAGGGCCTCACTAAAGTGCTGAGGCTGGATTTAAACTTGCAATCCTTCTGCCTCAGCTTCTGAAGCCACTGGAATTACAGGCATGTACCACCACACCTGGCTCCAGAGAGCTTTCCTTATATCACTTCTTCTCAACTGTCTTCAGGTCAAAGTAATGCTTATGCAAAATGGACATATGCTACCCAAGGGTAGCATATTCTGGTATCCTACATGTCTAAACAATGACCCATGGAAAAATGGCCCCTTCACTAACATTGACCATCAGTTATTCAGTGGAGTGATTGATGGGCAATGAATATTGAATAATACATTTTATGAATACACTTAAACACTTATTTTCATCCCTCTACAAATGTAAGTTGTTTTCTTACTTAGAACTCCTTTTCTTGCCAAAATTGTGGGAAAGTATTAAAATAAAATGATAATCCTGCCGTGCTCACACTTGAAATGAAATAGATGGAGATACTGCTCTGCCATCAACATCATCTCCACCTGTGTGTTTCCTACTAGTGCATAATTAACCACACACCATGATTACCTTGAAGTCATCTTATTCTCTTTACTGTGATGCTTCCTAATTGTGTCTTCTGGCACTTACTCAGCAACATGTTAGTATGAAGCTTTTCTTTATCATACTACATGTGTAACCGCAGTTTTTTGTTTGTTTCAGATTGATTTTCATCCTAGAATTATTCCCTTGATAATTTAATTTGGTCATATAACATGACTGAATAGGACCCAACACTACAGAGAATTCAAGAAGGTCTAGCTATTTCATACATATGTATGAGACAAAATTTACTTTTACAGTGTGCTTTGGCAAATATAGTCATTTAAAAATACATTTGAAATGAAAATTCTCAACACATTAGAAGATGATGGTGCCAGATGCCCATCTTGTGCCATAAATGTTTTTTCATTATGTAAAGCACCCATTGAATTAAAAGAATGTGTCTTGCTTGTTGAGGACAGAGAACATATGGGCAACTCAGATTTCCTGCTGTGTCACAGAAATTCTGTTGATATTACATAGAATAGGAATTCCAGAACAATCCTTATAAGTCCAAATGTGCTGTCCCATCTAAGGCTCCATCTTTCATTTCTATAAAGGACGAACTTGGATTACATCAGCTTTGGACCCACTGGTTCTATTACTGTCATCAACTGATAGAGATTCGTCACTGGTGATGATAAAAACAATGGAAGAAGAATTAAAAGTCACTTTCTTCTTTGGCCTTTCCCCATCTTTCTGTGATATCACAATGGGTCTGATCTGCATTTCATTTCCAACTGCTGGTAGGTCTTTAGCGGGCTGCTGGCACCTCAGCAGTCGGGAACATAGGAGCTGCAAAAGGGATCTTCGAAACTGGATAGAGGGAAAAAAAAAAAAGAAAGTTGATTTAATAAATAAGGGCCAAGTAAAAACTTGGCCTTTAATCTAAGTTAACATTCAAGAAAATTAGCTGAGCTTAATTTGGGCTGTTTTGTTGTTGTTGTTTGTTAGCGGATGCAGGGTAAGCCTCAGATCTACCTACGTCATCCTGGAGTTCTATGTCTTTTATTTATTAAAATTCTTGTTAACTAGACCACATAGGACTATTTAATACCTTATAATCCTTATTGGTTCAATGTTTACACCTTCTGTGAATAATATGTCTGTTTATTTAAGGGATTTTGAACATGAATCCAGTCCACAAACATTCAGTCATCACGGACTACTGTACTATAATCTACAAATAATATAAATAGCAAAGAAAGAGCCCTTCCTGGTAGAATTCATAGCCTAAGTGACTCACGAATATTCCTTTAACCTATTAAATCCTAAGTTTTCAATCCTGCAAACATAATAAACATTCAAATATTATTTCAAACTTACCATATGTGGTACACTTATAGTTTAAGTTTTTATGTGTTGCACATTTAGAACAATGGGTTAATTAGGTGGAGAATTTTTAAAAAATAAAAATTACTAATCAGTAGGGTCACTCACAGTATCTGTTTCAAAAAAAATGTTTTTTCATATAAAACACTATGGGCAAGAACCATTGTCTTATTCATTCTTGTTTGTTGTATCATTTAGACTTTCTGTTTAAAGCAAGTTCCCAGGAAACAGAAACAACATCAGGATCATTTGGGAGCTTGTTAGAAATGCAGAATATTGGGCACAGAGACATACTGAATCAGAAGATGCATTTTTTACAATATTTTCAGATGTGGTACATACATAAGAAAGTTTAAGAAGCACTCATCTCTAGTGCCTTGGTTGAAAGAAAGGGTACAACAAGTAATTGTTAGTGAATGCATTTATAATTTGACTATTGAGGTCGTGGTCCCTCATTTTGTAACACGTAAATAAAGTAAGGACTAAGACTAGAATTTATTACTTTCTTTGGCAATATTCAACATTTCTTCCTGAACCCTTTACTTTTCTATAAAATCCTTGATTTGGATTTTTTATCATTGAAGCTGTTCTGAATTACCTCTATAAAAGTATTATATTTTTCCAACCCCTCCCACATGGTAAAATCAATTACAAAGCTTACCTTTCTGATCATGAAGATATAAATAACTGGATTGTATACAGTGCTGGATTTAGCAAAGAGATTAGAAACAATAGATACTGTTGGAGTGACCCGTTGTCCATAACCATTAGCCACTAAGAAACAGACCACAATATAAGGCATCCAGCAGATCAGGAAGGTAAATACCATCACGAAGCACATTTTGGCCAATTTCTTTTCATATCTTAAAATCTTGATCACCTGAATTGTCTGAAGATCTTCAACACAGCGAAGCTACAGAAAGGAGAAAGAAAAGGGTTGAGAAATGAATCATCTTCTTTTGCTGCTTTTAATAAAATATGCAACTAGCATTACTGGCCCTGCCTTTGTGGGGAGAACTAAATGGGATCCTGGGAGGCTGACTTGTGATCCAAGCCTTGCAGCTGGGCAAAGCCTTCATCTCTCTGGATCTCAGTCTCTTCAATAGTATCTTAGATTCTTTCATGGTTTTTAATACTTTTCTAATTTGTTCAGTGAGAATGAAATAAATTATTCTGCCTAGACCTTCAAAAGACAGCATGAAAGAGTCATGATAAAATGGAAACAATTTCTCCATGATTAAGAATATTTTCCATTTAGAGCATTAATTGGCAAATTCTCAAATCAGGCAACAAACTCATGTCATGTCAGGAGTTCTGCACAGTTAAACCCACAGCTGGTCTTGATGAGAACTTAATCCCCAATGAATTCTTGCTGGAAACTACTGTGCCTTTCAATTCACTGCTAATAACTATAAACTAATAAATAGGATTTGGTGAGGATTTTCTTTATGGTTGATTTCATCAGAAGCTTGTTTGCAGAGAATGGCATTTGATAAAACTCAGGGTGCCTCATTCCTCTAAAATCAGCACATCTACTAGCTTGTCCTCATTAAAAGTATTGAGTAATAGTGATGTATAGTTAGAAAGTTCTTTGAGTTTCTTGAGTAACATTCTGTAGAACTTCTCTTATTGTTATGAGAAATGTGTTATTAAGGAGATTAAAAGAATATTTCTGCATTCCAAAAATCTATTCTTAAGTGGTCACTGTAAGAAGTTATACTAATTTTGCTACAAAACTATAAATACTGGGGCTGGGGATGTGGCTCAAGCGGTAGTGCGCTCGCCTGGCATGTGTGCGGCCCGGGTTCAATCCTCAGCACCACATACAAACAAAGATGTTGTGTCTGCTGATAACTAAAAAATAAATATTAAAAAAATTCTCTCTCTCTCTCTCTCACTCTCTCTTAAAAAAATATAAATACTTTATACATTGATTTTAAAAGAAAAGTATCTGGCATACTATCAATACTTCATAGTGATAGTTTTAAACTGGGAACTTTATTATATTTCAACAAACTCTTAAGTGAATCCTCTAATTCTAATATTATCATAAAGGCTAGAAAAAATTATAGAAAGAAATTATTAAGATGTGCTTATAGTATTAAAGCACATATTTGAAATGATATCCTTAAATTACTGATGTCATCTAAATTTTATTTAAGAAGCTATATTCACATTAAAGTCACATATTCAGATTAACAAAGAATAGAGGGAAACACAAAAAATTAAAATGTTTGATTGCTTATAATAGAATTCTATTATACCATCATATTCAGATTAACAAAGAATAGAAGGAAACACACAAAAAATAAAATGTTTGATTACTTATAATAGAATTCTATTATACCATCCTATCTTAAAAGAAACTATTTTATTGAATGTGATAGGATATTTTTCTATTTTTCATAATGCCACTCTTTTGGGGGAAGACATGCTTCCTCCAGTTTATAGAAATATTGTGGGGTTCTTGTAGGAGCTTTATATTAGAATCAGATAATCTGATTTTGCTCCCAGTGTGATATTGAACAAGTCAATTACATTCTGTAGGAATAAAGATGAAAAGAAGTTTAAAACCATCTATGAAAATTCCAGTTTCATCACATGTATGTGGATCCAAATTGTGCAGATGCTTTTGAGATTATTTATTTACATTTGAAATATTATAGAAACTAACATACTTATATGCACTTTTGTTTCTATAAAATATTTATAATCATTATTTTTGACTCTTCAGAGTTTCAATTAGCTAGTATATAATCATGTCTAATTATCTTTCCTCGAAGCCCCCACTATCTAGGTCCTAACAGTTTTATTTTTACTATTTTTCTGGGCAAGTTAGTCTCTCACCATTTATAAAGTCAGAGTGCTCATTTATTATTTTGGAATTATATGCATGGAAGAGAAGTTAATTTAAGCAAATGTTGGTCTGTATTTCCCCAGACCCTCTTTAGTATAAGGAGAATGTCCTGACCAATGAGGTTTGTATTTGTGAAATTCCCATAATTATTTTCAATCTTTTTGACTTTTTTATTTCATCACTCTCATTATTCCTTGACTCAGCTCATTCAACATTTTTTTCAAATTGAGAGCTCTACTTTAGGTATCACCTTCTTTATTCAACCATTTGTATGTATTTTTCAAAATCACTGTGGATGAAGCAAAAGCAAATGTACAAATTTGTCCTAAAAAATAAACCACTTAAGAAAAGTTCCCCAGAATTTCCTCTGACAGTGTCTTCTTCCTAAGATGAATGGCTGATGCCTTGTGCCTATTGACCCATACACCTGAAGATCTTCAAAAACCTCATACAAGCCCTTAGTCTCAATGAATAGCTATGTCACCACTACTGTTATGAGTCACCTCTCTCTGAACAGAAGAATAGCGGAAAATTACATGTATGCACTGTGTTCTATGTTGAAGAAATATAACAATCTAAAATCAAATTTCTTTACATTTTTACCATTTCTCCTGTCTTTCCCTTTCTATGCCCTCCATAATTCATTCCAACAATAGTGATTGATCACTTGTTACAGGCAGGTACAGTTTCAGCTTTAGAGATTTGGCCTCTGCTCTTGAGAATCTCACTATTGGGTTAAGGTGGCTGGTGTACAAACACTTGGTTCAATATGAAGGAGGGAAGCAAGGAGGATTATGAGATGCACCAGGCTGGATAACCAGTCCTGAGAGTGACTTAGAGCAAGAAACCCTGATCTGAGCCCTCTGGGGAGAGGAGAAACTGGCCAAGTAAGGAGGAGTGATGGCCAAGAGGGAGAGAGGGAAGGAGGGAGGGAGGGAGGGAGAGAGTCAGAGAGAGAGAGAGAGAGAGAGAGAAAGAAAGAAAGGAAATGTGCTAAGGCAGAGAAAAAAACACCATGTGTCAGGTTCTGGGAACAAGAAATGTTGCAGTTAGCTGGAGGTGGCAAGGAGAGGAGTGTCAAGAAATAAGGATGAACCAGTAGATAGGAGATGCCACACAAGACCTGCTAGCCCTACTCAAAGGCTTCATTTTCAATCATGAAAGCAGTGGAACCCCCAGGTAATATTTAAGAATAAGTACTCTGTTGGAAGTGGGCAGAATATGAGTTAGAGGAAAGCAAGAATAAAGGAAAGAGAACTAAGATTCTTTTGAATTGAGTCTGTGGCAGTGAGAGAGGCAAAAATTGGATATATGGGAAAATATTTAAGTAGAATAGATAAGAATTGATCACTAGTTGGGATTAGGGGAGGAGATAAATGACAGATAGTCAAGAGAACTCCCTAATTTTGGGGTTAGGTAGCTAGGAATGTTGATCATTCAATGAGAAAGAGAACGGAGGGTAGGGGATTTGGTAGAAAAGATGGCAGGTTAATCTCTGTATATGTTGAATTTGACAAGCCTGTGGACTATCGCAATGAAGGTGTTCAATTGAATGTGAGGATTGAACAGAAATCAAAAGAAAGATTTAGATTAGAGATAAAAGTTTTGAAGTCATCAAACCTTTCTTAGAAAAAAATCTTGGCAGTACATGAATTCACCGAAAGCCATTGTGTAGCAACATGAGAACTAAGCAGAGAATGCTGGGGAGAAACAAGAAAGAGAAGCTCTTAAAGGAGCCATAAGAAGATGGGGCTGGAGAGTCAGGAATGAAGGTAGCAGAGAAAAGGGTCCTTGAATCAATAAGGGGAGAAAGTCATAAGTAAGTAGACATCATCAACAGTTTCATATACCACAGATGCCAGAAAACAATATGAATAAGAAATGTGCCCAGGGGCTGGGGATGTGGCTCAAGCGGTAGCGCGCTCGCCTGGCATGCGTGCGGCCAGGGTTCGATCCCAGCACCACATACAAAGATGTTGTGTCCGCCGAAAAAACTAAAAAATAAATATTAAAATTCTCTCTTTCTCTCTCTATCTCTCTCTCTTAAAAAAAAAGAAATGTGCCCATTGGATTTAATATTTAGGAGATAATCAGTAACCTTAAACGAGGGCTATTTTAGAGAGTGTGGTAGAGGAAGGAGGTACACATTTTCAAAGAGTTGAGGAATAAATACTGTATGAATTTACTCAGCTACTAACTCCTTGAGCTACAATAGAAATTTATTTCTCACAGTTCTGGAGGGTAGGAAATCCAGGATTAAGGTGCTGGCAAGGCAGGTTTCATTCTGAGGTATCTTCTCTTGACTTGCAAGTGGCGGTCTTACTATATGCTCACCCAGAAGGAGAGTGGGAGAAAGAACAGGCTTTTTGTTATCTCTTCTTATAAGCCTCACTCTCATGACTTGATCTAACCCTCCTTATTTTCCAAAGGTCCCACTTCACAGAGGATTAAGTCTTTGACATCTGAATTTTGGAGGGCACAAGCCAGGAGAAGCATATTTTAGATGCTCAATAAATAGAGGTTAAATAAACATTTATTGAGTGACAATATGGTACCAAAAGTCACCAGTAGTTCTTTGAGTTAGCAGTGAAAAGAGAGAAATAAAGCAATAGGGAGAGGAAGCTGAGAGTAAATCTTGCTTTTATTTTAAGTTAGCATAGCTATATGCTAAAGAGAAAGATACAAGAAGAGTGGAGAGATTGAAAAGTTAAAAAGTAAAATTATTACGCTTGAGAAAGTTCCCTAGGAAAGAGAATGTAATGGGAGGGACTGGGGGACAATCAGAATTTAGAATTAGCTTTGTCCTGGGAGACTTCCCCTGTCACTCAACAACTGAAGAGAGGCACTTAAGAAATAGTGTTAACATAGAGGTTTTGATAAAGGAAGGCAGGGAGTTGAAAAGTCCTTGCTAATTGGCTTTAATCTTCTAACAAATAACAAGCACAATAATTTAATGAGGAGGGATAATCGGTAAAAAATTAAAATGAAAATTGGTGATTTTTTTTATAGCCATGGTGTGAGAGAGTGCACCTATAGGGATACAAAGACAGGCCTCAGAGGACATCTGAGTAATTTTTTTTTCATCCAGAAACTCTCTACGTTTTGATTATAGCCTTGGAGAAAACAATTGGATTGGCCCAGGGATTTTTTTTCCCCAATGAAACGGGTGTAAACAGTAAAAATGTAGGACTTGAGGGTAATTAGTTAGGATTTACAGTGATGCCTGGAACTAGGTTTGGTTTAAAACAAAAGGTAAAAGTTAGAGATGTTTGAAAGAGTGAGCAAGAGACTAGAGTGTTCTAATAAAAGAAAAGAGCAGATGGAGTAGGAAGAAGCAGTAGTTAAGGAAACCATCTATGGCTGAAGTTGGAGACTGGGACATGGATCATGCCTAGACTGTTGGGTTAGTTCAAAAGTGCCTCTGCTGCCTCCCAACATGTAATCTATTTGTGCTCAGCTCTGGTCCTTTATGGCTCTCATGGGATTTCCAGTGTCATTCTGAGTAGTGTTTCATGGTGATCTTTGGGGGGGAGGGGAATCACGAGAAGCATGAAATTCTCTTTTTAGACTTTCTAAATTCTAAGAATGTTCCACAATGTAGGGCTGTGTTGTTGTTGAGTTTGTCTGTCCAGAATCCCTTTCTGTCCTTCTTTTGATGTGCAGAAAGTAAGTGTTATTCCTCATTTATCTTTTCATGGAGTGACTCAGAGTGCAAAATTCTGCCAAATGGAAAGTCTCCTAGAGTTCCTACAACTCTGGGCAACTACCAATCATGTAGGAAGTGTTTGATTTTTTTTTCCACCCAAAATATTCTGCCATGGACATGTTTTTGAGGAGAGACATTTGTGGACTTCAACTCACCATTCGAATGGAATACAGAATATGGCCATAGCAGTGGGCTATAACACCCACAGGCACCACCAAGCAGCCAAGAAATAAGAAAAGCACAAAGGAGGAATCGTTGGCATCTTTGGATTTCCAGTCCACAGTGCAGCCTAGTCCATGGACGTCTAGGATGTATCTGTTCCAGCCCAGGAGAGGTGCTCCTGCCCATGCCAATGAGTACAGCCAGATGTAGGTAATGGCCCTCCAGGCCCAGGAAAAATTGATCACTCTGGCATGGACCACACGAATATAACGTTCATAGGCCAGCACAGTTAGGGTGGTAATGGAAACAATGCCTGCAAGAAGAGAAAGTAGAAAAGTATAGCATACTGCAGGGGGAAATCAGACATAAGAGGAATAACACATTCTTAACTGGAAATACAATATGGAGTATCTGAGACCAGTGGAGGGCTCTAGAAGTTAAAAGATCCAAGAGTACTAATGCCCCGGAATCCCCCAGGAAATTAAATCAGAAATGTATTTATTTCTAAAAGAAAATGTTGAATAGAAAATGGCATGTGAATTGTAGTGGGACAAAAATAAAAGCCCTAAAAATCAGCCTGTCCTAATGATATCACTATTGTATTAAATTTTCTGCAAAAGAGAAACTAGAGACAGGATCAAGTGTCTCCTTTAGTTCTGCCTTCTCTCTGCTATTAAAAAGTCAAAATGGGTTCCCTGAAGCTCAAAATGGCCAGTCAGGGTGAAATTGTTCAAAGGGCTCCTCAGCCTCCCCACTAACAGATGTCAGCAATAGGAACCTTTCACCTGCAAGGCTTGCTGATGAGGTGGAGGAAGTCTTTGCTCTCATGATCTTCATTTATACCTCTATTTTACAACAAATGCACTTTAACAATATTATTAATGTTTTTCTCTGTTGCTCCTCAGAGAGTGATTTATTTGCTCAACAAGCACCTATTGAGCATCTACTGAGTATCAGCTACTGTACCAACATTGGAGGTCCAAAGATGACTAAGAAGCAGAGCTCCAGATGTCTGAGGGGAATGTATGCTACAATTGTGAAACAACATATGGGAGTCACAAAAAAAGGAAAAATCTGTGCACAAGGCAGGAGAAGCACATTCCAGGAAGAATGAAGAATCAGGGACCAGAGAATGAAGGTGTAAAATAACAGGAAGAGTCCATTAAAGATGACAGTATTCATAGATGTCCTAGATCAGAGGAGACAGAGAAATTTAGAGAGGCAGAGGTGGCCACTCTGAAAAAGGCTCATAGTTTCTAGATAAGATTTTTTTAAAAACCTTCGACTAAATGAAATAGTCAATTATAAATCTGCTACTCTCAGTGGGAATGTTCGTACACAGTTTGGTGGGATAGAAATCAATAAAGGCATTGTTTCTACTGTTAAAAATAAATCTGCTACTCTCTTGTCCTATTTAAGTATGAAAATAACAGTTAAATTCTCTTCCTTCTTGAGAAAAGATGGGAGAGGAGGGGAGGAGTAGGGAGGATAGGAAGGGCAGCAGAATAGAATAGAAAATATGATTGATGTATGTACATTCCATGTATGTATTATATGTCAAAATACATTCTGCTGTCATGTATGACTAAAAAACATTTAAAAAAAAAATTAAAAAAAATTCTCTTCCTTCTTTTGCTTCGGAAAGGACACTCATTCCAATAGTAGTATAGAACTTGAAACACAGCCCAAGGCTATGGGAACCAGCTTGAAGGCAAGGCAGGATATACGTGCCCCAGGGTATCATTAAAGGCAACCAAAGTGAAATCTGGGTTCCGGAGACATTTAGCAATTAGTATCAACTGAATCCATCTGCTTATTAAATGAGTGGAATGAAGGAGAGAGTAAAAAAATAACTTGGAAATTTCTAACCTGCCTAATGAGTAGAGAGTGATTATATTAACCAAGATAAAAGTTACAAGGTTATGAACAGATATGGGAAAGAAAATGAAACTGTGAGCTCCCTAGAACACATCAACATAAGTATTGGTTGGACAAGTGGATGGAGAAAAGTGGCCCTAATAGAGCATAAGACTGGTCTTCCAGAAGCAGGTAAGAGTATGTTGGGGGATGGGGTTGCTAAGAGGCCTGGAGCAAGTCCAGCTCCTAATAAGTAGCTCTGTAATTTCTGACAAATCATACAACCTCTTTAGGCCTTAGTTTTTATTTTCATAAAATTGAAGGTCCATTCACATTATAAGATTATAAGATTTTGATTCTGCTATTATAAAAATATGAAATGAAGAGGCCCTTGACTCAGAAAGAAACTGGTAAAACAGTTAATATTTCATTTATACATGATAGATTTGTTTGTTTTTGTTTTGGGGGTACAGAGAACAACATTATTCCCAGAGTTCAATATACATGTTATACAATAACTATTCATTAAACAAATAAAAGAATGTTTACTAAATAGTGAATAGAAGAAAGTTGAGTTTTATAGCACAGTGAAAGAAACACTTTATAAAGTAGTGATCATAGCAAATAATGGACTTAAATTCAAATTATAGTAAGTAATTGTGAGGACAAGGAAAGCATCAAATTAGATGTTCTGCCTTTGGAAATATATTTTTACTTTATAAATTTTTTATCTAAATAGTGATATCCTTTCTTTATTATGTTCCTAGAAGGATATCTAGAAATCTAAAGTTGGTGATGTAATAACTCTAATGAAACTTTTTTATTAAAATATAATGGCATTTACTTTTATAATTGACTTTAAATGCCAAAACATGGTTTGGCCTTCAATTTTAAGTTAATTTACAATGAATTTTATTTAGTCCTTCAGAGGCAAGAAAACATTGCAATTGATTGCACTATTGTACAATATTATATAATTTTAGTAAATCTCAATGTATATTAAAGATAAATAAATGAATTCTTAGGGTTACAGCAGTAAGCTGATATAATAAGCTTGTGTGAACTATAATTACATTAACTTATTCATTCATTCATTTAGTATTAACTATTGCTTATCTACCTGTCAATTATTATTCTAGAAAATACATATAAAGAGATAAGTAAATCCCTCAAGAAATTTGAAGTCTAGTGATAGAAAGATAATTTTGAAAACAAATAAATAATTAGGGAAATATTAATAAGAAAAGAGAATAAAGAGATAGAAAATAATATAAGGCATGGCGGGAGAATACAAATTAAAGGATGCAATAGTATTGTCAGGGTGCCAGGGCTGAATATGAAAAACTCAGCTTTGTGATGAGTTTTTTAGTGTAGTTTTTGCCCATAACTGTGTGCCAATAAGCACAATAAATTTCAAGTGCCTGATTGCAAACACCTATATTACTAATCATGACAAGTTAAAACCAAACTAAGAAGAGTGATCCTTGAATTTCTGAGGCCCTCCTGATAGCATGGGTGTATAAATGAATGACAATAGGAGACTGATTTGGTTTTCAAGGGTTACCCATCTGAAATTATCTCAACTGCATCCTCCTTGCAAAATATGCAGCAGCTTCCCTCTCCTCATGAACACTTTATTTGGGTCCTCAGTTAAAATTACTTGTTGTATTTTATTTGATTTCCAGAACACAGCTTGAGAGGATGAGAATGAATGGACTGTTTTACAGCAACTTTCTTTACACACACATTTTAGTCAACCTGGGATCCCATTTATTCCATGTGTACATCTGTTTCCCTTAACACTATGAGAAGAAAAAGGAAAGATGACCACTAAAACAGGGCACTAATTATATACCAGGCTCCAGGATAATCATTCTACATATGGTAACCCCCCTTCTGGAAAAAGAGGTCTGTAGTTCAAAAGGGCTAAGGAACCAATAGGTGGTGGAGACAGTTTTGAGAATCTGGTACTGATTTCAAAATTCATGATTTTGCCTTTACACCACCTTCTCCGTTCCCACTGATTTCACTAGGGGTGGAAGTGATGTTCCTATTCTCCCGAAAAAGTTGCATATTAATCAGGTATTTATGAAGTGCCCATCACTGGCTGAGTAGGTCCTGTAAAAGGAATTAGAGATGCATGGTCCCTACCCTGGAGGATACTACAGTATTGTATTTTAATAAAGCCAAGACTAACTCAAACACAACATTAGAGGACAATGTAAGAGAATACATTGTTAAATGTCTGGTGACAGAACAAATCAGGAAAAGTAGACCCTGGTTACTGTGTTGTGGGGGTGGCTTCAGTAAGAGATGAAAGTTTAAAAGGGCCATAAAAATGACAGAATGGTTGTTATAACTAGAAAGGATCAGGCAATTATTTCTGGCTAGAAGAGTGACTTCTACAAAGGCAAAGTCAGTTGCCTTGAATTCTTGCAACAGTGTCTTGGTCTAGGCATGGAGCTAAGCCTGAGAGGTGAGAAGGAGTGGTGAGAAGCTGATCATATCTCCCATGGCTATCAGTGGTCTACAGTAGGAATCTTCAAATTGTTTTTCTAGCATTTCCCCTAGTCAAATTTTGAAAAACAATGTGCATGCTAAGATATTTAAAGGGTGGCATCTATATTTTTAAAATATTAAATTTAAAGTATTATGTAATATAAATATTAGCATTTTAAGATAAAACTATTATCTGACTCTTATAAATATATCCAAATGTATCTAAGGATTCATAAATATATTAGTGATTTCATATACATATTTTATGTGTTTATATATAAATATATATAACAATGACCAATCATTTAAACTTACATATTCATTCCAATTTTCTCCTCAAATTTTTATCTCAAAGAAACATATTGGTGTGGCTGAGAGATTTTAAATTATTTGTTGAATTCTGCAAAGTTGTACTTTGAAACTGAAATTTTTAAATTTCCTCTGCACAATAAGGTTCTAAATCTTTAAAAATTTGTCTTATAGATTGTTTTCAATTTATATACTTAATTAAACTGGGTTATAATTTGTATTACTATACAATTGATAAAAATATTTTGTTACATATTACAAGTAAAAAAATTAGTCAGAAATATACTTCTTAAAGAGATCAATGTGGTTTCCCTCACTGCAAAGGCTATATCTATCCATGATTATAGTATTACTACTACCTAAATGGATGCAGGATCAATTCTACTTCTACTTTTTTCTGCTTGTAAAGTTAAAGAGAGATTTCTTGACACCACGCACACACACACACACACACACACACTCCAAGGTAGTGTAAGGGGACAAACAGATAAGGATAGTGGGAACATGAGGTTAAGAGAATAATTTGATAAAATGAGCCCACTGTATTGACTCCCCACATGCTTTCTTTGTGAAAAAGCAATCTGCCTGTAGCCCCATCTAGCCTGAGGGACAGGAAATGTCACATTCCTCAGCAAACTGAGGCAGGGAGGCCTAAAGTTTTGGCAGTCAGTGTAGGTAATGAATTATGGGGATTGGTTATCAAAGAAAAGACAATGGGTTGTTAACAGCTACCCTCCAGGATCATACTTCCCAGCATAAGGAGTTGATAAAGAATACCTGCTGTTGCTTCTGCTCCTTCTGCCCTTAGGCATGCACATGGAAAAGAGAGACTGGGGGATTCTGGGGTCTATGAAAGAGCAAGATATACCCACTCCCACTGACACCCAGTCTTGGGCCCCCTTCTCTTTGGAGAAGTCTGTGGTCCCTATCTCTTTCTTAAATAAAACTTGCTTTTTAGGCTTGCCTTGGTGTTTCTTGGGTGTTTAATCTTCAACACTGGGGGAACAAGGACCTGTTCCTTATTTCTAAGACTGGTGTCAGTATCAATGGAAGGAGTTTCTTTATATTCAATTCTTATTAATTATAGGAACATCCCTTCTATATTGGGTTAATTAAACCCTCTGAATTTATTTGCTAAAAATCATAGTGCTTATTGCTAAAATTGTTTTTAATAATCTGCCATCTAACAACTTGATCTTGTTAAAAATCAAATCACTGGAAACCCCCTGAGTGATCATTCACTTCTTCAATATTTTCATCAATATTTAAACTTTTACTGTTTTTCAACCTGAAACGCCCCACACCCACTCATTGGCAATACTCCACAGAAAGATTTTATCTTATTTGAGAAGCCTGAGGAGTTTGCTTTTCTTTTTGGTGTAAAGTGGTAGGATGATTCAGGAAGTGCCTTGAAAACAGGTAACTTATCTCTTGGAAAGAATCTGAATGGAAATTGAGAGTTAAAACTCTCCTTGCATAGGCATTGGAAAGAGTTTCTATGCCTCCAGCTGTTCTGAAGATAGTAGTCTCTAAAATCAAATCTCATCTTATTGTGTGCTCACATCAGGATGCATGCTGCACCTCAAACTGCCAGGTGTGTTCAGAGCTGGCTCCTTTGATATTGCTGTTCCCTCTGCCTGAAATGCTGACAAAGATCTCTTAGCCTGGAGAAGACAGCTGTGTAAACAAATAATTACAGGAATGTGATAATTGCTGAAACAGCTGTGGCCAGGGAGCTGGAGAATGAAATGGATAAAGTACTTATTTCTGTCTGGGGAAATACCGGGAGAAGAGTTTAAGAGAAATAATGTTTGAATTGATGAATAGGAAGAGTATATCAAGTTGATAAGGGTGAGGATACTTCAAGATCAAGGATATGGTATTTTCAAAAGCACAGTTTGAAGAGGCATTCAAATTTATCTCCATGCATCAATTTGGTTTTTTTTTTTACTTTTTAAATATTTATTTTATGTTATGATAGTCGTCCAAATCCATGCATCAATTTGAGTTAAATAATTCTGTGTGGTATAATGTGATGGTTATATGTAAACATTTATCGATGAACATAGATAATACACATATGGAGGCACACTGCTAGACATTGTGAAAACAAAAATGAGTAAAAAACCAGAAATAATTATTAAACAATGTGATAAATTCTTTAATAGAGGGGGGAATATGTTTGAGGCCAAAGTCCTGGGTTAAATTTCAGTTTCTTTAATCTTTACATAATTACCATGTGACTCTAGGAAAATTACACACCTGATCCTCAATTTGCTCACCAGTAAAATAGGGATAATAGAACCAAAATGGTGTCTCATTGTGTGTGTGTGTGTGCATGTGTATATTAAATGAGAATGTGAACATGATTAATAAATAGAAATGCTTATGTAACATTACTTTACAGTTGGTTGGAAGCAAAATTGTTTTAAGTGGTAGAAAGTGGACAAGAGGCATAGGAGTAAATAGAGCTCTGGAGCTTAAATATATGATGAGTCAATATGTAATATGTACAAATACCCAAGAATAAAGTCATTTTCTTACTTTGGCCACTGGATGGCCATATTGAATAGCTTATTTATAGTTCAAATGTCTAGACTCCAAAAAAGCAAGTTAATACTAAATAGAATATGTGCTTAGAACAGGTAATGCTTGGTTCCTGACTCAGATCTCTGAATCCCAATCTGTTAAATTAAAAAGTTACCATAATTTGGCCCATCCTTCAAGGAGAAACATTTAGTCCAGAGAAGTGAGTAGAAGGAGAGATTCCATCTAAGAGTGGTAGGAGGAATATCCAGCTCAAGATAAGACATTTTGTGGGAAGCAGGTATAACCAGAGTCTTAAAAAGTACATTTTAACCAGGCAGAGAAAGAGGGTGAGAGGAAACAGCTTATGTTAACCCATGAACACCTGACAAAGTGTGCACCATTTGGGTTTCTGCAAAAAATTCAAAATGGTAGAAACAGAGAGTTCTAGAAACAGAAGTGAAAGGCCAAGACTCTCCCAGGAAGACATATCAGGATCATGTGAAGAGTTTGGAATGCATCTGCAGGGGCTCCCAGAAGCTATTAAACAATTTTGTTCACTTCTATTTTTAGGTAGTTCTAGAGAATTTTGTTAACCTCTGATTTTGTGTATTTTTCTTATAAAAAGTTCCCTCTGGCTGCAATGAGGAAAAAGTATTGTAGGGAGGGACAAGTTTGGCTATAGGTAAACCTACTGGAGAAATGCAATTATTATGATGAGGAATGAGAAGTACTATAGTGGCACTGGGAAAGGAGAGACAAGAGGACCCAATAAATTTAAGGCAGTGAATCTTTGTTGTCTGTGGGAATGAATGAAGAAGAATCGCAGGAAGTCTTGTGCTATTGGCTTGGATAAACAAAGGAATGTTGTCACGGGTTGAGTTGGAAAGCAAATGAGAGAAATAGATTTGGGGAAGATGATGATTAGGGAATAATTCACTTCATCATAGATTAGCTAGGTCATTTTGAACAAATGACTGAATGGACTGTTTCAAATTCTCTCCCTATGAAATGAGGCAACTATAAACCTGCCTTGTGGTTTTTACGAGTTGTCCAGGTGGTAATCTGTAAAGTCTAAACTGAGCTTGTGCTCATTTTCTCAAACTAGTCAAAATTCCAATTGTTCATTCCGACATATATTGATTGGTAGACAATTTAAGGATGCAATTGAATCATAGAATAATGGAAACAAAACTATTCAAGAGTCATTTAATAAAGATGCTACTTTATTATCAGTAGCCTCTACTCAACATTAAAGAAAAATCGTACATTTACTATACTTGAAAAAGATTTTTCTTAAGTAAATAATTCTTTGAAATCTTGTTTTGTTGCTTTTTGCAAAGCTTCCTCACCTTTTTTTTTTTTTTTAATGAGCAATGGTAATTCAAGCCCACCAACATTTATAGAGTGTACTTACAATGTGTCAGGCACTATTCCAAGCAGTTTCCCTGTGTGATCTCATTTAATCCTCACAAGAACTTTGTGAGACGTATAGTGGAAACGGAGGTAAAAAGAGTTAAGAAACTTGTCAAAGTTATGAGTTAATTAACACAGCCAAGATTCAAAACCCATAGCTGCTTTCAATGTCCATGCTATGCTGATTGCTAATTCTCCTTTGGGAATTATGAAACATTTTGTACTAATGAAGTAGGCTCTACAGAAAGCAGACTAATCTACCCCTTCGCTATATATTCTATAACTGTTTTTATCTTTGATATCAGAAGTTGTCACTCTATAAACACAAAATTTTTTTAAGTTGAAGAATTTTAGAAGAAATTTGAGATGACTATCTTCATTTGATAATGTTTCCTGACTCCTGGAATGAGAGATTTCCATTTAATCAATAAAAGTAGTTTTCTAAAACACCAAAAAGATGGTTATATTTTAGTGTGCATCTAATTTTCTATTAAGGCAGAAAAGTTAGTTCTAGATAACGATTTCATCTTTACTATTTGCTTCCTTCCCTTTATCAAATTCAATTTTTCAATGACTTATTTAAAAAACAAATTCTTTGTGTTTAATATTCTTTAGTACACAAGGTTTCAGCTCCATCACAGCATGAAAGTTAAACCCTTTTCCATGGGTTAAAAAATTATGATTTCAGATTAGTTTGAATGGATTTATGGCTGCCATTTGCAAACACAGTCCCAAATACTTGTAGTACATAAAAAACTGACAGCTCCCTTAACAAAAGGACCAATGAATTTCCAGAATGAGAGGCAGTCCTCATGGTAAATCTGTGGGCTAGCATCTCCTCATTCAAATGTCTCTATAGCTGACTCAATTGTTCTTATACTACCCCCCAATGGTATTTCTTGTGTATTAAAAAGGAAATATCTTTTTTTCTCATTAAATTTATTGATTTTTAAGTAGCAGGAGCAAGGTAACTATCTGTTGATGTAGCTGGTAAAGCACATGGTGTGGGCCTCCCTGGGCATCAGTGCAGTGGCTCAGAAATCATTCTAGGCATCTCTTCCCTTTATTATCTCACAGTCTGTGACCCCCTCCAGCTTCTTGTCTTCCTATAGCCCCATTTGGACAGATATTCCAGTTTTAGACTATTTACCTTTCTTTTGATTTGACACGTTTTAGCCTCCTTTTCCTCTAATAATTGGCTAATTCCATACACTCTAAACAAGGGAAAGTTGGCCTCTTCTTGGGATAAGTTCCCATTAGAATCTATTCCTTATTTCTGACTCTGTTCATCAGAGAAGGATATTGAACAAGATGGTTCAAAATGGGGTAGGAGGAATGAGTAATTATTACACTAAGGGACATGTGGGTTTTTTTTTTTCTGTTGCTATAACAAAATGCCTGAGTCTGGGTTCTTTATAAAGAAATGGGGTTTATTTACTAGCTCACAATTTTGGAGGTTGCAAGTCCAAGCAACATGGCACCTGTTCTGACAAGGGTCTCCATATTTCTATCACATCAAAGCAGATGGCATTTGTGATGGAAATGACACAGAGGGAAAGATTACTTGGCAAGGTAGGAAGCCAGAGTAGGGGGACAATCTTGTTCTTTTATAAAACAGTTCCTCTTATGGGAACTAACTTGGGTCCCATGAGTACTGTTAATCCATTCCAAGGGCAATAGCCCTAGTAACCTAATGACTTTGTGCTAGGCTCTACCTCTTGAAGGTTCCACCACCTCCCCAACATTGCCACACTGAGAATGAAGCTTCTAATACATAAACCAGTGGGGAACAAACTAATCCCAACCATAGGAGGACCCAAGGAATATCCATTGTACCAGAATCTGCAATTCTAGTAGGAAAGGGCAGTTTGAAAATAGAGCAACTTTTCTATGGTATTCCTTAGGTTTAGGGAGAATGGCACACATAGGCACAGAGAACCAGTCTCAATTTTTTTTTTTTTCTTAAAAGTACCAATCGAGATCTTATGGTAATCCGAGAATGCTTTTCTAGCAGAACCTGGTCTCTGAACCACTTTAGGAACATGTTTGCTTCCTTAATTTTCCTTTTTGTCTATTTTCTATCTCATGTTTGCATTTAAAACCAACAGGCTTTTCTTTTGAAATGTTCATCTCTAAGCCTCAGACCATTCCCACTATTTTTAATGCAGGCTCACATCCTATAAATGACTGCTATCACCCTACCCTTACTTCCCCCCCGTCTTTATCTGACCTCTGTCATGCTCTTGTGCACTAAATGCTAGATTAATAATTGATGACTTAGTTTATATACCATCTCAGATCCTTGACCCAGCTCACAACCCCCCACTCCCAACTGTGGGCCTTGACTATTTGCCTCACTTCCCAGAAAATGATGGTTCTATGATGGTCACAAAGCTCCAGCTGCTGTTCCTGTAACCATGACCACAGACTTACAGGTGGTTGGTTCCAACCTGTACCTGTACCCTCACTGAACTGGACCCAGCTTATCCAACTCAGAAGCAAAGGGATGTTGACCTCTTAGAGCCGGCTGAGGTCAATGTGAGTCAGGAAACAGAGATTACATTGCTTGCACTGCTCTCCCACCATTTGGGCTGTTTCAAGTTGCTCTAGTTTTAGTAGCCTTATTGAAGATAGCCTGTAAGATCAAGCAATCCCCTGGTTTTTTTTTTTTTGTGTGTGTGTGTGTGTGTGTGTGAAACTGTAGCCAGATCAGGGGTGTAGCCTCTCACATTTGGCCTCCTCTCTTCCTTGCCTCTTCTTCTATTCCCTCACTTTTGATTCCCTAGGATTATACCCCCCAAAATCATTAGGCGTATGCTTTATCTTAGGCTTTATTCTGGGTGACTTATGCTAAGATAATCATCTTATTTCCATAAGATTCTTCTGCAGAGTTCCCTCTTCTTAATGAGCTAGCTTTCAAGGAACTCTGCCTATTTCTTCCCCTACCTAGACAACCTTGTTTTATTTCTAAGTGCCTTAGGGCATGCAGTACTCTACTCATACATTAATACAGACTATATTTTCCTGACTGCTGTTTCCTACTTACTATATTTTAGTATCATTCTATGTATTCTTGTCTTGTTGCTCCAATTAAATTGCAAATACCTGAGGGTTAAAAACCATGTCTTTTGTATTTTGACATTCTCCTTGGCACCTGGAATAGTTGAGAAAGGATTAGTTTATAACGGTTCATTATGAACATATGTATGTGTAAACCATATTTCTATACTGAGGTAAACATGGTCACCTCTGTAATCATACACTAAGGTGAAATGCTGCTTAGAAAAAGCCATCGTCAGATTTCAATGAAAAAGAAAAACAGTACCAATGGAAAATAGCAATATATTAGAACATAAAACAAGACCAATTTCAACATTTTTTCCTAAGGGGATCCCTATTTCAACTAAAAATACTATTTCACAGTTATTACATTATAATTTTTGACTATTAAAAAATCTTTCCTCATTTTTATGGATGATATAAAGTCAAATGTTATTCCTATTAGATTTGTCATTTCTCATTCTCCAAATGCAATAATACATTATAACACCTCATTTAATTTCTTATAATTTTTAAAGTTTTATTTCATATATTTTTCTCATCAGATCTTTATAGGCATGTGAGACAAAACAGCTCATTGTTCCCAGTTGATTATGATAGTTAACTAGCCAAAGGCCACAAGATTAATAAGGATCTGCTTGGATAGCAAGCCAGATTTTCTGATTGCTGGTCTAAAGCTCTCCTAAAAATTTTTTCAAGAAAGATTAGACAAAGCAAATTAGTTGTGATCAATGGAGGAGCTTTAGGTCTTCTTAATTCCATGAAAAAAATTCAACGTATGAATAAATTATCTAATAATCCTGTGACCACTTGCCTGCAATAAGTCTATTTTCTAAGTATTCCTTCCTATATTATTATCTGGCACCAAGAGAAGAAAATTTGATAACACAGAAGAGCAAATTTTAAAATATTAGGAAGGGCTGGAGGTGTAGTTCAGTGGAAAAATGCTTGCCTAGCATATGTCAGACCCTGAGTTCTATCCCCAGCACTGAAGTGGGGGAAAAAAAAAGAATAAACATGAGTGAATCTAAGAGGTATCTAATTAAATTTTTGTTCAGTCATTTTATAGTTTATAAAACTCTCAAGAGAGCCCACAGCTTAGGTTGTACAGCAGATGGTACCAACACCACTTTCATTTTAAGTCACTTTCTCTTACCATGCTGACTCAAGTGGAAAGTATTGAAACAGAAGAAAATTCTTTCCCAAAGATGAAAAGCTTTTTGTGCGTGCATAAACAACTAGAAAATATGATAAAAAGAGAGTGGAGATAGAAGGTAAGAAACTTGTGAGAAGACATAATTGCTAAATAACATGGAGACTGCAATACTGGGACAGAATGCTTGATGTTTATAGAACTAATTTATCAGATAGGTAGTTGTGCAGGAATAAAAATAAAACTTATCTTCTTGGTGACTATGGTTGGGTATTTTGAATGGATGAGAAAATATCATTTCCTTAAAAGGCTTAGTCATCTTGATCTGACAATGCCAAAGGAAGAACTAGAGAAAAATTCCAGGTTGGGGAGGGACGTTTACAAAAAGTGAGGTATATTGCCCAAGGCCAGAAAGCAAAACTTGTAGATGTTAGAGTAAGGCGGATTCCTTGAACTACTAGCATTCTACTATTTCCAGCTTCTTTTTCATGTTGTCTAATTTGGCTCAGTGTGGATTTAACTTTCTCTCAACCCTGAATTTAAAAACCTCTAGATCAGAGCAGTAGGTCTCTTTCCCTTGGTACAAATACTACTTCCAAAGGCCAGCTCTTGAAATAGCCAGATACTAAATCTCCCAGGAGATTGTTAAAAATGCCAGTTTCAAGACTTGACCCTCCAAGACACTGATCCAGTAGGCCTGGGATGGAACCTAGGAATCTGTATATAAGACTCCATTTTTTTCTTTTTTTCAGTCAGTTCTGGGGATTGGACCTAAGGCCTCTTGCCTGCTAGCTGTACTACTGAGCCACATCCCTAGGCACCATCTGATTTTAACTGACTTTGAGAATGATTGGTCAGATCTCCTTAAGTATTATCTCATGGCTATATGCTCATTTCCCAGCATTTTTCTCCAGTGCAGAAACAAAAGTAATCACAACAGGTGTCTCAGAATCCTTCTATGTCAATACTTCACCAAGATGCACTGCAGATTCCTTTTGATTGTGCAGTCAGCACCTAAACTAATCAGCGTAGAGGGCAGGTCCCCCCTCATCTCTGACATAGCCCATTTCTGTTCTATCCCCCTGGAGTCTATGCATCATGACCTCTGTCCTTTGCAGCAGACCAACAACATTGCTATTCTCTGTTTGTACAGACAGTGCTCTAGGACTAGAGACATATTTAAGGACCTCATTATTCTATGGAATTATTCTCCTCAATAAAAAGGCTTTCACACACATGGCAGGGTTTCAGTGGTTTAAAATTTCCCTTTCTCATTGTGACATTCTTTTCTTTGCACATTTGGGTGTTTTTTTTTTTTTTTTTTTTTGTTTTGTTTCTGTTCTGGCTTTTCTTTTTTATCCTAAGAAGTCTATAAGAAATACAAATTTGGGTGTGGTGGTAATCCTAGCAGCTAGGGAGGGAGACTAGGGCAGGAGGATTACAAGTTCAAAGGCAGCCTTGGCAATTCAGCAAGGCCCTAAGCAACTTAGCAAGACCATGTCTCAAAGCTAAAAAGAGCTGGGTATATAGCTCAGTGGTAAAGCTCCTCTAGGTTCAATCCCTGGCACCAAAACGGGGAGGGGGGGAGAAAGAAAGAAAAAAGAAAAATAGAAAAATAAAGGGATTTGCCTCAAGCCCCCAGAAGGGAGAACATATATATATGTGTGTGTGTATATATACATGTACATATTTATTTATTTTTATATACAACTGGAGTTTACCCCAGGCAAGGAAACAGCATCTATACTAAAAATCAGTGCTACCTGCCTTTTAACGTTTTAAATCTTTCATTATTTAGAGATCTTTCTAAGTCAACATTTCCTTATGCCTTGGCACCTGAAAACTTTCAGGAAAAATGCCTGGTTGCCTCAGTCTGGGCTCTAAAAATTGCTTGCCTTTTTTCCCATCATGCTCAGGACCTGCCAACGAGGAGCTTGTAAACTGCCCCCACTTGCAAACCAAATTGAATGGTGGGTTTGAGGCAACATTTCATAAATAGTACTGCAGATAGTGTCACGCACAGAGCTACCCAGTCTGAAAGCCAGTGAGGGTGACAGAATAAAGAGCAGTTTTCCAGTTTATGTAGGCAGCTCTGATTTTCACAAGATTTTTACTTATTCAAAGCTTTCACTCCTTTCCCCTTATCTTTTGCAAAATCTTCTGTTTCTTATAATTCAACAAGCTATAATAATGCCATGTTATTTTGGCACTGGAGGCACAACATTTCAGTAAATGGCTGAAAGCAAGGTCATTTGAAAACAAGGTCTTAGAAATCTGAGAAGCCTTGTTTGCCCAGGAGTAGACAATTACTCAGACTCCAGAGCCCATTGGGTAGTGTTGGGCAGACAGTTTCATCATGAAAAAGGAGGCAAAGTGGAAACCGATGATACTTCTTCATTTTCTCCTATGATGGAGAACAAATTGAAGCCTGATGCACATTAAACTTATGGCATTTTCTGCATGAATAAATGTTCTGGGACAAATCACGGCTTAAAAGCAGACAATCAACAAGTCAGGGATGTCTAAGTCTTTGTTAAGTATTTGAGTAGTCCTAATGTGTAGGGCCCTGAGCTTAATGCTATGAAAGCCAACTCATAAGCTATGGTCCTTAATGTAGAGGGAAAAGCAACACAAAAAGACAAACCAGAATACAAAATTGGATAGTTGAAATGCCTAATGAGACATACAGATGAAACATCATAGGAACTCAGGGAGAGGGAAGGTCTGAGAACTGGGGAACTGGGAAAGCTTTACATAAAGGAGTAGGACTGAAGAAGGTCAAAAACAATTTAAAATTTTGCCCAGCATATATATGTCTAGTAATTTCATATTTACTACTTTGAGCAGTGCTATTTAGAAAAATATGCTATGAACCAAATAGATTACTTAAATTCTACTAGTAGCCATACTTAAAAAAGTATAAAGAGGGCTGGGGTTGTGGCTCAGTGGTAGAGCACTCACATGTGTGAGGCACTGGGTTCAAGTCTCAGCACCACATATAAATAAATGAATAAAATAAAGGTCTATCAACAACTAAAAATATTTTTAAAAAGTATAAAGAAATCTATTAATTCTAACAACATTTAACAGTTACAGACAGCATGCTTGTGTCTTCCCCCAAATGTACATGTTGAAATCCTAACTTTCAGTGACATCACAGTATAGATTGGCAATGTTTCAAGAGCTCCAGAGATGTGTGTGACTAATAGTTACTATATTGATCAGTATAGCCCTAGATAAATTCTGTACTTTGGGTAGGAAGAGATATTATAAGGATATGCTTTGAAGCATTGATTATGTTAGACTGAAAACCAGGAAATAACCTGATGTTTGTCAAGAGAAGGAAATGGATAAAAAAAAAATTGAGCAAAAGGACTGAAACACTGCTTGAACTCCCATTAAATTCATGTTTGTAGTGACTTCTGGGAAGGAAGTGAGATGAACTGAGAAAAGAAACACGTAGGCATGGATTTTATCTGTAATGCTTTGATCCTTAAAAGATGGATTAGAACATATCTAAAAATACTAATACTTGTTCGTGTTGCATGGTAGATATGTGGGCACTTGTATTATCATTTGCACTTTTCTGTATTTAAATATATAAAACAAAACATTGAGGATATGGAAGTAGCAAGTGGAAGACAATTGGAAGGCTGGCTTTTTAAAGAAAGAATAGAAAAAGGAGTCACAAGTCAAGGGACAGTTGGTGATGGTGGTTAGACTTCCAGTTGATGGAAATGATCCCACTCTGAATGAGAGAAATAATAGCCAAAAAGCTTTTATATTCCTTGCATATCTGTGATAGTTCAACTTTGCAGCCTCATTATGGGGGAATGTTGATGAAGCAAAGGGATTTATGGAAAAAGGGAGTAATGCTTTGGAAACAGCAATGATACTCAATGTGTCACCTATTCTAGCATCTAGTCCTGGGGTATTTGGTGTGTTAAAAGAAAGACAGTTGGGAGAGGTGGAGAGTTAGGATCCTTGGGGACAGCCAGAGTTCAATTAAAGTAAGCAGGTAGAGAAAATGTTAAGAGATGTTTACAGTTTCTGAGGTGAGGCTCTAGAGGTTACATAGGAGGAGTTCAAGATTGAACCAGATCAAGAAATACATGAGCCATAAAAAAAAAAAAAATGTGAGTCCAATCATGGCTGACTGGAGAGGTTTTCCCCTTCGCCAAGGAGGGACCTCAAGAAACATAAGAGATATGATGGGATTCATTCTGACCATCTTCTGGAGAGCAAAGTGTTTGCAAGGTCTGGTCCTGAATGAGTTGCTCAGTGGTATATTGATTTCTAGAACATATGCTTTTCCTGATTTCACAGCGTGGACATTTGGATTTCTTTCAGTTTATCAGTTTTCTAACAGTACTGTGAGGAGGGACAATAGAACATAGTGATCATGGACATTAGGTTCAGGTTCCTTAGTGTTTTAAGTTCCTTACTGTAAAATAGGGTAATAATAATACTCAAGTATCCCCATAGAGTTGGGATGAAGACTAAGGTAATTGATATGCACTTAAAATAATACCTGCCATATAGCATGCTCTTAGTGTGGCAATGGATATTATAATTCATGTATATATATGTATACATCCTTGAGATAATTCTTGGCAATATAATGCTAGGATGGGGAAGTACACAAAATCTTAGTGTTTTCAAAATAGCCACCAGAACAGAAATTAAATCCCCAATCACATATTATTGGATGTTCACTTCATTCCTTCTTATATGTCACAGTATATGACAAATCATCTCTAGCCACTCTGCAACTTATTATAGTTATTCTCTATATGCCTACTGACCCTGAATGCAATTGATAAATCATTAAAACATTAGTTCACTCCACCTCTTTGCAATATTATCACTTTGAACCAGGCTCTTGTTGAAATTCCCTGTGGTTTCTATAACATTTTTCATATATATGTGATATGTGTGGTGTGTTTGTGTATATTCATATATATCACCGCTACCTCAGTACTAGGAATTGAATGAAGAGACAGGATCTCTCTAAGTTAGAGATTGGCCTTGAACTTGGGTTTCTCCTGCCTCAGCCTCCCAAGTCATTGGGATTACAGGTATGCACCACACGACTGGCTCTCCTTCCTATATTATATGCTATTTCTATTCTATATTTATTTTCCTTAAGAAAAAAAAAAACAAATGAATTATCTATGTAACCAAAAGTTAAAAGTGGCAATTGTTTTAGCCATAGTTATCCAATAGAAAAAAGATGTGAGGCATATAAGTAGGGCCTGAAATAACGCCATCAGGACTTTGTATTCCTTCTTGCATCATTGGCTTGCTTTTTTTTTCTATTTGGCCAGATCTTAAAACAGATTCTCTGGTAGTCAAGGTATTGGCAATACCTAATTCAAATCCTTGATTCTTCATAAGCCTAGGAAAAAATAAATAAATAGAGTATACTTAGGAATTCTAGAAAAGGAATCTTTCTAACCCAGAACTAATCCAAAAGCAGGAGTTACTGTGTTAAATTCAGGCTGGGCACTATGTCTATATTCCCCCTAGGTCTATATCTACCAGCTCTTTTTAAATTTTCCTGCAGCATTCATGTGCGACCAACCATTGAGTCATGCTGAGTTAATCTTCTCAATAATTCTCAAACCTGTCCTTTGCTCTCCAACTATTGACCTAATTTAGATCCTCACCATCTCTTGCCAAACTACTATAATAGCCTTATGTCTAGACTCTCTGTCTGCAGTCATGCCTCCTTTGTAATCCTCCAAACATAGTGGGTGGGGGTGTGAGGATAGGGAAAAACACACACACACAAAACACACCCCTCAAATGCAACCAGTTCAATTCCTTGTTTAATAACATTGTTTCTCTACTAGGATAAAGTCAACATTTCCTAGCTTGACATGCAGAGTACTCTAAGACCTTCCAAAACCATATACTGATTATCTTGTATGAGCAAAACCAAATCCATTTGCTTTTCTTCAAAACCTGTTCCCAGTCTTGGTTAAATGTATCACTCAATCAAATACCAAAGATGAAATTTCAGTCATTTTCAACTTCCTATTCTCCTCTCTTATGTGGGACATATAATCATTCTCCAGAAATTAGGTATGGAACCACCATTTGACCCAGCTATCCCTCTCCTCGGTCTATACCCAAAGGACTTAAAAAAGAATATTCTACAGGGACATAGTCCCATCAATGTTTATAGCAGCACAATTCACAATAGCTAAACTGTGGAACCAACCTAGATGCCCTTCAATAGATGAATGGATAAAAAAATGTGGCATATATACACAATGGAATATTACTCAGCAATAAAAGAGAATAAAATCATGGCATTTGCAGGTAAATGGATGGAGTTAGAGAAGAGAATGCTAAGTGAAGTTAGGCAACCCCAAATAACCAAATGCCGAATGTTCTTTGATATAAGGAGGCTGATTCATAGTGGGTTAGGGAGCAGGAGCATGGGAGGAATAGATGAACTCTAGATAGGAGGGGAAGGGAGGAGACATGGGGTTAGAAATAATGGTGGAACATGATAATCATTATTATTCAAAGTAAATGTATGAAGACACAAATTGGTTTGAGTATACTTTGTATACAACCAGAGATACGAAAATTGTGCTCTATTTGTGTAATAAGAATTGTAAGCATTCTGCTGTCATATATAAATAAAAGTAAATAAATAAACAAAATAATCATTCTCCAGGTCCTGTATTTCTACCTCCAAATTCTTTCATTTCTATCACCCTGCCCTACCCAGGTCTTATCACATGCTTCCCCCTTACCAATCACCTGCATCCAGTCTCTGTACCTTCTTCCCAGCCTCCTACACACAGCCACCAGGGTAGCCTCTGAAATACAGGTCTTAGGAAGAAAACACGTGCACAGTGTGTTATCCACTGGATAAAAGTCCCAACCTCGTTGGCCCCTATCCCATATGTCCTGCCTCTCCACATCAGTGCAGGCTCTCTTCATGCTTGAGCCAGGAAGGCCATGTCCATGATACCTGTATGCTTTGTTTCCGCCATTCTTTTTGCACAGAATGTTTTCCCACACAGCAGTCTGTGGAAATCCTGTTCAGGGCCCAGTCCAAATACCTTTGCTTTTGTGAATCATCCCCAGATTTCCCTAGTCAGACAAAAGTAATTTCTCTGTGCATCCATTAAAGTTTATCTACACCTATATTATAGTGATTACTACAGCCTGATTGAAACAGTGGTTAGTTGTGCAACAATGTCAGTCCCAATAGATTGAAAGTTGCACTACTTAACTAATTCTGTAATTTTGAGAAAGGTATTGAGTCATATTTCTCATTTTACATGAAAACATTACTACCCTTGTGGGGTTATTTGAAAACATGTAACAATATAGTGAAGAAATACCAGTTTCTGAAATATTGGACTTAATCTGATTGACAACCAGATTTGACAACTTTCTGAAAATACCACGTCATATCTCTGTCACATTTGGTTTATGGCATCAGACTGCCTTCATCTGAAGTCCCTTCTACCACTTACCAGCACAGCATGTGATCTTGGTCAAGTTCTTTGTCTTGTGTTTGTTTCTCCAACTGCAAAATGGGAATAAGTACCTACCAATTGGATTGTTATGAGGACCAAATAAAGATAACAAGAACTTATAGTTAATATGTAGCATATGGTAAGTGCTCTGTGTTATAATCACTATCTTGTATTCCCAAAACTGAACATAGAAACTAGGACATGGAACTGATTTAACCCAAGTTGTTATGCACTCTTATATACGCAATAATTCCGTCTCTTGTGATGGAGGCAAAATGGAATAGTAGCATTTCAAGTCTTACTAGTGGATCTAAATACTAACTAGGAGTGAGTCCAGGCAAGTTACTTTGATTCTTCCAGGTCTCAGCAATAAAGTAAATATAAATACTTGCCCATTCTTACCTTCTGCAGTTATCCTTCGGATCACATAATAGAGTTGTCAGAAGAAAAGCATTCCTATACATGCTGAAGCAGAATTGCCGTCACAATATTCATGTTAGTCAAACTTGTTCAGGTGAACCATGTTCTGTATTATTAACACCTGATAGAAAATTGGAGGAACTGCACCCCCTGCTGTTGCAATGTGAATACATATGGTGGTTGGTTAAATGAAAAGGAACTCTGCTAGAAACAATGCCTCTTTATAATGAAGGTACACACTTAAAAATCTTCAGAGGGAACAACTCAAGGCAAATGGGAGCATGACTTGATCCATCCAGATAAAAGCAAATTAAACTAATCCTTACTAGAGGATTTATTGGTATTAAAACTGATCTGCTTGTCTCATTTAGATTTCTTTACACTTCCTACTCTCCAAACCCCCCAATGATTTTTGAGTTTCTGGACCCAATTTCTTCTACCTTCTCTTTGCTCTTACCCCAAGCAGGACACAAAGCTTATAACTGCTATACTAATTAAATAATTAGTAGCTGAAACAGATTTCAGAAAGTGCTAGCTGACCCAGATTTTAACCTCTTAACTACCTGTTTCCAAGGGTGTAACAAAAGATTTGGGCACCCTGTAAAATAAATGCCATGCATTTTCTTCTTTGGTGAATTAAGGGAAGGGGAACAGTGGTAGTTACAACTGAAATTGTGATGTATAGAAAAGGTATAAAGTACTCACTAAGGTAAAAGAGACTTTAAACTAAATATTCTAAACCGAATGTTTCTCAGGTAGAAAGAATTTATTCTATTCATTTTTATATTTCTGGATCTTAGAATCCAATTGGTGTTTAACCTGTTTGTTGAATTAAATCACCTTGATTTGGATCTCTAGGGACTGGGAGAAATGGTCTGCCTGCATCCTCAGTCCTGAAATCTGTCCTCAACACAGGTCTCCCTGCAGACCCCACTCAGCCAAGGCTTGGCCACCTCTATGAATCCAGCCTTCTTCTCTCTGCTCTGACACTCCCATATTATATCTGTTCTTGGATTTGGGCAATGAAAGTATGCAATTTCTAACTGCTAAGGTCCTGGAATGCATTACTATTATTTTTATTATCATTCTTTAATGCTGGGCAATTAAGTTACGAAAGATACAAAGTCCATTGTGACCAAGAATTCCTTTCCACCAAGACTTAGAAAACTTTCTGCCACACATTTCTGGAGATTAACTTTTTGAACCTTTACCACTTAGAATTTTTTAAAAAATTTTTAATTTAAAGGAGAATCTGAGGAGTTTCCAAAAAATCAGTAATTTTCTCAACAATTCAGAATTCCAACTTACAATAAATCTTTTATTCTTTATTTTACACATCAGTATTTTACAGAAAAAAGAACCCCTTATTAAGCTGCAATTATTTAAATGTCTTCTGATTCTTTTCAACACAGATACATACAAATTTATACAAATATGTAAATATATGTTCTAATTAACATTTTTTGATCTAAGTTTTGCATACAATTTTACATATATCAATATTAACTAATGGCTATATGTTTATGATAGCAACAACAATACACCAAAATTTATCAATTTCTGAATTAATAGGCTTTTTCTTTTAAATTTGTATGAAAGGAACTGCTACAGGTAGCTTTTTTTTTTTTTTCTTTCTTTCTTTTAAGTATTTTCCCAGGCATACATGTGGTATTCAAAGTGATCTGGTATATTTAAAAAAAAAATCAGTTACAGAGCTCTTGTTAGTCTTCTAAAAAGTTCTTTAAAATGACTACTAATATATAGTGCTATTGGTATAGACAAACACAAATTTAAAAGTTTTGCTTAACAGCAAGAACTAGGTCAAAGTCATTTAAATCTCCTTTTAAAATATTTAACCTGAACATCTTTCTAAAAATTTATTTTTACTTATATCTTCTCATTTGTAACCTATCCCTTACTAAATCTACCTAGTAAAGAGGACAAAGCCTTAAGGATTTCCATCCACTTTTAAAAACATTATTAAACCACTTATATAATGCAAACACCCTTTTTATTCCATCTTCTTTTTGTTTATTATACATTTTTCATCTTTTTATTTGTTGATCTACCTTGTCAATATTTCTCATTGCCATGAAATTCCTTGGCACCAATATTGGAATGAAAATTGTAATATTTTCATTTTTACTTTTATAGTTAACATTTTAATTCAACTGGCATAAATTGCATTATCATATGTTAATCTATGTCCACAATGAAACAGCTAGTCTTTCTACCAATAGACTTTCTGTCAGTGTCTATTAAATACCTCTTTCTGTTTATTCATATTAGCTAAGATTTCTGCTCAGCATCACAGAGTTTTTAGATAAGTCACCCAAAGGCATGCTTCAAAGACTTAAAAGGCAAAGCTCCCACTTTTTCTCGTAATTTAAAAACATCTTTACCTGTTTACTTGCCTAGGTAATTTCTTTCAATTTTGTCAAGTTACATGAAACATCCAGTAGGAATGTTAAACGGTATTATAATAAATCTACACATCAATGTCATATATTGACATTCCTTTGGACAATAATTTCATGTTCACTAACTCAATCCTCACAATAATTATTAATTCTAATATAGGTGGTAAAATGGAAGCTAAAAATGTTTTTCCCCGAGATGAGACAACTAATAAGATGTGATGCAAGGACTCCACATGTATGACTTTTCCATTATATCAGGATGTCTCTCATGAGAGTATGCACATATTTTAAATTTAGCTCCTTCAACCTGCTTCTATTTAAGCATTTTTCTTAAATTGTCTCAATATAGTTGCATAACATCCTTTATATGGTTCATATATATTAATACCCAAACACTTTAAATTGCAGTCACTGTTGGCATCTAGAAATTAGATTTTTAACAATGATATATCCTGCAACTTCCTGAATTAGTCTCATTAATAGATTTATATGATAGAATAAGGTTAGCAAGGTATAAAGCCATGTAAATAGAAAATAAAATTTGTGGTGTTTTCTTATCTTTCTTATTTTGTGAATTTCTTTATCACAATGACAAATTTCTTCAACCATATATAAAGAAAATGGTGCCAGCATAGTTTAATTTCAAACTGAGAAATATTTGTTTCCTCAATATGAATATTAATTATTAGTTTTCAAGTAATTATCACACTAAAAAATGAAATCATTACCAAAGATAATTAAATCAAAGATGAATGATAAATTTTTTTAAAGAGTTGAGACTACTAACTTTGGCAGTAGCTAATACTTTGGATTTTTTACCATTTTATTCTACTTATGTTGATATAATGGCTGCTTTGCTGAACATCAGCCTTCTAATTCTGAGTCACAATAAATAAAGACTTTTGTTGATGTATTATTTGCCAACATTTTCCTTTTCATATTGCATTTGCTAAGAATGAGACCGTTTTAAGAATGTTTGAATTTTAATATTGAAGCCGTATGTACCTCAAAATGCAATTAATGGTATATCATCTTTTATGATACACATTTTCCCTAAACATTTAAAAAAGTTAATAATCCATTGGGTCAAATTCTAATTTGTCAGAAAACTATACTAGATTAAAATATCCTCTATATTTTTAAATGCTTTTTACAGTTTATAACTTGTCTCATTTCCAACTTGCTATTTTGTATTGATTTAAGAAAGTAAGATATTCATTTTGTTAGTTTTTTAAAACAATCTCTATTGTGGCCTCATATAATACTTTTTATTTTTATTTCCATTATGTCTGTTGATACCATATTTTGCAACTTTTCACTGTTACTTTTCTGTATTTCTCATGAATAACCTGTGATACTGAAAAACTTTAGTAAGTCTGAATTACTTTCACTTTCATTTTATTTATCTTACAATTTTACTCATTTTAATTAGTATTTTGTAGTAATCAGGCATTTCAACTTTTTGATAGGTTTAAACTTTAGGATCTACTTACTAATATACCACTTTACTGTATTTTAAAAGTCAATATTAATATCAGCCCATGACTTTTATACTTCCAGTATGCTGTCAATTACTTAAATCTGTCTTACTTAAATCTGTCAATTACTTAAATCTGTGATGAAGGACTGAATTAGAACATATTTTGGTCTACTAACGTTTTTTAGAACACAAACTTCAGACCAAAAGATGTCACCAAAGAGCATTATTTTGTCAAACTTAAGTCGAATTCTGCTTCAATGAGATTCATAGCTCTAAAACATTTAATTAATCTTATTCACATTTCTCTGACTTAACAATAAGCTGCAAGACCAGGGTCTGTCTACTTTTCTTGCCCAGCAACATTAGATTTTGATTTTCATGGGCACCTTTTCCTTCTCATTCTGTACCTATACGTTTCTAACAATGATTGCAGGTGGAAAGATGAATGATTTATGGAATCATGAAAGAATGGGTTCCAATACTGGCTCATCCACACATCAGAATGAGTAATGATTAATAACTGAGTCTCCATACCTCTCTGAAAATGTATGCAATAGTATCTGCCTTATATTGTTGAGAAACTGTAGTGAGAAAGCACAGTATGCCCAGCACATAGTAAATGCTATTTTGAGAGCAAACACAGTTATGAAATGGTTTGGGTTTCTATAGGATTATCATTCTCTCTGCCTGAGGACTGGAAATGGAATTAATCATGGAAATTCACCTCCTCTGACAGCTCCCCAAGCTTTCACCTTAGAAAGTTGGAGTAAATGACTTTTTTTTTTTTTTTAACTTTGGATGGGGGGGCGTTTATTCTCCAGATATAGCTAAGAAGCAGAAGTAAATATGAAGGCTGTTGTTACCTATTTGTGGGATGGGACACAACCATAGGGGCACAGTAAATCCTACTTTGACTCAGTATTTTGGTTACTATTGCTAATTAAAGTGACAGAGACAACAAGGTGGTAGTTTCATCCTGAGAAAACTGGGATAAGAAAATCTATTTAAGCAGAGAATTTTAAAATCATCTATAATCCCAGGTTAAAAGTGTCCCACTCAGTTTTTCCTTTGGATCCTTTTTAGGAATTTTGGAATGGTCATCCTGAAATATCTTTTTTTCTGGGGTCATTTATTTTTTATTTTGGCCTGAGTTACTTGTTGGAAGATCTTTTGTTTTAGATGTCAAAGCAAGGTTTTACAGATTTTTTTTTAACTACTCTAACTTCTAAATTTCTTTGGAATGTATCTCCCACAAATGAGCTCTTCAACTACAAACTCTTGACTCTTTAAAGTAGAAGGCTATAATGGTCTCATTGCCTTATGGGTTATAAGGGTCAAGTAGATAAATTCACCTGCAAAATGTATTGTTAACATCAGACTTAACAATTAGAAACAATTGTATTTTATCATATTGGTATTTGTACTATTGCTATTCCTACTACCAAGCCTACATGTTTATATTATTTACAAAAGACTCACATAATTTACTATTTGTATGTGTTTCACTATTCAAGCAGAGGTGATAGCAATTTTAGTAGCTGCAATAGTAACTAGAGCGTTTCTTAAATGATATTAATTGTTCTGTGGATAAAGAAATTTAAAGACCAGTAGTAGGCATAATATTACTTTTCTTTAAGCAAAGCTGATAACATGGAACCCTCACACAATACCCAATATTAAAATAAAGCTAACTTTTTTGATATTCTGGATCATGGAGCCGATTCTGAAATTAAAAAAAAAAAAAGTCCAGTGACAAATAATAGGTTCACAAAGACACCCAGTGCCCAATGTCTCAAATCATGTTAAAGACATCTGTATACCATTCTTTTATGTAGGAAGCTGTCCTTCAAATAATAATATATTGATTCCAGGATGAAGAGTATTTTGAGTTTGTTCTTTTCTAATTCTGAAGATGCTTCCCAGGGCTTTCCAAGTTTTGGCTTTCCTCAGGGGATTCAAGCTTGGCCATTATTATGTTGGTTCCAGGAGCTTCTGGTTGCTTATCATCACCATCAAAGATAATGTCTTCTGGATTTGGAGGAGGAGGACAGAATTCTTCACCAGGAAAGATCTCCTGAAACAGAGTTTCTGCTTGTTTGACTGCATGCTCATTTCCCAGTCCACAGTCAGGCCCAGAGCAGACATAAACATTTGAAGGTAAACCATCATAGGAGCTTCTGCTGATTCCCGAGGAATCTCTCATATTAAAATATAGAGCCCACAAAAGTCTTGGCTTTCCAAGTTCTTCTTTTTCTACTTTTGTTTCAGTAAAAGGAGTGAATAATTTCTTCACCACGGATTCTAAGTCTTCTCTTGCTGTTTTTGAAGATGCACAGGTCAGATGTACTAGATAGGTGTCTTTCATGCATGTCATGGTTGATGAACATAATTCCGTGACCCGAACAGAATAGGTTCCTGATTCCACTGGAGGCACTATCAAAATGGAAATCTGTTGATCTGACTCTGTCTTTAGTACAGACTGATCTGTAATGAGTATTGCCCTCGAGATCTGTTTATACTGCACATTGGAGCATGTTTCCTGAGAAAGGTAACTATCCTCCACAATAAAATATTTAGCATTTATTCTTTGACCCAAGTGATCTATAATTGCTTTACATCTACCAGATTCTTTGTCAACTACAAGGCATTGTACTTTATGGCGAAGACAATAGATTCCACCAAAAACAGCACACATCCTGCAAAAACACTGGGGAATTTCTCCTTGGCCATACAAGGGAAATAAAAATGGAGTGTTGCCAAACCGTCCAAGACACTGAAGGAAGTTTTTTGTTGCTTTAAGGCCATCTAATGTGCTACATGATGATTCTGATGTCATTGCAATTGAGTGCAGTATAAAGTGTTGGAGGCTGGGGGTTAACTTTTTAGTTTTTAAGTACTCTGAAAATGAACATTGCTTGAAATCTTGGTATTCATCAGGTTGTTGTTCATAGTCTAAACAAAAGGTAAGAAATTTCATCAGCATCCTTTTTTCAACCATAGTGAGTTCTTTGCTATTAAAGACATCTGCTCTGGAGCAAGGCACCTGTTCTACCTTTCCTTCCCGAAACGCAAGAATCCTAGTTACATTTTTAAATTCTGCATAACGACTAACATTTGATTTGATTAAAAGATCAATCAGTGATCCTTGGGAATATAGCAGCTTTGATACCAAATCAATATTAAATCTCCTGCCTTCTTCAACTATTAGAGGGTAAGTAATCCTATTTCTCTTTGGCTGATCAATGTTATCTTTCTCTAATGATTCTTGTATACCAGTTACTTCTAGGGAAATATCTTTATCACTTTTTTGGGTATGTTGGGCAGATATTTCATAGCTAGTGAAGTATGAGGAGTCCCTTTCTTTGGGCAAGCACGCAGAATCCACAGATTCAATGAGGGTACTAGATGCCATTGAGGAGGGACTTTTCTGAAGAGCACCAATCTCTTGAACATTGTGCTCTTTATCTTGACTGGCATAGCAAAACACTTCTATGTGTTGAATGGTTTCATCCTTCTTGCAAAGAGTGATGCCTTCCTCTGTTTCATGAATCAAGTCTTGCCAGGCAGTATTTTCTTCCTCAGTATCTCTGTTTTGCTGATACTCCTGCAACCAGGATAGCAATCCTGAAAAACTGAAACTAGCCCAATTCCCTCCATAGTAGCTTCTTGAATCAATATGTAGAACCCTCTGTCCACTTCTTGAGCATGCAGCAGCAAGGATGGATTCAGGCAGACCTGTCCCTATTATAACCACATCAAACTCTGTGGGGAGAATGTCTGCCATTCTAGGAGGCAAAGTGTCTTGTGACAGCTGCTGATGAAGGAAATGTGTATAAATCTAGGCTGAGGGCTCTGCTGAGGTCTGCTTATGTGTAATAAAATCTCTCCTTGTGATGTTCCAGTTCATCCCAGAAGCATTGGGTTTGCAGGTCCTAGTTGTTTAACTGTTTCCCTTTTTTAATGTATTTTTTTTATAAGCCAGTAGCATAAAACCATGATAAAGTACATCTAATCACATCTGAGAATATTAAAACGGACGTGTGGTTTTCATTTCTGCATTTCGGCTTAGCAGTAAATGTCAAAATGCATCACATATGCATTTGTGACTGGAACTCTTCTCTGAAAGAAGAAAATTTAAGAAAGAATACAACTGTAAACAAAATAGAGAAGTAATTTCATGCAATACCAATTATAATCTACTGGAACCTGACTTAGTATCTGGATACAAACCTCTACTAAAGCAAGTCATCAAATGCTTTCTCACATATTTTCTACTTTCTTGAAAATGAACAATATAGGCATATCCCCCTCCCCAAAATAACTAGAATAATAAAGAATGAAAACAGTGGCCCACAAAAACAAAAATTAATTAGCATGACTTAAATTTTGGCTTTTAAGAAACCACTTGAATAAAACTATATACAGCTGTGAGCTTAGACTAAATGAAACGTGTGGCTTCACTGTGTACATGGAAACAGATCATGTTCTATACAAACACTGTCACAATTAGGAATATTTCTGTGCCCAAGAGTCTATAGGTGATTTTGGTAAAGCCAAGCATAAGACTTTTTCTTGCCCCAACCACCCTCAGAACCTTGTGATAGCAATAAGCAACTATTTTGACTGAGTTAACCAGTCAGATTACTACATAAGAATTAATTCAATAAAACAGCTGGCATTTAAAAATATTTAGGCATAAAAAAACAGACCGAGGGGAAAAATGTACATATAATCAGTCTTTATATGAACATACATATGCATGTGTGTATTTTATAATTTAAAAAAATTCCTAGTTTCACATATTAAAATATCGTAACATAAATATCACACATTTCTAACATTTGAATAAAGTAATGGTTTGCATTTTGCCAAACTCTAACCCTGAATCTCTGTATCCCAAGAAAAAAGGTTTTTCTAAACATCCTCGGCTAAGGATAACAATAATACATTATTATATTTATTTTTGAAGGTGTGGTGCAGGAAGTCTCTCCATTAACCTCCAGCATGATGCTGGTTATTGTCTACCTGTAGAGCAACTGTTTGATGCTAGGTATGGCCAGAAGTGGCATAGCCAACGGCCTCAAGGCATACTCACCTGGAAGTCTTCAGGTTAAAGACATACCCTACAGTGCTCTTTTCTATCCATCCTGGCACAGTAGCAGTGAAAGTTCTTAGACCTTTAATTTTTACTACCATTAATTCTACGGAAATCTAGACTGGCACAAGCTGGACCTGCCAAGGCCAGAAGGACTGATTATTATGGATAATGATTAAAAAAAAAAGCCATTCAATCATAACTTAGATAAATTGACTAGGTTACTGACCCACTACTCAGTTTAACTGAAATGGTGATCCCAGCAGTCCTATCTAGTCAAAAGTTTCTGCCTCAAGAACATCAGATTTCACTTACGTTCAGAATTCTCTGAGAAACAGGATCTGACAGAATACAACAATTGCCTTATTTACTCATGCATGCATATATATATATATATATATATATATATATATATATATATATATATATATATACCTGATTTACTGATTACTCCAGTAAAAATATACTTATTTGCTGATTTGGTCTTCTTCTAGCAGGTTGTAAAGAGGAAGACAGAACCTATGAGGGTACTGAATAATAACAAGCATGGTATATGCTTATTCTTGGCTTAGAAGGGAACAGGGCTGAGAGTAGGAGATGAGGATACAAGACATTAGCACCAATACCCAGCACCTTCTAAGCTACACATATCAAAGGAATCCTCAAAATACAAAGTAAGAGGATGATCTTGAAGAACATTAAGCTCAATTACTCCATAATAAAAATGAGAAAACTGATGGCAGGGGAGACTTGAGAAAGCCCACAGGATCAAAAGCAGGACCCACTCTTTTACCCTAAGGCCAGTGAATTTCCCACTGGATGGGAAAGTCTCCAAATCCTATGGAACAAGCAGCTACTTCTGGCATTTTTAAATTCCCTCTCCCTTCAAAACTTCATGGTTGATTAGTTCTTGCTCAGGGTAACAACAAGAGAAACACTTTCATCTGTAATCCTAATCTAGAAGCACACTTCAGGCAAAGAAATTTTTAATCTTTACTAAGAACTTTTTAAACCCCACAGTAATCTCACTCTTGACTTGTTTCCAGTGTTTAACCAAGTCTGATCCTTTAATCTCAGAGTGTCTACCTCTAATTCTAAAATGAGGATATCATGGTTGAAAGCACTAACTAAACACCTTGAGAAGTAGAGCAGCCATTAGGTAAAATATTATGTGGCGAATGTTTCTAGCATCTTAGAAAAATCACTTCTGATTGATATGTGACCTGAGCAGGGATGGTAAAAGAGAAAAAAGGGGCATACAAGATTGTGGGGGCCAGCAAAGAAAACGGGTGAGGAAGCACAAATTAAAAACAAAAACAACCACCACAACAAAAAACCTAGATACATCCTTGTTTTCAAACTCCCTTGTGCACAATTTTCCAGCACAGAAAAGGCACTTCATGGAAATAAGAATTTTCATTTGTGTGAACCAACAACCGTTGCCCACCTTGGGGAGCTTTACTGATATATTAAGCTTAGACTTGAATCACCTTCTTTAAAGTTCAGCGGGGCCTACAAAACTGCCCAATAGATATCTTTAATTAACGTAAAGAGTGTAATCACAGAGTCATCTGTACATTTACAGTCCCTTCTGCAAGCTTCAAATTTTTGCATTAAGGAAATTCTCAGATTAATCCTTATTGGGGAGGAAGAGAATACTAAAATCATTGAGGCAATCAAATAAATGAAATCATGACTTCTCTGACATTTTCTTGTTTCTTTTGAAATATTAAGAAAATTAACCATGAAAAGGCGAATAAGAAAATATCTGTAATGGTGTTATAAAGACTTTCGTTCTCTAATATCTGCCAAGATAATAGTAGTAATAAATCATCAATGGATTTCAAGACTTAGAAAAGAAACTTCAAGACCTCAAAAATACACATTTCTATTTCAACTCTTTATACAAATGAAATTCCTGGAACACACAAAGTAAGTTCTTTTCTAAGCTTAGAATATGTCTTGAATCATATACTGGGGTTGGGCATCCTTCAAAATGTCATCTCAATGAGACCTAAAAATCTTCCATAAGGATTAGGAATACTGTACAAATAAATCTTCAATCAATTGTCAAGTTCCACCTTTAATGAAATATATTGGCTACATAGCTAATTATTTGTTCACCTGGTTTGGGATTCTCTGAGCCGTTGATTTTGGTATGATGGAAAATATAAAGGAGGAAAAACACAATATAAAATACCTGATAGGACACATGCCAATTTGCATTCTAAGAACCTGAATGAAACTTTCTCATTCCTTAGGAAACAAAGGTTTACAACTGCTAATGAGCAAAAGAAAAAATAATAGACTGCCACAATTTTAGGTCGCTACTTCTCATTTTAGGAAAGAAACAATATATGAATTAAATGTCTTATCTCTTCCTCCAACTTTCATGAGCTTTTTTTTCCTCTTGGATCTCTTGACTCTACAGGGCCTCGTTCCCTCAAAATGTAAAACGTTGTGGTGAAATAAATGCCCTGTTGAGTTTTATCAAGAGGTGAAAACAGAGACCTGAGATGAAAGATGAGCTTGCCTGAAGCCAGAGACTTTATGCAAGGGCTGGAGCCTGAAAGAGCAGCTCAGGATGAAGCCGCTATTTAGGGTCAGCGTGCGGGGGAAGAGGCGGGCCACGAGAGCGAAGTCGCGGCAGCGTGGGTGGAGGAGACTAGGGAAGGTGGCAGACACACCATGCACTGGGGGTCGCGGGGGGCAGCAGAAGGGTGGCGGGGCTCTGCAGCCGTGCTGGAGCGAGGGAAGCCAAGCAGGAGGGAAGTGTCAGTGCTGGGAGTGGGGAGCTGAGGCGAGGATGCTTCCTCCTCGTGGTCCAACTCACCGAAGAGGCTGCTGCTGAACCCGTCCCACACGCAGCCCACGGTGTCCCACACCCAGCGGTTCCTTAGGCAGGACACGAAGGTAAAGGTGACCCCGAAGAGGGACATCAGCAGGTCGCCGAGGCTGATGTTGACTAGGAAGAGGTGAGTGGGTGTGCGGAGCCGCTGGAACTTGTAGTAGAGGACGAGCACCAGCAGGTTGCTGCCAGCGCCCAGCAGCCCCAGGGAGCCGAACAGCAGAGCCAGGCGCTCATAAGTGCCGGGACTGAAGAGCGGTGTGGGGCTCAGCGTCCCCTCTGGCGCCGACCCCTCGGCGCCCGCAGGCCCGTCGCCCTCCCAGGAGCCCTGGCTGCCGCTGCGGTTCCCCGAGTACATGGCCCGGCGCCGGCGCGCTCGGCTGTCGGAGGCGCTCAGCGTCCGGGTGGGGCCGGGACTCGGCGGTCGGCTTTGGCCATTGCGCCGAAGGCTGCGCCCAGCGCGCGCTTAGGCACGCCCTCCCCGCCCCTTCCGCCCGGCGCCCCTCCTAGCCACGCCCCCGAAAGCGCGCCCCGCCCCTGGCGCGCACTCGTAGCCTCGCCCTCCTGCGGCGTATCCTCGTAGTCCCGCCTCTACTCTCTGGTCCCTCCTTCACTCCTGCCCCCGCGTGGATGCGCATGGTAGGTGAGTCTGGAGGATAGGAACACAGGGAGGCAAATCAACCTCATTCAATGGTTCTGCACATTCCCATCTCCCCGCGCGCATTCAGCTTAAAAACATCATGTCCTCTCACCCATTCACTCACATACTTATGCATTCATTCATTCATAAATATTTATGAACGCCTGCATCTACCACGTGCTTGCAAAAGGGTTGGATTAAGTACATCCACACTAGGCTTCTCTCCCCCCAACCCCTCCCACCCCCCACTTAATGAAAGCAAAAGAAAACAAAATGTTGAAAAGATTGGAATATGGTATCAGCCAAACAATCTTACAAATAGGGAAACTGAGGAAGAAAAAAACGTTAAACTGATAGATAAATTGACAAATTTAACTGCCTGAGTGCTGGAGGACATATTCAAGGACTTTAAAGAATGTGCTGCAATGGCGAGGGATAGGAAGAGAGAATCATGATAAAGAAGGAAATGGCATTAAAGTGAGACTGAGCTTAAGCACCAGGCTGTACCCCAAAACCTTTCTGTCCTGATCTGAGTAGTGTAGCTGAAGCCCTTCAGTGAAGGTGACTGCCTGGGCTGTGCCCCATAGCTTCAACCTAAATCTAGCAGGTATAGAAAAGTAAGTGCTATATTTAGAACAGGACACATTTTCCACTGGGCCTTTTCCCTGGTAGCAATGAAAATATAGTACATTTCAAATATAGATTGTGAACATGGTTACATTCTTCAAGAGCTGCTTTTGCCTCTATTCCTGCAGGATCTCTAACAAGACCTCACAGGAGGATGCACCCCACAGCCACACCCACAGGCTATCCTTGGCCCTGGTAAGTAGGCTGAGTTTGTAGAAGGGAAAGTAATTGCTCTACATGGAGGTGTTTACCCCTCTAGCCTCAAAAGATGAGTAAAGAATGGTTAGCTTCAAGGAATTCCTGTTCCAAATTTCCTAGAAATAGAATCTAATCTTCTGGATGGTCAGCTCTCCACCCTGGTGTGTTGAGCAATAGTCAAGGGGCAGTGTGCCCTGTCCTCTGTCCTTGATTTTCCTTTAAGGGTTCTAAACTGGACTTGCCATCTATGAGATTATCTAGCCCATCCACCCTTTAAAACTTTTTAATTTTATATTTCAATTTTATTATTTTATATTTTAGAACCTATTCAGTTCTGTTTAATATCCACTGTGTTTTCACCTTAGTTTCTCTTCTACAGTAAGTTCACAATAAATATTAGTTGAATGAATGAAAAAAGGACTCACTGTATTTTTTTTCTAAAGCATTCATTCTTTGGTGCTGAATCCCTCCCTCAAAAAGCTTGCATTCCAGTATTTAGAAAGTAGATGAAATCAAATTAATACATATGTAGGATATCATATGCTAAGTGCCATAAAGAATTATAAAGCAGAGAAAGGGTATGGAAGAGGGAGGAACCTGGTTGTTATTTAGACATGGTGATTACAGATAGTACTTTAGGCACAGGATACATGTACTGAAGTGGGCCTGTGCTTGGTATATTTAAAGAACAACAAGAAAGCTGAAGCTAGATTTACAGATAGGTAGTTAGTGTAGTTAGGTAAATAGGGTCTAAAATTGAGTAAGATAAATAAAATGGAGGCCATATTGAGACGGAGTCCAGGAAACCAGAGCAGTACTTGAGGAAATGAAATGTGAATGTCCCCAAGGCCTGGAGCCCATCCTAAGGAAATGAATCTAGAAAGCAGCTCCCAGCAAACAGGGAGATGCTAATCCAAAAGCCGCCCCAGGCCCTTACTGACCAGATTACTCCTTCAGCCCACTTATCCCCCATCTTTTGGGTCTTCCCATCTGCATTCTATATCACTGTAAGATAATGGAAAACAAAGGAGTGTGGGAAAGCTGAAAGAAGAGTTTAGCTATAAAAAAGGGAAGACCTCCTCCTTCCACGGATTCTGCCTTTTGGGCCCCCTTCTTCCTCCAGGAGGAAGTCTTTTCTGCTGTCCTTTAATAAAGCCTTCCATTTTCCACTCTAAACTTGCCTCAGCATGCTTCTCTGGTGTTATACTTCAGCATTCGGGGAAGCAAGGACTCAGTGTAAACAGCGGTAACAAAGCCGCTGAATGAAAATAGGAAATGAGTCAAATGGTGGCTCCATTCCCAGATTTCCAAGAAATCTCCATACTGCTTTCCAAATTGGCTGCACCAATTTGCAGTCCCACCAGCAATGTACAAGTGTACCCTTTTCCCCACATCCTCGCCAGCACTTATTGTTGTTTGACTTCATAATGGCTGCCAATCTAACTGGAGTGAGATGGTATCTTAGGGTGGTTTTGATTTGCATTTCTCTGACTGCTAGAGATGGTGAGCATTTTTTCATGTACTTGCAGCTATTCCCCTTCTAGGTCTATTCCCTAAAGACCTAAAAAGAGCATGCTACAGGGACACTGCTACATCGATGTTCATAGCAGCTCAATTCACAATAGCAAGACTGTGGAACCAACCTAGATGCCCTTCAATAGACGAATGGATAAAAAAAATGTGGCATTTATACACAATGGAGTATTACTCTGCATTAAAAAATGACAAAATCATAGAACTTGCAGGGAAATGGATGGCATTAGAGCAGATTATGCTAAGTGAAGCTAGCGAATCCCTAAAAAACAAATGCCAAATGTCTTCTTTGATATAAGGAGAGTAACTAAGAACAGAGTAGGGACGAAGAGCAGGAGAAGAAGATTAACATTAAACAGGGATGAGAGGTGGGAGGGAAAGGGAGAGAGAGAAGGGAAATTGCATGGAAATGGAAGGAGACCCTCAGGGTTATACAAAAGTACATACAATAGGAAGTGAGGGGAAAGGGAAAAACAATACAAAGGGGAGAAATGAATGACAGTAGAGGGGGTAGAGAGAGAAGAGGGGAGGGGAGGGGAGGGGTGGGGGGATAGTAGAGGATAGGAAAGGCAGCAGAACACAACAGACACTAGTATGGCAATATGTAAATCAATGGATGTGTAACTGATGTGATTCTGCATTCTGTATATGGGGTAAAAATGGGAGTTCATAACCCACTTGAATCAAAGTGTGAAATATGATATGTCAAGAACTATGTAATGTTTTGAACAACCAACAATAAAAAATTTAAAAAAAGAAGAAAATAGGAAATGAGGGCAGAGAGGTGGGTGAGCACTGATTGGCCTGATCATTGCAGAGTCTTGGCTATTGTAATAAAAGGATTTTGGGTTTTATTTTATACAGAATAAAGCCCACGGAAATACCATGTTTTAGTCAGCTTTTTCACTGCTGTGACCAAAAGAGCAACAAGAACAATTTTAGAGGAGGAAAGTTTATCTGGGGGTTCATAGTTTCAGAGGTCTTAGTCCATAGGCAATTGGCTCCATTCCTCTGAGTTTGAGGTGAGGCAGAACATCATGGCAGAAGAGTGTGGTGAAGGAAAGTAGCTCAGGGCATCACATCAGGAAACAGAGAGAGACTCTACTCACCAGATACAAAATATATACCCCAAAGGCATGTACTCAAAGACCTACCTCTTCCAGCCACACCCTACCTGCCTTCAATTATCACTCAGTTAATCTTTGTGATTACCACCGCCCCCCCCCTTTACCAGTTAAAGTTCTGCTCCCTTACATGTTGAAGTATGCCAAAGCAAGCATATAAATAATATGCAGGGTTTATTTAAAAAGGGGTAATATAGACTTCTCCCAGGAGGGAGAAGGGGGCCATAGCTGGTATCCTGGTATTCTAAGAAGCAAGGATGTTCTGCCTTTCTTATAGGTCTTAGGCTTCCTTTGTTCTCCTGCTCTCTTCCCCTAATCTCCTTCCTGGATGGAGATACTCTGTGGGATGGCCAAAAGGTAAGAAGCAGGTGGACTGGGGAAGGGCTGGATAGAGTAGCCCAGGATACATTAACAACTTTCAAAACTCCCTGTAGCTGAGGGGCGGGGGGCAATTCCTAGGACAGGTTACCTTAGTAGGTTATCTTGATAAGGTGGAGGAAAGACTCTGAAGTCATTTCAGTCCCTCAGGGGGCAGTCTCCAACTTCTTGGACTTACTCAAATTGGCCTCCTTGATTCACCATGACTCAATTTACCTATCTATACTGATTGCCTGTCTAATTCTGGCTTCATTTATCAGGGATTAGTTCACTGATTGGGTCAAGGCTTTCCTAACCCAATCATTTCACCTCTTGAAAGGGTAAAGTTTCTAAGCTGTAAAGCCTGAGTTAAAATGTAAAGGACCAGGTATTGTAAAGTTTTTGAACTGCACACAGAACCTGAAATTCCTGAGGCAGTTAGGACAATGCCCGGTACTGACCATTTAGTTGTTAAATAACCTGGACCCTGTGCAGTTTGGCACGTAGGCATTCAGGGCCCAAACCAATCAGTTTGAATGTACCCTCCTCTTTAGGAGTGACCTATCACCCCCGCCTGACCTGTTCCCGCCAATGAATGTGCTAATCATGTTTAAGAATTGTTGTTTGATTTTCCCGCGGTGTATGGTGATTAGTTAAAGGAGACTGTGATGTATGTGAAGTCCCTGCCCTCCCCAAAAAGTGTACTTAAGCACTGCTCAACCCCCGCTTGGGGCTCTTGGCCGCTCTCCCTTTTGCTGTTGCATGAGCCGGTCTCTTGGTGGTCTCTTCCTCCGACGTTTGCCGGACCCTTACATTGTAAGCCCTCTTGCACTGTCTCTCACACATGAGCTTTTGGAGACACCTAACATCTAAACCATACACTATGCAAGAGAAATAATAGCAGCGAATGAAAAGTAAGAGTAAGAGGCTTTGGCAAATGTTTAAGAATGTTGATTCTGTTGTTTTTTACAGTACTGAACTTGACAGAAATAGGCAAGATATCACACCTACAATTTTCTTTGTTAAACATAAAAATGTTTGTCAATTTATGAATTATGTATTGATGGAATAATGGCAAAGTATTACCACTTAAAAGTAAGCACAGTACTAGAATAAGAATAAACACAATGATCTGTTATAGTTAAAGCTTCGTCCCAGGGTTTCATAAACTGACTTCCAGACCACTCACATGTAATCGAATCAAGCCTTTATTGAAGCACACCAGTGGCGGCTGACCAGAACATAAAGCTGTTCCCCTGATCAGCCCCGAACAATAGCAAGGACACTCCTTATAAGCCTGAAAACCGCAAAAGGGATGTTCAGGAAGGTCCAGCCAATGCAAGCAAGCCAGGAACAGAAGCAGGACAGTGCAGTCAAGCGGAGGGAAGCCTAATCAATCAGAGTTAGCCCAGTCACCCCAGTTACAGAAACAGAGCCCTGTTACCCTAGTTACAGAAACAATGTCCCATTAGGTAGTTCCATGTTCTTAAAGGTTTCTATAGCAAAAGGAAAAGAACATTTTGCCCCAGTTGTGACCTTTCTACTTGGCATGGTTGTTTTACAGGATGAAGTCATAAAACAAAATGGAGTCACATTTGCTCCTACTACTTTGTTTTCCATTATCTTACAGTGATATAGAATGCAGATGGGAAGACCCAAAAGATGGGGGATAAGTGGGCTGAAGGAGTAATCTGGTCAGTAAGGGCCTGGGGCGGCTTTTGGATTAGCATCTCCCTGTTTGCTGGGAGCTGCTTTCTAGATTCATTTCCTTAGGATGGGCTCCAGGCCTTGGGGACATTCACATTTCATTTCCTCAAGTACTGCTCTGGTTTCCTGGACTCCGTCTCAATATGGCTTAGAGGGAGGACTCTCCATTGTGGAAATGGGCTTGCCTGGGACCCAGGTAATTTGCTGTGACATTGTATGAATGTTTGAGAAAGGTGACCCTGCTCAAGGACCAGGGCGGATCTGGGTTTAGGGCGGTTCCAGGTTTAGGGTGTGGATCCTGCTGAGAATAGGGCGTATCCTGCTGCCTTGGGCGCCTGCTCCTTGAGTTCCCGTTGAGTTCTCCCGGGATTCAGAGAGTATTTGGTATGCAGAGCCCGGTGGAGTGTGTGGATTTTCCCAGAATATGCATGTAGAGTGCTGGTGACAGTTCGGGAATAAAGAGTTGCTGTTTGAATCTACAAGGCTGTGTGGTGGCTCGGTTATTTGGTGCCCAGCCAGACTGCGGCAGAACCCTATGTCATATACAAAATTAACTCAAAACGGATCAAAGAAATAACACATGGATCAAAGACTCAAACAGATTATTTGTACAGCAGTGTTCATAGATATACTATTTGTGATGGCCTAAATAACCCAAATGTCCATCAATGGATAAATGATAAACAAAATGTGAGACACACAAACAGTGGAATATTATTTAGCAACAGAAAGGAATGAAATTCTAGAACATGCAACAACATAGATGGACTTTTAAAATATTATGCTTAAATGAAATAAATCAGACACAAAGGACACATATTATATGATTGCACTTATATAACATACCTAAAATAGGCAATCATATAGACAGAAAGTAGCATGGTGGTTGGTTTCCAGTGACAGGGAGTTAGAGGGAATGGGAAATTTACTGGACACAGACGTTCTGTTTGGAATTATGCAAAAATTCTAGAAATGGATAGTGTTGATAATTGTACAACCTTATGGATGTCTTAATGCTATTGAATTATACAATTAAAATAGTTAAAGTTGTAAATTTTGTTTGGTGCATTATACTGCAATTTAAAAACAAAAGAAAAAAAGGCGGGGAACGGGGGAGCGTGTGTAAATCATGCTTGTGCCTCACTGTCTCAAGCATGTAGAAGTAAACTCATGTAACCAGTTGATCAAACAAGCTGGACTGGGTATGGTACAAACAAAAAGTAACTTTAGTCTTTTTTCTCCCATGATTCATTTCAGATATCTTCTTTCCACCTGCTTTATTATTTATTTATTTACTTATTTTGTCTTTTGATTAAAGTTTGGCAGATCCCAAAGCTTTTCTGACCATTTTCAATTAAGACAAGTCCTGGACATTATAATACTAAAACATTAAAACCTATGTAAAACTCACTGTCCACCCTCCAAAATAGTTTGCTTAGAGAGCTTCTGTGAGGGTGAGATAGAAAAACAAGCTTAGCTTCTCCCATTTCCTTGACTCATGACCTACAGATGCTGCTGTTGGCCTGTCTGGGCTCAAGAGAAAAAAAAAATCTTAATTGGTAAAGTTGTCATCTTATGTTGGAGCCCTCTTATTATATCATATTTTAAATGCTGAGCTTTTCTCTTCTGGGGTGATTATTGGATTCTCTAGAAAACCTTAGGCCCCTGAGATTCTTCTTAAACACTTCCCTTGACAGAAGCAATGCCTTCATCAACCAGGTGCTTGGGTTTCCCTCACAGGTGATGCTTAGGGTTCCCCAGATAATAGAGGCCCCATCAATAGAGCCCCCCTGAAGATGGGCCAGTGTGGGATACTTTACTCAGAGTCTAGTATATGACTTTCTGCAAATATGGTATGCATCCTTTCACCATTAAATTCTGGAAGTGCCCTCTATCTCTCCCCATCAGTGCTCATTGGATGGAAAGAAACCAGGGAAAGTTTGGCCCCTCAAAGTGCTCATTGTCTCCACAAACTCCTATTAAACATGTTGCCTTCTTGCAAATAGCTTGGAGGTGAGAATGTGCACATATATGCAGATCTAGTCCCTCTCCCACCTCCTGCATGGATGACCTTTATAACTGGGGAGTTCCTCAAGCCTTTGTGGGGTTACTCCCAAGGCAGAAAATAATTTAGTTTAATATCCTCCTATACTGGAGCATCAGTCACAACCTCTTTATGTTCCAAGACTGTCCTTTGCAAAGTATTGGGGAAGAGAGACAGAGACATGTTTTATCTGACATTCCTGTTTGGAGTACTGAATAATCCCTAGCCTTCTGTGTCATACAATTCCTTAGATGGATGAGATATAAGATCACCTTAATGTATAAACTATGCAAGCTACCCATATTCTCCCAAAATATATACAATGACTTTTAAAACGAAATCTTATTTGTAACTTTGCTGTTTTTATTAGTTAGCTTTCTGTCACTATAATAAATGCTGGAGATAAGAAAAAGGTTTATTTTGGCCAACAGTTTTGGAGGTTTCAGCCCATGATCAATTGCCCCTGTTGCTTTGGGGCCTGTGGCAAAGCAGCACATCACAGTTTAGCAGAACCACTCACCTCATGGCCAGGAGTGAAAAAGACGAAGCGGAAGGGGCTAGGGTCCTTCTGTCCCCTTCAGGGGCATTCCCCAATGACCACAAGGCCTCCTACTAGGCCTGATCTCTTGAAGTTTCTACCACCTCTTGATAGTGCCTAACTGAGGACCAAGCCTTGAACACATGGGCCTTTGGGGAATAGTCTACATCTAACCTATAGCACTGTTAAAAACAGAGTTTAGGTGATGAAGGATTTAGGGAGGAGTAAATTAGGTGATGAAGGATTTAGGGAGGAGTAAATTAGGTGATGAAGGATTTAGGGAGGAGATTTCTTAAAGAAACCGGTTAGTGAAATTGTGATTAATTAACAATATATATTTTTCCCATCAATATTCATTATAGTGAAAGTTTGGTAAACAGGAAACAATATTTGTAAGCTTCTTAAAGGAAAAAAAATTAAAAAGTTATGCATGAAGAGTTAGGAATCAGAATAATTTAGCAACAGAAGCTGGTCAGAATGAACTCCTTAAAACAGTGTAATAAGGGGCTGGGGATGTGGCTCAAGTGGTAACGCGCTTGCCTGGCATGCGCGGGCGCTGAGTTCAATCCTCAGCACCACATAAAATAAAATAAAGATATTGTGTCCACCAAAAACTGAAAAATAAATATTAAAAAATTCTCTCTCTCTCTCTCTTCTCTCTCTCTCTCTCTCTCTCTCTCTCTCTCAAAAAAATCTGTATTTCCTTTTAAAAAAAAGAGTGTAATAATATCTTAACAACTTTGAAAGAAAACAATTTCCAAACTAGAATTCTATACACAAATATCATCAAAGGAAAGCAAAGATCAGGATATTTTTAGACCTGCAAATATCAAAATTTTTCTTGGGCTGGGATGTAATTCAGTGGTGGAATACTTGCTTGGCAAGCACAGGGCTCTGGGTTAAATCTCCTGAAACCCTTCCTCCTGCAAACATATCTTCCAGGTGCTATTTCTGGATGTGAGCCAACAAAATTAGGGTATAAATCATAGAAAAGAAAGACACAGGAAATAAGCCAAGGATAAAGGAATTCACAAAATGATGGTAAAGGGTTATGGCCATATGACACCCATGCCCCACTGTACCTAAAGTCCTGGCTTCAGGATTGTGACTCAAGAGATAGACCCATGGAGGAGTGTTGTTACCAAGATATGTCCCCCTCATGCATTGTCTTTCTATTTTGAATCTGCCTGGCCCAGGTTCTTGGCAATCCCTGGTCAGCCATGGCCACGCACTGTTGAAGTTCCTGCCTCTCAGTGACCTGTCAAAGGAATCATCTGAGAACTTCCCTTTTATCCCAGAGTTCTTCCTTGATGTAGCCTGAGAATTGGAGTTGGCCACAATGCACTAGGAGCAGAGAACACAAAGCAACCTATTGTCCTGGCAGGATTTCTATTAGAGGCTGCTACCTGGCCCAAAAGATAGACAGGTTGAGAATCCAACCATGCACCTTATATCACAGTCTGACCTGCTAACTTCCACACATGGTTCTCATAATACTCGTGGAAGCTGAAGCCAAACTAGCTCAGAGAAACTGTTCCCACCAATTATTTTGCTAGGGACTTACCTCTGACAGTGGCAATACCATTTCTTTTCTTGAATGGCTAAGGATGTGCTTGCTTCTAAATATTTTTCACCAATCCCTTTCACAGTCATTTACATGTAAAAAGTAATTAATAAAATAACACATTTGACAAAATAGATGAAAAAGAAAAAGGAATAACTATGCTAACAAAAGCTACTAGAAACCCAGAGACAGATTTATAGAATAATACATACATTGAAATTTAAATAATGTACATAGTTATATTAAAACTATAAAAGTATCAAAGTGTAGCCTGATTTTCTAAAATTAATAGCCTTTAAGAGCGGGAGACAAGGCATAGTGGCGCCCACCTAGAATCCCAGCATGTTGGAAGGCTGAGGCAGGAGGATTGCAAGTTCTAAGCTAGCCTCAGCAATTTAGCAAGACCCTAAGCAACTTAGTGAGATCCTGTCTCAAAAAATAAATAAATAAATAAAAAGGTGTAGGGATGTAGCTCCATGGTAAAGTGCCCCTGAGTTCAATCTCAAGTACAAAAAAAAATGTGAGGAACATGATAGATTTATTTTAATATTCTTTAAATTTGTGGTTATATCATCTTTGCAATAGAAAAAATACAAGTACAGATACATCCTGTATCTTTATAAATGGCCATAATAGTTGTCAAAAATGCTCTAGCAAACCCTTCTAAGATGTTCCCAAATGGCCTTGCCATAACATGCATTTAATACACATTTATACCTACTATCTCCATGCCCACCCCCCATCATTCCACTGATGAAGCATTCCTCAAGGTATAATACACATTCCAGTGGTTAATTTTCAGTCCTTACTATGTATGGATGATCAATATTACTTTGCACAAGTGACTGCTCCTTTATACTTCAATGCTTATCTGTAAATATTTCCATATGTAGCTCTAAAATATAACATTAAATAATAACAATGCTTTGATATTAACATTTCTGTCATGTGTTGACATCTAACCACCAAGGTGATGGTATTAGGAGGATCTGCCTTTGGGAGATGACTAGGTCAGGAGGGCTCCATTCTCATGAATGGGATTAGTATCCTTATAAAAGAGGCTTGGAGGAAGCTGCCTTCCACAATGTGAGGACACAGAGAAGATGCCACCTCTGAGGAATGGGGCACTCACCAGATATTGGATTTGCTGGAGTTTTGCTATTGGGCTTCCTTCCCAGCCTCCAGAACTATAAGAAATAAATTTCTGATCTTTGTAAATTATTCAGTCTAACACATTTTGTTATAACAACACAAATGGAGATAGACAAACAACATAAAATATAATTAGAATGTCTAATATAATGAACAACATTTTCTTAATATCATCAAATATCTAGTCAGCATTTCAATTTCCAATTGCCTAGTAAGTATTATAATTACTTTCAGTATGTTCATGGAGTCAGGCTATAAATATAGTCTACACACTATTTGAAGCTTCTGTCATCTCTTAACTTGGATTATTGAAATTGCTACCTAATGGATTTATCTATTTCTATCTATTCTTTCTTCCTTCTAGTTGTGATTCATAGAAAGCAACTAGAGCAATGCTTTTCAAATAGAATTCAGATCATGTAACTATTCTGCCAACTCCTGTATGTCTCAGGTTAAAAGCCTTTACAACAACAGACTATAGGATCCTCTATGATCTGCCCACCTCAACACCCTGAAACTGGCTCTTATCTCCCTTCCTCTCTCTCCCATCCCATATCATCCTAGACAAACCACCCATTTCGCTTTTCTTCAGAAATGTTAAGCAAATGTGGATCTCAGAACATCATTCTTGCTCTTCCCTGGAACATCCTTCTACCATCTATCCATGTGCCATGCTACCTTTACTTCCTTCATATTTCTGCCCAAATGTCTTTTTATTAATGTAAAAATAATTACTTTCCCTGAACTCCCCTGCTCCAACACATACCTTTGTTCTTTCTTCATAACACTCACCATCTTCTGACATATAACTTGCTTATTTTTTACCTGTCTTATTTTAATATTAGATTGTAAATTCAAGAAGCTAACTTGCTCATTGCTATATCCTAGTGCCTCTAGCATGATGTTGGTATTCAGTAAATATTAGCTGAATGAATAGATGGAAGAATATAAGAATACATGCATTAGAATCATAGGAAAGGTGGCTCTTCAGATGTTGCTGCATTGTATTTTGAAAGCTTTAAAGGAAAGAAAAGAAATAACGTTTTTAGAGATCATAGAGAATGAAATTAGAGCTAGGAGATTTTTCTTTATGTGTGATGTTAGAGATTTTCTTTCTCATAGATTGTAGCTAGAGATGGATGTCAAACAAACGGTATTGGAGCTGAAGGTGTTCCTCAATGTCATTTGCTTTATCTCTGCAAGTTCTTGCAAGATGTTTTTTTAAAATGGACTACCAAAGGGGTAGGAACCTCATCTAACTCACCTAAACCATAGGAAGCTAACAAGTTGTTGATAAACAGACAACATCTCCTTCCCATAAAAAATTGTGAAGACTGAAAAATTTGATTCGATAGCAATTGGACTAAATGGGATTGAAGATTGTAATTAGAGGGAAGGGAGCATACAGAAAGGTCTCTTATTCCACTGACATCTTGAAAAACTTCCCTAACAGGAGCTATTCCTTCCTATCCTTAGTTCATTTTATTGTTTTAAATGAAGGTCCATGCATGAAGGAATAAGAGGCATTTTTTAAATTCTCTGTGATCTCTAAAAATGTCTTCACTTGAGGTAGAAATAACAGGTGCTGAAATACATTTGCATCTGTAGAAGTTCAAGCTTCCATATCCAGTGTAGCTACAAAAAATGAGCGTGAACTTCCTTCAAAGCACCATGAGGGAGACAAAAGGTGTGAGGTGAGAAGAGATATAGAAGGGATAAAGTAACGCCTACTTTTCTTACTTGGTATTTACCCATTTATCTTCCCTCTAAAGAAGTATACACCCACATACAAAAACCTGTAGGAGAAACAAATTTCAATATCCTCCTTGTGAAAAAAGCAAAATGTTACAGAGACATTGTGATGCAATGGGGACCATCTGAAGGACACTGCTAACATTATGAGGTCAGGAAGTTTTGCAGAAATGTTTGCCTGTAGGAAACGCGTTAGACCTAAGCCAGCCTTCCTCCCTACTAACATCCTATGGTAACTCTTACTCCTATCCATAGGCTGGAATTTTGAGATCAAAAGAATGAGACTTAGAGCAAAAATTGAGACAGCAGAGCAGCACTGCAGGAAACGGAAGGTTTTTCACATTGGCAAATAAAACAACTTTTTATTTCTCTACAGAAATAAAAGATTCCCTGTGTCCATATGGATATCAGAGACAAAAAGCATTTCAGCCCTGCAGTTTTGATTAACAATTTCAGAATAGCCGTGAATGGGTTTCAAAAATTGGTTGAAGAGACAGCACTCCAGAAAAAAGGTGAAAGAGCAGGCTTGTTTTTCCCAAAAGAAGGTAAGAACAGTGATTACAGGGAAGTAGAGTTGGGGAGGTTGATTAGAACTGGGAAGTGTTTGAAGCCATCAGAGAAAACCAGTGTAGCTTAATAGCAAGGACACCAAATGTGGGTCCTGAAGATCTGAGTTCTTGTTCTTTCTTTGTCTCTAAATAGCTAATTTGACTTGGGGAGATGTTTTTCCCAATTCTCTGAATCTTCATTGTCTCAATTTTAAAGTTAGAGGATTGGATTAAATGACATCTCGGGGTTCTTTTGTAGGCACTACGATTTGATTGCTCACTGGTTGACCTGGGGTTCACAGTAGTTAGTGTATAGTGACCATGTGGAAAGCCTTATGTGCTGCTGTGTTAGCTTTCTGTCACTCTAACAAAATACCTGAGATGATCAGCATAAAAGGAGGAAAGGTTTATTTTTATTTTACAGCCAAAACCCAATTATTTTATTTTTGGCTAAGAGTTTCAGAGGTTTCAATCCATGGCCAAATGGTCTGTTGCTTTGGGGCACACCATATGGGGAACACATAATAGAGGAAGCTGTTTGCCTCTAGGCAACCAGAAGGTAAAGAAAGAGAGAGAAAGGAAGTTGGCTGTGGTCCCAAAATCCCCTTCAAGGGCATATCCCAATGATCTAACTTCCTCCCACGAGGTCCCACCTCTTAGAGATTTCATTACTTCGCAATAACTCCACAGGCTGTTGACCAAGTTTTTAACACATGGGGCCTTGGGGGGCACTATTCAAATCACAGCAGCCATCCTTCTATATCTATGGTTATCATGATACCATAAGGACTTTTGGAAGCAATACAAAGTGTCCTGTTTCACTATCTTTCCATTGTCTGGGACAGTCCTCATGTCTCTAGGCAGGCATGATTTGAGCATGCTAAGATAAGGTGAATGTAGTGGACAGTGGTCTGCCAAGAGTATGACTGGCAGAGAACCCAATGCAGAGCCATGGCCATGTTCAAGGGGATTAGTATAGTATGCATTTGGGGGGCCCAAGGACAGTCATAAAGAGTAAGGCTGAATAGCACAGTCAAAACCCAATAGAACAAACGCTCTTATTGAAATAAAAGGAACAAGGGTCAAATAATTGCTAAAGGGACAATGTGACCTGCCTTATGTGTGCCAGGTTACTTAATCATATGTAAGTAAAAAATATTCATTTTGGGTGTTTGTACCCAAACCAGTATTATTTGAATAGCATTTAATAATTTATGTTATTTTAATAAGTATGATTTAATATGATTTGCATGGCAATCTGAATAGACAAAGATTACTAACATGTCCATTTTATTTCTGAAAAGACAGGAGGTAGAGATGAGTCACCTGCCTAAGTCACTCAACTTTTAAGTATTAGAGCTAGGTGGTGTAAGTCCTGTTAGATATGCACTTTGGGTAGTTTTGTACTTGGCGAGGCTTTCTAAACATCTCAATAAAACTTAATTTCCCCCAGTCAGTTTATTTCGTTCTCTGTAATTGATTTTCCAAATTCTTACCATCTTTTCTGAAATCTTCTATGGGATCTCTGCCCCTCCCAGCCAAGTTTCCTATATTATATGGGAAAGCATGGCCCAAAGACATGAAGTCTCTCAAATTCCCTTTCTTCCACTTTCAAAGTACCTAAAGCAGCACCTGTCCTCCCTCCACCCTTCCAAGGCGGTCACTTTGCTACAACAGCCTCAAAAATCTCCTTTCACTGGCTTTGTCCTCTCAATCTAAAAATATACTCAAGCGCCCTGACCTTGACTTTCTCTTCCCTTTAGCTACCACTGTATATCTCTCCTTTGCTTCTCCACTAAATTTCCTTACAGCATTACCACTTCATTGTCAACCTTCTCCAGCCTGGCTTTCCTCATCACTTTGCTGAAAATGCTCTTACTAAGGTATTTGAGAACCTAACACAGTTGCCAAATTCAATAAATTGTTTTCCCCTTTGCAGCCCACTTAGCCATTTTGCTGCATTGACACTGTTAGCCGCCTCTGCTTCAAGAAATGCCCTCCCACTACATCTTTTGTCATAATACTCTCTTCTGATTTTTCTCCTTTTCATTTTTTTCTGTGCCTCTTTTTCTCCTTGAGCTTTGCCTACTGTGTTCTCACTGGGTGTTATGGTATAAACATCATTTGCCATGCCAGTTTATCTGGTATAACCTTTGACTGGGTCATAGTATTTTTCTCTTGGGTTATTACAACAGCCTATTAATAGTCTTCTTGACGAGAGTGATTCCTTCCTCTATACTTTTCAAAAAGCTTTTCCTTTTACAAAATTAGATCTGCCATATTCCTGGCTTATTAGCTGACCTCTGAAATCCATGTATGTTAACTTGGCATGCAGGCCCATTAACAATCATGCCTCAACTTACCTTTCTAGTCTCTGTTCCTGGCACTTTCTTTCTGCACCTTCTGCCCTATCATAAACTTTTTAGCATTTCTAAGTATGTCAGACTCTTAATCATTGATTTTGCTGCATCATTCCCCCAATGTACAATTCCTTTCCTCCTTTTCCTTTTCTTTCTTTTTCTTTGATACCTGTAAAGTCCTGTTCATCTTTTAAGATCCAAATAAAATATCACTTCTTTGCAAAAAGTCCCAAACTTCCCCTAAGGAAAGGCATCTTCAGACTGCTAATGCACTTATTGCTGTCTTAAGGAATTTACCTGATGTATTTAGCCTGCTGAAATATATATATATATATATATATATATATATATATATATATATATATATATATATATATATATATTCCTGTCCCTTTTCCCCCACCATTGACCTATGAGTGTTTTGAAGGTTTTGCAACCCTAAGGCGAGCACAGTCTGATGTCCAGGAGGTTCTCCTTAAATGTGTGCTTCACAAATAAGTTAACCTTGCATCCACTGAGAGGCTTGTAATCACAAACCTGCATTGAATATGTCCTCCCTATATAGTTTTTTAAGATTAGATAAAGAGTAATTACTGCTAGACAAATGACTGTGACCAATGACTACTGTAACTGAGGCACCGGTCTGAAAGATTGAGAAGGAAAAGTATAATTGTAACTTATATCAGGCTGCTAATACTGTCTGAAATAAATTCATATTCATTAATAATCATTAGAAAATTAGGCCTACTGTTTACTATAGGCAAGAAGCTAAGAATGAGAGAATGTTTTTAATGGAATAGTTGTCTATCTCAAAATTGATATTAGGTAGACTGCAGTAATTTGTCCCAGCAATATTGCTCTTAAATCTTGCCAATGACAATGATAGAATCCAAAACAAACCAGGACTGGAAAATCTGATCAAACTTATTACATGACATTTACAAGGAAACACATATATTGTTCTAGTTAGTGTGAATTTAAAATAACTAAATAACTATTTGTGTGTCTCAGAGTAATTTCAAGTTTAATATGACCAAAATGGAATATTTTATTTTTCCCAAGGAGTGTAGTCCTTTCCCAATTACTCCTGTTTTGGTAAATAGTACCAACATTTGCTGAGTTCTGAAACCAGAAACCTGAATGCCATTCTAGAACAAGTTTCTCAACCTTAGCACTATTGACCTTTTGGTCAAATAATTTTTTTTTTCTGTATACATGTACGTGAAGGTGGCATTGGGCTGTCCTATGCATTATAGGATGTTTAGCAGCATCCCTGGACTCTATTCACTAAATGCCAGTAGCACACCCACCTCTAGTTTTGACAATCAGAAATGTCTCCAGACATTACCAAATGGCTTTTGCACAGGTTTGCATGTGCATGGGTGTGTTGTGTATGTGTGTTGTGTATATATGTATATGCATGTGTTTGGGGGTGGGAGTGGTCATAATATCTTCTCTGGACAAGAATCTGTGCTCTCAACTCCTGCCTTTCCTTCACTCACCACTTTTGTTTACATCAATTTTTATTCCATTGTAAGTCCTTGTAATTCTACTTCCAAATATATCTTACCATGTCCAATGGGATCTATAGGGTACTCATATCACTTATCCTCCAACTAGGAACACTTTCAAGAGCAAAAGAGAAAGAGTGTGTTATTGATAATTAAGTTGAGAAGTATAAGTGAGACTCTCTATAGCAGTGAGACATGTACAGTCAACTGCAGTATCATCATGGCCCAAGCCTCTGAAGCCCTGGGTTCGATCCTCAGCACCACATATTTTTATGTGGTTATAAAAAGTTATAAAAATAAAATAAAATTTAAATTAAAAAAAAGTTAAAAATTAAGTCAGATTATCCTTTCCCTCTGTGAAACCCTCCAGTGTAGCCTACCATAGTGCTTAGGATAAAAGACCAACTCTGACCCTAGTTTAACCCTCCTGCGTGTCTGGTCTTAGCTCATAGCACTTTCCCAGTACCCACTAAACTATACTTACTCACCTTCCCAGAACACACAGAGTTCTTTCCAACCAAGGCTTTGTGTTTATCAGCCTTTGTCTAAATATTCTTGTCTTCTTTACAAATGACTGACTCCTTTTTTCTTAGCTTGATATTAAATTTTCCTTAGTTTAATAGTCTTATCTTCCTCCTTAAAGAAGCCTTCCCCGAGGTCCCCAACATCATATAATTCTATCACAGTTTCCCATTGATTGCTTTCATCCCACTTATCTCATTCTATAATGCCATTTAGTTTTACTTTGCACTGAGGTTGACATACCCATAAAGTCAACAATCCACAAAGTGCAATTATAAGCTTAAGTGTGGAGCTTCATAAATTTGAACATTGGTCATCGTACCTATAGCACCAACCAGACAAAGACAAAGAACATTTATAATCTCCCAGCAAGTTCCCTCATGCCTTTTTCCAGCAATACTACTTCCTACCTTATGAATAAATAACCGCTAACTTAATGTCTGTCTCTATTAATGAGCCTTGCCTGTCACCATCTGTGAATTGTTTGTTCACTTTTTCATTTTCTGATCCTCTGCCTAGAATATAAGCCCCTTGAGAGCAGGAATCCTGCTTGCTGAGTTTTCATTCTAAGTCACATGTCTAGCTCAGTTTTGACACACAATTCTCAATATAGTTGTGTGAACTAAATAAAAGAATCTGATCTCTGTGTACAGTTCGATAAATCATTGCATCTAACTCTTTTGTGACCTTAGAGTCAACAGTCTTACTGAAACAGACCTCCTATGGAATTGTTTTAGCATCGTGAACTTCCTCAAGCCAAGAAGGAAATTGAGAACGTTTCCCCTGGCCCAGGAAGGCACTAAGGAAGCTGAAGCTGTGACCCATTCTCTAACTAGAATAGCCTAGTTAAACCTACATATGTGTATCTCCTGGCTTTTGTTTCTATAAATTGTTACTCCTTTTGTAAGACTGAAGGAGGAACAATCTAACTGCTTCTCCCCAGGGTGCTCAAACTGCATTAAATTCATTTTTCCTTTCTGTATCGCTTGCTTATTTCCTACATGGGTGGGTGACTGAATCCAGACAGCTGGGATACACACAGTTTTCCTAACTTGGCTGCAGGTAACATAACCCCAGTAAATCAGTATATTTGGCAAAATGAAGATTCAAACAGTGGTGTATGTGTGTGTGTGTGTGTGTGTATGTTTATGTTTACACAGCGTCAAAGAACCAATTATTGTTCTTTGCACACTCTACCTTTCATTTCATTTCAGTTGGTGAAACTTTTCACAATAAGAAAGAAGTAATTCATTTTCTTATTTTGGGGTTCCTGCCCAAAATTTCTAAGATAGCTGAAACAAAGGCTGTAGAGAAAGCACAGTCTACCAAAAGCAAGATATTTTCTACAGATTTAGTATTATTTTAGCCAAAGGCCTAGTTATGTTTCCAAAGACAAGATCTTTAAAATGCAGATAAATTTGATTTTTATAGGTTGAAATAAGGAAATGGAAGGTTAGGAAATAGATAAAAAGCTGAAATGTGAAATATAGGCCTTGGAATTTGATGAAAATGTAATTGTGCTTTTTCCAATGCAGATGTCATTGACTATAACAAGTTTTATTCATCGGTTCAAGAACTCTTTGGTTCAGAAGTGAAGACTCAAGATGTGAAATGCTTTTATAGGAAACTGTGCAACAACCCTGATGCATCTATAGACTGGTGTGAGGTAGTCACTTTTCATGTTTACAAGAAATTCAATAGTTGTCTTTGTTCAGAATAAAAAATTAAATCAAAGTATTACTTCCAGAGAAGTTAAATCTACAATATGTATGTATCATGTTTCAATATCTATAGTCACACAATATAAAGTGGGTAAACTAAGTGCCAGTTTAACTATAGTCCTGATGAGTAACTCTTAAATATTTTTAGGCCAACCAGTAAATTGGAAGAACTATAGCTGCCATTAACAACAATCAAGACTTTAATAGCCTTAATTGAAAAATTTTTTCCTTTCCATTTCTTTTTTTCTTTCCTTTCTTTCTTTCTTTTTTTTTGGCGGGGAGGGTAGGGGTGGGTGGGAGATTGAGCTCAGTCCTTTTTATTTTGTAATTTGAAAAGAGATCTTGCTAAATGCTAAGACTCCTTGAACTTGTAATCTTCCTGCCTCAATGTTTCAACACTGGGATTAAGGAATGTACCACCACACTTGGCAAAAATATTTCTTTTCAATAGCACAACTATATATAAGTGTTCAGTGTGTCTACATTCTTAATATATAAGAAGGTGATTGATTACCTCTGTCATTCCTTGAGTTTTCTGGTTGGTACAATATTAACTCTTGAAACACATGTATATAAAGTAGTTAAATAATTTATTTTTTAGAGAGAGAGAGAATATTTTTTTAATATTTATTTTTTTGGTGGACACAACATCTTTTTTTTTAAGATTGAGAGAGAGAGGGAGAGAGAGAGAATTTTTTTAATATTTATTTTTTAGTTTTCGGTGGACACAACATCTTTATTTTATTTTTATGTAGTGCTGAGGATCGAGCCCAGCGCTCCGCGCACGCCAGGCGAGCGCGCTACCGCTTGAGCCACATCCCCAGCCCTAGTAATTAAATAATTTTAAAAATTACTTCTCTTTCAAAAATCAGTAGATATAGCAGACCAAAGAAAAAGTAATAATTTAAAGAATTTGATGATCACATTTAACAAGCTGATGGATATGTATAAATGGAACTTTGAACCTAAGACATAATACTCAAACTACATATGTGACTATCACAAAATTGAACATCTGTTTGTCTAAAAAGAATACATCAACAAACTCCAATAGAACAAAATGAGAAACAAAATAAAAGATAGTCCAAATCCCAAAACCAACAAAATAAGATAAATAAAAAATTAACAATTAACTTTGGAGAAAAAAATAACAAACAAAAAAAGATGTCTACTAAGGCTTTAAGGAACACATAATTCCCATGTTATATTGATTATTTTTATAGTCTAAGAACAGCAGAAAATCTATCCAACTCAACTTTATGAGGCTAAATTAACACTGAATTGAACAAAGGAACTAAACCAATATTATTTGTGAATATAAATACTAAAGTCCTAAATAAAATGCTAACATATTGACTTCAGTTGTGCATTTAAAAATCATTTCCAAATAGAATTTACCCCAGAAAATGAAAAGGATAGTTCAATATTAGAAAAGCCACTAATATACTTCTTTTAATAGGTTAGGAGTAAAAAAAAATACAAAAATCTTAATCAGAGGTCAACAAACTAAGGCCTCAGGCCAAGTCTGGACAGCTACCAGTTTTTGCAAATAAAGTTTATTATAGCAGGGCACAGTAGTACATGCCTGTAATCCCAGCTAGTCTGGAGGCTAAAGCAGAAGGACTTCAAGTTTGAGACTGGCCTGGGCAATTTAGAGAGACCCTATCTCAAAAGAAAAAAGAAAAAAAGGCTTGGGGGTAGAGCTCCCTGGGTTCCATCCCTAGTACTTAAATATATATATACACACACATATATATTCTAGAACACAATAATACAAACTCATTTACGTATTCTCTAGAGCTGCTTCTGCCTGATAATACTAGGATTGAACAGTTCTGATAGAGACCAGATAGTATGCAAGTCAAACTGCATAGTCTTTTTCAGAAAAAGTTTGTTGACACCTGATCTTAAAGTAAAATAAGAATAAGGAAAATATTTGACAAAAGTTCAATAGCTATTCCTGCTCTTAAAAGAAAAAAGGGGCTTGGGGATATAGCTCAGTGGAGTGCTTGCCTAACATGCAGGAAGCCCTCAGTTCCATCTCCAGTACTGTGCCAAAAACGAAAACAAAAACAAAAAAACTTAACAGAATAAGACTAAGAGGACATTTCCTTAACTTGATGGTTTCTATTGCTACTGGAGCAAATTACTGAAAGTTTAGTAACTTAAAGAATTATGTCAAAAATTCCATGGATCAGGAGTTTAGGAATAGCTTAACTGAGTCTTCTGCCCAGGGTCTTGCAAGACTGTGAGGTGTTGGATTATATTCTCATTTGGAGGCTCCAACTGAGAATAATATGCTTTTAAAGCTCATTTTAAAGCTCATTCAGGTTAACAGAATTCTCGTTCTTGCTGTTATAAAACTGAGGGTCTCAGCCTTTGAATGGCTGGAGGCTGGAAGCCACCCCCTCCTCCTAAGGACTGTCTGCAGTTCCCTATCACATGGACCTTTACAGGAGCAGTTCACAACATTTCTTCCTTAAAGGCCAGCTTGAAGGCTAGCTTCTTTTATTGTAGGCTAAAACATAATCATTAGAGAAATAGTTCATTTGCCATACTTTGTTGGTTAGAAGCAAATATCAGTTTTGATCATATGAGAAAGAGAGATTATACAAAGTGTGAGTCATGTTTATGAGTAGAGGAGAGGCCCTTTTAAGAATGTGTCCACCATAGGAACTTACCAGAAGTGTATTTAAGTAAATATCATATTTAATGATGAAACACTAGTAACATTCCCATTAGAGTCAAGACCATGAAAAAGATGCTTCAACTTCAGTGTTTTGTTGAAGGTTACAATGCAAAAAGAAAGGAAAAAAAAAAAACAAGAAAAGGCTAAAAATATCCAAGAGAATCCTACAGAAAACTATTGGAAGTGAGATGAGAGCTGAAGAGAGTCCAAAGAAGATGAACATGTCAGAATCAATAACTTCCACAAACCACAATAACCACACCTCGGCTCCACTAAAACTATCAGGAAAAAAATTCCATTCAGAGGAATAACAAATAGTACAGAATATCTTGGGATAAATCTATTAAGGAGTATGTAAGACTATGAAGCCCTACTTGAAGGAGTAAGAACAGAAAAATAGAAAAGCTTAAATTGTCTCCAAATTATACATTTAATAGAATCTCAATAAAAAGCCATTTTATAGTTAATGTGGCTAGAACTAATAGATACCTCAACATACTAGTAAATCAATTTTAGTACATGTCTATTTGATAATTCCTATAAATATTTCAGTTTGCTTATAGCAATTGAAAACTATTCTCGAAAACTTCTGTGAGTACTAATAAAACTTAGATTATCTACAGATTAGTTTGGAGATTCTTCTATGGAGCATATATCTAAAACATATTCATTTTTACAAGAAATGAAAGTAAACATAGGATTTTCACTTCAATTTTTGCGTGACTATGATATCTAATTGAAATCAGAATGTGCAATATATATGAAAATATAAAATCTGGGCAAAAATAGAAATATACACAAGTCATTAGAAGGATCATGTTTCAAAGGTAATGAATTCTGATTAACAAGCTTCACTCCCTTCTCTTCCATGAGCCTGTTGCTTACATACAAATGATGTTTTACCAGAGACTGCACTATAAACATTTTAGTCCTACATTCATGACTAATTTCCTAAGATGTCTTGGATTTTGAGTTGTAGTTTTCTGAGAGGTTTTCAGTTCTGTAATAGAATTTTATACAGTGATGATCTATTTTTCTAGAACATATTAAGAGTTATTATTTATATTGCTAAAATCAGAGTGAATTATACTCAGGATACATTAAATAGAACTTCTAAGTATCTGCCAGATATTACTAAGGAAGGGAGACCTGGTATACTGAACAAAGGTTGGGCTGGAATTTAGATATGAATTCCTGCTTAGATTGTTTAGGTAAAACCAGACAATCAAAAACAGCTGAGAAAATCTGGATTTATCCTTAGTGAAGATAATATAACAAAACCTCATAAAAGCTTTCATAGGAAAGATCATCATCCTTGAGGCTGAATTCTTATACACTAGAGACCTGCACAAACCAAAGAGTTGCCATTAGTCATGTGAGGCTAACTGAACCCTGGAAATATGACTAGTCTGAATTGAAATGTTCTGTAAGTGTAAAATACATATCAGATTTCAAAAGCATATATGAAAACAATGTCTAAGTATCTCAAAAACAACTTTTTGTGTTTACCTGCCAAAATTATATTTTGCACTGGCCATGGTGGTGCACCCCTGTAATCCCAAGTGGTTCGGGAGGCTGAGGCAGGAGGCTCACATGTTCAAACCAACATCAGCAATTTAGTGAGACCCTGTCTCAAAATAAAAAATGTGGAAAAAAAAGTGCGCCAGGGTTGTTTCTCGGTAGTTAAGCATCCCTGGGTTCAATTCCTGGTACAAAAAAATGAAAAATGAAAAATAAATGTGTGTATGTGTGTGTGCATGTGTGTGTATGTATTGCATCTATTAAGTTAAATAAAATGTATTAATAAAATTGATTTCATCTCCTTCTTTTTACATTTTTAATGTGGTTACTAGAATATGTAAAGCTTTATATGTGGCTCACATTTCCTTTCTACTGGATAACATAGAAAATGTCAGAAATAGAAGTAGAATGAATTCCTCTTGATCAGAAAGGACAAATTTTTGTGGGCAAACAATTGAAAAATTTAGAGTCCTTGTCTGACCATATCTGATAGAAGGAGTCTAAAATTTTTAGTTTTTGGAATTGCCTCATTCTACATAATGACTTTTGTAAAATTCCCTTTCCTATGTAATTAATTGGACTAACTATGAAGTACTCAAAATCAGTTTTAATATAAAAAGAATAATCAAGTCACCTATGAAAGAAGACCTGTGACATTTTCTCTGAGAACACAAGCTTGAGAGAAAAGGTTAAGCTTTGCATTTTCACATATAATCAGGGAAAATGACACAATTAGCCATGTGATTGGAAGTACCCATCTGAAGAATGTGATGTCAAAGACTTTTTGTTAACTAGTTTGACAGGGTGAACGTGCAGGCCCATCTCTTAAATTTGGGCAAGAGTACAAGTAGAGGTTCATATACCATATGTCCAAATATTTTAAAATTATAAATCCAGTAAATTGTTAAACAAATGGGTTCTGTCCTCCAATTTTGACAAATGTAACTTATCAGGCCCTGGAAGTCCAGATTAAAATTTAAAACTTGATCTCATACTCCTTATAGTTTCACACTGAAACATGGAAACATGGTGACAGCCGGCCCTGGCCAGCCTCCCTTTATTATCTCTACTGACTCTATCCCACATCTTAGGGGCTATGTGTGCACATATAAGAGCACCTGAGTCTACAAGACTAACTTCCATACCCTCACCTCCGCCAACTCTATTCCTTGGCCACCTCTCAGACCTAAGGTTCACTCAGCTATGATTTTCAGTCCCCCTTCCTGGAGATGGACTTGGGTGAAAGATTTCATGGGCTCTGGTAATAGAGTCTGGGCCCTTTGGCAGGGAATTCTGGGTTTGATTTTAAAAGTATTGGCATAAACAATGGTCCTTAAACTTGCATGAAAGAACTAGACTAAAACTGTTCAGTCCCAACATGGTAGCCACAAGCCACATGTACTAAATGAATTTAAATTAAATATAAAGACAATTGCTCAGATGTACTAGTTACATTTCAAGTGCTCACTATTCATATATGACTAATAACTATTTTATAGGACATGACAACTTAGAGAATATCACCTTCATCACAGAATGTTCAATCAGACAGTATTGATCTAAAAGCGTAGGTCCCAGGGTATGGGTCTAAAGGCAATCCTGCAAGTATGACTGTTTTGATGCAACAAAGTAGAAAACCAATAAATAATCAGGGAAAATGATACAATTAGCCATGTGATTGGAAGTACCCATCTGAAGAATGTGATGTATTTGTTAACAAAAACTCTCATCCAAAGAAAAGTGAACTGTCAGTGACTATACAACATCATATAGAAGCTTCCCCCCACTCCTGAATCATATAAGGGTGCAACATGAATGTATTTTTTCCCAGGATTTAGGCTTTATCACACTGTGCAAATCCTTTGGATATTCTTCTGTATACTGGTAACTTGAATCCAACTAAACGTTGATTAATGTGATTTGAGAATCACATATCCTCAATGTTTTCTATTTTCTTGTAACTATTTCTCATACATCCAGTGGTTTATGTGCTTGAATATCTAATGCAATAGTTTTGGTCCATTGAAATAGAAAAAGGTGTGTATAACAAGTGTTTCATGCAGAGATTCTAGAAGTTCATTGATATTATACACTTATATCGAGAAAGCCAGTGCTCTCAAGATGCCCCATAAATGCCAACAAGTGAGACATAGTGTTCACAAAAGGACACCTATGTAAACAGGCCTAGAGTCTCCGTGTCTGAGTCTCTATGTGCTTGATGGTAAATCCGTTTACTTGGAGTTCCACAATAACTGAGAATCTAGCTTCCAAATGCAGTGAAGTACTATTCTAAAGCAAGTCTGGATGATTTTGATTATAGTGATGAGGAAATTGAGTCTCATTCTCTCTGACAACTCCTTCTCTTTCTTTTTCTCATTCTCTTTCCATTTAGAAAATCAAAATCTTCTTACATTTGTAAAATGTCTTCTTTTTTATATATACATCCCTTTCAGGTTTTATTTAATCTTTACAACAGTTTCATCATATAGGTTATAGAAGATAATTTATAATAATAAGGATGAGGAAAACAAAGCACAGAAAGTTTGACTGACTTTTATCTAAAGCCACCTAGAAAGTCAGGTTTGGTCTTGGAGCTGAGATTTTCTCATCTAATAACTCATGACATTATCCTGTTCCTTCACTTGGGTTATAAATCATATGCAAGTTTAATAGGGGAATTGTGACCAGCCTTTGACAGACCTTATGTTTATGAAGAGTCACCTGAGGGTTGAGAAAATGATGCAAGAAGATTCTTCTTTTATTGTCCTGACATTTTTCTCACAAACTATCTGTGCCAATGCATTTCTCTTTTAACCCATGTGCCCTAATCTTTCTGAGTTTCAAATCTGTCATTTGTAAAATGGAAATTCAATGCTGGAAGACTAGCTTCATTTTAATATGGTTTGCCTGGTTTGTCTCTTTAATCTATTAGCTAATAATAATCTACCAAGTAATAAGAACTGAATTTATTCTTTGAAAGTCAGCCACAGACATATAAATCTGATTCCAAAAGATTTGTAGGAATATTGCTATTGTAGCAATGCCACAAAAAAATTGCACTTTGGAGAATAATGAAATCTTAGAACTCAACTAAAACATTGTCTGGACCTTCCCTTTCAATTTCTAATGAGAAAAATTAGATGTAAAGGGAACTAAAGGAAGATGATGGCCTTAAGTTTACCAAGTGAATCAGCCTGGTACATCATGATCTACTTTCTTTAAAATACTACGTGAATCTGTATTTCCAGGCAGCTTGTAAAAATTTTTTTTAGGAGCACATTACAAATTCATTTGGAGTCATACAGTATCATTTGGGTTGGCTATAACAATTATTATAAAGCTAAAATTATTTTTGCTAACTTCAAAAATGTTAACAGAATGTTCCAGGGTAGGTTGAAAAATAAGCCACATGCAGGTTTTTGTATTATTCTACCTGCTTTTCATTTTCTCCATATGTTCTACAATGAACATATATTCCTAATGTAATTTAAAAAACAAATCACTTAAAGCATGGAACAACGCCTACAAATAGCATATTTGAAAGAAAATTAATACTCTAATAATGGTAATACATCTGGTAGTCATAAAATGCTCAAACTATTTCACATTTTACAATGACTAGACTAATATTTGAAATGTTGAAAGAGAAATTTGAGATCCTCGAGGTAATAGGTTCGTCATAGGAAAAAGAGATATGTTTTGTTCTTTAACATTATTTGCTTGAAACATTTCCTTTCAAAATGTAAAACTTCAGCTATCTCTCCTGAAGTACTTCTGCTATGTCTTCTGAAGTTTATCTGGTATAATCTTAAAATTTTACTAAAATTTTTTTAATAATTTGATATTTTTAGTTTCCTTCAGAAGTTATTTTGAGAAGCATTGTGATATGGTGCTATTACCAGTAGAAGTAGCAAAATGGGTCATTTCCGTAAGAGCAGATGTTCTACATGATGGCATCTACTTGCATGTAGAGCACATAGATACAACTGCAAGCTGCACTTATGACAAAGTGCATGGCTAATGTGTGTCTGGTAGGCAGCATGGGTGCTTAGTGGACAGTTTTAAACCATCAAGGAGGACACCTGAGTTCTGTTTTTTGTACTATACCTGGAAAAATCAGGAATTATACCTCAAATGTTAATGATGGTGTCAGTAGCTTTTTGTTGCTATGATCAAAATCCTGACAACAAACAACTTAGAGAAGGGAAAGTTTATTTTGGACTCGGTTTCAGAGAACATCATAGCTGAAGGACTTGATGAAGGATAACTGCTCACCTTCTGATACCAGGAAGGAGGGAGAGGGAGGGAGAGAGAAAGGAAGAGAGAGAAAGAGGGAGAGAGAGAGGGAGGGGGAGGGGGGAAGAAGGAGTGGGGAAGGGAGAAGAGGGAGGAAGGAGGAAGAAATCAGGAATAAAATATAAACCCCAAAGATGCACCCCACAGTGATCAACTTCCTCCATGCCACAACTGCCTATAGTTAAACATCTATTAGTCCATTTAAATTAAACAGATTAATCTACTGATTAGGTTTCTGCTGTCATGATTGAATTATTTCACCTCTGAACATTCCTGCATTGTCTCTCATGAGCTTTTGGAGGATACCTCACATCAAAACCATAACACTGATTGAACTCTTTCCTACCTGGTACTTGGTGTCACCTAAGTACTCTCTAATCTTTCTAATCACAAGTAATTTAATTATATACTTTCTCATTTAATCTTTATATTAGTGCATCAGATGGGGGTTATTACTGATATCTTTAGTTTCCAGATGGAGAACACTCAGGCACAGAGAAATTAAGGAAAATCGCCTGAGGTTGTATGACCAGCTGATAGTAGAACTAAGATTTGAAGCCATTTCCAAGTCCTGAAATACCTTATACTACCTCACATGAGACATTGCTCATGGATTTCTTCCCACATCTGTTCTCAGAAACCTTACAGATATGTTGTAATTATCTCCATGAAAATTAGAAATCAGATTAAATGACTGTCTGTAAACTGCTTTTTGAAATCAGGTATCATAGACATATGACACATTATTTCAAATTAAATGACAGCACAAACTGGAATTCTCTTATCCTGAGAAGCACTGGAATTCATTCGCATAGAAACAAAAAAGCATTTTTATTTCCATTGTCATTTCACATTATCATCTGAAAATTACTATTTCATACTATAATCTAAGGTTAAATTGGCTGGCAAATGTTCACAATTTTAAAAAATTGTAGTGAATTTAACTTGTATTAATAATGTTTATATGTTTATATGAGGGTATAATAGGCAGACTTTTTGGGCAGCGGTGGGTACCAGGGATTGAACCCAGGGGTGCTTTACCACTGAACCACATCCCCAATCCTTTCTATTTTTTATTTTGAGACAGAGTCTCACTAAGTTGCTTAGAGCCTCATTAAGGTGCTAAAACTGGCCTTGAACTTGCAATCCTCCTGCCTTGGTCTTCTGTGTTGCTGGAGTTATAGGCAAGTGTGATAAGCAGAATACTAAAGGTGCCCCTTTCCTAAGATTCCTATTCCTGGTTATTCAGTCAAGCTCTAATCTGGGTAATGCTGTGAATGGACTTAATGGATTGATAAGGAACAAATCAGCTGAACTTAGGGAACTTGTTCAAATTATCTAGGTGGGTTCCCATCACATGAGTTCTTAAAAACAGGACAGGAAGGAAGGAGATTTCAAGCATAAAGGCGATTTGAAACTCCATTACTATTGTTGTATATATGGCCAAAAACTTGAATGGATGTGAAGCCTAATCTTCCCCCAAAGACTTCAGTAAAAATCATGTCTCTACTAGCTCTTTGATTTTTGGTCCAGCAAGACCCCTCTTGGACCTATGGAAGTGTGAGTTAACACACAGTTGTTACTTTAAATCACTACGTTTGTGGTCACTTGTTTTGGTAGCAATAGAAAAATACAAAAAGGAAGTTGTCAAAGTTCAAAAGCGAACATCTGCTGTTACAACCAACAGAAAACAAAATGTCACTTTAAAAGGAATCCAAGCTCAACAGTAATGTAAGGAGGTGAGATACTTGGAGAAGGAAACTGGACAAGAGAAGAATGAAAAATAGGATTGAGGATTATTATCTGTACTGTGGTTGACTTTAAAAGGTTTTTTGCTGCTTTATTTGTGTTTTTACAATGGGAAAGATTTGAATATGCTTGAATGTTAAAAAGTCAGTAGAAAGGGAGAGATTGAAGATGCAGGGGAAAGAAAAAAGGAGATAACTCTAAAAAAATGAAAGCAAATGGGATGCAGAGAACAGATGACAGGGAAAGAGAGACATAGCTTCCTTTCAAAGGGAATGAAGGAGGGAAGGATGGGGACAAGAAGCTAGAGAAGCTCTTGTCTTGTGACCTCCATCTTTGAAGAAGAAGGTGAGGTCAGCTGTTGAGAGTGAACCAGAGGTGCAAGGTCTTAGACCCTTCAGTTTTCCCTGCATCTCTGCCTCCATTTCCTCCTGTCTCCTTTGCTCTGAGTTACCTTGGATTCCAGGAACAACAGGTCTGATCCATAAAAATCTTCTGATGTGTTGAAACTGCCCACCAGACAACAGCAACTTTCTTATTGCTGACAAGTCCCCACCTGACCCGTGATGAGGTAAGGAATGGACCAGACCAGGTCTGATCAAGATCACCTGCTTTGACAGCTGTGCAAAGCCTTCAACTATGCAAATCCCCAACCCTTACCCTCATTTCTCTTTCTACAAAATCTCAAGTCATTTTCAATCCCTTGAAAACAGGGCTAAGAACACAAAACTCTTTTACTTCCTAGCGTAGCTACACTGATTAAAGTTCTTTTCATCATTAACTTTTTCTGTTTGATTTTGGGGGCCATTAACTTGACCTGATTTGTTGGATTACCAGAGTCAGGCCTCTGGCCTAGGTCTCTGGTAACAAGTAGAGTCACATGTTTAATGGGAGTGGAGAAGGTTTGCCATTACTCCTGTGATCAATGCAAGAGATCACCGAAGGAGACATGGAATGATAGCCAAGAGACTCTGAGACCCACTGAGGCTGGAGCTCCTAAGGAATTGTTTGTCCTGACTGCGGGGCTAGAAGGCTTTCCCCAAGTTAATCAGCCATAGCAACATGACCACAAGGAAAGCAGCAGCTGAATTCCCCCAGTGGTGAGGTTTCTTGCCAGGTCAATGCAGTAGTGAGAAAAGGACTGGAAACGTGTGGTTGAGAAGACAGACCACACACTCTACATAGTGTAAGAAAGGAAACAAAGGCTGCAGGGAACTGATGAATTTGGATAGGAAAAGAGCTGAATTTTCTTTCTGATTCTGGTTGACCATAGAAGTCATATAACTTTATCCCAGAGAGTTTCCATATATTATCAGTTTAAGTCTTTCTTATGGGAGAAACCAGTTCAATCCCTAAGTAGACCTGTGGTTATAGTCTTCATAGTATTTATAACTTTTCTGTCCCTTCCATAATGCCTTCTAATCTAGGCTCTCTAATGATAATAACAGCTATTTAATTTTAAATAACATATGTGTCAGGTGCAATGCAAAATGCTTTACAGGAGCAATGTCATTTAAACATCATTAAAAAGAACGCATAAGTTTACCCTTTTATTCTAGTGAGGAAGAAATTGAAACTTAAAAAGGTATTTGTCCAACTAACTGAGTATCTTAGTACAGGAACTCAAATACTGAGCCATCTGACTACACAGCACACACTCTTTTGGGTTTTGTTTTTTACAGTACTGAGGATTGAACCCAAGGCCTTGTACATGCTAGGCAAGGGTTCTAACTCTGAGTTACACTCCCACCCCACAGCACATGCTCTCGCCATGAGACTGTGATTCAATGAGACAGGGCAAAGGGGCAGATCAGTACATGACCATTAACTGGATAATGCATCAGTAAGTGATGATAGAGAAATCACAGCAACAAAAGATCACTGTCCACTAAAACAGATCTTTTTTTTTTGGTGGGGGGAGAGTACTAGGGATTGAACTCAGAGGCGGTCAACCACTGAGCCACATCCCCAGCCCTATTTTTTTGTATTGTATTTAGATACAGGGTATCATTGAGTTTCTTAGCACCTCACTGTTGCCGAGGTTGGCTTCGAACTCACGATCCTCCTACTTCAGCCTCCCAAGCCACTGGGATTACAGGTGTGTGCCACTGCGCCTGGCTCAAAGCATAGATCTATTAAATGCACTTTCTTTCTCCTTCATCGGTCCTTCAGAGAGAATTAGATGTTAAACCCAGAGATTTTATGCCCATGAAAGATGAACAATGATTTCCGAAAAATAATAAATTAGTTAATTTTTTATTGAGCACTGGCTTTGCTGGTGGGAAGAACGGAAAATATAAGAGGAAATCTTGATGATCCAAACTTTCCCACAGAGTGAAGTCTAGTGGTAAGAAGGGATTAGGGCAGTTGCCACCTGTTGTAAGATTTGGATGATGTGGGTATGTAAAGGTAGAAGTAGTAACATGTGAAGCAACTAACGATAAGATATATGATAAAATATAATGCTGAGCCATCCTTTAACATTGAAATAAATTGTTATTAAAACAAAATGATATGTGATTGGTTTCAATCTACTCTCAATTGAGTCAGCTTACTCTCAAAGTTTGATCACCCATGGGCAGCTTGTTTCAAATGCAGCCTCTCAGACCCCACTCCAGACATGTGGAATCAGATCTGCTATTGAGCAGGATTCTGGGATGGCCGGTGGACACCCTGATGTTTCAGAGTACTCCCTAGTTTCTGCCATTCATTTATTAACAAGGATCACCTAGTCTCAACTTTGTGAGAAATACCGATATATTAGACATGTAAGAATTTAGTTTTAAGTAATTAAAAAGAATTTTTTAAATCCTATTTCTTTAAAAAAAATCTCATATAAGTTTATGAGAATTTTATTTCTGTTTTTTCATAAGACAATTGAAGAACAGTGTGTTTTGAGACAGGCGTCTTGCTAGGTTGTCCATGCTGACCTCAGTCCTTTGGGTTCAAGTGATCTTTCTGCCTGAGTCTGCTGAGTAGGTGGGACAGTAAGCATATGCCACCATCCCAGGCCTAATCAAATTCCTTGCAGTTTAAAGTTGTCATAATTTGACAATTATTCATACATAAAAATTACTTTTCTTTCAAGATATTCTTTTTATAGTAATTTATTCTCATGCAATGCCTAGAGAGTAAGATTTAGAACACTTAAATAGATACAGTCTCTTAAATTCCCAGAAAGCCAGAATGAAAAATCTGGCCCAGAAAGATTCATAAAAAATGGGTATGAATAGTCATTTGAGAGTAACAAAATTCAGTGTGAAGATTGCTAGCTGAGGGCCTTCCAGATGAAGGCAATTGGATTTATAAAAATAAGTGCCAGATCTTAATAGATCTCTCATCTGAGCAAGGATACTGACCTGGTACATTGGTGGAAGCACAGGGGTAAAAAAAAAAAAAAAAAGTGGTGACTCAAAAATCATGCATTATGAGCATACAGTTTGTTGAATATATTAACAAACATTCTTTTTCATATGGGTAAGCCCCTGGCTACTAATATAAATTAAATTTTAGTCAATATCAATGCTGGTCCTTGGCCCATTTATTGATTGGGTTATTTGTTTTTTGGTGGTTAGCTTTTTGAGTTCTTTATATACCCTAGAGATCAGTGCTCTATCTGATTGCTGTGTAAGAGTTAAAGATTTGCTCCCAAGATGTAGGCTCTCTATTCACCTCACAGATTGTTTCTTTTGCCAGAAAGAAACTTTTTAGTTTGAGTCTATCCCATTTATTAATTCTTGCACCACAGGAGTCTTATTAAGGAAGTTGGGGCCTAATCACACATGGAGATTACGGCCTACTTTTTCTTCTATTAGATGCAGGGTCTCTGGTTTTATTACTAAGTTCTTGATTCATTTTGAGTTGAGTTTTGTGCATGGTGAGAGAGAGGGGTTTAATTTCATTTTGTTGCATATGGATTTCCAGTTTTCCCAGCACCATTTGTTGAAGAGGCTATCTTTTATCCAATGCATGTTCTAAACAGCATACTACAGGGACACAGCCACATCAATGTTTATAGCAGCACAATTCACAATAGCTAAACTGTGGAACCAACCTAGATGCCCTTCAATAGATGAATGGATTAAAAAATGTTCCTCAGCAATAAAAGATAATAAAATCATGGCATTTGCAGGTAAATGCAAATGAGTTAGAGAAGATAATACTAAGTGAAGTTAGCCAATCCCAAAATATCAAATGCCGAATGTTTTCTTTTTTTTTTTTTTTAATTTTTTATTGTTGGCTGTTCAAAACATTACATAGTTCTTGATATATCATATTTCACAATTTGATTCAAGTGGGTTATGAGCTCCCATTTTTACCCCATATACAGATTGCAGAATCACATCAGTTACACATCCATTGATTTACATATTGCCATACTAGTGTCTTTTGTATTCTGCTGCCTTTCCTATCCTCTACTATCCCCCCTCCCCTCCCCTTCCCTCCCCTCCCCTCTTCTCTCTCTTCTCCCTCTACTGACATTCGTTTGTCCCCCTTATATTATTTTTCCCCTTCCCCTCACTTCCTCTTGTATGTACTTTTGTATAACTCTGAGGGTCTCCTTCCATTTCCATGCATTTTCCCTTCTCTCTCCCTTTCCCTCCCACCTCTCATCCCTGTTTAATGTTAATCTTCTTCTCATGCTCTTCGACCCTACTCTGTTCTTAGTTACTCTCCTTATATCAAAGAAGACATTTGGCATTTGTTTTTTAGGGATTGGCTAGCTTCACTTAGCATAATCTGCTCTAATGCCATCCATTTCCCTGTAAATTCTATGATTTTGTCATTTTTTAATGCAGAGTAATACTCCATTGTGTATAAATGCCACATTTTTTTTATCCATTCATCCATTGAAGGGCATCTAGGTTGGTTCCACAGTCTAGCTATTGTGAATTGTGCTGCTATGAACATCGATGTAGCAGTGTCCCTGTAGCATGCTCTTTTTAGGTCTTTAGGGAATAGACCGAGAAGGGGAATAGCTGGGTCAAATGGTGGCTCCATTCCCAGCTTTCCAAGAAATCTCCATACTGCTTTCCAAATTGGCTGCACCAATTTGCAGTCCCACCAGCAATGTACAAGTGTACCCTTTTCCCCACATCCTCGCCAGCACTTGTTGTTGTTTGACTTCATAATGGCTGCCAATCTAACTGGAGTGAGATGGTATCTTAGGGTGGTTTTGATTTGCATTTCTCTGACTGCTAGAGATGGTGAGCATTTTTTCATGTACTTGTTGATTGATTGTATGTCCTCCTCTGAGAAGTGTCTGTTCAGGTCCTTTGCCCATTTGTTGATTGGGTTGTTTGTTCTCTTATTGTCTAATTTTTTGAGTTCTTTGTATACTCTGGATATTAGGGCTCTATCTGAAGTGTGAGGAGTAAAGATTTGTTCCCAGGATGTAGGCTCTCTATTTACCTCTCTTATTGTATCTTTTGCTGAGAAAAAACTTTTTAGTTTGAGTAAGTCCCATTTGTTGATTCTAGTTATTAACTTTTGTGCTATGGGTGTCCTATTGAGGAATTTGGAGCCCGACCCCACAGTATGTAGATCGTAGCCAAATTTTTCTTCTATCAGACGGCGTGTCTCTGATTTGATATCAAGCTCCTTGATCCATTTTGAATTAACTTTTGTGCATGGCGAGAGAAAGGGATTCAGTTTCATTTTGTTGCATATGGATTTCCAGTTTTCCCAGCACCATTTGTTGAAGATGCTATCCTTCCTCCATTGCGTGCTTTTAGCCCCTTTATCAAATATAAGGTAGTTGTAGTTTTGTGGATTGGTTTCTGTGTCCTCTATTCTGTACCATTGGTCCACCCGCCTGTTTTGGTACCAGTACCATGCTGTTTTTGTTACTATTGCTCTGTAGTATAGTTTGAAGTCTGGTATCGCTATACCGCCTGATTCACACTTCCTGCTTAGCATTGTTTTTGCTATTCTGGGTCTTTTGTTTTTCCATATGAATTTCATGATTGCTTTCTCTATTTCTACAAGAAATGCCATTGGGATTTTGATTGGCATTGCATTAAACCTATAGAGAACTTTTGGTAATATCGCCATTTTGATGATGTTAGTTCTGCCTATCCATGAACAGGGTATATTTTTCCATCTTCTAAGATCTTCTTCTATTTCTCTCTTTAGGGTTCTGTAGTTTTCATTGTATAAGTCTTTCACCTCTTTTGTTAGGTTGATTCCCAAGTATTTTATTTTTTTTGAAGATATTGTGAATGGAGTGGTTGTCCTCATTTCCATTTCAGAGGATTTGTTGCTGATATACAGGAATGCCTTTGATTTATGCGTGTTGATTTTATATCCTGCCACTTTGCTGAATTCATTTATTAGCTCTAATAGTTTCTTTGTAGAGCCTTTTGGGTCTGCTAGGTATAGAATCATGTCATCTGCAAATAGTGATAATTTAAGTTCTTCTTTTCCTATTTTGATGCCTTTAATTTCTTTCGTCTGTCTAATTGCTCTGGCCAGTGTTTCGAGAACTATGTTGAACAGAAGTGGTGAGAGAGGGCATCCCTGTCTTGTTCCAGATTTTAGAGGGAATGCCTTCAATTTTTCTCCATTCAGAATGATGCTAGCCTGAGGCTTAGCATAGATTGCTTTTACAATATTGAGGTATGTTCCTGTTATCCCTAGTTTTTCTAGAGTTTTGAACATAAAGGGATGCTGTACTTTGTCAAATGCTTTTTCCGCATCTATCGAGATGATCATATGATTCTTATTTTTAAGTCTATTGATGTGGTGAATAACATTTATTGATTTCCGTATATTGAACCAGCCTTGCATCCCAGGGATGAATCCTACTTGATCATGGTGCACAATTTTTTTGATAAGTTTTTGTATCCGAGTGGCCAGAATTTTATTGAGGATTTTTGCATCTAGGTTCATTAGAGATATTGGTCTGTAGTTTTCTCTCTTTGAAGTGTCTTTGTCTGGTTTAGGTATCAGGGTGATGTTGGCCTCATAGAATGAATTTGGAAGTTCTCCCTCTTTTTCTATTTCCCGAAGTAACTTGAAAAGTATTGGTATTAGTTCCCCTTTAAAGGTTTTGTAAAACTCTGCTGTATACCCATCCGGTCCTGGGCTTTTCTTAGTTGGTAGTCTTTTGATGGTTTCTTCTATTTCCTCAATTGATATTGGTCTGTTTAGGTTGTCTATATCCTCCTGACTCAATCTGGGCAGATCATATGACTTAAGAAATTTATCTATGCCTTCACTATCTTCTAATTTATTGGAGTATAAGGATTCAAAATAATTTTTGATTATCTTCTGTATTTCTGAAGTGTCTGTTGTGATACTGCCTCTTTAATCCCGTATGTTAGTAATTTGAGTTCTCTCTCTTCTTCTCTTCGCTAGCATGGCTAAGGGTCTGTCGATTTTGTTTATTTTTTCAAAGAACCAACTTTTAGTTTTGTCAATTTTTTCTATTGTTTCTTTTGTTTCGATTTCATTAATTTCAGCTCTGATTTTAATTATTTCATGCCTTCTACTTCTTTTGCTGTTGTTTTGCTCTTCTTTTTCAAGGATTTTGAGATGAAGTATGAGATCATTTATTTGTTGGTTTTTTCTTTTTTTAAGGAATGAACTCCAAGCAATGAATTTTCCTCTTAGAACTGCTTTCAATGTGTCCCATAGATTCCGATATGTTGTGTCTGTGTTTTCATTAATCTCTAAGAATTTTTTAATTTTTTCCTTGATGTCTTCTATAACCCATTGATCATTCAGTAACCTATTGTTCATTCTCCAAGTGATGTATTCTTTTCCCTTCCTTCTTTTATCGTTGATTTTCAGTTCCATTCCATTATGATCAGATAGGATGCATGGTATTATCTCTACTCCTTTATATTGTCTAAGAGTTTCCCTGTGACATAATATATGATCTATTTTTGAGAAGGATCCATGTGCTGCTGAGAAAAAAGTGTAACTGCTTGATGTTGGGTGGTATATTCTATATATGTCAATTAAGTCTAGGTTATTAATTGTGTTATTGAGTTCTATAGTTTCCTTATTCAACTTTTGTTTGGAAGATCTGTCCAGTGGTGATAGAGGTGTGTTGAAGTCTCCCATGATTATTGTATGGTGGTCTATTAGACTCTTGAACTTGAGAAGAGTTTGTTTGATGAACATAGCTGCACCATTGTTTGGGGCATATATATTTATGATTGTTATGTCTTGTTGGTGTATGGTTCCCTTGAGCAGTATGTAGTGTCCCTCTTTATCCCTTTTGATTAACTTTGGCTTGAAATCTATTTTATTTGATATGAGTATGGATACTCCTGCTTGTTTCCGAAGTCCATATGAGTGATATGATTTTTCCCAACCTTTCACCTTCAGCCTATGTATGTCTTTTCCTATCAAATGCGTCTCCTGTAGGCAGCATATTGTTGGGTCTTGTTTTGTGATCCATTCTACTAGCCTGTGTCTCTTGATTGGTGAGTTTAAGCCATTAACATTTAGGGTTATTATTGAGATATGGGTTGTTCTTCCAGCCATATTTGTTTATTTGTGTTACTAAACATGGTTTGTTTTCCTCTTTGATTATTTTCCCCCCTTTAGTGTCCTACCTTCCACTGTTGGTTTTCATTGTTATTTTCCATTTCCTCTTCCTGTAATGTTTTGCCAAGGATGTTTTGAAGAGATGGTTTTCTAGCTGCAAATTCTTTTAACTTTTGTTTATCGTGGAAGGTTTTAATTTCATCTTCCATCCTGAAGCTTAATTTCGCTGGAAACACAATTCTTGGTTGGAACCCATTTTCTTTCAGTGTTTGAAATATGTTATTCCAGGATCTTCTAGCTTTCAGAGTCTGTGTTGAAAGATCAGCTGTTATCCTGATTGGCTTACCCCTAAACGTGATCTGCTTCCTTTCTCTTGTAGCTTTTAAAATTCTCTCCTTATTCTGTATGTTGGGCATCTTCATTATAATGTGTCTAGGTGTGGGTCTCTTATGATTTTGCACATTCGGCGTCCTGTAGGCTTCTAGGATTTGGGGTTCTGTCTCATTCTTCAAGTCTGGGAAGTTTTCTCGTATTATTTCATTGAATAGATTGCTCATTCCTTTGGTTTGAAACTCTGTCCCTTCCTGTATCCCAATGACTCTTAAATTTGGTCTCTTGATGTTATCCCATATTTCTTGGATGTTCTGCTCATGGTTTCTTAACAGTCTTGCTGAGCTTTCTATGTTCTTTTCAAGTTGAAATACTTTATCTTCATTGTCTGATGTTCTGTCTTCTAAGTGTTCTACTCTGCTGGTAGTGTTCTCAATTGAGTTTTTAAGTTGGCTTATTGCTTCCTGCATTTCTAGGATTTCTGTTTGTTTGTTTTTTATAACCTCTATTTCCCTGTATAGTTGATCTTTTGCTTCTTGGATTTGTTTATGTAATTCATTGTTGAAGTGATCTTTCATTGTCTGATTTTGCTGTCTGATGTCTTCCTTGAGACTCCAGATCATCTGAAGCATGTATATCCTGAATTCTTTATCTGACATTCCATCTGATGCAGCTATTACCTCTTCTAACGTTGAGTTGACCTGCAATGCTTGTGGTCCTTTCTTTCCTTGTCTCTTCATACTGTTCGCGTTCCTTTATACTTGGTGAAACTGTTGTGCTATTGAATTTTCCCCCTATATATTTATATTGGTCTTGTATAGTTGCAAAGTCTCCCTCGCAGGCGTGGGCGGCAGCTCTGTCCCTCTGCGGGCCGCTAGGCTTGTTCTGTCGGTGGTCACAGTTCTGTCTACTTTGCAGGCGCAGGCAGCGGCACTGCCACTCTGCAGGCCTCTGGGGCTGTACTGCCAGTGGGTCGCAGGCCCGCCTACCTTGCAGGCGCGGAGGGGGGCGGCTCTACCCTTCCTCAGGCCACTGGGCCTGTTCTGTCTCTAGGTTGCAGGTCTGGCTTGTTCTGATGGTGGTCACAGTTCCGTCTACCTTGCAGGCGCGGGGGGGAGGGGGCGGCTCTGCCTCTCAGCAGGCCGCTGCTCCTCTTCTGCCGGTGGGTCGCAGGCCCGCCTACCTTGCAGGAGTGATTGGAAGCTCTGTCCCGCGGCGGGCCACTGGGCCTTTTCTGTCCGAGGTCACAGTTCCCCTACCTGGCAGGCGCGGGGGGTGTGGGGCGGCTCTGCCCCTCAGCAGGCCGCTGGGCCTGCTCTGTGCATGGTCACAGTTCCCTCTACTTTGCCGGCCCAGGGGGAGGGGGCGGCTCAGCCTCTCAGCAGGCCGCTGCTCCTCTTCTGCCGGTGGGTCGCAGGCCAGCCTACCTTGCAGGAGTGATTAGAAGCTCTGTCCCGCCGCGGGCCACTGGGCCTTTTCTATCGGTGGTCACCGTTCCACCTACCTGGGAGGCGCGGGGGGTGGGGGGCGGCTCTGCCCCTCAGCAGGCCGCTGGGCCTGCTCTGTGCGTGGTCACAGTTCCCTCTACCTTGCCGGTGCAGGGGGAGGGGGCGGCTCTGCCTCTCAGCAGGCCGCTGCTCCTCTTCTGCCGGTGGGTCGCAGGCCCGCCTACCTTGCAGGAGTGATTGGAAGCTCTGTCCCACCGCGGGCCACTGGGCCTTTTCTGTCGGTGGTCACCTGGCAGGCGCGGGGGGTGGGGGGTGGCTCTGCCCCTCAGCAGGCCGCTGGGCCTGCTCTGTGCGTGGTCATAGTTCCCTTTACCTTGCCGGTGCAGGGGGAGGGGGCGGCTCTGCCTCTCAGCAGGCCGCTGCTCCTCTTCTGCCGGTGGGTCGCAGGCCCGCCTACCTTGCAGGAGTGATTGGAAGCTCTGTCCCGCCGCGGGCCACTGGGCCTTTTCTGTCCGTGGTCACAGTTCCCCTACCTGGCAGGCGCAGGGGGTGGGGGGCGGCTCTGCCCCTCAGCAGGCCGCTGGGCCTGCTCTGTGCGTGGTCACAGTTCCCTCTACCTTGCCGGTGCAGGGGGAGGGGGCGGCTCTCCGAATGTTTTCTTTGATATAAGGAGGCTAATTCATAGTGGGATAGGGAGCAGGAGCATGGGAGGAATGGATGAACTCTAGATAGGGCTGAGGGGTTGAAGAGGAAGGGAGGGGGCATGGGTTATTAATGATGGTGGAATGGGACAATCATTATTATCCAAAGTACAGGTATGAAGACACTAATTTGTGTGAATATACTGTGTATATAACCAGAGATATGAAAATTGTGCTGTATATGTATAATAAGAACTGTAATGCATTCCGCTGTCATATATAAATAATAAATAAATAAAATTTAAAAAATATATCAACTCTGTTATTACTCTGCAGTTAATTCTAAAATATTATGCATGTCTATATGTGTTGTTTGGGATTTTTAGATCTTTGGATACTTCTCTGAAGATGATGCTCTTACTTCCCACATGGATGAAGAAAATTTGGTTTTCCTTGTGTCTAGAAAACAGCGAATTATTATTTCAGGTGATATTCCTTAGTTTACCTTCTAGTATGAGTTGTAATATTTTTTTCCAATACATCAGTATTGGGAACTCACTGTTTCCATTGAATCACCTTTCATTTTATTTTCTTGCTCATTTTTTCATAACTGGGGGTTGGAAGTGACAATTTCATATGAAGTTGTAGGAAGAAACTACACTTGCAGATAAAACTGAAATATCATTGCTCCAACAACATTAAGAATGTGAGGTGAAAAAATATAAGTATTCTTGAATAGGCTCAGACCTCAAGTTAAACCTCTTTACATTAGCGGCTCAATAATGAGCTCAATAATGCATGCTCTAGTACCAAATGGAATCATGAGTCTTTAAAATTAATTCTTGAAATTATGTTTTCAGTTTAGAAGTGCCCCCATACTTTTACTCTCAATTATCTTAGGGAGGTTTGCTGACATGTCCAAAGTTGAGTTTACCCAATCATGGAGAGAGATATTAATCCATTTAGAAAGTTACCAATTTACATGGGGCTTCATAGTTGAGCTTGGGATTTGGGGATTTCCAATCCTCTCTGCTTTTGACACTTTGGGTTTTTTACCCTTTATCTCATCCAGGTTGGGAGAAGTTCAGGGAAAGATATACCCTTGAATATACTGTCTTCTAGCATTCCATCACATATTTAAAGATGAACTGGGTAGTCCAGGTTGAGTCTAATGGTCCTTTACCAAAGCACCTGGATTTACTTCAGTCCTTTGAGAACAAAGCCCACTTTTGGCTTTTACCCTTCCTTAGCCCAGCCTCTACCCTGGGAACTATTGCCAAATAAACAGATGAAAAAGGACTATTCTGGCCATCATTGCTCTTGAGCTGAGGAAGGGTCAGAGTGCAGAGGAGAAGTGTTGCAGGCATCCTTAGTAAGAACTTTGAAAGCATTTTTCTAGATGGCAGATGTAGTTCATTTATCTCTCAACTAATCTGTGTTAAGATCCACAAAGGTGCACTGGGTACCTCTTCAAGTGCTGGGGACACAGCAGTGACAGATACAAAGTCCCTGACCTCATAGAGATTACATTCTCATGGGGAGATACAGACAACAACAGAAAAATCAAAGTAACATATGCAGTATGTCAGGTGGCAATAAGTGCCAGAGGAGAAAAAATAATCATATTTTAGAGAAAAATAAAACAGGAATGTAGGAAGAAGAAATTGGGTTAGGGTTGGGAGACAGAAAGGTGGTTGGGGAAACCCCCACTGAGAAGTGAATAAAAAACTTGGAGAAAGAGAGAACAAGGAGCATGTATTTCAGGCAGATATGGAGTGGAATGGTGTGACAAGGCAAGAATAGCGGATAGTGAGTTTGAAGAGGCAAGAGTGGACATTAGGATAGATGTACAGGAATCTGTGGACAATACACTACATTTACGCTCTATATATTCAGATCTATTTCTAAGAGAGGGAAAGCTATAAGAAAGCTGTAGATAGAGAAGAGGCATGATATGAGTTGTTCTTTAAATGCTTTTCTGCCTTCTATGTAGAAAATAGTCTACATTGGGGAAGAAGTAGAAGCAGAGAGAATCATAGGGGCATGGAATAGTGTGTTTTTCAATCTTTTTTTCATTAATGATCCCGAAGGAACCTGTTTATAAAAAGATTTCTTTAATATCCTTTTCTCCCCCAGCAACCGTGCTACATGACATTTTAATACCTTAGATATTAATTACTATGTATATCTGATTATATACTATATGTACACCTGTGCTTTGTACACAGAAAGAGTACGATTTATTTACAACCCCCCAATGACCAATTTGCACCCCTGTGGGGACTTCTCTGCGGATGCATGCATGTTGTGGTAACACTGGAGCATGAGATTTGTTCATTTGCCTTTCCTAAGAGTTTACAACTATAAAAGCTAAATCATCCAAAAGAGTCCAATATACATGGCTTTATCATTTAGTATGTGACCATAGAATGACATCAGAGTCTAGAAGTTGGTTTGTTTTTTTCCCCCAAACGTACACAATTTTTAAAAAGACTTAATAATAGCACTGAAATAGTTTCATTCTTTTATATAAGAAATTCTGAAATAGTATTGGATATTCAGTCTATAAATTTTCTTCTGTAAATCATGATGGTGACAGAAAAGATTCCTGAGATGTGAAAAATCTCAAAATAGAAGTGATTTCAAAAGATGTTTAGAAAACTCATTCTCTGTGAAATGTGCACACATAGGGTATATGTATGGTGTGTGGGTGTGTATCTTACATTTTCTCTGTGAATTCATGCACCACATTTTGTTGGGAAGCTCTATATATTTAGATCTATCTCTAAGGATAATTAAAAAGCTACAGTTGCTGGGGTTTATGGTTTTATTCTATTTTAGTTTTTAAGTAATTTGGGACTTCCTGGCAAAACACTGTTGTCTTTTCTTTCTCTTTTTAAGACTGATTTAACAAATGAATTTTAGCGTCTTCAGTGCTGGAAATTGAAATTAATATTATGCTATTGACAGGTAGTAGAAGACGGGATGTGATCAAGTGCATTGTCAAGGTTCCTCAATTGGATTTATTAATAACTGCTTCACAGAAAGGCCTAATAACTATCTTTAACAGCCAGGTAATTTGAAATCTTAGATTTTTCCTTCCATCCCTCTTTTCTCTCTTAGGCTTTGTCTATGCATTATGCAAATGTTTCAGGTAAAACAGAACCCAAAACTTTAGAGTTATTCCAAAAATAAAGCCAAATACTTAGTCATAAGGAGCACTTGGGCAATTTTTGAAGTTTTGATAATTACATTTGACATGGTTACTCAGGGTGTCATATTGAATCATGTGGCATCAACACAATTAAAGGTTGATCAGAAGCATTTCCAAGCCAACCAATTTTGTCATTACCTGACCAAGTAAAGTCCCATCAAAAACCTTGGTCATTGAGGAAATAAAATGGCTCAAATTCTGTCTCCTCTATTTTATTAGACATAGGAAATTTAAAGAATAATTTTTATCTTTATATTCTATTTTTGTTTCTATAAAATGAGGGAAATAGAACCAGTTCTTTTTCTCAGAGGACTATAGTGAAGATTAAATGAAATAGTGAACATAGAAGCACTTTATGAATGATAAATTACTATACAAATGTAAGGCATTGCTATTATCAATGTTATTTCTAAATTTATAAATCTATTTTTAAAATAAAAGAGATTTTAAAAGAATGTATGATGATATATCCTATATAACATTTAACTATGAAAAAAGGTGAATTTTTGGTGTTAAATATATTTAAAAATCTATTAATTTATTTCCAATTAGTGACAAGCTGTATACAAGTAAAATACATTTAAAATAATCAATATATGACTAAAATTTCCAAAATAATTTTCATATTTCAGTAACGCTCAACTCAAGGCATTTTTTAAACATTGAAATCACAATCAGCCATATAATGATGATGAGTCTTCCTCCTCTTCTTCTTTTCCTACTCCTCTTCCTATTTTTTGTTTTGTTTGTTTTTGCAGTACTAGGCATATCACTGAGCTATATCCTCAGTCATTTTTATTTTGAAGCAACACCTCACTAAGTTGTAATCTTCCTGCTTCAACCTCCTGAGCTGCTGAGATTGCAGGGGTATGCCACAACTCCCAGCCCAGGCAGTCAGCTTCTGTCAGAGGAAGGGGCCAGCTGGGCCCTGAAGCTGGTACACTGGGGATATGGAGTGGGTGTGAAATCGGGGTTCCAGCCTGGTGCAAAGCCAGCTGTTCACAGTACTCCGTATTTCCCTGCTCTGGTAGTTGTGTTGGTTAGTTAGATCATTTAATATACACAAAGGGCTTAACATCATTATAAGCACACATTAAGTGATTTCTTTTTTTCTTTGTGCATTTTTAATGCTTTTTTTTTTAGTTGTAGGTGGACACAATACCTTTATTTGGTTTATTTATTTTTATTTGGTGCTGAGGATCGAACCCAGGGTCCCACACATGCGAGGCAAGTGCTCTACCGCTGAGCCACAACTCCAGGCCCTTCTTTGTGCATCTTTTCCCTCTCATTTCTCCTTTATTTTCTCAAAAACAGAATGAAGAAGGTATCTAAAAAACAATTGAAGAGGAAAATAATGATCTGACTATGTGAAATAAGGTGGCATTATCATATTTCCAAATATGCTTCATACATGCACAAAAGTGCACACACAAGCTTATAAGTGCACATATGCATACTCACAAGCACACTCTCACATCAATTTCTTATAAGATAATGTAATCGGAATAAAATGCACCAGGAATAAAAAATATTTCCAGTGTTACATGCCTTATGAATAAGATGTATATTGTGTAAAGAAAGTAATCTGGAGGTATATATTATGGGGACAATTTAGTAAAGTTAGCCATTCATAGCTTCAAATGTCCTTTATTAGGTTAAATGATAATTTGGACTGTAGCTTCAAATATCTTTTATTAGGTTAATTGATAATTTAGACTCTAGCTGAAATAGAACAAATATAGTTAGGAATGTTCTCGGTGATATAGACTGGAAATGTCATTAAGAAAAATTCTTGAAACCAAAGCTAGATTTTAAAAACTCAGAATATATAGGTTGTTTAACCTCAACATCACATAAAAATAAATAAAATTAAGACATTGTGTCCAACTACAACTAAAAAAAATTAAAAAAAAAACTCAGAAGATAGTCGTAGGATTATGAGAATTTAAGAAAGGTGAGAGAGCTTTAAGCAGGTGACTTCCACTAAAGATGGATATAGATGAATAGAAGAGGAAAACACAGGGGTTCTGTTCTGCTGCTCACCAGTTTCCTTTCAGCACTTTCTTTTTCCATCTAGAAATAAGTCCCTGGTTGGAAAATCCTTTTTTAACTCTTCAGATGAAAGTCTCTGGATGGCTATGACAAACAGCTTCACAGCTCTCCATGACGCACTTTTCCTATTTCACGTAATCTACTCCTTCTGAGAAGCCATATCCTAGATATTGTGCATCTTTTCCCTCAACCCCCCCCCACAAAACCCAAAAACAAACAAATAAAAAAACTGGGTAATTAAGATACTTCCCCCACAAACCCAAAAACAAACAAATAAAAAAACTGGGTAATTAAGATACTTCAACTCCAAGTCCTCATCTTGGGAGCAGTTATCATCCCTCCCAGATATGGAGGAGTCTTATATCTACCACTTCTCTGCATGGAACCAATCTATGATTCTCAGCCCCTGGGCATAATCACTCTGCAGATACTTACTGAATAAACAAGGAGGTCCCCTCAACAGAATGTTCTCTAAGTCTCTCAATAACTTGGAGAGAGATCTTCCAAATCAAACAGTGCTAGATTCTTCTATATAACCCTATGTTCCTATTGATCTCATTAGCATTATTTGAATTACTCTTGTCATTGCTGTTAGAATTTACATTTCCAACTTTTGGTATCAAATGTTGCTCTAAATAAATAAGAATGTGAGGTAGATTGCAGATAGAAGGAACAAAATAATTAGTCAAATGTAAGACTCTTAAGAGGACAGTCACCAGGCCTAAGGACAAGCCAAAGACGTATAAGCCTAGCTCAATGCAAACTGAGCTACATCATTCAAGGTCAAACAGAGAGGTAACTCATGGCAGATAAAATAAGTGAGATTAATCCAAGGAGACACTGTGTTTTCATAGACAGCATTCTCATTCCTAATTGTAGGGGCAACTAGGTTTCATTATTCTCTTCCTTTATTCACAGATGAGAGTTCAGACCAGCACCAGTGTTACAGTAAGTTCATTTTAAAAATTTCTAATAAAGTCCAATTAAGGTTGTGATGATGATTCCTTCATAATTAATCAAAATCACAGTGAAGTACCTGAACAGGCTGTGACTATGTTTTATAGATTGTTTTTTGACTAGGATCAAAACTAAACCTGGAGTCGAGTGTGGTGGTGCATTCCTGTAATCCCAGCTACTCTGGAGGCTGAGGCAGGAGGATGAGTTCAAAGCCAGCCTCAGCAACTTAGAGAGGCTTTAAGCAACTCAGTGTGACCCTGTCTCCAAATTAAATCTAAAAAAGGGCTGGGAATGCGTCTCAGTGATTAAGTGATAAACCCATGGGTTCAATCCCCAGTACCAAAGAAATTAAAATTGAAAAACCCTAAACCTGGAAAAATAACAAAGACAACTCAGGTCTTGCTTCCTGGAGTTCAATTATCTGCAGAGAATTGTTTGGAAGCTGATTACTCCTTGGAAATTTCAATTTAAGAGGTTCTCCTGAGTTTTTCTGAGCACCTACTACGGAAGGATATAAAAAATGATACAACGCAAATTATAAAAACAAGGAGGCAGCCAGTGGAAATAATTCGAGAGCACTTTATTTTAAATTTAAAAATAGCATCAAAATTCTAGTGCAATTTTGTAATTATTTAATCCTTATCAGTGAACTGAACAGTAATCTTCAGCAGATATAAAACTACAGTGATTTGCTTTATAGGTTTATTAGAGACAGGGAAAAGCTCTGAATGAATGCACTGAACTATGGAAGCAGGGTGCCATGCTGTGTGGCAAAGGAGTATGGATTCTCTTTAAACCTCTGAGATTCCATTCCTTTAAACCTTTGAGCTTCCATTTCTTAGCCACTTAGAATTCCTAACAGGTTTTACAGAATTCAAGGGCACATTTGAAACTCATGGAGCAGTTTCTGGCACACCAGGCATTCATAAGTGGAAACTATTGCTTCTGTTCCCTGGGGTGTTGGTGTTGATATTACAGATTCCAGCTATGCTAGCTTGGTGACTTTTGGCAAAACACAAGACAAACTCCTTGGCCTCAGCTTATCATTGTCAAGTGATTGCTAGTTAATAGTCTGAGCATGCACCAGGGCCAGAGAACCTGTGTAATCAGTGCCCCAAATCTAGCTCCCTGTGCTCACTGTGAAGAAGTCTCAAAAAAAGTGAATAGCGCAAAAATTGGCAGCTCTTTCAGCTGCAGTGTGCTGCCAGAAGCAGCACCTACACCAGCTGAATCACTCTCCAGCTGATGGCTTCTCTGCAAACTGGGTTTTTTAACATCAATAACTTACTCCTTAGTATCTACCACCATGTCACAGGAGGGAAATGCATTATGACCCCTAGTTCTGTGCTTTTCTATCAGGATACTTCCTGGATTACAGGATGCGATTACCTCTCCCAGCTGAAACGAATTGTTGCCACTTCAGAAAGGACTATCATTGTCTGGGATTATAAAGCTCAAGGGAACAGCCAGGTACTGTGCCAAGAGAAATACTCAAAAGAAATGAGAGTGTCAATTTGTATTGGTGAGAATATGAACAACACAGTTTCCGTAGTGAAGGTCACCTTCCTCATACACAAAATCAGAGGACTTAACTAAATAACCTCTCAGATCAAGTTCCGTATTCACATTCTGTGATTAAAAGGAAATGTTCTTCCCATTAAGTGCATATTTAATTCAGGGGGTTTTGCCTAGTTTTGATTTTGAGGAGAGGGTAATTCCTTTCCTCTTGTATGCCCATTCTCTTAATCCAAGCATTATTTTTCTGGTTATGCTTTCCCACACTTTTCTCTCCAGTCCAGCTTCATTAGGTAAAAAAAAAAAAAAAATTACAAAAATCAAACTGCCTAACTCTGGAAAAAAGTCTAATGAAGCAGCTCTTTTGTGACTGAGCAATTTGCAGACATTTAGAAGTAATGAACATGTTCTCTGCCTTCAAAAACCACTCAGTCTTGAAGGACCTCATGAATAAACACAATGTATAACAAAAGGACATCAAATTCTACAGTAAAAAGATGCAACTACAATAGGGGCTCAGGGAGAAGTAAGATTGCCGAGAATTAGGACTATAAAATTTTTTTTTTCATGGTTCAGGCTGACTCTGAAGGACATGGTAGATGAAGTAGTTATTTAATCTTCTTCCATTCCTTACATGTTCCTAGCTTCAGTGAGATACTAAACTATTTTGTGCGATTTGTCCTGCTATTGTAACCAACTACTGATGCCAGAAGGCTGGGGCAGGGGCTGTAGCTCAGTGGCAGAGCCCTTGCCTAGCATGTATGATACGCTGGGTTCCTTCCTTAACAATGCATAAAAAAAACTAAACAAAAAGTCATGCTGTCCATCTACAACTATAAAAAAAATTAAAAATAAAATAAAAGGCTGCTGGTTGCTTAGTGTGCTTTGTCACATAGTATGTGACTCTCTCTGAGTTATAGACCTGACTTTATTAATTTCTGAAATCCTGAACTTCAGTACCCTGGACTTGGGTCCTTCGAGCTTTCCTGTTTTCACTCTTTTTCAGTCCCATAGAAGTTTCCAGTCCCTTTTGAAAGTTTCTTCTCCAGACTTCAGTTCCTCTCACACTTCTCTTTTATTTCTGCCTGTGCCACTAGGAAGATCATCTGGGCTGGTCATCTTCGCCCTCCAGTCTCTTTAGTGTCTGCCTATCAATGTGGATAAATGTTACATATTCTCTGTCCATTCACAGGAGCTAAGCACTGCTGTGGAAAAGCACAAATCACACTATTTGGCATCATTTGCAACTCAGGGTCTGCAGACATAGCTCTCAGCAGCCACTGTCTGATCTCGTTCTTGTCCTTTGTCAACTCACTCAACCATTCCTCATAAGTATTCCAAAATTTCATTATTTTCTCAGTCCCCCTCCCTCTCAGCAGATGGACTTGCTTTTACTTTCCTGAGTAAACTAAATCTATGACTTGTTCTTTTTCAAATTCAAGCCCTTCTATACATAGATTTAACTGGAAACACCCCCCTACTTCTTACTCTCTGAAGGCAAAAATCCTTGCATCCCGCACATCATCTCCCCCTGTCATGGCCAGGACAAGGCTCCACAGTTTCTTGCCCTTCTACTTTTTTGGCATTAATCTTCTTCGAGGGCTCCTTCCTCTCAACCTCTTCTTTACCTTTCTCTCCATCAATTCTGGTCCTAAATCAAAGGTCATTTTTCTGACCCTGGGACTTATAGTGGGCTATTCACGCTGTGTGCAGCGCTATAATTCATTTCCTTAGGTGCAAGTCCTGTTACGTGCTCTGTTGTACTCTGCTGTCTTCCTACTAGCCTGCCAGCTCCACAAAGTCAGAAACTTTGTTCTATTCATCACTGTACACCCTATGCCTGGAATAATTCTTGGCACACAGGTGTCCAGTAAATGTTTGTTTGTTTAATGCCTGAAGGAGCCTCTGAACATGTTCCACTCTCATTCATTCTAAAGAAAATGGAACAAATAACAAAAATTTAATTTTTTTTCTTCTCTCTTAGAGAGTTCTCTGGAAGAGCAATCGTAGCCTAAATTAGTGAACCTATTGGATAGTTCAAAGTCAGCTTAACTAATGTTTGTTGATTATTTCTGGATGAACTTGAATGTTAGGATATTTTCTTCTCCCGATAACTCCTTATAAAATACATGGAACTTTGATATTTAGTTTTTCTGTTTTTACTACCCAGTTTTATGTCAATGGTATGCAACCCAGGGTCCTGTTTTCACTCTTTTTTAAGTGCTTCTGGCCACTAAAACTTACAGATACTTGAATGAATTGAAGAGTTAAATAAAACATTTAAATCAAGAAAAGATATATTTATAGAAATAGAATTATATGTACATGTATGACATTTTACTGAACCTTTTTATACTTCTTGTTAATATTTCTTTACAAATCCAGGAGAAGACTATTTACAGTAATACATAATAAAATCTCATTATGAGACACAGGTAGGTACTCCACCTTTTTCCCCACAAAAACACCCAAAAGCACAATACTGGGCTCATGATGAGTGTTCATTAACTTCTATTTGGTGAACTTTTTTTTTTCTTTCAAATTCCTTTATCAGTGTGGGAGAATTTAAGATGAAAAATATCAGAAAATAAAACTTATCAAATACTAAGGATAATAGGATTTTTTTGGGGGGGTTCTGGAGATTGAACAGTGTCTTATGCATGCTAAGCATATGTTCACATATTCTCCCAGCCCTATTAGTATTTATTAATACTAATGCAATAGCTCATTAAAAGCATTCATTTGTTTATAGGAGAACTACTATGTCATAAAGCCCATGGATCACTGCCTTCTGTGTGTGTGTGTGGCATCTCTGCCTGACCAGCTCTGCCGGGATGACATCCTTCTGGGAGATGATGGTGGTTTTGTGAACAGATTCACAATTAACAGTGATGACTTTGGACTAAAGCAGGCAAAAACCAAAAAGAATTTACAAACTCAGGTCTTGGACTCAAAGAACTTTAAAAGGTAACAAGTAGTCCATTTGTTTTAATAATTGTAGTCATTGTTCAATTATACGCACACACATATAGTGAAAATAAGATGCCAGCCCCATAAAAGAGATTTGAGATTCAAAGCTGAACAAAAAGCATTTCTTGGCTCAAGAATCTTCCAATATAATAGAGGAGAAAACAGGAAAATTAACCATTCAAATTCCCTGTTTAAAAAAATTAATTAATTAATTTGTTACACATGACAGCAGAATGCATTTCAGTTCATAGTACACAAATAGAGCACAATTTTTCATTTCTCTGGTCATACACAAATTTGTGTCTTCATACATGTACTAGGGTAATGATGTGAAATTCCTATTTTAAGTGCTTCTGGCAACTAAAACTTACAGATACTTGAATGGATTGAAGAGTTAAATTAAAAATTTAAATCAAGAAAAGATATATTTATAGAAATTGAATTATATATACATGTATGGCTTTTTACTAGCTCTTCAAAGAAGATTCTAAACATAAAGCAATTAACTAAGAATTTAAAGAAAAAGTTTGATAGACTTGACTACCAAATAAAACCTCAAAGACATAAAAATATCCTTTTAAAAGGTAAATAAAAACAAATAAATTCTGCCATAAATATTATAGACAATAAGTCAACGTTCTTTAATGTGTCTTAAAATTCAATTAAAAACAAAAATTCTCCAAGAGAATGAACAAAGGATATGAACAGATAATTCATGCTTATGCACACATCTTACAAATAAATGGTCAGTAAACACTTCAAAGTGATTTTCATACTAAAATGCTAACAGTTATCACCAACTAGTAAGATAATGGTGATTATTATCATCTTCCTTACAATTACAATGTCCATGTTTTTGAGTAGGGCATATATTACTTTTATTAGTAGAAAAAGTTAAATTTTGAATTAAAATTTGCATTTCCTTTTTCATCAAGTGAGTACAACTTAAAATCTGATTCATTTTTTAAATTTTAAATTAGAAACTATTAAAAATGGGGAAGTGTGAATTAGATAAAATTTTCCAGAAAGCAGTTGGGAAAGATATATCAAATGCCTAATAAACATTTATACATTGGGACCTGAAATCCCTGGGAGTTCAGAATATCAATATAGTTTTCACAGCATAATTTCTAACATTAAATTGTTTCATGTCTATTATAGGGAAATGATTAATTAAATTATTAATTTACATAAATAATTCAGATATAATTTCTATAAATGAACATTTATATTTTTAATAAAATGTCCATATTTATGTATAAGATTTATGTATAAGATACATTTTTTTTTGTCAGACTCCCAAAAGCTTTTATGGTATCAAAGATGTCCACTACATCATGGGATAACCATATTCAAGAATGCCATGTACCCATTAAATTATATTTTGAAAAATATTTATGACATAATATTAAGTGAAAAACAATTTATCTGGGACTGAAGTTGTGGCTCAATAGTAGAGTGATTGCATTGTATGTGAAAACTCCTGGGGTCAGCTGGGGATATAGCTCAGTTGGTAGAGTGCTTGCCCTGCATGCACAAGGCCCTGGGTTCAATCCTCAGCACCACAAAAAAAAAAAAAGAAAAAAAAATTGGGGGCTGGGGTTGTCGCTCAGTGGCAGAGTGCCTGCCTTGCACATGTGAGGCACTGGGTTCGGCCCTCAGCACCACATAAAAAAATAAACAAATAAACAAATAAAGATATTGTGTCCATCTATAACTAAAAAATAAGAAAACTCCTGGGGTCAATATCCAGCATCATACCCACACACAAAAAATTATCTATGAATGCATCAATCCAGTTTTGTAAATACATTGCATATCTGTGTTCATGAATATGTATTTTTATTTAGACAAATATTAAGTGTAATTATCCAAAATATTAACAATGAGTCTCTATGATATTTCAGAAATATGATTTTTGTTTTCTGGTTTGTTTTTTGCTTCCTGATTTTTTTTATAAAACATCTTTTTTTAAAAAAATATATTTTTTTAGTTGTTGATGGACCTTTATTTTCTTGATTCATTTATATGCAGTGCTGAGAACTGAACACAGGTGAGGCAAATGCTCTACCGCTGAGCCACAATCCCAGCCCAAATATCTTTCTTTTATAATTGAAAAAAATTTAAAATGTGGGGTCATACAAATAAGTAACAAATAGGGTTAATTTGTAGGGTTAGAATGTGCAATTTACCCTACTCAAAAACATGGACATTGTAATTGTAAGACTAACCCCATTGCTGTAACTCTAAGAATGACAGAGTCATTAAGAAACTGGTTCCACTTTCTTCCCTTTATATCTGAGCAGTGTAAGCCTCACCAAAGGTTTACCAAAAGCTGAGACATGAATCTTTACTGAGATCTATACCACTTGTCAGAAAACCCATGACCCATTCTTCAGTTCCTATTTCCATTAGGCATAATCAGAAATGAGATTTGGGAATCTGGGGAATTTGAGGAATCTGGGTACAGTTAAATGAATGATAATTCACACTGGTTCTTGTGGATCATTATTTACATGTAGACAATCCAATCGTAGATTATCTAAATCTTTCAAAACTCAGATGTATATATAGGCTGAATGTTGAGACAGTTTCCCATACCAAGAGTTCCTGAAACTTGACAGAATGAAAAATATTAAGGCTTAAGATAGTTAAGTTCTGGAGTCATCAAAAAAGCTTTCTTGTGGTTGACATCTACAAGAATTCATTCGTGTCGAATGGGTGGGGACATAGGTAGCAAACACTAACACACAAAATAAAGAGAGAAATAGCCAGCACCCTGAGTTCAGAATTAAACAAAATCTGGCACAGAAAAAGAAGTATCTCTCTCCTCTTCTTAATCCCATATTGTAGAGCTTTTATACCTTGAGTTGTAAACATGTCTGTTCAACTAGAATCTAAGCAACATGGTGAGAAGAATTTCATCTTCATCATCACTTTATGTCCTTGATACCTAGGTTAAGTAGGTCATTAATATACGTGAATGAGGAAACAAATCATTACATGTGAATAACTATAACACCTAGGATAGCTTATTCCTGGTTAAGACAACATGTTTGAGGCAGAGATTTAGACTTCTGATTTTAAGCCTCCCACTCAAATGCTCTGTAAAGCAATGAAGGATAATCCTTGAACAAGAAATTGAATGGGTATTCTAGCCTCCCCTTCACCAATGGTTGGGATTTCAAATTTTCCACTTCTCCAATTGTGAAAATTATGGAAAATACAGATGTATTTTTCAGCTGAATTGATTCATAAGCCATAAACCAATATGAAATGTACTGCACCACTTGGATGATCAGAATTTTTTCAGTGAAGTAAGGATGATATTGCCAATTAGAGACTGAGATCTTTCCAAATTGTTCCTTTAGTTCTGAGTTTATAGCTTAAAAGTTGATGAGAATCTTTTAAACTTTTTTTTTCATTTTAAATAGGCTAGAGTAGGAAATTTTAGTTAGTTAAAAGTGGCATAACCCATACAACTGTATTCTTAGCATGGCTCAGAGTTGCAATTCAGTTACTCAAATTAGATGCTCAATTGAAATGTGTTTGTGTATCTAACATAATACTCTACCCTCTTTTTGCATTCCCAGTGTTAAAAGGAAGCTACATAATGACTGGGTTATGAAAATTAGATATATCCCATCCCTAAATTGCTTTGGATCCTGCTCCTTAGACAGTGTTCATTCATTAGTTTTGGAATCCTTGAAGAGACTTGAGGACAATTTGTAAGTACATGGTTTATATAAGTGAACATTTTGTGGCTTTCAAAATTTTTATCATGATAAAACATCACAGTCTTGAAACTTTCAAACTTGTTTTCCAAAAAATTAGATGTTAAATATTCCATTTGCTTGACAAGGTTAATCAGATTTTTCAGGAGGAAACTGAAGTTGCTCAAGCAAATCTGAATATGACGTGTTCTCTTCACAGCAGTTTTGCTCATTTGTCATTTATCACTGTGATCTACTGCAATAGATCAATACAGCTACATCTATAACTAAATTTGAAAAATGTTGGTTTGTTAATTAAACTTCATACTTTTAAAATTATTGTTTAAACTAACCAGTAGTTTGTATTGGCCATACATAGCACAACCATAACATTTTGTGTATAATACACCAGATGGCAAGGTGAACTTGAATAATGGGCTGATTTATTTTCAATCTGGCTAAATGCTTGTTATTAACTAAAGAACAATGATTGCATTTTAATTTTTAACTTTAAAAATTCATTGAGATCTGTGCTACAGCAGACAAACTTCTAAAACATTATGCTAAGTGACAAAAGCTGGACAAAAACCCTTGCATATTTTATGATTCCATTTATATGAAATGTACAAAAGGGCAAATATATAGAGGCAGAACAGTGGTTGCCTAGGAGCCGGTGGTAGGAGCAGGGATACCAAATGGGCACAGAGACTGATGAATCAATCTTTATGTATCATTGAATACATAAACGTATCATTAGACACTTATACATGGTAAGTTTCATGGCACGTGAATTATACCCCATGAAAGATTCTTAGAAAAATATATCAAGATTCTGGTTCCCAGTATGACAAAAAGGAGTTTGGAAGTTGTCATTCCATCCTAAAAACAAATTTTAAAAAATGAAAAAATTGAAAAATCAATAGTTGAGTTTTTCTTAGATACGTCAGATATGTGAGGTCACAGGGTAATTCTGCCGCCTTCAAATTGGGGAGACAGGTAGGTAGATAGTGAGAATCACAATATACTGAACTGAAATTCATATGCAGAAACATCCAGGGCACCTGATACCAAGGTAGAATGACCTAAACTTTCATTAACAAATTTCTGGAGACTCAGCATGGGTTACTTTAAGTGTTAAAACCCAAGGGCCCAGGCACAGGGGGAGCACCCTACATTGTGTAGATTTTGTCTCCAAGAGCTCACCAAGTTCTCAAGTAAAAATTAGAGAAAAATCCTCTCAGGCTTCTGGCAGGGAGAGGAAAAAGGGAATTATATTGAAATATACCAGAGTATTCTGTTCTTCACAAGGCCTACTTTCCTGAGAAACTATAATACCAAGTCCTAGACTTCAGGGTTTTTTTTTTTTCAGATACTAACCAACCTGAGAGAAGGGAAATATTCAATTTCAATTCACTCTAGCCATCCAACCCCAACTAAGGGCAAACAGAGAAGCCCTGTGAAGTTCACAGTTCAGAGACATAGACTCACTAAAAGACTGACTCCTGATTTTAGGACTAATGGGCACATAGTCTTTCCCATAGCTTACCACCATATTACTAAAGCCCTATTTTCAGCAATTCTTTTTTACCTTTGTTATCATGGCTGACATTCAAGAAAAAATTCAAAGGCATACTAAAAGACAGAAAATATGGCAGGGATATTAGAATTATCATACTGGGATTTTAAAACTACTAGGATTAACATGCGAAAGGCTGTGTCTGATAAAGTAAACAACAGGCAAAAACAGATGTGTAATGTAAGCCGAAAGATGGACATTCTATGAAAGAACCAAAAAGAAACACTAGAGATCAAAACAATAGCAAAAATTAAAAAATACCTTTGATAGGCTCATTAGAAGACTGCACATGGTTAGAAAAGAATCTATGAGCCAGGCACCGTGGCACACCGGAGGCTGAGATTATAGGCCAGTCTCAGCAATTTAGCAAGGCTGTAAACAAATCTAGTGAGACTCTGTCTCAAAATAAAAAATGAAAAGGGCTGGGGATGTGGCTTAAATTAGGTTATGTGCCCTTAGGTTCAATCCCTAGTACCAAAAAAAAAAAAAAAAAAAGAAAGAAAGAATCTATGCGTTTGAGGATATGTGAGTAGAAACTTCTTCCAAGACAGAAAAGTAAAGAGCATACCCAAGAACTGTGGCATAACTGCGGAAGTGGAACATTTATAATGGGCATGCAGAAAAAAAAAAGGTAAAAGGAGAGAAGAAATATTTGAAGTGACATTCATTGAGGATTTTCCCAAATGAATATAAGACAAAAAAAAAACATGAACTCTGGAATCTCTGAAAACAGGAACAATAAATACCACACACACACACACACACAGAGAGAGAGAGAGACACACACACACACACACACACACACCTATACATCTATAGAAAATAATTACATCTGACTTTTAAGATACTCTGTAAGCAGGAGAGTAATGTGAAATATTTAGTGTTGGAGAAAAAAAAAGGAAATTAAAAACCAGTCTAGAATTCTGCACCCTGCAAAATTACTCTTCAAAAGGGCAGAAGAAATAAAACTTTTTCAAGACAAGTAAAAATTGAAGGAATTTGTTGTCAGTAGGTTTGTCTTGCAAGAAATATTAAGAGAAGTTCTTCAAAGAGAAGGAAAATCATATATGTAAGATATTTATTTTTACCTTAAAAAGAATCAAAGAAAGAAAAAATAAAGATGAAATAACTTATTTTTCTTATTTGTAAACGATCCAACAAATAACAGACTGTTCAAAATAATATCAATGGCATCTTTGATCCTGGGTAGATGTATATGCATATTATGTATGCATGTATGTAAGTAAAATAATAAAGCAATAAACAAGGGTCTAGAGGAAAGAATTAATAGCATCTTTTAACTATAAGCTATCACATTACTCATGATTTTGTTTTGTGTTATTTGAAAGTTTAGTTCAGATTAGTTGTAAATGTATATTATAAATTCTAGGGCAATCTCTAAAAATAGTTGAAAAAGGAACGAGAAGGAAAAGGAGAGAAAGAAAAAGAAGGAGAAGGAGAAAGAGGAGGAGGAGGAGGAGGAGGAGGAGGAAAGGAGAAGGAAAAGAAGGAGAAAAAATTATATTTAAAATAAAATGGAATTATACAAATATGTTATTATACAAATATGTTCAGTCAAATCCATGAGAGCAGAAAAAGAGTGAAAAGACAAAAACAGGAACAAAGGGTAAGGACAATGAATAAAACCCAGTAATAAATATAGTAGATATCCAATTACATCAAAAAGCTCTTTAAATGTCAATAATCTAAATATACCAATTAAGAGAAAGAAATTGTCAGAGGGATAAAAAATAAGACCCAATTATATAGTTTATGAGAAATACACTATATATATATATATATATATATATATATATATATATATATATATATATATATATGAAAGAGACAGAGAAAGTATAAAATATGTCATATTATTAATCAGAAAAAATTTTAGGGAAAAGGAAAGGAACCAGCAATTAGGATGTCAATTCTCCTACAAAACATAACAATTTTTAGTGTGTATGCACCTAATAACTCAGAGCATCAAACTACATGAGAAAAAGACTGATAGAACTTCAAGGACAAATAAATGAATCCATTTTTTATTCTAGTTGGAGACTTCACCCCTTGTTTATAAAAAAAAATAAGCAGATCTAGTAGACAGAAAGTCAGTGTACACCGTTGAACTCAACTGAAGAAAATGGACATCTATAGACTACTTCATCCAATGACAGGAGAACACATTCTTATGCTCATATGGAATAGTCACCAAAATTGACTACATTCTGGGTATAAAACATACTTAAACAAATTTAAGAAAATAGGAATCATATATTGTTTGCTCTGAAGATTATACAGAATTAAGCTGAAATCTATAACATAAGGATAATGGAAAATCCCAAAATATGTGGAGATTACACAACACATTTTTGAATAATGCATGTTAAAGAAATATGAAGAGAAATTAAAATATGTTTTGAACTAAATGAAAATGAAAATGTAACAAATTCATGCAATATTGAGAAATCAGTTCTCAAGAGGGAAATTTTTGGTGTTGAGTGCATATGTTAGAAGAGATAAAGATCTGAAATTAGTCAGCTAAGCTTTCAACTTGGGAAAGTAGAAAAACAAAGTAAATGAAATCCAAGTAAGGAGAAAGTTAGGAATAATAAAATGTAGAGCAGAAATAAATGAAATTGAAAACAGGAAATCAATAGAGAAAACCAACAAAAAAACAATAGCTAGTATCATGAAAATATAAATAAAATCAATAAGCCAGTCTTAGAAAAAAGATAGGGCACAAATTACTAATATCAGAAATGAAAGGGAGAAACTTTGCTTCAGATCTCAGAGATGTTAAACAGATAATAAAGGAACATTATGAATAACTTTATGCCTACAAATTTGAAAACTTAGATGAAATGGACCAATTCTTTGAAAGATACCATCTACCAAAACACAAAAGAAGAAACAGACCATCTAAAAAGGCCATATCTACTAAAGAAATGGAATTAAAGACACTTCACAGAAGAAATATAACTGGTCAATAAATATATGGAAAAAAATGTTCATCATCACTAGCAATTAGAGAAATGCAAATTAAAACCACACTGAGATTCCATCTCACTCTAGTCAGATGGCAATTATAAAGAATATAAGTAACAATAATGTTGGCAAGGATTTGGTAGGATTGCAAATTGGTACAACCACTCTGGAAAGCAGTGTGGAGATTCCTCAGAAAATTTGGAATGGAACCATCATTCAACTTAGTTACTCCACTCATCAGTCTTTACTCACAGGACTTAAAATCAATATACTACAGTGATGCAGTCACATCAATGTTCATAGCAACTCAATTCACAATAGCTAAGCTATGGAACTAAGGTTCCCTTTAATAGATAAATGAATAAAAAAAATGTGGTACATATTTCAAAATGGAATATTACTTAGCCATAAAGAAGAATGGAATTATGGCATTTGCCAGTAAATGGATGGAAGAGGAGACTATCATGCTAAGAAGCCAATCCCCCCAAAAAACAAATGCCTGAATATTCTCTTTGATATGCAGATGCTAACTCATAATAGGGTAGGGAGTGGAAGTTCACCGGATTGGACAGGGAGGAGTTGGGGGAAGGATGGGGGATTGGGAATAGGAAAGAATAGAATGAATCTGACAAAACTTTCCTATGCTTATATATGAATACATGACCAGTGTAACTGCATCATGTACAACCACAAAAATGGGAAGTTATTCTTCATGTATATGTGATATATCAAAATACATTCTATTGTCCTGTATAATTAAAAAAAACAAATAAAAATAAAATTGATTTTATATAAGAAAAAATTAATTGACTTTCCACAGAAAACACCAAGCTCAATGGATTCACTGATGAATTTTAACAAATGTTTAAGAGAAATTATATCTATTCCCTTCAATCTCTTACAGAGAATGGAAGCAGAAGGAATACTTCTGAACTAATTCTATAAGGCCAAGGTTACCCTAATACCCAAACCAGACAGACATTATGAGAAAATAAGGCTAACAACAAATATCTCTCCCGAACATGAAGGCAAAAAATCCTCAAAAATGGTGAATCAAATCCAAAAAGGTAGAAAAAGAATTACACATTATGACTATTACAGATGAATGTTTGTTTCCTTTGAAATTCATATTTTTAAATTCTACCTTAAGAAGGTAATTTAGATCATGAAGATAAAATACTCACCAATGGGATTAGTGCCCTTATAAAATAGAGTCCAGGGAGCTCTCAAGTTTTCTTCCTGCCAAATAAGTATACAAGGAGACAACAGCTATCTACAACTTGGAAAAGGGACTTCACCAGAACATGGCAATCTTGACACTTGGATTTTGGATTCTTAAGTTTCCAAAAACTGTGAGAAATAAGTGTTTGTTGTTTATGCCACTCATCTATAGTACTTTGTTACAGCAGCCCGAACTGACTGAGACAATGACCAGGTTGCATTTATCTCAGATACACAAAGCCAGGTCAACATTCAAAAATCAGTTAGTGTAATCCATAATGTCAATAGGTCACAAAAGAAAAATTACATGGTCATATTAATAAATGCAGAAGAAGAACTTGACAAAATCCAACACCAGGATAAAAACTCTCAGCAAGGTAGCAATAGAAGGAATATTTTCAATTTGATAAATGTCATCTACAAAGACCCTATAGCTAACTAAAATTCTACTTAATGTTAGTTAATGGCAAGAAATTAGAAACTTTCTCACAAAGACCAGGAACAAGGCAAGGATATTCCTTCTCTGCTCTCCTTTTCAACATCTATACACTCTAGTTAATGGAATAGGACAAGAAAAAATAAAAATAAAAAAGGAAAGAAAGAAAGAATACCTACTGATTGGGAAAGAAGAAATAAAACTGTTCACAAATGATATACTTCTCTATGGAGAAAATCCAAAAGCATTAACCAAAAAACTCTTAGAACTAATAATCAATTAAAGCAAGTTTGCACAATGTAAAGTTAATATACAAAAGTTAGCCACTTTTTTCTGTATCACAATAAAGAATAATTGGAATTTGAAATTAAAAACACAATACTATTGACAGTAGCATTTAAAAGAACAAAATACCTAGATATAATTTAACAAAATAAATGCAAGATTTGAATGAGGAAAACTATAAAACTTTGATGAACTACATCAAATATAAATGGAGAGATATTTTGTGTTTAGAGACAGGAAAACTCAATCTCATCAAGATGTCAATTTTTAACATCCTGGTCTCTATTTTCTTTTTTGGGGGGACTGAACTGAGGGGCACTCAGCCACTGAGCCACATCCCCAGTCCTATATTGTATTTTATTTAGAGACAGGGTCTAACAGAGTTGCTTAGAACCTCGCCATTGCGGAAGGCTAGCTTTGAAATCACGATTCTCCTGTCTCAGCCTCCTGAGCCGCTGGTATTACAGGCATGCACCACCATGCCTGTCTTGGTCTATATTTTCAATGGTATTTCAATCAAAGACCCAGTAAATTATTTTGTGGATCTCAAAAAACTTATGCTAAAGTTTATATAAAACTTATGCAAGAGACTTAGACTTCACAACACAATATTGAAGGAGAAGATCAAAGTCATAGGGCTGACATTACCTGACTTCAAGAATTACTATAGAGCTGTTGATATCAAGACTGTGGCACTGGCAAATGCATATGCAACTAGTTTGGTGAAACAGAATAGAGAACCCAGGAATAGCCCCACACAAATAGAGTCAGCTGATCTTTGACATAGAAGCAAAGGCAATTCAATGGAGCACAGATATACTTCTGACAAATGGTGCTAGAACAAGTGGACATCTAGAAGCAAGAAGAATCTAGACACAGACTTTACTCATTTCATAAAAACTAACTCTAACTGGAACATAGTTCTAAGTTTAAAATGCAAAAGTCTAAAATTCTTACAAGATAACAGAAGAACATCTAGGGGACTTGGGTATGGCAACTTTTTAGACAAAACACCAAAGTTTGGATCCATTAAAGGAATAATTGGTAAGCTGGACTTTATTAAAATAAAAACCTTCTGTTCTTTTCTTTTGTCAATAAATTATTTTTTATTTTATTTCTTTTCTTTTGTCAATAAATTATTTTTTATTTTATTTTTTTAATTATATGTGATAGCAGAATGCATTATAATTCTTATTACACATATATAGCACAATTTTTCATATCTCTGGTTGTATACATAGTATATTTACACCAATTTGTGTCTTCATTCCTGTACTTTGGATAATAATGATTGTTCCATCCCACCATCATTAATAACCCCATGCTCTCTCCCTTCCCCTCCAAACCCTCTGCCCTATCTAGAGTTCATCTATTCCTCCCATGCTCCCGCTCCCTATCCCACTATGAATCAGCCTCCTTATATATAAAAAAAAATTGGCATTTGGCTTTTTGGGGATTGGCTAACTTCACTTAGCATTATCTTCTCTAACTCCATCCATTTACCTGCAAATGCCATGATTTTATTCTCTTTCATTGCTGAGTAATATTCCATTGTGTATATATGCCACATTTTTTTTTATCCGTTCATCCACTGAAGGGCATCTAGGTTGGTTCCACAGTTTAGCTATTGTGAATTGTGCTGCTATAAACATTGATGTGGCTGTGTTCCTGTAGTATGCTGTTTTTAAGTCCTTTGGGTGTAGACCAAGGAGAGGGACAACTGGGTCAAATGTGGTTTCATTCCCAATTTTCCAAGAAATCTCCATACTGCTTTCTATATTGACTCACCACTTTGCAGCTCCAGCAATGTATGAGTGTGACTTTTCCCCCACATTCTTGCCAATACTTATTGTTGTTTGTCTTCATAATAGCTGCCATTCTGACTGGAGTGAGATGAAATCTCAGAGTGGTATTGATTTGCATTTCTCTAATTGCTAGTGATGATGAACATTTTTTTAATGTATTTGTTGATCTACTGAGAATTGTCTCTTCAGATCCTTGGCCAATTTATTGATTGGGATATTTATTTGTTTATTTATTTATTTATTGGTGGTTAGCTTTTTGAGTTCTTTATATACTCTAGAGATTAGTGCTCTATCTGATGTGTGAGGGCTAAAGATTTGCTCCCGAGATGTAGGCTTTCTATTCACCTCACAGATTGTTCCTTTTGTGAAGAAGAAACTGTTTTTTTAGTTCATCCCATTTATTGATTCTTGATTTTAATTCTTTGGCAAAGGAGTCTTATTAAGGAAGTTGGGGCCTAATCCCACATGATGGAGATTAGGACCTACTTTTTCTTCTATTAGATGCAGGGTCTCTGGTTTTATTCCTAAGTTCTTGATCCATTTTGAGTTGAGTTTTGTGCATGGTGAGAGAGAGGGGTTTAATTCAATTTTGTTGCATATGGATTTCCAGTTTTCCCAGCACCATTTGTTGAAGAGGCTATCTTTTCTCCAATGCATGTTCTTGGCACCTTTGTCTAATATAAGATAATTATAGTTTTGTGGGTTAGTCTCTGTGTTCTCTATTCTGTACCATTGGTCTACCAGCCTGTTTTGGTGCCAATACCATGCTGTTTTTGTTACTATTGCTCTGTAGTATAGTTTAAGATCTGGTTTAGTGATGCCACCTGCTTCACTCTACCTGCTAAGGATTGCTTTAGCTATTCTGGGTCTCTTATTTTTCCAGATGAATTTCATGATTGATTTTTCTATTTCTATGAGGAATGTCATTGGAATTTTAATCAGAATTGCACTAAATCTGTATAGTGCTTTTGGAAGTATTGTCATTTTGATAATATTAATTCTGCCTATCCAAGAGCAAGGTAGATCTTTCCATCTTCTAAGGTCTTCTTTGAGTTCTTTCTTTAAGGTTCTGTAATTTTCATTACATAGATCTTTCACCTCTTTTGTTAAGTTGATTATTTTATTTCATTTTATTTTTGAGGCTATTGAAAATTGGGTAGTTTTCCTCATTTCCCTTTCTGACGATTTGTCACTGATATACAGAAATGTCTTTGATTTATGGGTATTGATTTTATATCCTGCTACTTTGCTGAATTCATTTACTAGTTCTAGAAGTTTTCTGGTGGAACTTTTAGGGTCTTCTAGGTATAGAATTATATCATCAGCAAATAGTGCCAATTTGAAGTCTTCTTTTTCTATGTGTATCCCTTTAATTTCTTTTGTCTGTCTAATTGCTCTGGCCAGTGTTCCAAGAATTATGTTGAATAGAAGTGGTGAAAGAAGGCATCCCTCTCTTGTTTCACTTTTTAGAAGGAATGTCTTCAATTTTTCTCCATTTTTAGAATGATGTTGGCCTGGGGCTTAGCATAGATAGCCTTTATGATGTTGAGATATGTTCCTGTTATCCCTAGTTTTTGCTTTGAACATGAAGGGGTGCTGAATTTTGTCAAGTGCTTTTTCTGCATCTATTGAGATGATCATATGAGTCTTATCTTTAAGTCTATTGATGTGATAAATTATATTTATTGATTTCCGTATGTTGAACCAAACTTGCATTGCTGGGATGAATCCCACATGATCATGGTGCACAATCTTTTTGATATGTTTTTATATTTGATTTGCCAGAATTTTATTGAGAATTTTTGCATCTATGTTCATTAGAGATATTGGTCTGAAGTTTTCTTTTTATGATATGTCATTGCCTGGTTTGGGGATCAGGGTGATATTGGCCTCATAGAATGAGTTTGGAGTTGCTGCCTCTTTTTCTATTTCCTGAAATAAATTGGAGAGTATTGGTATTAGTTCTTCTTTAAAGGTCATGTAGAACTTGGCTGTGTATCCATCTGGTCCTGGGCTTTTCCTGGTTGGTAGACTTTTGGTGGCATCTGCTATTTCATCACTTGAAATTGATCTGTTTAAATTGTGTATGTCATCCTGATTCAATTTGGGCAAATTATATGACTCTAGAAATTTGTCAATGCCTTCCATATTTTCTATTTTATTAGAGTACAAGTTTTCAAAATAATTTCTAATTATCTTCTGTATTTCTGTAGTGTCTGTTGTGATATTCCCTTTCTCACATGTATGTTAGTGATTTGAGTTTTCTCTCTCCTTCTCTTCATTAGCATGGCTAAGGGTCTGTTGATTTTATTTATTTTTTCAAAAAAACAACTTTTTGAATTTTTTGTTCTGTCAGTTTTTTCAATTGTTTCTTTTTTTTCAATTTCATTGATTTCAGCTCTGATTTTAATTATTTCCTGTCTTCTGCTGTTTTTGGTGTTGATTTGTTCTTTTCCTAGGGCTTTGAGATGTAATATTAAGTCATTTATTTGTTGACTTTTTCTTCTTTTAAGGAATGAACTCTATGCAATCAGCTTTCCTCTTAGAACTGCTTTCATAGTGTCCCAAAGATTTTGATATGTTGTATCTGTGTTCCCATTCACCTGTAAAAAATTTTTAATCTCCTCCTTGATATCTTCTGCAACTCATTGTTCATTCAGTAGCATATTATTTAGTCTCCTTTTTGGTTGACTTTAGTTTGAAGTCTACTTTATTTGATATATTGATGGAAACCCCTGCTTGCTTCCGCAGTCCATGTGAGTGGTATGATTTTTCCCAACACTTCACCTTCAGTCTGTGAATGTCTTTTTCTATAAGATGAGTCTCTTAGAGGCAGCATAGTGTTGGTTTTTTTTTTTTAATCCAATTGCTAGTCTATGTCTTTTGATTGGTGAGGTTAGGCCATTAACATTCAGGGTTATTATTGAGACATGATTTGTATTCCCAGCCATTTTTGTTTATTTTTGGTATTTAATGTGACTTGGTTTCTTCTCTGATTAGATTTTCCTTTAGTGTAATCCCTCCTTCTGCTGATTTTCATCATTGTTTTTCATTTCCTCTTCTTGGAATATTTTGCTGAGGATGTTCTGTAGTGCCAGCTTTCAAGTTGTAAATTCTTTTATCTTTTGTTTATCACAGAAGGAAGGTTTTTATTTCAGCATCAGATCTAAAGCTTAGTTTTGCTGGATATAAGATTCTTGGTTGGCATCCATTTTCTTACAGAATTTGTTATACGTTGTTCCACGATCTCCTGGCTTTGAGAGTCTGGGTTGAAAAATCTGCTGAGACACAAATTGATCTCCCCCTATATTTGATCTCATTCCTCTATCTTGCAGCTTTTAAGATTCTATCCTTATTCTGTATGCTGGGCATTTTCATCATAATGTGACTTGGTGTATATGTGTTGTGATTTTGTACATTTGGTGTCCTGTAAGCCTCTTGTATTTGGTTTTCCAATTCGTTCTTCATGCTTGGGAAATTTTCTGATATTATCTCATTGAAAGGATTGTGCATTCCTTTGGTTTGAACTCTGTGCCTTCTTCTATTCCAATAACTCTTAGATTTGGTCTTTTGATGCTGTCCCATAATTCTTGGATGTTCTGTTCGTGGTTTCTAACTTTCTCCACTGTGTGATCAACTTTATTTTCCAGATTGTATACTTTTTCTTCATTATCTGATGTTCTTTCTTCCAAGTGATCTAGTCTGTTGGTTATGCTTTCTGTTTGTTTGTTTTTTTCCCAGAGTCTCTATCTCTCTCTTGAAGTAATCTTTTGCTACCTGTATTTGCTCTCTTATCTCATTGTTGGAGTGATAAGTTTTTGCTTGTATTTGCTCATTTAGGTCATTCTTTAATTCACAGATTATTTTAATTATGAACCTTCTGAACTCCTTTTCTGACATTTCATCAACTTCACTGTCCATGGGTTCTGTTACTATAGTGTCCTGGTTTGTTTGGGGCACTTTCCTCTCTTGTCTTTTCATGTTGTCTATGTGTCTTCCTTTCTTGCAGCGTGGATCTAAAATATTACAGTTTCTTCCCTATATTCTTGTAGTAGCTGTGCAGATTGTCTGTACCTCACCTTGATGTTGGGCTTCCAGACCCTGCTGTTGTCCCTCAAGGAATGCTACTGCATCCTGAATCTGGGTCTTGCTTAAGTTGGAGTGGGTGGATCTGGGCCACTGGCTTGACCTCCTGTGGTAGTTTGCTGGTAGGAAGGGGCGGTCCTGTGCCAGAGGCTAGGCTCTGGCAGGCCTACGAGAGCCTGGATCCCATGGGCTGGAGTGGGTGGTCTGGGCTGGATCTGGGCTCCCATGGGTAGTCCACTGGTCAGAAGGGGTGGTCCTGCACCAGAGTGTCTGCCCCTCCAGGAAAGGGCTGTCAATAAATTATTATAACATTTATTTAAATAAAATAAACTTGGAAATCTTGTGAGATGAAAGACAGAGAGGTTTCCTTTTCAAAGTCATCATTTATTTAAATTACCATTTACACTGTTAGCAGTTCAGAGTCAGACAACAGAATGAGAGAATTAAATTAGAAATGTAAAACCATTGAAAATATATTATAATAACAGTAATGAACAAACACCTGGTAACACTTGTAATGTGACTCATGATTGACATGAAAAAAAAAACTTGCTTTTTGAAAGATGCTGTCAAGAGAATGAGAAGAAATGCCACTAACTGGGAAAAAATATTTGCAAATAACATATCTGATAAAGAACTGCTAAGCAAAATACACAAAGAACTTTAAAAATTGAACTTATTGTACCTTTTCTATATAAACAGTGAATGTTGAAATTTAATTAAGTCCTAGGTAGATGACTTGGCTTCTTTACCCCTTCATACTAAGTATAAAGCAGTATTAAGAAAAAATGGAAATAGTCATTTATACCCTTAACAAAATACAATGATTCCTTCTAGATCCTTTTGAGCTATTTAACAGAATTCACAAAAAAAGGAAAAGAAAAAATAGCATTTGCACATCTTTAAGGCAGAATTTCCTTAAATTACAAGATTTTAATTTAAATAATGGAATAACCATTAGCTATTTAATGGAAGAACAGATATCATATCTCTAAGATGATTGACTACCTCAGATTTTTGGAAAATTGTACATTTTATACTCATTTAGAAAAAGCTGAAAATGTTTATGTTGGTATATAATATATTGCACTGAGAGATGAATTAAAAAATTTTCACAGTAAGTTAAAAATAGTTTCATTTCTTGACACCAAATCTGATTCCACAAATGTCATTTATATGGCATAATTAATTACAGAGTTTCAGTAATGTAATTAACTGCTAATGATTAACATGATGACATTTTAAAGAAGTGCATTTCTGAAACATTTAATTAAGAAATAGATGCAACTTTATATTCAGTTTGATTTTATACTCTGAGGGCAATTCATGAAACATTTATAACCAAACCATTTGTTTGGTTATAGAGAAGCATTGTGAAAACATACAAGTACTATGTGACCTCGGGTCCTATAAAAGACATACCTTCTACTTAAACATCTAGATCATTTTCATTTCGAAGTGACTCTAACAAACAGCAATGATTTTACCAGTACAAATGTTTCCAGAACATATTTAGCAGGACAATTGCAATAGGTAATGTGGCAACTAGTAATGGATACTGGTCCTGTAGTTTAGCCTTTAATCCAGAAACATACCAATTAATAATAAATAATTAATAAATATACTTAAGTCATGACCTTTGCCTCTGAGTGCTTAAAATCTAAGTGTGAAAACAAGAAATACAGACATAAAATCAGTGGTATGCTGAAATCAGGGTGTGTCAGCATATGAGAGCTGATTGCCAAGCCTGTTGTTAATCACTGCCATTAACAAAAATTAAATTTATAAATAAAAAATTTATTTAAATTAAAAATATAGGCAGTAAATATCCTAAACCCATCATTTCACACCTATTTTACTTTAATTTACTATTATTTATCTTCTTGAGGTTTTTGTATCCTCCAGAACATAGAAATCCTGCCTAATGGTGTATAGCTATATATCTTTTCCCAAAATAATGTTCAAAGATGTCAAATTGGCCAATAGGAATAAATAACCCATGGAAAATAGCAAACACACCAGAGATGGTGGTGCACACCTGTAATCCTAACTTCTTGGAGGCTGAGGCAGGAGGATTACAAGTTGGAGGCCAGCCTCGGCAACTTAGTGACACCCTGTCTCAAAGTAAAAATTTTTAAAAGGATCAAGGACTGATTTAAGCATACTACTAATTTTATGTCTGTATTTCTTGTTTTCCCACTTAGATTTTAAGTACTCAGAGGCAAAGGTCATATGAACTAGTTATTTGTTATTAATTGATATGTTTCCGGATTAAAGGCTAATATAGCTCAGTGCTTACCTCGAATGTGTGAGGCTCTGGGATCAGCCCCCAGTACCACAAAACAAACAAACAAACAGAAGGCAATGACCCTTTCCCCTCCTTGGCCCACGATGAATATGAAACATTTACTAGCACGCTATCACATAGGATAATAATTAACAATGGAAATCATTGTGTTAAAGGCCAACTGAATTGTTTATGCTTATAGGCATGGAATAAATTCAGAAAAGGTGGTGATAAGTGATAGCCCTCTGGCAAGTTCAAAAAGATAACAATGAGTTTTACAGAAGGTACAAAAAAAGTAAAGTTGGCAATGATTTCATTAACAAGAAAAACTATAGCAGCCACAATAAACATGCTAAGTCTGAATTTCGATGGGTGAAATGGCTAATTTCTTCTTTCTTCAAGTATCTTTATATTGATGTGTTAGTTGCCTAGTATCAATGCAGACATTTTAAAATAGAAATAAAAGGATTAGTCCAACAACATTGGCAGGTACTAACTCACAGCACCTGGAACTAATCTCTTCAGAAATTTCCAGTATCCCTGAGACTCTGTTCCTTACCTTTAGAGTTCTTGAATGCTCTAATTCCCACTAAACCTCCCAATGATCTCATTGAAGTGTCTCTTGATACTTGGTTCTCTCAATTGCATGCATCTTGTCAGTCTTCTCCTTGACCTTTCTCTCTTTCCTCCTTACTCACCTGTACCCAAGGCTTATCATCTGAGCTTCATGTCAGCATTCTTCGTTGCCCTCAGTCCCTGTCTGCCTACTTACCAGCCAGAAACACCTCAATCCCTCTGCTGAGCAGAGCCTGAATTACACTCCTTTTACACACTTGGTTTATCTGCTCTTCCATGCCCCTCAGTAACTATTCCAGACTTCACCTCCTTCCATTCCCCACTGAAGTTTTCTCACTGTCCTGTATGACACAAAACCTTGAGATCCCAAGAGGAATTCTCCAACACACCCTACCTTTCAAAATCATGTCTGGTCACCCCTATCTTTACTGTTTTGTTTTTGTTCAGAGGTTGAGGTATGAAAACTTTCCATTGGTAACCTTGTGTTCAACTCTTTGCTCTATCCGTTTTTCCCACTCTCTTTATTTTCAACCTATATTGCTTCTTAAGTCTCTTCAGATCTGAGTAATTCTTTCCTTGGTCTACAATATCATCCTCCCAATGACTATGCTATGCCTTTTCTTCCCTTTTAACTTTTGGAAAGGACTCTGCATTAATTGCCTCCCCTTCCTTGATCTTGCTCATTTCCTCCATAATCCTTCCTAACACAGCTTCTCCCCATCTTTTTCTGTGGACAAGTTTGGCTTGGGGCATTCGGTATTCATCTCACTCAGGCAGACACTTTTCTCCTGGCTTCTGCAAAGGCAGATTTTCTCCTAGTATCTTACTGTTTATTCTTTTTCCTTCTGATTCTTCTTTTTGTGTCTGTCCTAAATAGTGGCATTTTCAGGAGTTCTTTCCATACTCAACATTTTGTCTCAGTTTCTATGCTCTTCTTGGGTGATGTACCTCTTCTCCAACACACCAATATCCATACATTGGTGAAACCCAAGCTCTCTTGAAGTTTGAATGTAAGTATACCTGTTCACCATGTCCACCTGGATATCTCATAGCCTCTCAAATTCACATGACCATATTTGAAATTGACTTCCCCTACCTCTCAATACATACATACAACAGCATATTATATTTTGTTTGGTGACAGCATGATCTATCTATCACCCCAGCCAGAAATTTGGTGATCTCACATGACTCTTCACTCTCAACTCCCACAAACCATGGATCACCAATTTGTCTACATTGCTTCATAAACACTCATTGAATAGGTCTTATCTTCTTTATCTCTATGCTTCCCACTCTCCAGTCTCTTACCTCCAATTGGTCTCTTGCTTCAGGTGTTTTAAAAAATATTTATTTATTTTTAGTTTTAGGTGGACACAATATCTTTATTTTTTATGTGGTGCTGAGGATCAAACCCAGTGCCTCGCACATGCCAGGCAAGCACGCTACCATTTGAGCCACATCCCCAGCCCTCTTGCTTCAGTTTTATTGCTGTCAAAACTGTTGTCAAATTTTAGCATGTTTCCCTGAAGATGACATGGAGCTGTCTCAACATCTTTCACTTATCTCTATCCTCTGCAAAGAGCATATCTGTGGTTTGTCTCCTGTAAACCCCGCCCCCCCAATCTTATCTCTCACTCTCTTGAAATTAGTTACTTAGATCTCTGAGCTTGTTACTGCTTCCTGGATACCCCATTATGGGACTTTGTATATGTTTGGGACCTGACACAGTCTCTTACCCTCTTTTTCCTTTTCCCCCACCTCAACGACTGATTAAGGATCAGATAACATCTGTTCCACGGAATTATTCTGACCTTTCTATAGCTTCTCCCTTTCAAGACTAGGTAAGATACCCTTTACCTAGTCATGCCTCAATTTTTGTATTTATTGCAAGTTAATTATGTTTTAGGGTGTGTCGCTACAAGGTACTAAATTTAGTGATGCATCCAACATTCTCTTTCTGATTGTTTCATAATTTGAACGAGTCTACATAGATGACTCCCAAATAAATTCTGGAGCAAGAATCTGAATATTCATTGTTTGAGAAAATTCATATTGATGAGTTACTGTGTTTGAGGAACCACACTAGGTGCTGGGAATTTAAAGATGAGTAAGATGAGGTCTTTGATCTTAATGCCTAACGAGAGAGAAAAACTAATAAATGATTCCCACAAAGGGTGATAGTGCCTTGATGGAGATGTAAGAGAGGACTGTGGGAGCAGAAGAGAATGCCAAGAGCATCTTCAGGTAGGCTGTGGGGGGAGAAAAATCAGGGAAGGCTTCCTGAAAGAGTTGTCACACATGCTGAGTATTAGAGAATTGGTAAGAGTTATCTAGGCAAAGCAATTAAATGGCAGTGGAGTAGATGAATAGACACACTAATGAAATGGCAGTTGCAAAGTATGGAAGTAAAAAAGAAGAAGGTGAGTTCTGGAAATTGTCAATGGTTCATGTGATTGGAGCACTGGGAGAAGAAGAGTAGGGGAAGATAAGGCGAGACAAACCAATCTCGAAAATATCAGGCTAAAGAGTTGGAATCTAAAACCAAAAGCTATAGGAAGCCATTAAATACTTTAAATGGGGGAGGTGATAATGTATGTTTTTTAGTAGCTCATCCTAGCATCAAGGTTGAAAAAATGGATTGGGAAAAGAGAGATAAAAACGAGGGAGAACAATTAGTGACTCTATGGTATACTTCAGAAGACAAATGATGAGGACTTTAACTTAACCAGTGGAAATAAGGATGAAAAAAGACCAGATTCTTGCAAAATTTATAAGAATTGTAACCCACTGGATGAGAAGAATTAGTTACCTACTGGATGAAAGGAAACTGCCTCATTTTTTTTTTGTTCTCAACAATATTGATTGCATATTTTTGAAAGACCAGAAACTAACTATTCCAAGTAGGGATATAACGGTGCCAAAAAGACACTAAATGTGTTCTTATGGAGCTCATGTTCTAGTGGGAAGCAGATAATAAACTAACAAATAAATAACACAAATTTAGGTGATTGCATGATGGAATTGAATGAGAATGGAGAGACATTGGAGACAATATTTGAAGTTGGAAGGCAGGAAAAACTGCTCTGAAGAAATAAGTTGTAAGTAGAGATAGCATGAGGAGAAGATAGACTCATGCAAAAACCCAGAGGAAAATGTCCATGCTTCAGGTGACTGCCAGGCTTCTGACTGGGAGGACTGTCTACATGGTACTTTTTACCAATATATAATATGAGTGAAGGAATAAATTGGTGAGATGTGAATTCTAATGTCATTTCTGCCATATAGGTGTTGGGCACGTTGTCTTGGGCACATTACTTGAGTTACTTAAACCTTACTACCCTCATTTATAACTGGAAATAGTCTTAACTTTCTTATCTCACATCTGTGGTGCTCAAATAAGCTGAGATGGGTGATAGTGCTTTGAAAAGCATAAAATGCTGTAACAATTGAAAGTATTATTGTTTGCTTAAGTTGTCTAAGCCTTTCATGAAGAAAAGAATTTAAAAAAAAACCTTTGAACTCCATGTGCTGACACAGTCCATGAGAATAATAAATACTCAACAGGGGAGGAAAAGGAAAGAACTCTCTGTTTTCCTTTGGAAACAAGTGATGATGGTTTCCATAGTCCCCTTTTTCAAGCGTTAGTATCTGTCAATCAGGTTGTGAATTTTTGTATTAAGTTTTAAATGAGATAGCAACCTTTTTTAAAAATTAGGTAGAAATTTATATACATTTTAATCTCCCCTTTAATTACCTTCTCTTTTTGTATGGAAAATATGCCCTTCAACTAATGTGATTCTAGGCAAATCTAATTCATGGAGGGGTAGCTCAAGAGCAGAGTTGAGTTAATCATACTCTCACACTATTCCTATCTTATTTTACTCCTTTTTATTGTTTACTCCATTTCATTCGTACACGGGGCAGAGAGAGGAGTAACAGCCATTCTATTGGGTTTAACGCATCTTTTTATATGTTTTTATATGTTTATATGTTTATATGTTTCCTTCAAAGTGCATGTTTGAATGTATTTTTAATTTGTAATGGTATCGTAGGGCATTTAAATTCTTACTATTCATAGTATTCTATATATTTACTATTTAGTAGTTATGAACAATTAAAGTATCTAGAAGGTTTTAATTTTCTAACTAACCAGTATATTCTAGTCTTTGCTCCAAAAGAGCATCTATTTTGCAATAGTTTGGAGTCTGTCTTTGAAACCAATTCTAAGCTTCCTAGTATTTACCCTATCTCTTGGAATTTGTTGGTGACATAAGCAGCTGAGAGTCAGGAAACTGTGAGATAAAAATACTCAGACAACCTCAGCATACAGTGATCATTGATCTGATCAGCCGGATTCTGTCTGAGCTTTTCAATGTCTTCCTCACTTAGATCACTCTCTTTCTAAATGTAGAAACTGAAGAGGTTTGTTGAGTGTTCAGCATAATCATGTTTTCCTGAACTGCCATGGCCACTGGAGAGTCATCGAAGTAGAGTAAGAGTTGGGTTGCTTCCCTCTCCAGATTCAACATGTTCCCATTTCTGCAGTTTCCTATAATGAGTTTCAAGTTGAGCCAGATTAAACTGCATTTATACAAATACATAATTGGCCAGCTGTTAAAATCGAAGCCAGCACAACTCCCAAAAAGGCAGAAAAAAAAATTCTCTCAAAAAACAATTTCCATTTCAGAAGCGATTACCATTCTGGTTATAATTTTGCATGGAAATTTCAGAAATGGAGTTTTGTACCAGAAAGAAAATGAACATCTGCAATTAATTATACTATATGGAACACATTGGCCTGTTGTAACACATAAGTTGAACTTTTTACCCTTTGATAGCTTGACCGTTTCTGAGAGATGAGCAACTAACCACTCAGTACTACTTTTCATTAGTCAGCCAACTCAGAGGCAGCTTATGTTGGAAAGACATAGTGTCCTTCCATAGGACTGCTGTGGAGCTAGACAGAACTGGCATCTGTCCCAGCATTCACTAGTTCTGTGACCACTAAATATATTACCATAACCTCTTCTTTAGCCCAAGCTTTCCCATTTGTGAAGTTAATTTGGGTTAACTCACATAAAGTGCCTGGTTTAATGCATGGCACAGTCAGAGCTTATTTGTTCATTTCTTTTTCTTGTTCCCCTAAGAACTAAAAAATATGCTGAAAGCATTAGGGGCAAAAAAAAAATGTCATAATACTGAGGAGATGAGATGGAGCTATTATAAGTCTGCACTTGCATCTCAGGCCCAGATTAGAAAATCCTGTCCTAAGGGCCAAATCCAATAAGCCACCAGTTTCTATAACATCAGTAAACTAAAAATGGTGTAACAAATATTTGAGGTAAATACACTTTAAAAGACATTTATTTGGGCTCACAATTTTGGAAGTTTCAGTCTACGGTCAGTTGACCATGGAGAGGCAGCGCCATGATAGTGAGAGCTTATAATGGAACAAACTGTTCACCTCATGGCACCTAGGAAGCAAAGAGAAGAAGAGGATGGGGATGGGTTTCTCCAAACCCCTTCAATCACACACCCCCATGACCAAAAGACCTCCCATGAGGCTCCAACTCTTAAAGGTTTCACCACTTCCCAATTGCACCAAGAGCTGGGGCCCAAACCCGTGCCACGTGGACGTCTGCATGGAGTAAGTAGATCCTGTAGATCAGTAATGATTCAATCATTATTTACATTTTCTGTGAGCAAATGGATTTACAAACCATTTAATAATGAGTATGTTAAATAGAATTTATAAGTTGAAATTAGCTTTATAAAGAAAAATGTAGATATCTTATATCTGTTTGTTTTCCAGGCCTGTCAGAGAGTTTGCTATGCCAAGAGGAGCAAATACATTTTGCTACTGTGTAAAAGCAAATGTGGTTGTCACTGGAGGTAAGAGGACAGTTCCCATCATAAAGAGATTTTCTGCCTTGCAAAGAGTGCTCTCCTATTTTACTGCTGGGAATAACCTTTTAGGGAATTTATAAAATTTTATGAAGTCAAATCTGTATGTCGCATTCTGTGTGGCTTCTTGACTTGGGGACACACTTAGAAAAGCTTTCCTCAGCCTAGGAATCGGTGAAACAAGATTTTCTAGATTTTATTTTAACTTGCTTTTATTATTTGGCTTTATGGTTTTACTTTTAGAGCTTTAATCCATGTAAAAACCTATTTTTACAAATGAGAGCATGAGTTCCTAAATTTTAAAGCTTCCTAAAATATAACAAAGCTTGTATCTTTATTTGCGTATTTTGGGGGGGATAAAGCCAAATTTGTCAAATTCTTAAAAGGATTCCATGACCAAAAAGGTCAAGAGCTAATGACTTTGAGTTAACAGAGAAGAGGACCAAGTTTAGAACCTTGAATACCAACTATCTAGGGGCAAGTAAGGTAGAAGATGGGAAACAAGGTCATCTTCTGAGAGGGGAAAGATGACATCGTGAGAAGTTTTAGGGGAAAGATAGAGGACCAAAACACTCTTTTTTTTTTTCAGGGATTAAACCCATGGGTGCTCACCCACTGAGTCACATCCTCAGCCCTTTTCATTTTTTATGTTTGAGACAGGGTCTCACTGAGTTGCTTAGTGTGTCACTTTTACTGAGTCTGGCTTTGAATTTGTAATCCTCCTGCCTCAGCCTCACAAGTGACTGGGATTACAGGTGTACGCCACCACGCCCAACCTGAAACACTTTTTCAGATGCAAACTCCTCCACTATAACACTGACTTTTTATTTTACTGCACTTTGGAGTCAGATTGTCTAGGTACGAATTCACTCGCAAGCAGTGTGGTGGGCAGATTGTTTATTTCCCTAAAATTTCAATCTCATCTGTAAGTAGAGTTGACTGTAGTATCTGCTCAAAAGAATTCAAGTAATTTAAATAAAGTACTTAGTACTGTGTCTTCTGCACAGTAAGTGCTCAATGTGTGTTTGCTAATGATATCAATGGTAAGAAAAAACATATCATGTAGTGTTTGAGATTAATTGAGCTAATACATGCCTGGCACGTAGTAAGGTCTCAATAAATATCCATTCGGTCCACTTATAATACATAGGCAAAATTACTTTGGCAGATGTGTGAAGGTTTTGTTGGAATAAAGAAATCTGAGGTTGTGTTTAGAAGGCTGTTACCGCTGTCATGAATGAGATGGAGAGGGTCTAAATTATCATGGGTATCATGGAAAAAGAAAAGAAAAAGCAAATTTCAAGGACACTGGAAGTGGGGCTAGGGGTGTAGCTTAGTGGTAAAGTGCATGCTTAACATGAGTAAGACCCTAGGTTCAACCCTTCCTCCCCCCCCCAAAAAAAACCAAGCAAAACAAAATAAAAAATCCAAAACAAAGCAAAAAAATTGGAAATGAATGATTCATAAGGCAATTCATGCAGAATGATATTGTAGATTGTAAGGTGGGAAATGGAAAAACATCATTATGTTCATAGTGACACAGATATGAGGAAGAAGATGCTTAGGTGGATTTTCCATCTAAGCAAACAAAAGCTCAATTTTTGAACCTAAAGTTCAAATGTTAATTAAACACCCAAGAGGGCATTCCTTCTGTTGATGGGAAAAGATCTAGTTAGAGAGGAAGGGTATTGGGGATCCCAGACTGCCTTCAGGAGGGGGAAGACTAACACGCATTATAGGTAAGCAGACTTATAGGTAAGATGCAAGTGAGCAAAGCAGAAATATAAACAAATATACGTCAAGAAAATGTCCTGTATTGCAAAACCAAAGTTTAAAAAGAGTAAGAATAGAAAATTTTAAAAAACCTCTTTCCTTAAAAAATAAAATAAAATTTAGTAAATATATCATTTGCCTAAAGACATTAGAGCAAAAATACCCATTAAAAGAACCAAGATGTTAAATGAGTGAGTGCTATTGGCCCCTACCAGGTAAGATACCTTCAATTCTTATTCCCAAATACTCACGGCAGGCAATGCCTGGATTCTTCTTAGAGTCAGCTGCCTCACCCTAAAGTGCCTATTTTGCAAACTATAAAGTGTAAAGATAGCTAAGCTCCTACTTCAGAATAGGTATATCTATCTGAGATATACCCTGAGAGCACAAAGCTAATTTTTTAAGTATACTGTGTATTCAAAGTTAATACTTAAATTAATGTTTTGTTTTCTTGAGTGAAAGCAATAACTATTTATTAGAATAATACTTAATTAACAAACTGGGTCCCAGATTTTTCAAAATATATTTTTAGTTTACCTTCCTAAGAACAGGCAGTTCTTGGAAAATTGTAACCATAGTATTTTAGGTCAGGAGGATCTCTGAAAGCATGTAGTTCAGTTTCCTCATTGAGGAAAATATAAGCAACAGGGAGAGATTAAATATTGAAAATTAAACAGTTTATTAGTAGCCAGGCTATGACTAAACTTAAGAATAAGTTTATAACTAAATTTCTAATACATTGTTTTTACTTGTTTTGCTATCCAAAAGAATGCTATATTATTTTTATAATTATAATTTAACTATAAGTTAATTTCAAGTAAGTATTGTAGAAGGCCTAAAGTTGAGCACAAATTTAAGTATTAAGTTCGAATGCATAGTATACTTGAAAAAAAAATTCGCTTTGTGCTCTCAGGGGAGATATACTTACCCCTGAAGTAGGAGTTTAGCTGTCTTTACACTTAATTGTCATAGGAAAGCAAGGAGCCGAAACTCTAAGTTCTTGTGCTCTAGTGAAAGAAGATTTAAACTCAGACACCAAAAGTCATGCAGGAGAACTTTATTAGAAGTGAAAGTGAGGTAGAAATAAAATAAGATAAAAGTGAGGCTTAAATAGAAAGCACTTTCAAGGGAGAGAGTAGACTGTCTCCAAGCAGAGAACAACAAAGAAGAAAATGCTAATTTTCTTTTTTCCCCAATTTTATTACTGTTTGATGTTTACCAGAACTGGGGACCACCTTCTGTACTCTTCGCCAATTAGATATTCAACTCCTTCACATTGGGCAGTGGAGTTTTTTACCTTAGTTGGTCCTCTCTGGAACTCTCATGGTGGCCATCCTATTTAGGGGGGCTTCATCTACAAGTCAATCCCATATTAATATGGTCATTGGGTCAATTGCTGGTCAGAAGTTACCTTAGTGCACCTAAACTACTAAAAAAATCTTCCTTCCCAGATAAATAGAGACACCTTTAGCCATAATTCCTAACTTCATGTCAATATCAACGGACCCTATCAAGAGTTAATCCCATTAATCCTTTTCTTTTGACATATTTCCCAATTAGCTCCTTTTGCTTCTGTTTCCTTTCTACAAATTAACTGTCACACTTTCTTGTTTACTTTGGACATAGTTTAAAGAAGAACCTAAAGTAATTTAAAAGAACACTTGTGACCTTGCCTGCATTTCACTGCTCATTGCTAATTATTACCCAACAAGATGTATGATCTATCATGGGCAATGGAAATGGAGACATTTCCTGGCCTGGACTACAAGACAAAGTAGTAGTGGGTGCCCCAAGAGATGAAAGAAGGATTGCACAGCGTGGTGGAAATGGAGCACCAAACATGACTGAATCAGTCGGCTTTCTATCACTGTGACAGAATACCCGAGAGAATCAAATTGAAAGGAGAATGGACTTATTGTGCTATAGTTTCAGAGATTTCAGTCCATGGTCACTTGGCCTGTTGGTTTGGACTTGTAGGGCTCAGTATGACATGGTGGGAATATGTGGCAGAGGAAGCTGTTCATCTCATGGCAACCAGGAACCAAAGAGAGAGACAGGAAGGGTCTAGGGACCCAATGTCCTCTTCAAGGGCATGATTCCAATGACCTAACTTCCTCCAACTAGGTCCCACCTATTAAAAGTTCCACCACCTTCCAATAGCATCACAAGCTGGGGACTAAGACTTTAGCACATGGGCCTTTGGGGAACATTCCAGATCCAAATGAAAGCAATGCCTAAGAAGCAAACCACTAGATTCTGCCTCCACCATTGCAAGTCTTTATTATTAGGAAAAATTTTAATACTCTATTTCAACCCAAATCCCCCCCCCAAAAAAAAAACCCTTTGACAAAACAGTACTTAAATATGTGGCCAAACTGAGATTTAATTTTTAAAATATAATCATCATATAATGGTTTCACATTCATCTTAACCAGGTGCTTTGGACAGCCCTTTGTTCTCACTTAAAAGAAAATAAAACTTTTAAGAACACCAGCTTTGGCTACATGCTTGTAATCCCAGTGCCTTGCAAGGCTGAGGCAGGAGGATTGCAAGTTCAAAGCCAGCCTCAGCAAAAGTGAGGGGCTAAACAACTCTGTGAGACCCTGTCTCTAAATAAAATACAATATAGGAGTGGGGATGTGGCTCAGTGGTCAAGTACCCCTGAGTTCAATCACCAATAGCCCCATACACACACACACAAACAAAATACCAGCTTTAATATAATGTTAGCATTTTAATCATGTCTGGGGGAAATGTGTTTAGTAAAGTTCTGGAACTTAAATGATTCCATTAAACTCAGTGTTCATTATATTATAAAATCCTGCTCTACAGCTTTGAAAACTTATTAGTTATAGTTTTTCTAGCCTTTGCAAAAGAAATCAAACATTTAACAGCATGACCAGCAAGAAACCAATACATTTCACCATGCATAATTTATTAAATTTCACAGTTTTGAAGCCTCTATTAGTAGAAAATGCAAATTCTCAATAACTGAAAACATGTTTTTCCCAGGAGAATACTCTTGTTGATTAGTGACTCAGCCAAGCACATTGTGAAGTGTACAGTACGTACTGGCCAATGACTCAAAATATACAATAAGAGCTGTTTTGCGAAGCATAGTTGAGCAGGTTAAATATGCAGGGACACTTATAAACAATTTTCCACAATTGCACAACTAGTTATCTAGTTGAGTCAGTTGTCTTTGCTCCCAGCCTTGCGTTGTTCCTGGACCACTATCATCTGATTTGTTAGAGGTGCTCTCTCCTCTGTATTCATCTCTGAACTGAGCCAGCTCATTTCATGAAAAGCAATGTACTTGGATCAAGTGACTCACCAACTGAGATAAGAGCTTGCTAAAAGAAAGAAAATCCTCTGGTGAGTGGCTTTATCTAAATCTTGGCTTAGTTAAAAAAGAGAAGAAAAATAACAAAGAAACAGGACATGCTCCTTATGAGTCATAATATATTATTTGCAATATAAAATCCTGTCTTCATATTTGACATTTTCTGTGAATACCTACTTTCCTTCCATATGTTTTGTGTGCCTTACTGCTATTGTTGGATTATAAACACTCAAAAGCAGGGACCTTGCTTCATATATCTATAAGAGTTTCTCTCACTCTCTTCCAAACATTTTGTAGAATGCTCTGTTCAAGGAAGGGACCTAGAAAAATGATAATAATAGTGGTAATAATATTCAACTTATAGTCCAAGATCTTTTCAGTTGCATATATACAATCTCAATTAGTTTCATGATAAAATTATGACCTAAGTTCATTTATCCCCATTATAAAAATAAGAAAATGCAAACACTTAGGTGAAGCAACTTACTCAATATCATAGAACTAGGGAATGATGGAGATAGGTTTCAAATCAAAACTGACTTACCCAGAATATGCATTCTTAACCACTTCATAAGAGAATCTGCTAACCAACTCATTTTACTTAGCAAATAATAATCAAGCACTTAATAGTTGTCAAGGATTGTCATAAACAGAAATACAGGACTATTATGATTTGGATGTGAGGTGTCCCCCAAAAGCTCATGCTTTCAGTTATCGAGACAATGCAAGAAGGTTCAGAGAAGAAATGATTGGGTTGTGAGAGTCTTAACCCAATCAGTGGATTAATCCTCTGATAGGGATTAACTGAGTGGTAATTGAAGTGATGGGGTGTGGATTTAAGTGTATATTTGTATCTGGCAAGTGGAGACCTCTCTCTCAGCTTCCTGATCACCATGTGAGCTGGTTCCTTATGCCACACTCTGCTACCATGATGTTCTGCCTCACCTTGAGCCCAGAGGAATGGAGCCAGCCTTCAATGGACTAGGACTTCTGAAACCTTGAGTCCTCAATGAAACTCTTCTTCCCTAAAATTGTTCTGGTTAGATCTTTTAGTCACAGCAGTGAAAAGGCTGACTAAAACAAAGACTCATCGGATAAACAATAAGCAGATATGTAAACATAAAACTATAATCAATCAGGATTAGTGCTATAAAAGAAGTCTGATGAAAACACTCTGAGAACACTAAAAAGTCTTAAGTCCATCAGGGCCCGGGGAGAGTGATCAAGGAAGGTGCTAGAGAGGAAATATTAAAATTAAGTCTAAAAGGTTTTTTTTTTTTGCAAAGTAGACTTTTAACAGGGAATTTCTTTGTATCCTTAACATTTAGCAAAATAGCAAGTGTACGGTAATTTCTCAAGAAATTTTTATTCTTGCTATTAATAAGGATAACATGAAATCTTAAATTTGAGAAATATCCCACTTACTCATCTACCATAGTCCTTAAAATATCTGGATTGATATTTTAAGTCATCTTGGGCTGCTATAATGTAATAAGAGACTGGGTGTCTTAAACAACAGAAATTTATTTTCTTATAGTTCTGGAGGCTGAAGTCCAAGGTCCAGGTGCCAGAATGGTCAGTTCCTAGTGAGGGCTATTCACCTGACTTATAAGTGGCCTTCCTCTGGCTGTGGCCCTCAAAAGACAGAGCAGTGGAGAGTTGTCTGGTTCCTCACATATGGACCATCATAAGGACTCCGTCCTTATGACCTCATCCCAAAGGACTCATCTACAAATACCATCACAGTGAGGATTAGGGTTTCTACATATAAAATTTGAAGGAACATGATTCAGTCCATAGAAGTTACTTGAGAAACAGAAACTAAGATTCAGATGTTCCCTGCTTTTTCCAGCCTGTTTCTGGTAATATTTCAGGATCCGAGAGTCTCTGAAATGAAAGCAGTTCACTTTCCCAGAGGAGTTAGATAAATGTTCAACAAAGATTTATTTTCAATTTACATGCATGTTTCCCCTGTCCTTTAGCCCTTGATAGTTAAAGCTTCTGATTCATATCCACACTGAAGTTACTGAAATTGTTCAATAGATATTAGTTGAACTCCTACTATATGTTACACACCAGAAATACCAGAGTAAACAAGAAAAAGTTCTGGCCTCAAATCACTTAGAGTCTAGCAGCTGGAGTTGTGTTACTATACTAACACTGGAAGGATGAATAGAGAAAGAATAGGGTAGAAAATATACCATGCTCCTTTTTCATGGGACCCAACAAAATAATCTGAATTACAGAAGCATCTGAACCTATCACATTTGGCTGGCTTCTGAATATCTGACTATCTTGGCGTCCAATTTTTCCTCTACTGGCTCTTTCAACATGGAGAAGTCTATTTACATAAATAGCCCAATATATATCAGCAAATAGCTCCTTTGCATGGTCAAACACATTACCAAATTAAATAAGATTACCATGTTGGATTTCAGGTGTTCATGTAAATTGTTATTCTTAATAACTTAAGATATATATTTTATATATATATATATATATATATATATATATATATATATATAATTATAATGCTATTATATAATCTTTTTGTCTAGTAGCCTAAAGGTCCTTGGTAATATGTAAGATGCTCAGGAATGCATCACAATAATCCTAACTCGATTTCATTTTCTGCTGTGTGCTTCTGAGCAGAATATATTTGAATCACTAAATTAAATCATTTGATTAGAATAACTTAATCTTTAGGAGTTATTTTCTTATAAGAAGGTTGGATTATATAATTTCTAGGATCTCAACTTGAAATTATTTGCTATTTTTATGAGTCAACTTCCAGGATGACATTGAATGAGTTGTTGGTAAAATAGAAAATCCAGTATCTTAAAAATATTTCATATGTTAGAAACTATTACACATAGATTAAGTTACTCTTTTTAAAGACATAAATGGATTACAATCATGTTAGTTCTGATAATGCAGGCTGCTGTAACAAACTCACTCAAATTTTATTTTTCATACCATTGGAATTGTAATAGATCAATGGTAAAAAGATATGGTCAAACAATCTACAGAGAAAGGAGATAAAATTAGCAAATATGTATAGGAGAAAATAATACTATCATAAATTAAATTGAGATAAAAATAAAATATCATTTTGGATCTACTAAAACACCAAACATTTTAAATCATGGTAATATTCATGTGCTGACCAGAGTCTAACAAAACTGGTAGCCTTGAGATTTGGTACAACTATTTTGGAAAGTAACCCATCAGTATTTTAAAGTCATAACAATGTTTATAGCCCTTAATATAATGATCCCACTCTTGAGGATTTATCCTCAGTGAATAACCCAAAAGAAAAAAAATCATGCAAATAAGTGTACATTACAGTACAGCTGAAAAAAAAAATTAAAAAACTAGAAAGATCTAAATAATTTAATGGTTAAGAATGGTGAAAGAACAAATGGTTAAGAAATTGTTAAATCGCAACGTAAGGTTATGCAGCCATAAAAAAGAATGAAATCCTGTGATTTGCAGCAACATAGATGTTCCTGGAGGCCATTATAACTGAAATAGGTCAGGTACAGAAAGACAGATACCACACATTCTCATTTATATTAGGAAGCTAAAATGTTGATCTCAAAGAAGTAGAGAGTAAAATTGTGGTTACCAAAGCCTGTGAAGGGTGTGTGAGGGGTGGGGGGGGGGTGAATAATAGATGGTTAATGGTTACAGAAATGCAGTTGGACAAGAGGAATAACTTTTAATGTTCTGTAGCACAGTAGGATAGCTTTGGTTGACAACAAGTAATTGAATGTTTCAAAATAGTGAGTAGAGAGGATTTTGAATGTTTCCAACACACACAAAAAATGTCTGAGGTGTAATATATGACAATTAGCCCAATCATTTCAAACTGTATATATATACTAAAATGTGACAATGTAATATGTATATATATATATATATATACACATATATATGTATATATATATACACACATATATGTGTGTGTGTATATATATATATATATATATATATACACATATATATGTATATATATATACACACATATATGTGTGTGTGTATATATATATATATATATATATATATATGAAACATTATTACTATGGATCAGTTAAAATGAAAATAATTTTTGAAAAGCAGAACAAAATGGTACAATTGCAACTAAAATGATAATTATGAGGCCATGGACCCACAGTCGTCCATGAGCATAAAATAATACATAGTGAGAGCTGGTCCTGGTAGTGTACACCTGTAGTCCTAGTCACTCAGGAGGCTGAGGCAGGAATATCACTTGAGCCCAAGTTTTTCAGGCCAGCCTGGGCAAATAGTGAGATTTTTATCTTAAAAAATGGGCATAAAAACATATCCAGAATCATATATGATTTATATTTTTAAAGTTGACACTGATTTCCTAGAGGGAGTAGAACTAGGGATTATGGGAATTATGGGGAAAAGACTTTATTTTGCAAAAATTATACTCTTTTCTACTATTTAAATCTTCTACCATGTACCCAGATCATAAAAAAAAAAACAACTGTCTGTGCCATGATAGTAATTACCTATAAATTATATGAGCTTATGGATATGTGTTAGAAGGGAAGATGGAAAAATAAAAACAGTTGATTTGTTCTAGTGGTAGATATTATGTGTAGTTTTCCTGTTACCTTGATTTTTCTTATTATTATAATGTTTGCATAATTTAAGAATGTGAAAATAAAAGAACAGCTGCCTTAAATACTTTTTGGAAATAAATAAAGCATAAATAATACATTAATGCATGAAGGAGTAGGAAAGTATTGAATCAAGAAAAATACTCATCAAATATTTATGAGAACTCACATTTGTATGTATAAATACAATTACAACAAAACAGCCTTGACAAGAAACAGCAGATACAGATCAAGGCTAGGCCCTTAGCAAGTCAATCACAGAATTTGTCCTGGAAGAAATGGGCTGTGATTACTTATTAAAAGAAGGATAAAGGATGTGATTGAATGGGAGAGATAATTTTTAAATTTTGACCACTTGAGAAAATAAATAATCTTTCACCATCCTCCTTTTTAGGAGATGATAAAGTCCTCCGGTTGTGGCACCCCAATATCAGCACCAAGCCCGTGGGGAAACTGGTGGGACACATGTTCAGCATCACCGAGATGGTAACCAATGAGAAAGAGCAACACCTCATCAGCCTTTCTTCTGCAAAGGTAACAAGAAGAAAATAGCAAAATCAAAATGAAATCTGTTTTTTTTTCTTTCTTTCCTGAAATCACCTCTTCGAAGACCTAGGGTGCATATGATATTTGAATGAAATAATGGATAATCACTGAGAAAAATATTGTTAGTATGAAAATAGAATTAATGAGCTTCTATGTTATTTCTGTTGATTGTAGCCTAAGAAAGGGCAGGTTTAAAACAAGTGTAAAAGGAGACAATATTGGGAAGCCAATGTTATCCTCAGTAGACAAAACAAAAGAGACTGTCATTAAAGAAGGGAACATCACCACTAAAGAAAGAAAAAAATAAATAAATGTTTCTGTCACTGTCATCATGAAACTATTTTAAATGTTCTAGCCAATGTAACACAAGGAAAAATGAGGTATAAAGATTAGGTTGAGAATATCCAATTACTATATTTGTAAATGATGTGATTGCTTGAAAAAGAGTAAAATCAACTTAAAATTTTTAAAAATGAAAAGCTCAATAAGTTGTCTTGTTATAATAGCAATTTATAAAAAAGATAAATTTCTATATAAGACCAATAACTAGTTATGAAGAAATGGTCGAAGAAACAGTATTCTTAATTACATAAAGTATGACATATTTTGGAATAATGTTAATAGGAAATATTCATGATTAATAATAAGATAACTATAAAGTTTTACTGATGTATTTAAGAACATGAATGTTTCTACATGGAAATATTATACTGTAAAAGAGCGTCTTCATCAAATTAATCTATGTACTTGATATTATTTGGTATTAGTTAATATATTAATATACAAGAATATCCTAGAAACCTTGAAAGATATAACTATAAGGTGACACTTCTCAATTGGATATAAAAACATAAAGTCACAATGAATAAAACAGCAGTAGGTAGACAATGCAGGAATTATTAATTTCATTTCATGTATGAAAGAAAACAGAGATTTCAGGAATTAGTAAATATGGGTGTGGGAATTTGTATATGATAAAGATAGCATTTCAAATATATGAGCGATGAATGATTTATTCAATAAATGTTGGGTAAACTGATTAACTGTATAGCAAAAAAAATGTAATCAGGTCCTCACTTCATAATAATGCAGCAAAATACATTCTATATGGGTTATGGATAAAACTAAAGATGTTCTAGAATTTTCCAGAAAATATAGGTGAATATTCATATAGTTTGGGGGTAATTTCTAAGCATAGCATCTATAGCTGATGGGAAAATAAATTTAACTACATTAGCATCCAAGTTTTCTATAAATTATGATAATAGCTATTATTTATAAAATAACAAATTCCATGTACTGTGCTAAGTATTTTGTAAGCCCAACTCATTTAATGCTAATAGTGACCTTAGAGGACAAGGGACTAATCCCTTGAGACCCTTAGAGGACTAGGCTTGCTTAGCCATGTAAGAGGCCCTGGGCTCAATCCCTAGCACCTATGTGCAAATAAGTGCACATACACACAGAAACTATATGAAATGATTCTATCAGTTTTACACAGGTGAAAGAAAATGAGACCTAAATAACTTGTACAAGGTCACATGGCTACATAGTAGCTAAGTGTAGCCAACCTGGCAGCAGCTTCTTCCTCAGACTGTCTTTCTACCTTCATAAACAAAGTTAAAGGCAAGCAGCAGAGAAGACAAAAGTGCAATTTAAAGGAAACATACTGGAATAATACCCATAAACAAAACAAAACCTTGATAAGTAGGAATTAAAAGGAGGAAACAGGAGTGGAAGGAAAGGCTTAAAAACAGACTGGCATGTTCACATAGTGCTGGGTTGGAGTAAAAAAGAACATTGAAAAGGGCAAAAGTAGGGCAAGTACAATATCCTAACCTACTTCTCATGTATTTCTTAATATTTCATGTTTAAAATAAAACTTATTACACCTTGTGACATGTTGCTCAATGTATATAGAGAAAATAGACAACTATATTTTAAAAATAGGATGATTAAATGGACCCAAATGAAAATAAGGGTTCTGCACTTCATTCAAAGTGGTAAAAACACAGTCATCTAAACCGTGCATGACCCTATAAATGAAGTAATGCAGAGATTATAGTAGTGCCCCCTATCTTCAGGAATACAGTTCAAGGCTCCCAATGGATGCCTGCTCCATTGTATATACAAAAGACTGTACTCTGTCCTTTTTGTTGCTTTTTTTTTCCTATAAGTAAACACCTAAGATAAAAAAATTAATTTATAAATCTGGCACAGTAAGAGAAATAACAATAATAATACAATAGAACAATTATAGCAATATACTGTAATAAAATTGCCAGCATCACTCTCTTGTGTTTTATTTATTCATTTGCAATAGTGGGAATTGAACCCAGGGATGCTTTATCATTGAGCTATATCTGCAACCCTTTGTTATGGTTTAGATGAGGTGTCTTCCAAAAAGCTCATGTGTGAGATAGTGCAAGAAAGTTTAAAGGTAAAATGATTGGGTTAGAGAACAATCAATGCATTAATCCACTTGAATGGATTAATCCACTTGAATGGATTTACACCACTTGAATGGATTGACCCACTTGAATGGATTAACACCATGCTTCCGCAGGTAGGGTGTGTCTGGAGGAGGTAGGTCACTGAGGGCATGACTTTGGGGTACATATTTTTGTTTCTGGTGAGTGGAGCTCTTTCTGCTTCCTTTCCATATCCTGAGCAGCTTTCTTCCACCATACCCTTCTGCTGTGCTGTTCTGCTTTACCTCAGGCCCAGAGCTATGGGGTTGTCCATCTGTGAACTGAGATCTCTGAAACTGTCAGCCCCAAATAAACTTTCTCTCCACTGTGTTGTTCTTGGTAGGTCTTTTGGTCACAGCGATGACAAAACTGACTGAAACAACCTTTTAAAAATATTTATTTATTTATTGGTACCAGAGATTGAACCCAAGGGTGCATAACCACTGAGCAACATCCCTAGCCCTTTGTATTTATTTATTTACTTATTTATTTTTGAGACAAGGTCTTATTAGGTTGCATACAGCCTTGCTGAGTTGCTGAGGCTTGCTTTGAAACTGTAATCCTCCTGCCTGAGTAGCTGAGATTACAGGTGTGCACCACCATGCCTGCCTATTCTCCTGTGTTTTAGAACCATTATAAGAAATAATGGTTCTAAAACATAATAATGTCAGCGTTGTGAGCATAAGCAGTGTGCTACCACTACAATGGATCTGATAACTGATATAGCTAATCAGTGACTATGCAACTGGACAAAGGGATGATTCACCATCTGGGCAGGATAGAGGATGATGGAAGATATATTTCTGGCATTTTCCATTAAATAATTTTGTTGTGTTTCATATTTTTGGACCACAGTTGACTGCAGGTAACCGAAAGGTCAGGTAACTGAAACTGGGCAGCAGTACCTCATATAAAAGGGACTACTGCCCAGGTTCATCTTTTGTATATACAAGGTGCCTATTTCAAAGATTTTACTCCACTTTGTCCCCTTCTAAAAAGAGAATTAGAGGGCTGGGGTTGTAGCTCAGTGGTAGAGTGCTTGCCTAGAACGTGTGAGACCCTGGGTTCGATCTTCAGCACCACATAAAGATAAATAAATAAAATAAAGGTATTGTATCCATCTAAACTACAAAAAAATTCAAAAAGAGAGAGAGAATTAGAACTTTCTGGAACCATCTAAAACAGAATTACAATAATAGTGGCACAACTGTTTAAATGCAATAAAACTCATAGAACCTTACACTTAAAATGGATGACTTTTACAGCATGTGGATTACACCTCAATATTGTTGAAAACAGATAATTAATGTGACATGCCAAGAAAGTAAAAATTCAAGAGAAAAAAGGCTTTGATTTATGGTATCTCCTTTTGCATAACAGAAATTCCACTTACACATTTAACATTAATGAATACTGATATGAAAATATCTAAATAATATATGAGATACAATGAAAGAGGATATAATTAATCTATTTTAAAATATATATTTGTATATTTTACATTATCAGTAAGGATTATCAGCAAGATGTTTGATGTTTTAGAGGTTATTACTATGAGACAAGGTTGTGAATGGATTACAAGTATTTTCTTTTGTTTTGGGGTTTTTTTTTTCCCCTTTTATTTTCTGTTCTCTACAGTAAATATTCATTGCTTTTGTAATAATAAAAACTGAAAATTTTTAAATGATACTGGAAAGACAGTGGAGGATTTTGAGAGTAAAACTAAAACATTATGGGAGTCTTCTCTAGAAAATTGAAAGGAAAATAAGATATCTGCTAGCAAAAATTGAGGTCATTTGTGCTCATTGTGAAGAGACAGAAGAGATAACCTTTCCAAAATCTTCTAAATGTAATGGGCACATTAAGATGATGCTCATTCACCATCCTGGCAACTCCATTCGAGCAAATTACTTAATATCTTTCCATTTGGTTTCTTCATTTATAAAACATAGGAGTGTTTAGCCTAGAGGGTTGTTATAAAGATGAAATGAGCTCATTCATTTTATTATTCGGCCAACACTTATTTCTGGGGTATCTACTCAAGCATCAGGTTCTGTTCTGGGATCTAGAGATAGAACATCCAACAAGTGGGGCGAGGGTCATGTCCCTGGAAAATTTAGATCCTAGGGGAAGAAAAACAAGAAAAATAATAATAAATGCATAAGAAAACAGTATGGTAATGTCTGTAAGAAATAGAAAAAAACACTGGGGTGAAGTGATTGAACATCACTGCTGTTTTCTTCTGTATTTATTATTTTGAAATGGGCATAAATTCACATAAAAGCAAAAGCCCGAGTGACCAGAGGACCCAACCCCATGAAAATCTGGCAAAAGAATAACTGAAGCAGAAAGGACACCCAGCAAGATACACACACGTCTTTGCTGAAGCTGTCTTTACAGCTTCAGGGGAATAATTCACAGCAGCACCGGAATAAGATCTCCATCGTCATCATTGATTACAACACAAAACAACAGATAGTCTTTTCATACCTAACATTCCTTCAGATCAATTCACATAAATCAGCGTTCATCAGACCAACCTGAAACAAATCACTGTGTTTAGCTGTGTGGAAACTACCTGCCTTCTCCTAAGTGTTTAAAACAGATTCCCATCTTTCCTTCTATTTTGCAGTATTTCCACAAGGATTTTATATTCTCTTCCAACTGTTAAAAACTATTTGTCTGCCAGCTGCTAAAATTACATGTCTAGTCGCAGAGCTCAAGTGCTGAACAGCTAGGCCACATCTACTGCTCCAGAAGAACTGATAAATGTTGGAAGATGTGAAGACAAATATAAAAGCTACTTACTTTCATTTCATTAGCAAAACCACAGGAATAAGGATTGGCAACCTTTTCTAGTACAGATCTAGCTATCAAAAAGCTGGGTTGTTTTTTTTTTTCCTATGAAGAGGAGAAATATATATGCTTTCGTGATTCGTAACAGATTGCAAATGGGCGTAGAAGTTGCTATTTTTTCTTAAATTTTCACTTTGGAAGTGATATGTAGGAACCTGAGAAAAGGCAAAGCTTGACTAGACAGGGGTTTGCCTTAGAGAAAAAAGCACTGTTTGGAAATTAGGTATCAGGTGATTGAGGTCAGAGCAAACACAATGGATTGTCAACCTAGCCTGTCAACCTAGGCTTGGCTTCCATTTATCCACAATCACATCTAAGATATTCTCATAGATAAAGATAATGCTACAGTCTCCCTTCCAGGCAGCATGGCTAAATGAATCACCTCTAGAATCAGGTAAATCTGAATTTAACTCTTGCCTCTGAAAATAACTATTTGTGAATTTGGGCAAGTCCTTTGAGATCCTTAAGGAGCATAACATAGTATCTTCCTTAAAGAGAGAATTAAATGAGATAGTATGACAGACATCACTCGGCCAGAAAAAGAGCGGGGAACAATCTCATAGCAGCACAGGAATAATAACATTGTGCAAAAAGCCTGCACAGAAAATGAAGGAGAGCCCAAATGCAGTGTGTTAGAAGAAGTGAGAATGTCCTAAGGAGAATCTGAACACCAGCAGATGGAAGGGAATTTTAGGCAGAGGCTGCTTTGGTCTCTTAAAGACTTTAAAGAGGACATAGACTGTAGGCATGTTAAGGATGAAAAAAAATGATAAGAGAGAAAAGGAGTGAAAGGTGTTTGTAAGAGATAAAGGTGTCTGGAGAAAAAATAAGGCTCTGAGCATTCTTGGGACTTAATGTATTTGCCTCTGAATTCATTTATTTCCTATTATTAATAATGCCACTTTATTTTTGTCTGCATTTTATTACTAAATATTTTCTATCGTTTTACTCTAATCCTTCAAAGTAGCTTAGATTTGCATACAACTCTTGTCTTGCATCTCATCTTTTGAACCCAATCTTTTTATTAGTGTATTAATAAAAAGTCTCATTCATTTGCATGGGAAGATACTCATTATATATTACAAAGTGAAAATAACAAGTTGCATAGATACCTTTTGTGTACATTTATACATGACCATAACACGATGCAAAGCAAAATGTCTGAACCATGATACACCAAAGAGAAAGAGTGAATCTCTAAGTGAATTATTTATCTTGTGTACTGGCAACTTCTCCTTTTCGCAAACAAAGGAGAATATATGTTTGTGTGTATATTACTTGTGTCAAACACTCAAAAAATCCTAAAATAGACACTTGAGATAATTTAAGTCAAGCATGCAACACAGCACCTGGTATGGAGCCAGGCCTCAGTACACATTCACAATTATCTGGAAGGCTTGTGCTCTCTCTTCTCTCTAGTTGTGGTGGTAGGATTTTTGTGCTGATCTATCCAACTGGTCCTGAACCATCTTGACCACTCAAGTAGAGATTATGGATGTGGTCCATGGCATAGAATAAAGTGACAGTTTCTAGAAAAATCCGGTGAGTCTCATGGCATTGATGTCTAAACATCAAAACTATGTAAAAGTCAGAGTTTTCCCTGCTGTCCTTGAGTGGCTGATACCACCCTCCTTTCTCTCTAAGCTACCTCATCTTCTACTGATTTTTTTTTTTTTTGCATTACCAGGGAATGTACACAGTGGTGGTGCTCTATCACTGAGCTCCACCCCCAGCCCTTTATTATTTTATTTTTAATTTTGAGACATTGTCTCGATAAGTTACATAGTTGGTCTCAAATGTATGGTCCTTCTGTCTTAGCCTTCTGAGTCACTGGGATTGCAGGCATGTACCACTGTGCCTGACTGATCAGTAGAAACTGATCATTTTGAGGTCATTGTATTAACTTCCCTCTTGTCTATCTCAAAGTCTTTTGGTGTTTTTACCTTCTCTCTTTTTTCTTGCCTCCAAACAAGCAGTTCTCTTCCTGCCTAAATCAAATTCCTCTTCTATGCTCTTAATCAGAGCCCTGACCCATCAAGAACCTTGTTTCATCAACGATGCTTCTCTTCCTATGTCAAATATGTTGATCACCAAGGTTCCTTTTCCTCAGTTGTAAACAATTCAGTTCTAATTTATCTTTAAAAATTTTTTTCTGGACTGGGGATGTGGCTCAAGTGGTAGCACGCTCGCCTGGCATGTGTGCGGCCTGGGTTCGATCCTCGGCACCACATACAAAGATGTTGTGTCCACCGAAAACTAAAAAATAAATATTAAAAAAAAAAAGAAAAAATTCTCTCTCTCTCTTAAAAGAAAAAAATTTCTTCAAATCTATAGTTGAATTTCTTTTCATTTCATATCTTTTTTCTGACTTCTGATTTTCCTTTCATTGTTATTTGTATCATTTGTTTCCCAGTGAACAGTGACCCACCTTCAAAGTCACTTTTGATCCTTCTTCTCCCCAACCCCTACCATGGGTCAGTCTCTTTTTGATCTCTCATTCTCCATCCCACAGTCATGACCTTAGTTCAGACCACCAAGGGGCTTCCAGTTGAAGGTGCATTTAAGAAAGGTATTGGTGGTCTACTATCTTCAATCCCTGCACCCCCCAAACCACCCAAATATTACACTGTCACATTAGCCCTCCTCAACCCTACTTCCAACCTTGCCAGTGCTTTCTTATGGATCAGAAAAGGGAGCTTACAAATGAAGTCCAAATTCTTTTTTTTTTCTTCCAGTTTTTAAGTTTCTCCATGGTTTGGGATCAGAATGCTTTTTAGCTTTGTTTCTATTCATCCACCTTCAGACATACTAAGCTTCACAAAACTCTTCCCCAATGGCTTTGTGCTTTCTGACCTTTTGTCTAAAACATGTTTGCCACTAGGCCCCATCTCTAAAAGGTTTAATTTCCTCCTCCCAATAGCACCAAGCTGGAGACCAAGGCTGTATCATTCCCAGATATTGCATTTATCTTTTAAATGTAAATGAAATATGTCCTGAGTGAAATATTACCATCTTAAAGATCTCCTTGGATCCCTTGCGTTTGCACGCACATACACACACATTTACTACAGCCACTGTTGACATTAACCTTTATCTCTCATACAGCGGGGCCTTCTAAAAAGCCTCCATTGTTCCTTGGCTGTGGCTCATGGCTATAGTAGGACTCCTGACTTCCTACTGTGCAAATATGGGCCAACCAATATATGAGACCTACTAAGTGCCTAATACTCAATAGAAAGGCCCTGTGTCTCTATATATATTGACATAATCTCTGACCAAAGGAGCTACAATCTAGTTGAGTAAATAAAGTATAACTGCCACAGATCTTTCATGACAAGACCTAAGAATGAAGAGAAACCAACTTCAATTTTTTTCAGAATTGAATATAGAAAAATAGAATATTTGTGTCCAAAGATATGAACATTAAGTTCATATCTTTGGACACAAATATTCTATTTCTAAAAGTTTATCACCCAATTATATTTAGACTGCTACCCAGAACAGTGTATTTTACAAAGTTACATGTACAAAGTTACATGTACTTTAATAAAAGAAAATGGGGAAAATGAGTCTAATTTCCAATAATAAGGAGCTAGGTACAATAAATTATGAAACATATAATGGAATACTGTGTAGCCATTAGAAAGAATGAGGCAAATCTCAGTTGATTTATATATCCTAATAGAGATATAGGTTGTTTATATATGCAACCTCATTTAATGTTCATGAAAATTCTAAGAGATAAGTACTAGTTTATCCCCCTTTAGAAACGTGAAAACTAAGGCTTAGAGAAGCTAAATGATTTTCCCAAAGTCACACAGATATTAAGTGATAAAGCAGGAGTCATTTGAGGCAATCTATCTCTAGAGCAGTATTGAGGATCCCAGAAGAAGTGATAGGTGGGAAGAGGAATTTGGTTTTTGTACCATGCATATCAGTTAACTTTCCATTACTATAACAAAAAACTTGAGATAATTAACTTATGAAGAGAAAGGTTTATTTTGGCTTACAGTTTTAGAGATTTCAGTTCATGATCGATTGGCCCTGTTGCTTTGGGCCTGTGGTGAGGCAGTACGTTATAGTGGGAGCAAATAATACAGCAAAGCTGTTCCCTTTTTGATCAGGAAGTAAAAGAGAGTGAGGAGTGGTCAGAGTCCTACAGTTTGTTTCAAGGGTACACCTCCAATGACCTGAAGACTTCCCACTAGGCCCCATCTCTTAAAGGTTTAATTTCCACCTCCCAATAGCACCAAGCTGGAAACCAAGCTGGTAGCACACGAGCCTTTGGAGACATTCAGGATGCAAGCTGTAGCATACTACTTAAAATACATAGAATAATTTTGTCATTAAAAAGTTAATTGTTTTCCATATTTTATGGGTCCATTATAATTATATATAATGGTGGGATTTGCTAATACATATTCATACATGCACACAAGTTAATTTTTAAAAAACATGTTAGATATCCTCATCTCATTTTCCATTTGCTAATTATCACAGAGGAAAAATGTGAGAACAAGATTAAAAAATTAACAAGTTTAGTTTCAAGTTGCTAAAATGTTTTCTTATTAAGTTACTTGGAAGAACTTAATAAATACATTTTTGCATTAAATTTACTAAACAGATAATGTTGAATGTCTTTCATTTCTACTGCACTGTTAAAACCTTAATTTTCAAATATACCTTTTGTCTATAGAGTTAACTCTCAAACAAGTTTCATAATCTCATATATCTTCAAGCTTTTCTTGTGAAAAATCATGTAATTCATGGAATGACCTGATTTGATTCCTTTGGGGACAAAAAAACCCAAAAAACAAGAAACAATCTTATTAACCTCTTGTAGCCATTGGGTAAAATTAGGAAGGCAGGTCAATTCCCAGCTTTCCCTGACAATGCATTTTCTTTCATCATATAATGTTCATTTTACCATTCAAATAGTTCTTTCAATGGACTCTAACTATTTGTCCTCTACCTAATATACTAAGTCCTTTCAGGAATGACCTGCCTGCACATGGATTCTCCCAAGTTTTTAAACACTAATACCCGCCATAAGAATATTGTCAGCCCCTGGTCAGGATAAGTGAATGAAGATGACTAGCATCCTTAGAACCTCATTAATATCATTACTTTCTTTTCTCCCAAAGGAACTAATATATTATAACCAACTAAGAATAAAATGGATTATGCTTTCTGAAAGTGTTCCATTGATTAATTAGATTAGTAAAAGGTATTGTGTGTCTCTGCAGTGCTGAGCCACTGTACAGTTCTCTTGGACCAAGACAGAATAAGCAAGTAACAGACCCAATACCCCATAACCAACCCCAAATAAAGGAAATTCATAAGACATTCTATTAAGATGTGGTTTCTCCCTTAAGTAACTTCTGGTCTAGAAGACAAGACTACTCAGTAAGTCATCATATTATAATTGCTACATGATACTAATATAAACAAGAAATGGGCATATAATGGAAGTGTGTGTGTGTGTGTGTGTGTGTGTGTATCTCCTATTGAAATCTCTTCTTTTTTTCCTCAACACTGTATTTTGAAGTTTATATGGTATTCTACTGTATGAATGCATTACGTCTTAGCTTGCTAATGAATGTTTGAATGTTTTGTTTTATTTTACCCTTTGTGTCTTTGTGATTATTGCTTTGGTTGAATAGAGGCAGAGGGTACTGGTATCTTTATGTTCATTCTAGAAACAAGAAAATTGAGACCCAAGAAGTTTAAATGATAGATTAGAATGAAAACCCAATTTTTTTTTTTGCCTATTCTCTTGTTTCCAACAACTACAATTCAGAGTGTATGCACACACAGCAAAAAGATGCCCACTTTGGACTATCTCAGTTAAAGCAATAAAATCAGAAACAAAATGAAAAGAGAGAAGTTTCTTTGACACTCCTTGAATTTGCTTTTTTTGCCTCTATCTCCTGCTGTTCTTCATTCTAGGTTCTGAACCTAAAATCATAGGTAGTCCTTTATACTTGCTTACTTTTTCATACAAAAGACTGAAAAGTTCAATGTTCTATCTTCTCTGTATATTTGCATTATTTTACTATGACAAAGGAAATAAATCCTATTTTAGTAATATTAACATACAAAGGATACATATTTGGGTAAAATATCCTTAAATCACCCGACTTCAACAATTTTGTGTTCTTACATATAAGAACCAATCTGTTTTATCAGTAGTGAAGATTTCAACTCAGTTAACTCAGTTTTAAGGGCCTCAAATTAGAAGTTAGTATCTTTGTTAACAAAATTAATTCTCAGAGTTTGATACATAGTTCTGAGAATAATCACTCATTTACTCAACAAATATAAATGATCTCCAACTTACAATAGTTTATGATTTTTAAATTTTATAATTATATAAAAGCATACCTACCGTTGTGGTTTTCACTTTCTGTACAGTATTTAGTAAATTATATGAGATATTCAACCACTCTATTATAAACAGGGATTTGTGTTAAATAATTTTGTCCAATTGTAAGCTAATGTAAGTATTCTGAGTACATTCAAGGTAAGGTAGGCCAAGCTGTGATATTCAGTAGATCAAGTATATTAAGTATATTTTTACTTGCAACATTTTCCACTTATAATGGAAATAACCCCACAAAAGTCCAAAGCTATTCATAGTCTAATTTAATTGGTTAACAGTAATTGCTATGATATAAAAATTTTATTTAGAGCTAATGCATGTCAAGGAATGTAATCTTTGATCAAAGCACACTTATTTCTGAAATTCTGTTACACTATAACTTACTAGAAAAAAAACACAGCATAATGAAGAAGGCTAAGACCAGTTATTTCAGGTGACAAAATGTAAACTTGACCTAGTTTTCTGAACTCAAGTTTTATTTGAATTATTGTATAGTTTTCTGTCCCCTCTCAAAGCAGAGCAATAAACCAATTCCCTATTTTCTTACTCTATTTATATCATCTCTAAAAACTACTTTCCATAATTCTTACATCTCTGTACACGGGGAACGAGAGGTTCTTAGAAACCTCACTTAGTAAGATGTTCCCATCTTTATAAATCACGAAAGAACAATTTGAAGCCTCCCACCTAAACTATGAGTCTCCCTATTTTCTTATTCATGGCAAAAAAAGAAATGTGGCTTCAATTCAACAGTAAGTTATGATCTGTCTATTATTATTTCTCCACATTTTTAAATAGTAAAAATACTATTCTCCCCTCCCCACTATAACAATAGAAAAAGTCCCTTCCTCAGGTATAATTCTGAGCAGGGCTTTAATCACTGTTGTTCTTTTCCTCTGATATTAATGAACAATAAATGAACCAAGAACCAAATTGGAGCTTTGCAAATGTGTGCTCATGAAATAAATTGTATTTCCCTGCAGACTTTGCAGACTCTGAAAATGCTTTCCCTAAATGTCTTGAGTGAGAAAGACAAAGTATAAACAATGGTGAATTCTGTGCTTTATTCCCCCAGGTTTTCAGGGTGTGGGATATACAGACTCTCTCCCTGTTACAAGTCTTCCATGACAGCCAGGGAGGACCAGGAGACATGCAGATTTATTCTATGATATATGATACCAATCATGGCATGCTTATTGCAGGTAAGCGTACCCAAACACAGGCAAATAAAACTCATGCCTTGATTTTTAACCTTTAAAAACATTAACACTTGAGCACTTACTATGGAAAAAGATGAGAAGGGGAAATAACCAACCATCATTTACCACAGTAGATATTTCTTTTAATTCCATTTTTTTCTTATTGTTATATTGGTAGATGGATGAAATGTGTAACTGCACTTTCCTGAATATACCAGATTAGTTCTTTAAATCCTCGAAGCTAAGAACACATAGCCTGTGTGAAACAGCAAAGAGGACTGTAAATTGTTGCTACATCTAGGGGAAATCCAGCTCCCATATTCAGCTCCGTTTTGACTTTGGGTAACAGGAACATGATCCTGTCTTAGAATGGTGACCCCAGCATGCACCAGCATTAGCCCCTTTTCCACAGTGAGGCAATTTGGCCCCATGAATTCTGGTAGCACCCAGTTACTCAAAAAGGATACAGACCCTCCCAGCTGCCTTTGCTTCTAAACAAAGAGCAGTGGAAAGAGAAACTAGGATCCAGTGCTGATGCCAACAGATTTGTCACCAATTTTTATTGTGCCCCCTTAGACACACTAAAGAGACAAGGTACCCTGTTAGGCATTTAGGTTGAACACTGTTCATTTGCGCACCCTTAGGCTTTAGAAGAAAAAAAAATGAATGATATTAATAGTAGTACTTCCTTCTGGAACACTAAGCCAGAATTACATTTCCTAAGCATATTCTCACTGACCACCTGCTCTGAGTTCCTGTGGGATTAATTAAAATAGGGAAATGACTAGTGCTATCTCTGATGGAGAAAATAATTATTTTTAACCTTTGTGTTGATTTTTCCTCTCTGGATTAGGAGTGACCTAGCACTTCATGCTGGATAAGTAATTTTTCACCTCATAAAAGAGAACTTATTTCCAGTTGTAAGCACCCCTCTTTTATATGACCTCCTCTAAAAACTGCTGGCAAATTTTCTTAGTGTCCCAACTTCCATGTTTGACTATTGGATTTGGCATTTCCATCCCATTTATCATCAGAGTAACTACTAAGTTTCAAATCAGAGTATAATATACCAACATAAAAGAAGGAAGAAAAGAAAAATCAAGATTCTTCCTAATTTTATATAATTTTGGTAGTATGTCTGCTTGTAAAAACAGAACTCTGTGTGTATTGCTTAGCCACTAAAACTGCATGTGTTGACTATAGCCATGAACTTGACATAAGAATTACATGAAACTTATTAATTCATGCTTGATTCACATGAAGCTTCCCTATATAGTAGTCTTCTAAGCTACAATGACAGCAGTACCACATTCTGGAAATGCTTTGCAGAATATGTTGTTACTGGCACTGTCATTATCATTATCATTCTTATTAAGGCAATGACAACTGGTATACTTTTTTTTACTTTATGCAATTCCATATGAAATGGAAATTATTAACTTTTTATTTTGTAAATAGCAAGATAATCTCAAACAGTTCAGTTCAACTGATGAAGGCTAAAATATAGTACTATAATTTGATCTTAAAGCTTCTGACTCCTAAATCCACATTCATTCTCTGTACTGCATTGATTCCATAGTTGTAGTACAACCAACCAAAAAAGTAGAAAATTGCCCCATGTCCATAAGCATATCTAGCTTTGTTGCTGTGAATTTTAAATAAAGTTAGTTATTGTCAGTGTAATGTTAAGAGATCTACCAAGAAGTTCCAAATGTGGTTTGATTATCTGGTTACCATATGCCTCTCACATTTCCATATTGAAGTATTCGAATTGAGAAATATTTCCAGATGAACCATTTCAGTCTTTCTTCACACATAAACAGATTTTTTTTCTTAAAATGTAAGCACCTTAGGAAAGTGTTTAGTAACTCCTGCTAAAACTTTTAAAGTGGAGATTTCTTTGGAAAGATTTGAAAAATTAAATGAAAAATAAGTCTGCTGTTGGTAACTTAATCTCTACCTCAATAAAATGGGGAAGAAGTTTTATATTTATTTTAATGACAGGATGCTTTGATATTGTTATTAATATTTCTAGATATTACACTAAAACAGAACATACCATTAGTTGATTTTGAGAGTCAATACTTGAAATTTATAGTACAGCTATAAAACCAAACCAAATGCCCTCTTAAAAGTGCAAGAATCCCTGTTCTCCATCTCATGACCATACTAACTGCATCTGTCACTATGTCATTTTGGAAATTAACCTTTCTTACCGATATTGCAAGCACCGGCTTACAATTATTCCCATTCATTATATTTAGTAAGATCGCACTCACGGAGTTATTTATCATTTGTTGGTTGAAAAGGACTCTCTAACACTAATTTCAACCACTTATTAGAAGTTCACCTTCAGCAGAAAGTTGGTCATTCCCATCACTGCTGTGCACCAAATGAAGGGACATTAGTAGGCATGATAGAGAAAGGAAAAAGTGTACTATAAAACGCTATCTGTTCTGAATCCATAATTAAGGTGAGTACATATCGGCTCTTTTGAAAGATAAAGGCAGAGCAAATGTAATTTTCTCTTCTTTGTGTGATTACATAAATCATCGCATGACTAAGTAAATGTGGTGCATATGATGAGATTGTACATTGGAACTCCTTTTAAGCTTTAATTGGGGATCACTAGCAAAGGTATGTCAGTGAAGTCCAAGTGACCTGCACTTGAAAAATAATGAAGTTCAAAATAAATGCTTTATTTGTCAAAAATGTTGTAGAGTAATTGGATATATTTTCACCTTCTTAAATTTCCTGGGTGTTGATATTATTAATCTCACTGATTGTGGTTGGGTAAATTCCAAAGGTCTAATATTGAGTACTTATGAGATGCTTACTTCTGTTTCAGGATCAAGTGTTATAGATATGTATCCTTTAACTAAGATGATACAGGATACAAAACAGGTTCCTCACACTCATGATCGAGAAATCAACGTCATACTTTATAACACATATTTTGCCCAAGTACTCACTATCTGTTCTGAATCCATAATTAAGGTGAGTATATATTGGCTCTTTCAATAGATAAAGGCAGAGCAAATGGAATTTTCTCTGCTTTGTGTGATTATATAAATCACTGCATGACTAAGTAAATGTAGTGGTGCATATGATGAGATTGCACATTGGAACTCCTTTTAAGCTTTAATGAATACACGAAAAACAAGCATTTTAAGCCAGCTCATATTGCTTGCTACCAAGTCACATGCTTATTTGAATAAATAAAGCTACTTTCACTATCGTTTTAGAAATGGAAAAGGAAATATATCAAGGAGGGAAAACTAGCCTGATTCCATTTTTTCCATTCACAGTTGAGCTGTGAGTAGACAGTGCATGCTGAGAAGGAAGGAAAGAAAATTGATATATGTTTCTATGATCCCTATAGGAGGATGCCAAGAGCATATTGTCCATGATTTCATTTAATTCATGAAAGCTCTCTGTGGACAGATGAAAACTTCCATTTTAAGGAAGTTCAGCTCAGAGCTGAAGTGACTTCCCCCAGATAATATAGTTAGTAAACATGAGGATTGGGATATGAACCCAGGTTTGCCTGATGTAAATCCTCTTGACTTTTATGCTCCACCCCGGTAGTTCCACTGCTGCTGTGTGCAGAGGCTGGGATACCTGGCTGTGCTAACCGTGTCTGTCAGTAACCACTGCTATTGCCTGGCATCAATAGCTAGAGTTTTTTGCAACAGGTATTTCACACATATTCTCTAAGAGGAGAGAGACACATGAACTGGTAAAATGCATTCCTCAAGAAACCCTTCAAATTCCCTCTCAATTTTTGATATTTTGTGCACATCTGCTGGAAATTTTCACACCACTAAAGGAGCTCCTGAGTGCAGTTAGTTAATCATCACTTAGGATAATTTTAAAAGAAAGTAACTAGACAAAAAGTAAAACTAAGATCTGTTCTGCTCTCCTACAATAATGGCCTCTTAAGGGGAAACTGTCCTCCCTGTGCGGGACGAAAGAGAGAAAAGGAATTCATCTAGGTAGAGTGTATACCTGATTGGGTGGAGAGGGACTGTACTTTAGGCTGGAGATGGATGACCTAAAACCCATTCATGCAGTGACCAAGATTTTTCTTTTTCCTTTGAAGACCTTGTCTATACCCAGGGACACTCAGAGGTCGAGAACATGAGCTGTAGGACCAGGGTGACTTTATTCAAATCCTGGCTGTACTACTTCTCAGCCAGTGGCTCTCCATTTTCTGGCTCTCAGACTATTTCATCAGTTACATCTCCTCACATGGTCCCATCACTTAACTGTAACAGCTCTCTTTCCCTGGAGGAAAAATACACTTTCCCATCTCTGACCCTTTGTATAGTTGCCCACCCCCCAAAATCTCAAGTGTGATCACCTAGTACTGCTAGCTAAATTTTGTAATTTGGTTGGAAGTTTGATTTACAAGGGGGAGAAATTCAGAGAGCAAGTCTACAAATATAGGTTTCTAGCTTCTTCTATGTTACCAAAGAAAGGTAAAGATGAATTTTGACACATTTCTGGATTTTCTAATTACCTCCAGCCTAATTTCACAGATGGACCCCTCTGAGTCTTGCCCTACCCTTCTCTCTCTTTGCCTCTCCCTCTAGGTTTGTGTCTCTAGTTAGAGAACTACTTGAAACAATTAGCGAGCTCTTTCCTTAGGAGTCTCTCACATAGCAAGCTGTTCACATATTCTGTCCCCTGATCCCTGCCTCATTTGGATGTATGTCACAGGAATACATCCAATTTGATCTTTTTGTCTGCCTTGCTTTTGTTACATCTTTATTTTGCTGCTAACCTTACTTCACATTTACAGTAATGTGTCAATCAGCTATCTATTGCTATAACAAAATACCTGAAACAGCCAACTTATAAAGAGGGAAGGTTTATTTTGGCTCATGGTTTTGGAGGTTCCAGTCCAAAGGTAGGTTGGCCCCATTGCTTTTGGGACTGGGGTGAAGCAGCATCCATGGGAGGAGTGCAAGGTAGAGCAAACTGCTCACCTCATGGACACCAAAAAGCAAGAGAAAGGAAGAGGAGGGTCCATGTCCTAAGATCCATTTCAAGGCACATTCCCAAAGACTGAAAACCTCCCACTAGGTCCCATTACCTCCCAATAACACCTACCCTGGGGACTAAGCCTTTAACAGATGAGCCTTTGGGGGAAACTGAAAACCCAAACTAAAGCAAGTAACAACTGACTACTTTCCCCGCAGCCAGAGACTGCCTGAAATGGAAGCCGCAGGCTGCCTCTGCCATCTACATTTATAGCGGGCATACTCCATGACAGCATAATAACATTTAAATAGCTCTGCATTATTCAGAGCAAACCAACATTCTTTGATCAAACCAGCCCTTAGGGCAGAGGATTGGGAAAGGTTGGAGAAACGCAGAGTACAAATTTGGAGGCTGTCTTGAATATGGTAAAATTTTGTTAAGAATTGAAAAGCATATGTATTGGGTTACTTGATTTTGTGGTTGTCATTCTTTTCTATAGGTATGGGAACTTGAGACAGGCCTCCAAATATACCAGATTCTAGACCCTCATGGCTTCAGTATTGAAGTGACTTCGGCAGCTGTTGACGAAAGTGGATATTTTTTTGCCACAGGAGCATATAATGGTCAGACTAATATCCAGAATATGGCCTCCCTGCTTAATGTCTTGAGAATTTGTGCTAGGAATACAAGTTTTAGGGGTTGAAGAAAGAACATGAATCAGGCTGGAACGTGTAAACGTGCCAGAGTTTTCTCTGCCCCAATGAACAATGATAGAGTCTCTTATGTGTAATAGACATGTCTTGATATTGATGTTAAAAATAATATTGCATTTGTATAGTGCTGTAACTAATTCAAAAGTCTGTCACATACAGCATCTCATTTAATCTTTGGTAGAAAGTATCTGTGTTGTACTGACTCATTCTATCCTATTTTTTGGGTACTATCAGCTAAAACCAGACATTAGATCCAATTTTTTGGACCAGAAAATATCCGACCAACCTTGGCATAGCATGCCTAGAATTTTATATTGAACTTATTTCTATGTCTAAACTCCTTGAGGGCATATGCCATGTCAAACTTAGGAAAATGTCAGGCTCCTGATGTGAAATTTTATTTTGTGTTTCTCAAGCTGTGGAGCACTGCATAGAATTTCTAGGAACTAGAAAGCTACTGACTGCCCCACCTTTCATCTTACCTTGTTCTGAATTCCCACAAAAGTGTGCTTTATGTGCATGGCCAACTGAATGTGCAACTCAGAATGTGTTGATTCTAGGGACATATTTACTAAACAAATGCTTATTTACAAGCCAATTGATGGACTAAGTAAGTAATCTAATGGGAAAGTTTGATTTTTGAAAGTGAGCAGAAGATAACCAGCATGAAATAACAATCATTAATGCTGAGACAATGAGGTATGAATAAATGCAACTGGTTTTCATATGGAACAGTACATAAGAAAGCAGTGTGAATAAGCCATAAGCTTACCCTACATACATAGAAAACTTGGTAATAATAGAAATTCTGAATGACATACACAATTATTATCAGGCATAAGGATCAAGCAACTCAATATCTGACAGAGAGTCATAGTATTTTCATGCACCCACGTTCATTAGTCCTATAATGCCACCCTGACCAGCATGGGCATCTGAACTAAGATTGCTCCTATGAATTTGCAGGGATATAAAATAAAACACAAACACAATTTACCTTTACACAAGCTTCAGGATGGCTTCTCTAGCTCTCCTTCTATCCATAGTAGGACAGAAGGGGAAGGACTACAAGGGAACAGGTGAGTGTAACTCAACCTTAGGGGCACACCCACAAAGAAGACCTTCTTGCTATCCAAGCCAGTCTCCGACCAAGCCACAAGGAATGCAGTGATTGGTCAGAACCTGACACATCAGGACTGCAGGGCATAGTCAATTCAGTGTGTCCCCCCCCCAATCTAAGATTCTTTTAAATATTGGCAATTTCTCTTTCACAGAGGTATATTAATTAAATTGACAAGGATTCTCCATCTAGGACAACTCAGAAAGTAGGATTCCTTGACTCCCTATGGACCTCTGCCCACGAGCCATCAGTTGCTTCTCACTATTGCCCCAACCACCACTTAGGGAAGAGTTATACCTCTGCCTGCTCTCTGCATTACTAAATCTGATGGCCCATATCCCAAGGTAGAAGGAAATCTGGGCCATGGGACTGTGGTTATGCCTAAGCCAGGAATGAAGGAAAACATGATAAGTTCTTAATTGTTTGTATGACCATTTTCCTATGAAACCATAAACTCCTCAAGGACTATTCATTTTATATCCAAAGGTCCTCCCACAGTACAGGGCCTGTAGGGCCTGAACATTAATCAATGTTCAATGTTGTTAGTGAACAAATGATAAGGTTTGACTATCACTGATCGGGGAAGGAAAATAGACAGGGAAAACCTTCTGGATATCCAAGAGGATTACAGCTGGGGAATAAGAGCTAGAGAGATAGGAAGAGGTAGGTGGTAGGGTTAAAGGAAGGGAGGAAAAGTGCCAAGAAGGCAAGTCCAATGGACTCTAAACTGTGGTGACCACCGTAAGAGCCCATTGGGAAGATAATTTGCTACATAGTAATAAATTAGAAATAGGCATTCAACACTACACTGATTATCATCCCTTCTGGCTCCTTCATCCCTAAATCAAATGAACAAAGCTGATCATACAGAAATTGTTTGAGCTTATATAACAAAATCCCATAGATTGGCTTATAAATATTAGAAATTTATTTCTCACAATTTTGAAGGCTGGGAAGTCCAAGATCAAGGCCTTGGCAGATTTTTTTGTTTGGTGAGGACCCACTTCCTGATTCATAGATGCTAACTTTTTGTCCCCAACATGGTGGAAGGGATGAGGGAGCTTTCTTTAAGACCTTTTTTTAATAAGAGTTACTTAAACTAAAAAGTTTTTTCTCAGCAAAAGAAACAATAAGAGAGGTAAATAGGGAGCCTACATCCTGGGAACAAATCTTTACTCCTCACACTTCAGATAGAGCCCTAATATCCAGAATATACAAAGAACTCAAAAAATTAGACAATAAGAGAACAAACAACCCTATCAACAAATGGGCCAAGGACCTGAACAGACACTTCTCAGAGGAGGACATACAATCAATCAATAAGTACATGAAAAAATGCTCACCATCTCTAGCAGTCAGAGAAATGCAAATCAAAACCACCCTAAGATACCATCTCACTCCAGTAAGATTGGCAGCCATTATGAAGTCAAGCAACAATAAGTGCTGGCGAGGATGTGGGAAAAGGGTACACTTGTACATTGCTGGTGGAACTGCAAATTGGTGCGGCCAATATGGAAAGCAGTATGGAGATTCCTAGGAAAGCTGGGAATGGAACCACCATTTGACCCAGCTATCGCCCTTCTCGGTCTATTCCCTGAGGACCTTAAAAGAGCCTACTATAGGGATACTGCCACATCAGTGATCATAGCAGCACAATTCACAATAGCTAGACTTTGGAATCAACCTAGATGCCCTTCAATAGATGAATGTATTAAAAAACTGTGGCATTTATACACAATGGAGTATTACGCAGCACTAAAAAATGACAAAATCATGGATTTTGCAGGGAAATGGATGGCATTAGAGCAGATTATGCTAAGTGAAGCTAGCCAATCCTTAAAAAACAAATGCCAAATGTCTTCTTTGATATAAAGAGAGTAACTAAGATCAGAACAGGGAAGAAGAGCATGAGGAAAAGATTAACATTAAACAGAGACGAGTGGGGGGAGAGAAAGGGAGAGAGAAGGGAAACTGTATGGAAATGGAAGGAGACCCTCATTGTTACACAAAATTACATATAAGAGTTTTTGAGGGGAAAGGGGGAAAAAAACAAACAAGGGAGAGAATTAAACAACAGCAGATGGGGTAGAGAGGGAAGATGAGAGGGAAGGGGAGGGGGGATAGTAGGGGATAGGAAAGGTAGCAGAATACAACAGTCATTAATATGGTATTATGTAAAAATGTGGATGTGTAACCGATGTGATTCTGCAACTTGTATTTGGGGTAAAAAATGGGAGTTCATAACCCACTTGAATCAAATGTATGGAAGATGATATGTCATGAGCTTTGTAATGTTTTGAACAACCAATTAAAAAAAAACAAGTACATGAAAAAATGCTCACCATCTCTAGCAGTCAGAGAAATGCAAATCAATACCACCCTAAGATACCATCTCACTCCAGTTAGATTGGCAGCCATTATGAAGTCAAACAACAACAAGTGCTGGCGAGGATGTGGGGAAAAGGGTACACTTGTACATTGCTGGTGGGACTGCAAATTGGTGCAGCCAATTTGGAAAGCAGTATGGAGATTTCTTGGAAAGCTGGGAATGGAGCCACCATTTGACCCAGCTATTCCCCTTCTAGGTCTATTCCCTAAAGACCTAAAAAGAGCATGCTACAGGGACACTGCTACATCGATGTTCATAGCAGCTCAATTCACAATAGCAAGACTGTGGAACCAACCTAGATGCCCTTCAATAGACGAATGGATAAAAAAAATGTGGCATTTATACACAATGGAGTATTACTCTGCATTAAAAAATGACAAAATCATAGAACTTGCAGGGAAATGGATGGCATTAGAGCAGATTATGCTAAGTGAAGCTAGCCAATCCCTAAAAAACAAATGCCAAATGTCTTCTTTGATATAAGGAGAGTAATTAAGAACAGAGTAAGGTCGAAGAGCATGAGAAGAAGATTAACATTAAACAGGGATGAGAGGTGGGAGGGAAAGGGAGAGAGAAGGGAAATTGCATGGAAATGGAAGGAGACCCTCAGGGTTACACAAAATTACATACAAGAGGAAGTGAGGGGAAAGGGAAAAATAATATAAGGGGGAGAAATGAATGACAGTAGAGGGGGTAGAGAGAGAAGAGGGGAGGGGAGGGGAGGGGAGGGGGGATAGTAGAGGATAGGAAAGGCAGCAGAATACAACAGACATTAGTATGGCAATATGTAAATCAATGGATGTGTAACTGATGTGATTCTACAATCTGTATATGGGGTAAAAATGGGAGTTCGTAACCCACTTGAATCAAAGTGTGAAATATGATATATCAAGAACTATGTAATGTTTTGAACAGCCAACAATAAAAATTAAAGGAAAAAAAAAGAAAAACTAATAGTAGCTGCCTACGAGAGTAAGGATGAATTGCAAAGCACAGGGAATAATTTCCTTGGGGGATGGAATATTCCATTTCATAGTTTAGACATTAGTTTCATGAGGGATATATTTGTCAAAACTCCTAAAATTATATTTTTATGGATGTGAATTTCATTATATGTAAATTTTACCACAATGAAAAAGTCGTATCGTAAAAAAAAAAGCATGGGGAGAATCAACAGAAAAGAAAGTAAACTCAAATAGAAGAGTCTAAGGGTTTCAAAGAAAACAGCTTTCTGTTACTGTAACAAACACCTGAAATAATTAACCTATATGGAGGAAGGTTTTGTTTTGGCTTGTAGTTTAGGAGACTTTCAGTCCATGGTTGCTTGATTGGGACTGTGGTGAAAGAGCTGACATCATGGCAGGAACATGGCATCCAGGAAGTGAAAAAGAGTGATCAAAAGGGTCCAGAGTCCCACAGTCTCCCTCAATGGCACTCCTTCAGTGACTTAACTTCCTTTCCCCAGACCCCATCTCCTAAAGGTTCCACCACTTCCCAGTAGCATAGCTGGAGACCAAGTCTTCAACACATGGGCCTTGGGGGGGGGGGCACTTCTCCAAACCATAATAAAAACGGTCATAAATTTAGAGACTCTGCCTGATCCTATTGGGGTTTTATCAGCCTGTGACAAATCAAGGCATACAGAAATATATTTCATGCACAGCAAGCCTGGGGAACTTCACTTATCAATCTTAGTAAGAAATAAATGTAGGATAAATTGTTGGCAGACAGCTTTCAATCAGATCAGTTTGCTCTGAGTTAAAAGCCAAGCTTTCCACAAATTATGTTATTCATGTAGTCTTTTCCTTGTGTGCTCAGGGACAGTTAAAATCTGGGACTTCGGCAGTGGGCAAGAGATGAAAGCGTTGCCAGAAGGGAAAGACTGGAAAGAGGAAAAGCATTGGCTGAAACGCCTGATTTTTCTCAAAACTCAGGAAAAACGCCAGTACTTGATCCTTGCCTTGGAGCTCAGTGGAACTATCAAAATGATCCAGGTTTATGGTTATATTTTTGTATTTGTGCTATAGGTGATCTTCTTGGGAGAACCAAAGTTCTTAGTGAATAATATCATGTAATTCCTCCCCGGTCAGCCAACTGAATATAGTGTTTATCTATTAGACTTTCTGTGAGACTGCTAATTAACTGTGTCCAGGTCCAAGCAAAAAAGCAGAAAGAACAGCTGTCCAGGCACAGTATCCTGTCCATCAAGCTTCTGCTGCAGAGTTAGTCAAGATCCTCTAAAGCCAGTATCAGGAAGGTTAAATTTACATACAGCTACCCACCTCTGACATTGCTTATATCCTCTTTTGGGATTAATTCATTGCTCCTGGAACTGCTCCTCAGCAAGCTGTGTCCCTTATAACCCATAATGCATTCAGAGATGCTCAAGTCACTTTTTCCATTTGTCACCAAAATTGCTTTGTTTATTTTAAGGTTAATGATGCAATCTGCTCAGGGCTGTTTTGGGAGAATTGAGATAGGCTAATTTATTTTTCCTGTGACTCTATTACCACCTAGGAATACTAATGCCTTCTTCACATTTAAAATGAAGGCTACATCATTTATCCTTGCTGAGTGGATCTTACCCTGTCAGTTAGAATTCAAGGACTCATTGCCTTTATTATTTTCTTTTTGGAAGCTAAGATCACACAAGTCTTGAATAGGAAAGCAATCATGCAGTAGCAACATTGATTAAGATGACTAATAATCTTTTAGCTAGGGCAAGGAGTAAAGCAGTTCCCTGATTCAATACTCTTCCTTTGTCGTCTTCACAATCCAAAATGGTACTGTAGAAAGGAATTTCTTAGTAACATACTCTAAAGCACAAGGATAAGTCAACTTTCTTTTGAATAATACAATTGATCAATTATTAAAACAATTGGTCATCAGGATACTCTTCCTAACAATGTCTGTTGTCACAAAGATTCCCCTTTCAAGAGCTTAGAAAAGAAAGAGGAACTATATTAGCAAGGGATTCACAGGGCTTAAGATTTGATAAAGCTGGATGATGGATACGGCAGTATATGTTTTATTTTTCATTCTTTAAAGTAGCTCAAAGTAAAACCAATTAATTAAACTTTCTATGCCCTCCCTGAATTTCTACTAAAGGGTAGGGAAGATGATGCTTTCCTTGTGGTGATATGGGAGCTACCTGATCCTATGCCTCACCTACATGATGGAAACCACATTATACATCTGAAGACCTTATCTAAAAATAGAAACATGGATATTCCTTTCCCAGATGTTGAGTTAGTTGTTCAGAGAAAATTTTCTCAACATACTAAAGTAAGTTTCAAGTTTTAACTTTTTTTAGTTTTTCCTTTTAGTTATTGAAAATCATAAATAATATATATACAAAAGTCCATAAAATAATACAATGAACTTCTATGTACTATTGCTCAGCTCAAATATTTTCTGTGAATGGCCATTTTTTTCTTTAATCTTGCCAATCTTCCTATGATCATCTCCTACAGATTTTAAAGCCAATTCCAGACATTATGTCATTTTACCTCTAAATGTTTCAGTTATCTGTTTCTAAACAATGACTCTTTCAAAAATTACAATACTACTATTTTCTAAAATATTTTCTAAAATAATTTACAAAAGGTCTTTAAAATCTTCACATATTCTTTTGGTATTCAAATTCCCCACATGTCTTCATAAATCCTTTTTTTATTTTACTTTGTTTTAAAGTAAACAAGGTTCAAAACAAGGCACCTCAGTTTCATTTGGTTGAGAATCTATTTAATAACTTTTATTTTTTTTCCCAGTACAGGGGGTGGAACCCAGGGGTACTTACCCACTGAGCTACATCCCCAGATTTTTTCTTTATTTTTTATTTTGACACAGGGTCTTGATAAGTTGCTTAGGGCCTTTCTTGCTAAGTTAGTTGCTGGCTTTTAACTTTCTCTCATTCTGCCTTGACCTGTCAAACTGCTGGGATTACAGGTGTGCACCACCCCACCCAGTTTAAATAGGTTTTAATATATAAATGCCTTTCGGTTTTTCTTTTTTCTCCCCTAATAATTTGTTTCCATATTTTCTCACTTTCTGGGTTTTTCTGGTTGCATCCTTATGATATCGTTTTAGGTTCTGAACTTCCTGCAATCTGGGAATTAAAATTGGTTAATTTCATATAACTTTGTTGTTGTTTTTTTCTTTAACAAATCTCTATCATGGAGTATGTTGTGATGATATTATTCCATCAAGACTGACAGAACTACTGGTTGACTTTGTGTCAGAATCCATTGATGATCATTACCTAGGGCTATTATTTCATTTCCAGTTGCCTCTCTGCCCTTAGGCTTTCTTTATTACTGAAATGTGTATTTAAAGAAAAACCCTCCTTCATCAAATATTTGATTATAGTGAAGATACAATTGATACAGGAAAGCAAATTAACTTTCTCTGTATTTTTTTAGTATTCAAAATAAGGAGTAGGTTTCCTAGCATCTTCTGAAGGTGGCCAGTGAATTTTATTTGCTTAGTATCATTGTCAACTCAAAAGTTTAAATGTTTTTGATGTGTTTCAGTTAGTCATACTATTATTGATGCCCAGATTGTCCTCTTTCAACATGGTTGGAGCTTTGGATCATGTCTGGATTTCTTTTGACATGATCCCAGAAGTTCTGGATAGCTTCCAGGTATGAGAAGAAAATCCAGGCTCATCTGTGTATCTCTTGTTCCAGATCTATAAGCTACTCCAAGAAGCCCTTCTTCTTTTTAGTGGGAAATAGTATTTAAAAATCATAGTCTGGGATTGAGATGTCTTTTACCACTAGTCTGATTCTTGCTTTTATAACTTTTCAAAGGTCTTCAGCTTTTCATTGGACAGAGCAAAGAAAAACCTTTTAAGAGAAAATACATGATGAGCTCAAACTGATCTTTCCAATTCAAATTTAAGAATAGATGGTTTTGGCTGTTTTTATTTTATATCTCCGTTTCACTGGAAATCTTTGTTCCTAATGACATTCATATAATTAAATATTTGCTTTATCCTATTGTTTATTTACCAAACCTTATATACTATATAATGCTTTTTATATAATATTTTATTGTTATTGTATTTTGTGTTATATTTTAGTTTTAGAAAAGCAATAAAATTATTAGAAATAGGATAGATTGAACAATTTAAGATCTTCCTTTTTTTGAGTTCTTTTTGTCCTTAGGGTAGATATAATTTGGAATGTACTGTGTTTTAAAATTATTTGAAAGGATTCCTTGTGCCACCAACACTGCAAACAGTTAAATTTACTTTTTTCGTTTTTTTTTTTATGTATTGCTTTATTTTTTCAGTATTGAAGATTGAACCCAGGGGCACTCTGTCACTCGGTTATATCCTCAATTCTTTTTATTTAACTTGTTTTAAAATTTGAAACAGGATTTTGGGACCTTGCTAAGTTGTTAAGGTTCTTGGTAAATTGCTGAAGCTGACCTCAACTTGCAGTACTCCTTCTTCAGACACCCAAGTTGCTTTTTAAAATTAACTTTTCTTATTATTATGTAAAACATTTAAATAGTTCCAAAATCAAATCTATGAAACAACTTGTATTACAAGATAAAAAACAAGGTCTGATCTAACTTCTACTTGTGTCCTTCCACCCTACTCCCTCCCTAACCTATATTGTTAGCTCTTTATTTTTAATTTTTGTTTTAACTTATGTCTCTAATGTTATTTTTTAATATAACCAAATATTTATCCATACTTGGTTCTCTATCATCCTTTATTAGGAAAATAATAGAATAACCATAATAGAATAACCATAGTAGAATATGATTATATATATATATAAAATCATTCCTTTGTTATTTTAGTTTATTAGTTTATTTTATTTAGTATTATTTTATTTTGGAGATTATTATAAACTCTAGGAATCTTGGTCTTTGTTTTTTTAAAAAAAATTATGGTAAAATGCATATAGCATGAAATATAACATGAAAAAAATTATAACTTGTTATATTTTACATGCACTTATTTTGTATATAGTGAATAAATTATATATATATACATATATATATAATAGTCTGATGATATTCTTTCCTTATTTATAATTTAAAACAGCATTAAAAATGGCAACAACATGCGCGCGCGCGCGCACACACACACACACACACACGTGTGGACCAATTGTTCATATCTTCTGCCCATTTTTCTACCTAGATTGCTCCTTTTCTTCTGATGTAGTAAAAGCTTTTCATTTACTAGAAATTATATATGACATGTTTTTGTATGTATGTGTATTATCCCATGTATAAATCATTAGGGATATATATTATGGATACTAGTCCTTTGCAATGTAAGTTCCAAGTGTCTTTCCAGTTTCTTATTAGTGTGAATGTTTTGTGTATGATCATTTTTGCCAAGGCAATACCAACTTTTAGGAAGCTAGGTAAAGATGAGTTTCTGGTATCAGGAAGTACTTAAGATACAATTTGTAAGTGTTCTTCACTATAGAATCCTGTCTGTCTCTCAGTCTATCATTTCTATCATTTATATCATCTGTTTATCTACCTATTTAAACTAATCTTTCTAAAAGTAGCAAGGTCATGGAAGGAATAGATGAATTCTAGATAGGATAGAGGGGTAGGAGGGAAAGACAGGGGACAGGGGGTTAGCAAGGAGGGTGGAATGTGAGACATGACTATCCAAATGACATGTATGAAGAACACAAATAGTTGTCAACATACTTTATATACAAACAGAGATATGAAAAATTGTGCTGTATATGTGAAATAATAATTGTAATCCATTCTGCTGTCATTTATTTTGTTAAAAAGTCAATAAAAAAATAAAAATCGCAAGGTCTTTTAAATTCTTCTGGATTTTAATAGGAAGTAAGTTTGGGACCATATCAAAAGATCATGAAATGGTAATTCACTTTTTTTTGCCAATTATTATTTTTATACCATATATTTTCATCTAGATTTTTTTCAATGTTGATAGAACTTTATTCTTTTCAAAAGTTTCATTCCTTTTAAACTTCTCATCCTGCTTTGATGGCATCATATGGTTAATTATAAAGGCCTTGTTTTGTTGTTGCCCTTTTCAATGCTGTTTTAAAATATAAATAAGAAAATAATATTATTGGACTATTTTTTTTTCAAGATAGTCTAAATTCCAAAATTGTAAGCATAATGAAAGGAACCAGTCTTATTTTCCCTAACCCAGGGGGAAAAACATGTTTATCCTAACATGTACTTAATGATAGACCTTCAAGTTATAGAACCAGAATCCTTACCCTGGGATTCAGGGGCTCCCTGGCCATGGGTAGACTTCTGGAGTCTAAAAAGCCTGTGAAATTGTATGCAAATTCTTTTCTCAGGAGTGCAAGGTTCATAGCTATTTTCTCCCAACATTTTAATACAAAAATTTTCAAATATAAAATTATTTCAGTGAACACCTCTATATCATTTCACTTAAATTTAACCATTAAAATTTTACAATATTTATGATTCCTTCAGGCCACCTTATTTTAAAAATATATTTTGAAGAAAAGATGAAGGCAAAGGTAGATATCACCCCTAAACACTTTGGCATGTGCATCATTAGCTGGAGTTCACTATTTAGGTTTGTTTTTAGTGAAATTTACATAAGAGAAAATGCACAAAATTTAAGCATCTATTCAATGAGTTTAAAGAGAAATACGTACAACCCAAATCCCTATCAAGATAAAGAACATTACCACTATCCCATAAAGCTCTTCCATGTCCCTGCCTACTCAGCATCTGCCTCTCACCCAGAGGAAACCACTGCTCCAATTTTTTTCACCATAAATCTGTTTTTCCAAATGCAACATAAGTATAATCCTATAGTTTATATGTAAGGTTTCTTTCATTTAGCATAATGTTTTTGAGGTATGCCTGTATCACTGCATGTATCAGTAACTCTTCCCTTTTTATGGTGAGTAAAATTCCACCTTAACTTTTAAAAAGATTTTTGAAGTGTTGTGATCAAGAAAAGGTTTATAACTGCTAACTAAAGTTCAAATTCATTTCAAAATATCTCAGAAGTGGATGAATGTATTGAATTTGACAACTTCTTAAAACCCCTTTAGAAAGAGATTTTATGAGGTGCTTGTATCTCCTCAACCAGGCAGATGCATATGTGCATACCTGAGCTATGAAGTGTCCAGGGCAGATGCTGGAGGTTGATGGATGGAGAAGCAAGGAAACTGTCCCTTTGTTTCTATAAAAATTTAGACCAGAGGGGAGAAATGCTGGGGAGCAATATTGGCCAAATTATATTGTTATATTGTGCACATGTACAAATATGTAACACCAAATCCCATCATTCTGTGCATCTATAATGCACCAATAAAAATGTGGGGAAGATAGAAAAAGAATAAAAATTAAACAAATTGATTTTTTTAAAATGAGAATATTCATTAGCCTCATTTATTTAATATTAACTGAAGCCACTCATACTTTTCAGCTTTTACAGGGATAAATGGTCAGTCAATAAAAACTGCATGCTATAAAAGAAGAAAATTATGGTAATCATAAGTTTTCCCTGCTACCATTAGTGAATAAACTGTAACATAATTTAAGAGAGAATAATATATCTTGTTTTATAGAACTGAAACTATTATATGACAAAGAGATATGATTTTTATTCATAATGAAACAAATGTCAGTATAGCAGTGCAATTTGAATTCCAGTCATCGCTCATTTAAATAACTAGGTTTTGTTATCTAAAACGTCTTTGAAATTAATACATATAGTGCCTAGATCATAATAACATTATCAAAAAATGTGTGCAAAAAATAGAACAAAATGTGCCTCCACATAAAGTAATTTTATCCTACTTCTTCTTCCAATGCTGTGGATCACTGGAAACACTAGGTTCAATCATATGTAATTGATGTATGAGACATTGTTTATAGCTAATAAGAACACAATGAAGATCAATGTACAATAAGTCAGAACCAAAGGAGATGGCAAGTAATTGCATAGGTAATGAAAACAATTACCTTGAAAAAAGTATTTTATAAATTATATAATAAATTATTGAAGTACAATGGAAGTACCTTCTAGGATTTTATGCAAGTGTCAGTATCTCTGATTTTGAATTCTTACTTTGGGTATTTATCAAATTAACATTATAGTACCTCCTTTGTGCAGTGTATTTTAAAATTACTCTTTAGGGAAAATGCAAAAGTCACCTGGGAAAAAATTGGAGTCTATGTGGAAATTCTTTCCAAAAAACTCTTTCACTTAGAAATCAGTTTTTACTGAGCACTTACCATGTAGCATGTTGATCTCTTAACACTGGAAATGTCAAGATTAATGAGATATAGTACCTGGGTTATCGGAGTACAGCAGAGAACTTGGAGGGCTGTGGTGAGAGGGGAGCTCCTGAAGAAGATAATTGCCAAGTTAGATATAAAGAATTATTGGGAGTTAGCTTGGCCCAGATAGGGGTTTCTAAAGGGATGTGAAAAGATAGAGTGAATCCCAAGTGAAGTAGATAACATGATCAATTTATGGAGGTTCAATATTGCTCAGTCAGAGAAAGATAACTACAAATATCTCAGTGTGGCTGAAGGAAGACTGGAGAGGTAGAAGATGAAGATTTAAAAAAAAAAGTGGATATGGACTGGATGGTGCTCATGATGGTAAAATGCTTGAATATCTTTTAAGAGATGAAAAGCCACTAAAGAATTGTATGTGGGAAATGGCAGGATCGCATTGTGTTGTGGATTGCTCACATTTGATGCTGCTTAGGTGGCAGATTTGAATGACAATTAAACTACAAAAATTCAGGCAATAGGCTATTGTTTGACTTGAAAGTTACAAGATCATGATAGCATAATGAGAAAGGGAAGGTTTCCAAAAATATTTAGTCAATAAAGTAGCAGAATTGGCCATCAGTTAATTAATGATGAATGCCAAATAATTGGGAGAGGACTCACGGACAGCGCCAGGAACATGCTTAAATCAGGCAATAACTTAGATGTATTAACTTTGAGATATCTGTAAAGGTTCAAATTGGTGATTAAATATTCAAACCTGAAGCTTGTAGGTCATTAACATGGTGATAAATGATTCAAACATAAGGTAATAAGATTGCCCAGAAAGAGTTGGATGTATTGGAGGTAAACCTTAATGGTATTGACATTTTAAAAGTTGGCAGACTAAGAGGATACCAAGAAGAAAACAGAAAAAGAAGGACCAAAGAGACACAAGCTGTATTAGTCAGCTTCTCATTGCTGTGATAAAGTACCTGGGAAAATCAACTTCAAGGAGGAGGGTTTATTTTTGACTCATGATTTGAGAGGTTTCAGTTCATCGTTGCTTGGCACTATTGCTTTCGGGCCTGTGATAAGACAGAATATCATGATGGAAGCACTTGGAGAAGGAAACTGCTCACCTCGTGGCAGGAAGTAAAAGAGAGAGGAAGGGGCCAGGGTCCCAATATTCCCTTAACCATCAAGTATTATGCATGCCTCTAATAGAATGCTTTAAAATTATGTGGTAATCAATACTTCATCTGAATACTTTACATTATTATGCATTTCTCCAATCACCTGTTTGACTTCATAGTCTATGAACATAAGATGCCCAACAAATACTCAAGACAAGATAATTGAAAAGTATCACATAGAAATGGAAATAATGGTAAATAAAAAGGGCCACACAATGATATGGAACAGAAGCCAATTAGGGTTGCTGATCGAAAGAAAGGTCAGTCGGTGAAAAATAGCTAGTGCAGAGTATTCTTTCAACAAGTTTGAAGAGAAGAGAAAGGTAGAAAGGTAATCTAATGTTTGGTAAAGAAGAATAAATCAAGGCTGAGAGAAAGGAACCAGCATGAAGGAGAGCATATTTTTGTTGTTTTAATGAGTTTTTCAATTTAAAAATTTCAGATTGAACGTCGAACTTTAGATTAGATTTTACTAAATTTCATTAGATTTTACTTAAACAGTTTTAAGAAGACATTTTGTTTTAACTTGATGACAATTACAACTTGTTCACACGACATTCATACTACAGTTAGATATTGTATTCTTAACTATGAGGCCATTTTTCTTCTTTCTTTAGAATCCTGCTATCAATACTGAGGTGAGCTGCATGGATTTATTACAAAGAGAAGGATATAATTTGATAGTTACTGGAGCCTTAAATGGTATAATCATCCTATGGAATTTTGTAGCATCTACTGTCAAAGAAGTGTAAGTTGTATTTTTGCCTTAAATAATATAAAAGGTTTACTGAATAATAATAGTCAAAATAACTGACAATGCTTAACAAAACAAAACATAATGGATAAAAGTGGGGATGACTCTTAAGGGAGGCTTTCCTGGAGTTTATGGTCATGAAAAGACTATGTTCCTTACATTCGAATTCTAGAATGATATATACACAGTAAACCTTAAGTATCTATATTCTAAAAACTTTGACCTATACTCTCCTCACATGCCTATATGATCTTTTCATGTGTGATCTTGTCCAAACTTGTCACTTTGACAAATACTTAAAATACATAATAACTTCAAACACAAATATCTCCAGAATTTCAAACACATGTCTAGTTGTCAACTGGTGATTTCCAAAGTCAAATGGTGAGAGGTGTCCTAGGGCTTTTATGTCTCATTCAGCACCCCAACACATCCAATTTATTATGGAATGGTGCTAGCAAAGGCTAATGTGTCAGGTGTAATTTTTAATCGAAAGCACTTAGATTGAGATGCTCTATATTATGACCAAAATCTTCCTCTGCCATTCATATCTAAATTTTTTTGCCATTGGTTATAAAGAAGCCAATGTATATTGTATTATCTGTTCAGATGGATTGTAAATAATAATTCCCCAGTTGTCCAATTAGGACTCTTACAAGGACCATGTGTGGACACTCTATGTCAAAGGGGTTTGTAAGATTTTATTTAAAGGTACAAGATGGCCAAGAATTTTAATGATTAAATTAAAATATAAAGATTATCTAATTCCTTAGGGAAGGGAAGATGTATGAAGGATAGGAGAAAAGAAAGCTGGAACAGATGAGGCAGAAGAGGAAAATTCACAAGCAATCTCTGCCTCTCTACAGTACCTTACATAGTACTGGCCTATCTGGACTTAATGCTCTTTTTCTGTCCAAGTTTGAATCATTGCTTTTAGACAACTTTTGAAAGGAAAACAATTCTCATTGGGACTCTGGATTTATTCTCTTTTGAAGCTTTAATTGCAATAGTCAATATTTGAGGTTCAGACCCTACACTCTGCACCTCAGTCCATGTTCTCCTGGACCGTCCCTACAATTTCTGCCATCCTCTGGTCCTTCCGGTCCTTCTCTTCAACCTTGCCCTGGAGCTTTTCTTGCAGACTCTCATTTGATATCTGTATCTATGTGCATGGCACACTGCCTCACCTTTTTTTAAATTAATATATTTATTGCACTGTAAGTGACTTATTGCCAAGAAGGGAAAGTAGATAAGACTTAGAAGACCAGTATGGATGCCACAGATGAAAGGGTGGGCAATTCTCCTGAGAACATTCTCAATTTAAAGGTAGAGATCCTCTTTGTTGGCGTACCTGGTATTTTGTCAAGAGATGCATGCAATTCCAACACCCAATCAGAGAGAAAAGCAACTCATTTTTGTGGTTTCTATATGGCGTCCCTTTCTAATAGGCTGATAATTATAGAAAAACAATTGATAGAGAACCACTGGAGTATTTTTCAAAACATATAATTAAGGTAATTTGCTTTTAAATTGAAAATAGTTTCCATATTCATGGTGAAGGCCATTTCTTCTTCTACCTTAAACTTTGCCTAAGACCTCTCTTCCTTTAAATTAAGAATATTCTCAGGAGAAATAAGCCTTCTCTCTCTCTGCTCCCAAATCCATGTTTTGGGGAGGCCCAAATTCATTTTTTTTTTGGTGCCAGGGATTGAGCCCAGGGGCACTTAACCACTGAGCCATGTCTCTAACCCTTTTTATGTCTTATTTAGAGATGGTCTCAATGAGTTGCTTAGGGCCTTGCTAAATTGCTGAGGCTGGCTTTGAACTTGTGATCCTCCTGCCTCAGCCTCCCAAGCTGCTGGAATTACAGACATGTACTACTACATCGGGCTTCAATATTGTTTTTGATAATTTTAATGTATTTCAGCTTAAGAATGATTTTAATGTATTTAATGTATTCAGCTTATCTGCAAAGCAGAAATACCTAAGAATTTCGAGCCCAACAAGTCATCAAGCCCAAATCCTTTATTTTTTGAACTTGGTTACTTCATCTCTCTTAGTCAGTTTTCCCTTACTTTAACAAATACTTGACATAGTCAGTAAGAGAAAAGTTTTATTTGGGCTCACAGAGGTTTCAGTTTATGATCATTTGGCCATTTTGCTTGAAGCAAAACCATCTTCTGGCAAGGAAGCAAAAATGAAGGCCAGGAAGGAGTGGGATCCCACTGGCCCTTCAAGGGCATGCCCCACTGACCAGAAAATTCTCATTAGGCCTTACCTAGTCAAATTTCCACCAGCTCCCAATAGCATCAAGCCAAGGACCAAACCTTTAACATATGGCCTTTGAAGGACATCTCAGATCCTACTCCCTCACTGGCTCAAATTAGCAGAAGTCATTTCTGGAAAAGGGGATTTTGCTAAAGGGCCTATTTGCTATAAGGAATTAAAAGTGTTACTTTTGGAACCAAGCATGCTGATTTTCAGGCAGTTAGGCACAGTTGCTCTGGTCTCACTCAGGCCACTACCTAGGATGGTGTATCATTCCTTACAATCTGGAGCATCAGGGGACTTGAAAAACAGGAGCAATGTAATCTCTAAAATGCCTATTCTTCTCCACTAAATTGTAAGCTCTTTTAATTCCAATTTGTCACTCCACTTATTCAGAGAGTATAATTCTATTATTTAAACAGTATGATACTTCCAGTAGTTTCCACCACAGGATTATACAAACTGACACTCTGACCTATAGTTAGGAGAACCAGTCCAATTAACTGAATTAAGACTTTTAAACTATTAAGGGATAATATGGTTATGCAGAACCTTATTAAAGAAAACATTCAAACCCTAAAATTTCTGGATTTTCTTTTTTTAATAATACCTTTATTTTATTTATTTATTTTTATATGGTGCTGAGGATCGAACCCAGGGCCTTGCTAGGAGAGCACTCTACCTCTGAGCCACAACCCTAGCCCCTGGATTTTCTTTATATTCAAAGTCATCAACATTTTGGGAGTTGGTCATATTTGCATGGGAAATATGGTACAAATAATATAAGTTATTGTGGTTGCTTCGGCAGCACATATACTAAAATTGAAACGATACAGAGAAGATTAGCAGGGCCACTGCTCAAGGATGACATGCAAATTCATGAAGCATTCCATATTAAAAAAATAATACAAGTTATCTACTTTGAGAAATTTATCATGTAAATGCATGCTGATTTTCAGGTATCGACCTGAAGGTTGTTTCAATGTGGACCCTGACTTGGATCCCAAGCGCTTTAGGATTAATGACATACTGTTCCTCTTTCGTACTCCTGAATGTGCAAGGTAATTAGTATTTATGGATCAAGTAGTATTATCTGGGACTTATGTTGATGACATTAAAAAAGAGTTCTCTTCATTCTAGTATTAAAGAAGGGGACAACTGGAGGAAGACATAAGTTGAGTTGACTTCTCAGCTTCAATGCTTTTTTTTCCTGTCACTGTCTTTATGCAGTTAGAGTGGTCCTCAGGGACCTAATGTGCTGTATGGTCCCCTCACCATATCAACTTCACAGCCTCCTTTACATCATTCAGCCACACTGTGAGCCAACATCTAACACTGTCACCACCGATGTAAAGCTAAAGTTAGAACTTTCCAGGCAGGGATGGAAGATCAAACTGCAGGTTTCACGTTCAATTCAATATCACTGAGCAATCTCCATCCATTTCTGAAAGAACAAAGACTTGTTTTATAAGTATTTAAGAGAAAGTATATTGGCTTGAGAATTCTGGTTTGGGGGCAATAAACAATGTTAAACACATCTCCAGAGAAGAAATAAAAAGTTTCTATGTTAGTTTGAGGTCACCCACTGGTGAGCCAGAATACAATACCTTACCTACCTCTTGGCTTGAAATTTCATCAAAACAATTTGGACAATATTTCAAAGACTTCCACTGTGTTCATTTGCACCAGCACCAGCACCCTAAGCCACTTTTCGGTCCATGCTAGCAAACCACTGCAGAGACAGAATCAAGCCAGCACTGACCATTATAGTGCAAGAAGTTAGCCAGGCTTGTCAGACCCTACCCAAAACCACCCCATCCCCAGCCATTTCAGTGTCAAAGCCTCTGGGAGTAAATCCAGCTTTAGTAGTAGGACAGATCAGACTTGTTTTTTCCAGACCCAGGCAGCAATACACCTTAGCTGCTAAAAGCTCCCCAGGAGTCTCCACCACACTACTGAATGTCTGTCACACAAAATTTCATAATTGAAGGGCCTGGTATCCACAGCTGATACAAGAAGCAATCAATGGAAAGTTAAGCAGAAGATACTCTTGGAGTATGATATAGTATCTTTTCATCCTTGGGTTTCCTTCCTTCCATTATAGGAAATCAAGCCAGGATTCCATATGCTCTTCATCCCAGTGTGAGTCTAGCAAGGGTCCACAGAGTAGCAAGGTAAGCCACAAGTAGAGAGGGTATCTTCTTGTTCTACTTGGTGTTGGCTCAAAAATAGGATGTTGAGCATCTGAGTCCTTCCTTCCTTTAAAGGAAAGTAAAGGTGGAAAAATTTGATGTGTATATGTCAAAAGTATGTTTTTCATAATAATATCTACACCATTTTCAATTTTAAATTTTTTTCAAAGCTTTTCCATCTGCAAATAATCAATATATAACCATTAACAAAGTAAGTTAAGTGATATTACTTTTGCATTCATAAAATAACAAATTAATTTTAGAGTATCTCATTTGCTAAAAAGTATTACAATTTACAGGAAGAAGAGATTACATGATATAATGATAACATAATGTAATGTAGTGGTTTTTAATTTCAATGTATATATTTTTACACATTATATTTTGTTTATTTATTTATTTTGGTTTTGGGGATTGAACCCAGGAGCATTTGACCACTGAGCCACATCCTCAGCCCTTATTTTATTTTTCATTTTGAGACAGGGTCTCACTAAATGCTTAGGGCCTCTCTAAGTTGCTAAGGCTGGCATCAAACTTGTAATCCTCCTGCCTCAGCCTCCAGAGTCACTGGGATGACAGGCATGCACCACCACACTTGGTTTATACATTGTATTTCCAATTAGGATTTTGTACAAAGGAAAGTTTTCGCAGCATAAATTATTTTAAAATAGCTGGCATGGTGAAAGAATAAATTTATTCAGATAGATATAAAAGCAAGACTTGTACATGAATCCAAGTCCTCCAGTTAGTAACTGGATAGCTGTAGAGATGTCACATCACATGATCTGAGTTTCTGTTTGTTCATCAGTAAAAAGAGAATAATAAAGATTAAACTATTTGGCTGTCAATAGAATTAGAGATAATGTATACCAAGAACTGGGCATGGCATGTTTTGTGTGTTTAATGATTCTCATTATTATGCTACTCCTGAACCCACTAGGAAATGTTGGGTTATGGATTCCCTATTTATGAACATGAAAATCTCTGCAATACAGTTTTTCAAAGAACTAATTTTAAAATTAATGCTTAAGGAAATAAATCTGCTCATCTATTGTGTCTTATTTCCTTACAATGTCAAGAAATATTTTATCTTGCTCTTCTCTCCTCATTCAGGGAAGCAAGCAAAGCATACACGATGGTGAGTTGAAAGGTCAGTGTCCCTTCTCTTCTTCTTAATAAAACAGTACCTTCTTTTCTTTTATTTTTTTAAGTTTTTGCTGTGTTTCAGATTGAACCTAGAGCCTCCCCCATGCTAGGCAAGTGCTCTACCACTGAGCCACATCCCCAGCCCTGGCTACTGCTTTGTAGCAGGGACTTTACCTGACAGAATACTCTTAATGAATATTGTGCTCAAATGTTGAGATGCTGTGGGATTTGGTAGCCCAACAGGTAGAATTTGTTATGATAATGCCTTTTAAAATACAAATTCTAGGTTTTAAAAACATCTAAAACATTACTGAGCTTCTTAATCTCCAGCCCATTTTCCTCAAACCTCTACATAAGCCATTCTGGATGTGTTAGGATTTACACTAGTTGGCACATACGGTAAATAGAGGCTTTTGCTATAGGATAAAAAATATAAACCTTTTAAAGTTTTTCAGTGATCCAGGATTCCATTTTTTTTATTTTTAAAAATGTTTTTATTATTGAATTATAGCTATGCATAATAGTTGGGCTTATTTTGACAAAATCATACATGAATGGAATTTAATTTGCTCCATTTTGGTCCCCAGAACATTTCCTTTCCTCATTCCCTCCCCCATCTCTCCTCCTCCTACTCTACTGGTTTTTCTTTTATATATTTACTTATTTTTAAGTGATATATATATACATATATATAATTCACTGTAATATATATGTAAATAGCATAATTCTGTTAAATGCATTCTGCATTTTCTCCCCTTTCCCATCCCTCCTCCCTCCCCCTTGATTTCTTTCTCCTACTCCACAGATCTTCCCTCTATCCTTATGAAATGTTACCTCCTTTCCCTTCCTTACTTTGCTCTTGCTTCCATGTATGAGGGGAAACATTCAACCCTTGATTTTCAAAGTCTGGCATATTTCCCTTAGTGTAAGGATTTTATTTTTTAACACTTTTTTATTCCCTGCCCTGTGTTGTTCTCTTGAATTAAAAAAAAGAAAGAAAGGAAGGAAGGAAGGAAAAATTCTGGGGAAGAGAATGTGATATTTTGCTATTTTCCTGCTTCCTCTTTACATTTCATAAAATGTAGAATTCCAAGTATTGCAAATACCATTTATAGCTCATTAATTTCTTCAATAGGTGAGAAAACAAATGTGGAGAGAGAGCAACTGTCAGTGGACAAAAACCAACCTGGATCTGCCAATTTAACACAAGTTCAGCCTCCTATCCTTGTTACTGCTCATGAGGATGGACACCTCCGCTTATGGACTATGGAGGTAATGGAGCTTAGTGTTTCCTGGAAATAGGAAAAATGGGAAAGATAAATAAAATAATTAAATAAATCTTAGTCTTCTTCCATATGGCATCCAACTCTAATGTTTTTCATCCTTCTAGCCAACTGGATGTTTTCATAGCCTGCTATGATCATATTATTTGAACTTTACAATAAGCCAGTTTTGTAATTCAAGAGACCAAATCATCAAAACTATTAATATTTCACTCTTTCTTTTATTATTATAAAAAATAATAATTTTTATTCACCAAAAGATTTTAAATTATTGGAGTTGAGGGTGGGCATTTCAAATTAAGAGGGCAAATTAAGAGGCATTAGGAAGACAACAGATTAACAAAGGATCTTTAGCAGTCTGAGGATCAGGGTAGTGAATCCCTGAGAGAGGCGAGGGAATAAACCCACTGTGGTAATAAGGTTCTTTGCTTTAGGGACACTCAGGAAGTAGCAAAAGTGTTATGTGACACATGGGGGGAATCCAACAACAGAACAAGATGGCTGCCTCCTAGATCAACTCCAAGTCTGTTCGTGGATTCTAGCTTATTAGTGAAAATACAAAATATATCTGAGATGACCTTTTTTTTCCCTAAAAAAATAGGTCATCTCAGATCTATAAAAAGTCTAAGAGGTATGCTCAAGAATGAGAGAGTGAGAGAAACATGAGAAAGATTATATTTAAGTCAAGTCTCAGGAAATAAAGAACTGATTCAAACTTTTTGTTTTCAAGCTTAGATGTTTATTCCCAAAGCAAGTTAACATGTGTAAAAGTCCTTCCCAGAGCTGGTTTATACTAAGCACTGAAAAACAATCTGTGTGAATCTGAATCTCTCACAATCCCTTATCTTGCATCAATATTGAAAAAATAGATATTTCTGAAATGGCAAGTATTTATGTGAAAACCAGTGGAGATACACTTCAACCTAAAATTAACATTTAAGTGACTATGTAACTGAAAATACTATCTGAGGAACAGGATGAAGAATCATAGGAAACCCCAAATTTAGAGGCAGTCTATAATAATCAGAGTCTACATACATAATTAATAGTTGTCTATAACTTTAGAGTATTTAATTTCAAAGAACTAAGTCCTTGTGGATAGTTTCAAACTATTTTATTAAAAGAAGAAGAGAATCATGTTTAAGTACTAGAGATGAAGAGATGTATTACATAGAGAGAAATTCAATTTATTAAAATTTATTTGTAGAATTTATAACAACCTTACTTTCATTATCCTTTATTCAGGGGAAACTACTGAAAGACATACTCCCTTTCACAAAACATTCAGCCATTTCTCTGACATCGCTGTATGCTGATTCATGTTCCAGGGTTCTATTAGCTGGAAATGTGGGTAAGTCATTACTTTTATATCAGCCACAGATATCTTAGCAATCATTCACCAAAGTGACTACAGGAAAAATGTGTGATGTTTAGTGAGATAAAAAAAAAAAAAAGTCTAACAGGTATGCTCAAGCATGAGAAAGTTATGAATAGCATGTTGAAGAAATGGAAAAATAAACAAATGTCAGGAGAACCAATTTTTTTCCTAATTCTTCAAGCAAGCCATTCTATTTCTTCCACCTATAAAAGGGGTATATGGCTACCAATCACTTTACCTTACTTTATTGGGAATAATGTAAAATTTTACCTTCTAAAATTGAAGATTTATGTTGTATTAATCTTCTTTGTGTGTGTTTGTGTGTGTTCTTTGTTGTTATTGTTGTTCTTTTTAGTTATACATGACAATGGGATGTATTTTGGCATATTATATGTACATGGAGTATAACTTATTCTAATTAGGATCCTGTTCTTGTGGTTGTACATGATGCAGAGTTACCCTGGTCATGTATTCAAATACAAGGCTAGAAAAGTTATGTCAGATTAATTCTACAGTCCTTCCTATTCCCTTCTCCACTCTCTTCCCTTCATTTCCCTTTGTCTGATCCAATGGACTTCTATTTTTCCCCCTCCAACCTTGTCTTGTAGTGTGTTAGCATCCACATATCAGAGAGAACATTCAGCATTTGATTTTTTGGGATTGGCTTATTTCACTTAGCATGATAGTCTCCATTTCCATCCATTTACCAGCAAATGCCATAATTTCATTCTTCTTTATGGCTGAGTATTATTTCATTGTGTATATATACCACAATTTCTTTATCCGTTCATCTGATGAAGGACACATCGGTTGGTTCCATAGCTTAGCTTAGCTATTGTGAATTGAACTGCTATAAACATTGATGTGGTTGCATCATTGTAGTATGCTGATGTTAAGTCCTTTGAGTATAGACCAAGCAGTGAGGGATAACTGGGTCAAATGGTGGTTCCATTCCAACTTTTGTAAGGAGTCTCCATTCTGCTTTCCATAGTGGTTGCACCATTTTGCAGTCTTACCAGCAATGTATTCTGAGAGTATCTTTCTCCTCACATCCTCACCAACATTTATTGTTACTTGTATTCTTTATAATTTCCATTCTGACTGGAGTGAGATGGAATTTCAGTGTAGTTTTAATTTGCATTTCTCTAATTGCTAGAGATGTTGGACAATTTTTTTATATATTTTTTCACCATTTGTATTTCTTCTTCCGTGAAGTGCCTGGTCAGTTCTTTTGCCCATTTGTTTTTGTTTGTTTGTTTTGGTGTATTTTGTTTTCTTGGTGTATTTTGGTTATTTTGGGGGTTTTTGTTTTTGTTTTTGTGTGTGTGTGTGGGCTTTTTTTTTTTTTTTGGTATATTTTGAGTTCTTATCAGAGCTATAGTAACAAACCTGGCATGGGATTGGGAAAAAAAAAAGACCAAGAGAACAGAAGACACAGAGACACACCCACGTAAATACAGTTGCCTCATCCTAGACAAAGGCATCATAAATATACATTGGAGAAAAGATAGCCTCTTTAACAAATGATGCTGGGAAAACTGGAAATCCATATTTAGTAGAATGAAATTGAACCCCTATCTCTCACCCTTCCCAATATACAACTCAAAGTGGATCAAGGACCTAGGTACTAAACCAGAAACCCTGCATTTACTAGAAGAAAAAGTAGGCTCAATTCTCTGTCTTGACAGCTTAGGAACTGACTTCCTCAACAAGACTCCTAAAGTGCAAGAAGTACAATCAAGAATCAATAAATGGGATGGTAAACTAAAAAGTTTCTTCACTGCATTAATCTTTATTGCAAAACGGAGTAGTGACATACATTAGAGAAGAATATGGCTATTGGTTCTCAATAAGGGGCTTTTTTATATAAGTTAATATTAATATAGTTGCTCTTAATTCTTCCATCTAATAATATATTTTTTATTCTTCCTTTTTATTTCTCTTCTTCTGTCTTTTGAATTAATCCTAAATTTCCTTTGTTATCATTTTTTCTGTGCTTTGAAAGATTATGTGTGCATTAATGCAGATTCATATGTTAAGCAATCTTTAATTTTTCTAGTGTTTACCTTTAAGTTTTTAAAATGGTTAATCAGTTTGTGAAAATTAGAATGAAACAACGTCTTTTCAGTTAAAGCAGCAAATTAGAAACTGACAAACTCTGGCCCTACCATTATTCATTCCTACCAGCAATGAAAGACAGTTCCTGCTATTCCACATCCTCACCAGCACATGCTATTTTCTGTGTTCTGAATTTGGGCCATTTTAATGGATGTGTAGTGGCATCTCATTGTTGTTTTAATTTTCATTTACCTAATGACGTATTCTCTAGATCATCTTTTAATATGCTTTGTGAGGTTTCCGTTCGGATCTTTTGCCCATTTTTAAATTGGATTGTTCATTTCCTTATTGTTGAGTTTTCAGGGGTTCTTTTAATTAAATAAAGTTTTTCTCCCTGATAATTTCCATTGCTCTGAAGTCTGCTCAGTCTGAAATATCTATTCCTTCTTTCTTTTGGTTAGTGTTACTACAATACGTCTCTCTCCATCTCTTTTAATCTGTGTCTATATTTAACGTGTGTTTTTTGTGGACAACTTCTGCCATTTAATTGGTGTACTTAGACTATTTACATTTTAAGTTGGATTAATACCTACTATATTTGTCACTGTTTTCAGTCTGTTCTTTGTTTCTATCTTTGTGTCTGTCTGCCACTCATTTTCTGACTTTTGTGGTTTTAATTGAGCATTTTGTGTAATTTCATTTTCTTTCCTTTCTGAGATTATCAATTATATTTCTTTTTCTTAAATATGTATGGTAGTTGCCATAGAATTTACAATGTATATTTACAATTAATCCATGTTCACTTTCAAATAACATTATACCACTTCATTTGGATTACAGGATAAATATCTCTGTAACTGTTTGGACTCAATTCAGTAGTGGTATATTCATTCTATCATCATCTACTTTGATCTCTAGAAAAAAATTTGAGTAGATAAAACAACTTTATTGAGGCATACTAATTCAGAAACCAAATAATAGCGTCATAGAAAAACTTAAGTAAAAATTTTTTTTCCTATTCGGTTTCTCAGATTCCCTTTTATTTACCAATATAAATGCCTACGTCAAAATGATTTGACTTTCTGCATAGTATTTATTTAGATAATGTGGTATCTGATTAAGGATTCCAATGTTTAAATTTTATACAGAAGGACATGTTATCCTTTGCAGTATTAGTTCCTTCCTGGACCCACCTCATGATGAAAAGGTATGAAATTTAGTTTTCCACTCTCATAAATGAATTGGCACATATTTATTGAGCTTTTCTCTGGGTAAGACTCCAAAAGAGATAGAACTGCAAGACTCCCTACTTTTAAGGCACATATACTATTGCAATTTAAGCTAGATGACAAAGAACTGCTGGTGATAAGAGGGATGAATGAGTGGGGGTTGGGAGGTTGAGTAAGCCAGCCACTGGTCACTTTACATCTTCCTCATGTTTTGACTTATTTGTAAGGATCTATGTATAAAATCAGAGTTTAAAAAGGTTCATAGATCATCTACTCATCCCCAGTCAGGTTATTGACCTTGTAAGATATTCCATAATATTTCCTTGCAAGCCTAATACAGAACCATTATTTTCAAGAAAATTTTCCTATTCTCTAATGTAAATCTTCTTCTAATTCAAGAAGATTTTAATTTATTTTAGATTTAAAGTGATGTAAATGTCCCATTCTTATTTTATAAAACTTAAGTATGCACTTTTTGTGTGAATGTAAATATCTAATATAGTACATATATTATAGGTAAAGAACCAAAATTAACTAAATTGCACTAAGGAAGAACTGTTTTTAGCAGAGTCTTATTTATCTTTAAGTTAATACTTCAAATCCAAAAGCTAAATATTAGCTTAAATAAGCACTGTTTTATTTTTTTAATCCTACATAGCAATACATAGATGTACTGAATGTGATTGGTTCCTTGCAGAGTGTCTTAGAATGGTTATTCTTTAAAATATTAATCCACTTGATCAATGAGGTTTTCCTTTTGCTTAAAAAATCCAGTGTAGTTTTTATGAAGTTTGAATATTCTGCTTTAGTTTGATGTTCTCCACCTTGCAGAAGGTAAATCAGAATGATTTCCTGAGATCACACTGGCAGTTAATGATGAAGTCAGGGCCAGGAACAGGGTTCTTGTTCACTAGTTCAATGATCCTTCCACCTGAAACATTTAGTGCTACCAAATGACAATCAATAAGGTTCAAGTATCTTATGAAATACCAAGTTTCATTTACAATAACCACAGATTGCTTATAATCAAATCAGGCTATAAACTAAACAAAATCAAATTATGTACTTGAATCATTTATAGCAAAAGACTTTCTACTTGTTTTCTCCTACAAGTAATAATTATCAATATTGTATGAGTTCAAAACATTATCACCAATTAGAAGAAAATAATTTATTTTGATAATATTTTAAATTCTACCATGTTCAATCTCATTTCAGCCTTTTCTGTTCTTGGATAATGTGATTATCCAGTTTGTATATGGAAGCCTATTTGTAAATATACAACAGAACTTGGTTATAAAATGTCTCATCATTACATAGACAAACATATACCAATGTGTGAAATAAGCCAGATCCAGCTATAGGTTACAACTGTAACAAAAAAATCTATAAATCACAGGTTAATATTGCTTATTCCTAATATTACTATTAAAAAGAAGCTCTGTGGAATACGGAAATTCTAAAAGATGGGATAGTCAGGTCTCTCCTACATACATATGGTTATATACACGCACTTCAGGAAAAGACAGTTCTGCTTTCTAATTGCAGGTTATAATCCATTAAGGGGTCACTGAAATAAACTTAATGAGTTGCAACCATTAGTTTTGTAAAAATGGAAGAAAATGGAATGCAAAGCAATAGCATAGACAATATTAGTATATATTTTACATAGGCTAAGAATCCTTCTGTGAAAATTGTTTCAGATACATGAATATGCACATGTTTACTGCACTGTAAAGTCAAATGTCTGTCTTACTATATCTATGGTCCATGTTTGAGAAACACTTGCCTTAGATGGCATTTAGAGAAAGAAATCTTGAATGACGAGATATTCATGGACAGCTTTGAAACAATGTGAAGTAGAAGAATGCAGATTTTACCCTATTTCTCTAAGAAAAGCCCGAGAAAATTGAATCAGTAGGTCATGAAATTTAGGAAGAATTGTCCCTAACCCTTGTTAAAGTCTAAATGAATAGGAGGCTCATAGGAGAACTCTAAACTACCAGAACTGTGGAAGCAGTATGGTCTTACTGTGGGTTCATCAGTGATAGGGACATATTCAAAAAAGTGTATTATTGCAGAGCAAGCCCCCTAGTTAATAATTCTAGTTCACATAATTTAGGAATGTCTTGAGGCTCATCAGGGGCTCCAGACTTGAGGATAAACCTGAAGGGACACACCAATGAAGCCTCATGAATGTTTCTAAAAGAGAATGTGGTAGGCCCATTCTTTTTGTTAATCCTGTGTAGTATATACCTCCTACCACACACTCCAAATGAAGAACAAAGTAGCCAGTGCTTTCTCTGGATGGACTTTGCAAACAAAATTCTTTATTCCAGACTTACCTTTGACCTTCCCCTACCAGCTCTGTGTCATCTCGTTCCTGATAATATTCTCTGCCATTCTCCCCCATGCCCTCTCCCAAGGCAATTCTTTCATGTAGTCATCTATTGCCCATCAGCTAAAAGAACTGTGAATCTTCAATTCCATGATCAGTTGCTGAAGACATAAAATACTTCCTCTTCCAGGGGTATTTGCACTTAATAAATTGCTAATGTTGGAAATTTGGGTACCTCCAAAAGCAAGAGACCAGGGACTTAACCACTTAGTGCAGATGTTTATACCATCCATTCAAACATTGCTCTTTAAATATGTTTCCCCCCCCCAGGGGGTGAGGGGGAGTACCGGGGATTGAACTCAGGGCCACTCAACCACTAAGCTACATCCTCAGCCCTCTTTTGTATTTTATTTAGAGATAGGGTCTAAAGAGATAGGTCTTAGAGATAGGGCAAAATTGTGACCTATGCAGTTGAGGGGAGAAACAAAGAATGTCCACGAGTTTTTGCCCCTTTCAATGCTTTATTCACTCAAATTACTCAATACAATTTCACTCTATAGGTTCTTAATCAAGAAAACGACAATCCTTAATGCTAGGCACTGCAATAGACATAATCAATTCACAGCAAACAATTCTAGATTAATTAATTCATAGCAAACAATTCTAGATTAATTCTAAGCACTGCAAAACACACTTAATCATGACAAGCTAATGATAGACATTCCTTCTGCATGGTAAGTTAAAAAGTTTTAAGCCTTAGACTTTATGTCCAACAGATGCACACTCACTTGGACCTGGAACCAAGCCAGGCTTTTCCTGGCATGGAGTGGACGACCGGTTGAGGAGAGGGTCATAGGGAGAAGTTGTGGCTCTCACCAAGGTCCAGATGAGGTGATAGAGTTTGAGAGTGGTGAGGATCAAGCAGAGGATCAGGAATGATGACAAGTGATGGGATGCCAGTCTAGGTCCTTATCAGGCTCTCCAGCTCGAGTGCATCCTATTACAACTGGCTGACTCCCTGTTCATCAGCTCTATTATTTATGCTTAATTTGACCCCCCTTTCAACCTTATCCGCTACCACTGGATTTCTCAGTGACATCTTTTACCCTGGGGTCAGAAATATCTGGCCTGGTGGTCTCCACCCTGATCTTCTCGCCTTTCCCTGTTATCAGGCAAGGACAGTCTGCCAGGGGCTTCACTCTATTTATCAGGGTGAGGGGAAGTAACTTGTCTGAGGCCATACTGGAGGGCTCTGTGGGTGCGCCTAGTGAGACTGCAGGTTTCAAACTGGAGTTTTTAAAATGGAGTTGCTTAGGCTCATTCCTAAGGCCATCCTCACAGAGTGTCACCGAGTTGCTTAGCACCTCACGTTTGCTGAGGCTGGCTTTGAACTCACAATCCTTCTGCCTCAGCTTCCCAAGCCACTGGGATTCCAGGTGTGTGCCACCGCACCCAACCAAGACTGCTCCTTAAAAGAACAATTTTAACATTGTATTTCTTGACTTATTCCAAGAGACATGTCTTGTTGTTGCTATCTAGAAATTCAGGCAGCTCCTCTCCTGGCGGGCTCATTCTTTAGAAATTGTTCAAGTGATCTATGTGGAAGACAAGCAAGTGGTGCTTACTGCTTCCGTTGATGGCTCAATAAGGTAGGCCAAGATGGTTTCCTACTGTGAATTCAGGGTTTTGAGTACGAGAAGTGAACAAAAGGATTTATGCTAATGTTGAAGTATTAGGTTAAAATAAAATCTTGGTAAGCCGAATAGAAAAATAAATTAATAAAAAATGAAAGGTGACACAAAAGGGCTTTGAGAAGACTCGTTGATTTGGAATTTTTTTTTCTGTATCCAAGGAAACAAAATGTTATGCTCATCTACATTTAAAAGTAATAATAAATGTTTTCAATGCAACTCTTTTGTAGAATTATTTCAAAGAATTAAACCAGATAGGCAGCTCAGAGAGCTCAACCCAAGCCTAGGAAAGGCCACAAAAGGAGGCTTAGGATTAGAAGTTATAAAACAGCTATAGAAAGACCATCTAACTGAGTGCAATGATGTGCACTAGTAGTCCCAGCTACTTGAGAAGTGAGACGGGGGATTGCTTGAGCCCAGGAGTTCTAAGTTAACCTGGGCAACACAGGAAGATCCCTTCTCAAAATAATAAACAGTACAAAAAAAAAAAAAAAACTAACAAAATCATCTAATACTTGGAAAGTAAATTATGAGCCAATTAATTCACTAACAATGTGATTGATTTAGCAAAACCTACTTGTTTTTAATTACCTATAAAATGCTAAGTACATACACACAAAATACTAAAAACATACACACATATTTCAGAGAAAAAGGGAAATATCATAACATTTCTAGAGATAAATTGGTGTTTATATTTTACTTTCAATTTTTGTGGTACTGAGGATTTAACCCAGGTTGCTCTATCATTGAGCTAAATCCCCCTCCCTTTTTAAATTTTATCTGGAGACAGATCTGGTTAAGTTGTTAAGGTCTGAGAACTTGAAATCTTCCTGCTTCAGCCTCCTGAGCCACTGGGCTTTAAGACATGCTCGTCTATTTGAATTATCTTAAAATCATGCTAATGAATTATGCTCTTAAAAGAATTGAAGTTAAAATAAGAGGAGTAGTATTCAGACTATAGCACTATTCAAACTAGCTATCCATGCCATGGATAAATTACTTTGATGATTCCTTTAAATAGAAATCTCTTTAGAAACTCAGTTCAAAGAGCCTTGCTTTATTAATAGCAATCTCAGACTACAGCTCTCTTCATAACTAAGCCATCTTTTTGCTCATATGAGCTGCCATTATCTAAAAAGGCAGGGAATTTTAATACTCTAAATCTTGTCAGAAAGATTCTGATTTTTAGTAGGAAATAAACATAAACTGAGGCTTAAGCCTGGGACATAGAATAGGAGTTTAGAGTAAAGAAAAAATTTCAGTGTGGTTCAAGTTTGCCAAGAGTCCACAATACAGGAAATAAAGCTGAAGTAGAAACAGTTGCTTGGGAAAGCACCACATGAAGAAGGAAACACCAAGAAACAAGGAGACCAAACGTTACTCAGTCAAGGTCTAAAGCAGAATAAATTTAGAGTTGTTCTGAAGTTAGTCCCTCAACCTTCTAACTTCTGTGTTTAACCCATTTGGGTCCACTATCACAGATGTGGCACACCTATAAAAGCTTAAATTGAGCAACAAAGAAACCACTATGAAAGGTATTAATTTGTTATGTTAATTTGAGCTAATTATTATGTATTTAGAGTTCTATTCTTTTGAGAAAAATAGTAGGTGAATTATTAGAGCATTTGAATATACATATATAGGATAATATATGTTATATATATTATATATATATACACGCATATATGTATCTTAATACATATATTTCCGCATATATATGAAATATATATAAAGGATATATAAGCTTTAAGTTATGATTTTTAACCTATTTTAAAGCATTTGTGTCAATTTCATTGAAATATTCACCGAATTGCCAACTTGGGATTTATTGGGTTAAAGGACCATCTCATTCCCTTTAGTGCTAAGGAACTAAAATATGTAAGGGATGTAAGATGTTCATGTGAAGTCCTCAGGACACTGTCACATCTGAGGAGTCCAGACTGACACCTCCACTTCTGTCTTCTCAGTAACTACTCTTTAGGGTAGGATACTGCTTAGCCTTTGTAGAATCTACTTACTTTTAGTTCCTTTAGCTTGTCCACTTTCTGAGTCATTGCAGCAGGGCATATGATTGCTGTCTTTGTCATTTCCTGCTCTAAGGTTGAAATCAAGATATAAAAGGAAGATCTTTTTTTAAAAAAATATTTATTTTTCAGTTTTCAGTGGACACAACATCTTTATTTTATTTTTATGTGGTGCTGAGGATAGAACCCACCGCCCCGCGCTTGCCAGGCGAGCACGTTACCGCTTGAGCCACATCCCCAGCCCCCAAGGAAGATCTTTTTGATGATATTTTGTTTTTCCACAAGATATCAGGCACATATTCCACTAATGATATTCTATATCATTTTAAGTCATGTGGAGTGAAATGATATTGAAATAATACATATGGGTAGAAACCTACTTCTTTTGCCATCCTATATCAGAACTCATCTATAAAAATTAATATGGTTCTCCATGACAGTAGGAATTGTGGAAGGAGTTTGAAAGGAATTTGATATTGCTAAAAGCATCTCTAGGTCTCTCCTCTCACTAGTTTAGTACTGATTCATAAGTAGGCAGCTGAGACATAGGCCTAATTTGACCAAGAGACAGTCAATGTGGATACTGATTAGCTTGAAGGGGAGCAGGGTTGTTTGGGGGAAAATATGTTCTTTGTTTTCTAACTTTGATAAATGAGTATCACAAATATAGATTCAAACTGACATTCCCTAAAAGGTTGTGGGTTAGAGTTTTAACTGATAAAAATGTTTACATTGAGGGCTGGGTATGTAGCTTAATGACAGAGCACTTGCCTAGCATGCTTGAGGCCCTAGGTTAGGAGAAAAGTTGACACAATGATCAGGTTTCACAATATTTGTAGGAAGAGACTTGGACTTGAGTTTAAATCCTTGGTAGACCCCCAAAAACTACACAGGTGATCTATGAACAGAATCACTTCCCCTGATTCCCCAATTACTTTCCCTCCCTTCCTTGGTCTTCTCTCAGGCTCTGGCATGCCCTCAATGGTCATTATTGTGGATATTTTGGACAGAGAAGATTCTTTGAATTATCCCAAACCAGTGATTTCATTTTGCCTTGTGATGTTACTGAAGCTCCCATAGAAATAAAAGAAGAAAGCAAGTTGGCAGACAAGAGGAAAAAATATGAATATCCTCTAATATTTGACCGGGAAAGGTGAGATGGTTGGTTTTGTTGTTGATGTTTGTTGGTTTGTTCTTTAGATGAATAGACAAGAATTAAACTATGGTGATACTGTGACACTGCTGGACATGAAGAATTGAAAGGTGAAAAGTCCACAACTTTTCAATAATTTTGCAACCCAGCAGAAGGGAGAAAGATGTGAACAAAAAGTTCTAATTCCATGAAATAGTGCTTTTAGGAACATCCAATTCTTTATTTGGTAGGGGCAGGGCGAGGGAAGCGACTGAATCCAGAGGTGCTTTACCACCGAACTACATCCCCATTCCTTTTTGTTTTGCATTTTGAGATAGGATCTTGCTAAGTTTATTAAGCCTTTGCTAAATTGCCAAGACTGATCTCAAACTTGAAATCCTCTTGCCCCAGCCTCCTGGGGGACTGGGATTGCAGGTGTGCTCCACTGCACTCAACTAGGAACATCCCGTTTTTAATAACGGAAGGGTAAATAGAATCTAACCAAAGACCAAATAGGCAATTGCCTAAAGAAAGGCACCAAATAATGAGAAACTGTGCTATAGTTTTTAAGCTTAGCTTTTAGCGGGTATGTGGGAAGACATGATAGGAGATAAAGCTTGAAAAGTCTATAGGGAAAATGGACTTCTTTATGGGTCAGTTTAAAATTTTTAAGCTTTACAGTATTCACTGTAACAGAATATACAAGAGAAAAAGCAAGTGTGAAAAAAAGAGAAGGGTTTGCTTGGGAACATCCAGGTGGAGGTATTTATTGAGCACCCAGATAAATCTGTATATCCTCAAAGAGGTCAAAGCGGTAAACACAGATTTTGAAGTCATTAGCATAGCAGTATTTTCAGTGTAGATAAGTCATGAAGGTCTTGTGTATTGATTGAGAAAAAGCAGAAAACTATGCGATAAACAAGAAACAGTTTCTAAAGAGCAGACCAAGAAAGAGACACTAGTGAAAATCTTGAGAAGGAACAGCTATGATGTTGAAAGCAAAAATACAAGTAAGTAGTATAGTAGAAATCAAGGAAGGAGATAAGTGTTCTGTGAAGAAGTAGAGAAAGATGCATTTATGGAATAAAGTAAATGCTGGGTGTGGCATAAAAAGGTCACTTATGACTCTAGAGGGTAACTTCAGTAAAGTGATTGGTGAAAATCACATAGCAATGGTTGAGAAATAAAAAGGAGATATGAGAAGATAATATAGAGTACTTTCAAAATTTTAGTTATACAAATTTATGGGGTATAATGTCATAACTTAAGACATATTAAACAATGTTTTCTAATATGTGAATATGGGTCTTCATCATTATACCGTGAGATCTTTGAGCATAGATTCCTTGTTTTATAAATCCCTAGTTCTTATCTCTGAGCCAGCACCCAGCAGGAGCTCAAAAGATACTTGTGAAACAAAGAATGGAAACCATTACAAAGAGTGGGCATACATGTAAATGGTAGATAAAGAAGTATGAAAAGCTACAGTGTATTTGGGTAAGCTAAATATGGGATCTGTGTGCACATTGTGTTTACTATGAAATAATTTTGTTTGCCTGTAGCAAAATTGGCCTTATCTGTAGAGTAACTCCATCTCAGGATGTATTTTTATTGTCTTTTAAAAAATGTTTCTAATGCCTGGCTGTGGATTTCTAAATGTCTCCATAAGTTAGTTTTAACTCTAGGGGAACCTTCAGGTCACATAGAACTCAAGCACAGGATTTACACAAGAGGTTTTCCAGCTCTGCTATATAGTCCCCCCCCCTTCTCCCCATGACTATTTATGAACTTAATTACATGGAATGTTCAGGCAGAAAAGAAGTCAATGTGGTTTCTCTAGAGGAAAATCTAAAAAGCTAAATGGAATAAGAATCAGGTGCAGACATAGTGTCATTAGTACTGGTGCCACGAAAACCTAGAAATTTGGGGACTGAAGAGGAAAGACATAACTGGTATTTGTTTAGTTGACAGGACATATAAGGGACAAGTATGAAGTTAACTTTCTTTTTTTGTATCTTTGTATGCAGATGGAGAAAGATGAGCTCAATGTCATTACTTTTCAAACGCACACCTCCCAAGCCCTTTGAAGTGGAACAGGATTTTAAGTTTTTCAAGGCTCTTTCTTCTCCAAAGGTAGCTAAAAAAAAAAAAAAAAAAAAAAGAACCACACACACAACAAAGCAAAAAAAAAAAAAAAAAAACAAGAACACTTTAACTGAAAAAAATTACTTTCCAGAATTTATAAAGATCTAAAAATTAATGAGAAAAAACAGTCCAATTAAAAATGGTTGAAAACTTGAATAAATTCTTTACAAAATAAAAAAAATCCAATAAACATGAAAATATGCTCACTCTTATTAGTAAACATGGGAGTGCACGTCAATAATATTATGGGATACCACTTAGACCTACCAGGTTGACAAAAATAAAAAAGTCTGATGATATTCACTATAATCAGAACACTAATCTGTCGATGGTGATGGTGTTATTTGATAGAACCACATGGAAGAACAACATGGCATTGTTAAATGTGGTTAAAGTTGAAAATAGTCATGCCCTATTAAATATATTCCCTGGTGAAACTTTTGAATATGTGCTTGGGGGCAGGAATATACAGCTCAGAGGAGTATTCTTTGTAACTGAAAGAAATTTAAATACTTGTCAACAGTGTAATGGACAAATAAGTTACAGCATATTCTTAAATCATTTTAGTATACAGCAGTGAAAGTAAATGTACTAGCTTAACACTTACCTCCATGGATGAGTGAAACACTACTGAGTGAGAAAAGTTTTATATGAGTATTTACATATTGATTCAGTTTATGTTAAAAAGAAAAGAAAGGGCAAAACTAAAAAATATTGGTTTGGAAAAAGCATAGAAGGTACCAAACATGGTGGTACACACCTGGGATCTCAACAACTCAGGTGAAGCAGGGGAATCACAAGTTTGAGGCCAGCCTCAGCAACTTAGTGAGGCCCTAAGTAACTTTGTAAGACCCTGTCTCAAAATAAAAAATAAAAAGGGCTGGGGATATGGCTCAGTGGTTAAGTACCTCTGGATATTCAGTATACCCCTCCCACTCTGAAAAAAAGCATATAAGGTAAAATTATATAAAAATAAAAGCAAGTAAATCAAATGCGTGAAATTCAAGATAATCATCAATGTCTGAAATGTAGATCAGGAAAGAGGCCAGGGAACTGCAGTCTGAAGATTTCAAATTTGAGGGTATAATTCCAATTTGTAGAGCAGGCCAGTGGGTTCATTATATCAATATTCTTTTACACTATCTACTTCATACTTAATAAATATTTAATACCTTTCATTTTTTTTTTCTAAAACCCTACCTTTCTGTTCAAATAGGACTCAGATTTTTTTTTCCATGAAGAGTGATAGGTAGGGCAGACACAGGCTGTGGAGTCCAACAGACTTAAGTATAATTTTAGATAAGTTATTTTATTCATCTTCTATTTTGAAAATCCCTCAATAAGTTGTGTGAAGATTGAGAAAATATATACCAGGAACATTTTAAATTCTCCATAAAAATGAGTTCCACTTTCCCCCAAGACTCCAAGCTCTCCAATCTTTCTCTTCATGTCTTATGATCTGTTTAGTTAGCATGTTCTACATTGAATTACAATTTTATTTATATCTTGTCTTTACTTCCCACTTCTACTACTAACTCATAAGCTCTTTATGGGCATAATATGTAACAGATACTCAGTTTTGTGGAATAGGATTGAAATAGTGCAACCTAGAAATAGAGGCAATATTCATCCAACATAGAAATAAATATTTTTAAAAAAAAAACAGTTAACAACTGAGACATTGAATAAATTTGGGGAAATTTTTAAAAGGGCTTATAGAGCCCTTGAAATAATGGAATGGCCCAATATTATGAGCCTTGCCAACTACTTACTTGATTAGGTAGTAAAATAAAAAAGAATCAATGCTAAATTTGAGTTGAAATGCATTTCACTTAGGATTCTCTGATTGTCATCAGCAATCTTGTTTTGCCCATTTCTTTTCATTCTTAGTTATGTAATATTAATCTATTCACTTATTTTCAGTCAATTCCCTTTTGTCTTGTTGTTACTAGTAATAAGAATATAATGGTACTAAATCTTAAATTTGCTAACACGTGGCTATCTATATGATCTCCTTTGATTCTTTTTTTTTATTATTGGTTGCTCAAGACAATACAATGATCTTGACATATCATACATTTGATTCAAATGGGGTATGAATTCTTATTTTTCCATGTGTACAGATTGCAGGATCACATTGGTTATACAGCCACATTTATACATACAGCAATACATGCAGCTAGTAAATGAAGGAGTCAGGGTTTGAACCAGGTGTTTTGCTACTGATGGAATGCACCCTTTTCACAAAACACTCATTCCTTTGTTTTACAGATTCGCAGACATGCCTTAGAAGGTTTCATGACTGAGAACAGAGAGGCCGGGATTGGTTTTGGTTCTCTTCCTATATACAGGGTGAGTTGGGGCATTTTGTAGAGCTGGAGAAGTAACAAAACAATACAAAAGCTGACTTCTTATTCCTCACCCTGCACTATCAAGCAAGGTTGGGGGAAATCACACCCCTAAACCCACTTTTGTTTCCATAAACAGCTGATGTCCAGTCCCAGAAGAGTTTTGGGTGTCAACAGCTTGAATCACTTATCTCTACCATTCCACATGGTAGCTATTTTGAATTTTAACTTAGTGGCTCTTCATCATCCACAGGATAAAATCTTGGCATATAGACTTATGATCCAGTTTCTGCCAGAATTATTTGCCCTCATTTTGATCACATTCTCACCATACTCTGTAGGCTAGAGCCTGCCAAATAACTTTCTATGCATTAAGCCTCACTGATCTGTCTGTCACCTCTATCACACTGTGCCTGTGCTGTCCTCTAATATTCACCCAACCCTTGTTTTCTTTCAAATCCCTCCTTTCAAGTGTCCACCCCAGGTTACCTGTGTTAAAGAACTAAGTAATGAACCTGAGAAATAATAAACCAAAGAACAAATGTTTCATCTTAATATCAACTTGAATCTTAAATGCTATTTATCTTTTCCAAGGATATGTTCATTTTAATAGGTGTCAAAGATTTAAGCAATAGATGATGCTAATAGTAAACCATTAAGAATTAACAGTGGGCAATTGGTAGAGGGGTCTTGTTGAAGTGTGGTTCTCCCCCTCATTTCCCATCGAGAATTCACATTAGGGAAGTTATCACATTAAGTATGTCTGACTCTTTGTTTATGACTTACAGGTAACAAGCCCCACTAGTTTAAGATTCCTTCCACTCATTGGTTCAGAAGCACAAAAGGAATCCTCAGATGGAAAGAAGGGAATTCATGTTCAACATGAAAAAGTAAGTTAGTACTAACTCCACAGTTGATTCTAATTCTACAGTTTATCCCCTTTGTTTGGTTTTTAATTATTTAATTATTTTTCTGTTCCTAGAAACATAACTTCGGGGCCTAAAATTATTTCTGTTCATACTTTTTACTGAATATTGCAGATGTATGTGTCTTAGATCAGTGCGATGGAAATCATGAATTTTTTGGATAGAGAGGACAAAAATCAAATAGAACCTGGGAGCATGAGTGAATGAAGCTCTGCTAGTGCTTCAAAACTGAAATTATTCACTGAGCTCTTTTAGAAGCTAGGCAACTTGATACAACAGTCAAACACTGGACATCCATCATTGCTTCATTTTATTTATTTTTATTTTCTGCAGTGCTGGGAAAGGCACCCAGAGCCTTGTGCATGCTAGGTAAATGCTCTACCACTGAGCTACATACTTTGCTTCTTAATCTTATTGCACCTATAAGATGGAGCCATGGCTTCAGTCAGCTTCTGGCTCTCCAGCAAGAAATTTTCCCATGTATTAACAGGAAAAACATAAAGTGCTTCAAAGTTTACAATGTATCTTTATATATGATTCTTTTAATTTTCACAATAAGTTCAAAGAAAATGTTAGTTCCATCCTAGAGCTGGGGAAGAAAACAGGATCCTAAAGCAAGATCAAGTGACTTGCCAACTATCACATGCTAATTAAGTGATAAACTGAGGTTTTTTTCACACTAAATGTCATGCTCATTTTTAGTAGATTAATGGTCTGTACAAATCAAACCTTATTCCTTATCCACTAGTTCTAGAAGCTTGCATGGGTCTGACTTAATCCATTGTGATTTATATTTAGTGATTCAAATATATCAAACACTAAGAGGAAGATCTAGCAGCACATGGTGATTTTTATAAAGCCCCTTGCCATGAAGTCAGATTAAAAACAGAAAGAAAATAATTTTTATTATCCACACCTAATCCAATAACAGATAACAAACAGAATGACAACAACACAACAGTTTTTAAAAGCATTAAACGTGTTTAAAATTAAGTAAAATTAATTAACATGGGAAATTTTACCATAATTTTGTTAGCTTGTGTACTTAAGGAGAATAGGAGTGCTTCCTGGTAATTATTAATTCCGTCAATTTTTCCAGTGAGAGCTTTCAGCAATAGAAGAGTTTTCTATAAAAATAGTACTATTACTTGGAATTGTCTTAAGTAATGGGTGAAACACCATCATATAAATAATCTAAAACTAAAAGACAATTTAGAAAAACATTATTTGTGCTGGGCATGGTGACCCACACCTGTAACCCAGTTAATCAGGAAGCTGAGACCGGAGGATTGCAAGTTTCAGGCCAGCCTGGGCAATTTAGTGAGACCATATCTCAAAATAAAAATAAAAAGATTGGATGTAGCTTAGTGGTAGAGCTCTTGCCTAGTATGTGCAAGGTCATGGGTTCAATCCAGAGAACTGAAAACAAAGCAGAACAAAACTGTTCTGGCTTAAATGAAGAAAAGAATTAAGCATGGTTAATGGGTTGAAATTAGTTTCCAAAATAAAATTAAACTTGTTTTCAGAAAATTGTGTACTTAGAAGAGGACAACAAAATCTGAAAACCAAAACAGATTAAAGCCACCAGTGTGTTGATTTTCTGCAACTTGAGGAAGCCAAACAGCCTAAGTATGAAAATGGTGGATGAAATCAAATCAATAAATAAACACCCAATGCCTAGTCTCATAAGAAGCATTTCTAGGAAGATGGGCATAAAGTGCCCTCAGAAAGTTTGGATTCAAGATTTCAATTTAGTGAAATAAACATTTATGGAATACCCTAAAAATTCTATCATGTGCTTGGCAGTGTTACTGCCACCAGGAATCTATTCACAGATCAGGAAGCTCACAGCACAGAGCAGAGAAAGTACTATGAAAAAAGTCCAATAATAGACATCCTAATCTCTTTTGACTTGCAATTTTAAAATATAGAAATGCTGGCTCCAAGTACTAACTTCTGTAAATGGTTTATAAATCTCCTGAAAATTAAACTACAAAATTATAAGATACTACTCATAATATAGGAAAACAAATTAGAACACATGTTATATTCCTTTTCAAAAAGTTTAAATGTGGAAACAGAGAGGAAGAATGTGAACTTTGTGAAATGCAACCCATTTCCAAAATTATAGACACATATCCAATCATAGAAAAATTATTTAAGTGAAAGATGGTATATATATAATATATATATATATATATATATAGCATATTCATAGTTTTTCAAAAGAATGTATAATGACAGAATTTCTCATGATTTTATTTTAGGTGAACTATTATAACTCAATAATATTGTCAATTATAGTGGCTAATATTTATTTTCAAATTAGTATGCCAGGTACAATACTGTGCACTTGACATGTAGTCTTTCACATAATCTTTGCAATAACACTTTGAAGTAGTTACAATTATCACACTCATTTTACAGTTAAGAAAACTAAAAGCACAGAACATAAGTATACTTATGTTTATCTAAGATTCCAAAAGAACCCAGTAATTGAGCTGGGGTTTAAACCCAGAAGTTTGACTTTAGAGCCTGATATTTAAATATAAAACAATAGAATTCAGAGATAGATGAGCTGCTAGTCTCTTCTGACCAGAATAATCTTCTGAGAGTGTACAAATAATGAACATTAAGAATCCCTTCCCATCACTCTCTATCCCCTCTCCCAGCTTGATTTTTCTCTGTGGCTCTGATGAATTTTTTTAAAGACATTTTCCATGGCATTTTTTTCCTTAAAAAATTATTCATTTTTTTTCTCACTGGAATGAAAATTCCAGAAAGGCAGAAACTTTATCTTACTTATTCTGTCCTGTAAAACATCTAGAATAGACTTGACACATAAAAGACACTGAAAAAAGTTGCTGAATATAATAATGAGTTTTTATTAACCCCAAATTCCTAACAAGAGGAATTCGCAAATTCCCATCACTAGAAATGTATACAGTAGGAGCTTCAAAAGTCCAAACTATAAAAATATAAATATTCTTTGGAGGCAACATTCTAATCCTCTTATCTATTATTAACAAACGCCTTAATGAGCTACTGGGAATAGGAGCAAGAATGCATTTGGGAAAGTCGGAGTGGTCAGGCACTAGGAATGTCTGAAAGAGGAGTTTGGGGCACCGTGGGCACACTGCATCCCTCCAGGTCTCTTAAGGCTAACTCTGCTGGACGATATGTACTAACCAAGTGGTAGGGCAGGGAGGGCTTGCCTCATTATTTTCATATTTTCCTCATTCCCCGTGAAAATCAAAAGTTGCCTTGAGCTGGAGGTGGTGGCCCACACCTGTAATCCCAGTGACTCCAGAAACTAACGCAGGAGGGTCAGTTGGAGGCCAGCCTCAACCACTTAGCAAAACTCTCGGTAACTTAGCAAGAACCTGTCTCAAAATAAAAAGATCTGGGGATGTAGCTCAGTGGCAAAGAGCTTCAGGATTCAATTTCCAGTGAGAAGGGAGGTGCGAGTTGGAGACATAAGGGAACAGAGATGCCAGGACTTCATAAACCTGAATCAAGGTTCTAAAGTGATGAAATTTAATTAATGAAATTTAGTTCTAAATTTAAGAACTGTGTCCTTTACTGAAGGGAAATTTGTGTATCAAAACACTTTTTAAACCAAAATTTTTTTTTTCTTTAGCAAATCTACTTCCAAAAATTAAGTCTGAAGAAATAAGGGCAGGGGTTGTAGCTCAGTGGCAGAGCGGTTACCTGAGGCACTGGGTTCGATCCTCAGCACCACATAAAAATAAACAAATAAAATAAAGGCATGCTGTCCATCTACAACTACCAAAAATAGTTAAAGAAAGAAGAAAATTATAGCAGGCATATGTTTTTTAGTTAATAAACTTTATTTTAAAAAGATAAAAGAAATACAAAAAGGAAAATATAAGAAGGACCCATGCAGCTTGGGAAGTTCCTTTAGCTTGGTTTCAGTAGAGTGATCTTGGGAACTAAGCCTCCTAACCTTGTCTCTGGGAGCAAGAGGAGCAGGCACATGACCTACTAGTGTCTAAGCCTAAAGAATCTTTGAGTGATTGAATCTGGACTTTAGTAGTTTATTGTTTTTGTTTTACCTTATAATTCGCCTCTTTTTGTTCCTTCTGTCTTCTTTACAATGGATCATAACATCAAATTGATGTGTGTTTCAAAATCATATAACCAAGCCCTTCAAAATTCTATATGGTGTCAATTTTAAATGCTGGTTGGACATTACTGATAAAATTAGATATTTCTTAATACAAACTAAATGAATTTAAAGTTTCATCTTTTTTTCTTCCAAAAATATTCAATTCAAAACCAACTCATTTTTCTCATTTGTGTGATCATCACTTGATTTTATTTTCCTACTGGTCAGCAGAATCTGATGTTACTAAGATTAATTATTAATTAGCTAAGTTTGTTTTAACTAACCCTTTCCATGTTTCTCAGTTGAGCCCTAGAGTGGATAACTGTCCAATTAAAGTAGGTTTAAAACTTCTCACTTCTATTCTTCTACTATACCCTTGTTCTACTTCCTACTTGTAGCATTCTTTTGTCTGGAGACACATTGGAATGTGAAGTAAACGACTACACACACACACACACACACACACACACACCCCAGGAGGATTAAAAACTTCTGTAGTGATGAAACTTGAACTTGACTCTGGAAAATCGTTTGTTCTGTAATCTAGTTACTAAATAACATGCCCTTTATTTCACAGGGAGGACGGAAGAGAAGTTTGAAAAAAAATTTAGTGCCACAAATCAATCTGGCTTCTTCCTTCTTCCCAGCCATTACCAAGTAAAGAGGAAATTCAGAATTGGCTGCTGCACATGAAATGACAAGGTCTGGATGATACCCTGGTCTTATTTCAGGATAAGAATGAAAGTCCACCAGAGTCACTGGTCTCTGGATCCTCAGACCATCCTGTTGCTGACGATTGCTTTGGGAGCTTTAGTGACCTCAGCTCTGAGTACCAAGCAGGTGACAAGCAGCCAGTTCACGGATGTCATTCATACATCGAAATCCATTTACGGAATAGGAGATGTTTCCTGTTTAGTATTAACAAAATGAAATACACAGAAACAAACGAAAGCAATAGCATAGAGAGATCTAAAATAATATAGTTATCTATGATTCGCTTTATACCTTCTACCATATGCACCATAGTTTATAAACTAGAATTATTATCAGAATGTATGCAGGCAGAGGCAAATTATATGTCACGTTTTAAAGTATATGAAGAGAATTAAAATTAAAAAGAAAAATGTGACAATCAAGCCTCTAGTTATTTGTCTTCTTCATTTAGAGAAATGTTATCTGATAGAAAATATTCAGTTTCTTAGGTAAAGACAAATTATTTACATTTAGTTTGGAAATTAGTACAGATAAAGAGAACTTAAATGGTATCTAAACTTTCTGGGGTTCGTCTTTTATTACTTTCTTTTATTAATTAATTGATTTTAGTATTTGGACTAAATGATCAATGTTACCAGTCGGTATGCATAAAGAAAGAAAACATCAAAACTTTATCAGTAAAGAATCAAATTTTAAATAAGTAAAAAATCATGAACAAAGTATCATAATTTTGAAGGCTGAGAATTAGCTGACCTCTTCAGAAAAATGATTCTGAGAGCTAAATAAAAAAAGTAGTCTGATAGTCTGCTTTTCCCAAAGCACCAGACCAATTGGGTAAGAAAAAAATGTGGTCTGTTCCTTGGTAATATCAGGTTTCTAATTTATAACAGATTTTATAATTCTTAAAATCCCAAAGTGTTTGGAAAACTAAAGAAATTTGTTATTCACATAAATTCTACATTTATACACATTTCTTTTTATGTTTGTGAACTGAAGTTCTCTGAAGAAGCCATATATATGTTGAAAAGCCTGCAGACTGTGTGACCTTGGCTGACCAGAACATAGTGATTGTGAAGAGATGGGATGTTGCAGATCAAGAGCCAAAGTTATCTTGGACTGTCTTTGGTCCCTTCTAATACCATTTACTATCAACCTTTGTATCTGACCTAGCATCATGTGACCACTAGATTAAACTCTTAGAATGGATAGCTAAGCTTGACAGACCTCTAGTCTCCACCAACTCTAAAGCTAAGATTTCAGTAACACTTGAAACCCATGGAAGAGATTGCTTGCCTTGCTGTAGCTTGTCCCTGAGGCTCCTACCAATGTGATTGGTAAGTGCATTGATTTATGGCTTTCTATTGTTATATGACTCTAAAATGTAATATAACCTCTTCCCTGGTAGAATGTAGCATTCAGAGAAACTTGCATTTGTGTTATTGAGCCATGGTCACCCTAATTAGGCTCAGCAGAAAATATTTTTGCTGGTGTGGTAGCCCACTCCTTCAATCTCAATGACTCAGGAGGCTGACGCAAGAGGATCACAAGTTCGAGACCAAACTAGGCAACACAGCAAGACCCTGTCTCAAAACAAAAAAAAATAAAAAGACTGGGGATGTAGTTCAATAGTAAAGCTCAATTCCCAGTACCAAATAAATACATAAAGTACTTTCTTATTTCCTTTAAATCAGAGTTGTTATTTTATACTGTATTCATTTAGACATTTAATTTTTGTTGCTAATAAGAATGTGGTGATTTCTCCAACTGCTTTTCTTTATCTTCTAGCTTTTTTCTTTATATATTTTAATTTCACTAGAAGCTTAAGTACCAAGAGAAAATACTGAACATTAACATTTTAAAGTTTTGTTTTTTGGGGGTTTTGTTTTGTTTTTTTCTAGTACAGGGGTACTCTATCACTGACTTACATCCCAGCCCTTTTTATTTTGAGACAGGATCTCGATAAGTTGCCAAGGCTAACCTCAAACATGTGATCCTCCTGCCTCAGCCTCTTAAGTACCTAGGATTACAGGTGTATGCCACCACAGCAAGCTAAAATTTGTTTAACTGATATATATAATTTACTCAAATACAAAGATATTCTAGAAAAAGAGTACTAGAGAACATCAACTACCCTTAACTCCTAAGTAAACCAATTTAAAAAAAAAAATCTAAAACTTAAACTTCCAAGAAGTTAATAGAGATGATTTATTTTTTCTTTTAGTCTCAGTTGTAAAAAAAGGATATTTTATTTACTAAAACAAGACAATGTTAACTACTTTGCCAAGAACTTAATCCCTTTAAAATGACATTCAAGGGCCCAAAATAATATCTTCCACCCATTTTGCCAGAGGAATTCACTCTCAAAATCCCTTTAACAGAAATAAACAATTTCTTGATCCCTTTAAGATTTAAAAATCTTTCAACTTTTTTTTGTGTTATATAAGTGATTTACTTTCAAAAATGATATTATACATAATTATGTAGCTAGAATTTTTAATGATACACATAATATATAGAAAAATTTGCCCTTTCTTTCTTTTCTAAAAGTGTAGACTGATTAACCATTGTTAAAGGGCATGATTTTTTGACATCAGATTTAAAATATTTTATCACATCGTACTTAGGGTGGAGTTAGAATGTTCACTAAAATATAGGATAATGAGTTCTGCATCAGGTAATGGTGAAGTAGGTAATTTGGACAAATCACACCCCCTGAGGACAACTAGAATTGGGAAACATTTCTTTGAAGGCATTTGAGAGTAAATACATTGACAAAGTATGAATATGACAGATTCTGGGGGAAGAGTTAGGCTGAGGTATGTCACCCCAACTTTTGAAGCCAGTTTTCAGCAATGCAAGTATGTACTGGTTCCAGAAGAGAAGATTAAGAAGCTGAGAAGCTGAAATGGTAAGTAGGGCAAAGGGCTGAGTCCCTCTTACTTTGCATTGGGTTCCAAAGAACTTCATCCTAGAAATACGGGTGAAACATAGGCAAACAGATCTTTGCTAGGGACTATATAGTTCAGCTTCCAATCGTTGCAAACCCTGAAAATGGATGAAGGTAATTCTAGATTGATGGAGCCCCCAAATGCCTGCAGAAGCAGAGATAAATATGAGGAAAGATGAAGATAATTTAGTCCTCAAGTTATCTTCATTCCAAATGTACATTTGACCCACTATAAAATATTACTTGGTGCATGAGGAGACAAGACAATGAAAATGAGAACTAAGGAAATCACAAGATTTACCAGATAGATAGACTTTAAAATAACTAGCACTGAAAAAGAAAAGCAAAAATTAAACTATGCTCAGCATATTGGAGTATATAAAAACAAGAATTAGAATTTCAGCAGAGAATTAGAAATTATTGATAAGAACTAAATGGAAATTCTAAAACAACAAAAAATGAGCAAAACTTACTCCAAGGATATAACAATAGTCTGATAAAAGAGAAAATCAGTGAACTGAAAAATATTTTAGAAGGAAATATCCATAATGAATCATTAAGAGATGAAAAATAGGAGTTAAAAAAAAAACAGAGGTGAGATAGTAAGAGTAATACATCTCAGAAGAAAATGGAAGAATAGGGTTTTAGCAATATACCAACTGTTTTTCAATACCTAATAAATGGGGCTGGGGTTATGGCTCAGTAGTAGAGCACTTGTCTACCATGCGAGAGGCACTGGGTTCTATTCTCAGCACCACATAAAAATAAATAAATAAAGGTTCATCCTCAACTTAAAAAAAAAAAAAACTAATAAAAGCCACTAGTTCACGGATTCAGAAAGTATCATAAGCTTTAGGTAGAGTAAATAAAATTAGTAAAAATGAATGTACATCTACATACTTCATAGTAAAGTTATTGAAACATTATGGAAGAAATAAGAGAGGATTTGCCTTTAGAGGCAAATTGTCTTCCTGAATAATGAATAAAGTGACTTTACCCAGCTTCACAGTAGAAATGGGAAGAGGACCAGGAAACAGAGTGATATACTCATACTTCAGGAATAAAATAAAAGCTAACCAATTGTCAATCAAAACAAAGGACAGTTAAATGTCATATGAGGTTTTGACAAACAAAAACCAAGAGAATCAATCATAGTAGATGCACATTAAAGTACTGAAGAATACTTTTTAGCAGGAGGGAAACAACTGGGGAGTTCAGAGATATAAAAAAGATGGAAAGCAATAAGAGTGGAAGATCTGTGGATAAACTAAACACAGATGATAAAATTGATACAAAAGAGATATAAAAGTGGAGAGGAAAATAAACACAGTTCTCTAATGCTCTTCATTGCTTGGGAGAAGGTAAAAGAAATAATAATCCAACTCTAATAAGTCAGGGATATGTATTATAATATCTGTGTTAACCACTAAAGATAACAATATATATGACTATATATATTGTAGCTATGGCTCAGCAGTAGCACACTTGCCTGGCACATGTGAAGCACTGGGTTAGAACTCAGCACTACATATAAATAAATAAAATAAAGGTCTATCAACAATTAAGAAAAAAACTTGATCTAAAAGAAAACATGAAAAGGTGGGACGAATAGAAAATACATAGAAATTTGGTGGATTTAATTCTAAATATATCATAAATATGAAACATTTGATAGGTCTTCAAATTAAAAGACATAAAATTATGTTGTCAGAATGGATAAAATAATGCAAAACCCAACAGTATATCGTAACAATCCTAATATATAAGGACACCAAACTATTGGAGATAAAATGATGGAAAAACATTTATAATACAAAAGCTCACCAGGAAAAAGGTGGCATGTATAATACAAAAGCTACAGAAATATTAAAGTATACGTTAAGAAAATAAGAATCTTCCCACTAGTTTTATTCATAATAACTCAAAACTGGAAAAAGTCTACTTCCCATCAACAAAAGGATTATTAAACAAACTGTAATAATTGTGACACAACAGACTACCCCCTGCAATTATAAGGAATAAAATACTAATGTATACATTAGCATGGATATGTAACTGGCCTAAGGGCAAGGGTCCCCAGGGAGTTCTAGGTCCAGGTTCTTGGCATGCTGAGCAAAGAACTGAGCAAGAGGTTGGCTGAAAAGCCAGAGGTTTGTTGAAAGCAAAAGAAAACACTCTTGGAGAACAGAATGTGCCTAGCTGAGAAGAAGATCAAGGCCCCGTCTACTCAGTGAAACTGACTTTTGTTGGGCTCTGCTAGTTTGCCCCTTTCTCCTGTGAAGATCTAGGTTTGATTGGCACCTTTATTGACAGCTGAATTGACATAATTTCTTCTATACTGCCCAGGCATTTCCTTTTCCCCTAGAAAATGCACAGAGGGACAGCAAACTCCAATGCTGATAACCTTCAGTAGCGACAAATTTACTTTGGGTCAGTCCCCCTGGCTCTGCACATGCCCAAGATCTGGGACTTTTCCTTTAGGGTCTTAAACTCCCCTTGTTGTCATCTATCTTGCTCGCTTTAACCACAAGAGGCCCAAGTTTCCCCTCACAGGAAGATGCTGGGTGAGGATGAGGGGCCCTAGCCCCCCCCAATGCCCTATCTCTTACCTAACAGATCCATCGTAAGAGCATAAGTCATAGAAGTTTTGAGAAAGAGATGAGTACTTTATGATTCCATTCTTATGAAATTCCATAACAGGTAAAGTGAATCTTTGGTTAAAAATTGAAACAATGGCCTCTCACACCTACTCCCTCCATTGTGATACTGTCTGCCATGAGGTCCTCATCAGAGCTGACCTGAAGCCGGCACCAGGTCTTTGAACCTACAGAACTAAGAAAATTCAGATGAATTATCTGGTGAATGACAGGAAAAGTGCCATAAATCTGACATTATTTCTTTTTCTTCTGAGGAAAGCCTGGTTCTGTGTAATTATTGAGCTACACTGTGAACGGAACACACGCTGTAAATTGGCAAGAAACTCTTTTAAATCCGATCTTGATGCCGGTGTAAGTGATGCTGGTGATAGATAGGGTTAAGATTCAGTTTCAGATCAATTTAGTGCAGAATTTGAAGTTGGATTTTTCAACTCAGAAGAATATAGCCTCAGTGAAGGACAAGAACTCTCAGATAAAGATGATGAGATATATTCAGTTTCTGTCTAGCTGGCATGAAGAAGATCCTGAGGTTTCCTTAGTTGACTAATAGAAGCATACCTCAGGTGGTGAAATGAAAATCCCCTTCCACCACATTGCCACAGATATTGGGTTTTTCTTGAGAAATGGCTTCCCTAAAATAGAGGAGAAAACAAAGTAGAAATTCCCCAGAAGGCAAATTAGAAAACAGCACATGCAAGAAGTTGAGTGCCCCTGAGTTCAATCCCTGGTACCAAATAAATAAATAAATAAAAATAAATTCCCCAGTACCTCCCCTTTCCCTCCCCCTCTTCCCTCCTGCTGAACCTCTTCCTCTACTTTAGTCTTCTCGCTTCCAGTTTTCATGAGATCCTCTCCCACCTTTCTTTTTTCTTTCTTCTCTCTTAACTTTCACTTATGAGAGAAAATATGATGACTCTTGATTATCTGTGTCATAACGCTCTCAAGTTCCATTCATTTTTCTGCAAATGACATAGTTATTATTCTTTATGGCTGAATAAAAATATATTGTGTATATGCCACATTTTATTTATCCATTATCTGTTTGCAGACACCTAAGCTGGTTTCAGAGGTTGACTATTGTGCATTGAGCCATTATAAACTTGGTTTTGCATGTATTATTATAGTAAGCTGACTTTAATTCTTTGGGGTAAATATGAAGGAGTATAGCTAGAATATATAGTGTTTCCATTTCTAGTTTTGGAGGCAACCTCCATACTGATTTCCATAGTGATTATACTAATTTACAATCCCACCAACAATGTATAGGTGTTCCTTTTCCCCGACAGTCTCCCAGTCATTTATTTTTATTTGTATTCTTGATGACTGCCATTCTAACTGGAGAAGAAATTTCAGTGTAGTTTTGATTTGTGTTTTCCTAGTTGCTAAAGATACTGAACATTTTTTTCATGTATTTGTTGTAGGTCATGACTCTTCTCAGGATGAACTCAGGATTCCAAGAAGGCAAGAACAGAAACCATATGATCTCTTGAAGTTTAGGCTGAGAGCTCACCCAACATCTTATCTGCTGTACTGTATTAGCCAAATTAAGCTACAAGGCAAATTCCTACTCAAGGAAGTAGGAAAATAGTCATAATACAAAGTTGAGTATGCATACAAATATAGGAGGAATTTATGGCTGTTTTTCTATTACTTACCACACTCCTTGCTATATTTGGATATGGTTTGTTCCCCAAAGGTTCGTGTGCTATAAGCTTGGTCCCCTATATGTGATATTGAGGTGGTGGCACAGTAAGAGGTGGGGCCTAATGGGAGGTATCTAGATCATGGGTACTCTACCTTCATGAATGGACTAAGCTATCTCCTGGGAGTGGATCTGGTCTAATGGGCCTAGATTCGTTGTAAGAATGAGTTTTTATAAGGAAACCCCATGCTTCCCATGAGTCTCTCCTCTATATTGAGTGATTTCCCTTTTTGCTTTTTTCTTCCTTGCCACTCTCACCAGATGTGAAGCTGTTTGGACTTTTTAACAACTAAAATAGTTAGGCAAATAAATTGTCTTTTTTAAAAGAAAGCACCTAGCCTCAGATATTTTGTGATTGTAACAAAAAAATTGACTAAGATACTCCTCAAATATTTCTTTAAATTCATTGTAATCCTAATAACAATCTCACTATTTTTTCCTTTAATTTGACTTGGCAGGTTGATTATAAAGTTTACTTAAGAATATAAAAAGTTTTCATATATTAGCTAGGATACTCTTGAAGATGAAGAAGGATAGACTTGCTTAGTTATATATCAAGATAATAGAAAGCTACAGTATGATAATTGGCGTAAGTATAGATAAAGCCGTGGAATAGAGTAGGAAGCACAGAAAGCAACCCTCACATATCTAGATGTTTGATTTATAGCCTAGGCAGCACTGCAGCACAATATAAAATGGGTTATCTCTTCTGTCTATGGTACTGAGAGAATTAATTATCTATATTTAGAATATTCACTAACTTACACCATGCATAAAAATGACATATAATTCTAAATGTAAAAGGAAAAAATATGAAGTAATTTTAAAATAAATCAGGGCCTGGGGAATGTGGCTCGATGGTAAAGCACTTGCCTAGCATGTGTGAGGCCCTGAATGCAATCCCCAGAACAGCCAAAAAAAAAAAAAAAAAAAGTTAAAATAAAACAAAGATATATTTCTTCATGAACAGAGAAATAATTCTTAAATGGTGTATAAAAAGCACTGAGCACAAAATAATAGATAAATTGAATTATATTACCGTTTGAAAATTCCTATTCATCAAAGACACAATTAAGAAAGTGAAAAAGAAAATAAATGCATGAAAAAGAAAGCTATATAAAGGCAAAGGTTTTTATCACTTATAACTAGGATTTAGATCCACAATAAATGAAGAATCCCAACAAAGCAATAATAAAAATAAAGATAATCCAGTAGAATAGGCAAGAGACTCGAATTGATATTTCACAAAGGAGGATATTCAAATAACCAGTACATCTATGAAAAGGTACTAAATCTCTTTATTAGTCAGGATAATGCTAATTAAAACTACATTAGGGCTGGTGTTGTAGCTCAGTGGTACAGCATGTGCATAGTAAGTGTGAGGCACTGGGTTCGATCCTCAGCACCACATAAAAAGAAATTGGAAAAAAGGTATTATGTCCATCTACAACTATTTTAAAAAAATTTTAAAACTACATTAGATGAAAGAATCAATGAAAAAGTTTCTTGGACTAATAAGTGATTATATCAATGTTGTAGAACACAAGGTTAACATATAATTCCAGTGGCTCAGGAGGCTGAGGCAGGAAGAGTGCAAGTTCAAAGCCAGCAATTTAGCAAGGTCCTAAGCAATTTAGTGTGAGACTCTGTCTCAAAATAAAAATTAAAAAGGGCTGGAAATGTGGCTCAGTGGTTAAGCGCCCCTGGGTTTAATCCCCAGTACCAAGGGGGAAAAACACACACACACACATACACAAGGTTAACATACAAAAGTCAATTGCTTTCCTATACATCAGTAATAAACATGTGAGACTGAAATTAAAAACTCAATACCACCTAACATTAGCCCTCTCCAAAATGAAATCGGTATAAATCTAACAAAAATATGTACAAGACCTACATGAGGAAAACTACAAAACTGTGACAAAAGAAATCAAAGGAAGACTAAATAAATGGAGAGAGATTCTGTGTTCCTGATGTCAAAACCTTGAAACTACATTTTATGGTATCAAAAAATAGACCTCAAACTGCTGTTATAATCTGATATTTAGAATTATTACATGTTGCACCTTAAAAAGAAAAACTAGTTTCTTTTAATACTTTTTTTGTTTTGTTTCTGGATAATGAGCTATGATTAAAAGGTTCAAGCTGTTAATTACAGGTTCTTCTCTGAAACTAACACATTGTAGGTGTGTATCATCTTATTTCCAACATGTGAAAAGCAAAATTAGTTACACCTATCATTAAAATTTTTCTTGTTTAAATCTATTTTGAAATGCTAGAAACATTGATGTGCTATTTAAGAATTTTGATCAGATGGATATAGTGCATGAATCGAATTATGATTTTGAGGACATTTACTAAATTAAAATTTAACATCCTCATTGCCTTGTTGCTTTTAGACATCAATATTTCTTTTGATTCCTATCTTCAACCAATGTCTATTATGAGTTACAATATGAAATATGGCTGAAACAAAAGCTGAGTTGCTTGGGGCCTCACTACGTGGCTGAGGTTAGCTTTGAACTTTCAATCCATCTGCCTCAACCTCCAGAGTAACTGAGATTATAGGTGTGCACCATTACACCTGCACTTGTGATGTTTTCACTCAACACTTTTGTGGCTCTGAGGATATTGAGACATATAGTCTGTTTTTCTCTTACAAAAAAATAACATTTGGGGCTGTGAAAGTAGGAGACCTAGATATACAGAAAGGTGAAGGAATACTTTCAAGATAGGATGAGCTTAAACATGTTTAAAGACTTTGAGACATGTAACAGGAGAGGAAGGAACCAGAAAATGAAGATAGAATTTGCCTTGTTGCTTTTGGTGGAGTCAGATCTGCCTTAAGCGGGAGCAAATCTCACCTTCTATTGTGGCTTTAAGCAATAAGGAAGTGGGTACAGATAAGGATAATTTCATAGTTGCAATGGGAGGATATCGAAGATGTTTCCACCACTTTGCCTCAGTTTCTCTCATAAATAACAACTAATATGTATTAGTATTTAATTTTTATTTTATGACAACAAAGGGTTTATTTTGGCTCAAGTATTTATTATTTATAAGGCCCGTGTTAAGCACTAGACATAGATTTTTCTCAATGAATGTTCATAATGCAACCATGCTATTATTATCTCCTTTTACATTTAAGTTTTGTTTTGGGGGTATTTTTGTTTGTTTGTTCAATGCTTGGGATCAAACCCAGGGCCTCATGCATGTTAGGAGAGTACATATGTACTACTGAGTTACAACCTCACCTTCCTTTTCCATTTGAAAACAGAGAGTTCAAAAGTTAAATAATTTGTCCAAATTTAGATCTTTAGGAAGTAGAGGAGCTAAGAACTAAATCCATGTCTATTTGATTCTTGAGCCCACATTATGAACAAGTACATTTGTTCATAAGGTCAGCCAAACCCTAATACTACAAAAAAAAAAAAAAAAGTAAAAGTGATGTACAAGTAGTAGATTGTGGTCTGAGTTAATGAAATTAAAAATTTTGGAAGTTGGAAGTATAGCTGTAATTTAAAGGTAGCTTAATGCTTAGCATACAAAAGGTCCTGGGTTTTAATCCCCATTTCAGAATCATAAATGAGATTTTGGTAGATGTTTGAAAAGGGATGAGAAGATTTTAGTATTCTTTTTTTAATAATATTTATTTATTTTTAGTTGTAGTTGGACACAATACTTTTATTTTATTTATTTTTATGTGGTGCTGAGAATCAAACCCAGGGCCTTGCACATGCTAGGCGAGCGTTCTACCTCTGAGCTACAACCCCAGCCCCTTTAATATTCTTGAAGACTGAAAAGAGAATTTTCTAGACATAACAAGACCACGATGTAGCAATTAAGGTTCTGCTGAGTTTTAATAACCATGAGTTTGCAATGGCTTCAGTCTAGAGTTGTGGAATCTTCTCTGTGGCTCTTGCAGAAATGAGAAGCTCTACAATCTGCCTGAGATTTTGCAGAATGAAACTGATGGGGAACAAGGGGGCAAGTGGTTCAATAGCACAGCAAGAACCACAGGATGTAGGCTGATAAGGAGGAAGACAAAGCCAGAAGGGTACCGATTCACTGGTCAAAAGTGAGTGGCCATCAATACTGTCAAAGGTGTATTGAAAAATAAGTGTGATTGGGGCTGGGGGTGTAATTTGATGTTAGAGTGTGTACTAACACCAATTATTCAAGTGTAAAGCCCTGGGTTCCATCCCCAACTGTGGAGAGCGGTGACTTAACCATGGTTTCTGATTCCCTCATGGCTGTGTTTGCACTGAGAACTGCCTTTGCGAAGGTGCAGGTCAAGATGGCCCAATTGCTACAGTGATGCCCAGCCAGAGGAGGCTATTTGCAAAGGTGTGCAGCTGTTATCAGTTGGAACCTTGAGTTCAGTCACCAACTCCCAGGGGGTACAGAATTCTGAGCATACAAGATGACCCTGATGTCTTGCAAGTTTCTCAGCATCCTTCAGATTGCTTGCTTTGCTGAAACTTTACCACAAATAACCTTTTGATGAAACCTATGTAATAAATATGCTGTTATTGAATATTTCATTATATATAATAATATTTTATTATATAGGTAGTCAGCCAAACCCTAACCCTACAAAAAAAAATAGTAAAAGTGATGCACAAGTGGTAGATTGTGATCTGTGTGAGTTAATGAAAATAAAAATTTTGGAAGTTGGAAGTATAGCTGTAACTTAAAGGTAGCTCAATGCTAAGCATACAAAAGGTCCTGGGTTTAATCCCCAATAGAAACACAGGAAGGAAAGAAGAAAAGAAGGAAGGAAAGGAAAAAAATAGAAGAGGAATAATTCTAGGAGATAACAAAGTACGTTAAGGGACAGTTAAGGGTGACAGTAAAAGATTTCTGGGAAAATTTTTGAAAGGTGAAGATTTCTGGAGGTGAAATTTAATAAAACTGAGACCAGGGAACTCTAATGTTGTGAGTAAAATGAATTATCCACAGATATCAAAGATAGTGTGACTGAGTTTGATTGAAAACACCCTGGACCTGAACTTCACAGTAAATGTGGAGGAGGCAGGCCAGAAGTTTGGTAAGCAACACTACTAGGAAGAGAAAAGATATTATAGTAGCAGGGTCCTTGTACATGAGGGTAGTAGAATCATGATTTTGAAAGAACAATAGGGGGAAAGTGCTAAAATGAGGAGGGTGAAGGAGAAGATAAAATGTTTTGAGACCAAAGGAACTGAACATTATCCCACTGCTCCATCTAAATAGCACAATTCGAAATTGTAATGAAAGGGATATAACATTTGATGTTAGGGGAAAATAAGAAAGAAATATTAACCAGAGCACTTCTGGGCTCTGAGCACTTCAGCAATGCCCAACATTCCAAACAAAGCCAACCTCAGATCTATGACATTTGCTATTTAATTCATTCATAAATGTGTTTTGTTTGCTTTGTTCTTTTATTCATTTTTTGCCAACTAAACTATTAAAGTTTTTGAGGATAAGGAAATTTCATACTTTAAAAAATATGAATTGAATTACTGAATTAAATCTAGTGAAGGATATAAATGCTAGCCATAACACTCTGGCTATCTTTATTTTATAATATCCTGAAACCCCATCTGCTATTGAAATCAGCCCAGATTTGAGGACAAGCCCACCCATCTTTCTGTGTGTGGCCAGGATATTTTTTGCCATGTTTTGTCACATTTTAGGATGACATAATTAGATCTATTCTAGTCTAGCAGACTTAACTCCCACTATGCTGAGAACAGATCATAATAATTACCAATGTGATAATAATCACCAATGGCAATTTTTACATGAGACAAAAAAATAAACTGTTTGAAAATATATAGGCCAAAGTGAATCTTTTCAATATAAGACTCAAAAAAGAGAGTTATATACTTTGACCAACAAATCTGTTGAACATTTTCCCCCAGGGCACTTCTCCCACTTTCTTCAGCTCTCTGCTCAAATGTCACCTTATAATTGAAACATTTTCCCACCATGTCCATTTGAAATAGTCCCTTCCCACCTGCTTCTCACCTCTACCCTGGACTATCTTCCCTCCCTGTTCTTTATATCACTTATTGCAAGTTGATCACATTCATTTGCTTGTTTTAATGTTGTTGTTGTTGTTGTTTGGTTTTTTTGTGTGTGTTTTTTTATCTGTTACTCCTCCCTAGGAATTAAGTTCCTTTCTTCCTTCCTCCCCGCACCCCCCTCGGCTGGAACTCTAGTTGGATTGTGTGCTCTGTCAGTACCTATAATAGTACCTATAATAGTACCTGGTACAAAGGAGGCATCTGTAAGGATTTGCTGAATGGCAGTTTTTTATACATGATACAGTCGAAAAAGCATAGAACTTGGAATTAGAATTCCACTGCTGAGTCCAGCTGTGCTAACTCATAAGCTGTTTGACCTAAGATAAGTTACTAAATCTTCCTGATCTTTAAATTTCTTATCTATAAAATAAGAGTGTTACCTATCACTGGTTTAAAAGCTATAGAGTAGTGTACAGATATTTATATGTGCTTAGCATGGCGTGGCGGCTCAGTAAGAGCTGGTGTGTTCCGAGACTTTTGACCTATAGCCACCATGTCCTAATTGAAGAAACAATTTGTCTCTCACTAGTTGGCCCATTTTCACTGCACTGGTGGGGGGAGTAAGGCTGTGGAAATTGAAAAATAGAAAGAGAATCATGAGTCGCAATCTATTAATTCACAGTACCACCAGGAACAAGGTCTCCTGAACTCCCAGCCTCTTCAGTTCCTCTTGCTTAGCCTAAATTATGAATTCAGAAACAAGATATGCTACCAGTCACCCCTTCAAAGAACCATTAGTATTAGCAGCAAAGTGGGTCAGCATATATTGGCAACACTTAGAAAAAATGTAAAATATTTGGGCGCCTATGGATGGCTCCTCGTTATAGAAAACAAGGAGAAATTTAATTACCTCCTCAATGGCTTCTGCTTTCTTCCAGGAATGTCTAAATTATCTCAGCCCCAGAAGGACTAAAACAAAGCTATCAAATTTTATACAGCATAAAGGAAGATATTCTTTTCATTTTTAAGTCATTTGTCTGTATAACTTTCTATCATAACTTGATTTTTCTCATCTTATTCTTTAATAGAACAACTCATTATGTGAGAAATGCAATCTAACGTGTTTTGACTCCTATATTCTGTTTGAAAGCTGAATACTGGGACTACTTTATTTTTGTAACTTATTGAATTACTTTTACTGAACTGTGCTTTGGTTTTGTTGGATGCTATAATAAACAGCCAAAGAGGACCCACTGTTGCACTTACTCCAGGGATACAATGATAATAGCAACATTTTTAGGTCATGTAGAGTCTTTAACAAGGAAGACTCAGGAGCTAACTCTCCTTCAGGTCCCTAGATTAAGAAAAGATGTATTTTGTCCAGAGGCCTGATCTGCTTGGATCTCACAAACACACAGTTGTTTCCTCTTCTCTCTGACAATTTGGTAAGTGTAAAGCCAAATTTGTATACTTCCTTCAGCAACTGTCTTAGAACATGATTATATTTTACATTTTTGTGCAAATATTCCCCTGGTCCAAGTTGCCCAAGTAATTTATTTGAGATTTTTAAAATTAATATAGTCCTGTTGTAGGATACGATCTATGAATGATTACATAGATAAGCATACACATTCATAGAAAAAATGAGCAGAGAATGTACAGAGATCCTCTATCTTCCTTATGCCTCACCACATGTACAGACTCCTCCCCATCATCAATTTTTTCTACCTGAGTGGTACATGTATTATAATTGATGAACATGCATGACACATCATTATTATTTAGAATCCATAGTTTACATTAACTTTCATTCTTAGTGTTGTACAGTCTCTGTGCTTATACATTATACAAATGTATAATGCCATGTATCTTCCATTGTAGAGTCATACAGAATAGTTGCACCCTGTATATACCGATATTTTGCTGTTCAGTTTTAAAGAATAAAAAAGTACAAAATTTGTTCTCAACTTTTTTTTCTAAGTTTCTACTGGTTTTTCATGAATGATCTTGTCTGTATGATGTATCTGCAGTGGGTAATAAGTTCCTTCTCTCAAAACTGACCCATTTTTCATCAAGCACAACCAAAATAAGCCAAATCTATCTGCAAATCCAAATTTCAGTAGAAATGTTTGCACAAAAGCTTATTGTACAGAGTACCTCTTCACAAAATGGAACTGATAAAGCCTCAAGAGTTTTAAGCAATAAACTTAGACCTTTAATCATAAATAGGCATGAAGAGTAAAGACAGAAGGAATAAACATTCAGAACCTTTGCTCTTTTTCATTACTAAAATTATAAGCCCCCTCCCAAAATAACTTGGGGAATGAATGACATTTGTCATAACTAATAATGAATTATTTTTGTTAATATAATTCTTCTAAATTTTTTAAATGATAGGTAATTAAAGAAGAATATATTATTAATGAATCACTTAGAAGGGCTATAAGAAATATGTAGCCATTGGAAAATATTTTCAAACAATATTTTCATTATGTCCATATGTAGAATGTCCCTTTAGGTTGTTTACATGAGAAATTTCAGAACCTGGGCTGCTATACTGAAAACCTAACCATATAGACATGTAGGAAGAATTGTCTTAACTTCTAAAATGTTTTCAAATGAAATTTCAGAATAGTCTTTTAAATGGTTCTGAAGAAAGAAAAAGTTAAATCTGTCTTCAAACATTTATAATAGCACATGGGAAGCCACTCCTGAGCTATTTAGCATCTTCAATCGGCCTTGAGCCACGGAGATTTGGGTTTGGCATTGCAAGTCATTCTGTGGCTCCTCCCACTTAATGCATTACACTATACAGGTGACTTCAGTCTTCGCTCTGCTAGGGAGGCTGCTCTCATAGCTTGGAATTGGGCATGACCCATTGGGCCTGGATAGCCCACCTGCTACCTTATTTGGCAGAAGAACATTCTGTGGAAAACCATTGAAGTTTCCCCCATATATAGTTAGCAAATGCAGGCTCTCACTCTCTCTCTTCCCAGTGTGAAGCTTGACCCCTAAGGTCAAAGAACTGTCCCACCCCCGCTTTTCAAAATTACTGTGTAGTGTGATTTTTTTCCGCTGCTTTCTTTACTTAGCTTTATTTTGCAGCCAGCCCGCCTCACACAAAGGAAACCCAAATTCCACCACCCACATAGGACGTGGGTAAGAATAGCAGATATTAATCAGACTCCAGTCTCTCCCTGCATCTACTTCAAAGAATCTCACATCTTTCTAGCTTCCAGAATATCAGTGCACTGTGCCATCGTGAATTCTAAACATCATTTCCGTCTACCTTCCTTTGAAGACATTTCTCCCATTTCCGTACACCCATACAGTTCCAAAAACCAATCTCATTTATTTCTCTCTTTTTTTCCTCTCTCTTTCCTTTCCCTATACCTCATTCCCTGCCATGATCTGTCTTCTGCAAGCTGGAGGCTCAGGAAAACCAACAGGTAATTCTAGTACAAGTCCAAGGGCCTGGGAACCAGGGGAACCAATGATATAAGTCCCAATCCAAACATGAAGACCAAAGAATTAGAAGCACTAATGTCTGAGAGCCGGAGAAGCTGAAAATCCCTGATGAATCCACCCTTCTTCTCCCTTGTCATTCTATTTCCGACCTCAAATGGTTGGATGGTGCCATTAATATTCGAACTTCTTTAATCAGTCCACCAATTTAAATGCCAATCTCCAGAAAAACTCTCATGGAAACACTCAGAAATAATGTTTTCTAGCTATATGGGCATCTCTTAGCCCAATAAAGTTGACACATAAAATTATCCATCACATTGAATATTAGGAACTAATAAATACCCTGTTAAGTACTTGCAATATTAGAAGATGCTTGAAGTCCACTTTGATGACTATTAAAGATATGAAACGTCTGGGAGCCTGGTGCATGCCTGTAATCCCAGGAACTCTGGAGGCTGAGGCAGGAGGATCAGAGTTCAAACCCAGCCTCACCAAAAGCAAAGGGCTAAGCAACTCAGTGAGACCCTGTCTCTAAATAAAATACAAAATAAGGATGGGGATTTGGCTCAGTGGTTGGGTGCCCCTGAATTCAGTCCCTGGTACAAAAAATAAATAAATAACAGCCAACATCAATGACATTAATTTTAATATTGCAGTTTAATTTGTTCTTATTATGATAATCCACCATATTATGCTAGTACTTATAAATCACTGTTACTTCCATATTTTTGCTTATTTAATAGCTCATTTCCTCAAATTTAAAATATTTTAGTGATCTGTGCACTATTCCTAGTATATAGGAGGCACTCAATATTTGTTGTTTGACTTTAATTTTGTCATTGCCATAATAAATTCTATTCTAATATGCCAGATGCTCTTCATATTAGCACCTACTAGCAAAGCAGAATCATGAACCATTCCAGCATGACAAGCAAATTGCATAAACATTACATAAGAAAAAATAAGCAGATTTTGATGTAGGTTACAAAAAAAGTGCTTAAACTTTTCTCTGAGCTTTCACTTTATAAAATTGCAAGCAACAAATTTGATTGAATTTCTCAAAATTGTATCTTTAAAAATGTAGAGAAGAAATGACACTGGTCAAATTATATTGCTTTATTGTGTGCACGTACAAACAATTCCACCATTACAGCTATAATGCACTAATTTAAATATATGGAAAAATGCAATGAAGTTAATAAGGCTCTTTAAGTTTTGTCATATCCATATAATTCAACTGGGTTTTACTTAGGCTAAATCTCTACCAATGGCTCCCCAAACTGACCCAATGACTGGATTAGTATAGCTGAGAAGTGGTTTTAGTTTAGGGAGCTTTTTTGTCTGCTAAAATGCAATACAGATTACTAGGCTCCATCCCCTAACTGCTGATTCAGCTATGTCTGGTGTGGGGCCAAGACATCTATATTATTTTAAAGACACTAAGGTTATTGTGATGCACAAACGTTTTCAGGTTTGGACTGGCTCAGGTCATTACATGACACATGATCATTTTATAAATGAATTAGCACACAAACATCTTTAAAAACAGGAATCACCTTTTTTCCTCATCTCAAAGCCAAGATGATATAACACTACATTGAGATAGCTATTGAGACCAACTCCTTCTAAAAATTGGGAAGTATTCTTCAGTGACAAGCTTAGAATATGCAACAGAAGTATCCCATCCATATTTTCATCTCAGAAATTCAGGTTATCTGTATGGATCACAAAACTGAGATGAATTATTTTTGTGGATATCTTCATGGATCAGAAAATTGATCCATAAAGGCGGGTTTCATTATTATGCATCCAAATTTGTTGCAGAACAATTCACCTGAGCTTGTAAATCATATCTTCAAACTTAGTCATTCATTCGGTAAACATTTTCTTAGTTCCTATTTTAGGCCAGAAACTATATTGAAATGGAAGAAGCTATTATAAACACCCAAAGTAAGCCTTTCATAGTTAATCAACCTCAGAAGAAATGGACACAAAAATAAAATAATTGTAATACTTTCAGTGAATCTAAAGGTATTACATTATCATCAAATACAGGGGAAGCAACCAACTGTTTGGGTGGAGAAACTGGCCAGTTGTGCTTGTAGTGTCATGAGCCACGCGTTGGAAGATGTTCTGAACATACTTTCAAATGAGAGTCTAGAACTGGAGACACGTTTAGGCAGCTGTGGCAATGAATAAGACTTTACAGGGAAAATAAATTGAATGAAAAGAAAAAAAGGAGAAGTGGGGGAATAAAAAGAGCAGAGAACTCTAAGGAATAGCAGACATTCAAGGAGCAGGTATAACTAGAAGTGGTAGTGAAAGAGCCCAGGATGAGACAGGGAAAGTAAAAGTGTCAGGCAGAAAAGAGAAGAAATAGCAACTCACAGGAAGAAGGACAGAGAGGGTTTTGAGAAGGAAAAATTGGTCAACACTTTTAATTTTCAAAGGTCAAATAACAAGAGCAGGATGGTGTATTTATTATAAGTTCTGAGAACTCAGAGGAATTTAGTGACCTTAAGAAGCCACGGTTGCGGGGGGCAGGCAGCACCAAGCAACAAGTAGAGGTGAGTAAGAAGAGACAAGGGAGTAATGGCAACTCCTTCAGGCTGCTTTGCCAGAAAGAGAAAGAAATGGGATCACAGAGAGGCAGACAAGGAAGAGACGGGTTCTTTTTTCTTTCTTTTGTTTTAAAAGAAAGAAAAAAGGTGGGTAAGGGCAGCAGCCCCTTAACTCATCTTATTGAAAGAATTGCTAAACAGAAATCCCTGCAAAATCTGGTACAGTGGAAATGGTAAATAGAAGTCAGGAGCTAAGAGAGGGAGCAGCAGACAGTGGAGACAGAAGAGCTGGAAAGACCTGGCTTCAAATTTGCTACATCCCTGAGCAAATTACTCAGCCTATGCAAGATTGTTTTCTTGCTATTTGTATTCAGAAAGAATATCCTTTCAAGTTTGTATAGAAGATGAAATAAAGTACAGAGTACACACCTCAGTACCGGCCAGTAACATGCCCCCTTCCCCTTTCTGTCATCCTAAGCAAAAATCAAAAAGAATTTAATAAAAACATATTTTGTTAACCTTGAAACGCACACACACACACACACAGCATTTGAAATTTGCATAAGTACCTAACCAATGAATTTAATCTAATGAGTAATTTTAGACTTTTAATGTAATAATGAAAAACATAAATGTTATATGCAGTAAACTATATGAATTAATAGAAATATATATAATGGATATCTACAAAGTTGATGAAGACATAAAATAATGTAACCATAACTTTTACATGACATGTTAGTCCACAAACAAGGCCTATGACAGGAAACTTGTTAATGCTTATTCTGACCAACTTTTGTCTCACAGCCATAAAATCAATTTCATAGGAAAGCAGTTATTCATTAAGCTCTGTATTAGCTAAAATAAAATATTTCTTGCTGATATATTCTGGGCTCTGCTTGTTAGGTTACTAGTGTTCAAGAAGAAGGGTTGTAGAGGTGACTCCATATGGACTATGGCTTCTGTTGTATGATATAAGGTGAATTCCAAGCCTAAGGCTCTATGTTAGGGCAAATTTAGGGGTCTGAATTCAGACCTTGGTCAGTCTTCTCTACCAAGAAGGAAGGATGATGACTGACACATCATGGATAATTGAGAACGTTGTCCTTGTCATCAAAAATCACCTGTTAAAATGATTATTCAGATTCCTGGTCAGGATATGGTCAAGACGAGGATTCAGTCAGGATACATGTGAATGGTGCCACAGTGAGCACAGTTCTCATCAATTAAATAAACTGATGTTCCTATTTATAAAGGTAAACAATATTGCTGCAGACAATTAGGCTTCTAGTATCTAATCAATCATGTCATTCCTGAATCTAGATATTCATCCCTACCAACAGCATAAGAAGATAATCCTCTAGTAAGTAACATTTGAGGGATTCCTCCACCAGAATGTTATCTGAAATGTTCATTGATGCCTAAATATTGAAACTGATATGTGCTCTTTTGGATTTTTTTGCATTTTTGTTTTTTGGGTATTGGGGATTGAATCCAGGAATGCTCTACCATTCAGCTATATTACCAGTCCTTTTAATGTTTTATTTTGAGGCAGGGTCTTTCTAAATTACCAAAGATCTCACTAAATTACAGAGGCTAGCCTTGAATTTGTAATCCTTCTGCCTCAGCCTCCGAGTCACTGGTATTATAGGCATGTACTACCCACCGTGACAGATATGTGCCCTTCCATAAGATCTTCATCCCTCTCCTATGAATGCATCCAGGAATATTAACGTGACCAACTATCTGACACTACAAAAAGTTGAAAAGAAAGGATGAGGTAAGAAGAATGGGGAGAAGACAGAGTATGTGTACATGAGGGAAGAGCTGAAGAAATGCGCACGCGCACACACACACACACACACACACACACACTCACACACATACGGGGTAAGAGGGCAGACATAACAATTAGTGAGGGCAAGGAAAGACAAACCAAGAATTCAAATTGGACTGTAATTAGGGAAACTATCATGATAAGTATGGCAGAGAGAGATAATCTGATATGCCACACATGATTTTTATTTGACTCTGAAATACATAGGATATTTTTGTAATGAATATACCTGCTGAATTGTGTTATAGGTTAACAGTGAAGTGACATCCTCTGAACCTATACCAGCTGGGTGGACGGGAGATAAAATGGCTAGCAGTTTGCTAGGTATCAGTAAAAAATTTGGCTAAGATCCAAAATATCTCAAGGATAATTTGTGATACAAGTTTTGCCTGCTTAGAAATTAATTAAATGGTCTATATTTACATGCTTGCATTTGTATATGTACAGGATTACTGTACTCAATTTGATAACATACTTGTACATTTTATGTATTTTTGTACCCTCTATTAATCTATAAGTACTTCTTTAAAAAGGTACTATGTATCTAGTATTTTCTTTTTACCATCATAAACTACCTAGTTCAGATATTATTTTATTGTTGGTACCCAAAATGTAATTTACCTATTAATGGATTACCTCCATTTCTGTTTTTCTTAGAGACAACAAGTTTTTGTTTGTTCGTTTGTTTTTACTAGATGTGTGAATAAGTAGGTAAAGAATGGAATGAAACATTAATTTTCTTAAACAAGTTAATACTGAATTAGAAAAACAGAAGTTACCTAGGAAAATAAGATGACTTCTGCCCTTGAGGTACTTATCATCTGGGAGATGAAACAGGGATGGAATCATTTGAACAACAAAGTAGGAGAGACACAATGTGGAGGTCATTACAGGTGCCACGTGGACATAGGAAGCTACCATTCTGAAAAATGCATACCTCTTCTCAATAGTGTCAGGCCTCATCTCTGTAGGGCTCAGAAAGAAGGAAGAAGGAAATGCACATCACATTAAAAGCAGAAAGACACAAGCAATATATACAAAGGTTAGCAAGATTCAGAAAACAGTCAGGTAGAGATGAAAGGGATTAGCTAAAGGGACTCATGTTTATACTACCAGTCCCCATTTTTGTATTATGAAACAATAGATGAATGCATCCAAGTTAAAATCAGCTTTAATTTATAGCTACATACCATCTGTATTATGTACTATTCTTATTGCGGCAACATCTTCAAAGAAGGCATTTGATTTTAAAAAGAATCTCATATCTACTTTTAGATGTTTTTTTCCTATAAAAAAAGGCCATAGACTGGAGGAAAGCACAGAGGCACAGGTGGCTAAATAAAATTTTTCAATGAATAGAAATGAGCTAAGAGTCCCTAACATTTCTCAAAATGTCTTATGATGTCAGAACAAATTGAATGAATTTATGTATTGCTCATGCATATACATTATTTATGATTTAATGAATCAGAAGCAGTATTTGATGAATAAATTCAACTACTGCATTTCTGTGCAATGCCTGTAAATATTTTTCTGCCATTCTAACTTAATCATTGGTGAATTAAAAAGAGATGAACACATTTGGAAGAAGAAAAATTAAAAAGATTTCTACCACATGGAACATGCGATTTTTTTTTTCCGATTATTGAAACACTCCTTCAGATAGCTGGCCACATGTGGGGGAAATGATTTACTGAAGAAATACTTAAGATAAGGGTTACATCAATTTTACTATTTATGCCCTCCTGAAGACAATACACAGTGGTAAGGAATACTAGTACATGCAGGCATTCACAAAAATGGGTCAGAAGTCAGACCAATAGCAGAAAAAAATGCATCAAATTATCCTGTAAATTGTATGTTATCCACAAAAATAGTTCAATGAATAGTATCTTTCTTCTTTTCCTCAAATTTCCAGGCCAATTCATTTCAGACCAGAATATATTTTAAACCCTGGGTTCCAGGCCTATCTCAGTTCTTCCTTAGGTTCTTCTGGAAGGGACTGACCAGCTGGATCAACTCTAGTCTGAAGCTAACACTAAATACCCACACTTTCTTTAAGTGGTACTGAATCCTCGTGAAACTCCTTAACTCTCAGTCTTCACAATTTACAGAGCAAAATCACACCTACTTTATGGCAGAGAGCACAGATTTTGCAATTACCCTCTCTAGTTTCAAAACCTGCCTCCCCAGATATATGGTTTGGGAAAAGTAATTTATTTTATGTTCTCTGTGCACAAGTTAACTCATTTGCAATGTGAAAATTTTAGTACATCTACATCATAAAGTTTTATGAAGATTAAATTAAATAGTACAGGTAAAACTATTTAGCAAAATATATTACACATATTTATTTATTTAATATGTATCTATGTAGATTCATAAATATAATTATATATGCACATATTTTTCAGTTTCTTTTCACCTAGGCACCCTACTTTGTTCTTATCTTGTAAATGTGACATACAAAAAATTTTTTGACATTTTCCCCATCTTTATTTTTTCTTCTATGTTGCCCTTTGCCAAGTGAACACAGCTAACCTAACCAGAGAGAAAAAACAAATCTCACATCCTAGCAACTGTCAAGTTTTTAATCCATGTCATTTCTGATATTTCCTTCATTGCTTGCAACAGCAGAAAGAAAAATAAAAAGATGTCTTGGGTAATTGATAATGTGCTTTTTCCATCACCAATTAGAATCCTGAGACTCTCAGTCATGGGAGGAGCAGCTTCAGATATGTTTTCAGACAGAAAGAAACCAACATTGCTTTCTGCCTGGAGAGAAAAGCCTTCCTCCTATGAATACTGATTCAGTTCAAAGGCAAACCTAAATCTTATCCAAAGCAGAATAGGATGGAAAGTTCTTAATTAGAATCTAAGCATACGATTGGGGAAGTAGGGGGACAGTCACGCACAGTAAGTTTGTTCTTGCATAAATTCTAACACCTCCCTAAGACATACTACTTGTGCATCAGAGCCAAAGGAATGAAAAAAATAAAAATAAAAACAATCACTAAGTTGAACAGCAAAGATAGAAGTAGAGCTGAAGCTTAAGCCTCTTAATTTGCCTTCAGTTAATTCAGTTCCACAATAACTTATTTCCTGTATCATCAAAGATACAAGAAATAGGATTGAAGACCCTGAGCAGGCAGAACTTACAATGTGATGTTTCAAGTGGGGGCAAGATTGCTGATTGCTCGGTTATACCTCAAGAATTACACTAGTACTTGCTGTCTTGGGGCTGATTTCTAGTTCCAAAGCTAAGACATTCCCTTCAAGGCAGTTGAGAATTAAAAGCTTTCCCTCTTCCCAGCATTGTTTATTGCACCGGGAAGCCAATCACCCAGATGGAAAAGGGTTTGAGGTATTCCAGGAATAGAGGCTAGAGAGTCTGTGAGGGATGACTTTGAATGCTGCACATCCAAAGCTACTCAAATTGTCATCCTGCAAATCATCAAGGGTTGTGCTCCCTGGATTGTTTTTTAGGGTTTCTCGATAAAGAAGCTTGCATGAATTCCAAAAAGTAAATCAAGAGAAAAAAAACTTCTGACCTAAAAGTGCTGTAGAAAACTGGGATCTCCAATGGCAGAATTTAACACAGATGGGAAAAGATACTCCCTGTCTTCTTCCCAGCACATGACTGTAACATGAAAATTTGGAAAGGTGGATTGTGCCTGGAAGTGTGCCATCAGAGGATACTTCAAGGAAACAGTGGAAGAGAAGTGATGGTACTTCATGTGAAAAAGAAAGCACTTATTCATGTGTCTTTTTCTTTTCCTTACTGGGGCTGATGGTGAACCAGTGATCCAAGAGCTGGAATCTGAAGAATCAAAACAAGGATGCAATCTTCCTGAAAAAGCAGAATCAGAAAAGTTTAGAAAGACAAGTGCTAGTTATTGTCCCTTTGAAAGAGTGAGAACCCAGCTCAGGGCACTAGAAGCATTACTAGAGCCATCCAAAGATGGGGTGAGAGCAAAATAAGATAATACCAAACAAGGGCTAGGCACAGTGATTGCTGAGGAGTAGCCAAGCAAACAAGCCATCAAGGCTCCCATGCCCAATAAAAGCGTGACGACTAGAGGAATGTTGTGTTATATGTTTTTCCATGTTAAGAGTTCTGTGAATCTGAGTCAACTGCTATTTTAATTATTATTAACATAGTTAACATTTAATTATGACTATGCTTTGACAACACTAACTCCATTTTGAGCTACCTCTTATTACACAAGCTGTAACTGAGCCAAGTGGCCGGCTGATTGTTACCCTTAACAGAAGGCTGAACAATGGACAACTGTGCCGATACATAAATGTGATTGTTGATATCTGGGACCTTTCCCTATAAAAAAATTGACATCTGGAAGCCGAGATAATACACCTTCTGGGAATATAAATACCAGTGCCTTTAGATTTCCATTTGACACTGATCTCACAGTGACTCTGCTTTGCAAAGTATCCACCTTGAAAAGGCAATAGCCATTGCAGGCCCTGCCTGGGTAAACAAGTGCTTTTCATTACCGATGACTTAGTAGCAATTCAAACCCTTGAAGGGACTGCTCTCCTATACCATTTGGGCAATTCCTTCCGTGAATGCAGTGTTCTGTTTATTACAAGCATTCTGTACCTACATTTGTCTACATTTTTATGTACTCCTTTTGGTTATTTTTACCTATTCTGCTTTGGTGTGTCTTGCAATAAACCTTTTTTCCTTTGGAATCTATCTATGTTTCACTTGACTTGTTATTTGATTAAAGGATAAAAAGACCTGCCTCCTTGGAGAAAGCACAAGCCTTGAGGTGAAACTGTCACCAAGTACTGGAGAACCAGGTCATCTGGGCTGGTCCTGTGTGACAGGGGATAAGAATGAGAATATGGGGGAGGTGTAGGTCCTATGCTCAGTCACAGAGTATAAAACCAATCAGAAATCAAAGACAATTCAAACTGAAAGTCAAAGTGTCCATTGATACAATACCTAGAGTTTGTGTTAAAATAACGGTGCATAGATGAAACAAAACCGGTGTTTTAAAAATGCAAACAGTGCAATATAAAAAGCTATTTTTGATTCAGAACACTTCATTCTGAATATAGAAAACAATGACTGGAAATTGAAAATGATATGTATGAGGAGTACCAACTAATATAGTATTGAAGAAGGAAGCTTCTCATCTTGCAGCTCAAAGAAATTCCTCTTAATTCATATGTAAATAGGAGTGGAGGAACATTCAAGAAAGATGGCTGTGGTAGAGTAGATTCTTTTACATAATGTTTTAAGAGCAAAATCAAAATACAGTTGCTTCTTGCCCAATATTAAAAGGTTTAAATAAAAGATAATTATATTCTCAGAGCCTAATGTCACATTTTTGCAGCTTTTCGTATTGGTGTTTTATTTATATTATCTTATAACAGCCCTGTAACAGAAGCTAACTAATATTAATATGCTTATTGTATTAAAAAAGAAAGTAAGGCCCAACAAGAAGAAAAAGTGGCCCAAACTTCATCAGCCTCAGTAAATGAAAGAGTCAGTTTTCAGAGTCTTCTGACTCCTAACCAGCCTCTCATCACATTGTCCCTCATCCCCATTTCTTGGGTTGCCTCTAGTTGCTAGGTAGGTATCCCATTCTGGTACTTTGCCTATTAAGTCTTTCCAGCCTTGACCTAACAAATGGTTGAAATACAGTTTTACAGCATTCTAATATTCCAGAATATCTTCCTTATTTTTTTTTTTAAGAACCAAGTGTGTTAGTTGTCTCTTAGTGTAAGACATACCTGAGATAATCAACTTATTTTGGCTTACAGTTTTGGAAGTTCTACTCCATGACTGATTGACTCTGGAGTGGCACATCATGGCAGGTATGCATGGAAGAGGAAAATCATTCACCTCATGGCTGGGAAGAGAAAAAGAAGAAGAGACAAAGATCCCACAATCCCCAAAGAGACATGCTCCCAATGGCCTTAAGACCTCCTACTAGGCCTCAACTTTCAAAGTTTCTACCACCTTCAAACAGCACCACTTTATAACTCAAAGGCTTCTTTTGGAGGACATTCTAGATTCAAACCATAGCACCAAGTATTTTCTGGGTTTTTTTTTTTTTTTTTGGTGTAGTACTATTATTTCATTATTTCAAAACTCTAAACTCTGGAATTAGTGAATTATGAGATATACTTACTATATATATTTAAATTTCATATCAAATATGAACCAGAACCTATAAAGTTCTCTGATTATATTAAAATCTCTTCTGAATGATTTTACTGTAATATTTATAATTTCCTAAAATACAAGTAAGGCTGATCCAATTTTTTCTTATAGTTTTTTTTTTTTATTTCTCTCAGGTAGTTTTAGCCCACTTTCCAAAAATCTCTAATGGAATTTAAATAAAGTGGGGGTGGTATATTAGGAAAGTACTCTAAGAAAATGAAGTAAGAGGAGAAGAAAAAAATATACAAAGAAGTTCCTAAATTAGTGGTTCTTTTTCTTTTTTTTTTTTCCCTGAGAGGACCAAATCCATTTTCTTAGAAATAGGTTTCTTTCCCATAGGACAATTTGTTTTAAATTATTCCCCAATTTAAAATAGATTTAGGCTGGCAAGGTAAAGAAAAACAGTCCTTAACCCAGCTCTCTCAAGTTATTTTCTCAAGACAAAGAATAGACAATGACGGTACTGTGATGATGTCATCCCTTCATCAAACATCGCCAAGAATAGCATTGATGTCAGCACTTCAAGATTATGAAAATAAATATGATCGGTCTTTTGTCACTTGGTTCCAACGTTGAAGTTGTGAAGCCTGACTGTTTGAAGTGGCAAGTCACCTACTGTGGCAGCTCTTGTGGCCTCTTCACCACAGTCAGCAAAGCATAACATCAAATGGCCCCCATCACAGCTCCCCATCGTTGGCTGCTGTCTTCTGATCCTAAGTGCTACTGGTAAATTCTGTTCTACTAACAAATGTTCTTCCTCTGGGCGAAACTTGGATTCCAGTGTTACTATCCTCATTCTCAACTCTAGCTATAAACCATGAGCTAAAGGGAGCTAAATATAATGCAATGCAATTTGTGTGTGTGTGTGTGTGTGTGTGTGTTAACTCAGGATTGAACCCAGGACCTGAAGCATGCTAAATATACATTCTGCCTCTCAGTGGTGTCCCCCTATACCCAGTGGAATATTTTTGTCAGAACTACCCAAATTCCTATTAATAAAGAATTGATTGATGGAGGGATTAAATTTTGGTGCAGCCATATGGTGTCATTCCAAGACACACAAAAAAAGTGAGTTCCATTTACGTGTACTCATGCCAAAAGTCAAGATGAGATGATTAAGTGACAGGGGCAAGTTTGGACAATACTCATTGTAAGAACTGTAATTATAGAATGAAACCCTGTAACCAGTATGTGTCTATCTTCTATCCCTCCATCTAGTTGGTTATCTCTATGCCTGTATAAAAATGAATAGGAAGAGTTCTAGAGAATTTATTGGCCTGCCTAACAGAAATGCTTGAATGCACATAGAATGAATTTAGCACACAAAGAGACATAGTTTGTATCCAATTTTTTAAGTGTAAAAATAAATTTCAAAGCAAAATGTGAGCTGAATGCAAAATACTTTTTGGCAGGGGAGAAGGAGGCAGCCTGCCAATACACAATGCCAACTTCCAGCAAGCCGACCAGGCTAAGAGGGGCCTCTAAAAGGGTGAAGCAAACTGCCCAGCACGTAAGAAGGTGATTCTTCTTAATGGTGATGAAATACGCGACACTGTCCATCCTGATGATAACAGAAGAGTTGCCATCTTTGCTAACAGTCCATCCGTTACTGAGTCATATTCACTTGAATCCCCAGTGATGCTCTCATTTTCCCCCCTACCACCACCCCCCCACTTTCTTTTAAGAATCAGTGAGAGCTCTTTCATCTCTGGCTGAGGAGAAATAAGACACAGGCCAGAGTGATCACTGAGCATTAGCCACAGTTCTTGCTATTAGAACAGGGGACAGAGGTCCTCTTTTTTCATTAGCTGCCACTGCAGCAAGCTTAAAGGATGTTCCCACATAACTTGACCATGTTGGCTGCAATTTTAAGAATAATTAAGCCTAAAAGATGAATGTAAATGCCACAATACAAAAGACTTAACTGATATTAATGTAATCATGTTCATTATACGTATTGGACTATTAACTAGATTTTTGAATTTTTCTCATAACTGTCAAGAGCTCATCTTTTTATTCTTTTCTGGTAAATTCTGTCTCTCATTAATTTAAAATACACTCAACCCCTGGTGTTTAAGTATACCAAAATAAGTTGTACAACTTTACTTTTTTAGTATATTCTTAGTTTACTCCTTAAAAATGAAGAACAACAACAACAAAAAAAACCCAAAACAATCTAACATTCTAAATGATGTTATTCTCAATTATGTAACTGTACACTTGGAAAAATACCAAGAAAATTAACTCAAAAGCTATTACAAAGTAGAGAAAAAATTCAGTAAATGGGCTACATATAAAATAAATATTTTAAAAATTAGTAGCTTTTCTGCTGAGCACAGTGCTACCTGCCTGATAAAAGGCTAATAGAAGGATTGCATATTCAAGTCCAGCCTGGGCAACTTAGTGAGATCCTATCTCAAAATAAAAAATAAAAAGGGCCGGGGGTGTTGCTCAGTGGTAAAGTGCCCCTGGGTTCAATCCCCAGTATTAGAAAAAAACAAAATGTTGTCAATAGACAAACAACAATTAAATAATAGATATAAAGGAAGAAAAATATATAAAATAGTGATTGTGATAATCAGAAAAAAATTAACAATAAACATGCAAAATTTTAGTAAACAATTTTAATCTCATAGCTAAAATCTTTAAATCTATAAGAAAAATATTTAATTAAAAAGTTTACACTAAGGTATATACAAGACAAATAGAAAATATTCTCATTATTATAATGTCAAAATTCCTTCCTAAACTAATATATAAATTTTAAATGATCAATAGAAGTAACAGCAAAATTTAAACAAGCTGTTTTAAAGTTCATAGAAGGCCCGCCGCCTGATGTCCACCTGCAGATCACCCGCCCTTAACCTGCAGACTGCGCACAGACCAGACCGCTAGTAGATCACCCACCATTGGCTGCCCTTTGCCTCCTGAAAGTCCATTGTCACAGTACCGGCAGGTTTCTTTACACGCAGCCCGCTGCCACCTGGAAACACCTGCCAAGGCCATCAGGTTTGCCACTGCCACTGCCGCCATCTCAACGCCGCCTCAGTCTGGGGACACCAGCCAGGGCCTGGAGATACATTGTCAGGATACCTGCAGGACTGGTTGCACCTAAGGTCTTTCTTCTGGGTGTGCAAGTGGCTGCAGGGTCCCTGGTGGCCTCCCTGCAAGTTGAAAAGGCATTGAGATCTTGGCATTGCAGCAAGAGAGAGCCTGGGGAATCTGAAGTCTAGGTCTATCAGATTGCAGCTGGGTTTGTGTGGGCCAGCCTGGGTCTAGCAAGCCTGTGGAAAGCCAGAGACTAGGGGCAGTTCCCCAGGGAGAGTTCAGGTTGGAGAAACTTGAGAAAACAAGGCTCTCTAGCTCAGTGAGTCCTCAGGTGCATGGGGACAGAAGGGGCCAACTACAATAGGTAGGAAGACTGGGAGAGGGTGTGAGAGCATTTTGCTATCAGCTCACCCACTCAACCAGTTTGACACCCACTGGACTGGAGCTACCATCAAACTTCAGACAACCCCACCTATCAGCAGAGAAGGGAAGCTGAGAAAAATTTTGAAAGCCAACAGAAGCTAATTGTTCAGTTTTCCTTTCCCCTTCTCTCTCACATCTCTACCATCTTTGAATCCAAATATTTTTCAAGCATCAATTTATTGAGAAATGGGATGTCTGAATAGCATATTAGAATTTTGTTGGGTATCCTATATTTTTACTTTTTAAAAAAATTGTATATATTTTTTTCTCTCACCTATCTGTCTCCCTGGATTCTCTTTCTCACTTCTCTCATACTAATAATCAGCCTTGATTAATTCCTTCTTTATTCTTACTTTTAAATTTTTACCTCTATATTCTCTTCTCCCTCATAAACATCAATCTCATACTACTTCTGTTCCCTCATTGTCCATCATTAGAAACAGTAAACTCTTTTAGTAAACTTACTGTTTATATTATAGAAAATAATTGAATACATTGTCGCTGTTTATTGTGACTAAACTGTAGATGCCTTAATAGAAGCTATTTGGTTTAAAGGTATGTATTGTTTACATTGAGTTCTGTTATATTGGTCTTCCCCTTAAAGGTGAGGTACTGGAAGCCTTCAGGGACACTATGAGACTACAGGGTAGAAACTGTAATGCCTCAGATCCATACTACTAGATGGGAAAGTACACAAACAACATGAAAAAAACAAGGGAATAAAGCACCTCAAACAAACCAAGATGTTCCAATAATAGAATCTGTAGACAATACAGTGGAAGAAATGTCACAGAAGGAATTTAGAATGTACATAGGTAAGCAGATCTGTGAAGTAAAGGACAGTATAAGGAGTGAAATCAAAGAGAAAATACAGGAAGTGAACTATCACTTCAATAAACAGAAATTGTGGGGGGAAAAACTAGCAAAAATCTTCAAAATGAAGGAATCAATAAACCAAATTATAAATTCAATAGAAACATCACCAATAGACTAGACCACTTGGAAGACAGAACCTCAGACCATGAAGACAAAATATATACTCTTGAAAATAAAGTTGACTGCACAGAGAAGATGGTAAGAAACCATGAACAGGACTTCCAAGAAATATGGGATGGCATCAAAAGACCAAATTTAAGATTTATCAGAATAGACGAAGACATGGAGATACAAACCAAAGGAATTATATCAGAAAATTTCCCAAATCTAAAGAATGAAATGGAAAATCAACTACAAGAGGCTTATAGGATCCCAAATGTACAAAATTACAGCAGACACACACCAAGGCACATCATAATGAAAATGACTAAGAATAGAATTTTAAAGGCTGCGAGAGAAAAAAATACAAATTACATACAGGGGAAAATCAATTCATATTTCAACTGATTTCTTTTTTTTTTTTAAAGAGAGTGAGAGAGAGAGAGAATTTTTTTTTTAATATTTCTTTTTTAGTTCTCGGCAGACACAGCATCTTTGTTTGTAAGTGGTGCTAAGGATCGAAACCGGGCCGCACGAATGCCAGGCGAGCGCGCTACCGCTTGAGCCACATCCCCAGCCCATTTCTTTTCTTTTTTTTTTATTGGTTGTTCAAAACATTACAGAGCTCTTGACATATCATATTTCATACATTAGATATAAGTGGGTTATGAACTCCCATTTTTACCCCAAATACAGATTGCAGAATCACATCGGTTACACATCCACATTTTTACATAATGCCATATTAGTAACTGTTGTATTCTGCTACCTTTCCTATCCTCAACTATCCCCCTCCCCTCCCCTCCCCTCCCATCTTCTCTCTCTACCCCATCTACTGTAATTCATTTCTCTCCTTGTTTATTTTCCCATTCCCCTCGCAACCTCTTATATGTAATTTTGTATAACAATGAGGGTCTCCTTCCATTTCCATGCAATTTCCCTTTTCTCTCCCTTTCCCTTCCACTTCATGTCTCTGTTTAATGTTAATCTTATCCTCCTGCTCTTCCTCCCTGCTCTGTTCTTAGTTGCTCTCATTATATCAAAGAAGACATTTGGCCTTTGTTTTTTAGGGATTGGCTAGCTTCACTTAGCATAATCTGCTCTAGTGCCATCCATTTCCCTGCAAATTCAATGATTTTGTCATTTTTTAGTGCTGCGTAATACTCCATGGTGTATAAATGCCACATTTTTTTTATCCATTCATCTATTGAAGGGCATCTGGGTTGGTTCCACAGTCTATCAATTGTGAATTGTGCTGCTATGAACATCGATGTGGCAGTATCTCTGTAGTACGCTCTTTTAAGGTCTTCAGGGAATAGTCCAAGAAGGGCAATAGCTGGGTCAAATGGTGGTTCCATTCCCAGCTTTCCCAGGAATCTCCATACTGCTTTCCAAATTGGCCGCACCAATTTGCAGTCCCACCAGCAATGTACAAGAGTACCCTTTTCCCCACATCCTCGCCAGCACTTGTTGTTGTTTGATTTCAGAATGGCTGCCAATCTTACTGGAGTGAGATGGTATCTTAGGGTGGTTTTGATTTGCATTTCTCTGACTGCTAGAGATGGTGAGAATTTTTTCATGTACTTGTTGATTGATTGTGTGTCCTCCTCTGAGAAGTGTCTGTTCAGGTCCTTGGCCCATTTGTTGATTGGGTTATTTGTTAACTTATTGTCTAATTTTTTGAGTTCTTTATATACTCTGGATATTAGGGCTCTATCTGAAGTGTGAGGAGTAAAAATTTGTTCCCATGATGTAGGCTCCCTATTTACCTCTCTTATTGTTTCTCTTGCTGAGGAAAAAACTTTTTAGTTTAAATAAGTCCCATTTGTTGATTCTTGTTATTAACTCTTGTGCTATGGGTGTCCTATTAAGGAATTTGGAGCCCGACCCCACAATATGTAGATCAGAGCCAACTTTTTCTTCTATCAGACACAGAGTCTCTGATTTGATATCAAGCTCCTTGATCCATTTTGAGTTAACTTTTGTGCATGGCGAGAGGAGGGGATTCAGTTTCATTTTGTTGCATATGGATTTCCAGTTTTCCCAGCACCATTTGTTGAAGATGCTATCCTTCCTCCATTGCATGCTTTTAGCCCCTTTATCAAATATAAGATAGTTGTAACTTTGTGGATTAGTCTCTGTGTCCTCTATTCTGTACCATTGGTCCACCCGCCTGTTTTGGTACCAGTACCATGCTGTTTTTGTTACTATTGCTCTGTAATATAGTTTGAAATCTGGTATCGCTATACCGCCTGATTCACACTTCCTGCTTAGAATTGCTTTTGCTATTCTGGGTCTTTTATTTTTCCATATGAATTTCATGATTGCTTTATCTATTTCTACAAGAAATGCCGTTGGGATTTTGATTGGCATTGCAGCTCCAGGAGGTCCTGGAATAATATATATCAAGCTCTAAAAGAAATGGATGCCAACTGAGAATTTTATAGCCAGCACAATAAAGTTTCAGATTTGAAGATGAAATAAAAACCTTCCATGATAAACAAAAGTTTAAAGAATTCCCAACTAGAAAGCCTGCACTCCAGAACCTTCTCAGCAAAATATTCCACAGGGAGGAAATGAAAATAAATAAACAAACAAAACAATGAAAACCAGTAAAGAGAAGAGCTACACTAAAGGAAATGTCAATCAAAGGAGAAACTAAGTAAAGTTAAATAAAAACCAAAAATAAACCAAAATGACCAGAAATAAAAATTATATCTCAATAATAACCCTGAATGTTAATGGCCTAAACTCATCAATCAAAAGACATAGACTGGCAGATTGGAATTTTAGAAAGACTCAACAATATGCTAAGTAAAGAAGCCAATCTCAAAAAAACAAAGAACAAATGTATTGATCCATAGTGGGTGAGAGGGGATGTAAGTAAGAATGAAGGAATTTTGGATTGTGCACAGAGGAGTGAGGAGAGGGGTGGGGCTATAGGGATGGGACAGTGGAGTGAGACAGATATTATTACCCTGTATACATGTATGATTACACTACTTGTGTGACTCTGCACCATGTACAGCAAGAGTAATAAGTAGTTGTGCTCCATTGTGTACAATAAGTCAAAATTCATTCTACTGTTATGTATAACTGATTTTTAAAAATAAATAAAATATTTTATTCTAGTAAAAAAAAAGTTCATAGAAGGAAATGTGTTATCTGTATGTTTCAGAAAAAAATATATAAAAGAAAGATTAGACCTGCAGATATTAGAACATAGTATAATGCAAAAGTAATAAAAAATAACCTAGTATATGCATGTAGAGAGATACATCAATAACAGAAGAGTCTAGAAATAGGCATAAATGCATTTTGGAAGGCAGGTTCAAAATGGCTTCTTCAAATCAACCAGGAAAGATGAACTTTCATTAAAGAGCTTGGAAACGAAGCATATGGGGAAAAATAACACTAGATGTCAACCTTACTTCTTACATCAAAATAAATTTTAGTTGGATCAAAAATTTTAAATTTAATTAATTATTTAATTACTTATTTAATTAATCATTTAAATTACTCATAATAGGAGAAATGCAAACTAAAAATTACAATACAATTTCTTGTTTTTCACCCAACATATTTGAAAAGAACAAAATATTTGATAAAAAGCAATTATGGAGTGGTAAAAGCACCACCTTTAGTGGGAATATAAATCAGTAACAATCACTATAGGGCAATTGTGCAACACCTGCCCCCATTAAAATGTCCATATCCTTTGACCCAACAACTCATCTTTTATTTTACAACCCTAAATCATATTCCCAGAAAAGAAACACAGGTATACAGAAAATCACTACATTGTTTTTTATAGTCAATAAGTAAAAATAGGTCAAATACCTTTCAATTAGAGACTAGACAAATCAACTATAGTACACCCAGCAAATGGAATACTTGGCAACTGTTAAGAAGAAAAAGGCTGGGACTGAGGTTGTAGCTCAGTGGTAGAGTCTTGCCTTGCACATGTGAGGCCCTGGGTTCAATCCTCAGCACCACATATAAATAAATTAATTAAATAAAGGTATTTTGTCCATCTACAACTAAAACAATATTTTTAAAAAGTAGATTTCATGTTGCTCCAGCTGACTTGAAATGAAGGGCAAGCCATGTTAATTTAAGGGTAATTGTTGGTGATGGTGTTTTGAGTGAAGGTATAATTTGTGGGTCATACTACCATTTCTGTATACAAGCAAACAAACAAAAAACCTAAACAGGACCTCCTCATTCGTATTGATGGCAAGAGATGCAATATCAGTTACCTCTGGATGGTGAAACTATGGGACCAGGGGATGAGGATGGGAGGGCCAAGCTGTATGATTTCCAGAGAAAACCCTTATTGTATTTTTATATTCTACCTTATGCACTTATTATTTACACATAACAAAAAATTAATCAATTGAAAGTTAAATAAATAAACGTTATGAAATATTCTGTGATATTTTTAGTACTTATAAATGTATTTCTTCTGCTATACATACACAGTTTTTATAGGTACTAAAACAAATGCAATAGAAAATATATTAACTTGAAACCATTTTGTAATTCATCATATTTAAGAAATACTTTAGTTGATTTTTAAAAATTGTGCCTTATATGCAAACAAAAATCTTTCATGCGCTTATTGCAATTGATGTAAAAATAAATTCTTTTTATAGCATGACCTCTCACATTTGATATGACGTAGCTGTCCTACTTATGGAAGGACACCCAGAAGCCAAGTCCCAACTGGCATATGTACCTTTGTAATATAATAGTACCTTGCTTTTTATAGTAGTTTGCATGTGGGTTATTTGATTGTTTTTTTTCCCCAGACCTAAATATAAGAAACCATCTATATGTAAGAAACTGTTTTTAGCCATCCTTTTGTGTTTTCATAGATAAGATTTTTGTAGCCTCGCTCATTGGCCTGACCTACCTTCCACCCTCCCCCTCTCTCTTCCTTTCTTCTTCTCTCTTTCTTTTCTTCCTTTCCTTCCTTTGTGGATTTGTGTGTTTTTGTGAGATAAATGTGATCCTAAGAATGTTAATGGGATTCCAAGAGGAATGACCTTCCAATGACTGCTTGGGTCAGCATAATCCTTCAGGATGGCCTTTTCCTACAGATCTCCTTATTTGAACTAAAGCAACTATTCTTTTTTATTTTGAGAATTGTTTTCCACTCTGCAGAATAGGAAAGGTTGTTTTCCCTCACCTCCTGGCCTTTCAAGAGTCATAAAGGGGAAAGGAAGAAAAAAAACACTATTGGCTGTTTTTTTGTTATCTACTTCTTATTTATTAATGTTTGGTTTGGATTTTGAGTAGACACTGGATCTTTTTAATTTCTGTATTCTTCTAAGTTGAATTTTAACAAAAAAATTTGAACTATTTTGTTTGTGTTTTCTGCTTTAACCTTTTGAACCCTCTTAATTCTTTTATCATTTTCTTATTTATTTTTTACTGGGTATTGAACCCAGGGCTGTCATATCAGTAAACTATATACCCAGCTCTTTTTATTTATTTATTTATTTATTTTTGACACAGGGTCTCCTTGAACTTCCCAGGTTGGCCTCAAACTTGCAATATTCCTGCTTCAGTCGCCAAATCGCTGGGATTATAGGTGTGCACCACTGCACCCAGGGAATCTTCCTTATATAACTTAAAGTTATTAAAAAATAGTCTCTTTGTGCAGGCACTCTTCTATATAATTTCTGGTCATATAATTGTGGTGGAAACTACTTATTTTCTGTACGGTTTCTTGTAGTCAATTCCCTCCCTTTCAGCGGAGAAAAGATGGGTTTTAGGAAGGCATATCAGTTTCCCTCAAGCAAGTGTTGGCCCCTAGTGGACCAAAAGTGACAACACACTTTTTGACCACGGGTTGACTGTGTCACTGTGTTTTGGGAAAGCGGATTGCTAATCTAGAAGAAAACAAAGGAAAACAAATCATTTTTCCAAATCACATAAATGCGTTGGATGAAGTCACAAATTAATATTAGCAGAATTGACTCCTTGATCAATGTAAAACTTAGCTATATAAAAAACTTCAAAAACAAAAACTAAAAGTCCAATGACAAACTGGGAAAAACAAATATGACATTCAAATTGTGAACATTCTCAATATATAAAGAACTTTTAAAAAAATAGGCACTATAAGAACTAATAAATTTTCAGTTTCCCACAGATATAAGATAAACTTACAAAAATAATATCATTTCTCAATAACCAATATACAGCAATAACCAACTAGAAAAAAAATTAAAAGGAGATATAGGAGTGAAGCAATAAATACCTGGGACCTAACCAGGATACACAAGATCTCTAGGGGAATGCTTTTAAATTCTAATAAGAGACATAGATAATTATATGAATAAATTATTTTAAATAGGTTGATTTAATTTTACAAAGACGTCAACTTTCTCAAAGTTAAATTAAATGTACCCAAATCCAATGTAATTCCATTTAAACTTTCAACTTTCTTTCAGAGAAACTAAATAAACATTATAAAATTAGTTGAGTTTGCCTTTAAGAAAGAAGAGTAAAAAGGAAGGACTTGTTCTGTTAGATACTAAAGCATAGTACAAAGTCCCAGTAATAAAAAAATGTATGGATTATAAAGAACAAATAAATGAGCCAACGGAACAGAAAAAGCGAGTATAGAAATAGATGCACACATTTTTCAAATTTATATACAATAAAAGTAACAATACAAATTAATGGGAGAACAATTTTTTTAAAATAGCATTATAGAAATTTGTGTACATATAGCAAAAAATAAAACTGAATTTCTGCTTAACACCAACTACTGAAGGTAACCTACTCAGACTAAACAGCTACATTTAACCAGGAAAGAAAAGGATTTTAAACATAATAGAAGGCAACATAACATATACTAATGATGTAGGATGAGAAAAAAAAACAAAATTTCAAAAGCACAAATCAAAAGGGAAAAGTTCATATATGTGTTTGCATCAAAATTGAAGATTTCTATACAATAAAGAAATAATTTAGCAGATAGATGACAAGACTAGAAGACATTAGCAAACTGTAAAATTGATCTGCATCTACTATCTTGAGCAATTGTTTACAATGGAACTTTCTGCAATATGAAAATGTTCTAAATCTACACTATCCAATAAAGTAGCCCCTCGCCACGTGTGGCTATCGAGCACTTGGAATATTGCCAATGCAATTGAAGAAGTGGATTTTTAATTTTATTCAAGTTTAATAAATTTCAATTTAAATAATCCTTATAATGGTAGTTAACCACTGAACAGAGCAGACTATACAGGAGACTTGGAAATCTACAAGAAAAAAAATCAGGTACTACAGAAGAAGATTTATAAAAGCCACATTAGAACAATATACACAAGAGAATATCTGAGCAAAGATGCTCAAAAGCCTTAGCAATCATGAGATGCAAATTAAAACAAAAATAAAAATAAATGATCACTTGGACAGGTAAGTATGAAAGGGATATGTGGACTTAGGAAATCTCATTCATTGCTCTTGGAAATTAAGACTGGAATAGCTATCTAAAGAACAATTGACAAGTTTAAAGTAAAATTAGGTATGACCTAATCTCTCTCTCTCTCTCTCTCTCTCTCTCTCTCTCTCTCTCTCTCTCTGTGTGTGTTTTCAAAAAACTTCTCACAGAAGTTCAACAAAGGTGTGTGTGTGGGGGATATTTATTGTAGCAATTGTAGCATCATTTGCAATGGCAGAGGAGGGAGAAATTCAGGGGGGAATCAGAATGACCCCAGTATGGAGCCCTTTGCAGCAATTAGAAGTAGCTGCATAGTTGAATCTTTAGAATAATTCTAAGGGAAAAAGAAGAACCAGAATTAAATGTAATACCTAATATGATTTGATTTAAATAATCTGAAGATGCATGCTTGCACTAATACCCATTTTACAACTCAATATAAGTAAAAGGATATGAATTGAACAAACTAGGAAATTTGCATATATGTATGTGAGAAGGGGAGAAAAATGGGAATCAAGAATCCAGATAAAAGTGAATAACACTGATGATGTCCATAAAAAGAGGAGTGTCATTAACTCAACCATTTACAATATATGTTCAATAAAAAAAATGAAAACCTTAATAGCCTAATAGAAAAAAAAGGGCAAAGAACATAAAGAGTGACTGTGCAAATAAGAAAAAAAATATGAGACACAATATTCATCTTCTCAGTATCCATACAAATAAGAGTATGATGATAGTTTCAACTATCATACAATAAAAATGTGTTAGTGAAAGTATCTTGCCTTTGTTGGAAGAGGCCCTCATAAAGTGCTGGTGGTTTTAAATTGAGAATCCTTTCCTGAAGGCAACCTGGCAGTATATATATCAATAATTTTAAAAGATAATCAAACTGTTTAACTCTGAAATTCCTTTTCAAGGATCTTTTAAAAAAATTGACCACCGAATAAGAGGAAAAAGATGTAAGTATGTCCACAATTTACAATAAAAGTAAAATGAACTAAACCCCCAATGGTGGGTAAAACATTAAACCATTATGATATGCATCCATAATGAAAGAATATGAAATATGACATGTTTAAATAATATTTAATGCCTAGTAAAATGCTCAAGAAATAGGGATATAGGAGAAAATACAAACTTTTATTTATATAGACTAGAAAGTCAAGTTTATTAAATAAATTTATGTATGCAAACTCATTAAAAGCGGTGCCAGAAAATACATAAGATATTAATAATAGTTACTGTTGAATAGCAATATTACTAAGTTTTTAAAATTCTTTCTCTGTACATTTATGTATTGTCTAAGGTCATGGAAAAAATATATGTTTCTATTATGATTTAGAAAATACACATTGATTTAGGAGATATGGGAATATCTTGACTTGTAATGAATGGGTAACCTGAGAAAAAAGATCTATGTAGAAATACTACCTAAGGATGACAAATGCTTGATACATTTTTTGTAGCTACTGTTCTTTAGAAGCCAGACCTTTATGAAATACACAAGAGGAAAGAAATGTGGGCAGGATTCCCATTGTTATTGCCAGATCACTTAGAGGAGCTATAATGTGCAAGCAAAATGAAAGCCAGAGATAGTCTGTATTCTGCTTCTTTTCCATCACAAAATGTCATCACAACACAAGGGGTTTTTGATTAATACATCCAGTGCCCTTTTCAAGCATAAGGGTGCATTATAGAACTATAGTTTCCACCTCAAAAAAGAATTCAAGGTAGTTCTGATAATTTCTAGGAATCTATGTACCTTCATTTCCCCAGTATCAATTACAGGTACACCTGGACATCCAGATTCAGAAAAACTCATTGCACCATTTGAAGAGTTATTAAAGACAGACTTATAAATATAAAGGACATGGAGACTAAGGTACCTAAGTACCTTAGGTTATATAACCCTTGAAATGCTATGCCTTTTACAGACTCTATATTGCCTTATAGAAACTCTCTTTAGCTGATAATCTTATCTCCAAGGAACATAAAGAAAAAGATAATCAATTTAACTATGCAATTCTTCTTCAAGCAATTTATCCTAAGTATGTCATTGGATAAGAAAATGTAAATATGTTCACTGTTTACAATAAAAAATAGAAATAAACTAAGCCAATAGTAGGCAAAATGTTAAACCATTACAATACATGCATTATGAAGGAATACATAATATGACATGTTCAAAGAATATATAATATACAGTAAAATTGCCATGAAATAGGTATAGGAGGATAACAGCTGAGAGAGAGAGAGAGAGAGAGAGAGAGAGAGAGAGAGAGAGAATTGATGATGTGTATAGAAAATGTATATAGCTACTAAATAACTCAGATAGTTAATGAACTCAGATTTTAATTCTGGAAAAGGACTTGGGTTTATAATCCATGATGGTGGACAAGGATGCTACCAAGATGGATACAGGACATCAGAAAGGTACAACTGAAGGTGTGTAGCTTGTAGGTGGAAAAGAGAAACTCTAGAAAGGACAGGAGAAAAAAAAGAATAAGGAAGCATGAGAGGGCACCGGTGTAAAAACAAGTCAGCTACCCTTGTCATGTATGAAAACTTGATCATCAAAAATAAGTAGAGCAGAAATGACAAAAATATATCACCTAATGACAAATATATCACCTAAAGAAATACTTCTACACCCAAGTCTCAATGGCTAATGATATAATCTCCAATGGACATGAAGAGAAAAAAATAATCAATTTATGAAATCCTATGTAGTTTATAAAATCACTATTTTTATTTCTGAAAGTTAATAAAATAGAGCAGTAATGAGGTGTATCAAGACTCAGTAAAATTTTTCAAGAGCTAAATTAAACGCTTTGCAAACAAATTTTTACTAATTTGTGGAATTGCTTCATAAAGAACCAACTAAAAAGACTGGAAGAATGTTGTTCGATGTTCAGAGGAAAAGACCTATTTGAAAATGTGATGGAAGTGGATGAGATGGAACTCCTGGATGTCATGACTGACCCTGGAAATGAACACAGAGCTCGGGGAGGGGCCCAGGGCCTATAAGGCAAGACAAGATCCCAAGGACAGGTAGCTTCTTGGAATAAAACTCCACCCTTTCACTTGCTAACTTTGTAACTGTTTAGTAAATAATTCCCATGCACCTGGCTCTTTGCAAGGTTTAGCAATATTATTTCCCAGTGCTCTGATGTTGTCCCTTGCCAAAACTTTAAGTATGGCTTTCTTAACAAAATGTGTAAAGAACCTTTTTTAATTCCTGTTCCACACTAAGTCTCCCTCTTGTCAAAGCAAATTTAATTATTTTCATAATACTATGTTCTTATTTCTAGTATTTCTATTTTGTTACCATTTTGTTTCATACTAAGCTGTTTGTTGCTTTGGGTCTATCTTCTCTTTGGTCTCTGAGGATTTTAGGCACAAGGACAATAATCATTCTTGTATTTGTCGTCCCTAGGGAGTGTTATGCTCTTTGTAAGCACTCTATACTATTTGGTAATATTCAGTTCTGCCCACAGATCTCTGACTCTCTGAGTATCCTGCTTCACAGATTTGTAATGGGAATCAAGCAAGAATCATGTGTCAGTGCTTGGCACAAGCAGGTACTTAAGTTGACACAGGCCTTTCAAGCATCCAACCTCCTTACCCTGGTGACAGCACTTCATTTTCTTTTGGGAAATCACCTTTTTATGTGTGATTTAGTGATACAAAGTCTACTTTCCCCTGTCCTCAAACCTGCTTCCTAAGGTTAGGTATGCCCAGAGCCAGCTTTTGCTCAAGGCCTTTTGCTGTAATAATTAGTAAGATACTGTCTTGTTTCAATGGTGTCCAAAATGACTTAACTATTAAGCTTTGAGCTGGAAGAATTGCCCACATGAATAGCCTGCCTGTGAACACTCAATTTCTAAGATTTCCTAAAATGCTCTCAATTGTAAGTCAGACCATTATTTTATGTACCACTAAGAATAAAGAAATGTAAGAAAAAATTTTAAGTTACATCTGAATTTCAGGCATGTGCAAAAGAAAGGGAATACATGCATTTCAGAATTGATGTACCAGCATAGAAGAAAAAGAAATGAGAGACATATCACATCTTGATGACACTGTTTGCTCCCTTACATCCATCTATGCCTAAATCCTTGAACTATTCCTGAAATTCTCAAGTATAAGAAGGTGTGTTTAATTAGGGGTGCCATGACAAGGGATCACAAACTGATTGGTTTAAGAAAAAAAATTCTTTTCTTAATTTTAGAGGCTAGAAGTCCAAAATCAAGGTGTAGGCAGGGTCAGTTCCTTCCAGATCCCTTTGCTTGCAGATGGCCCTCTTCCGTCTCTGTTCTCCATATCATCTTTTGTTTATGTGCACTTATATACAAATGTCCCCTTCTTATGAGGGCATCAGTCATATAGGATTAGGGACCTCATTTATTAATGACCTCATTTGTACTGGAATACTGCTGTAAAGGCTCTGTCTCCAAATAAAGTCACATTCTGATGTACTGGGATTTGGGACGCTCATAAATTTGGGGGGGGGGTGGTAATGGGGATTGAACTCAGGGGCACTCAACCACTGAGCTACATCTTCAGCCCTATTTTGTTTTTTAGAGAAAGGGTCTTACAGAGTTGCTTAGTGCCCTGCCATTGCTGAGGCTGGCTTTGAACTCTTGATCCTCCTGTCTCAGCCTCCTAAAGAGCTGGAATTGCAGGCATACGCCACTGTTCCAAGCCACTCATAAATTTTTGAGAGGGAGACACAATTCAACCCATAATGCTGAGAATGAATTTTCTTTTTATAAAAGTCAATTTGATTTTTTTTTGTCATTTTACAACTAAGGGCTCTTCTGATCAATAAAATTTAATTAATTTTCTTTCCTTAGGTAACTAATTCTTTCAAGCTCCAGCAAGTTTCCAGGAATGGATGATAACACACATAATTTAATCAGTTCCATTCCTTCTGAGTCATGCTTGAAGAAAGCCCCAGCCAGGATCAGGTAATGAAGGACAAGATCTTGGTTCTAATTTTAATTCTTCCATTACAAATGAAGTTGGCCTAATCATTACTAAAAGAATATGAATTTCATTTTAAAGGTAAGCATGAGATTATGAAAAGGACTATAATCTAAATATGAAAATATCTTTTTGGATAAAAGATCTTGACTTTAATATTTGCTGTATGAAATTGGGTGAGCCATAGGGTGTTGTCAAGAGCTCATCTTCCTCATTTGTAGCAAACGTGGCCTATCTCATTATGTCATTGTGAAAGGCAGATGAAAAATGTGTTGAAAGCTCTTGGCAAACCATAAATCACTATATGCAACTAAAATAATCATAGACACTTTAAAAATATTGAGTGTAAGAATCCAGATACTGTACTATAAATTTTGCATGCATTGTCTCATTTAATATTCACAATCCTGTGGAAATGTTGCCTTAGGTCTATTTTCATCCAAGATTTCAGAAAAAGAAAATTAATAATGAAGAGATAAAATACTATTTCTAAAATCATTAAATAAATAGCTAATAAGTAACAGCTCAGATTTGAATCCAAGTCATGTTTATCCAGAGGTGAAGCTCTTAACCACATAGGGTAGTACGTAAAACATAACAGAAGTTATCTACAGAGATATAGATATGCATATAAATTTGCAAAAGAACAGTGGAAAAACTGGCCACAGATGTTTTGGTGAAAATACTTATTAGATTTTAAGTGGTAGGATTAAGGCTTGTGTTTATCCTCTGCTTCTGAAAATAGAACTGCTGGCTGAGTCAGTCCCCTGGAGGCTGAAAGACCAATAAGTGGACAGAAATCCATTACTCTGTCATTCCAAGAGCAGCTGCTGCATGCAGAATCTGGCACTTACTACTCAAGCACCACTCTTTGCCTTGCAATCAATGTGACTCCTTTGTGTAGCTGAGCTTCTCCATCTTGTATTTCTACTCACTAAGCATTCTGTTGCTGGTTGTTTTTCTTACTCTGTTGATGTATTGATGCCGGCTTTATTGTTTCAGGTTATATTTCACTGAGTTTTCAGTAGAAGTGTCTCTTCTAGCTATCTGGTGAATGAATGTCCTTTATCGGTTTACCACCTTGGAACTATTATTCTGATATCTTATTGCAAGTTACACTTTTCCATTAAAGGCCAACCAGTAATATCTATTTTGTGCCTGTGACTGAGTCAAAAGTTCACAAGGATTATGAATTGCATTCTCTAAACTTCTTGTGTTTTTTAATTTTTTAAAAATGTCAAAATCAAACCAAACCAAAAATTTATGTTGAGATGAGTGAATTCTTTGGGCCACAATAAGTTATGATACCACTAAAAATCATTAGAGATGTAATTTCTGCTTCAACAATTGAAAGAGGAGATTCCAATGGACAGTTTATTAAATGTACAATTTATTATAATCTCATTTAATAATGAAGCTTGAAGTTATGATTTCTATAAGCTTCGTCCTCCAAGAGTTCATGTATTGGAAACTTTGTCTCCAACGTGGCTGTATTTGTTGTGGGATGAGTTGCTCAGAAAACACACCAAGTCCAAGTATTGTCCAAATTGAAGAGTCTTTATTTAGCTGTCCAGCCAGCTCCTGACCCCTGCAGGAACCATAACTATCTCTGCAAGGAACAGCCCTGAGCCTGAGTATTTTGGGATATTTAAAGGCAAAAATCACATCTGGGTTGACATAGCTTCAAACAAGCAGGTATAGAAGTTGAACTGGGCAGTCAGCAAGACAATGCAATGGGTACATTGGTATTTCCCACTGGACTTTCCAGGTTGGTATAGCAGCAAGTAAGCAGAAGAGAAGTGGACTAAAATGACCCTAGTTCAGTACAAGTTAGAGAATGGATACTAACTTAATCAATCTCTTACAAGGTACATTGCCCAAGAAAAATGGAAGCCAAAGAGAACAATTTTACCTTGTATAAGAATTGCTATTTCTTGTTGCCAAGTATGTTATGCTCGGTAACTCTTAATGGGTACAGAGGCAGGGCTTTCCCATGGGAGAAGCATTTCTTACATGATATGGAATCTCAGGGTAAAATGGAGTCTGTTTGGTCATTGCCCATATAGCCTGGCCCATAACATATTAAGAAGCAATTGAACCCTCAAGGGGTGAGTTTAATAGAAGGTAATTAGAAATAATGTAGTTCTTATAGGACTTCAGTTCCCAAGAGAGAGTTGTTACAAAAGAGCAAGACTCCTCCACACTTTCTGGCTTTCTGTCTTACCCTGTGATCTCTCCCTCTTGCATGTATCCCAGTCATGGTGCCATCTGTCATTTTGTGATGCAGCCAGAGGCTCTTTCTAGAGAGGAATACATGCTGGTGCATACTCTTGGATCTCCAACATTGCAAACTAAATAAATCTTTTTTTCTCTAAAAGTTACTCAGTCTCAGATAATTTGTTATAGCAATGGAAAATAGATTAATATGCTTCCCATGATCTCAGGGACCCATCCCATTCATTTACAAGAAGCGTACTTGAGAGTGAGCTTTGAAAGCCAGAGATAGAAAGAGATACCCAGAACTTCTCAGCTGGGATTATGTCTACTACTGTTCTAATTCCATTCCCAATTATAGCCTGCCACCAACTGGAATTGTGGACTACTCCTCTTTTGCAGGGTGGCTAGCACCCCACTAGGGTAATTTCCTGCTCAGAAGGTCGTGAGACACCTGAGAAAAAGAAAGTCTGAAAGAATTAGTAAAGAAATAAGGGTCAGAGCCAGAAATTAGATTTAAAGGATGTAGAGCACCTGATAGATCCAGTCCACATAAGAGCTGGAACTGAACAACTAGAAAATGGCTCCTTATTTAAGGGAGAGTACATCAAAGGCAGGGATAAGATTTCAGTGGGAGGAGTCTTACTGCAAACAGGTTGATTGTCATCTTGGAAAGCCACACCCATCTCTGAGACTCTGTGGGGCTGTTTAGCTCCAGCAGGTTATCCCATTTCCAGGGCAGTGCTGAACCTGACAGAGCTGAGTAGGAAGCCACATGTAATGGGCAGTCTCAAGCCGGCAGGATTGCTGCTGGGAGTTTCCAGATACCAGACTTTCCTACCCAATGGCTTCCATGTTGATTTGGTTCATGCACATTTCATGGATGGCTCCCCACACTTCTTCTTTCTGGAAGCTCACTATTACCTAGGTAATACCAAACCCTATGTGTCTTAGTGAAGGATATAGACTTTTCAAGTCAGACAGTTCTAATCTAAATCTTATTAAAATTACGTCTCATAGTAGCTTTAGGACCATAACAACATTAACTATTTCTCTCTGCTTCAGCTTTTTCTTCTGTAAATGGGGAAATAGTAGTTAATTTTCCAGAGCTATTTTGAGGATGCCATGAAGTAACACAGGCCAAACACAGTAGTTTATAAATAAAAGTTGTTTCTTTCTTCTTCCCAAATAATCTTAAAAAGAAATTTAAATCATTATGAAATGGATCAACAAACTGATAAATTTGAAAAGGCTGCTATGATATATTCCTCTATCACTGCATGAATAAATATATTTAGTGGTCATATAAAGGTAGTAGCTAAAATCATAGACTTTGTATCCAAATAGATTCAAATTCTTTTGTACTTCAGTTGCCTCATTTGTAAAATGGGTATAATGAGTGTACCAATCTTATAATAATGATGTACTAAGTAAGCTAAGTACACAGAATATATTCAAGAAATATACTAATTGCTTCCTAAGTGTTATAATTAATGACGTTAATAGTAAAATTTATTATTCAGAAGATGGAAAGATAACATTGAATCTAGTATTTCAATTACTTAAGAAAGGTTTGCTGTATACCTATGCCAGTTTCTCTAAAATGCATATTTTGATGGATGCTATATTATTTTTTATAAGTGTCATTCTGGATAAATACATACATAACATTTTTGCAATAGGAAAAAAAAAAGAAATGCTATTTAAAAATCTCTTTTCCTTCACGGTAGGAATAAGAACCTATATTATTTTGTGTACATTATATCTTACATTGTTTAAATATTACTCACATTGATTACTTTTGGGATCGCTTAATTTTACTGTAGAATAGTAAATGTTATATTATCCATATGCCAACTTCTAAAAATGTGAGTATTCATATATAGGATATTAACTAATTTCAATATTCATTAATTAATTCATTCAACCGTATTTACTGGGTGTCTGCTGTGTGAAAGGCATTGTTATAGATGATGGATTAAAATTCGTTGCCCTTATAAAGCTTTTATTACAGTGGGTTGGCAGATGGTCAATGAACAGGTAACTAACACTTGTAATATATCAATTATGGTATGTATCACAGAGAAAGATAAATCAGATAATGGAAATTTGGACATTGTAAGACAAAAATAGAATTTGGAATTCAAATGGCATGGTTAGAGAATGCCTCCATTAGTATGTTTCTTGTATATATTCTATGTACTTAGCTTATTTAGTACATCATTATTATAAGATGGGTACACTTATTATACCTATTTTACAAATGAGACAATAGAATTTCATCTAGAATTGAATCTATTTGGATAAAAAGTCTGATTTTAACCGCTACTTTTATATGACCACTAAATATATTTATTCATGGAGTAATAGAGAGAAGGTATCATAGCATAGATATCAGCAAAGGCATGAGAGAAGTAAAGTTCAGAGCCATAGTGGATATGTGGTGGAAGGGCACAGAATATTCAGAAGACCAGAGATGGAAGTGCACTTGAAATGTTCGCAGAATGGCAAAAAGGCTAGACTGACTAAAGTAGAGCAGGCAAGAGTAAGAGTAATAGCAGCTGAAGTCACATGCTCATAATCACAAGATTGTTCAGGGAAGTGTTATTAATAATAGCCCAAATCTGGAAACAACTCAGATATCTATACATGGTAGAACAAATACATGACAATGTAATTATATTATGTTATTCTAGAGTAATGAACAAGAAAAAAATTATAGGTTCTCTCAATAATACAGATGAATCTCAAAAACCTACTTTTGAGAAAAGAGGCCAAAATAAATAATTCCGTTAGTGTAATTTTTTTACAAACAAGGAAATATTAACATATACAATAATAAGGCAGAGTACTAGTTACAGAAGACAGAGTTATGTGTGCTCAAAAAGGAAGGGGACTGAAAGGATATGAAAGGAATCATAGCTTGTTTTATGATAATTTTCTTAGAATTTGTGTATCTTTCTGTGGGTATGTTTTACCTCAATTTTAAAAAAATCTGTAATTGTACGTGAAAAAACTTATGATAGCAAGTATTCAGATAATTCTTGCAAAAGTTTTACTTTAAGGGGAGCAAAGAAATGGGTGATAGGTGAAGGGTCATTTTAAAGATGGAAATAAATGAGTGTTTTGGAAAGTTTGCTTTCTTATGTTTGCCATTAGTGAGAAAAATCCATCCTATTTTTTACTTAATATGTTTTCTTTAAATCAACTCAGTTTCAACTTAAATTTATTTTTTAAAAATTTCATATTGACACTATAAATACGACTTGCCATACTGTAAAAATATAATACAAAAGTCATTCAATTAAAACAATTTAAAAATGGAAAAACAACTGGACGCAAATAAGAATCAGTGTAATTTAGCTACAAAGATGGGCACCTAAAAATAAATTCCTTGATCAGAAAACTGGAGGTGTTGTAAGCAATTTCTGAAAATTATTAAGATTCAGAGTAAGTTAGGGAATAAATTAGAAAGATGTATGCTACTCAGGCACTTGATAGGCAAAGTCAGGATGGGAAGAAGTTATGTCTAGTATATGGATATTTAGGGTGCATCAGATTCTGTTTAGATGGTGATTATTCTGAAAGTGATTATTTTTTATAATATTCAGATTTTGTTTTTCTTTAACTATTGCTATAAAATGTATTGGTTACTTTCTTTCCTCTTTTATGAATTATAATGATCACACTTAACTCATGTATTTTGTCCATTTATTAAACATTTTTTGTTAACTACTACCATATGGAATACAAAAGATGAAAAAATCACATTCTTAGTTTGAAAAGAAAAAAAAATAGAGAGAAAAAGAAAACTGGAGCTCTTAAGGATCAGTCAGAAAATAGGTAACCTGTTCCATATCTGTGTAATAATCACCATCGATGCTCACATTTTCCTTATCTTCTCCTTAGTATTTTAAGCATTTTTTTAATACTGGGAATTGAACCCAGGGGCACTTAACCATTGAGCCACATCCCTAGCCCTTTTTAAAATATATACTTTATTTAGATACAGGGTTTTGCTGAGTTGCTTAGGGCCTCACTAAGTTCTAAAGCTGGCTTTGAACTTGAAATCTTCCAGCCTCAGCCACCAGACCTGCTGGGATTACAGGTATGTGCCACCATGCCCAACCTAAGAATCCTTAAAAAAAAAAAAAAAAAACACTTATATTGAGTTTAACAGAAGAACAAAATAAAGCAGTCTTGTCCCAAAATGATTAAAGGATGCTGAGCTGGCCAGCACTTGAATCCCTAATTCCAAGTCTTTCAGGTTTGGAGGTAAATCAGCCTTGAGAAAAAGCTTTCCCATACTGCTATCTACCCATACATCTGACAGAAAAGAATATACTCCCACATATTTCTTGGAAAGTATCTGGTGTGTATCAGTGTACATGTGGGGGCAAATGGTGCTCAGCTCTGATTCTAGCAACAACTGAAGGATATTATCCAAAGCCTCAAACAGTCACCCAGAGTCCCAAATCACATGCTGTTTCACATTGTAGAAAATACTGTTTTATAACAATGGAGTCAATATTTTCCATATTAAAAATAAGGACATCTATTCATACAACCAGATAGATAATTTAAAGTAGGAGCTAAACCCAAAACTCAAAATTATGGTGGCATACCTAGGACATTCGTTAGTACACAAATTTAGATTTTTAAAATAAAATTAACACTACTGACAAACACCAGGTACTCTGGTTTAGATGTGGTTTGATTATATCCCCTAAAGTTTCATGTGTTGGAAGCTTGGTCCTCATTATTGCAGTGTGGAGGTGGTGAGACATCTGAGACATGGTTAAGGCCCTGGGTTTTGTTAAGGGATAGACAAATGCAAATGGTGGGAACATGACGTTAAGAGATGTGGCGATGTGCAAAAATGCAACTTATGCAGCCGAGGGGGAGAAATAAAGAATATCCAGGGGCTGGGGATGTGGCTCAAGCAGTAATGCGCTCGCCTGGCATGTGCGGGGCGCTGGGTTCGATCCTCAGCACCACATAAAAATAAAAAAATAAAGATGCTGTGTCCACCGAAAACTAAAATAAATAAATAAAGAAAGAATATCCATATGCTTCTTCGCTTTTCAATGCTTTATTCACTCAAATCACTCAATAAAATTTCACTCTATAGGTTCTTTTTTTTAATTAATGTTTTTATTTATCTGACAGCAGAATGCATTACAATTCTTATTACACATATAGAGCACAATTTTTCATACCTCTGGTTGTATATAAAGTATATTCACACCAATTCATGTGTTCATACATGTACTTTGGATAATAATGTCCATCACATTCCACCATCATTTCTAACCCCATACTCACTTCCTTTCCTTCTCACCCTTCTGCCCTGTATAGAGTTCATCTATTCCTCCAATGCTCCCCCTCCCTACCCCACTATGAATCACCCTCCTTATAGCAGAGAAAACATTCAGCATTTGGTTTTCTTGAGATTGGCTAACTTCACCTAGAATTACTTAGCATCTTCTCTAACTCCATCCATTTATCTGCAAATGGCAAGATTTTATTCTCTTTTATTGCTGAGTAATATTCCATTGTGTCTATATGCCACATTTTCTTTTATCCATTAATCTATTTAAGGGCATTTAAGTTGGTTCCACAGTTTAGCTATTGTGAATTTTGCTAGTATAAACATTGATGTGGCTGTGTCCCTGTAGTCTGCTCTTTTTAAGTCCTTTGGGTATAGATCAATGAGAGGGACAGCTGGTCAAACGGTGGTTCCATTCCCAAATTCCAAGAAATCTCCATACTGCTTTCCATGTTGGCTGCACCAATTTACATCCCCACCAGCAGTGTATGAGTGTACCTTTTTCCCTGCATCCTTGCCAACACTTATTGTTGTTTGTCTTCATAATAGCTGCCATTCTGACTGGAGTGAGATGATATCTTAGAGTAGTTTTGATTTGCATTTCTCTAATTACTAGTGATGATGAACATTTTTTCATATATTTGTTGACTGACTGTATGTCATCTTTCTGGAAGTGTCTGTTCAGGTCCTTGGCCCACTTATTGACTGGGTTATTTGTTTTTTCGGTGCTTAGCTTTTTGAGTTTTTTATATACCCTAGAGATTAGTGCTCTATCTGATGTGTGAGGGGTAAAAATTTGCTCCCGAGATGCAGGCTCTCTGTTCACCTCACAGATTGTTTCTTTTGCTGAGAAGAAACTTTTTAGTTTCAGTCCATCCCATTTATTGATTCTTGATTTTAATTTTTGCACTAAAGGAGTCTTATTAAGGGAGTTGAAGCCTAATCCCACACGATGGAGATTAGGGTCTACTTTTTCTTCTATTAGATGCAGGGTCTCTGGTTTTATTCCTAGGTCCTTGATCCATTTTGAGTTGAGTTTTGTGCATGGTGAGAGATAGGGGTTTAATTTGATTTTGTTGCATATGGATTTCCAGTTTTCCCAGCACCATTTGTCGAAGAGGCTATCTTTTCTCCAATGCATGTTTTTGGCACCTTGTCTAATATAATTGTAATTTTATGGGTTAGTCTCTGTGGCCTCTATTCTATACCATTGGTCTACCAGTCTATAGGTTCTTAATCAAGAAAATAATAATCATTAATGCTAGTCACTGCAATAGACATAAAAAATCATAGTAAAAAATTCTAGATTAATTTTAAGCACTGCAAACACACTTAATCATGACAGGCTCATGACAGACATTTCCTCTGCATGCTCAGCTCAAGTGTCAGATCAAAAGTCTCAAGCCTTAGGTTCTAAGTCCAGCAGATGCACACTCACTCAGACCATGGTGATCAGATCAGGAACAAAGGCAGGCTTCTCCTGGGGTGGAGCTGACAGCTGACTGAGGAGGCAGTCATAGGGAGAAGTCCTTGTCTCACCAGAATCAAGAGCTGTGAGAATAACGCAGTGGATCAGGCAGATGAGAAGAGTTGGGATGTCAGTACAGGTGCTCATCAAGCTCTCAGGCTGATGTGCATCAGTGTCAGCTGGCTGAATGTTTGTTCATTTGCTCCATCATTTATACTAAATTTTGGGGCTTCTGACCATCCCTTTAATCCCTATCAGCAGCTACCGAATTTCTCAGTGACGTCATTAGTCCTGGGGTTAAAGCATCTGGTCTGGTGGTCCTCACCCTGATTTTCTTGCTTCTCCTGCTTATCAGGATGTGGGCAACAGGCCAGAGACTTCATTTTGAGTTTGTCAGAGCGGGGAGAAGTGACTTGTTTGTGCCTGAGGGCGAAATGAAATACTCCATAGGTGTCCCTGGTGAGACTGCAGGTTTCAAACTGGAGTTTTAAAATGGACTTGCTTAGGCTAAGGCTAAGGCCATCCTTACAAGAGAATAATTCTATAAAATGGGCCAACTAAGCTGACTCCCTGTCTCGAGGGGGCAAAATTGCGAAGTATGCAGTCGAGGGGAGAAATGAAGAATGTCCGCGCGCTTCTGCCCCTTTCAGTGCTTTATTCACTCAAATGACTCAATACTTTTTCACTCTATAGGTTCTTAATCAAGAAAACAACAATCCTTAATGCTAGGCACTGCAATACACATAATCAATTCATAGAAAACAATTCTAGATTAATTCTAAGCACTGCAAAATACACTTAATCATGATAGGCTAATGACAGATATTCCCTCTGCATGCTAATTTCAAAAGTCTTTAGCCTTAGGTTTTATGTCCAGCAGATGCACACTCACTCAGACCACGGTGATCAGGTCCGGAACCAAGGCAGGCTTTTCCTGGTGTGGAGTGGACAACCTGTTGAGGAGAGGGTTGTAGGGAGAAGTTGCAGTTCTCACCAAGGTCCAGACGAGGCGGTAGAGTTTTAGAGTGGTGAGGCTCATGCAGAGGATCAGGAAAGATTGATGATAAGTGATGGCATGTCAGGTCCTCATCAGGCTCTCCATCCTTGTTTCCGCTGGCTGAATCCCCGTTCATTTGCTCTATTATTTATACAAAATTTTGGGGCTTTTGACCCACCTTTTAATTCTTATCAGCTACCACCAGGATTTCTCAGTGACATCATTTACCTGGGGTCAGAATCATCTGATCTGGTGGTCTCCACCCTGATCTTCTCGCCTTTCCCTCTTATCAGGTGAAGACAGCCTGCCAGGGGCTTCACTCTGTTTATCAGGGTGAGGGGAAGTAACTTGTTTGAGGCCATACTAGAGAGCTCTGTGGGTGTGCCTGGTGAGACTGCAGGTTTCAAAATGGAGTTTTTAAAATGGAGTTGCTTAGGCTCAGGCCTAAGGCCATCCTCACACCCCCATATCCTTTATTTTCCAGGAAGCAATTTGTCTGAAGTTCTACCTGGCCTAAGTGGACAGGCTGTCACATTCCTCAGCAAAATTTCTGTTATCTGCAGGAGAAATGCAGACCCCCCCCAAAAAATGTTGATAAGAGGAGCTCAAGTATCCAGAAACTTGGTGGAGATAAGGGTAATTCCTTCTGACCATAAAATCCGTAAGAATGCATGGTTAAGAATCTCTTTATGATTAAAACCAGTCAGCGTGGGCCAAAGTGACCTAGGGTTGTTATAGCCTGGACAGTTGAGTCTAATGTCATTCTGCTCTAAGTCAAGAGGTGGACCTGGGCAGGATTCTCTGGTCATTTCTCTGGTATCCCCAATAAAATTGGAGTGCAGGAGAGGTACACTGTCCCTCTCCTGAAAGGACCCATTCTCTCCCTGGAGTGACCTTTTCCCCTTTCCTATCCATTCAATAAACTCACTTCTGTTACTCCGAGGAACATATCTGAAATCTTTCTGACTTGATTGCAAGACTTGTGGTTGAAAAGGGGTTATCAGTATCTTTGCACTGCCTGTTTTCCAGAAGGCCCCAGCTCTAGCAGTTTGATCCCCAACACCACACACACACACACACACACACACACACACACACACCCCTCAAAGAAAAGGGAAGAGTAATAAGTTCTCAGGTATTAGGAGTACTGAAATCTAGCCCCATGTGGCCACCAGAAGTTCAAATACCCTTATAAAAGCCTGTACACCATAAGGCCCACTTTACTGTCTGATTATAAAGGTAAAGTTCTCCCCAATTTATGTCTTTGAGGCTGAACTCTAGGTAAAGTGGTAAAAACAGACTTTAATCAATAATACTACTGCAATACAGAGTCAGGCATAAACTGAAATTAATTTCAATTAGTACAGAAGTTCAAGAAAGAATTAAGGAACTGGGGGTGAGCAAGCGTGTGAAACCAAAGGACTAATTTCAACTGGGTTCTTTTTCCTTGTTTTAAGAACCTCAACATAAACACGCAAGGCTCCCAGGGTTTCATCCTCTGGAAACTGACTCTGCAGACGGCGGGAGAACTACAACTCCCAGCAGCCCCAGCGAGGGCGAAACTTCCAATTTCCAAGGCGCCGTTCTCCGTCAGCCTGCAGCGTTAGCTTAGCTCGTGCCTCTAAGAAGGGGCACAAGGTCAGAGAAGGCAGCAGCGGCCCTGGCCGAGGAGTTGCCAGCCCCACAGAGGCCTGCAGAGCTCCCGTCTCAGGACCCGGATAAACGGGAGGCGGCGGGAGGCGGAGCCACGTCGCAGGATGTGCGCTGAGGTCACGTCCGCTGGGTGGGGCTGCAGCGATCCCGCGCAAATTGAAAGGGCCGGCTCTCAGCTTGCGACCGGAGCCGGGCTGCCGGTGTTCTGCGTCCCTGGCCCAAGTAAGCGAGGGTCATAGCAGGCGGGCTTCGGAGAAGCTATCTGGCTGTACTGCCCACAGGCGAGCGTGGAGAGCCTTTCTCCGAAAGTTAGGGGCGCTGGCTGTGCGGAGGCTGATGGTCCCCGCGGGGCTCGATCTACACGTCACGCCGATTCCCTACTCCGGATTCAAGATTTGGGGCTGGAGGTGGGTTGTGGCAAGCGTCAGGAGCGGTCTTTCCGCCTGTGTTGCAAAACCCTTAGACCCAGGGAGGCCAGCGGAGGGATGTTTTTGGTGGATGCAGGGAGAGCCCGCGCTCCCTGCAGGCGGGTCCCGGGGAACAGGCGCCAGGGTTGTGCCACATCTCACGTTCTCAGCAGAGGCCGGCAGTCCAGGTTTACATGCACTGTTCCCACTTCTAATTGTCACAAACAAGTAATTTTTTCCCTTAATTACAGGCCAAAGGAAACGCGGTATCTGGAATGGGCTTGTGGCCACGACTGCACATCCCGGAGAGAAAAGGATGAAGTAGTGAAGTCGTTTCTGCTGTTTCTCCTGTGCCACCGGTGATCTCTATGAGTTGATATGCGCCAATTGGCACGCATTCTTACTATGTCAAAGAGGAAATGTTTACTGGAGGGTATTTACCTTGCTTAGAAGAAACTTACCTGTTTCATGAAATGTATGTCATTTCCAGTTTCCTCAGCATGAGCAACAACTCGTGTTAGAGACATTTCTGAGAGGTAGGAGAATAATGGTCAGAAACTGACTTGACCGCCTGCATCCAGATCACCGGGGTTTAAATTCAGGCTATCCTATCACACTCCAAAAGTAGTGAGTCAGTCACTGGAGTGGAGTTGAAAATCTGCCTACATCTGAAATTTGAAAACTGCTGGACTAGAGAATCAGCTCTAACAGGGTGGCAAGAGGGTAAGGATGACTTCTGATCCTGTACTTTCTTTTCTTCCTTCCAAACTTGATGTTTCATAGTAGACACTTGTCTTAAGAAATATCAAGCAAATGCTTGGTGCCTATTGCTACCTTGTCTTTATCCTGTGGAGTTGGAATGAGAGGGAGTAGTTGCTTTGGAAAGGACAGTGGCAGCTCTGGAATTTCCATGTAGGTCTTAGTGAAGTATAACCTCATGAGAGGGAATGGGAAGTTAAATCATTTGTCATTAGAGCTATATTTGTACAGCAAGCATAGTTTTAGATTTCTTTGGGGAGTAACTTTTTTATGACTTGTCCCTAGGCATCACCACTGCTTATTAGCAGAATGTTTGGTGGTAGTAAATTTTAGTCCTAAAAAAGTACAGATCTCTTTCTGTAATTATGTATTTTATTTTTTGAAATCCCTACCTTCCTACAAACTGTTTCTACTCTTATGTGACTTTGCATGTTGGCCTTTTAATGCCTTCTGTGGAGGCAATATAAAACCACAGCAGGCATATTTTGTAGATTTTTAACAATGCCTTTTTTGATAAAAGCAGAGGTTTATCCATTTTTGAGTACGTTCTGTGTGCTTAGGACTGTTAGTATCTTGGAACACAAGTTATGATTCTTAATATAAAAGCACTTTGGAAAGAATAAATATTAAGCAACTATCAAGTGGCATTAGAGGTAGTATTGTTGATTAAGGTAAATTCTAACCTATGGAATTTGACAGGGAACAGGCCAGTTATTAGCTAAATAATAACAAATTCTGTGTTCGATTGCAAGCTCCATTTCTTCATTTTTCAGAAGATTTTTGGTAAGCATTTTGCTTTAAATATTGCTCTTTTTCCTTTCATATCATGTAGTTAATTTGGCACTATGGGAATACAAGGACTGCTACAATTTATCAAAGAAGCTTCTGAACCCATCAATGTGAGGAAATATAAAGGGCAGGTAGTGGCTGTGGATACCTATTGTTGGCTTCACAAAGGAGCTATTGCTTGTGCTGAAAAGCTAGCCAAAGGGGAACCTACTGATAGGTAAGTTTGGACCTTATATTAATTATTTGAGAATTTGGAATCAGACTTAAAGAGCTTACACCCATTCCTTCCAGGAATGGATTTTTATTCAGTGCTAGTAGTTATTAAGAAACAAGAGTGTGTGTTTGAAAATATTGCAAAACCAGGGATGACTTCTTTCTGTGACATAGACTAGTTTTAGTTCTTTGTAATAAGCTAGAGAGTATCAGGACACCAATTGACAGATAAGAGATTGTCTCCTTTATTCTTTACCTAAGGCAAACTTTTTAACAATGTTTTGAAAATCCATGATGTTCAGACTCTGTACTCTTAAAGAGTACAGACAACACACTGCTAATCTCTGGCAGCAAAACAAGGCAAAGGGACAGAATATTCTGACTTCCTTTTTATTTCACTTATGGCCAAAAATTGGGGGCCATGTACATATCCAGTCCCAGTTCTGTGATCTCATTTGAGGCAGGTTCAATGTACAAATGCCCTCTATTTTTTAAATAGAAATATTAGAAAATCAAGCAAGTATAATTTTTGGATAGAGATTTTCCACAGGGATTTGGCCAATATTATGAGGGCTTTTTTTTTTTTTCCTTTCTTTTAAGTATATAATTTATCTCCTGGATGAAAAACTTATGGATCTTAATACTAATTAATTAAGCATAATGTAGGTAAATTTTGTTAATCCTGTTAGTTTCCATTGAAGAAAGGTGGGGGAGATAATCATTGTTGAATGATGAGTGTTTGGGACTTTTAGGCCTGTCAGGTTAATGCAACCGACAGTAACCCCTATCAACAGTGTCTGAGGGATCTGAATAAGCCAAGGTACTTCTTCCACTCTAATTGCTAAAATGACCTTTTTCATGCTGGGGATTAAACATAAGGGCATTATGCATGCTAGACATGTACTCTAACCACTGACCATGCACCCTCAGCTCCAAGATAACCTTTATTATTATTATTATTATTATTATTATTATTATTATTATTTTTATACTAGGGATTGAATCCAAGGGCTGCTTTATCACTGAGCTACATCCTCCCTTTTTATTTTAAGATAGGGTCTCACTGACTTGCTTAGGGCTTCGCTGAGTTGCTAAGGCTGGTCTTAAACTTGGAATGCTGTGCCTCAGCCTCCTGAGTTTCTGGGATTACAGGAATGAATCACTGTACTTGGCCCCAAGATAATTTTTTGAAAGCAATTCTATTTTTACCCTGAATTTAAACTATTACAGTAGTGAATGTCTACAAGTTTTTTATTACTACTTTCAATGTTTCTTTGAATCTCTCTTCATGGGGAAAAAAAAGCTTTATATCTATTTTTTTGTAAGTTTTGATTACTAATTAGAAGAGGTGTTGAAAATACAGGCAATATCTTTTATTAATAAAGATGAGAGATGAAATCCACAGGACCTGCCCTGTAGTTGGTGCTTGGTGAATATTAATTGAAGTAAAAGTTTTTGAATTTTCAACACTGTACACACTGTGTGTTTTAATTTTCCCCTAGCAACTAAGAAGTCACATTTAGAACTGGGCACAGTAATCTGTAATCTCATCAAGCTGGGAAGATAAGGCAGGAGGATTGCAAGTTCAAAGCTGGCCTCCACAACTTAATGAGACCCAATCTCAAAATAAAAAGGGATAGAGTTGTAGTTTAGTGATAGGGCACTCCTGGGTTCTGTCTTCAGTACCAGGAAAAAAAAATGTCACATTTGGTATAATTGATCTTTCTTTTTCACCTTTGAATGGAGAGAGGTATTAGCCAAAAAGATTACCACTTCAGAAAATTGGGATAAGCTTGAAATAAACCTTTATCATTATTATAAAGGTTGAGGTAAATCAGCGTGCACTAACTTGGAAAGATGTGTGTGAAATATTTAAAACAGTATGGCTTGTATTCTGTTTAGTAAAAAGAAAAAAAAAAGTGACCAGATGCAGTGGCTCATGCCTATAATCCCAGCAGCTCGGGAGGCTGAAGCAGGAGGATCGCAAGTTCAGTGCCAGCCTCAGCAACAGTGAGGCCCTAAAGCAACTCAGGGAGACCCTGTCTGTAAATAAAAATACAAAAAATAGGGCTAGGAATGTGGCTCAGTGGTTGAGAGACACTGAATTCAACCTTTGGTAACAAAAAACAAAACGAACAAACAAAAAAATGTTCTTTAAAGTTAATTATCATTTTGTATTTGCTTTCTCCTAATTTTTGCTTAATATTTTAATCAGCAGGTGCCAATCATTGTTCTCTACCAATGTAGGTCGATTATCATTGATCTATAATAAATTGAAAAATAAGGATAATGTAATGAGTCTTTCAGTAAGATTCAACTTCAAAGGCTATATGTTTTTCTACTATATTTGAGCTAAAATGTCTTTTTCTTTATGAAGGGTAGAAGTTTGTTGTTAATTGCGTTGTCAGAATAAAAAACTGTATACAATACATGATCCTTGATTGGATCCTGGGTTAGAAAACTAGTAGCAATGGTATGCTGGATCCAACACATACAAGCTATACATAATCTCTTCCCAACTCAGCATTGACTGACTCTATATTGGTAGCTTTCCCACTGTTGTGAATATTCACTTTAGGGAAATCAGGCACCCCAACTCCCCAGAACTGGTTGTTAAACATTTACCAGGACATCACTGGTATGAAGAAGCCTTATTGGAACTGTTGGATAAATTTTAATGTAGACTATATATTAGATAGTATTTTGTATCACTGCTAAATTTCTTGGATGAGGTATGCTATTGTTGAAAAAATCAAGTGTCCCTATATTGTTCTTAGAACTTTTTTAGATTTTAAATGACTCAATTTTTTTTTTTTTAAATGAGAGAAAAACTGTGAGATTGAAACAACAAAATGTCTGAATCAGAAAGGTAAAAGCCCTTCAATCTAAAGATGAGGGAAACTAAGGCTTTAATGTCTAAGGCAGGATTTGAACCCAAGTATGAGTTCAAGTTTCCATTTCATATAAAAACACTTGTTTTAAAAAATAAAGTAAAATCAAAATTGTCTAATTTGGTCTTAAATAGAATAAAAGTATTACTTTAAGAGTTGCAAGCATTTAAATGTGTTTTTCTTTTTCCCCATAGGTATGTAGGATTTTGTATGAAATTTGTAAATATGCTACTATCTCATGGAGTCACACCTATTCTTGTATTTGATGGGTGTACTTTACCTTCTAAAAAGGAGGTAGAGAGGTCTAGAAGAGAGTAAGTTGATTCTATACTTAATTATTAACTTAACTGTGCTAAAGTTAGATGTTGTAGGCTGTATACCATATTTTTTAAAATCTTAACTTGTTGAAGCTTGTTTTATAATCTAGCGCATGAACAGATTTCCTAAAATGTTCTATATTAGATCATTTTTAGTTTTTAAATAAATATCTCAGTTACTGTGTTTTCATTTGATATAAAACATCACTGTGAAAAGGTTTGACAATAATTGTATGTGTGTTCATGCACATGTGTCTATATTTTAAATCACTTGTTTTTGCTTAGAAGCCCAAAGGATCTGGGTTAATATTCTTGAGCATGTGGTTATGCATTTTCAAATGAGTCAAACTTTTTTAATTGTAGCAAAATTTCCTGAATTATACTCTTATTACAGTTTTTCAAAGAAGCCTCTTAAATATATATTTTTTAATATTAAAAAAAATATTATTACCTTGCAGAAGACGACAAGCAAATCTTCTTAAGGGAAAGCAGCTTCTCCGCGAGGGGAAAGTCTCAGAAGCCCGAGAATGTTTTACCCGTTGCATCAATATTACACATGCCATGGCCCACAAAGTAATTAAGGTAAGTGAATAGAAAAATAAAGCTAAAAGAACAAATGGCTAAAGCTCATTTAAGCTACTTCTAAGTTGCTCATTAATGGAAGGGCAAGAAAATCACAGGAGAAAAATTATTCTAGTCCTAACCTCAAGTAAAGAGGTTAGAAGAAAAGATGAATGGTACTATCAGGAGAGGAGTCCAGCTGTTTCTAAGAGAGAAATCCCAAGGAATGAGTAAGGCCTTCCCTCTTGAGGTAAGTGACTTGGGTATATAAACATCTTGGCGTGTTGTTTGGTAGGAATGGAAGGGACGAATTCCTGGGGGTTTTCATTTTCACCCGACTCATAAAATCTTCAGCACTTATTATAACTTGCACTTTTTTTTAAAATTTAGCACATCATAATTATACAAATTTATGGGATTCGCAATGATATTTTCATGCATGCATACAGCATGCATTGATCATGTCCAGGCCCACTCCCCTTTCCACACCCAGCTCTGTTCCTATTAATCACTGTTCTACTTTCAATGACTGCACTCAAACCTGTCTCAGTGCCTCAGGCCTATGCCAACTCCTATTATCCTTAATCTGCTTAGAAGCTTATTTCCTGAATTTTTGTGTCAGCTACTCAGTCCCAGCCCTCAGGCCCCCAACCCTTTCCCCTTTTTTTTTTGTTCCTATACTGGGGATTTTTATTTAGAGACAGAGTCTCCCTGAGTCCTTAGGGCCTCTCTAAGTTACTGCTTTTCAAACTGCTTGGTAAAGGTGGTATCAACATTTTTAGGATATAGGTCTACTATCCAGTTTCTGAACTAAAATAAGCACTAAAAGTCTTATGGCCATTTCTTTTGTCTTCATGGGTTCAAGTGGAAAGTAAAGATGGGCTACAGGAAAAGATGTGAAGTATAGAGGAAGCACGTGCTAGTTATAAGTTATTCATTAATGGGAGGGCAACGAAGAGAGGACTTCTTTTGTGCTTAGTAGAGAAGAAGCCTGATTGAACACATATAATAGTACCAAAGGATAAGAGCAGATCACCTAATAGACAAGAAAAAGAAAGGAGAAAAAAAGAACCACGATTTGCAGAGTTGCTGAAATTAATAGTACCAGGATGCTAATGCATCTTTCTACCTTTCTTAACTTCCCAACGCCTCTCTTGGGCCTTGGGAGCTGTGCCTTTGATTTGGAACAAGAAAGGTTGTGTTCTAGCTATTTGTGATGGGGACTGTTTTTCCTGGCAATGTCATTTAAAAAGTATTCTCCCCCTCATTAATTTGTTTTAAATATAATGATTAATGTTTAGAGTTTTATCAGTATATTATTAGGCAAACTTTTGTAGCCTGACAGGGCAACCTATCACTTTTGGGGAAAAATTTTGCAAATCCCCAAACATAAATACTTTTAGAACATACATATAATATTTTTAAGATGAAAGCTTTTTATAATTTGAAATAATTAATTTTGTAGTTTGCAGGCACTCCCCTCTCCCCCCAAAATATTTCTTTTCTACAAATTTGTAAATTGTTTTTTTTACAAATTTCTTAGTGACTGGGTGCTTAGTATAAAATATGCTAGAACTAAAAGTAGTGAAATATTTCAATGAAATGGTTTCTGAAAATAATATTAGCATGGGCATATTGAAGCTAGTAGTAAAATGAGTTTGAAGTGGAAGTCATTTAGTGCTTTCCATTTGCCTTGTTGGAGATTCACTGAGTTCTCTTTCATACAGGCTGCTCGCTCTCAGGGGGTGGATTGCCTTGTGGCTCCATATGAAGCTGATGCACAGTTGGCCTATCTTAACAAAGCTGGTATTGTACAAGCTATAATAACAGAAGACTCTGATCTCCTAGCCTTTGGCTGTAAGAAGGTACTTAACTGCAATGTTACATGTTACTTTTCTATGTTGATAGGAGTAGTATAAATTAAGAAGCTGAAGTTTTTTCTCTCCAGGAATAATAGGTTTATCTAAAATTTGCAGTTCACATCTGTTTATATAATGTTCATAGTTACTTAAGATGATTTAAAAGTTCAGATAGTCAGGACACTTTTTCAGAGTATGCACTTGAAATTGGAAATGGTTGTTCTTTTGTCCAAGTTATTTGTTTATTTGTTTGTTTATTCTTTCAGTGCTGGGAATGGAAACCAGGCCCTTGCACATGCTAGGCAAGCACTCTGCCACTGAACTATATCCCCAGCCTTTAAAGTCCTTAGTAGAATGTAAACTTACCAGTTTTGCTTTTTAATAGTAACATGCTGTATTTTTTTTCAATTGGTTAGGTAAATTAAGTAACTTATCTACTAATGACATGTTATACAGTTATTTGTAACCATGCATAAAACTGTTTAATGGAAAACTTCATCATGATATATTATTTGTGGATGACTAGAAGGATCCATATCACAATGCTAATGTTTGGTAACTGATAAATAAGAAATTATGGCAATTGCTATGTATCTCGATTTTCTAAATAAACATGTATTACTTTATTTTTTTAATATTGTATTTTTTATACTGTTATTTATTTATAGAACCCAGTGCCTCACACATGCTTGGCAAGCACTCTACCACTGAGCTACAACGGCAGCCCCAACATGTATTACTTTAATAATAAGAAAAGGTTGATTACTTTAAAATATAAAAGAAGGAGAAAAAAAAAGGCATTACTATTTGGTCATCATTATGATCTGTGATAAAGAGGTGGAGAGATATTTTGCCAGAGTTGAGATAATCAAGTCCTGGCTATATACCTGTCTCGTTCTGCCCAGCTTCTATTTCTCAGTGTTAAAGGGAGGAATAAGAAAGATTTCTTAGAATTATTGCAGTAAATTAGATACTAATAAATCAAAATGGCCCTTCTAGGTGTTAACATTTCACTTTCATTTGAAGGTGATTTTAAAAATGGACCAGTTTGGAAATGGACTAGAAATTGATCAGGCTCGGCTAGGCATGTGCAAACAGCTCGGGGATGTATTCACAGAAGAGAAGTTCCGTTACATGTGCATTCTTTCAGGCTGTGACTATCTCTCATCATTGCGTGGGATTGGTTTAGCAAAGGCATGCAAAGTACTAAGACTGGCCAACAACCCAGATATTGTAAAGGTAAGAGTGATTCACCAAGTTCCCTATTCAATTTCTGAAGCATTTTTAAAATAATAGAATGAACTATTCCGTATATGAATTTTTAAGTGTTCTATTCTGTCAGTGTCCTGTAAATGTTATTGAAAGGAGCAACTGAATAAAACATTAAAACTTTGCTTTTAGCAATTAATTAACATTGGAAGATCCATGTTTTTAGCAATTCAAAAATTAGTAATTTTTAGCTACTTAGGGCAAAACATCTGGGGTAGGATTAATGCTAGACTCACATTTTTATTTTTTATTTTTTTGGTAGTTGTAAATGGACACAATAGCTTTATTTATTTATTTTGTGGTGCTGAGAATCGAACCCAGTGCCTCACACATAGCAGGCAGGCGCTCTACCACTAAGCCATAACCCCAGTGCAAGACTCATGATTTTTTGACCTCTATTCTATTGTCCTGTAGTAGTGGTTTTCAAACTTAAACTTAATAATAAACTCATTAAAGGTTAACATAAATCACATGTCTTTATGAAAAACAATCATTTTTAAGATAAAAGTTAAGAGAGAGGAATTATACATTTATCAAATCTCTGTAACATGGCTTAAAAAAAAGTTGAATTCTCATCTACATCTTTATATTTAATCTCATTTGATATCAGGTGGTAGGTATCTGCTGAGAAATTAAAACAGTGGCCATCACCACTATATAGATTCTCTGATGCCTTTACCTTAAAAAAATAAACTGGTATTTGGGCTAGATTGTGTAATTCAGGGAGAATTTGCCTAGCATCCCCAGTACCTCAAAAATAAAATAAATAAACAAATAACCCTACATTAAAGGAGGCTCACTTGGATAGTTTTCTAAAACCGTTAGAGTTTAAAGAGGAGAAATCTCATTTTTGGGGGGGGGGGTGTGTGCATATGATTTATTTATTTATTTTTCTTTTAATTAGTTACACATGACAGTACAACATAATTAGTTACACATGACATCATACATTTGAATCAGATGGGGTACAATTTTTCATTTTGAGTGTACAGGTTGCAGAATCACATTGGTCATGCAGTCACGTATATACATCCAGAAATAATAAAGTCTATTTTATTCTGCTGTCCTTCCTTTCCCTCCCCCTTCCCCTCCCCTCCCCTCCCATCACTTCTTTCTACCCCAAAATCTAATGTGACACACTTCTTTTTTTTTCTTTTTCCTCACTTCATCATACATGTATTCAGTATAACGATGAGGGTCTCCTTCCATCTTCCGAGCAATTCCCCTTCTCCCTCCCTTAGAAATCTCATTTTCTATTTTCAAGAGTACAAGCATGAGTCCTCAGGGCAAAGGGTGATATAACACAATGGAAAGATCTTTGGGTTGGGAGATAATGGCCTAACTGGGAATAAAGAAACATGCCTCAGCTAGCCTGTGACTCTAGGATCTTTGGTTCTCTGGGTCTTTCCTTTATCTCTGAGCTTGATGTACACCTCTTAACAACAGGGATACATTCTAAGAAATGTCTTAGTCAATTTTGTCATTATGCAAACATGATGGGGTATTACACAAACTAAGATGTCTCTGATGTCACTAGATGATATAATCTTGTGGGATAACATATATGTGGTCTCTTATTGAAACATCATTGGGGAGCTGGGGTTGTGACTCTGGTAAAGTGCTTGCCTAGCACATGTAAGGCACTGAATTCAATCTCCAGCACCACATTAAAAAATAAATAAATAAATAAACAACATAAAGGTATTGTGAACATCTACAATTAAAAATATTTGAGCTGGGGTTGTGGCTCAGCGGTAGAGTGCTCGCCTAGCGTGTGCGAGGTCCTGGGTTCGATCCTCTGCACCACATAAGAATAACTAAATAAAATAAAGGTATTGTGTCCATCTACAACTAAAAAATAAATTTTTTTTTAAAAAAGAAACATCATTGTGCAGTGTATGACTATAATATTTAAGATCCCTCCCATCCTAAAGCATCCATGACCAATAGAAGTTAAATGTCAACTTAGTTTTTAAAATACGATCTTAAAAAAAAGATCTAAGAATATTTTAGTGTTTTTTTTTTAATACTTTTAAGTTGACATGGACCTTTATTTTATTTATTTATATGCTGTGCTGAGAATCAAACCAGTGCCTCACATATGCTAGGCAAGTACTCTACCACTAAACCACTGCTCCAGCCCCCTTGAGTGGTTTTTATTCTAAAGTTTCATATATTGTTTGTATTTTTTTTTCCAAAAAAAAGGGGCTTTGAAGATGAATTACAATTCATGTTTATGTTTCAGTTTGGAAACATAAACATGATATATAACTGAATCTTCAGTCATTCAGGTTAACAATAGAAAAACCAAAGAAAATGCTAGTCATGAGACCAAATTTTAAGTGATGGGATGTGGTTGTGTTTGCAGTTGGTTTTTTAATGTAGATGAAAGCAACTGGTTGTTTGGTCTCCGCTCATGCTTCTCTGATGTAAATCAGTCAGTCTTGGGGATTACATGCTGTCTGTTCTTTAGTCACAGATAAAATAATTTTGTTTCCATTGTTAGGTTATCAAGAAAATTGGACATTATCTCAAGATGAATATAACAGTGCCAGAGGATTACATCAAAGGATTTATTCGAGCCAACAATACTTTCCTTTATCAACTAGTTTTTGATCCCATCAAAAGGAAACTTGTCCCTCTGAATGCCTACGAAGATGACATTGATCCTGAAACACTAAGTTATGCTGGACAGTATCCTTTCTGAATCACAATGATAGAATTTTACATTTCTTTTTTCATTATTATTACAATGATAATTTTTTTTTTTAGTTAGACATCCAGTAAAAAAAGAAGAAAATTGGGTATTGTTTTTTGCTTTTTTTAATAATGAAAATATCAGTATTTTGTTTATTACTATGCTGGTGAAAACTTTTCTTTATAAATCTGATGCTCACCTGCCATAGTATATTGATTGTTTAGATTGACTTGACAGGGCTAGGCACTGGGTCAGTCACTTATGGCACTCATTCCACATGAGAACCCCTCATTGCAAACAATTTATCTGGACATATGAGTGCACCAGGAGAGGATGTCCTCCTACAGCCACTGGCACTCAGGCTGATGCGGATCCCTGAGTCTTTAGGTGATTCCCTGGATTTTCCCCCATATCTCCCTAAAAAGGGGCAAGTGCTGACCAGGGCCTTTGCTATTAAAGATGTTCTACTCCTACAGAGACGGATTGAGACCAGCACATTATGCCTGTGATTGTAGTAATGCTGGTATAGAAAGAAGGATCCATTTAAATCATAAATCTTCAATATTTTCAATGACAATCAAAAACATTTTCCTATCATAGTTCAGTTTTATTTGATTAGTTGTTAATGTAGACATATTTCCTTAATCTTATCAACCTAGGTATGTTGATGACTCTGTAGCTCTTCAAATAGCACTTGGAAATAAAGATATAAATACTTTTGAACAGATTGACAACTACAATCCAGACACTGCTATGGTAAGATTTTAATGACTGCTATATAAAAGCACATTTTAGTTACATCTCAAAAACCATGATTAAAGATTTATCTTTGTTTAGTAAACATCTCTGAAGCATTTTTGTATCAAGACACTATGCAGAGTATTCATTGAATCAACTTGATCCTAGAAAAGTTATAAAGAACCTAGGTATTTTGGCAAGGTTTGTTGTTGTTGTTGTTGTTTTGTTTTTCTTAAGTTAGTAAGTAACCACATTGTGTATTACCAAATGTAGACTTTAGTACTCTTATGATCACATTTGGTGCCATTTTTGTCATCTCACCCTATTCACCCTCTTTGGCATTTGGCATTGTTGAAAACCCAAATCTAGTCACGTTGCTTTTGAGAATATAAACTATTTTTTTCAGTCATTCGTAACTGAGTGAAGTCGTTGAGTACCCCTCCTGTCTTTGAATCCTTTACTATTTTTTTCATTGTATTTATCCCTTTAGATGCAGTCCTGTTACTCTTCATATTCCTGTTCATATTCTGTTCTCCTTTCTGTTCATATTTATTCCATGTAAGTTCTTTTAGTTATGCCATTTATGCAGAGAGCTCACATGTGTTTGTACCTTTACCCCCATTGCTTGCCTGTGTACCAGCCTCATAATTCCCTTTGTGATTTGGTCCCTACATAAATAGTTTCCACTAACTTAAAATCTATCCCATAGTCAAAACTGAACTCTGCATGGTTTATCAGTTTCTCTTAATAACATTTCTTGTGTTTTTGTTTTTGCATATTTATTTCCACATAACAATACATCTCTTTTATTGTTTATTTACTCTTTTTCCCCAATAGACTATAGTCTTTATAAAGGTGTAGTTTTGTGATCTTCATTGCTGTATTGTATTTACCACATTTCTTTGTTGGAATGAGTGAATGTCTCTTATGTGATCTCTTATTTTCTCAAACCAAAAAACTTGGAAATAAAGTTTAGCATTCTTTTGATTGCTAAAGCTTCTTGCTTCTTTTAGCTTTCTTTCTGGTTGATATTTTCTGTTTTCTCCTAGCTTCCAGTCTAGCGTAGGTCTTTTTCCCCTTGCTTACTAATTCAGTCCTTTACTAAGCATTTATTAAGTACTGTGATGACATAGTTAAGTTAGCTAGGGTTCTGGAATATAAAGAAAAATAAAATACCCTCCTTGCCTATAATGTGCTCATTTTCTAGAAAAGGGAATGTGATTATATAGAGAGAAATGTGGAGAGTGCTATAATAGAGATGTATTCTAGGATCTGTGAAAACAAAAGGCATAGACCTAATTCCACATGAGAAGAGAATGCTTCCTGATAATAATAACAGTTTTTGACCACGTATTATTTTTCAAATAGTATTTTAAGCACTTCAAAATATTAACTGATTTATGTTTCAACAAGCCTCTGAAGTCAGTACTATTCTCACTTTGTAGACAATTAGAGAAAAGTTGGGTAACTTGCCCAAGTGACACATTGAATAAATAGGAGAACTGTGATTCTAAACCAGACATTCCACTGTCTGCTCACAGAGAAGACAATGTGTGTCCTTGGTCTGCATGGATTAGCAAGGATTTTCAAGGGTGAGTGATTTCAGGCCAAAGAAAACAGCATGTATAGTAGAAGATAAAATGTTAAGGGAATTTTTGTGTTGTTCATTATGGACAGACCAAGAATGACTTAAAGTTAACCTTGTAAAGGAATCAGAGCTCCTTGCAAAGGAGAAAGCAGTGAACCTGAAGAAAATGCTCACTAACAATCTTGTGACAAGTTGAGCATTTAAAAGTAATCATGCCAGGTGAGGTGGTGCACACCTATACCCAGCAACTCAGGAGGCAGAGGCAGGGGCAGATCCTTAGGAGGATCAGCCTCAGGAACTTAGCAAGACTCTGTCTCAAAATACAAAATAAAAAGGACTAAGGATGTAGCTCAGTGTTAAAGTACCTTTGGAATTAATCTCTAGTACTAAAAACGGAGAGAAAGAGAGCACCATAGTCCTCATAATGATACCAAAAGAGAGCTGTATGTTCATCAACTCAAATTATGTAAACTTCATACTCGGATTGCTATTTCTTTATTTTGTTTTCTAATCTGCTGTCCAGCATGATAGGCACTAACTACATGTGGCAGTGCACATTAATTAACACATTAATTAAAATTAAATGTTTGGCTAAGAGTATATCTCAGTGGTAAAGCACTTGCCTAACATAGGTAAAGCCCTGAATTTGATCTCCAGCAGCACAAAAAAAAAAAAAAAAAAAAAAAAAGAAAAGAAAAAAGAAAAGAAAAGAAAGAAAGAAAAAGAAAAAAAAATCAGTTGCTGTTTTAATTTTTCAGTTACATGGGCTACCTTTCATGTGTAGTGGCTATCATTTCTATCACTGCTGAAAATTCTATTGAATTTTAAAATTTCTACCACATCTAAGTATTCCTGTAATTGTACTTTTTAAAAAAAGATTTGTATTATGAATATAACCTAGAATCACTCTCCAGTAATATTAAATATAATTTCTAGGACATTTTCTTTGGCTGTTTGCATCATCTCTGTTTGCTTTGAAGGTATTTTTCTGTTTATTTTGGTCTTTTTTATAGTAGAGACTTTCTTTTTTCCAATCATGTTTGAGAGAGATTGAAAAGCTCATTGGAAACCAGTGTGTGGAGGAAAGGCTTATAGTCTTAGACTTTACTCTCGGTTGATCTCATTTATAACAAGCTGGCTTTGCTTGTTTGTAAATTCTTTGGTGTCAGAGAATGTTTTCTCTGCACAGTTACATTTTTCCAAAAGGGAATCCTCTAGTGTCTACTTAAAGTATATAAACCTGACTCTGCATTTTGAGAGCAGGATAGTAGAGTGAATTGGGGCAAGCTGAGTGATTCCTTACCATTTATTATTTAGCTTCTCATTTCATGTTGTTTCTAGGAAAAAAGAATATCTTCATCTTCTAAATGCCTATTGTTTTATGTTTGTTTCTATGTTTCAAAAGTCCAATCATGTGGTTGTGAAGTCGGTAGTGTTAGCTGACTGTATGGTCAGGTTGGTGATGGGGACCCAGCAAATAACAACCCCTTTTCAACCTTCCCCCATCTTTGGCCTTCAGAGTCCCTCATGCCTTAAATTCCTGAGCTTTTCTTCAGGTTTCTGCAGGTGGAATTGGCTTTTCATTGATATTCTCTTCTGTTGATACTTAGGTTTGGTATTTCTTCTGCTAAGTCTTTTGACACGTTTATCTTTTATCTTCTGTAGTGTGGAAGTATCTGATGTAGTATGGAATTGTCTTTACTTCAGAAAATAGAGTATGGACAAAAGTACCTCAAAATGTTATTGTAGCTAGAGTTTGTGCTTGTATTTCTTGTCCTTACTGTTTTGTGAAGTGATTATTGGAAGAAAGAGTCTGAAAGTGTTCACTCTGCTCCGCATGTGAATTAGTGATACTATAATTTCACCAGAAATCATTCTTAAGTTTTTCATTTCAGAAAGTCAAATGTAGTTGTATTAAATATGTCTAGTTCTGAACAGCAAGGTAATGGCTTATTAAAACAACCATCCTTCATAAGCCCAAATCCCTGTCTAATCCTTCCCTTTTTCATAGAGAAATTCATTATACACCAAACTAATTTTTTTCATCTAAATTTATTCTTCCCTGTCTGATTTTCTACTCACCTATTTCTGCTTTTTCAATAAAACCATCAGTGGGATATAATTCCTGGAACAATACTGCTAAAGTAATTTTTAATACTCATTCCCTTAATTAAGTTACATTCCTTGTTAATTCTCAATATCCTGATTAATGTCTTCTTGGTTGATTTATACTTATTTTCCTTTTTATTTAAGTGCAAAATTTAGATTTTAGTTTATTTGGGAATTTATCACCTGGGATTCATGCCTCCCAGTTGACATTTTTTTGTTGTATCTCCTACTCCCCCCACCACACACACACACACTTTACTTGTCCGTTTTTAAATAAGACTATCATTGACATCCTTTTAGCAGATCATTGTCTTTGAAAATGTGTCATAATTGGGAAGAATTCATATTGGCATTAAAAGTGATTGCCAATACCAACTGGCATCAAGCCACGCCCTTTCTCAAAAACTCTCATTGTAGACCACAGTAACTTTTTATTTCTCACCATTGTCCACTAAAGATGGCATCTGGTGTGGATCTAATAGAAACTAATGTTATGTAACCTTCACTTGTTTTGGGTTGAACTCAGCCACGTTCTTAAGGTAGGATACTTGATTACATTAAAGTACATGATTTTATGATCAGGTGCATTTTAAAGGTTACATATATGATTATTTGTAGACATATTGCCAGTTAATTATTTAACTAATTAATATTGTGTATTGAAATAGTATTCCAATTTAAAGGTGACTTTTTTCCTAACCACACTTTGTCAATTGCAATCTCATTTCTTACACTATTCATCTTAGGAAATTTTGTTTTTTATTTCTTACAAATTAGTCAGTAGAATGGCTTAAGTCTCATTAGAAGAAACACAGACCTGGGAACACAAGACACATTTATAGAAAATATAGGGCTAGCTAAAAGTATAAAATGTTGTTAAGGGACAGATACTTCAAAGCTGATCTTTTTAAGGATAATTTATTTAATTCTAATCTATATCGTTACAGAGGGAAAAGAATTGATTATCTTTCTTCTTCAAGTAACCTTTTTCTTTTGTAGTCTGACCTATCAAGAAGTCATAGTTGGAACAACAAAACTTGTCAAAAGTCATCTATTGTTAACAGCATCTGGCATAGGAATTATTGCCCTAGACTTGAGTTGGATAATGTTTCAGGTGCTACACAGTTGAAGGAAAATCCAAGTACTGTGGGCATTAAACAAGTGATTAGTACTAAAGGATTAAATCTTCTAAGGAAATCATCCATGGTGAAAAGACCAAGAAATGGTATGTCTTTAGTTTTTATAGAATACTAGTGAGTATTGGTCATATTTAAGAAATTTTTGTCAAACCTAAGATTGCTAAAATCTTGTTTTGTTTTTTTTTCTAGAAGTTTTATAGTTTTGGCTCTTATATTTAAGCCTGTGATCCATTTTGATCTAATTTTTTAAATATATGATGTAAGGTATTCCTTACCTTGCATGTGGCAGTCAAGTTCCAGTATCATTTGTTAAAAAGTTATCTTTTCCTCAATTAATTGCCTTGCCACAGTTACTCCAAATCAGTTGATCCTATAAGAGTGTGTCTTTTTGAACTCTATTATTATGTGCTATTAATCTCAACTTAGGATCAAATATATTATTTACCACTATAGTTGTAGTACATTTTGAAATCGGGTAGTATAAGTCTTCTAAGTTTGTCCTTCTGTTGAAAAGTTGCTCGTGTTATTTTGTGTTCTTCATATTTCCATGTATATTTTAGAGCTAGCTTGTTAAATTTTTTAAGAAACAAAAAAAAGCTGTGGGAATTTAATTGGATTGATCTATCTGTATGGAGAGAGTTAGTGTCTTAACAATATTGAGTTTTCTAATCCATTTAAGCCTTTAATACTCACTAATTTATAATATAGAGATCTTACACATCTATTGTCAAATTTATCCTTATATTTCAGATTATAAGGATAATCTTTAATTATCCTTAATTAAATGATTAATAATAATAATGCTTTAATCGTATTTTTATTTCAATTTCCAGTTCATTGCTAGTATATAGAAATATAGTTGATTTTTATGTTAATCTGCTGTTTTCCAACTTTGCTAAAATTGCCTATTAGTTCTAGTATTTCTTATAGACTCTAGGATTTCTACATAGATGGTCATGTCACTTATGAATAAAGATAGTCTTGCTTTTCCTTTTGCAGTTTAGGTGCCTTTTTTAAATTTTATTTTTATTTTTTATTTTTTGTAGTTGTACACAGTGACTTTTATTTATTTTTATGTGGTGTTGAGGATCGAACCCAGGGCCTTGCACATTCGAGGCAAGCGCTCTACCGCTGAGCCACAACCCCAGCCCCAATATTTTCTGGAATATTAGAACCTCCAGTAAGATGTTGAACAGAAGTACTAAGAGGGAGCCAGGCATGGTAGGGCATGCCTAACTCCAGCTACTCTGGAAGCTGAGGCAAAATGATCTTGAGTTCAAGGCAATTTAGCAAGATCCTGTTTCAAATAAGAAGGACTGGGGATGTGTCTCAGTGGTAGAGGTTTGCCTAGCATATACCAGGCCCCAGGGTTCAAACCCCAGTATCAGGATGGCAGGAGGGAAGCACTAAAAGTAGAGTACTAGGTATTGAGAAACACAGAAGTTTTTTTCACCACAAAAGCGGGAAAAATAATTATAATCTCTTTTTTCTCTCTTACTTCCTTCTCTCAGCTACATTGATGAATGGAAGACTAACAACAAAAACAAAACAATGACCTTTGCAAAATTTTAGTACATACTTATTTTTAAGCTCGGTATAGATTATATGCATTTGGCCAAGACATTTTGATTTCTTATGAAGCTAAGTCTTTTTCATGATATTTCTGAACCTTTTTTTATTCATATGAAATGGGAATTATGATATATGTTATAGCATAAAAATACGTGTGAAACAGCAAATAAACCATACTTTTTTCCCCCTTTTTTTTCAATACAATACAGATAGGCTATTTATTTTCTGTAAATGGCTCATTATCAGTGAATTCTTTATGTTGCACTAAGTCTGCTTCCATATAACTACCATTTATCGATGAATTTTGTCTCCTAGGTGTGCACAGGCACACATACCCACAAATACTGGAATAAGTTTAATCCCTATTTTTATGACAGTCCTACACATACTATTGATAACAGTTATGACTTTTATAAATTTCCTAAGCTAAAAGTTCTTTATCAAGAAGGTGTTTTAGATGAAATATAGTTTTTTAATAATTGTATAACTGCTACAGTGAGTACAATTCTTGAGATTCAGTCTACTTATAGTTGTAGCATTCCTTCAGTCTTTCATCCAGAGACTGTGCTTTCATATGCAAACTGAGATTGCATTAGTTTTTATTAGTATTCTTGACATTTTCCTGGCATTTACCAAATTTATAATTGAGTTCCTTGAGTTGCTATTGAACCAAGTACAGTTATATTTTAAACTCAAGTGTGGGTTACATTACCCTTGTTGTGGAAATTTCAATTCATGTTAGTTTTTAATCTTTGTGTTACCATCTAGTGTATGGGTCATTTGAAAATTATAAAATATATATGGCCTCCTATGTTTTAAAGTTTGTGTTAAAACTTGTTTATATAATGTCTGCCAGAATTGGAAAAAGTACAGGAATCTAGAGCGTATGAGACCAGCTTCTTTTCAGACCAAGCATTGACAGTAGTCTCTTTGGCTGTAGAACTTGCTGCAGATCCACATAACTAATACATAACAGGTACTGCTCTACATTGTCCCCTAGGATAGTATGAGAGATACTGAGGTATCTTGCTGAATTCAAGATATGCACACCTTCTGGAATTCCCCTAAACAACTAGACTACCAGACTCATCATAACAAGAAAATGAGTTTAGTCAACAGATCAAACTGCTGTTTCTTCTTGAAGAAGCCTTGCTAGGTATCCTAGAATACTTGATTTTTCTTTTTCTGAAGGACTTATAATCCCCCACATAATGAGCAAACTTAGCCAGGGATCAAGATAAAGTTTACTGATCTATAACTTTTGAAATTTCAGTAGTACCTTAGTGCTATTTCTATATCCTAATTCTCAGGCTTTAATCTATTAAGCTTATTCAGACTTATTAAATGTATTAGAATCATTCAGTCTTGCAACTTATTACAGTACCACAGAATGCACTTGATAGACAGGAGTCTTCTTGGGCCTCTTATCTAGGTAATAACAATCAGATGTTTAAAGCAAAAATCACTTTTGACAATGTGTGAGCCACATATACTTTAAAAACTATAAAACATAAATGGTATGGATAAATAGCTGCTGGTTTTATTGGAACACTTAAAAATAACTTATTATTTATATATTTATCTGTGAATTGCCTTTCATTTTATTTACATACAAAATTAGGCCTTTATTATAATAAGCATATAACCATATAGAAATGTGTCCTGAAATTTTGAGTAGGGTACTTTCATATTAAATCATACAAATCATTGACATTGAATCTTAACCAATTTAGAAATTGTAAAACACAGCTCAGGTAATTGTTTTTGAGTCATTCTCCTGTTTCCTTTTGTGAAGCATAATTTTAAAAAAGTAAGACTTCACTGTTAGGACAGTGGATACAGACCATGAAGTCAAAGCCAAATCTCTAGGACTTACAGATTCTTTTGTTTTTATTTAGAAGAGCTGTCAGAAGATGATCTATTGAATCAGTATTCTCTCTCATTTACAAAGAAGATCAAGAAAAATAGCTGTGAAAATAATGAATCATTGAAATCTTCTGAAATGTTTGTGCCTGCCCTGGAAGATGGAACTATTCAAACAAAAACTTTAAGCACACCACCTCAGACAAGAAATAAATTTGCAACATTTTTACAGAGAAAAAACAAAGAAAGTGGGGCAGTTGTGGTTCCAGGGACCAGAAGCAGGTAAAGATATATCTTCAGAATGTTGTTTATCTGATATATTATGTAATGGGTTCATATTTATTTTGTCTTGAGTTGACATTGGCTTTAGAGCCAGTGAGGCGTAGGACCTGCCTTAGTATGTCTACCAACACATGAGGCTTCAGCTTAGGATTTTAGGACTCTGATAGTGTGAAAGTGATATGTATTCAGTATAAATGGTACTTTGATTTTTTCGAAGGGCTTTATGCAATTTTGTGAGTCTTTTTGGAAGTATATTAAGATATAGATAACTGTAGAGTTGAATATTAACTGCGAATCCAATACCATGCTGTGTGTTGTGATTCCAAAAATGAAATAGACATACTTTTTGTTTTTGAGACATTTGTGGTCCAGGTGGAAAAATAAGTACATAAACAAAATTTTTCATTTATCGTGGCAGTGTGGTCATTAAAACACATATAAAGTGTTCTGAGAGCATCAAAGGGGCAGTATTTAGAAAGCATCAGTGTTGGATTTGCTGGTAGGGTGAAGCTGACAAAGACTGCAGCCAAACACCTTCCCAGTAGAGCCAAACAGCTTGAGCAGAGGTTTGGGGATGGGAAGCAGCATGGGGCATGGCACAACTAACTTACTGTGGATAGTTGCTGTTATTACTACCAGAAAGAAAGTTTGGAAGAGGGAGGTGAAGAGGCAGCAGTAGTAGGTGGGTGCCAGCTCATGAAAGGCTTGTATGTCAAGCTAAAACCTTTAGTCTTCTTTAGAGGTGATTGGAAACATTTAGAGGGTTTCTTATCAGGAGAGGGTTGTGATTTGATTCTCATTTTAGATAGACCACTGTGAACACCCAGAGAAAACAAGTTTGAGAGGACCAAATGTGGAACACAAAGATCTGCTGGGCTGTTCCCATAGTCCCTGTAAAGGATGATGAGATTTTGAAAAGTATTACAATTTGGGGGTTAGGAATTTAAACCCCTGCATCAGACCTCTTGGATTTGAGTCTTGTCATGTTCATGAGATGTTTGACTTGGGCAAGTTTACTTCTGGGTGTTTTACTTTTCTTTTGTAAGAAATAGAGCTTTCCAAAGTGTTGAGTTCAGTTCAGGCAACTTCCCTGTTCTGTTAATTAAACTTTGGTACATTGAAATAGGCCAGGAGAGACTATTGGATAGAAAGTGTTATTCTATTCATTTACCTCCCAGCCTACAAAAATAAAAAATTAAAAAAATTTTTAACACAGTTGTAACAACCCCAGTGTTGTTGAGACAATTAATTAAATGAGTTATTTTAAGTAAATTGCCTAAGACAGGACCTTATGGTAAACACACAATAAATAACATTTTATTGACTTTAGATGGTTGTACTGTATTAGTTCATATTCTGTTGCTGTAACTGAATACTATAGACTGGGAAATTTATAAAAAAAAAATAGAAGTTTATTTAGCTCATTATCTTATATTTAGTTCATTATCTTAGATTTCAACCAATGCTTACTAAAGGAGGTAGATTCTCTTTTTTAAAAGGTTCTTTCTCCTCCTCTTTCCCTCTCTTCTTCCTCTCCCTCTTTTTTCTCTTCCTCTTTTCCTTCCTCCCTTCTTCTTCTTTCCCCCCTTTCTTTATTTTTTATTTTATTTTTAAAGTTTTTTTTTTTTTTTGTGTGTGTGTGTGTGTGTGTGTGTGTGTGGTCTTTGTTAAGCATTCTACCGCTGAACTATGTCTCTACCCCTTATTGGAGTTTTTTGAAGCATTTTTTAAAGCTGCTCCACTGAACAACTAATATTGCTGTAGTAATAACAGATTTAGTGATTAATTTGAAAGTTTTTATATTTAAAATAGCAGAAGTTGATAGGGTATAAAACAAGCTGGTAGATTAGAATACTACTTCAAGTTCCCAGGTGATTTGATGCTAGGAGTAAAAGATGATAGGTAGAGGGCTAATTTATTTTCTTTCCTATAAAATATGAGGTAAGAGTTGAAAATTGTCCTTTGTATTATTCATGTGTATGACTGCCAACCATGTGTTAGCTATTCTCTTAGGTACAATGAAGATGCAAACACATAGACAATACCTACTCTCAAACAGCTCCCTTTCTCTTTGGGAGTTAAAAGACTTAAAGCAGGGCTGAGGAGTCAGCTCAGTGGTGTCACCTTGCCTAGCTTGGGCTAGGCCCTCGGTTCCTTTCCCAGCAGTGCAATAAATAAATAGATAGGTTAGGAGAGAGAACACTTATGTAATGATTAGGTCTAGATTAAATATTAGGTCTAGAAATTTCAAATACATATATAAAGAGAATTGTTTTTAGGAAGGCCTGTTTAAAAATTGATTGTATAAATAAATTCTAAATGTGAATGTTGGCATAATAAAAATTAAGCTTTGATTGAAATTCCAGCTCTATATTGCCTTTACTTATAAAATATTGAATCTTGTTATCTTTGTGAGAAAACTCTAAAATACTTAATAATCTATTCTTCCTGGTTTTTTGTTAGGTTTTTTTGCAGTCCTCTGGATTCTGTGGATTGCATATCAAAGAAAGAGAACAGCCAGCCTCTAGATGAAGCTTCTGTCACAGATAAAGTGACCAATCTCAGTGAGTCAGATTGTCGAGACCTAGAAGGCAGGAAGCTGGTCGATACAAACATAGCACATAATTCAAGTGATCAGGTTCCAAAGGATGTGACTGTATTTGCTGATGAAGAGTCCCAGTCTCTTAGAACCAGCAAATTCACAAGGACTGTTTCACCACCAACTCTGGGAACTCTAAGAAGTTGTTTTAGTTGGTCTGGAAGTCTTGGGGGTTTTTCCAGAACTCCAAGCCCCACCCCAGGCACAGCGTTGCAGCAGTTGCGCAGAATGAGTGATTCCCTTGCTGCTATGCCTGAGAACAATGCAGTGCCCCAGACACCTCAGTCAAAGAGTGATGAGTCTGGTGGTGAGTCTCCACCCTTACATGACGTTGAGCGGTCTTCACAGTCTCAGGAAAGTGAAGAGTTATCATCAAACAGTTTAAATACTTCAAAACTTTCTCAGCCTTCCAGTAAGGATTCTGATTCAGAGGTAAGTCATATCATGAGACCCCTGTTTTTAAATTTATGTGTAAGAAAGAAAAAGGTGTTAATCATACGATTGAGGGAAATGTGCCTACATTATTTAATTATTGGTTATCTTAATTTTTCATTCTGTCTAGAAAGTTAACATTTCATTGATTTGAAGAACTTCTCTCTGTATCTTTCTTTTTTCCAACTCCTGTACATTTAAACCAACTCTACACCACTGTGTGTTCAAGTTTTGGCACGGTTAACACCTAGGCAGAGGCCCTAGGCACAGTGGCACACACCTGTAATTCCAGCCCCTCAGGAGTCTGAGACGTGGCTCAGTGGTTGAGTGCCCCTGAGTTCAATCCCCAAAAAACAAACAAACAAAAACCACCTAAGCAGAATAATCTATAGAATAAAAATTTATTATAAATTTGCTACTTAAATTAATATAAGCTTAAATTCAGATAACATTTGAGACCTTATAAAGAAATGACCCTATTAATGTGAAGTTGTCTGTTAAGTTTTAGTACTTCAGAAAATATATACTTTCGTTTATTTTTATTTCCTGAACTTTACTTTATAATAAAATAAAATAGTAATATCAGTGATTTTATAAAGCATCCTAACCACTTTTTTCTCCTGTATAAAATATCTTTTATTCTGATTTTGATTTTTTTATTTCTGACTTTGATTTGACTAAAATCTCCTAATAAGTACTGCTCATAAAATCCAAGTGACATAGTTTAAAATGATCTGGTGGCATTATCTCAAATTTACCAACATAACATTCTGTTTTATTTTTACTCAAATAATTACCACATTGTAAGAACAATTACAAACACAGTAATATTTGACAATTTGATGTCTGATAATCCTGAATGTCGAATGACATCTAATAAATCAGTACAGCTTATGTTCTTTAAAAAGAAAATATTTAAATTCTCAAAGGAAACTTGAGTTATATTGGGTTCTAGTTGAAGGAAAATACCAAGTTAAAAAGTGGAAATAAATTGTTTTCATTTGAAGAAAGCTGAAATCAAAAATTTATATAATTGAATCATCAGTCTTTCATCTGTAGCATTTTTTAAGCCAAACCCTTGACTGTCTTTGAGACTTCAATATTCTTTTCTCTGTTTTACTTTTTTCATATTGAGTACTGTCCTTACTAGTCTAGAAGACTGTTTCTTTTAATGTGTGTCTCCATTTTAGTGCCATCTTTCTCATTTTTCACGCATACTACTTTTCCTCTTGGTGTGTTTTGAGTACCACCACAATTGCTATCACTTGAACGTTTTTAATAAAACATTACTGTCAGGGAGAATACTTGCAAGTCTGCTGAGCACCTTTGGGGCATTCTATTTCTTTTTATGGTGTGCATCTTTGTTTCACTTTATAAAGTTTTACCCATGTCTTACTGAGTAGCCGTCTTTATCAGCTCACAGACAGAACTCTGCACACTTGTCTGAGCTAACCATTTTTTATATTGACCTGTTATAGAAATATGAACCTTTATCCTCCAAAAGTAAACAAACCAAGAATAACTCATTGAGTCGTCTCTTTTGCTGCCAGATATAATAAATTCCTCTTAGGATAGATTGTTAATTATAGGCATATGTGTATAACCTCAGCTATTTGGGAGACTGAGGAAAGAGGATCACAAGTTCAAGGCTATCATGGGCAACATAGTGACAGCCTGTCTCAGGAAAAACAAAAAATATGTGTCAGTTTGATCATATGACTGTGAGAAATGGAAGTCTTCAGGCTGAAAGTTCAATGTAATCTTAGGATCTTTCTCAGGATCTTTATTGTAAGAAATGGTTTAGCCCAACTGGGCACAGTGGCACGTGCCTATAATCCCAGTGCTTGGGAGGCTAAGGCAGAAGGATCACAAATTTGAGGCCGGCTTCAGCAGCTTAGCAAGACCTTGTCTCAATAAGTAGAAATAAAAATTTAAAAAATGGGGATGTAGTTCAGTGTAAAGTACCCTTGGGTTCAATCCCCAGTCACAAAAATAAGAAAGAAATGATTTGGCCCAGAGTCACCGCTACTGTTAGCTATGAGGAAGAAATATTAGAGTTTCTGTAAGGTACAAGTCAGTGGAGTCTTATTCACTATGATTGTGATGGTTGTTTGAGTATATAATACAGCATAGAGTTCCAGTATTTTTTTTTTAAATCTTGAAAAAGGAAGAAATAAAGCTTTTTGAGTGTTTACTCATCCTTTTTTATTTTATAGTGTTGAACATGTTACAATTTAAAGAAGAGATGTGGAGCTACATTGGTTCAGCTTTTTATAGCTAATAATTTATGAAAACCATTAGTCTAGTATGGGTAAAGCTATAGTATTATAGTAAAAGATTCTAGTTTTATCTGAGTCAGCATTTTGACAAGCTGCTCAAATGTTTCAGAAAAGGAAAAGCCTTCAAAATTTTAAATATGTGTTTTATACAATTTACTTCTCTAGGTGAAACATTGCCTAGTTTCTTCAATGAAACTGGCAACTATCATCCTTTCCATATTAAATTTATTTTGTTTTATTAATTCCATGCCATGTTTTTAGTCTTTTTCTGTGAAATTATTACTGATTTTCTCATCTTATTTTTCTTCCTGTTGAGTATTGGTTAGTTGTCATGAAAATACCACTAGTAAAAATCTAATTTATTTTCTTTCTGATCTGGGGATATAGGAATCTGATTGTAATATGAAGTCACTTGATAATCAAGGTAATCAGAACTATAAGCAGTGTTTATCTCGTTTCTCAAAGAAAGACACACTTCTAAGGAACAAGGTAAAATATTTATTTATTTTTAATTTCAGAAACTATACATGCTTCCAACAAGAAAATGAAAAATATAAGCAAAACTTATAAATTAAAATACTTAAATTGTGATTTATTTTAAAAAGTCGACTTTCTTACTTTCTAGAATAGTATCTGTGCTTAAAGATAGGTATTTAAGGTATTAAGTTGAAACTTCTTTTACAGGTAGTAAGATCTTTTTCCAAGTACTATTATATAATCCTTTTGTAGTCATTTACCCTTAAATTTTTTTTGCTATAGTTAAACAATATTACAACCAAGATCTTTTGGGTAAATAGTTGAGTACATACCCTGATTATCTGTAGGGATAAATTCCATGGAGTGGTATTATTGGTCCCAATGCATGCATGTTTTAATGCTTTGACATGTATTACAAAATACTTCTAAAATCTGTGGACCCAGGATAAGCCAGTTTGTTTTTTTTTTTTTGTAACTTTTCCATTCTTTATACACTCTTTGCCAGATTATGTACCTTCTATTTTATATATCTCTTAATTATACTGAGAATCAACAATAAAACATCAATGGCTCCATATTGTCCACAGAATGAAAATTAACTCTTCAATGGAAATAAAAATGTTGATAGAAATTTAAGTACATAATGCCACATTTGTGCAATGGAAGAACAGGCAACTTATTCAAAATAAAAGTCAGTTCTACATGTGAAAAAGAAAAATCTCTAAAATATATCAATCATTAAGTGGAATCAAAGCAAAGTAATTATTGTGTAGTCTGCTGTCAGTTTTGTGTGCATGCTCATGTATGCAAATAATTTAGTGGATGCACAGAAAACTGGTAACAGCAATTGCCTCTCGAGAGGTAAAGTAGAAATAAATGAGACACATTCCTCTCCGTTCATTTATGACTCTTAAATTTTATGCTAGGTGCAGGTATTACCCATTAAAATATTATGATTATCTCTATAGTAGTCATTTGTAAATAACACATTTTTATACTTTGTTTATGCATTATTTTTTGGTACTGATGAATAAACAATACTTTTAAATTAATTAAAGGTAGTTGCCTAATAGAGTAATGATAACATGAGCATTTAATCTTTAGGTTCCTGGGCTGTATAAATCCAGTTCTGTGGACTCACTTTCCACAACAAAGATCAAACCTCTAGTACCTGCTAGAGTCAGTGGACTAAGCAAGAAGTCATCAAGCATCCAAAAGAGAAATCATCATAATGCTGAGAACAAGCCAGGATTACAGATAAAAATAAGTGAGCTCTGGAAAAATTTTGGATTTAAAAAGTGAGTTGTCTTGTTCCTTGTTCTGAAATAAGATGAGCTATTGTTGTTTTCCACAATTCCAATCCCTGTCTCCCAACTCTCTCTAGTTTCGTGTGAATCAATTTCTGTTTCTCACACCATCAGTTTTCAGTGTGGCTTCTGGAGTCTCTGTTTCACCTATTACTTTCCCAGGCCTTAAATGTCTCAGCCTTCTTTCCTTCTTATTTCTTAGAATTTTAATGAGAAGAAACTTTTAGAGAGAGGGTAAGAGTGCTGTGTTATACTTCCCTAAATTATCATATCTAAAATGGGGAGAATCACAGAGTTTACTTGATGATTTTGCCAGATTTCTAATGTACGTGGTAAGCATTGTTTTAAAATAAATGATCTTTAAAATTGCTACATATTCTTCCTTCAGTGAGACTTCAGAATAAAGCCACAACACAGCATTAATTTATAATTATTTTCTTATACTTTCTCAATAAAGCAAATGTGTGATAAGCTTAATAAATATGTGTAGCGGGGGAGCAAACATGGGGATGATAGAATTAAACTTTACCTGATAGAAGTATTGTCACAGTCAGATGAACTGGTATGAGTAGAAATACTTTTCAAGTATTAGACAATTGTTTCTTATTTTGTGTATATGTATGTCTAATATTAGACTCAGCAACAATTCTCAAACTTTATTTTCAGGAAACCTTTATACAGGAGCACTTAACTATTCCAGAAATGAGGAAGACATTTAACAAAATACTCAATTTTTAAATAACAATAATAAGCCATGTGAACATGCCGTGTTTTTTTATGAAAAAAAAATGCTATATTTTCCAAAACAAAAAAATTTAAAAAGAGTGGCATTGTTTTTTTAAAAAAATATGTAATTTTTTTTTTTTTTTTAGTTGTAGTTGGACACAATACCTGTATTTTATTTATTTGTTTTTATGTGGTGCTGTTGATTGAACCCAGTACCTCGAACATGCTAGATGAGCGCACTACTAGTGAGCCACAACCCCAGCCCAAGAGTGGCATTGTTTTACATTTGCAGATGTTTTTGTGTATGATGTTTTGGTTGAAAAGTATATGAAAAAATATAACCCAACACATATTTGCATTTGGAAAGTGTTTATTTTATTTTACTTTTTAAAAGATTTTTGTTGTTAAGTTGTTGTTGTTGTTGTAGATGGACATGATAAATTTTTATTTTATTCATTTTTTTATGTGGGCTGAGGATTGAACCCAGTGCCTCACACATGCTAGGTGAGCACTCCACCACTGAGCCACAACCCCAGTCCCAGGAAAGTATTTATTAGATAATTGTAAGCTTCTTTCTTTGCCATTCCACCAAATTTCAGTAAATAGTAGTTTTTTTAAGGTTACTTACAACAGACTGTGAGTTCAATATCCATTGATTGTTTGGGAAATACTGGTTCATTGAATTGGATTTTTCTTACAAATACTGACTAATTTCATTTTATAATATAAGGAACAAAATCACAATTAGCAGTCTTAAACATTAGGAAGCTTTCCAGCAGAGGACACAAGTTTTTCAGAATTTTAATTTTTACTTAAAAGTTTGAAATTTATCTGGGCAATGAGTATTGTTACTTATTTCCTTCATGACGATGCTCTCTTTGTTCCTTTGCCAAATACCTAAAAATTGCTGGGCGTTTTTGTTGGTTTTTGGTACCAGTGATTGATTTACACATGCTTTCTATTTTGTCACAAAATATTAAGTATACCAAAGGATTGATATTTTTAAAAATTAGTGATTTTTACTGCTTCATCAAGTATATTCTTGAAACTTTTTCTGGGTTTTTTTGTTTGTTTGTTTGTTTTAGCTGCAAGTGCACAATAATGGAAAATACAAGAGCACTAGCATTACTTAAGAAATTTCATGTCACTGCTTTGAATCATGCCAAGTTGCTGGCCATTTTACCCAGTTCCGCTTTAGCATTAGTACAAATGTCAGCACAGTGGAAAAACAGATAAGGTCTAAAAATTATTATAAAATAATTTCAATCTTACAAACTCCCGGAAAGTGTCTTGAATCTCCATGGCCCATGGAACATATTTGGAGAACTGCTGTTGGAGAGAAATGAAGGGTACAACAGTATTACATGCCTTTAGAAAATAAGACTTACTGGTGTTTAATTTTGTTAACAGGAAACAGAAATATGTAATCTTCATAATAAGATTAATTTGTAAGGACATATAGCTGTCTTTCATTAAAAGCAAGAAAGGGGATAAAAAAAATTGGGTTTAATCATTTGTTATGCTTCACCTATATTGATTCTTAGCCCGACTTGAGAAGAGTCCTACAGAGAAATGAATTAAAATTTCTCTATTGGAATCTTTCTGCCTTAGCTACTATATATCTAATAATGGCCTAGCACCTACATTGAAAGGCAGGAAGGGACTTTAAGAAGAAAAACTCGAAATTTATTGAAAATACTTAGAGGAGAATCTGAATGTGATCCACAATGAGTGAGAGATTATCCATTAAAGGGTTTTATCCTTTCCATAAACCTCTATTTTTTCCAAGTATTTTATTGTCTAATAATCATGACCATAAAAATATCTAATTTATTTTATTGTATTTTGCAGAGATTCTGAAAAGCTTCCTTCTTGTAAGAAGCCCCTGTCTCCAGTCAGAGATAATATCCAACTAACTCCAGAAACAGAAGATGATATATACAACAAAGCTGAATGTTCACATGTTCAGAGAGCAATATTTCAGTAAATTCAGACTACTGGGAAAATCTGATCAATTTGAGCTCCCTATTTGAAGATGAGGGAGTTACCAGCCTGAAAGATTGGTTCTTAAATGCCCCTTTTTAAATACAATACATTTTGTATATTAACTACGTAATTGTTTCTATTGCTTAGCTTTTTATATTTTCATAAGAAGCTAAATAGAAGAGTAATTTAGTCTTTGACAGTTTTTTTTGAAGCTTTTATGTTAACTGGGCAAATCCACTGTAGTTTCTAAAAATCTACAGACTTTTATAATGTCCAATATAAGATAGTAAATGGAAAGCCACAATTCTATATAATCTTTTTGTTATAGAAGAAATCACTTTCTTAAGCCTTTAAATATTTCCACTTGCCTTTCTTGTCTATCCTCAGCATTGAATTGTAAATAAAGCTACTCGGATGGGAGGGGTAGTTGGAAGGGTTAACGGTCATTACACAGATGGAAGGATGCTCTATTATCCCTGAAATTTGGTTGAGTTATGGGTTGACAGTGGAAGAAAATTATTTTCAGCCTCAGGTAAAAGAAACTACTTACATTGTTAATATTCTTAAACTTAAAAATAGCTTCAGTCTTTTTTTTTAAGTGTGGACTAAAAAACACCCTTAAACACTTATTTAAAATTAGTTCCTGAAATAAATAAAATTAGTTCCTGAAATGCTACATAAGATACTAAAGCTGCAGATCTATGAAAGGTACACTCTACAAAGAAATAGGCAGATGCCTAGAAAAAGAATAACCTACACAAGTGAAGATCTGCAATGACAGGAAGTAGAGACATCACTAAAGTATTTTTGATATAGAGCATAAAAGAGAGGGACCGAGAGTATTTTAATTTTTAAATAAAAAATAATATTAAAGAGACCCAGTCTGGAAAAGACCTAATCCCAAGAGCAAAATATTTTAATGCCCTGTGAATGTTTCCTGTTGTAGAACAAATTAAGAATGTGAATCAAACATTTTCTACAAACATCTCATTCATAATGATAACTTAAATGGTAGAAAATGAATAATATACTATAAATCCACAAGGGTTAACAGAATGGAAGAAGAGACATCAGGTATGGAAACTGGATTGGGGGGTAGAGGTAAATGATTTACAAAGAAATGATTTTTTTTTTTTTTTGGGTGCCAAAGGCCAACAAGAGAATTATAGGACTGAGGTTGTGGCTCAGCGGTAGAGTGCTCGCCTAGCATCCATGCAGCACTGGGTTCGATCCTCAGCACCACATAAATATAAAGATTATTTCCACCTATAACTAAAAAATAAATATTTTTTTTAAAAAAGAATTATGCTAGGTGGAAAAAAAGGAGTACCTACTGGATTCCACTTATGAAAAAGGTTTAGAAAACATAAACATAATTAGAAACAGAAAGCATATCAGTGGTTATCTGGGTATGAAGGGTTGGGGGTAAGGGAAGGACCATAGCCAGGCACAAAGAAACTGGGAGGTGATGGATATGTTCACTCCCTTGATTGTTGTTATTAGTCAGCTTTCTTTTACTAAAATAAATAGATGAGCAAATCAACTTATAAAGACAAAAGGTTTGTTTTGGCTTCACTTTCTGAAACTGACAAGATGGCATATTGTGGTGGGAGCACAAGAGGGAGAAAAACCACTCACCTCATAGCCAAGAAGCAAAAGAGTGAGGAAGAGACCTGGGTCCCATAATTCCCTTGAAGGACATGAGGACGTCTTATTAGACTTTACAGTCTCTCAAGAACACCACTGTGAGGACCCAGCCTTTAACACATGAACCTTTGAGGGGCATTCAAGATCCAAACTGTACTAATGGCTTCATGGGTGTATGCATTAAATAGAAACCTGAATTGTTTATTGCATGCCAATGATATCTTAATAAAACCTATTGGGGGGGGGGAGATAGTCTTGGGGAAAACAAGCTGAGTTGTTTGTGGAGCCTCAGATGGAACCCAGCGTCTCACGCACATTAGACTAGCACCCAACCACTGAGTAAGCGCCCAACCCAAGCTGTTATTCTATTCAACACAATAGACTTTCAAGTGTAAAGGGCAGAAGCAACTCACCCAACATAGAAAATTGGGGAAATATTCCCCTTAAGCTCTTCCTCAGGAATGTGCCAGAAAACCAAAATAACGAGATATAATAATATAAAGACTGGTGATGTGGTGGCAGGTACCTGTAATCCCAGCTACTTGAGAGGCTGAGGCAAAGATGCTAAGTTAGAGGCCAGCCTTGGCAATTTAGCAAGACTGTCAAAATGTGAAGGGTTGGGAGCTGGGGAATGTAGTTCAGTGGTAGAACACCCCTAGGTTCAATACCCAGTACTAATAAAAAGAATAAGTGGTGAGCATTAAGTATAGTAACCTGCAATCAAACTAAGAGTTACAAGGGAGGCAGTATAGTAGATAAAAGCAAATGCAAAAACAAAAACATGGTTTAGTTGGTAGTCTGATAGCGTTGTTTTGACACTGTCTTGTGTATAATGTGGAGTAAAAGAGGTTGAGTATGGGATTCAGGCATACACTGGAGATACTGAGTTCCCTTCCAGACCACTTGGATAAAGCAAATATTGCAACAAAACAAGTCATAAAATTGTTGGCTTCCCAGTGTTTGTAAAATTTATGTTTATGCTACTATAATCTTGCAAGAGCATGTCTAAAAAATGAATATATGAACTGTAAAAATATTGCTAAAAGAATCCAATATTTATCTGAGCCTTCAGCAAGTTATAATTTTTGCCACATAAGGGCTTGCCTCATATTGATGGCTGCTGACTGATTAGGGTGTTGGTTGCTGAAGGCTGGGGTGGCTGTGGAAATTTCTTAAGATAAAATACCCGTGATTTGGTGCCTTGATTGACTCTTCCTTTCATGAAAGATTTCTCTGTAGCATGCAGTGCTATTTAATGGCACTTTACCTACACAGTAGAACTTCTTTCAAAATTGTAATTAAGTCTCTCAAATCCTGCCTCTGCTTTATCAATTAAGTTTTTGTAATATTCTAAATTATTTGTTGTCATTTTAACAATGTGCACAGCATCTTCACCAGGGATAGATTCCATCCCAAGAAACTTATTCACCCTCATTCATAGGAAGCAGTTCCTCATTCATTCAGATTTTATCCTGAGATTGCAGCAATTCAGTAACATCTAAAAACTCCACTTCCAATTCTAGTTCTCTTGCTATGTCCATCACATCTGTAGTTACTTCCTCTACTGAAGTCCTGAACCACTCAAGGACATCTATGAGGGTTGGAATCAACTTCCTCCAAACTGCCATTGATGTAAATAAATGTTTTGGCCTCCTTTCATGAATCAGGAATGTTTTTAGTAGCATCTAGTATGGTAACTCCTTTCCAGAGGATTTTCTGTTTACTTCGCCTGAATTCATCAGAAGAATTATTTCCTATGGCAGTTATTATATATATATATATATATATATATATATATATATATATATATATATATATATATATATGTATATATATATATTGGTACCACGGCTTGAACTCAGGGGCACTGGACCACTGAGTCACATCCCCAGCCCTGTTTTGTATTTTATTTAGAGACAGAGCCTCACTGATGGCTTAGCACCTTGCTAAATTGCTGAGGCTGGCTTCGAACTTGCAATCTTTCTGCCTCAGCCTCCCCAGCTGCTGGAATTAAAGACATGTGCCACCATGCCTCCCACAAAATATATTTCTTAAATAATAAGACTTAAAAGTCAAAATCCCCCTTCTCGGACTATACCCAAAAGACCTAAAAAGAGCATACTACAGGGACACAGCCACATCAATGTTTATAGCAGCACAATTCACAATAGCTAGAATGTGGAACCAACCTAGATGTCTTCAATAGCTGAATGGATTAAAAATGTGGCATTTATACACAATGGAATGTTACTCAGCACTAAAAAATAACAAGATCATGGCATTTGCAGGTAAATGGATGGCATTAGAGCAGATTATGTTAAGTGAAGTTAGCCAATCCCTAAAAAACAAATGCCGAATGTCTTCTCTGATATAAGGGGGGTGACTCAAAATGGGATAGGAGGAAGAGCATGAGAAGAAGATTACCATTAAATAGGGAAGAGAGGTGGGAGGGAAAAAGAGGGAGAAGGGGAGTTGCACGGAAGATGGAAGGAGAACCTCATTGTTATACAGAATACATATATGATGTTGTAATGAGAAAAAAAAAGTGTGTCACATTAGATTGGATAGAGAGAAAGGATGGGAGAGGAGGGGAGGAGTAGGGAGGATACGTAGGGTAGCAGAATAGAATAGACAATATGATTGATGTATACACATTCCATGTATGTATTATATGTCAAAATACATTCTGCTGTCATGTATGACTAAAAAAAATTAAAATTAAAAAAAAAAGTCAAAATCATTCCGTGATCTCTGCCTGCAGGATGAATGTTGTGTTGGCAGTCCTGAAAACACTAACCTTATACTTCTCCATCTGGGGTCATCAAGGTGCATTGTTAATGAGCAGGAATGTTTTGAAAGGAATAGTTTTTCTGAACAGTGGGTTTAAACTATTCAGTAAACATGCTATAAACAGATGTGCTATAAATCAATTTTAGTTATTCTACTTACAGAGCACAGGCAGAGTAGATTCAATATAATTCTTTAGGGCCCTGGGATTTTCAGAATAGTAAATGAACAGTGGATTCAACTTCAATTTACCAGCTTCAGACGCTCTCAATAAGAGTCAGCCTGTCCTTTGAAGCTTTGAAGCTAAATATTGACTTCTCTCTAGCTATGAAAATCCCTATAATCACAGCAACTTGGGAGTCTGAGGCAAGAGGATCACAAGTTTGAGGCTAGCCTCCGCAACTTAGAAAGACCCTGTCTCATAATTTTTAAAATGAATAAATACAAAGGGCTAGGATGTGGCTCAGTGATAAAGTGTCCCTGAGTTCAATCTCCAGAAAACCCAACCCTCCAATCTAAATCTAGTTATGAGAGTTCTAGATGGCATTTTCTAATAGAAGCCTCTTTGATTTACATTGAAACCCATTGTTTAGTATAGCCACCTTCATCTGTTACCTTTGCTCTATCTTCTGGGTAAGTTGTTGCAGCTTCTACCCCAGTACTTGCTGCTCCACCTCGCTAGCTTTTGATTTAAAGTGAAAAACTGCAAGTCCTCCTTTCACTTGAACACTTACAGGCCATTTTAGTAGGTTAATTTTGATATTGTTGTGTCTTGAGTAAGGAAGCCCCAGTAGACAGAGACATGGCAGCAGCTGGTTGGTGAAACAGTCAGAATACACACAACATTCACTGATGAAGTTTGCTATTTTATTCAGGTATTGTTTGTGATGTTCCAAGACAATTAGAATGATAACATCAAAGATCACTGATCGCAGATCACCACAGCAGACTTAACAAAATGAAACATTTGAAATGTGAAAATTACCAAAATGTGGCAGACACTATACTATTAGATAAATGGTGCTGGTAGATCTGTTTGATGCAGGGTTGCCACAAACCTTCAGTCTGGACAAAATGCTTATTGCAAAGTGATATAAGCCTGATATAACAGGGTATGGTGGTGATGTACACCTGCAGTCTCAACAACCTAGGAGGCCGAGGCAGGAGAATTCCAAGTCAGAGGCCAGCCTCAGCAATTTAACGAGACTAAGTGAGACCCTATCTCAAAATGAAAAACTGAAAAATACCTGGGGATGTGACTCAGTGGTAAATCGTCTCTGGGTTCAATCCCCAGAACAAAAAAAAAAAAAAAAAAAAAGTATGCCTGTGTTTTAATTTCTCCTATTTTTTTGAGAACCAGGGTTCTTAGCATGGGGGAAAGAAGACAATATGAGATGACTAGGTGAATTTTAAAAAATTTTTGGTAGTTATGAATTTGAATTAACATACTGATATAAATTTATGAATATATATTGATTCTCTGTTCGTGTACACATATTCATAAATTTCTACCACTATATCCAATTCAAGTTCTTAACCACTATGATCTCTAGAATATTTGCCAGCGGAAACAAGGACTTCTTGGGGCAAATAGTGTCTGCCAAGAAATGTAAAAGATAAGCCTGGGGTATCCTATTAAGACAGACAGACATTGGAACTAGGGACATGGCTCAGTGATAGAGTGCTTGCCTACCATACATGTAGCTCCAGGTTTGATCCCCAGCACCTAAAACAAGAACAACAACAACAAAAAACAGACATCATCAAAGGCAACAAGGTAATTTCAAAAAGATGTAAGAGCCAAATTAAAGGTACTCTTACTTTAACATAGATGCTATTTTCAAAAACATTAAAATGTCTACCCTAGAATAAATTCAGCAGTTACACCACAGTTTCTGTCCCTCATGTACAGAAGCCTCAATCTGTTTCCCCAACAGAGATTTGAAGTTTTCCATTCATAATTGGTAACAGATTGCCTCTGATCTTAAAAAACATAAAACACAGCCAAGTGAAGGTAAGGGACTATCCTGAAAAGAGTGGAGAAAATGACAAAATACTGAACAGTATTATTCCCAGGCCTGTTCCCTCACGTAGCTCCTATTTTTTCACTTTCTGGGATTCCAATTATACGTTTGTTACACTGTTCAAATTTGTCCCGCAGCTCTTGGATGCCTTTATGTTTGCTTTCTGCTCTTCTGTTTTTCAGTTTGTGTTTCTATTGACCCATCTTCAAGTTTAGTGATTCATTATTTCTAATGAGTCTAGTGATAAGATCTCAAAAGCATTTTTTTTATCTCTGTTGTGTTCTTTATTTATAGCATTTCTTTTTTTTTAAATATTTTTTTAATTGTAGTTGGACACAATATCTTTATGTATTTTTATGTGGTGCTGAGGATCAAACCCAAAGCCTCACAAGTACATGGCGGGCGCTCTACCACTGAGCCACAGCCCCAGCCCCTATTTCTAGTATTTCTATTTGACTGTTCCCTTTTTCATCTCCCTTTCGGACATTCCCCCATGTGCTTCTATATGGTGTTCATATTTTCCATCATACTTTTAACATTTTACTCGTGGTTGTTTTAAGTTCCTTCCCTGATATTTCCAACATCTGAATCATCTCTGAATCTGGTTCTGTAATTTGTGTCTTGACAGTGTTTTCTTTGTTCTTGCTTTTTTGTGTCATAGAGTTTCTGATTGAGTTCCATACCTTGACGTAGGATAGTAGTGACTAAGATAAATAATATGTACCCCTGGAAGCGGGCATGCTTCTTCCGCTACTAGGCAGGTAGAGCAGGCACTGGAAAGTCTAGTAAGGAGTTTAATTGGGTGTAGGTTTTGTTATTGCCTTGAGCATTATTTCTCTGTAGTTTCTTCCTAGGTCTCTGGATCCCGGTGGTAGGTTTTTAATGATTCTGTTCCTTTTGTAGTGGTAGAGTTATAATGAAAAAGGCTTAACAATTTCCTGCCTCTTACCAGGGACAGATTTATTTATTTATTTTCTTTTTCTTTTTCTCAGCTGCAATTGGGCTTCATCTGTGCCCTGGCACAACATGGTTTGCTGCTCTTGCCACCACAATTTAAGGCTTTTGTTTTGTAGGGCAAAATAGTTGACATGCCGGCACCTCCTAATCACATATTTGGAACTGGTAAATGAGTTACTTGTGGTCGAAACAAATCCTAGTCACTCTCTAATCTAATAATATCTTAGCACTTAATAACTAACACTAATATCTTAGCCATTACCTATTTCCTACCAATACCCAACATTTTACGTTAAGATATTGCTTAATGACAGCCTTGAGGGTACCATCATTAAATATGCTGATTAAATTAGACTTTACAATCAATGATGGAAGCATTATCTTTCTTTGTTTCTCAAATTTCCAACAAGATCCTGGAGACATTGTCAGCATTTCACATTTTTCCTTTTCAGTGACTACTAGCTACCAAGTTCTGTATATTGAATAGCACCTCAAGTCTTTCTAAACTTATTCAACACTTGCTGATTCATGGTTTTGGGAGACAGAAGAAGTGAAAGGGATGGGCTGGGGCTGTAGCTCAGTGGTAGAGCTGCTAGCCTAGCACACATGAGGCACTGGTTTCATCCTCAGCATCACATAAAAAAATAAAATAAAATAAAGGCATTCTTTCCATCTACAACTACAAAAAAAATTTTTTTAAAGAAGTGAAAGGATTCTTCATAGGAATCAGAAGACGTGGTCTGTAATTATGACTTGCTGATTATTCTTAGGGACTGCAAGCTGAGCATTTGTTTCCTTCTTTTTACTTACAGGACAAATGTTAGGTATTGACCTCTAACTCTGAAATTGCCACTCCAAGTTCAAAAAGTTCTTTGATTTATAACCATTTAAAGACTATTAAAAATCTCCACAAGAGGGCAGCTCCTTCATACTGTTCAATGTCTGAAGAGCAATTCTGAATACCTTCAAGTTTATTATGAAATCACCTTTTTTTACAATATTGGTTCTTTTCTTTCTTTTATTTTCCTTTTTTTTTTAATTTAGTTTTTGCAGTCCAGGGGTGCTCTACCACTGAGCTACATCCCCAGCCATTTTTATTTTTCATTTTGAGACTAGATCTCTCTAAATTGTCTAGACTAGCTTTGAACTTCTAATCCTTCTGCCTCAGATTCCTGAGTCACAGGATTACAGGTATGAGTCACCATGCCCAGCAATATTGGTTTATTTCTTTTACTTATTTAGGTAAATTACAATACATTCCTATGTATAAAAATTCCAACATTATAAATCAATTTTCACTGTTTTGATTAATATCCCTAATCCTCATCCCATTCCCTATTATGAGGTTAGTTAGAATTTTATGTCTCATGAAGTTTTGTTACCTGTGACTTTTTAGAAACATCACTTCTGCAATGAGTTTTTAAAATACATATATGATTTAAACATTTTTCTTTTAATAAACAGATAAATGTGTTTTAATTTCTCTTATTAAAATACATGTCATAACTTATTTAATTATTTTAAAATAAGCTAGGCACAGGGGCACACACCTGTAATCCCAGCAACTTAGGAGGATGAGGCAAGAGGATAGCAAGTTCAAAGCCAGCCTCAGCAACCTGGCAAGGCCCTAAGCAACTTAGCAAGACCCTGTCTCAAAATAAAAAATAAAATAGAAGGGATTGAGGATGTGGCCTGGTTGATTAAGTGCCTTGGACTTAATCTTCAGTATCTAATTAATTAATTAAAAATGAAAAATAAGCTAAAATAAGATTTTTTTATTTTTCTTAGTACTCAGTGCTGTATTGAGTATTTCAATACTGCATTCTGAAAAAATGTGAAGTCTCACAAGATTTCATAATAATTACTATTTTAAAGCTAATTCATTACATTCCAAAGTAATGAACTTAAAAGTAAAAATGTCTTAATAATTTTACTAGCCAAAAAATACATAAAGTCAATTTACAGAAGAGAGACTAGAAGAAGAGGAAATACTTGGCAGCTTTCCTTGGAATCATTTAGGTTTAATTCATTCCATGATGTAAATCATGCCAGGATGCCCTTCCTGTTAAGGCAATTTACCAGGTATGCTTAGACCAGATTAGAACTAAAGCAACAAATGGTGCAGGTAATGAAGAGAGCAGAAACAAGAAATGATCCCGTGAGGCGGGGGCTGTGCTGTTACCTTTGCACCCACCACAGTGTTAAGGAAGTATTTGCTGGGAATGAGCCAGAGCCACTCCTATCTCATGCATATCAGAAAAGTTAAATTGAATTGTGTCTGACAATACTAATGTAAAGTTAGCTGTACCTGTGTCAAATGTTCCTGAAGAAAAGGAGAAGTCCTGAAAGGGACCCTTTAGTATTTGAAACTTGACCAGGCTTGATGCATGAGTTTGAGATTGATAGAAGGCAAGGAGGAGGGCTGCTTTCTAAGCTTAGGGAAGGGAATGCACAAAATATGTTTGCAGCAAACTGAGGAGACTTGACTGAGCCCAATCAGAGAACTTGCTTCATGGAGAGTTAGAAAAGGGTTGGAGATTCAGGTAGGATATCAGACTGAAAGGTCTTCCATGGAGTGCAACTCCACTTCTGGAATGGAGAGAGTCAGTAAAGGTTTTTTTTTTTTTGAGTGATTAATTTGTCTACCTATCGCCAGTCTTAATTTTGAAAATTTGAAGTTTCATTGAGCTTTTATTGTATGTAAGTGAGTAGAAAACAGTAGGGATGGGTATGACCAATAATTAATAGCTAGAATATAGTTGCAATTTTAATCTGTGTGTGTGTGTGTGTATGTGTGTACACGTGTGTATGCACGCACGCATGTGGTGCACACACTGGGGATGGAACCCAGGGTTTTGTGCATGTTAGGCAAGTGCTCTATCACTGAACTACTCCCCCAGCCCTTCAATCTTACTTTTGCTTGTATGTTCATTTTATCGTTGCCTTTCTACTCAGTAAACTATAATGCCTCTGAGAACAGAAAGACAATAGCTACAATGACTGGTTCTTGCTTTTCATTGAATCCTCACCACCCACCACAGTGCCTGTTATAGTAGAGGTATTTAATAAATCTTTGATATTTTTTTGAGAGTTAGTGATTGAATGAATGAAAAAGTCATTGCTGTGAAGTCAAAATAGTTATTTTCATTTTTACAGAAGAATAAACAGAAGCTCAAAGAAAATAACTGCCATAGTAGTTAGACTTCAAGATAGTCCCCAATGATCCCTCCCACTGGTATTTAAGTCTTTACATAGTGCTTTTCTACATTGACTAGGGCTCATTTGTCTAAACCATAGGATATAATAGTAACTACCGTGTGATTTCTGAGGCTAGGTTACGAAAGACTTTGTGTCTTCCACCTTGCTCTTTCTCTCTAGGATCAATTGCTCTAGAGGCACCCAGCTGCCATGTCATGAGGACATTTGAAATGGCCTTTATAAAGATGTTCAAGAGGAAAAGAATGGAGGTCTCCTACCAACATCTAGCCCTGACTTCCTAGCCATGTGAGTGAGCCATCTTGGAAGCAGATCCTCCAGCCCCAGTCAATTATTTAGATGATTACAGTTCCAGATAATATATTCACTGCAACCTTACAAGAAATTCCACTCAGAACCACTCAGCTAAGCTGCTACCTGGACCCACATGAGCTATGTGAGATAGTAAATTTATTATTGTTTTAAGTCACTAAGTTGTGGGATGATTTGTTATGCAGCATAACTAACTTATTTGATGCTCATGGCCCTACAAGGTAGATATTATTATTATTTTACCCACGAGATAACTGATATAGGTCCTAAACATCCTGAACTAAGATAAAAACATCTCTGGATAATGCCACATAGCTGGGGTCACACTGGGAAAATACCCAAGGTACTAGACCTTCAGGTCCTGAAGCTGACAGGTGCTGCATCCTCCTCCCAGCCTTGAACACTTAAAGAGGAGATTTATTAGGAGGCCATAGGCCAATGTTATAATGTACAACAGGGTACATGATAATAAATGCAAGAGATTCAGAAAGAAAAAAATTGCTCAGGATCTTAGAAAAATGGGGTTAAAACTCCCTTTGTGGAACCACCCCAGTTTCCAAATTATTTTTCAGACCCATGTTTTTTCTTCCTACTTTCCTGCATCTTGGGAATGCCTATGTGTCAGAACATCTTTTGTCATCCCAAAGGATAGGGCACAAATACTACCAAAATTGACTTATGACAAAGATGAGAGATTATGACAGTGGATTGCGGAAACAGGGAAAGGGTCTTGAATCTTTTCCCCTGACATCCCAGAGGAACTGGAGGCAGTGTGTGCTCCTCCACTCCCACATGCCATGGTCTAATGTCTAAATAGACCATCTGTGTGATGGCATTTATGAAACTGGGAAGAAGCAGTCTCCATATTTGGAGGGATAGAGGGAATTCTCCATTTTGATCTAAACTTTGAAGACCCACACAGGGGAGGGAACAGAGGGTCTGGTTATTTAAGAATTGCAGGGGTAAAAGACTGTCTAGAGGGATGTCTCTGGAAATATTTTCCTTCAGACCATAAGGTTTTCTACTAGCAAGTTCTTTATTTAAAATTCAGCAGAACACATTCTTTCAAAATGGAATGTGCATGGTCAAATCTTGCCAGCTGTACAATCCAGAGCATAATATTTTGCTTCTCTGAGTTTTACTTCTAGTTTTCAGAAGAAATAACTGAGAAAATGTATGTAGTTATTAGCATAGTATCAAACAAAAAGTATGCCTCCTCTTTATTCCTGTGAAAGATAACAATGATGATGATGAGACTGGGAATGGGCCGGGTTGTCTGGTCCAACCTTGTCTTGTTCATAGACTCTGGGGAACGTCTCTGATTTTCAGGCTCTTCATCAACAACATGGTAAAAATAATAATTACTGAGTAGCATGTGTCAGGCACTGTTTTAAGTCTTTTTTTTTACATGCACTAACTTATTTGATGCTCATGGCCCTACAAGGTAGATGTTATTATTATTTTACCCACGAGATAACTGAAATAGAGTGTATCAATTAGCCCAAGGTCATACAGCTAGTAGGTGAGAGAACTGGAGTTCAAACTCAAGTGCTCCAACCCCAGAGCCCAGACTCTTTTGTGTGTGTGCGTGGGGTGGGGGAATAATCATTGTAATGGAGAATAACTGTACTCACCAATAATCACTTGTAGGTAGGGTGGTATGCTTCATGTTTATCAGTGGAAGGTGAGTGGGTCTTATCGGGTGCCACTTTAAGCACTTGAAATCTGAGGCAGTCAAGAGCACATTATTTCCATCTATTTTCTCTTCTGAAATTCTAGAAACAAATGACTCAGAAATGACAAAATTGCAAGTTGGAAGCAACCTCTGTACCTGAATTTCTTGTCACAAACAGCCAAATCGGAGAGCCTTCCAACATGCATTGAACCACAGTGTGGGTGAGAATATGTTTCACTGTTGAATTGTGTGGTGTATTTGATATTGTAGCATAGCCTATCCTGACTGAATCATTACATGGTAAAACCTGTATTACTTTTCTCAAATAAAATAGACCGAGGAGGAGGAGGAGAAGGAGGAGGAGGAGGAAGAGGAGGAGGAGGACGACAACGACAAATAACCATGAAAGGAAAATGTTGTGAAGTTAATATTAAAAATGTAGAATTTTTTCTTCTTGGGCCACTAAATGAACATTTGGAGAGCCCCAGGGTTCAAGGAATTGGTTAAATGATACTTGGTGGAGAAAGGAGCCAGGAGAAAAAGAAAGAAAGAGAAAGGGACCCAAAAGGAATCATGTCTTTGTGGATGATATACCAGGCTCCTTCCTAGACTTCAGCATCCAGACAGGCTATCTAGACCTGGTGTAGAGCTTTATTAAATAAGTCACTGCCCTGACTCACCACTGGGCCCAGGCAGAGCTAGGGAAGACACTGTCCATGGTGAAGGCTGGGGAGATGGAGGCCCACTACAAAACTTGACCTCCTGAGGTCAAGTTTTCTTCCCAAGTTCCAGAATGGGCTCAGAAACCACTGTCCCAGCTTCTCAGGCAGAAAGAAAGGCAATTTTTTTAATGGAGGATATTTTAAATCAGTCAAAGGCAAGAGCCAACTACTTTTCCTTCTATCCCTCAATAAACCATCAAATGATTTGGCATGGAATAGTACCAGGGAAGACCCCAGAAATCAAGAGAACTCCATTAACAATGCAGGAGACACTAATGGTGCTGATGAGTCTGTATCATAAAGAGGGGCCAAGGCTGGGTGCGGTGGTGCATGCCTATAATCCTGGTGGCTGGGAAGCTGAGGCAGGAGGATTGTGAGTTGGAAGTCAGCCTCAGAAAAAGTGAGGTGCTAAGTAACTCAGTGAGACTCTGTCTCTAAATAAAATACAAAATAAAGGTGGGGATGTGGCTCAGTGCTTGAGTGCCCCTGAGTTCAATCCCTGGTACCCGGTCTCCCATGCCCCACCAAAAAACCATCAGGGGCCACTGTGCTCCTGGGTCTGAGGTGAGGGAGTGGTCAGCAACAATCACAATATTGTTTTCTAGGTACTGAAGCAAAGGATGGAACACCCTGGTCTGGGAATAAGAACTGTGAATGACTAACCTTCCATAGAACCCTAGGCAGGTGAATTACTTTGTGTAGACCGCAGTTTCATCATCTATTAAATGCAAAGTCTTGGTGTTAATAAAAACTGTTCTACCCACATTCCTGGACATATATAAATATAACAAAATTTGTTAGAAAACTTCAGAGCATAAGACCATTTTAATACATGCCTGGATTTTAGCCCAGTTTCACTTCTTTTTATCTGGGTAAAATTACTCAACCTTTCTATTTCTTACTGTGGAAAAGAGCAACATAGTTCAGGTTCAGGTGACTCAATCTTGTATCTGCTTCATTACTATGATATTAAAAATATTGTCACCTGGGGCTACTTCTATTCAGAGCTCCTTATCTAGGGCCTGGGACCTTGTGATAGTGAAGATCTTTAGCAAAGAAATGTCTTGGACTGGTCATGAACAAAAAGACTTTCTTTGACCAGTGATCACATAACTATTTCATTTCCATCCTCAGAAATGACCTCCTGCTGCCCAGGAGGCTTGGGGGGGGGGGAGGGAAACCGAGGAGAGCCTGATGTCACTCAGCCCTACATAATGGCCTCTTTTAGGCTTCTGCAGGCAATTCGTTTTTTTGTTTTTAGAAATATTTCCCAAGAGACTTACAGAAAAGGGGCAAAGCCCTAATCTATGCATGTGCCCTGTAGGCAATTTGGAAGTAGGTGGAGGAGTGAGTCAGGTCCAGTGTGGGATTTTTTTATTATATTATTATTTTTAAAGATAGACATAGCTGAGCACGGTGGTGCACCCCTGTAATCCCAGTGCCTCAGGAGGCTGAGGCAAGAGGATCCCATGTTCGAAGCCAGACTCCACAAAGTAGTGAGGCTATAAGCAACCTAGTGGGACCTTGTCTCAAATTAAAAAACAGAAAGGGTTGGGGATGTGTCTTAGTGGTGAAATGCCCTTGGGTTCAATCCCTGGTACAAAAAAAAAAAAAGATACAAACACAGCTGTTGGGTAAAAAACCACCTCCACAAACCTCAGAACTTTCAAGCAGAAGAAACGCTTAAGTAAAGTACTTGCAGGACTTTACCAGAGAAAGAGTAAAAGCCTGCTCTTACTGTCTACTTATTCTTTTGTACTTGAACTATTCACAGCAATCAGACATCAGAAAGTTCCTGGAATCCCGGCAAAGTTCCCAAACAAGATCCCAGTAAGACTCCATTGTACTTCCTTAGTGGGGCCTGGGATCCTGTCCTCTGATTAAACAAAAACCATAGGGTTGGGGAACATAGCTTAGTTGTAGGGCACTTGCCTAACTTGCCTAGCATGTGTGAGACCCTGGCTTCAATTCCAACACCAGAAAAAAGAAAATGAGAAATAACAAAGGCCAGCCAGTGGCCTCTTTCTCTGTGCCAAGTTCCTAGACAGAGAGGTCTGTCTCATTTTGAAGGACTGAAACTCTTTTTTTTTTTTAATATTTATTTTTTAGTTGTAGTTGGACACAATACCTTCATTCCATTCATTTATTTTATTGTGGTGCTGAGGATTGAACCTAGGGCCCCGCACGAGCTAGGCGAGAGTTCTACTGCTGAGCCACATCCCAGCCCCAGGACTGAAACTCTTGATAGGTGATACGTGGAGCAGAGAACAAGTCCTGTCCTTGATGGACAAAACCAAGTTACTGGTCCCATAGGAGCTGACCCTAACCCAGTTGCTCAGCCTCATTCAGTAGGTGGTAATGCATGTGCACGTTTGGCAGAGGGATAACAGGAATAATTTACATTCTATCTTTTCTCTTCAAATGCACCTTTAAAAAAGATGAATAACTGTTGGGGGCTGGGCCTGATGCTGGTGTTTGAACCCAGGGCCTCACCAATGGCTAGGCAAATACTCTACCACTGAGCTACATCCCCAACCCTTCAAAGAGCCTGTTTTGAAAAGGTGGGAAATATCTTTTCAAAACATGAGGGCTCCCAATTTTGACCTAATAGCAGTTTTATATTTAATTTCAATATTTAACTGGTATTTTAATTTATTGAACTTCTCTAAGAAGTTTCCAAAGGAATATTTGATAACAATCCCAAAGACCTCTAACTTCAGGTATTTTTAAAATCCAGTAAGAGCATTTTTCTCCTACTATTTCTTTTACCTCCTGATGGCAGGGTGGAAAGGGAAATGCTCAGTTCACCTCCTGAAATCCCTAAGCAGAGGAACCAGACTGTCCCTGTAACCACTCAGGACAAGGCCACGCAAAGCTAAGCAAATGCTGCTAACTATTTACAAATAAAGCTTAAGGGATTAAGACTGTCATCTGCCAGCTGGACTCAATAAAAAATATTATGAAACTAAAAATAACCGATAGGTCTCAGTAAGTGCAGGTGGCTGGTAAGTCTCCCTGAGATGGAAGCAACCTCTTGAAGGTTTTGGCCGATGCAGACAGCTTCTTCAGAGCATTCATTAGGGTTTTTTAATGAGCTCTTCTAGAACACTCTGCATTCTCTTCAGATCTTCTAAATTAGGTTAATCCAGTGGAAAGTAAGACCAACTAAAAGAAACCAAAATTACACTTAGATTTCAATTTCTTTTTTTAATATTTACTTTTTAGGTGTAGATGGACACAACACAATGCCTTTATTTTTATGTGATGCTGAGGATCGAACCTGGGTCCCGCCCGTACTCGGCAAGCGCTCTATGCTGAGCCACAATCCCAGGCCTTAGATTTCAATTTCTATCAGGCTCCGGGATAATGTGAGGATTGCAGTGGCTTCGCCAAAAAGTGATACAATTTCCTCCTTTTTTCCATATCATATGCATCCAGATTTCATGCACCTCCCATTCTCCATCCCTGCAATATACATTTCTACATTAATATATTTAGACATGTTTATATTAAGTACCCATAAAAATATTTACATGCTACCAGACACATGCGAGGCTGTGCACATAGATAGCATCCAATATACAGTTTTCAGTATTGGGGCTCAACAGCCTTGATAAAAGGAGACCCTGGTAGAAAAAGAGAGCAAACAGAGGTGGATTTTCTGGACACAAGAGCCAATTATGAAGCAGTCTATCTTTAGCCCCAACTTTCCAATGTGGAACTAGCATTGGCTCACAACACAAAAACAGAGCAAGGGTCAGAGCTTGGTCTTTGGATTATCTAGAGTTAGTTAATGATTCTAAAATGATTGCTTCTCCTACCCACCATGTAAACTTAACCCCTCCAGTCCCTGGAGGCTGGCAATGGAATTAAAGCAGAGAACCAGGACATGCTCCTGACACTGACAGCATGAGGGGTATTGGTTGTTCAGGTGGAAGGTACTACAATTGAGGATCAGCTGTTACTAAGGGATTTGATTTGCCATGCTATTAAAATGATCCAGAATCTCTACAATATCCAGCCAAATGCAGCTGCTGCAGTGGTACTGTAACCCATGGGGAGGGATTTTAGACTCCCAAGCTGTTTAAGCAAGGTGTTAGAACATAGGACATTATGCATTCCCTTTGCACCATGTGGGGAATTCTTAACTTTTAATTAATAGCAAACAGACATATTTGCTTAGCATTTTTGAGCTATGAGTACATTTTCTAGTTAATGATAGGAAGGCCTTGTACTTTGAGCCCAACTGAGAATCCTCGGCATTTTAAATCTTTAGGAAGGTGTTTGGAATCATATAGTCGGTTTTTATCTCATTGCCACAGGGATACTGCAAAGAGCCACTTGGGTCTTTTAACATCTTTTATTTTTATTATTTAATTATGATAAAATATCACTAACATAAAATTTAGCACATTAATCAGTTTCAAGCGTGCAGTTGGGTGGCACTAAGTGCATTTATACTGTTGTGCAACCATCACCACCATCCATCTCCAGAACATTTTAATCTTTCCAAACTGAAACTGTACTCATTAAATGACAACTCCCCATTCCTCCTTTCTTTCAACACCTGGAAACTTCTATTCTACTTTCTGTGCCTGCGAATTTCACTGGATAGCTCGCATTCATCTGCCTCCCCACAGAGTGTGGTCAGGAGTTTATTTCATGCAACATTATGTCTTCAAGGCTCAACCATGGTCTAGCATGTGTCAGACTTTCCTTCCTTTTTAAGTCTGAATAATATTTCATTGTATGGATGTGCCACATAAAATTGATCCATTCATTTGTCCATGGACACTTGGGTTGTTTCCACCAGATCCTTTAACTCTGTGCCTTGGTTTAACTGTCAGTAGGAACCATAAGGAATATGGGCTATGGTTTTGTATAGAAATAAGTAGTGGTCAGATATAAATTGTTAATTCTAGTCTGGGGATGTAGTTCAGTGGTAAAGTACTTGGTTAGTATATATGAGGCCCTTAGTTTGAGCCCCAGCTCAGAAAAAAAAAAAAAAAAAGAAAAAAATTACTACTTCCCCAGTAACTGGTGTAGGTAGCCAAATAGATTTAAATGAGACTTTTGAATAAAAACAAGTGGAAACCAGGCTGCCGGTGCTTCTAAAACAATGTTCATGATGGCTTCGCAATCATGTAGATTACCAGGTTGCTTCCCTTGGATCTATTAACTCAAAAACTGAGAGGTAACATCTAGAAAATTGTATTTTCAATAATTCCTTTTTTGGGAAATCTGACTGCACCATGAAGTCTGAAAAACTGAGTCTTTAGGGTTGGGAACATGGGACATCTCATCTAATGGGAAAATATATTTTTATTGGCCAAATAAAGGTACAGCTGTGGTCCAGAGCCTTATCCTGGTTCCCTCCTCTTCACCCTCCCCTCCATTACCATCCTCCTCAGCTGCATGGTCCTGAGGGTCACTGAAGCCTTTTACCTGCTGGTGAACAACAAGAGCCTGGACAGCATGAATGTGACCATGGCAGAGATCTACAGGGACTACAAGGATGAGGATGGCTTCGTGTACATGACCTACACCTCCCAGGAGACATTTGGTTCCTTAGGGTCAGCAGACCTCAGTGACCCGGCAATGGGAGCAGCCTGGGGAGCAGATCTTCAATCCTCACTAGCCCATGTCCAGAAAAACCTGTAATTTGACCTATGCAAGAAACTAGCAGAATAGACGGCTCTTCAGTGAAACTTTTTGAAGGGTTCCTGGGTAGCAAAGATGGCTTGGATGGACAGCCTTATGAAATGGCACTGAAGTCATGGATCATTTCTTGTTCAGTTTCTCTTCTCATGTTCTTTCTTTGGGTTTAAACTGCTCTTGGAAATTTTATAGGACATAATTGTGCTTTGCATAAAAAATGGTGTTATAGCTTTAATTTTAAATGTTCCCCAAAGACCATGTGTTGAGGGCTTGGTTGCCAGGAGGTGGTGGAAAGTGGGTCCTGGAAGGAAGTTAGGTCATTGCAGGCATGCCCTTGAGGGGATATTGGGATCCTGGCCCCTTCTCTCTTTCTTTGCTCCTCTGCCACTGTGAGGTGAGTAGCTTTGTTCTACCACACTCTCCTCCATGATGCTCTCTGCCTCACCACAGGCCCAAAAGCAGTGGAGCCAACTGACCGTGGACTGAAACCTCTGAAATCAGGAGCCAAATTAATCTTTCCTCCTATTAATTTGATGATCTCAGATGTTTTGTCACAATAATGGAACTACTACAACTAATACAAATTGTGTGATGAGCTGGAGATATCTTCTAAGTCTCCTGCAGGGTATGTGGGAAGGCGTTTGAAGGGTTTGATTGCACCATGAGTGTAGTCAGGAGTCCTGTATATGGCTGTCTCTCAGTAGGCTAGACTAGCTCCTTACACAGTAGTTTCAGGGCTTCATTCTAAGGGGACAAAAGTGAAAGATGCAAGTTCTCCTGTTACTTTGACCTTGGGAATTGCACAGTATAATTTCTGCCACATTCTTTGGTCAAGGCCAGATTCAAGGGATGGGTTCTTCTAGAACATCATAATTTAATTTTTTCACTACATTCTTTAAGACCTTCCCATGATTTATTTCCATATTTTCAAGCAACATCCATAGTAACTTAAAGGCACCAGCCTCCAAACTTCACTGACTCCTGATGGATTCCAGGGAGAATGCCCTGTGATTGCCACCCTGATTGTGCTTTCTTGGTAAGTATGCCTGTTTATTTTTTATGAAGTACATGGAGGTTTAGCCTTTACCTTTATGATCCACCCCAATATCCTCAAATACCAAAACTGAGATGGGTTCTGCTTTGGAATATCTCCACAATATAGTGCCTATTCATATTCTCCAATATAGTGCCTAACTACATATTCTCTCTCTCTCTCTCTCTCTCTCTCTCTCTCTCTCTCTCTCTCTCTCTCTCTCCTCTACCAGTTCAAATAGGTTTTAGAAAGTGGCATAACATAGTCTCATAGTAAAATATACATTTTCAAACTTTATTTTATTTATTTAAGAATTTTTTTATTATGTGCTCACAATGGGCATATAATGATTTTATATGCTTACATTACAAAGAAGGTGTGGTAAGGAGAGGCAATGTTCTTGGTAGCCCCTATAGCATCTAGCTAAGATTTGGATTCCAGGAATAATTCCTGAAGGAAGCAACACCTAAGCAAATATATAATGAGAAGAATTAGCCAGACCAAGATAAGGAAAAGCATTCCAGGCAGAGAAAACAAGATGGAATATTGGAAGAACGAAAATTTTGGTATGGCTGGAATTTGAGAAGTGAGTGGAACAAGTAAGAACTATGAGATGAGGCTGGAGAGGACGCCAAGGCTTTGATCAAGAAGAGCGAACTCCATCCTGAGAAGACTGAACAGGATGGCTATGCTTCTGGGACTGGGAGTGCTACCAGTGGTCCATTTTCCATTTTAGAAAGCTCACTCCACATAAGAAAGTAAGCCATTGAAAGTTTCAATTTCTTTTTTAGAAAGCCCACTGTCTGCAAGTTACCAAGGATGTTATTTCAATGTGTCCTTGAAAGGTCATAAGGAAGATAGAAAAAAAAAACCCTAAATATGTATTCTGGAGTTATAATGTTCTAAAAGAAGCTTAACAGAACATTAGCAGCTGGAGCAGGTTTGGAATAGAGATAAAAATCCAGGCATCAGGAGCTCTGTGTCCTCTGGGAGCTTCCTTGAGCAAAAGAGCTTTACTAGCCCCTCTCTAAAACTGGACAAGTCATGCAGAAACTGGACACTGATAACATGCAGGACACATTGTTCCATTGTCCTATGAAGCTCAGGTGAAGTTCAAGAGGAAGACAAAGTGCTAAGTGGCTATAGGATGGGGTCTCTATGGCCTCTTCTCAAAGTTTGGGATACTTCCTACAGAATGACCTGACAGTTCTATCCTGATGGAAGATGTTTCTTTAGGGGAGGCTTCAGGTCACTGGGGACATCTTCCACATCTTCCCAGTCCAAAAAGACCTGAATCAATCTCTGTTTGAGGAGAACACCATGACCCTTTTAGAATGCCTGGACACTCCTCTCTATCACAGAATATAAGAGTCAGAACTTAAAACACCATTTGGCCTCGAACTTGCAATTCTTCTGCCTCAGCATCCCAAGTAGCTGGAATTATAGGTGTACCCAGCTTGTACTAATTTGACTTTGATTTCATGTGACTTTTTGCCTTTAAGAATGTACTTGTGAGATTTTCCAGAGGCCTGGAATGAAAGTGCCTTCATTCAGAGAGATTTTGCATTTGAAGCTGCCAAGCACCTGAACACTAGAAATCTAACCATTTAGATTTTTAACCATCTCTTGTACCTGACACTGAATTTGAGGGGCAAGTGCTCACCAGGATCAGCATTAGCTTTTCAAGTTCAAGGAAACATCTCTTTCATCACTAGACCCCAAACTCTTCCAACTCAAAGGGAACAGGAAAAGCGGGGTGATGCCCTTCTGGTCCAGCCCACCCTTAAGCCTCAGTTGAGTTTCCCACCTGTCTCCAGACAGATTTGCAAATACCTTGGGGAAAGAGTGGGCAGTGGTATGCCAGTATCCTCTCATTTCTTGACTTCTTCTGTAGTTTGAATCTGGAATGTCTCCCAAAGGCCCATGGTCCCAATTCATAGCACTTTTGGAAGGTGGTTGAAGCTTTAAGAGGTAGGACCTACTGGAAAGGTTGGGACCTCAACTCCTTCCTCTTCCTCTCTTTTCCTTCCCAGCCACGATGTGAGAGCTTTGCTCTATTTCTCACTCCTGCCATGATATGCTGCTTCTCCACAGGTCCCAAAGCAACGTGGTCAACCAACCACAGACTGAAACCTCTGAAATCATGAGCCAAAATAAACCTTTTCTCTTATTAAGTTGATCATCTCAGGGTTTGTTTTTTTCTTTTATGATAACTAAAAGCTGACCAACACAACTTTCAAATTTTGAACTGTCTTTCTGAGAAACTTTTAAGACATTTTCCACATTCTGTTGTTTGAAGTTGTCTTCAATAGGAATGTGGTTTAAGTAATAAAACCTGCTATCATCAGAAATGGAAGTCCCAAAAAGGATTTTTTTTTAAATATCCATTTATTATTTAGTTGTAGTTGGACACAATATCTTTATTTTATTTATTTTATATGTGGTACTGAGACTCAAACCCAGGGCCTCATACAAGCTAGACGAGCGAGCACTTTACCACTGAGCCACAACCCCAGTCTCCCCAAAAGGGATTTTAAAAAAGAAAAGAAAATCAAGAAAAATGGAAGTCCCCCTTATTATATTTCTACATTTTTTTTCTAATTTCTATCAAGTGCTAGTCAAAGGCCAAGAAATCATTTGGGTTTACTCAACTCTAATACAGAGTTAATCATTTCTAGTATCCTTCATTGTCAGTGTACAAGTCATAGATATTGTAGGTAAAAGTTTCCATAAACTTATCAGATATCACCTAGAGAAGAGATGTGAGTTGAGAAATTAGGCTGTGTTTGTTTCTTCCACTTCTAAAATTCCCAGAGTCTGTATTTTGGCATGAAATTTCCCATCTCTGACCAACATTTATGTAAGTTTTCACATTCTATTCTGCTATTCACATACCCAACATTTTTTTAATGAATCTACATATCCTTCACGACTTATGCAGGTACATCTACATAAGGGGTCCTCATGATGACTACAAACATGTAGATGTGTGATCCTTGCCCAGAACCATTTAATCAGGATCTCTGAGGGATGGGGTGCAGACTCTCCATCCTTCCACGCAGCAGAGTTGAGAATCTCGGTTCATAAGGAATTTCACAATGAAAAAAAAAAAAGACTTTCATGACACAGTGAAGCACAGCAATCTCTCCCAGAATCCTGTCTCTTCTTGAGTCAATCATTCAGTGCTTTGTGTGTCAATCAGTTCTTGAAATTTATAAATACCCCATCTTTGTAAAGATAATATAAATTATTTTATGGATAATTTAGCTTTGCTTTCCATATTGTACATAGAACTGACCCTTGAAAATAATAAGAAACCTAAACTTATTTTCACATATGATTATTATGGGGGATGTGAAAAATTACCTTTCATTCCTAGGTAATACATTACTGTCACAGTTACTAAAAAAAAAAAAAAAAAAAAAAAAAAAAAAAAAAAAATTAAAAGCCCTCCAAAACAATGATGGATTGCTTAAATAAGTTATGTGTTAACCATCCAATGGAATAAATTTCAGCCACTAAAAATGATGATGGATACTATTTAATGACATGGTAATATGATTTTGATGCATTAAATGAGAAAAAAGTAAGTTATTAAATAGTTTGTGTGCTATACATGCAATGGTACATTTCCTCAAACCCATCGAATGTACATCACCAAGAGTGAATCCTGACGTAATCTATGGACAGCATGATAATGAAGTGTCAATGTCATCTTATCAATTGTAACAAATGTACCATTCTGGAGGAAGATGCTGATCACAGGCTGATTCTATGTAAGGTTAGAGGGTATGTGGAAACTTTGTACCTTCCACTCAATTTTCTCGTGAACCTGACACTGCTCTAAAAGCATATATTCTTAGGTGGGTGGCATAGCTCAGAGGCAAGGTACTTGCCTAGCATGCTTGAAGCCCTGGGTGTAATCCTTAGCAACACACACACACACACACACACACATACACACACACGCACACACATAACAGGTGTCCCCAGCTTGTACTAATTTGTACTAATTAGTAATTTGTACTAATGTGCTTTTTAAAAAATATGCAATATAAGGAATTCAGGAAAGTATTTATGGAGCAATGATGTTCCTGAACATTTTTAATTTAGATGACAAAACAAAAATGAAGGCAGCATCCTTTTCTGGGGGCTGTATAAGTCTGTATGTATAAATCTGAGCAAAGTTAGGTAAGGTGCTTGTCTCTGTAGTTCACAAAAAATCTTCCTTCTTTCCAAGTTTCCATCCTGGATCATTCTAATGACAGTAAATGATGTGTCCAGGACAGCACAGACACTCTCTCACTCTCACTGTTGACCTGCTGCTGACATCTGCTCTTTCCTTTGGTCTAATGCAGAGATAAATGGCCAGGGCTGGAGCCATGGTCTGAAGGCTATGAGTGTGAATGTGATTGGTTAGCTGGTGAAGTCCTGGTTACTAAATATTTGGACTCAATAGTGCCAATGCATGAAAACGGAATATAAAAGGAAGCTTTAACACAGCTTAGCTTTTTATAACCTGGGGTGGATTGAATACAGGTTTCAACATCTATGGAAAGAGATGATCACTATTTTTTTTTTTGCTTGGAGAATAAAATGGTTATATAAAAGAACAAAATAAAATAACAGATAGCACATGATCCTAAGACTATTAAAGGAAAATAAGGCTGGAAGGGAATACATCAGTGCCACCAACCATCAGGACTCTCATGCATTGCTGACTGAAGCATCATTTGATACAAACATCATTAAACAATTTGGCAATACCCTATCCAAATTATAAATTCACATCCTTTGAGGCAGAGAAACCATTTCATATTTTTTGACATGCTCACACATTTTAAAGACAATATACATGCAAACTTACTAATACAGTACAGTATGAAAAAGTTTGAAAATAAAACATCTGTCAGTAGGAACTTTTTAAATAATTGACCGAATACAAGCAAAAAGAGGATCTCTCTCTCTCTCTCTCTCTCTCTCTCTCTCTCTCTCTCTCTCTCTCTCAGAAACTCATGGAATAATCTCCAAGATTCAAATGGAAAAACAGATGGATATGGATTAAATTGCATTTTCTAGGCTATTTGCTTTAAATAAAAGGGGTGAATGAATATGCATGTTTTCTATGTATTTTAGAATATATATAAATGTGCTTGTCTTAAGATGAGAAAATGGGTGGGAACAGGGAATATCTGCATTATGTACTCTTTTGTACTTCTTAAATTTGAACCATGTAAGTAAAATTTATAATTAAAAAAAAGTGTATCCCATCAACTCAGGAGGCTGAGGCAGAAAGATCGCAAGTTCGAGGTCAGCCTCAGCAATTCAACGACACCCTCAGTAACTTAGCAAAACCCTGTCCCAAAATAAAGAGTAAACAGGATTTGAAATGCAGCCCAGTGGTAAAGCGCTCTGGGTTCAACTTCCAGTACCAAAATAAATACATAAATAAATATGAGTAATAATAATATTACAAAACTTCTAGAATGTAAGCTTCTTAGAGGTAAGGGATTGTGTCTATCTCGTATGCAGTTTTGCTCACAGCCTCCAGTACAACATCTGCAACAGAATCAAGAAATTATTTTGTAATTTAAAAAATATTATTTCATGTACTGCTATTAATTTTTATAATCAGAAATACAATTTTTAAGTGGAAGGAAAAGATTCAGATGCAATAGACCCCTTAGATTCAGCAAGTGAAGCCTCTGCCCCAGGTTGGCTTTGCATTTCAGGAATCCCCAGGCTTTCTGGAATCTTTCTAAGACCATCAGATGCAGTGGCTCATACCTGTAACCCCAGCAATTAGAGAGGCTGAGGCAGGAGGATCTCAGGTTTGAGATTGGTGTCCACCATCCTTAACAAATTAGTTCCTATCTCAAAATAGAAAATGAAAAAGGCTGGAGATGTAACTCAGTGATAGAACACACCTAGGTTTAATCCTCAGTTCTGCAAAAGCAGACTAAGACCCTTCTGTTAGCTGGAACCAACCAGAGCTAGCAGTACCATTGTTGCAGGATGTCTTAGATACAGACTAGATCTCAAAGTATTCTTCAGTCTTCTGCCACCTTCCTCCTCAAGGGGTGGCACAGAAGCTCCATGATTTGTGTCTTTGAAGTTACACTGGCCTGGGCCCTGGTTCCAAAAGAGTAACTTGCATACAAAGGATTCCTATTGCCTGGTGCATCATTGTTTTTGTGAAATTGTGCAACATTAGGTCACCAGAAGCTGCTAATGCCTGGTTTGGGGTAAATCTCGAATTGGACACAGGGCAAAGGGTAAGTTCAGGACTTGACTCCTGGGCCTTAAATTGAGTCCCCATGAAGCTTGTGCACTGGTTCTTACCTATCTATGTTCTGAATTTTTTTTTCATGATATTGTTTACATATATAGGAGTCCTCCCAAAATATTTGCTAGGGCTCACACACACCAGAGGTACCCCTGATCTATCACCTGTATTATTTGAAAGAGTTCTAAAAGCACATGTGAAAGCAGTTAACATTCTGAGATCAAAGTAAATTTGTGTTCTAGAAGATAATTTTGCTGAACAGACAAAGACAAATAAGTCATTGTGATCAGAGCCCACAAAATCCAGAGTCAAAATCCCATTGAGTTATACAGTGGGATATTTTATAGCTAAATTCAACCATTTTACAATGAATTTTAAAATTTATAATGATGTAACCAATCTTGAACTTCCATGTTCCTTTATGGCAATGACTCAGAAGAGGCTGAGTCCCATTAGAGCTGCAAAGCAGCTTTGCAGTCTCTGCCTCATTCTGTTGTGAACACTGCAGGTTTAACTCTCTTATATGTTCATCTCCCCACATCACACTCCAAAAAGCACGTTCCGAAGAAGTCATTTGAGTTTTAGAAAGAGCAGAGGGTCAGAGAGAGATTAGCCCAGGAAGAATCAGCCTTTGGAGATAAAGTCAACTTCATCTTCCTGCAATGAAATCCTCTCACTTTTCTGCTCTTCAACTTTAACATGCATCTTCTATGAAATCTTTAACATGCATTTTCTTTGGATTCTATATAATACAAATAAAAATGTGATGTTTTCTTGAATAAAATGCCCCATGTCCTTTCCGACTCTCAAGCAGCCTTGGGAGTCCTTGGCGGTCTTTCTACAGCAGGATGGCAATGGGGACCAGGCACACCCAGCTCTTACCTGATAGCTCCTGCAAATGAAGTGATTCTGGGACTCTTATGTCACATGGAGCCTTGTCACACTCAGAGATCCAGCCAAGTCTGGTTTTTATTTTCATAAGTGTACACTGGATGAGAATCATAGCATGGGCACCTGAGAAAACATGTGAACTGGCACAGGCTGAGTGGGACAGTTGGATCCAGCTAGTCACCAGAGACACACACCATTTACAGAACTGTGTGTGATGGGTGTGAGGACATTTGCCTGAAGTCTCTTACTGCTCATAGACTAAGCCCCACAATATCCATCCTCCTGGCTTTGGTTAACCAACAGAATCTATGAACTTTGTCCTCTACCAAACTGAGTGAAGGCTCACAGACCAAAATTTATTCTGGAAGAGAGTCACTACTGTATTGGGGAGGGTTGGGGAATGGAATGGGGAAATCCAGTAGTTACATATTGGGCAGAAGAAGGAGGATGGCAGCCCCGCAACCAGTCTCTGATCATCCTCTGAAGTTTCTGACTCAACTAGAAGTCAATAACAGACAAAGAGGCTAACAGCCAGGAGGAGGTGGATCGGCATTGGGAAGGCAGGCTAGCTGATATGCAAGGAAGCACACAAATGGTGCTATTATTAGATTACTGGCTGAATGATGCTCATTGATTCATTTGTCGAAAGATCAATTTTTAAGCACTTACTATGGGCTATGGTAGCAGAAAACAGCCTAAGTATCTGTGCTGGGTTCCTGTATTTGGTGGAGAAAACAAGCTCACTGAAGTAGTGTTCTAGATAGGATGATAGGGGACTGGGAGGGGGACTCAAAGAAAAAAGCAGACAATGTTACCTGGGCTTGGAGTTGGGTAGAGAGGCAGTTGAGTTTTCATGCAGAACATGATGCTTGAGCAGAATCTTCCAAGGTGAGGAGATAACTGAAGATGATGAAGGGTCTAGAAATGAATACTTGGTAGAGAGAACAAATGGAGCACAAAGGGGAAATGTGAACTGTAAAGAGAAGAGTGGGTTAGCTAGGGTAAGACTCCGCTTGTGTGGTGGCAGTACAGAGAGCAGAGAGTGATAAAGATGGTGGAAAAGGGCTTTAAGTTAGACTTATCCTTATTTTATTCATTTTTATATGCAGTGCTGAGAATCAAACCCAGTGCCTCACACATGTTAGGCAAATTCTCTGCCACTGAGCCACAATCCCAGCCCCGACCCCTGCAACTATTTCTGTTTCGATTGAAACACATTTTAGGAAATTATTGTGCCACACCAAAAATAATAGCCACATTTCCTGTAAAATTCCTAAACTATGAAACTATGTTTTGCAGGTTGTCTTCTTCATTATATTACAAAGCAGGTTTATGATTGCAAATTAAAACAAAGCAAGAGATTTGGCTATGGGAAAAGATCCTCAAAATTGGATTATAAAAAAATAAAATAAAATGCACAGTAGAAGCAGTACAGAGGATGGACTGAGAGAAAAGGCCACGGAGGACCTCAGGATGGGAAATGAGTGGTCACTGCCAGAGTTAGCTCGTCTTCCGGGAGCCAGAGAGGACAATAGTACTAGGCTCCAGAAGGTCAGGGAAAGGAAAGAGGCTGTCAAAACCACTGCTCTAACACTGGGGTAGCTATGAAAGATCAAGAGAAGAAGATGCTGGCAATTGGAAGATCAAGGTGAATCTTATCAAAGAATTTTCACCAATCGATGGAGAAGAAGCCCAGCAATAATCAGAGCTCCAGGTAGGGAGTGGGGATATGTAGCCAGTGACAGTAGAGGTCAGTTGGAGGCTGAAGTAGGAGGATCACAAGTTTGAGGCCAACTTTCATAACTTAATGAGAGTCCAGGTGACTTAATGAGACCCTGTCTCAAAATAAAAAAAATTAAAAGGACTGGGGATGTGGCCCAGTGGTTAAACTCTTCAGGTTCAATCCCTGGTATCCCCAAAATATAAAATAAAAATAATAAAATAGAGCCATGGAGACAGGACCAAGAATGACTTTATCTCTTGCTTCTTTTTTGAAAGTTTATTTCCAAACAAAAGATTTAAGAAATTATGAGACATCCACATTCATCAGGTTACTATTATTATTCGTAAATAACTTTAATATTTTGAAAATCTCACTTTTTTTTGCTTTATGAATCTTATTGGTTTTTCCAACTGATAAAAATCGATCTCATTCTATACTACAGCTGAATAACATTGCTTTGCCCAGATTACCATAATTTACTTCTTCTACATCTTGTTAATGAACTTGGATCTGTCTAAGTGTCTGCTAGTGAAAATAGAGTTGGCGGGGCTGGAATTGTGGCTTAGTGGCAGAGCACTTGCCTCACACATATGAGGCACTGGGTTCGATCCTTAGCACCACATAAAAATAAATAAACAACAACAACAACAAAAAGATTAAAAAAAAAAAGAAGAAGGGCTGGGACTGTGGCTCAGTGGTAGCACACTTGCCTTGCACATGTGGGGCACTGGGTTCGATTATCATATAGCACCACATATAAATAAATAAAATAAAGATCTATCAACAACTAAGAGAAAAATATTTAAAAAAAAATAGAAAATAGAGTTGGCTGCCTGTATCTACAGGCTCCATCTGCTTATTCAACAAACCAAAGACTAAACATATTTGAAAACAAGTTGTCTGTACTGAATATGTACTAACATTTTTTTTTCTTGTCAGTATTCCCTAAATAATATGTTATATAATTATTTACATCATACTGATATTATATTAGATATTATAAATAAGTTAAATATTTTTCATAGCTGGAAGGTTGTACATAGGCTAGAAGCAAATGCTGAGTCATTTATATAAGAGACTTGAGCATCTGTACTGTTAAGGTTTGGATATGAGGTCTCCCCCAAAAGCTCCTGAGTTAATGCAGGAATATTCAGAGGAGAAATGATTGAATTGAGAGCTGTAACCTAATCAGTCCATTCTAGTTTAGATGGACTAACTAGGTGTAATGGTAGGCAGGTGGGGTATGGCAGGCAGGAGGATATGGGTCACTGGGGGCATGCCCTGGAAGGATGCATCTTCTCTGCCCCCCTTTCATTCTCTCTCTCTTCTTCCTGACTGCCATGAGATGAGCAGTTTCCCTCTGACCTGCCTTGTGCCACCATGTTCTGCCTCCCCTTGGGTCCAAAGCAATGGATTTGGCTGATCATGGACTGAACCTTTAGAAACCGTGAGCCTCAAATAAACTTTCTCTCCTCTAAGCTGTTCTTACCCCATATTTTGGCCAGTGTGATGCAAAGCTGACTAACACATGCACCTTTTATTGTCCTTAGGTGGTTCTGGCACCAATATCCCAGGTATACTGAAGGACAATTGCAATGATGTGTGGGACAGGTCACCAGCACATGCTTTGAAGAAAGCACTCATCTGGATTTTCTCATCACCTTAAGCATTTTTCCCCCTGAGTCTTGTTTTTAACACCAGTACATTGATTTAGTGGTTGTGAGATATCAATTATGATAAAGAATGTACATATAACCTGGCATGTAGTAGACCTCAACTCATAAGAGCAATGTTTATCATGAATGCCATCTTTGTGGCTCTGTCTTTATGTATTTGTGTTGGTACTGCTGTGGAATAACTTTCTAAAGTGGAATTGCTGGGTAAAGGGTATGAACATTTTATTAAAGTATGATAAATATTACTGACTTTCTCTCTACAAATTGTTCTAGATTATGCTCTCTCTAAAAGTGTCATTCCTCCACTTCATCATCTACCCTGGAAAAATAAATCTTTAAAAATATTTACAAGCCTACGAGGTGGAAACTTGTCTAATACCATTTTATTCTCTATGCTTTTTGTCTTCCAGAGTCTGATCCAGTGTTTATTGACAATTTTCACTTTGTCTTTAGTCAATTCTGCATCTTTCCAGGTGGGAGGACATTCATTGATTTTCTATTGATTTGCAAAAGTCTTTGTTTATTAGAGAAAATTGCCTGCTCTGAGTGCTGCAAATTTATATTTTCTTGTTTATGGTTGGCTTTTTCTTTTCTTACAGAAGTTTTAAAATTTTTATGAGATCAAGTTTTTCAGTTTTTTTTCCTGTGGGGTTTCTGGGATTCATGTCCTGTTTTAAAAAAGTTCCACACCTTGATTACAAAATGTTATCCACTAACGTTTTGTTGTTTGCTAAATCTATTATGATCTTATTTATTTTACGGTTAAATCTTTGATGCACCTAGTATTTATTTTAGTATTATAAGGGAGGAAAGGCTGTAGCTTCCAAATGCTTAAACAACCATGTTTCCAAAGCTATGTATTAAAGAATTCATCTATGATCCCTGCTGCAACTTGACTAGAATCTGCTCTGGTTGCTGTATGCAGGCGTCCCAGCTCCATGGCAACACTGACCTCTTCAAGGGTGAGACAGAGGTTTTATTTTTCTTTGGGCAGAATGCTGGGCACCTTGCAGCATGCTGGGCACCTAACAGCTGCTCACTGGACAAGATGATAGACTGAGAGATTGCTTGCAACTCATAGCAAGAGGACATGGCTATGCTGGGTAGGAGTCTGGGGGTTTTTTATGGTAACTACATCATGGAGGGAAATCAGCTTTTCTCTGAGTTCCCTTCCTTACATTTGTCATCCCTTCCTTCTGTATCCTAAGTCCCAACACAGTGGAGAACCAAAGACAGTGGCTTCCTCACAGCTAAAGTAAGTTTCCCCAGTAGCGTTGTCTCATTAAATGTTGAACTCATATGAGCCGATCACAAGATATTTTGCAGGAATCAATGTGTATTACTGTAATGCACTAATAAAAAATGGGAAGAAAAATCAATAAGTAAATAAAAAATACTTTGCAGGAATTGGGGTGGGGAGAATCCTAATCATTAAGACTTGATATTGTCTTATAAGAAATGAAAGAAAAAGTGTTGACAGCCTGTTGCCCAACTGAGGGAGTCTCCAGGTACACTGACCTAGTCATAGTTCTTCCCAGTCATAGGGCTCCCTTATCAGGGCTCCTTAACCTTTCACCTTTCTCAAGCCTGTCCCTGCCTCTTCTCCCTGACTGGCCTCTAAGTTGGGAATGTTGTTTCTAAGTGTGTGCCCTGCATTCTTCCACAGACATGAGGTGCCTGTTTCTTAGTAATCCCGCCCCCCCCCCCAAAAAAAAACCAGAGTCGGAGGGCCCAAGTCTTTCTCACAGAAGATGGGCCCAAGTTACGTCAGGTCTGGTGTCCAGAGTCCTGGGTAGTCGAGTTACTCTGCTGCTTTTCCAATCTCCCAGGAAAGTGTCCTATTTATACTTCACCCCTTTCGATCCTGCTTGCAGTGCAAATTAAAATCAATCCCAGAAGTATGAATTGAGCACAGTGAGAAATGGTGTGGTGTTTTGCAAAGAACCCACCCACACTTTATCACTAGACAGATATAAATTTAAAGACAGGCCCTGTCTCAGTGTCCTTGGTGGAGTTAACCTCTCTGTATTGATTTATCTTTCAGAACTGTGGGTCATGTCCCAATGCTCAAAGCCTAAGTCTGGCTTCATAACATGTCCCGGGCACTTATCTAATGATCTTTTATTGTTATCTTGAAACTCTATTTTTTTTTTTTTTTTTTAGTATTGGGTATTGAACCTAGGGTCCCTCTACCACTGAAATACATCCTCAGTCCTTCATTTATTTATTTTTTATTTTGAGACAGGGACACCCTAAGTTCCCTAGGCTGGCCTTGAATTTGTGATCCTGCCTCAGTCTTCCAAGTTGCTGGGATTATACATGTGTGACCCCCACACCTGGTTAGTATTTGTTAAGCCTTTAATCATTATTTTAGGTTGTACTATTCTATTTATAAAAAGTCAGTCTGATCCAGGCAATTTAGGAAGCTGGGGAAGGAGAATTACAAGTTTGAGGCCAGCCTCAGGAATTCAGGAAGACCCTGTTTCAAAAAAACAAAAGAATAAGTATCTGGGCACAATGGCACACACCTGTAATCCCAGTAACTCTGGAGGCTGAGACAGGAGGATTGCAAGTTTAAAGCCAGCCTCAGGAATTTAGCAAGTCCCTAAGCAATTTAGTGAGAACTTGTCTCAAAATAAAATGTGAAAAAAAAGGATGGGGATGTGGCTTAGTAGTTAAGTGCCCAGGGTTCAATCCCTGGTACCAAAAAGATAGATAAATAAACAAACAAATAAGTAAATAAATAAATAAATAATTTTAAAAATGGCTGGGGATGTAGCTTAGTAGTAAAACACCCTGGCTTCAATCCCCAGTACCAAAAAAGGAAGTTATTTATTATCACTCTCAGATATCATATACTGTACACAAATATCATATGCCGTACACATATAAGCACACAGGGTTTATTTACCTCAGTGTCAGCACAAACCTGTGATTCATGCATTGAGCTATTACATCACAATGGCTCTGATGTCACATGGCAACAGGAACATTTCAGCTCCATTATAATCTATGGAACAACTGTTGAGTATATGGTCCACTGATGGCCCAAATGCTGTTACACATCACATGACTGTAATATAAAGACAAAGTCAGCTCTTGAGTGAAGGGTGACAAGTGGGTAGGGATGGATTTAGAATGAATGAAGAAAATAAAAAAGATGATAAAGCGAATGTTATAGCCATGCTGCTGCAAAGACCCAAAGGAGGAAAATGCTCCCACATATGGAGGGTCCTCTGGACATCAAGTGTGAAAAGAAGCCCTATAGCAAGAAGGACAGAGAACAAACAAAAACATTAACAAAGGAACAGGAGCCCTTTCTTGTTACCACCTGTACCCTGGAATACTAGGGAGGTGCAAAAAAAGTGAGATCTACATGTACATATTGGGATGTATGCCTCATACAATAAGTGGAGGTAAGATTGTGTAAGAGTTCATTAATATTCCCATTTCTATAATAAACAAGTCTAGAAATGTGTATATGTCTTTTTGTAGATCCATTTGGAAAAATCTGGGGATACACAACCAAGTGTTAGGTGTGGTCACGGTTGGGGGTGGGTAGAAAGCCAGATAGTGGTCCCAAAAGGGAAAGGAGAATGCAACAGGTCAGTGGATTTCCAGTGTTATTCACAGGATTTCAGAGAGTAAAGGAAGTACTCTGGATCTCTCCAGAGTGTCACTCAAGTGTGCTGATTACATAATTTGCAAGTAAATTTTTGGTAAGAGTTTTTCCATGTATAAATGTAGGGAGAGAATATCCAGATCAAACTTGATGATTGCTTGCCTATAATTCATATGTGATGTTATGTTGGGGTTTTGACATTGGCCAGTTTTGAGCTCCAAAGGCAAAAGTTCATCAATGAGTGATGGGTGATGAGATAAAGGTCCACCTGCAAAGCACCACAAGGAACCTTGAGAACACTAGGGGCTGGTAGTGTCCCAGGTGGAATTCACTCTGCCTTTCTTGTGCTTCAAAGCTTCTGCCCTCTTGGAGATGGTTGCTATTTTATTCTCCCATTTATCCTTTCTTAACACCAGTGAGAATTCCATTTTAACTTACTTTTTGATTTTTTTTATTTTAGCTATTCCTTTTGGCATCTTTTATTATTATTATTATTATTATTATTATTATTATTATTATTATCATCATTATTTTAGCAGTTGCCAAAGGTACCCAACTATACATCCTCAACTTTCCATAGTCAACTTAAACTTCATATAAAATACAAAATTGCAACTGTGTAAGGCCATTTCCCACCCCCTCCTTTATTATATGGTTGTAATACGTATATATCTTCACATATCCTGTTCCCTATAATACAGAGCTATAAGTCTCTGCCTTAAAGGCCCATATGTATTTTAAAGAAACTAAGAAGAAAAAGCAGTCTTCTATATTAACCCACATATTTTTTTCCAGTTCTAGCACTTCCACAATGGGATTATAATGCACTCTGAGAAAAAGAATACAGTCATGGAAACCAGAGAACTATACACAAGTTTTGCAGGATTCTATGGGTAGCAGAAAGGGTCTCCAAGAGTTGATGGGATTATCTGACTGATTCAGGTCCTAACTTCCACTTTTCCTGGATTAGATTTGATTTCTCTGACCCAATTATCACCAAAATCATCTAGAATTTTTTCTTCCTTTTCTGCTTTTATGAGATCTAATGTAATCACATTAACATTTTACAATTTGGTTCTGCTTTACGAGGCCATTTTAAAGGAAGATGAATAGGATTTTTGAATCTGTCTTAGCAACTGAAACATTGCAATTACTTCTCTTAAATCTTCCTTAAGAGTTATAAAACGTGATAAAACCTGTCATTTCACTGTGTTATATGGCAATGGTTTGTGGGAGGGAGACATTCCCTGTCCCCTCATTATCCTCCCTGCCAAACTCTGCAGATATTTGAATTTGCTGCTCTTGTTTAGAGAAATGACATGAAGTCCAGGAGGTTATAGCACGTGGAAGGAAGGTAAAGTGGGTGAGAAACAAATGGGAGAGGTCAGGCAGGGCCTTTATGGTGCTCAGATTTTCTTCTAAATGCAACAATCCATTAGAGTTGCAATCTTTGGGGTGCAATGATCTTGTTGGTACTTTAAAGGTACTGCTGTGACTGTGTGACTACACAGCAACAGAACTGAAGGCAGGAGGGGAAGGAGGAAGTCCAGCTAGATAGGGAGGTGAGTGTCTTGGGTAAGTGGCAGGGGAGAGAGAAAGAGAGAGAGAGAGAGAGAGAGGGTCAGGATTCAATTTGGAGGTGAAGCTGTGAAGCTTGCTGGGGACTAGATATAAGTTTGAAGAATAGAGAAAGCCAAGGTGAAGCCTATTGTCAGGCTCACACACCCCTATAATGGATGCTGCTGCCATTTTCTTAGCCAGAAAGACCTGCAGGGGCAGATGGTGCACAGACTGAATTTCAAAGGGAACAGTTTCTTTTTTTGGATTTCCTATGTTTAAAATGTCAGTTCATGGCTGGGGGTGTAACTCAGGGGTAGAGCATTTGCTTAGCATGCACGAGGCCCTGGGCTCCATCCCCAACACCAAAAAAAAAAAAAATAAAGAAACAAAACAAAATAAAATGTCTGTGTAATATCAAGTGGGCCTGTCACATAAGCAGCTGGATTTAAGAGTGAGGAACTCAGGGAGAACTCTTCCTTCCATTTAGTCTTGGAAGAAGCATCTTCCTCCAGAAGCTGAGCCTTCACTTCACCTCCATCATCACCCAAATACACACACTGCAGTCAACCACGGAACTCAATTGCCTTATGCACTGAGGCTGCCTCTTGAGGCATCCTGCCCACACTTCCCAAGCATGCAACTCCCTCCCAAACAGGCCACAGTGTGGCCTAAGTTATTTTTGGAATTCAGGGACAAATGGGGATGGTAGCCAAATGCTAGCATAAAAATCCAAGAAATTAGCCAGGTGCAGTGGCGCATACCTGTAATCGAAGCAGTTTGAGAGGTTGAGGCAGGAGGATTTCAAGTTCAAAGCCAGCCTCAGTAATTTAGGGAGCCCCTGAGCAATTTAGCAAGATCCTGTCTTAAAAAAAAGAAAGACTGGGAATGTGGCTTAGTAGTTAAGTGCCCTGGGTTATAACCCTGGAACCAAAAAAAAAAAAAAAAGAATCCAAGAAATGGAAGAAGACATTGGTGTAACTCAGTGGTAGAGTTGCCTACTATGTATGAGGCCCTGGGTTCATCTCCTACACTGCAAAAAAATAGAAAAAAAAAATTCTTATCTCAGTCATGCTGTAGGAGAACATACAGGGATGGCAGATTGGGGAAAGAATAGGCATCCAGTCTTAGGAATAAGATGCAGGTGGCCCCCAGAGGCCTCAGAGTTTTCCAGATGCATTCTTTTTGAAGTCGAAACTAGTAGGAAAGTTTCAGACAGGAACCCAGACTTTTCTCTGTATAGTTAAACCAGAGTGAATCACTACCACCAGGTGGCGCCAATCTAGCCTTTGAAGGTCTAGTAACTGATCAGTGATAGATTGTTAGCCAATAAACATTTGAGGCCTAACAATTTGGAGCATTTTTTTTTTTTTGGTGGTGGTTCTGGGATAAAACCAGGGCCTTGCACTAGGCAAGTGCTCTATCACTGAGCTACATCTTCAGCCCAATTATAAATCTCTTAATTAATGTATCTGAATCCTCTGAAAAGTTTGCATAAAAATGGGAGGGGGTAAGTATAGAAGTAGGGGGAATATAGCAAGGAAAAGTAAATGAGCCTCTTTGATGCAAGACTAACCCAAAGGTTCCTGAATCAATCACTTTAGAGGAAAGGATTGTCAAGACCTTGGAAGGAGCAAAACAGCAGAAAGGAAGCCCAGTCCTCCAAACTCCTGTGTTGCCATGGCAACTGAAGGACCACATGAGGTCACCCCAAAGGTGGTGAGTGGCCCAGGTGAACTATGGGAGCAGGGACCAGGAGTGAGAGGACTCAACCCACCAGGAGGGAAATGGAAATCAGGGCAGAGAAAAGGAGGGAATGTCTGGTAACAGAATAAAATTAGTCACAGCTGTTAAGTTACAGCCACAAAATTCTGAACAGACCTTTTGGCTTAAAAAGAAGGGAAAAGACACTAAATTTATTTCGTTCTTGCATATGTCTTTCATCAAAGGATATTAAAACACTTCGCTCACACCAAGCACCTTGTTGCCTTCATTTTATGGCTGTCATGTCAGTGATTCATGCTGATGGGGAACATGGAATGTATGAATAAAGACATTTGCTGGGAATTGGCCCTAGGACTAAATAATTGCACACTCATTTGAGACCCCAGAATCAAACCTCCTATTTACCAAACTTGTTTCTAACCTCATAAACAAAACAAAACATAAGGTTAAAGGAAAATTATCTCTCAAAAAGTACATGGTTGAGCAAAACCAAAGAAGTAAAACTAAGGAGTTTTACTAAGGGATGGTGCAGACCTGGCTTAACTAGAAGGACAAAAACAGGAACAAGTAGAGCAGGCATGTCACAAACACCCTGCTGCTGAAGTCACATGGTTCCATGGAAAACCCACAAATAACTCAAATTGCTTTCCCGACAACAACTCTGTCTGTTTCCTCAAAGGCAAACCACTGTCCTTGAGAGCTTCTGGCCTGAGGGTGAGAAAAACAACTCCAGTGAGCCAGAGGCTGACCTGCAGCCAGTCTGTGTTCTCCTGTCAAACATAAACAGATCCATTGAACATGGACATCAGTCAAGACCTCTCTGAGACCCACCAGGCAAAGTGGCATATGCCTGTCATCCCAGCAACTCAGGGGGCTGAGGCAGGAAGATTGCAAGTTCAAGGCCAGGCTCCACAATTTAGTGAGACCTTGTTTCAAATTAAAAAAAAAAAAAGCTGGGAATGTAGGTCAGTGGTAAAGCTCCCTGAGTTCCATCCTGAATACCAAAAAAGAAAAAAGAAAGGATACTGTGACCAGAGACCATCAAGACAAACCAAGACCACTGTGTAAGCATGTTTGAGGACACACAACAGCAAGAATACCACCAAAATCACAGAAAAGATCAAATATCTTCTTATCCTGGATAATGGGTGGCTGCTGCTTTTGACCAGTTATAGAGTTAGCTACAATCTGTTCTTTTGGTATTCGAGATAAGAATCATGATGATAAGATAACCCATAGGTCACAGCTGTGAAAAAAAGTTGACTAAAGTAATTCTAATAGTTTAAGTAAAAATAAAAAGGTATCCATCATAGAATCACTCCCTACTTCCTGACAGCAGCCAATCCAGGGAAAAACCGTATTGTTTAAATCCTCTCTAGATCCTTTAAGTCTTTTCTAACCCCTCTTACTGGGCCACCCCACAATTCCCCATTGTAAGTGTAATTCCAGATTCATGGGACCCCGATAGACCTCCAGGAGCCGAATCCGATTCAATCACACTAGAGTCTTTATTGCAAGCTCAAGCCTGGACTCACAACCATCCCAACACAGCGGTCCCAGGGATTGAGTCCCGGTCCTATGTTCAGTGAGATTTTATAGGTTTTGGGGGGATACTCTATGTGTCACAACATCACATAGCAAATCATTCCATACCGCAGGAAAATCAAACAACAACTCTTAACATTGATTAGCACATTTACTAGCTGGAACAAGTTGGGTAGGGGTGATTGGCTAGTACAAGAGGGGGATTCCTTTGAACTGATTGGTTTAAGCCACGAGGGGAGTACTGCTGAACTATATGGTTTCCCAACATGTTATCCACCACCATAAACTACTGGGAGGGTCATCTGGCATCCCAGGTATTTTCCCTGTCTCATGCTGATTGGTGGTTGCTAGGGAGTTGCTATGGGTCCTCACCTAGCCTGACTGAGTCAGGGACACCTGGTGCTGCAGATCTCTCCTGTAATTTTCTTTTAAATATTTATTTTTTTTAGTTGTAGTTGCACACAATACCTCTATTTATGTGTGGTGCTGAGGATCGAACCCAGGGCCTCATGCACATGCTAGGCAAGGGCTCTACCACTGAGCCACAACCCCAGCCTGCTCTCCTGTTATTTACAAACAACTCAGCAAGGTGGATATGTGATTAGGAGCTCTCTGTGGGTTTTTCCCAGGACAAGGGTCACGCCCCCCTCCTTAGAACAGGCCTTGAGGTAGAAGCTGGTTTCTCAAAAATGGAGTCACATCAGTTTCTCAGAAGGAGTTAATAAACCCAACTTTAACTACAGATGTGCTCCTGGTGGACACTGAGAAGGCAATTAGTTTACATAAGGAGTGTGGGGAAGGGTTCATTATTGTACACTCTGCCTTGCTTTTGTTCATAGACTGATGTTGCTCCATCTCCTAGTGGTTTGGACTATTTTATCAAAATGGCATATATTCCTTTGCGTCTTTTAATACTGCTTGCCTTCAGGCCAATTTCATTAGATATTAATATAGCAACATGGATATGAGGGAGATTGATATTCATATGACATCTTATAGTTAATTCTCAGCCTAATGTTTCTTACTATTGGATAAAAATAGAAATTTCAATAAGTTATCCTTGAGTTATAGTCCACTTACACTTAGTGTAAATGATTTGTAATAAAAAGCTTCTTTTGTTTCTATATTTTGTCAAATTCCTATTCCTCACTTTTCTAATTTAAAAGTTATGTACTCCATTTCTGTTCTTCTTTGGTATTCTAGAAATTACAACACATCATCTTAATTGTCAATGTCTAAACTTTTTTATTTACCCTCACCTTTGATAATACAAGAAATTTAGGAGTACTTTAACTGCATTTATCACCTTCATTATTTTTTCACTTCATGTATTTTAGTTTAAGCCTTTTATTTAAAATTCCATATGTCATTCTTTTTTGTCTGAAGACATTAAAATATTCAGATATCATATATATGTGTGTGTGTGTGTCACAGCTGTGAAAAAAAAGCTGTTTAAAACAATTCTAATAGTTTAAGTAAAAATAAAAAAGTATCCATCATTGAATCATATATATATGATTACTTACTTTAGAATTCTTTTAGTTTTAATTTGTTCCGAAAATATATTTTGCTTTATTGTTCTGTCTCCCCACTCCTCCTTTATTTTGAGATATGGTCTGGTTAAATTGCTGAGGCTGACCTCAAACTTGCAACCTTTCTGCCTCAGCCTACCTACTTGCTGGGATTACAGGCATGCCACACCTGACATGCTCTCATTCTTGAAAATTACAGCAATTTATTATTTTATTTTATTTTGGTAGTGTGGATTGAATTTAGAGGCGCTTAACCACTGAGTCACATCTCCAAATCTTTTTTTTTTTTTCATTTTGAGACAAGTTCTCACTAAGTTGCTTAGAGCCTTGCTAAACTGCTGAGACTGGCCTTGAATTTGTAATCCTCCTGCCTTTTGCCTCCCAAACTCTTGGAATGACAGGCATACACCACCACACCCAGTTAGCTCTTAAAAATTTATTCAAGTAGGGATTTATTAAGCTTCTTGAATCTATGGATTAAGCCTCTTGAATCTCTCAATAGCTCTGAAGAACTTATGGCCATTATTTCTTCATATCTTTCTTCTGGCCTCTTTCTTCTTTACTGCTGGGACTTTGATTACGTGTATGTTAGACCATTCTATTTTATCATTTACATCTCTCATCTTTGCTACTGTATTTCCTGTGTTTTTGCCTGTGTACTATTGTAGATAATTCCTTTAACCCTGTCTTTTAAATCTGTGACTTTCTCTTTAGCCATGTTAGATTGGTTTCCTAACTCACTTATTAACATTGAATTCTTAATTTCAGTTATGAATATTTTTCTTTGTAAAATTTCAATGTATAATTATCTGTTTCTCACAGATATTTCTGAGTATCCTGTTTTTAAGTATAATAATCATCCTTTGGGAATAATCTGTCTGATAACCCGATTTTCAAAGTCATTGGATGTCAGATTATGTCATCTGTTTTGGTCTCATTCAAAATGTGTGCATCTTGGTGCGTTTCTCATGGCCCTTGAACAATTAATTGCTGGGGTTCCCAGAAGCATAGGGTAGATCAGTCTTCTACTAAGGTCTTGCATTTTCATTTACTAAATTCATGGGCCAGTTACCCCTGCCACCACTTTACATTCACATTTGATTCTGATAATATGAATGGGATATGATTCCTTGCCGAGGTGGGCATTGGGTTTATAAACTTAAAGAGGTACATTTTTTCTTCCAAGTCTTCCCCACCTCTCAGCAAAAAAGACCATTCTTCCTTCTATTCTAGAAAGATGGGTAAAGGAAAATGGTTTACTCCTGGTTCTCCCCGGTTGTGATGGAGGCATTTGTAGCCTTTTCTCTGTGTAAGTTGTCTCTCACCCCCATTGACCTCTCCCCACATCTGAGTTTAGCTTTGGGTCAGATCAGCAAACGCTCACAGAGTGAAAGGAAGCTGTGTGTTCCTGCTTTCTCCTAGACTTCCTCCTCATTCCATTTTAGTTCTTCTATTCTGAAAGTCGTTTTTCATACTCTTTACAGTGTTTTTACCTATTCTCAGGAGGAGTACTTATCTGAATAAACTAGGCCCCCTTTTGCCTGAAGTGGAAGTCCTCACATGATCTGTCTTCCACTTTTTTGGTGTCCTGCCAAAATCACTCAGGTTCATGCCTTCAATTTTCTCAACTAGAAGGTGGGGCTAATGATTTTCTCTACCTTATAGACTTATTGTGGCATTTAAGATAACACAGATGAGAATTCTCAACAAACTATAAAGTGCAAACTCTATAAATACATATGAACAACTTTGTTAGTAGTAGCAGTGATGAACAAAGGAATCAAGAGGTGAGCAGAGAGACTCGATAGTCTTTTTTTTTAATAATTTTTTTGTACCTTTATTTTATTTATTGATTTTTATGTGGTGCTGAGGATCGAACCCAGGGCCCTCGCACATGCTAGACGAGCACTCTACCGCTGAGCCACAACCCCAGCCCCAAGACTCGATAGTCTTAATGGCTCCTTTCCATTCTAACATTACAAGAGTACTTGTAATGTTAGTACTTATACCTCTGCATGAGTACTTCCCATCTCTACTCGCTTAGTTATATCACTCTTGAACATATTTTTTCTATATCCATCCAGAACATTTTCTTCTTTTTTTAAAATTTTTTATTTGTTTTAATTAGTTCTTCTTTTTTTCTTTTGTAATGCTACTGATATTAAGATCCAGTGCAAGTACATCTATTTTGTGATTCTCAACTCTAAATGTACTCTGGATTACATATGGAGCTTAAGAAAATGCAGTTTTGAAATTTCAAACTAAAGCAGCTTTGTCAAAATATACTCTACTGTCATATATCTCTAAAAAGAACACATAAGATAATAATAAAAAAAAAAACTAAAGGAGTATAGCTGGGCTAGACTACTCTGGGCTGAGGTGGTGTAGGGGAATGTGTATTTTTTGAAAGTCCTCAGTGATTATAACGTGCAGCCAGAGTTGAGAATGACAAGTCATGATTCTTTTTTTCTCTTTTTTCTATTGGATTATTTACTTTTCTACTTGATTTATAAAAATTCATTATATATTCTGATACTAAACTTTAATTGTTATATATTTTAAGTGTATCCTGTACTGCTGCTGTCATACTTCGATAAACTTTTGGGAGCAGCTATTAACACAAAGCATTCCAACTAAAATTTATAGCCTTCAATCCAGCCCCTCTGGATGGATACTTTCCCTATAAAAATATACATATTATAAATATATTTTTAAAATAATAACAGTATAACATGTAAAATATCATACACTTATTAAATTGAAGAATGTCATTACAGGGGCTAGGGTGTGGGCCAGTGGTAGAGCGCTTGCCTGGCATGCAGAAGTCCCTGTGTTTGATCTCCAAATTCCCATACCCACACTCAAAAAAGCATAAATCACTACAATAGTAAAATTATGTAGCAGTATCAGAGTACCAGAGTGAACTCCTTTTGATAAAGCATCAGGTCTTTGACATAAAAACTACAATAAATGTTTATTAAATAAAAACAATCTTTTTGAAGTTACCTTTTTTTTATGAGAAAGGAAAAGTACACTGTTTGTAATCTTTTTGGAGTGTCCAAATTCTTGTAACCATGACTAGATGGGAGATGCAAAAGGTATTTTTGTTAATGTCCCTCATAGAAATCCTCCTGGCACATTTATTAGAAGGGATCCAAGATTGGAACTGGTCAAGATTTCAGAGTAGAGGAAGAACCACTAGATGAATAGCTTTTCACAATACCTTTGAATCAAAAGATACATTTAGAAATGGCAGAGGAAGTAGAGGAGGTGATGGTGCACACCTGTAATTCCAGGTGCTCAGGAGGCTGAGGCAGGAGAATCAAGACCAGCCTCAGCAATTTAGAAAGGCCTTAATCAATTTAGTGAGGCTCTGCCTTAAAAATGTTTAAGGATGTGACTCAGTTGTTGAATCCCTAGGTTAAATTCCTAGTACTCCCCACCCACCCACCCACCCACCCCCACCAAAAAAGAAAAAAAAAAAAAGATATGGCAGAGGAAGGAAAAAGGAAAAAGATCTGACATCCATTTCTGGGCATTTTTTCTAAAGGCTTGTGTCAGATTTGGCAAGCCCAGCTATAGTTATCCTAAAGCACAGGTAGTGAGTCTGCTCAAGATCTCTACCAGAAGCCAGGTGCGGTGGCACATACCTGTACTGTAATCCTAGCTGCTAGGGAGGCTGAAGCAGGAGGATTTCAAACTCAAAACCAGTCTCAGCAACTTAGTGAGGCCCTAAGCAACTCAGTGAGAGCCTGTCTCAAAAAAAAAAAAAAAAAAAGGGGGGGGGGTGGCTGGGATGAGGCTTGGTGGTTAAGCACCTCTAGGTTCAATCTTTGGTACAAAAAAAAAAAAAAAAAAGGTTTTCTACAAAGCTTAGGTGCTGATTGTTTCAAATCCAATTCTACCTGTGTAAACACTGGTAGAGAGATCAAGGACCCCAGCCCTGAAACCACTGTTTATTGCATTTATAAACCACAAGAATCATAGAAGTACGGTATAGTATGAGTTTTCTTCATCTTAAGAATTAAATACTTGTCAATACCCACATTGAATTTCAAATGAAAATAATTTACAAAATAATAATTTGTAGAATAAAACTAACTTGTTTCCCAACAGTTCAAACTAGCTTACATTCCACACTATTTAATGAACCAAGCAATTTCTTGGTAAATTCTATTTTAGGATGAAAGAAAGAACTAATTGCAAAAGATCAAAACAAGATAAGCCAACCATGAGAAGTTTCCTGCGTTCGTTTTCCATCCATAGAGGACTGTGGAACAAATTATGCTTCATCTGCAATGAGCACAGTGTAGGACTAAGATTCCAGTCATTCTTAAGGAAAACCAAAATTTACTCACATTAAAGGATACCTCTATGTACACAGATGTTTAAATGCAGAGGAAATAAAAAGCTTAGAGAAAAGAGCCAGAAATATTGCAAGTGGTTGCCTCTGGGGGACTATGGCTTTTTTTCTTTAGAATTGTCTGCAGTGAAAAGTCTTCATATGTTGCTTAAAATTAAGAACACTGTTAAAAGTCTGCACAGAGTTCAGCAGTATTAATAGCAAAATGATACTTGCCTTTCAGAGTTGATACAAGGATGCAATTATTTATTCACTCATATTCATTCAAGTCACTATTATCACATTATAATTGGTTGCATTTTCTGCTAACAATAGCACACTATTACAGACTGGATAAGTTATAAGGAAAAGAGGTTTATTTAGGTTCACAAGACTGGAGGTCCAAGGTGAAAGGCCCAAGTTTAGAGATGGCCTGCTTGCTGACAGAATTCCAGGGCAACATAGGACATTATCACATGGCAGAAAACAAGGAGTGCAGGTCTCTTCAGTCTCTCTTCCTCCTCTTTGTACTAGGTACTGAACCCAGGGATGCTCTACGACTGAGCCATATCCCCAGACTATTATTATTATTATTATTATTATTATTATTATTATTATTATTATTTTTATTTTTATTTTACTTTGGGACAGGGTTTTGCTAAGCAGTCCAGGCTGGCCTCAAACTTGTGATTCTCCTGCCTCAGCTTCCCAAGTTGCTGGGATTACAGGTATGTGCCACCACACCTGCCACTTTTCATAAAGCCACCAGGATTCAATCAGGGGGCACCACCCTGATGACATTCAAACACCCTATTTTTTTTGTTATTTATTTTGTCTTTTCATAATACTGAAAACTCAATTCAGGGGCACCCTACTGTTGAACTACACCCCCAGCCCTTCCTTGATCTTTTATTTTGAGTCAGTTGCCTAGGCTGGCCTTGAACTTCAGATCCTCCTGCCTCAGGTTCCTGAGTATCTGGGTTACTGGAGGGTGCCACTTTGCCCAGCTTAAACATAGTTTGGATGAAGTTTCAACCTTCTTAATATCTCAAAATGTGGGTTAAATTTCAACACATTAAATCATGGAAAATGCACTCACACCATTTTGAATCATAGCAGTTGATGAGGGCCTCCACCATGAAAAGACAGAGCTTGACGGAGCTGCATCCTAATGAAAAGGCACAATAAACTGCTAACAACTGAGGACAGACAGTGGTAAATTTGGTAAAGATGCTACAGTGGAGAGTAACTCAGGACCAACATACCAGAATGTCCTGTTAAGGCCTGCCAAAATGAAGTTTAAGTTCAGTCCTGAAGGATGAGAAAGAGCCAACTGTGCTTGAAGATCTTTCTAGAAAAAGGAAGAAACAGACACCATGCAAGAAGCTCTCTAAAAAGAAGAAATTTCCCATTTTGCATAAGTAAGAACAAACAGATCCTGTGTGACTGGATCAGGCTGGATGAATTCTCAATGCACCAGGGTAGCGTGGCATTCACAGAGGTCGAATTTTCCACCAACACTAAAAACACTATCAGGAAGTTTCTTAGGATGATGCCCCAGGGTAATATTCAGCTGTTCCCACTGTCTGCAGGCCCACATTCACACTCATGTAGTAAATTAAAAAAAAAAAACTCTTCAAGATCTTTGAAAAATATATTTGAAATATATGTATTTTCTGGCTGATTCTATGAAGGCCCTGCTCTTCTTCCCAAGCCAATTTCCAAACTGCCTTTCCATCCCGTGTTAGATGTTTTTCCCTTTCCCACTTTCCAGTGTTAAGGGATTAGTAAGTTCTGTGATGCTTCTGCATGCCAGAGCATCATTTTTCATCCCAAGGGACACACTCAAACACCTGCAAGGTTGACTCATGAAAGGAGAGGAGCCAGGGCTTTCTGGCAGAGGGGTGTGGGAATGTGAGACAAGGTCATAATGGTTTTACTTTCTCTAAAGCTCTTAGAAGCAGCCTGATCATCCTTACTCTGAGATGCTGGTCTATTTCTAACTAAATAGATATGTAGGGAGACAAGGGGCTGTCAGCAGCTGGCCATTAGCATCCTGAGGGCATCCGAAGCTGCTTTGTTCATGTAGAACTTGTTTTAGGTACTGCATTCAGTGTGTGTGTGTGGTGGGGGGGGAGTGGAGGGTTTGTAGCTGGGGCTACTGAAGCAATATTCAGTATTTTACAAAGACCAGAGTTCTAAGTAAACTTTTGCATTACTCGTTAAAAATAAAAAATAAAAATAAAGTCTTCATATATTAAAGGAAAGCTTTTTATTTTTTTTTTTTGAGACAGGGTCTCGCTAAGTTGCTGAGGCTGGCCTCAAACTTGTGATTCTCCTGCCTTAGCATCCCAAATTTCTGGGATTATAGCCGTGTGCCACCATGCCTGTCTTGACAGTAGTATATGTGACATCAAAAGTTATGCTTGTTGTGGAGTGTGGTAAGGCATGCTTATAATCCCAGAGACTCATGAGGCTGAGGCAGGAAATTCATAAGTTTGAGGTTAGCCTCAACAACTTAGAGAGACCTTATCACAAAATAAAAAAATAAAAAGGTCTGGGGATATGACTTAGAGGTTAAGTGTCCCTAGTTTAATCGCCTGAAAAATCAATCTCTCTCTCTCTCTCTCTCTCTCTCTCTCTCGCTCTCGCTCTCTCTTGCTCTCTCTCTCTCTCTTCACACACACACACACACACACACACACACACACACACACATATTCAAATTCCAGGGCCTGATGGATCCTGATGTTCACCTTTCTAAAATCCATTGGTCTATTTAGAAGGATTAAAATGAGGACTGAGATTGTAGATCAGTAGTAGAGGATTAGATAGAATGTGTGAGGGCTTGAGTTCCATCTCTATCACAGAAGAGGAGAAGGAAGGGGTGGGGAGAAGAAAGGAGAGACAGTGAGCTGGGTGAGGTGGCACATGCCTGTAATCCCTGTGACTCAGGAGGCTGAGGTAGGAGGATCACAAGTTCAAAATCAGCATCAGCAAATTAATGAGGCTTTAAGCAACTTAGTGAGAACTTGCCTCAAAATAAAAAAATAAAAAAAGGGCTGGGAATGCAGTGGTAAAGTGCTCCTGGGTTCAATCCCCAGTGAGAGAGAGAGAGAGAGAGAGAGAGAGAGAATATATGTGGAAGTTAACTGCTAATCAGTTTTTGATGTGTCAATAACCCTAATTTAATGACTTTCAATCCAAACATTTATTTCCCATGCAGAATTTAGTAGGTTGGCACTGGGGGGAGAGGGTAATGAGGAGGGGGAGCTCTAGCTGTCTTCTCACTTGGGGTACAAGGCTTCAGCAGCTCCTACCTGGGGTATGCTGGTCTCATGAAGTTTACAAGAAGTCTAGTTGAAACTTGAACTGGAATAGCATATAGTCACTCTATCCCAGTCCACTGTCCAAAAAGCCCCCATGTGGAGGGAGGGAAGGGTGCATATATGTGTAAAGATATATGTATATATGCTTAGTCACCACACTAAGCTAGGGTCATTTTAGGTACTTAACAAATGTCAGCCTCCATCCTTTCTGGTACAACAATAAGCCAATTCTGTTGCCAACACTAACTTTGAATACCACCAGCTGGCCAATCTTCATTGGCCAACACCTCGACCTTCATTACAGTCTTACTGCTGCAAACTGTTTCCTTTCCCCGAGTTTCCTTGCCATTTTCAGTTCCATTCCTGAACACTGCTCCTGAGGTTGGCCTGACTTCCCCCTGAAGCATCTCACTTGGCCAGGTGCCCTGACACCTAGAGGAATTCCCTCACTTTCTACACTTGCCTTGACTCCAGTAAGCTCCAGGACCACAGACTTCCTGCCATTGGGATTCATCCTGATCTCTGTGCAATATTCAGTCAGTATTTTACTAAGACCAGAGACTTTGCAGATCAGAGAAGTACATCACCTCTTTTGCCACTGAAAAAGCACATCAAATGTGATGGCTTATTCCAACCAACCAAAATAGTTGAAAACATAGTCCACAGTCACATCACATGTTATCTTTGGATTCAAGTCTGTTTTTAATTTTATTTCATTTGTGCTGGGGATTGAACTCAGTGCTTTACCACTGAGCCACATTCCCAGCCCTTTTTATTTTGAGGCAAGATCTCTCTGAGTTACTTGGGGCCTCCTTAGATTGCCGAAACTGGCCTTGAACTTGTGATCCTCCTTCCTTAGCCTCCTGAGTCTGGGATTACAGGGATGTGCCACTGCACCTGGAAAATCTGTTCATTTTAATGAAAAAGATTCTCAGTGATTTCTCAGCTTTGTTACTATGACAGTGGGAAGGAAGGAGTTTGGGGTGAGACACAAGAATTTGTTGGCAACCCTGGCTGAAAGAGGCAGGAAAAGTAACAATTGAAGATGAGAGGACTTTGAATATTACTTGCTTCAAGGTCCTTATTTTATAAATGTGAAAACCAAGACCCACAGAAATTGTCTGCAGCTGATTGTGAACAGAATCCACATATACTGAAGCCTGGTCCGAGCTCTTCTGCCACATCAGCATAGAGTGGCCATCAAATGTCCTGATCTCCAAAAGCAGGGGGCAATAGGGCGGTGAAACTAACGTCTTGGAGAGAGGAGAAAAACCTCTTAAACAGAGCCCATTGCATGAAAGAGGGGGGTTGAGGAGAAATGTTTGGAGGTAGTGTGTAGGTTGTGCAGGGTCCTCAGGGTCAGTGTGGCTTAGGTATAAATAGAATAAATATAAATAGGTATAAATAGAATCCTGTCTGTGAGCATATACCATCTTAACAGGCACAATTTCAGGGCCTTAAGACTTGAGCCGCCTCCCAGAGACTTTTCTCTGCCTGATGATGATTGTTAGGATGGTGAGCATAAAGGCCTGAGCTTGAGTATTGATGCTGCTGCTGCCCATGCTCAGATAGCCCAAGGCTTGGGGTGCGAATAGTTCTCACATACCCAGGAGAGCAAATGAAAATGTCATCTTTAGGAATATCTAAAGGCATTCTTGCAACAAGAGATCACAATCCAAAACAGGCATTAAAAAATGGCTCCTACATCATCAGTCCAAAGTTTTATTACTGGACGCAACGGCACATGCTTATAATCTCAGCCACACGGGAGGCTGAGGCAGGAGGATCAAAAATTCAAGGCCTACTGAAGCAATTTAGCAAGACTTTGTCCCAAAATAAAAAATAAAAAGGGCTGGAGATGTGGTTTAGTGCTGCTTAAATGCCCTGGATTCAATCTCCAGTTTAAATACACACACACATATATATATATATATATTTGATTAACTATCATTGGCATGAACTTTCCTGGAAAGAGAATCACCAGTATCTTTTAGTGGAGCAAGATATACCCATGTGGAATTATTTAAGTGTTATCATAGCATCTAGGAATCCTCTCATAGGATGAAGAAAAACATAAATAAAAGAATAAAATAGATGCCGAGACAGATTTCAGTAATGTCCCAAGAGGTGCACAGTCCAGCAGATGGATACATCTATCAAATGCCATCTTCTAACATTAAATTGATGCATATGTAATACATTGGTGTAGGTAGTATCAACTCTCACAGGTAAGTTCTATTGGAAGAACATTTTGTCCTCCAATTAGCATGACCCCCCCCCAAAAAATTTTTATTTTATTTTTCCTTTTACAGTTGAGGATCAAACCCATGGCCTTGAGCATTCTAGACAAGTGCTCTACCATTGAGCTAGCCCCCCAACCCTTAGTATTGATTATAAACAGTTAATAATCTGTGACACATGCTAGTCAATGTGAATTTTTCCATTCATAGAAATTCTATGAATCCTTTTGCAAATAAAAACTACTTGTTTTATATGTGTAGCTTTGATGTAAATTTATACTTTATTTTTATGGCATGTTAGTAGCTAGAAGCCTCTGTGGTGGGAAATGGAAGCTCCTGACTTTTAGGATGAATATTTCCTCAAATTAGAAGTATGGAACCAAGGGTTGGGGTTGTGGCTCAGTGGTAGAGTGCTTGCCTAGCAGGTGTGAGGCACTGGGTTCGATCCCCAGCACCACATAAAAAAAGTAAACAAAATAAAGGTATTTTTAAAAAATGTGGAACCAATCATTCCTTTAATGAACTGTTACTTCATACCACCTGCTGCACCAAACACAGAGAAGGCGCTGTGTGTGTCATTGCCCATAATTATTACTGTGAGCAATTGCCAGCACTAAACCCATTTCACAGAGAGTAATTAAGCAGACTATGTTTAGATGACTTCCCAAACTGGCAGTTGAACTGGGGCAGAAAGTCATAATCTTGGCTCTTTTGATAATTTGAGTCTTTAAAAAAAAAAAAACTTGTTCCAGATTGATCCAATTAACTCATCTGCTGTCTTGCTGGCAAGGAGAATTTGAGAGGACACCTGGTTAGCCTGAAGCAAAACCCAACGAAATCAAGCTTGAAATTCCTTTTTTAATTTGTGTATGTGAACCATCAGCTGGGCTCTCCTGTCCTCTTGAGTACTGCCTTCCCACTCTCTGGGACTTGCATCTAGGCTGAAGGTTTCTGGCCTTCACCGAAGCAGTCCTTCCTCACAAGCTGGATTCTATGAAGTCAGTAGCACACAGAGAACATTCTGAGGCCCATAAGGCAATTCAGCCTGGAAAAATTTTTTGTTAGGTTTTGTTTTTCATGCTTTTCAGTTATCATAAGATATACCTAGCATTTAGCAGTTCTGTGACCTTCATTCATACTAGCCAGGTGTGGTGGTGCATGCCTGGAATCCCAGCAACTCCAGAGGCTGAGGCAGGAGGATTTGAGTTCAAGGCCAGATCAGAGAACCTGGCTTAAAATAAAAATATCTGGATGTGTAGCTCAGTGGTAGAGTGTCCCTGGGTTGGTAATGCCAGATTCGTGGGACCCCAATAGACCTCCAGGAGCTGAATCTGATGCAATCACAAAAGAGTCTTTATTACAAGCTCAAGCCTGGACTCACAACAATTTCCGATGCAGCAGTCCCAGGGAGTGAGTCCCGATCCTTTGTTCAGTGAGATTTTATTGGTTTTGGGGGGATACTCTATGCGTCACAGCATCACACAGCAAATCATTCCATACCTTGAGAAAGTCAAACAACAACTCTTAACATTGATTAGCACATTCACTGGCGGGAACAAGTTGGGTAGGGGTGATTGGTTAGTACAAGAGGGGGATTCCTTTGAACTGATTGATTTAGGCCACGAGGGGTGTACGTGCTAAACTACATGTTTCCCAACATGTTATCCACCACCATAAACTACTGGGGGGGGGTCATCTGGCATCCCAGGTATTTTCCCTGTCTCATGCTGATTGGTGGTTGCTAGGGGGTTGCTATGGGTCCTCACCTAGCCTAACTGAGTCAGGGACACCTGGCGCCGCAGATCAACTCAGCAGGGTGGGTATGTGCCTAGGAGTGCTCTGTGGTTTTTTCCAAGGACAAGGGTCACGCCCCCTTCCTTGGACAGGCTTTGCTCTGAGGTAGAGGCTGGTTTCTCAAAAATGGACTCACATCAGTTTCTCAGGTTCAATCTTCAGTACCCCACCACCCCCCAAAATCATATCATTTTGCTACCATCACCAACATCTATCTCCCATAACTTTTTAAACTTTCTAAACTAAAACTTCATACCCTTTAAATAGTAATTCCCCATTTCTTCCTTGCCCCAGTCCTTGGAAACTTCTACTTTTGTGTCCTTGTGAATTTGACTGGGTACCTCAGGTTAGTGGAATCATACAATATCTGTCTTTTTCTGACTGGCTCATTTCACTTAGCAAATGTTCTTCAGGTTCCTTCAAGATATAGTATGCATCATTATTTCCTTCCTTCTTTCAGCTGAATAATATTCTATTGTATGTATAGACCATGTTTCTTTTATCTGTTTATCCATTAATGGATACTTGGTTGTTTCCGTGTGTGTGTGTGTGTGTACACACCAAGGATTGAACCCAGGGGTGCTTAACAACTGAGGTACATATCAAGCCCTTTTTTATTTTGAGACAGGGTCTCACTAAATTGCTTAGGACCTTGCTAAGTTGCTGAGGCTGGCTTTGAACTTGTGATCCTTCTGCCTCAGCCTCCAGAGCCACTGAGATTTCAAGCATGCACCCATGTGCCTTGCTCCATATTTTAGGTAATGTTGAATAATTCTGCTATGAATATGGATGTACAAATCTTTAAAAATTTTAAAGGAAGCTTTTATTCACATTTGCAAGTTTTAGAAAAGGTCAATTATCCATAGAAAACACAGACTTTGGAGGTTCCTGGCAGGCTAAGGAGGAAGATCCCGTGGTGTTAAAAAGGCAGGTCAAACATCTAGGAATCAGAAGCCACTCTTCTCTGGGGTTCCAAGAAAAGACTTTTTTTTCCTTTTAATGAAGAGATATAAAATGTAAAAAATGAAAACCCAGATGAGGACTGAAAATATATTTTATTCTTGTTTAATCTTCTATTCTCCAAGATGGCGTTGGCTTCCTTCTCCTCCTTCTTCTTCTTCTTTTTTTTTTTGGTGCTGGGGATCGAACCCCCGGCACTTAACCACTGAGCCATATCCCCAGCCCCTTTGCCCTTTATATCTTGAGAAGGGTCTTGCTAAATTGCTGAGGCTGGCTTTGAACTTGGCAATCTTCCTACCTCAGGCTCCTAAACCACTGTGATTACAGATGTGCACCAGGGCACCCACGCTGCTTCATTCATTCTCCAAGGAAGAGTTTGAGCATCAAAGAGGTTAAGTACCCTGTTAATTATCTAGATTAGAACCCAACACTGTCTGACTCCAAAATACTGTATCCCATGTCTGGAGGAGCCACAGGGCAGCTGCTTTAGGGTGGAGGAGAGGAAAGGTTACAGGTTATGGGGAGCAAGTCCCCCATTATCCTCATCTGGCTTCCTCCACTACCTGCTGGGTTTACTCCTTGGATATCCTGATGCCTTGGTGCTTAACATTCCTTTGACCCCACCAGAACTGGAGTCCATTGACTGGACTGCCTTTTCATTACATTCACTGCTTTCTCTGCCAAACGTTGTCCTTTCCTCCCAGCAAGCATTTCTGTCCACCTCCTGACCTTCTCTACTTGGTCACATCCCCCTTGTCTCCCTGATTTACTTTTGCTTGCTTGACCACACGCAGGTGACTATGGCTGGTGACTGATGGACACCTACCGCTGGCAGAAAGTTGCACATGAACCTCTCAGTTGCCCATGAACTGACCAACAAGCATCCCGCTTCTCCTTCTTGGATCATCTCACTCTTCCCATCCTCACATTTAGCTTTCTATTCCATGGGGATTAAGTTTAGTGACATGGCAAGCATTTGTGACCTTGATAAGAGGAGTTTTTATGGAGTGGTGAGAATAAAGATGGGTGGGTTTTAAGAGAGAAAGGAGCCAATCCCAGCAACATGGGAGGCTGTGGGTAGGAGGATTCCAGGTTCAAAGCTGGTCTCAGCAATTTAGCAAGGCCCTAAGCAACTTAACAAGATCCTATCTCAAAAACAAAAAGTAAAAAAATAAAAGGACTGGGGATGTAGTTCAGCAGTAAAGCGCCCCTGGGTTCAATCCCTAGTAACAACAAAAACAACTGTAAGGTCCTTGCTTAGCATTTGGGCTGCCATCTTAAGTTTCAGCCCACCACCACCCCCAACCCAACCATTCTTTCCTGCCCAAGGGCATATTACCACTCCCTTATATCAACCCCACCCTTAAAAGGCCAGCATTGGATCTGCCTGGCTGGAATCCCTGAGCCTGGCCCATAAAAGCCCTCCAATCCAAGCCTGTCCTGCCTTTCTCCCTCTATGGAGAGATGACCTTTATTTGTCAGCTCTGACAAATAAACTCGAGAATGTATCTCTGTCTGGTCTCTCTCCATCTTTCATTTCTCACTCACACACTGGTTTCCTTTCAAAAACAAAAAGAAAAAAGAGAAAGAAAAGAGTTGGAAACAACAGAGACAGCTTCAGACAATCTTCTCCAGAGCTTTGCAGCAAAAGAGCCCAAGGGAAACAGCAAGGGTTAAGATCATTAATCTAGGTGCTGGCAATACAGTAATAAACAAAACTCTGTTCTGAAACATCCTTCAATCTATAGAATCCTCACTGTCGTCCTTTCCCCAACCCTTAGGAATGAGATCTTGTAAAGAGGAGGCAGGAAATAGAGGGGAAATCTCTGCAAATGAGAAGGGATTTCCTTCCAACTGAGAGCAGCACTCCATCTCTCCACCCACTCCTTCACAGAAGAAGGGCTCACAAATGGATTCTGGACTAGCCTGGAAGCATTATAGAGCTGGATTACCCTGAGTCTGAATTCCCACACCTTCCTTCCTCTGTTTCAGGCACCATCCCTCTGGGCTAACAACCTCAAAGTCAAGCATGACTTGGATTTTCATTTAATTTTAATAAAAGGGTAATTAAATAGGCTCAACTATTACAAATGAGTTTACTTCATTCTACCCTCAGGGATGAAGCAGGATTTAGAACTGACCAGGCCATTGAAACTAGTTCCAATCTCATTCTGCTGTTGCCCAACCCTATTGGGAGAAGGTCAGGGTGAAGAAATGCAGATTTTTGTAGAGATCCCACCCATCTGTGACCCATGGCCTTAGACTCCTAGCAAACAATGAACCACTGTTCTAAGCATTTTAAATAATTGATCTGTCTCCTAATCAATTTCAGGATTGACTTTCATGTTTGACCCACTTGACATGTTCTGGGTAATATTGAATGACTCAAGTAAGAGGCTCTGTACTTAACTTGTAAAGGATGCTCATGTTACTGATTGGTTCAGGGAGATTTCAGAGAAGTCATGAGGGCTAAAGTCTTTTTGACTAATTATGGAATCTCTCTACACCTTCTTTCGTTTCTTTTTCTTTCTTTTTTATTTTTTAATTTAAGTACTAGGGATTAAACCTAGGGCCCCACATGTTAGGCAAGTACTCTGTCACTGAGTTGTACTCTCAGCCCTTTTTATTTTGAGACAGGATCTCACTAAGCTGTCCAGGTTCGCCTGGAACTTACGATTTTCTGCCCCCCTTCTGAAGTAATTGGGATTTCTAGGCCTGGGCCACCACTGCCAACTGCACTTCAGTTTCTTTATTGTAAAGTAGAAATGTACTCCCTGTCTTCCCACCTTCCAGTGGTTTTGAGGGTCAGATAGAATAACTGCAGATTAGAAGCTCATACGGTTTTTAGAGCAAGTGTTTCTCGTTAACATATGTGGCTTCACTGGGTGGTTAACTGAAGAAAATCTCGATGTACTTGTAAACATTTGTGTTTGTTTTATATTTTGACTAGTGTGTTAATCCTGTTAATTATGAAGCAGCGTATCTTTAGTCTCTGACTGAGGTGATGGCAAAATACATACCTCCAAACATTTTTTTTTTAATAGTGCTGGGATGGTACCCAGAGCCTTGTACATGCTAGGCAGGTACCGCATCACTGAGTTACATGCCTAACCCCAAACTATTTTGATTCATCATTTCCATATATGTGCATTGTATTTCTGTGTGATAAACATTGGTAAATATTTCATCAGAGTAAAGAACCTAAATTTGGAGGTCAGGGGAAGGCTTTCTGGTAGAAATGACATCTAACCTAGTCCTAAAGGATGAGTAGAAACTGGCCGGGAAGGAAGGGAAGGAAGTGTTTCAGGTAGAGAGCACAATATGATACATTGGAAGAAATAAAAGGCAGGGAGTATGCAGGAACCCAGAGAAGCCGATATGCAGAGAAGCAGCTGGTAAGATGGGCTGGGGCCTTGGTGTGATTAATTAAGATGATTGGACTTGCCAGGAATGGTGACTCACGCCGGTAATCCTAGCAGCTCAGGAGGCTGAGGCAGGAAGATCTCAAGTATAAGGCTAGTCTTAACAAGTGAGACCCCATACTCAAAATAAAAACAAGAAAGGGCTGGGATGTGACTCAATGGTAAAGTGCCTCTGGGTTCAATCCCCAGTAGGAAAAAAAAAAGGATTACACTTTATCTTAAGGTGAGATAAGAGTATTAAACATTTTAAGAAGGGAAGAGCCATAACCAGATTTTAGTTTTAGAAAGATTTAAGGTGTGCCTTAAAAATGTTTAAAGAGGGCAGTGAGATGATCAGATTTTCCTTGTAGAAAGACTCATGAGTGGAAAAGGGGTGGGGGGAGAGAATCACTTATCTATTAGGAAATCTACAGGTAACACCCGGAGGGTACCCATGAGGGTTTTAAGTTGCCAGTGACATAATGAGATATGCATTTATAAAGACTCACCCTTCAAGGAAGAGCTTAAAAAGGTGCTGAATCGTAAACATCTGGAAAGCCAGAGAAAACTTCAACCTGAGGTAGAGTCAAGATGTCCAGGATGTCTTCCTTCCGCTTTCTGTGCCAGCGATGCAACCGGCCGCTGAAAGGTGATGAATCCATGGAGATGTCCAGCTCAGGGCAGGGGGAGCCAGGAGAAGCCCAAGAGGATGGTGCCCGCTCCATGGAGAAGACAGACGGTGGAGAGCTACAAGTCAGTGCCTCCAGACCCCTTCCTGATGATGGGGGGATGTCGGAGCAAAGGGACAGCAATTTCATCTTGCTTGGTGAGATCACCTCCTTGAGAACTTTGAGTAGCATCCAGAAGACCACCGCAGAAATGTTTGACATCCTCTCTGGTCAAAAAGAGATGGATCTTCCACTGTGCGAGGAATGTACTGACAATTTTCTAAAGCAGCTGGATTCCCAAATTGCCCTCACAGAACTGGATGAACAGATCTACAGACGCTATCTGGAAACCAAGGTGCTGAAGGGTGAGGACCAAAGAGAGACACTACAGATGGAGTTGCAGGGCCTGCAGCTGGAGGAGGCCAAGCTGGCCCTGGAGCTGGAGGATGTGGATGAGAACCATGCAAGAATAGCAGCGGATCTCAGGGCAGCCCAGGCAGAGACGGTGGAGCTGCAGCTGCAGGAGAGACAGCATCTGAGGGACTTCAATAAGCTGAAGTGGCAGCAGCAGGAACTGTCCGACCAGCTGACAAGTGTGGAGAACCAGCTGTGGTACGCGCGCGTCCAGCTGCACCAGCTGAAGAAGACCAACATCTTCAATGCCACATTTGAGATCAGGGAGGAGGGAACTTTGGGTATCATCAATAACTTCAGATTGGGCCGCCTCCCCGGTGTCCCCGTGGGCTGGAATGAGATTAACGCTGCCTGGGGACAGGCAGCTTTACTGCTCCTGGCCCTGTCCAAAGCAATTGGGCTGCAGTTTCAGAGGTATCAGGTCATCGCCTGCGGAAACCATTCCTATTTGAAGTCTTTAACCGGTGACTGTGCTGACCTGCCCCTGTTCTCTGATGGGAGAGAAAATGTTTTCTGGAATAATACCTTTGACCAGGCGATCTTGGCCTTCCTGGACTGCCTGCAGCAGTTCAAGGAAGAGGCTGAGAAACAGGCAGGGGATCTCTGCCTGCCCCACAGGATCCTCGTGGAGGAAGGCCTGATAGAGGGCCCCACAGGCAGTGGGGAATGGTATTCTGTCAGGACCCATCTGAACACTGAGGAGCAGTGGACAAAGGCACTCAAATTAATGCTTCTCAATTTGAAGAGAAGTCTTTCTTGGGCTTCCTCGAGGTACTATCAAAATCAACTCTCTTTCTAAATTATTGTGAAAATATTATAAAAATGTAAAGTGAAAGAGCACAACGTGTTGAATTCAAAAGGCCAAACCTAATATTAATTTAATATTGGCCAGAGCAAACCAAGTCATTGAGACTGGTGATGAGAGAGGGGGAGGGGGCAATGAGGGAAGGGGGGATGGTAAGGGAAAGGGAACAGCTTTCTTTCTCTTTTTTTTTTTTTTGGTATGGGAGATGGCACCCAGGGGCACTCTACCACTGAGCCACGTCCCCAGCCCTTTTTACTTTGGCACAGGGTCTTGCTCAGTTGCTGAGCCTGGCCTCCATCTTGGCAATCTTTCTGCCTCAGCCTCTCAAGGGGCTGGGATTACAGGTACGTACCATGGCTGAGGATTTCAATTTTTTTGATGAACACTGGGCAACTGTATGTAGTGGAACTTTGGGGGCCAGGGAGTGGGGGAGATATTCAAATCTTTTTTTTTTTTGAGTTTTTGTTGTGATGTAGAGTGTTAACTTTTCCCCTTTACTCCCTAAGAAACATTCAATAAATTACTATATTTTCTATCATGATTTAAAGAAGTCTGTCTTATTGGGCTGGGTCATTTTGTTGGGATTATCTTAAATCAATTAAAGAGTCATGAGGCAAAGCCTTGCAGAAAGATAAAAGACTGAAAAGGAGTGAATCAGAATTCTTGTCGGGCTGGGGATGTGGCTCAAGCGGTAGCACGCCATGCCTGGCATGCATGTGGCCCAGGTTCGATTCTCAGCACCAACCACATACAACCAAAGATGTTGTGTCCCCCGAAAACTAAAAAATAAACACTAAAAATTAAAAAAAAAAAGAATTCTTGATTTTTTTTTTCTCATTTATTTTTTAGATGGGAGCTGGGGTGCGGGTGGGGGGGGGGGTCTCAACATATAGTCCAGGCTGGTCTTAAACTCCTGGGCTCAAATAGTTCTCCCAAGTAGCTGGGATTACAGGCATGTGCCATCCAGAGGAATTTGGGGGTGGAGGTACCAGAATTGAACTTGGGGCACTCGACCACTGAGCCCTATTTTGTATTTTATTTAGAGACGAGATCTCACTGAGTAGTTTAGCGCCTCACCATTGCTGAGGCTGACTGAACTTGATTCTCCTGCCTCAGCCTCCCAAGCCACTAGGATTACAGGCATGTGCCACGGTGCCAGGCTCACATCCAGAGGAATTTTTTAAATGCAAACTTGTATCATGGCACGGTCTGCTTCTCTTACTCTCAGAATAAAAGCCCAAATGCATACCACAGCCTTCAGCCTTTGGTGACCTGCGCTGCCTACTGCTCCAGGCACATAATATAGTTCTCCCAGCTCTTTTCTCTTCCAAAACATGCCCAGCGTACTTCTTCTCTGTCTAGGCTCTTCCCTGTGCACGAATCTTCTAACCAATCTATAAAGTTCTTTTTTTTTGGGGGGGGGGTACTAGGGATTGGATCCAGGGGTACTTAATCACTGAGACACATCCCCAGCCCTTTTTATTTTTTATTTTGAAACAGGGTCTCACTGAGTTGCTTAGGGCGTGACTAAATAGCTGATGCTGACCTCAAACCTGTGATCCTCCTACCCCAGCCTCCTGAGTTATTGGGATTATAGGCATGTGCTACCACACCCTGCAGTAGCCTTTCTTTCTTAATCTTAAAGGGAAAACTTTTTGTAAATACAAAATTTTTAGTTTGGGCGCAGGTACTTAACATGCACAAGGCCCTGGGTTTTATCACTAGCACTAAATAAATAAATAAATAGATAGATAGATAGACAAATAAAATTTTTAAAAAAGATAAAGAGGAAAAAAATCAAGGAAAAAAAAAACTTTTGCCTGTGGAAACCATTCCTATTTGAAGTCTTTCACAGGTGACTGTGCTGACCTGCCCCTATTCTCTGATGGGAGAGAAATGTTTTCTGGGATAATACATTTGACCATGCAATCAAGGAATTCAAGGAATATATATTTCAGTGCTGGGGGTTGAACCCAGGGCTGTCCTTCTTCTTCTTCTTCTTCTTCTTCTTCTTCTTCTTCTCCTTCTCCTTCTCCTTCTTCTATCTTTTTTTGTACGGGGGATTGCACCCAGGGTACTCTACCACTGAGATATGTCTCTACTGCTAAATTGCTGAGGCTGGGGGTGGGGGTGGAGTGCATGCCTGCAATCTCCCAGAGGCTCAGGAGGCTAAGGCAAGAGGATTGCACTGTGGTTAAGCACTCCTGGGTTCAATCTCTGGTATAAATAAATAAACAAACAAATAAATAGATAGATACCTGAGGCTGGCCTTGAATTTGCAATCCTCCTACCTCAGCCTCCCAAGTCTTTGGGATTACAGGCAGGCATCACTGTACCTGTTTTCATGTTGTATGTTTTATAACCTAATCTTTTTACTAAATATAAGCATTGTCATGAAATATTATACTATTCTTCTAAAACATCTACATACCTACTAGGGTCTTCCATCACGTGCTTAGACTGTGTTTAACCAATCTGCTGGAGTTTTCTGCTAGCTCCCAAGTCTATGACAAGTTAACCACCTTTTTTTTTTTCTTATTTTTCCATAACCACCACTTAGCATATAGGAGTTGTTCTAGGCACTATCTGAACTAGAAAGTTAAGTTAGCTTTAAGGATTTAATAGTTGGTCCAGGTGTGATACTGCACAGCTGTAATCCCAGAGATTCAGGAGGCTGAGGCAGGAGGATCTCAAGTTTGAGGCCAGCCTCAGCAATTTATTGAGACCCTAAGCAAATTGGTGAGATTCTGTCTCAAAAAAAGAAAGAAAGAAAAGAAAAAAGCCTGGGGATGTAGCTCAGTGGTAAAACACTCCTGGATTTAGTCCCCAGTACCAATAAGTAAAAATAAAAAAAATAAATTTATTGGCTATTTTTTAGGTCAATACAAATTCCCTTCTAAGCATTAGAAAAAACATCTTAAAATAATTTCAATCATGAGCCATTGGAGTAATTTTGGGGTAACTGAGTAAACTGACACAAAGCTCTTGCACAGAAAATTAATTTGACACAGTCCTTTGCACAGGTAATTGTGTTACCAATTCTTTCTAAACAGAGATTGGCAAACTTTTTCTGTAAAAGGCCAAACAGTAAATAAATATTTTAGGATTTGGGGATCATGGATCTCTGTTCCAATTCCTCAATTATGTTGTTTTAGTGTAAAAAGCAGAGAAAAGATGTAAATGAACATGACATTCTCCATTTACTGAACAGGCCTCTAGCTGTGCTTGGTCCTTGGGCCATAATTTGCTTTGAACCCTGCTCTATAAAATTGGCCCTACCAAATCATAGGCTATGTCAATCTTGTTTGCAGTGGTGCCGCGGCCTGTGCAATGCCTGTTACATAGTGACTGCACAATGAATGGCCGAATGAAGAAACCACTAAATTATACTGAGTGATGGGATTATGCGGAAATTTTATTTTCTCCTTTGTGGTTTATCTCATTCATTCATTTATTTTATTTTATTTTGGTACTGGGGATGGAATCCCTGGGTTATTTTTATTTATTTATTTTTCTAAATTTTATTTTAATACAGATCTTGATATATTACTGAGGGTCTCACTGAATTGCTGAGGCTAGTCTTGAACTTGTGATCCTCCTACTTTAGCTTCCGGAGTTGCTGGGATTATAGGCATGTCACCATGGTAAACAATTATTCTTTAGTATACACGCATTTGACTTTTTTTTTTTTTTTTTTTTTTGGTATTAGGGATTGAACTGAAGGGCTCTCAACCACTGAGCCATATCCCCAGCCCTATTTTGTATTTTATTTGGAGATGGGGTCTCACTGAGTTGCTTAGTGCCTTGCTGAGGCTGAGGCTGGCTTTGAACTCGTGATCCTCCTGCCTCAGCCTCCTGAGCCGCTGGTGTCACAGGAAACCAGGGAGCTAAAACTCCAAACTTGGCTCTTGGGCTCCAGTGGAAGAAGGTTTAAACTGAGACACCAAAAGTCATGCAAGATGACTTTATTAGAAGTGAAAGTGAGGTGAAAGTAAAGTAGGTTTAAGCAAAAAGCACTCTCTAGGGAGAGTGGGCTGACTCCATCAGAAAACAATAAAGGAGACAATGCTGCCCCTGATTTTGATATTGTTTTATGGTTAATTTGAAAATTGGGGTCCTTCTTCAGCAACTTTCACCAATCAGGTGTTTAATTCCTCCTTCCTGTCGGGCAGACGAGTTTTTGACCTTAGTTGGTCCTCTCCGCAACTGTCATGGTGGCCATCTATTTGGGGGGGCTTCATCTACAAATCAGTTCCATGTTCATGTGGTCACTGGGGTCAATTGCTGGTCAGAAGTTACCTTGGTGTGCCTGCACTTCTAAAGAAATCTTCCTCCCCAGATAAATGGAGATACTTGTATCCATAATTCCTAGCTTCATATCAAAATCAATAGACTCAATCAAGAGTTAGTCCCATTAATCCTTTTCTTTTGACATATTTCCCAATTAGCTCCTTTTGCTTCTGTTTCTTTTCTACAAATTATCACATTTTGCTTTCTTGTTTACTTTGGAAGTAGTTTAAAGAAAACCCTAAAGTAATTTAAAGAACACCTGGGACCTTGCCTGCATTTCACTTCTCATCACCAGCTATTACCTAACACTGGGATTACAGGCTTGCGCCACCACGTCCAGCTTGTATTTGATTTTTTTGTGTGTTTTTGTTATATCTTTTGGTACTGGTGAATGGACCCAGGGCACTTTACCACAGAGCTATATTCCTGTTGGCAACAGGTCCACCTTGGCCCCTGGAGCCCTACCTCCACTAGTTTGTTCTGCATGCCAGTGTGGCCAGCTCACAAGGCCATGGCGAACTTGCGGTTTTTCTGTTCCTGCTTATCCGTCTGAGACATATGTATCCCACGGGAATGCCTTGACCTTTTCTGGTCTGATGGACTTATTGTTAAGGGAGGTTTCGGTACCTGACAATAATAGATGTTGAAACTAAATTTCTCCCCCCTCCCTCCTGCTTTTGGGTAGTTTTCCACTTCTGCTGCTTGGGGTATAAAAAAAGGTGTGTTAGCAATAAAGATTATTGACTCCTGGATGAAGAACCTTGGTGTCCTGTGTGTCTTTTAACCTCGCCGTCCCTCGCCGGACTCGGCTCCCTTGGCCGGACGCGGCAATTGGAGGTTCCACCGAGATCCGGAAAGCAGGGGTAAGCGGACGGGGCTCACCTTCTAAGAAAGAAGGGGGAGGATTGGTTTAAAGATAATTTAAAGAGACAGGGTACGTACCATGGGTAACTCAACAGCGAAGGTTCGTCTGGCCAACGAACTGAAAGAGCTGTTAAATACACAAGGAACAGGAATAAAAACTAAGACTGCAACCAAATTCGTTGAAATTATTGCCCAGGCTTGTCCTTGGTTTCTGACAGGAGGATTTCTTAATAATAGTGACTGGGACCTGGTGAGGCATGACCTTCAGAAATTATTGAGGGACCGGGGCTCGGACAGTGTCCCAGTTGCCACCTTTTCCTTATGGAGGTTGGTAAAGGATGCTTTATTAACAGATAAAGTAAAGATCAAGGATCAGCTTGCTGAATGTGAACAGGCCCTTAATCAGGTGCAGGAAGAGCAAATGGCAGAATCCTTAAAGGATGAGGGTCCTCTTGAGGACTCGGGCTCAGGGGGTAGGAAACACCTCCAGATTTCTAAGCCCAAAAATGATCCTGAGGACCTCAGTTCTCTCTCTGAGGAAGAGGAGGGATTAGAAAGGGAGATAGAGGAATTAGAACATCGCCTTAAAAGGGCAAATGTGAGGGTGCCTAGGGCCCCCTCAGTTGCCGCACCTCCTCCCTATAATCCTGATTGGAATGAGGACGCCCCTACTAGACGGGCGGGGGTCCACTGGGGTTCTAGAGCGGCTCAGGTTTTTCCAATGATTGAAAACGCCAATGCTGATGGACAGCCGGCCAGAGCCCATGTCCCCCTAGCCTTCAAGGACATAAAACAGCTTAAGGAGGCGGTCATTAATTATGGACCTCATGCCCCTTTCACATTGACCCTCTTCGAGTCTTTCTCAGCCAGTCAACTGATACCTAATGATTGGCAGCAACTTTGCAGGGCTGTGTTATCTGGAGGGGATTTCTTATTGTGGAAAAGTAAATATCATGAAAGGTGCCGCGAGCTGGCTCAGATTAACCTGAATGCGGGCCATCAACGGCAAAATGCTGAAATGTTGACAGGAACTGGGCAGTATGCCACCATAGGCCAACAAATTAATTACGACCCAGGTGTTTATGCTCAAATAGCCTCAGCTGCAGTTCATGCCTGGAAAGCCCTGCCCATTTCTAAGACTGAAGCAAAAATTTCCAAGATCTCTCAAGGACCCTCTGAACCTTATTCAGACTTTATAGCCCGCCTAATGCAGGCTGCTGGAAAAATATTCCCTAATCTGGAACAGGCTATGCCACTTATTAGACAACTGGCATATGAAAACGCTAACACTTACTGCCAAAATGCTATTAAGTCCTCCCGGGCCAAAAGTATAGATGACATGATTCGAGCATGCAAAGATATAGATGGGCCTCATATTACTGGTCAGGTGTTGGCTGCTGCCCTTAAGACTGGAATACAAAAATCTGATAACAGGGGAACCCGCTCTAAGGGGTGTTTTAAATGTGGGAAAGAGGGACATATAAGGAGAAACTGCCCGGAAAGGAGCGAGGGTGCTGGCAGAGGGATGCCTAAAATTTGTCCTAAATGTCATAAAGGAAATCATTGGAGCAGTGAGTGCAGGTCAAAATTTGACATCCAGGGTAACCCAATACCATCGGGAAACGGGAGCAGGGGCCCGCCCCGGGCCCCGGAAGCCAAAGTGTACGGGGCAGTGCAGGGACAGAACAGTGCCCCAGGGAGTGGGTGTCTCCGCCGCCTCCCACTGACCAACCCCTTTCTATCTGGGAACTCCCCAGGGGAACACCAGGAAGCGCAGGACTGGACCTCAGTTCCACCTCCCGAGCGGTATTAACTCCCCAAATGGGACCTCAGACGCTGCCTACTGGGGTTTTTGGACCCCTGCCAGAGAGGACGGTGGGACTAGTGTTGGGACGAGGTAGCGCAACTCAGTGGGGCTTGAAGATTCTTACGGGGGTTGTTGATGCTGATTATCAGGGAGAAATAAAAATAGTAGTAGAAGCTACCCAAGGAATTGTTATTCTTCCCCCCGGGGAGCGTATAGCTCAATTGCTGCTGCTACCTTTAGCTTCCATTCCTGGGCACACCCTCCGTGGGTTCCGGGGCGACAGCAGCTTTGGCTCCACTGGAACTCCCCAGGCCTTTTGGGTAGCTCATTTGGATTCGCGTCCCAACCTGACCATTGAGATACAGGACAAGGCTTTCAAGGGAATACTAGATACGGGGGCGGATGTCTCTGTCATTTCTAAAAAACAATGGCCACCTGCCTGGCCCCTCCAGAGTCCCTCGGCCATATTACAGGGGATAGGACAGACCCGACCAAAAAGAAGTGCCTCCTTTTTAAAATGGAGAGATGGCGAAGGACATAGTGGCCATTTCCAGCCCTATGTGGTGACTGGACTCCCCACGAACCTTTGGGGGAGGGACTTGCTTCATCAAATGGGGGCTATTCTCACTACCCAGACTTTAAAAAAAAATAATGACTTTGTTAATGATGCAATGCTAGACATGGGATGGATCCCTGGAAGGGGACTAGAAAAGAGACATGAGGGCAAAATATCACCCGTGGATCCAGCAAAACAGGTTACCCGGCGGGGAAGAGACCGGAGAGGACTGGAAAATTTATCCTAGGGGCCACTGAAGTGCGGCCACCTCCACTGTCCATTACTTGGTTATCAGATGACCCTGTGTGGGTAAAACAGTGGCCCCTAACTAAGGACAAATTACAAGCTGCTTCCCTATTAGTTCAAGACCAACTTGAGTTAGGACACGTGGTGCCCTCTACCTCCCCTTGGAATACCCCTATTTTTGTTATACAAAAGGGGTCTGGGAAGTGGAGACTTCTTCAGGACCTACGAGCTATTAATAAAACTATGCAACCCATGGGACCCTTACAACCAGGGCTACCCTTTCCTACTGCGATCCCAAAGGATTGGCATCTTATTGTTATAGATTTAAAAGATTGTTTCTTCTCTATCCCCTTAGACCCACGAGACCGAAAGCGTTTTGCTTTTTCCTTGCCTTCCACAAAATTTAGGGAACCTTACCAACGGTATGAATGGACTGTCCTACCTCAAGGGATGACTAATAGTCCTACAATGTGCCAATATTTTGTAGCTGAGGTTTTGCGACCCTTTCGACAACAGTTCCCACAGCTCTACCTCATTCATTATATGGATGACATCTTACTGACAGGGCCCAAGAAAGAAAGGCTTCTTCAATCTTATGAAGTCCTCCAATCCCTTCTAAAAGGGGCAGGGCTGGTCATAGCACCCAAAAAGGTGCAGTTTCAACACCCTTACAATTATTTGGGATATATCATTAATAACATAGAAATCTTTCCCCAGAGACCCCAGTTCCAGATAAATCAACTCAAAACTTTACATCAGTGGCAGACATTCCTCGGAGAAATACAGTGGCTGCGCCTGTCCTTTCATATTCCAACTGGAGAGCTCAAACCCCTGTATGACCTCTTGCGAGGAGATCCTTCTCCTACGTCGTGTAGAGTACCTACACCAGAAGCCTTACGAGCACTGAGGCTAATAGAAGAGGCTCTACAGGACATGCAGATTACGCAGATAGATTATTCTCTGCCCTTGTCATTTATAGTTCTACCTTCTAAAATTACTCCCACAGGAGTGTTCTGACAAACGGGTCCCATTTATTGGGTCCACTTGCCGGCTTCTAACCCCCGGGTATTGACTCCCTTTTATGAGCTAGTTATTAACTTAATTTGGAAGGCTAAATATTTGGGTGATGCATTGTTTGGAAAAACCTTTGACATACTTATTCAACCTTACACTCAAGATATGATACACAAGTTACAACAAAAACATGACCTTTGGTGTCTTTTCCTGTACATCTTCAAGGGTCAGATTGATAATCACTTCCCTAAACATAGACTTTTGGAGGGCTTTAAAAGGTGTCCCATTATCTTCCCAAAGATTATGAAAAGGAAACCTATTCCAAAGGCCCAAACTGTATATACAGATGGGGCCAAAAATGGATTTGCTGTCGTTTTTGATGGATCTCAAATTCTCCGACAACCTGTGTCAGGTCAGTCGGCCCAAAAGACAAAAGTTGAAGCTTTAATCATAGCTCTCAAAGTCTATAGTTCTATTCCTCTTAATGTGTATACTGACAGCTTGTATGTAGCCAATCTGGCTCTAGTCATAAAAACAACATCATATATTGGAAAACAATCCACCATCACAAAACAACTACAGGTAGTTCAGCTTCTCATTTGGGCTAGACGAGATCCTTTATACATTGGCCACATCCGAAGCCATTCAGGGCTCCCTGGACCTTTGTCAGAGGGCAACGCAAAAGCAGACGCTGCTACTCATGCTGTTGGCCTTTCCTGTGTGACGACCAAATATGATAAGGCCTTACAATTCCATAACAAATTTCATTTAAATACACAGTCTTTACGCTTCCACACAGGATGTTCACGAGACCAAGCTTTACAGATTGTCTCATTATGTCCAACCTGTGCACCGTTTATTCATTCTCCTTCCCTTGGGGTTAATCCAAGAGGACTACAACCTAATGATGTCTGGAAAACTGATGTTACACACTTCCCTAGCTTTGGTAAGCTCTCCTTTATACATGTTTCCACTGACACATATTCTGACTTCATTTTTGCCACCTTACATACTAGAGAGAAGGCTAAGGATGTAATCAGTCATCTTCTAAAAGCCTTTTCCTCCATGGGCACCCCACGATGCCTCAAAACCGATAATGGTCCCACATATGTAAGCCAGGCGGTTCAACGGTTTTACACCCAATGGGAAATTAATCATAAGACTGAAATCCCTTATAATCCACAGGGACAAGCTATCGTGGAACGAGCCCATCAACATTTAAAAACTTATTTACAAAAAACAAAAGAGGGGGAGATATACCGGAATTGTCAGGGACCACAAGCACTTCTAAGCATAACCTTATTTACTTTAAATTTTTTACTCACTGACACTGGAGGGCGCACGGCTGCACAACGCCACTTTTCCCCTCCCACTGTACAAGATGCTCAAATAAGGTGGAAAGATTTATCCACCGGAAAGTGGCAACCCCCGGCTCCACTCTTAGCTAGAGTGAGGGGAGCTGTATGTGTTTTTCCCCCAGGAACTGAGAAGCCCATTTGGATCCCGGAGCGCTGCACCAGACCGGTAAATGAAAATTCAAGACAAAATGAAGTTCCCAAGATGGCTGATCCTGCCGTTGTTGTTCTCACCCCTTCAAGTGAGTGCCGAGACACACCTCATGAGCTGGACCCCTCTTGTGGCATTCCTTCTGGACAGGTTTGCTGAAGGAGGGCTTGACCCCCCACCTGGGAATATTCATGAATATCTTTTTGGAGCCCCTTGTGAGTGTAAGGGAGGGCCCCGGCACTCGGCCCCCTCTGGTTATATCCAGAGCATTGATTGTGGGACTAAAGTAGCCTACATGGCGGCTGAACTCAATGAAAACATCGGAGGATTTAAACAACCAAAATGGGTATGTGTTAATAAGCCCGGACTTGTTGTCCCTAATCCGACCAAGACTCTTGGAAGCTGTTCCGCCACTTGTCATTACACCCCGGCAATGCACATCTCCTGTTATACATCGGCCTCAATTTGTGTTAATAATCAAGGAAAACAGTATTTTGAGGCCATCCTAACTAACACTCGTGGAGAATGGGAGACCACTTATAATTATATTCCTTTTCTTGGTGACCGGGGAGGGGAAGGCATCACGACTCGGTTAATGGAGGCGGGATGTGAGGGCTTCGTGGGTAAACCTTCCTGCTGGCCCATGCAGGCCCCCATCAGAGTCTCTGATGGAGGGGGACCCACTGATGCTATCAAACACCTTCAGGTGATTAAGCTTTTAAAGCCGGAGATCCCTAAGCCTACATACCACCCCTTGATATTGCCCAAATCCCAGTTTCCTGATTTAGATGCCAATACATTAGATATCCTAGAAACTACCTTTTCTTTACTTAACAGTTCCAATCCTACCCTTGCTGGTGATTGCTGGCTCTGCATGACGGCAGGTGCAGTCATGCCATTGGCGGTTCCCATCAATTATACCATTGATGATGACAACACATGTCAATCTGGGCTACCCTTTAAGGTGCAGCCTCTAGGTGGTTTTATGTCATGCCTTCTGGGCATGATGCAAAATAATACCTATGATGTTGATGTTGGAATCTCTTCCTTTGGAAACTGCTCATTAGTAAAGAATTACTCCTCACCTACTCCTCCCATTTGTCCCCCTAATGGTACAGTCTTTATGTGTGGTGGAAATTTAGCTTTTCCCAGGCTCCCAGCAAATTGGACTGGTGGTTGTGTTCTGGCATTACTGCTTCCTGATATCACGATTATCTCAGGAGATGAACCCCTACCCATTCCTAGCCTAGACATCTTAGTTAGAAGACACAAGAGAGCTGTGCAGGCCTTACCACTCCTTGTTGGCCTTGGAATAACCGCTGCTGTGGGTACAGGCACGGCAGGATTGGGTACGGCTATACATTCTTACCGCCGCCTATCTCAACAGCTTATAGATGATGTGCAAACCCTGTCGGGAACCATTAAAGACTTACAAGACCAGATAGACTCTCTAGCAGAAGTAGTTCTTCAGAATAGGCGGGGTTTAGACTTGCTTACTGCCAATCAAGGGGGAATTTGTTTAGCCCTTGGGGAGAGGTGCTGTTTTTATGCTAACAAATCTGGCATATTCCCATGCTATTTTATTTCGAGACCGGGTTATCTCTAAGTTGCTAAGGGCCTTTCCAAATTACAGAGGCTGGCCTCAAACTTGTTATCCTCCTGTTTCAGCCTCCCGAGCTGGGATTACAGGCCTGCACCATCACACCTGGCATGCATTTTGTTTTATGATTAAAAAATGAAAGGGTGTGAAGAGACATACTGACTTAACTTTCTGTTATATCATTCTGTTTCATTTGGGGACTATCCATCTCCACCTTCTGTCCTCATCCCAAAATTTCTCACAAAGACATACATTTTCCATCAAAATTACTTAAGTGGTAAAAACTTCTGGGCCAAGAGATTTTAGTTCCTGAAAGTAAAAGATGAATCCATTTTAGGAACTGTGAGTGTAGCTCAGTGGTAGAGTGTTTACCTAATATGCAGGAGGCCCTGCTGTGTTCTAGCCCCAATACCAAAAATAAGAAAATAAAAAATAAATTAGTTTTAATTAAGGAGAAGTTCTAGGTTTTGTTATGTAAAGTAAGATCCCCAATAGCTGCACAGCAGTACCTAGGTTAAGAAAGGCTACCATAGACTTACTGAATCAGAATCTTCTTTCTTTCTTTCTTTCTTTTTCTTTTTTAGAATCTTCATTCTTCTTAACAGGAAACATCTAGAAAAAGTGAAGAAACAGTAGAACAGGTGGACCACCAGGAGTAGGTGTGGAACTCAATGTGCTGCAGGGAGGAAAGTTATTGGGAGACAAGGGAGGTGATGCAGGAAAGAGCTCTGTTTTGGAGTGGCATCAATACCATGTCAAGGGGTTTTAATTTGTAGTCAGTGGGGCGCCATTGAAACCCCACATCTACCACCGTGGACATGGCCGTGGCCGTGGCCAGACAAATCATGAGAAGCCCCAAGCTTGCAGTTTTAGAAAGGTCATAATAGAAGCAACGTAAACTACAGAGGACAGACTATTATTCAAGGCTGCAGCAGGAGGATCAAAAGTTCAAGACCAAACTCAGCAACTTAGTGAGAGCCTGTCTCAAAATAACAATCAATTTTAAAGACCTGGGAATGTAGCTCAGTGGTAGAGCACTTGTCTAGCACCTACAAAGCCATGGGTTCAAGCCCCAGTACAACAAAAAACTAGTCCTATGTGGTGACTCATGCTTGTACTTCCAGAGACAAAGACCTGGGAATGTAGCTCAGTGGTAGAGCACTTGTCTAGCACCTACAAAGCCATGGGTTCAAGCCCCAGTACAACAAAAAACTAGTCCTATGTGGTGACTCATGCTTGTACTTCCAGAGACTACCCCAACACAAAACACCACCAGCCCTAGAGGAACTGTGAATGGAATGTCAGGTACTGATTACCTAGAGAATTAGGCAAATAAACAGACTTGGGAAAGGGAAAAAGAGAAAGATTACAGAGAGTCCAAAAAAATTACGAGTTTTTTTCACTGCGTCTAATAAGAATTTTCCAAGTGGTCATGACAAGATTTACCTGGCAGTAGATAGAAAAGTGAAACAGGGTTAAGAGTGTGAATGTGGACAATTCTTTTGACCACTGGGAGAAGGACGTAAATAAAGCATAGGAATTTTGAAGCAAGGACCACCTTGAGAATTTTTATAAGCTAAGAGGAAGGAGGTTGGAGAGAAAAATTTTAAATATACTGTTAAGGGAGTGTCAAAGGAGTTGGGGCTACCTATTAATAATGAGTTGACAATGGTAGAGGAGAAAGTAGAGTCTATTCAATGGTGGGCGCCAGGCACTTGACCTGAAGACAGCAGAACTGAAGTCACAGCACTGAGTACAAATGTACAGGCAAAGTCTCTACGAGGCCTCCACTTGTGGAGGGAGAAAGTGTCAGGTGGGCTGGTGGGAACAACAAGGAGCCTTCTGTTGGCTGCTAGCAGGGGCGGGTTGAGGAATGTTTCCTGATGAGCAGAATAGAAAGCACCTGGCTCTCAGGATGCACCTGGGACTCTCTGAGATGGATAACTAAGGGGTGTTGGGCATCTGAAGTTAAGGTGGCACCACTTAATGCCTTTCAGGTTACAGTCAAGACCTTGGCTGTGGCATTTGCCCTTTGAACCTACCAACTCATAATCATAAGAAGATGAAGGGATTATTCTTGAACAGGAGACAATATAGATCATTGAGACTAAGGAGAAGATGGAATAGGGAAGTGTGTTTGTTTGATAGATTTTTGATTTCTAAAGTGCTGGGGATCAAGCCCAGACATTACAGGTGCACAGTACTGTACCTGGCTAAACCTGATACTACCAAAATTTGTCATAATTACAGCTGGACTGTCATCCTGGAGTGCTGGTGGCTGAGGCAGGAGGATTCAATAGCAGCCTCAGCAACTTAGTGAGACACATTCTCAAATAATTTAAAAAAAGGGAGGGGGGTGACAGTTCTGCAGCTCAGCTGTAATGTGCCTTGGGTTCAACCCCTAGTACTTAAACAAATTTTTTTTTGATCACATAAAGGACAATCTTAAATATTTTTAAAAACAGTCATTTTAGTAAATATATTCTAGGATAAAAAGTACTAAAATGAAATACTTAAATATTGTCTAGTAATTTTCTTTTTTTCTTTCTTCCTTTCTTGTTGGTTGGTTTTTGCAGTACTGGTAATTGAATCCAGGGGCCCTATACCACTGAACTATATCCCCAGTCCTTTTTAAAATTTTTATTTTAAGACAGTGTCTTCCTAAATTGCTGAGGGTGATTTTGAATTTGGCAATCCTCCTGCCTCAGCCTCCCAAGTTGCTGGGATTACAGTTGTGCACCACCACACTCAGCCATAGTAGCCAACTTAAAGGAGCTCCCAGTAGCCAAATTTGTGACAGTTTGAGCATCAAGAATAAAAAGAGGTTGTAAGACGTTGAAAAAAAGAAGTCCATGAATCCTTACTGATCCTAGAAATGGGAGGAAACAATACTCACTTGTCATAAGTTGACTAATATAGCAGATTCTTGCCTTGAAATTCACTGGGGAAATGATGAAGATGAAGCCAGCCAGCCCTTTGTTTTTTTAGGAGAAACAGCAGTTGAACTCCAGATAAAAGAAATTCTTAGAGGACTGGAGAGACAGCTCAGTTGATAGATTGTTAACCTTGCATGTACAAGGCCCTGGGTTCAATCCCCAGCACCACACACACACACACACACACACACACAAAAAAAAGGGACCTAGAACTAGAAAGCAGCCATTTTGTAGCCCTGGGGAGTAACTGACTCAGGTATGAATGACCCAAAGCTGCTGGAAGAGAACCCTGGGGAGAGGACATTTGTACCATATGTGAAGCATCCCACAGATGAATGACTGGCTCATCCACACTCTTCTAGTTATTTAATTTTTTGTTTTATCTTATATTTTTAGAAATAGAGTTCCAGCTGGTCTAGCCCTTCTGAACTCAAGCTATCCCTGCCTCAGCCTCCCAAGTAGCTGGGACTACAGGTGTGCACCAACAAACCTGGCTCCATGATCCTTTATAATGGAGACATTTTCTGTCTACACTTTAACCAGCTTCTCAAAATTTTTAAAATTTTTTTTTCCAGTAGCATTGACTTTTATTCATTCTTGTTACCTGAAATAATACCTGCTTAGCTTCTCAAATTTAACATGACTAATAGTGAGGTGATCTATTTAATATTTAATATACCTTTGACAGGGTACATTAACCTCACTATATCTCACCAGTATTCTTTTTTTTTAATTCTGATTTGTTATATATGATGGCAGAATGCAATTCATTTCATATTATACATATAGAGCACAATTTTTCAAGACACTGATTGTACACAGAGTATTTTCACACCATTCTTGTCTTATACATGGACTTAGAGAAATGATGTCTAACTCATTCCACCATCATTTCTACCCCCTTACTCCCTCTTTTCTCTTCTCCCCTCATCACCATATGAGGATGCATCTGCATCCTCATATCAAATAAAACATTTGGCCTTTGTTTTTGGGGGATTGGCTTGCTTCACTTAGCATTCATTATATTCTCCACCTTCATCCATTTATCTGCAAATGCCATGATTTTATTCTCTTTTACTGCTGAGTAATATTCCATTATGTATATATACCAAAGTTTTCCTATCCATTCACCTACGGAAGGGCATCTAGGTTGGTTCCACAGTTTAGCTATTGTGAATTGTGTTGCTATAAACATGCATATGGCTGTGTCCCTGTAGTATGCTGTTTTTAAGTCCTTTGGGTATAGACCGAGGAGAGGGATAGCTGAGTCAAATGGTAGTTCCATTCTCAGTTTTCCAAGGAATCTCCATACTGTTTTCCATATTGGCTGCACCATTTTGCAGCCCCACTAGCCTTTTCCCCCACATCCTCGTCATCACCTGTATTCTTTTTGTAAATTTTATCTTACTTTTTTGAGATAGGTGTCTTACTATGTTGCCCAGACTGGTCTCAGATTCCTGAGCTCAATAGACCCCACCTCAGTTCCCTGGTTAGCTGGGATTACAGGCACATACCACTATCCTTGGCATTTATAAAGTATTCTTGCAAAAAAAAAATGGATTTAAATCTTACTAAGCCCTTAGACCTATTTTCCAGTTTCCTGAAACAAGCTAAATGCTTTCACAAAGAAATAATCAGATTAATCCAGAACATGAAATTTTCTATAAGGCAACTAACCTAATTTCCAAATTGTAATTTTTTTAAGTGGGAAGAATATATCAGATTAAGAGAGATAAATGAGGTATAAAAACTGAATATCATGAAAATTAAAAAAAAAAAACAAACAGCCCCTCACTGCTGGCAGCTGAGCTGGCCTGACTCCAAGGACCAGACCACGGGGCTCTCCTGTTGAACACAAACCATTTCACAGAATGCCAAAAGACAGGGTCACCCTCTAATCCTAAAAACAGACAAAAACAAGAACATTGTGCAAACCACAGACTCGGCCAACATTCCCTTTGTCTGCATTATTTCCCTTGCTTCTAGTTAAGATAACCATAAAATTACTCCTGCTTTTTGACAGGACCCAATCCAGAGCAAAACCCTGTTTTCTTGAACTCTCCCCCAAATCCACTAACACAAGCCACAGCCCTATGTGCCCTGACTCAAGCTGTAAACAGATCAGTCTAATATGTTTTGTCTTTCTACCTTGCCAAGCAGACCTTCAAAATTACCTGGAAGGTCATATTCTTTCCTTTTTTTTTTTAACCCCCTTGGTACTGGGGATTGAATCCAGGGGGTGCTTTACTGCTAAGTCTTTATTCTGAGATAGGGTCACTACGTTTCTGAGGGTCTCCTGAAATTATTGAGGCTGGCCTTGAACATTTTTTTTTAAGAGAGAGAGAGAATTTTTTAATATTTATTTTTTAGTTTTCGGTGGACACAACATCTTTTATTTTATTTTTATGTGGTGCTGAGCATCGAACCCAGCACCCCGCACAGGAGAGTGCACTACCACTTGAGCCACATCCCCAGCCCAACTTTTTTTTTTTTTTAAAGGGATCAAACCCAGGGGGGCTTAACCACTGAGCCACATCCCCAGCCCTTTTTAAATATTTTATTTAGAGACAGGGTCTCACTGAATTGCTTAGGGATCGCTAAATTGCTGAAGCTGAACTTGCAGTCTTCCTGCCTCAGCCTTCAGAGCTGCTGGAATTCCAGTTATGAGCCACTGGGCCCAACTGGCCTTGAATTTTTTTTTTTTTTTTTTGGAATTTTTTAATATTTATTTTTTAGTTGTTTTCGGCGGACACAACATCTTTGTTTGTATGAGGTGCTGAGAATCGAACCCGGGCCGCACGCATGCCAGGCGAGCGCGCTACCACTTGAGCCACGTCCCCAGCCCAGCCTTGAATATTTAATCCACCTGCCTCAGTCTCCAGAGATACTGGGATTATAGGTGTGTGCCCATGAGCCTGGCTGGAAGGCCAGTTTCAGATTTGGAATTCTTGAACACCTTGAAGTCCAGACTGAGACACACCATGTGGGATGATCATCTTTCCATCCCTGGCTTCATTCCACAAGGCAAAGAGCAGCTCAGGCTCCCATATGGGCACAATAGGTCTCGTGCCTAAGGTCCATCCACAGCTCTGCAATCTGCAGCCCCTCTGGGTCAGAGGTGCACACCAGCAGCAGGGCCAGCCTTGAGAAAATAGAGCAGGGAAGAGGTCTGTGTAGTTCCTGACATGGGCATTGGGCCACTTGTGCAGAGAGTACAGGGTCCAGGACATCTGGAGGATGTTCTTAGAAGGGAAGGCTCCCGGTGGGCCTGTTAAATCTTTCCAAATGGGGAGGATTTTGCGAAAGAGGGCCAGAATGCTGTCTGCTAAAGCACAGGGAGGAGCTGGAGATACAGTTCAGTGGGAGATCTCTTGCCTACCATGCACAAGGCTCTGGGTTTGATTCCTATTTTTAAAAAGTAAAAATAAGGCACAGGGAGGCCCTTCTTAACTAGTATTGATTTTATCAATCTATATTCCCATCAAAGATGACTATTGCATCCTGGCATAACTAAACACTAGATAGTATCAACATTTAAAAATGTTTATTAATGCATTACATGTGAAAAAATATCCAGTGTTGTTTCAACCTGAATTTCTATAATTGTTAGACATTTTTGCATTTACTCCTCACTGGATCTCCTATTTGCTGGACTAAGACCATTTTAATTTTATGCTTGTCTATTCAAGCATAAGAGTTTTGGGTACATTAGGAAAATCAGTCAGGCACAGTGGCGCACACCTGTGATCCCAATGACTCTAGAGGCTGAGGCAGGAGGATCGAAAGTTTGAGGCCATACTCTGCAATTTAGTAAGAACTTCTCTCAAAATAAGAAATTTTAAAGAAAGACTGGGGGTGTACAGCATCCCTGAGATCAATGCTTATCACTGAAAGTAACAAACAAAAAGTTTTGACTTCAGTTTTAGAGTTTAAAAAAAAAAGCGAAGACAATGCAAAAAAGTCTTACTTATTATGGTTTAATTTCTCCTTCTCTAGAATACCTAGACCTTGATGGTAAGTCATGTGAATTGAAAAAAGAACTCGAGTTCAGCTGGGGATACCAAGTCAGCTGTGGCAAAGACTGTGTGACTTGTTGGCCACTGTTCGACTTTTGAAAGACATGGACAGTGGGGAGGGGAAGGAGTGACTAATGCCTGGAAACCAGATGGAATGGAGGGATTTCTTGACCAAAAAGTCAGCAATCATTCTTCTCTTTGACATTTAATATCGTTAATATTAAATATTTCATGTTGTTGGGTGCCGTTGTCTAAATATAATAACATTAGACTTTTGTTTTGTATTGAACCCAGGGGTGCTTTACCACTGAGCCACATCCCTAGCCCTTTTTATTTTTTATTTTGAAACAGGGCCTCACCCTAAATTACTTAGGGCTTTACTAAATTGCTGAGACTGGCCTTGAACTTGTGATCCTCCTGCAGCAGCCTCCAGTTGCTGGAATTACAGGCATGCACCACTGCCATTTTTTTTTTTTTAAAGAAGCTAAACAAAAGAATAGTAGTAGTACCTCGATATGTGTTAGTGCTATTCTGAGAACTTTTACAGGTATTATTTCATTTATTCTTTACATGAAGTTCTAGATGACATAGCAAGCTCTCCAAGTTATACCCCTAGTATTTATTGAGCATCTACTACTGTTGAGTCTAGTTGCCACTGATATTCCAAGAGAAGAAAGCCACAGTCCTTGTCTTTTAGGAGTTGTTGTTAAGGCAATACAATATAAGGTGGGTGTGGCAGCAAAGGATTATAATCCAGCAACTTGGAAGACTGAGGCAGGAGAATCACAAGCAACTTAGTAAAATCCTGTCTCAAAATTTTACAAAAAAATCTGGGCACAGCATTTTGGGAAGCTGAGGCAGGAGAATCACAAATTCAAAGCCAGGCTCACAACTTAGTGAGGCCCTAAGTGACTCTCTTTAAATAAAATATAAAAAGGGCTGGGGATGCGGCTCAGGGGCTGAGTGCCCTTGATTTCAATCACCAGTACCAAAAAGAAACATTTTGTTAAAAAAGGAGATAAGATATATTGGCCAAAGTATATTGTTATATTGTGTGCATTTATAAATATGTAACAACAAATCCCATCATTATGAACAACTACAATGCACCAGTAAAAAATGTGGGAAGAAAAGATGTATTATACATCTTATACAACTGTGAAGAAAAAAAGCCACAAATCTTTGTCTTTTTTTTTTTTTTTTTTTTTTTTCTGAGACAAGTTTTTAGTATGTTGCACAGCTTGGCCTCCAGTGATCCTCTTGGGCTCAATTGATCCTCTTGCCTCAGCCTCCTGAGTAGCTGGATTGTAGGACACCAGTGTGCCTGACTGAAAATAAACTATTAATTTTGACCATGTAAAATTTTAAAATAAAAATTTAGATGACCAATCCTATTGTAAATATAAGTAACAGGAAAACTAGGGTGGAGGGATATCTTTATAACCTATATGGTAAGTTGATATTATTTTCTCTCTCTCTCTCTTTTTTTTTTTTTTTCGATACTGGTAATTGAACCCAGGGGTGCTTCATAACTGAGATATATCCCCAGTTTTTTATTTTTTTATTTTTTTGAGGCAGGATCTCTCTAAGTTGCTTAGGGCCTTGTTAAGTTGCTGTGGCTGGCTTTATACTTGACATTTTTCTGGGAGAATAGTCATGGGCCACAGTGCCTGGCAAGAAAACTTCTTTTGAAGCTTATTGTTTTCATAATTAAAATCGTGAAATCTCAGCTATGTTAATCTTCTCAGGTTTGTTCCCTGCTATTTGTCCATTTACTGGATTTCTCTTGCATGTAAGATTTTGAGGCAGGTACTGTCATTTCATGGAGAGCCTGATTACAGTCCGTTTCTCACCAAACTTCCCTCAGGTCAGAGCTTCTTAAAGCAGAATGGATCAAGTCGCTTTAGTCCAGGTTTAGTGTCAAGTCCTTCCTGGGCAGTACGGCCACTGTTTTTTTCTTCCCATCCAATGGAAAAGTGGCCTAATTGTGGGTGATATGTGTCCTTATTGCTCCTGGCAATGGTAAAATCAATTTGACAAGTATGTTTTGAGCAAATACCTTGGCTCAGCACTGTCCTGGGGAGCTGAAATGTCTAATGAAGAGCCAGGGTTTTGTAATCAGGTGAATCTAGTTTTCTCTCTCTCTCTCTCTCTTTCTTTCTCTTCAATATTGGGGATTGAACCCAAGGTTGCTTTACTATTAGGTTGCTGAGTATGGCCTTGAACTTGTGATCCTCCTTAACCTCCTGAGTCACTGGGATTAAGGTGTGTACCACTGCACTCAGCAGACAAATCTAGTTTCAAAACATGAGCTTGTCAGCTGGGCCTGTTATCCCAGTGATTTGGGAGGCTGAGATAGGAGAATCACACGTTCAGGCCAGCCTCAGCAATTTAGACAGGCCCTAAAAGCAATTTAGTGAGATCCTGTCTCAAAATATAAAAAGAAAAAGGGCTGGGGATGTGTGGCTTAGTGGTAATGTGCCCCTGGGTTCAATCCCCAGTACCAAAAAAAAAAAAAAAAAAAGAAGATGAGCTTGCCATTGTGCCCCTGAGAAGTTTCTAAAATTCTAGGTTATTTCTTTATCTGTTATATCTGATCAGGCAGCTTTGAAAGATCGAAATGCAGGTCCCTACACCCACGTATCCATACCAAAGTAATCTGGAAGAAGAATCTGGAAATCAGAGGGCCTAGTAAGAGCCTCCAGGAGAAAGGATCACAAAAAGATGTCACTAGTTATCCCAGAGTCTGCCAATCTCCTGGGGCTCTTTTCACTTGAACTTTGTGTCTCTTTGCTTATCTATAAAATAGGGATGATAACTATTCTTACTTCAAAGGATTATTAAGACAATTAAATGAGATAACGCATGTGAAGACCTTAGAATCAAACTGGCACTTAATGAAGAACTAATACTTATGTTTTTTTTTCTAATTTTTGTTTTATGTCTTACATAATGGAATTAGCATGTTCAAAAATGTTTAAAAAAAGGTTTAAGGAGAGAAATCGTTGCTAACCTTTTGATTCAGAGACTCCTTTAGAACATGAGAGCATGAAATAGGCAAGTGACAAAAAACAAGATAATAATAATCAACACACACCAAAGATACTTACCTTACTCAACCCTAAATAAATACATATGACAAACAAGTAAAATAAACATTTCCCCCTTAATAAGTGCTATGGTTTGAGTAAGTGCCCCCCCTGAGGCCCATGTGTTAGAGGTTTGGTCTCCAGGCTGTGGTAGTATTGGGAACCCCGAGTAGAACTGGGTAGTCTATGGAACTTTTACGAGGTGGGCTTAGCTGGAGGAAGTTAGGTCACTGGGGGACATTGGGCCCTCAGGCTTTTCCTCCTTCTTTCTTTTACTTCCTGGTCATCATGAAGAAAACAAGTCTCCTCCATCACAAGCTCTTGGTGGAATTCTGTGCTGCCATAGGCCCAAAGCAGGGGCCAATCAGTCATGGATTAAAACCTCCAAAACTGAATAGCAACATCCAATCTGAGATTCAACTATAGCAACAATGTTGCCAGTTTGGTTCTAGAGCTTCCTGGCTCCTGTCACTTACTCTTGCTATGATAGGCTGCCTCATCACAGGATCAGTAGCAAAGGGGCCAACCAACATGTACTGAAACCTACAGAACTTCGAGCCAAAATAAACCTTTCCCGTATTAAGGCTGAGTAACTCAGGTATTTTGTTATGTTATGGGCCAGGCTATATGGGCAAGACCAAATGGATGCCATTTTACCCTGAGATTCCATGTTATATAAGAAATGCTTCTCCCTTGGGAACACCCTGCCTCTCTACCTATCAATAGTTACTTACCAGAGCATGTTTGGCAACACAAGATGTTAATTCTTATAAAATGTAAAATTGTTCTGTCTTTGGTTCCCATTTTTCTTGGACAGTGTACCCTGTCAGAGATTGTCTAAACATTAGTAACCATTCTTTGACTTTTACTCAACTAGGGTCATTTTGACCCACTTCCCTTCTTCTTGCCTGCTGCTATGCCAACCTGGAAAGTCTCATGGGAAATACTAATGTACCCATTGCATTGTTTCACTAACAGCTCAATTCATCTTCTGTACCCCTGCTTGCTTGCTTGCTGTTATGCCAACCTGGATATGGTCTTTGCCTTTAAATACCCTGAAATGCTCAGGCTCAGGACTATTCCTTGCAGAGACAGTTATGGGTCCTGCAGGGAGCTGTGGCCGGCTAAATAAAGAGTCTCCAATTTGGACAAAATGGACTTGGTGTGTTTTCGAAGCAGTCTGCCCCATAAACCGTTACAGTGATGCAAACACTGACTAACAAAATATATCATATCATAAATAAACATAATAAAAAGAGAAAAAGTCAGTGACATTTACTGTTGGTCAGGATGTTTGAAAAAGACGCTCTCACACATTTTTTTTTTATTTTGAACAGTATAAATTAGCCAGGTATAATAGTGCATGCCTGTAATCCCAGCAACTTGGGGGGTTGAGGCAAGAGGATCACAAGTTCAAATCCAGCCTCAGCAATTTAGTGAGGCCTGGAACAACTCTGTCTCAAGATTTAAAAAGTTTAAAGGGCTTGAGGCTATAGCTCAGTGGTAAAGAACCCCTGGGTGCAATCCCCAGCAGCAAAAGACAAACAAACAAACAAAGGTACAAATTAATCTAACATTTTAGGAGAAAACTTTGGCAATGTCTGTCGAATTTTTTAATGAACTTTCTTATAAAGCAATTGTCATTTCTAGGACATCTGAAATATTTGTGTGAAAATTAGTTCATTTATTAAATAAATACTTTTGGAGTTATTGCCTCTGTTCTAGGCAGGTGCACGCGCGCGCACACACACACACACACACACACACAGCTACACATAAAACCGTTCAAAGGGCAACAACACCGCTCTCAAGGCAAGAAACAACCACCAGGACTTCAGGTTGCTTCCAGTGCTAAGAAGGAAACAAATCAATTTAAGGAATTAGAGATGGGTATGGTGGGGATGGGCTATTTTAGAAAATATGGGGAAAAAAGGCTTCCCTGAGGGAAGCAAGTGTGCTAGGACACCACAGCAGGACCCCTGTGGCAAGAACTCCAGGAGGAACACAGGCCAAAGGCCTGGGGCAGTAAGTGTCTGGCTCTTAGAGAAGCTGCATGAAGGGTAATAACTATTGTTCCCTATAAATAGAGGCAAGGAAAGACAGCTAAATAAATAGATTCAATAGTGCATTGTGCAGTTGCTACCAAGAATGAGGAAAAATGTCCAAGATATAAAGCAGGGCATGGTGGCACACACCTGTAATCCCCAAGACTCTGATTTCTGAGGCAGGAGAATCCCAAACTCAAGACCAGCCTAGGAAATTCAGCAAGACCCTATCTCAAAGTAAAAGATAAAAAGGGCTTGGAATGCAGTCAGTGATATATTATCTAAAAGACATTACTGAAACATATGTTTCATACAGTGCAATTATTGAAATACATATATATATAATATATATATATATAATATAATATATATATATTATATATTATATATATATATATATATGCCTATGTTGGTATGAAGAGCTTTCAAATTTTAACTAATGAAGTTATAATGCATTACTAATGAACTTACACTGCATTATTCACAATGCATTTTTACATTAATAATTATGCAGGAAACCATCCATCAATTACATGAGGAACTTCTCTTGGCATGGAAGCCAGGTAGATTTAGGTTTGGCCTTGGGAACTATCCGTGGCTCTCCCACAGCAATAGATTGCCCAATGCATGTGACCTTTATCTTCCCTCTGCTAGGAAGATCTCTCATAGTAGCTCCAGAGATGAGTGTAACCCGACAGTGTTACTGGAGTGTAACTGGACAGCCTAACTTTAACCTTTTTTAGTGAAGAACATTCTATAGAAGGCCTTTGATGTTTCCTAATATTAATAAAGAGGTGCGGGCTCCATTTTGGCCAGAGTCTGGAAACTCAATCCATCTGATCAGCTTGCCCCTGCTTTTGAAACTACTTTTTGTGTCCTGTGGTTTTTTTTCGTCATTCTATTTTTCTTAGCTTTTATTTCTCAGCCAGCTCATTCCACAGAGGGGAACCCCATTTCTACCACCCTCATGGAACGCAGGCAAGGTGATTATTAAAAATTATACATACAATCAGACAAGACAGAGTCAATTCAGGATGGTATGGCTATAGACTTTGTTTCTATATTCATCAAACAATCAGAAGACTGTAATTTGGCTTCTCGTATGGATTAGTTTCCAGGGAGAGGATGTGCTGATCACACTGGTTATTTGATGGCTTTTATTTTAAAAAGTACTCATCAATATTGAGGTTTCTATGAGTTTGGAGGGATTGATTTTACAATGAGAGATGGCTGTGCACAGGTTCATGGATAAATGTTTAAGATCACAAAGTTGAGGACCAATACCTATTTCCTCTCAGACCCCATGGAACAGCTCATGGCATCCCAAGTGTCCACAGTACCGCTCCAACAACATTCACTATCTCAGGCTGATGTGAAGCTTAGAGATAGCATAGTATGTGTTAAGAGGCCACTATGGTGCCTGAGCAGACAAGGTATTCAGTGGTGTTAATTTTGTCCACCCCTCTTAACTATAAAGATTCCCACACTCAAGGGTTTATAATATTCTTTGGGAGAATGGATTATTTAATGGAAACTAGAGAATAATATACTACAGTACAAGGTACTATGGTGTGCATGTGTCCCCCAAAATTCATATGTTAGAAACTAAATTTTCAAAGTAACAGTGTTGAGAGGTAGGATCTTGAAGAGGTGATAAAGTCATAAATGCTCTGCCTTCATGAATGGATTAAGGCCATTATTGTGGGATAGTCATGGAATGGGTGAGCCAACTCTCAGTCTCCCCACCCCACCCCCCATCATGTTGTGAAAAACAAGATGGTCCTCATCAGAAGTGGCCCCTGGATCTTGGACTTCCTAGTCTCCTGTGAGGATGGCCTTAGGTTTGAGTCTAAGCAACTCTATTTTAAAAACTCCAGTTTGAACCTGCAGTCTCACTACGCACTCCCAAAGAACCCTCCAGTATGGCCTCAGACAAGTTACTTCCCCTCTCACCCTGATAAACAGAGTGAAGCCCCTGGCAGGCTGTCCTCGCCTGATAAGAGGGAAAGGCGAGAAGATCAGGGTGGAGACCACCAGACCAGATGTTTCTGACCCCAGGTAAATGATGTCACTGAGAAATCTGGTGGTGGCTAATAAGGATTGAAAGGGGGGTCAAAAACTCCCAAAATTTAGTATAAATAATAAAGCAAATGAACAGGGATTCAGCCAGCAGTCGAGCTGGAGAACCTGATGAGGACCTGGACTGACATCCCATCACTTGTCATCATTCTTGATCCTCTGCATGATCCTCACTGTTCTCAAACTCTACTACCTCGTCTGGACCTTGGTGAGAGCCACAACTTCTCCCTACAACCCTCTCCTCAACCGGTCATGCACTCCACACCAGGAAAAGCCTGGCTTCTTTCCGGACCTGGTCACCGAAGTCTGAGTGTGTGTGCGTCTGCTGAACATAAGGCCTAAAGCTTAAGACTTTTGAACTTAACCTGTAGAGGGAATGTCTGTCATTAGTCATGATTAAGTGTGTTTTGCAGTGTTTAGAATTAATCTAGAATTGTTTGCCGTGAATTGATTATGTCTATTGCAGTGCCTAGTATTAAGAATTGTCTTTTTCTTGATTAAGAACCTATAGAGTGAAATTGTATTGAGTAATTTGAGTGAATAAAGCATTGAAAGGGGCAGATGTGCTGGAAATTTTTTATTTCTCCCCTTGACTGCAAACGTTGTAATTTTGCCCCCTTGCGACATCTCCAGAAACAAGAGCCAAATAAAATTTTACTGTTTATAATTTATCCAGTCTCAGGTATTCCACAGGAGAAAACAGAATAGGCAAGAAAAATAGTTGACAGAATTGATAAATAGTCGAGGAGGTAACAAACGCTGATGGAAATTTTCCAGATAAATCAAATTCTAAACTTGACTTTTGTTGGAGTTGATTGAATTTCTTGAATAAAAATCCCACAAACTGTGTGGATCTGTTTTCTTTTGCTTATCACAAGAAGTTCTGACCTAATAAATTGGGGTCACCTTCCCTTATTTACAAGATTTTAGCAACTTGGTTGTACTGTGTAAAGCCTTTCCAGGGCAAAGGTTAGGATTCTTTGCATCTGTCTCAATCACTAAGACATTGACAAAAGTGACTTTGAACCTCCCTTGGGATTTCAAAAACAGATCCATCTTATCTAGGGTTCTCCCCCACATTACCATGAAACAAATCCAAGTCATTACACCATTTTGTCCATAAAAATTTTAAAATATGTATTTCAAAATATAGCTGTGGGACCACTCTCATGCCTGAAGAAAACCAACTTTTCTGTGTAGTCAGTGATAAAGCCCACTTATGACAAGTTGCCTCAAGAAGGCCTCTATGAAGAGGTAGCATTAGAACTGAGATGTGGAACAATGTGTTCTGAACTATGTGTGGCCAAGAGCTTGTTTTTCTGTGGAATTTCCAGATGATATGGACAAACACTTTGTGAAACACAATAAAAATAAAATACCTCAAAAGAGCAAAAATTTAAAAATTTACATATAATAGGTATTGGCAAACAATGACCTATAGATCCATGACCTACTTATGAAAGACTCATGAGCTAAGAATTTTTCTTACACAAATAGTTAGAAAATTAAGAATAATATTTCATGACATAAAATTATGTGAAATTCAAATTTTACTGTTAATAAAGTTTTATTAGAATGCAGCCACACTGATTCATTTATGTAAGGTATGCTTTCCTGTATTGAATAGTTTCTATAGAGACTATATAACCTATAAGTCTAAAACATATATTACAGAAATTATTTTCTGACTCCTACACTAAATTCAAGAGCTATTTTTTTTTGTACTAGAGATTGAAACCAGGGGCACTGTATCAACCTTATTTTTTATTTTGATACAGGATCTTGCTAAGTTGCTAGGACCTCACTAAATTACTGAGGCTGGTCTTGAAGTTGAGATCCTCATGTCTCAGCATCCCAAGCCTCTGAGATTACATTACAGGCATGGGCCACTGTGCCCAGCCTTAAATTATTATATTCAGGAGACATAAAATTATTCCGTCAAATTGCTGCATAATCAAATTGCTGTATAATTTTCATACAATTCTTGTCAAAAGCCTGTAACATGTTTGCAAACGTACACCTGAATAGTTTTGACCTAGAAGATAGAGGAAGGAGTTTTGCAATTAGTAGTCCAGGTTAGACACTGGCAAGTACAAATATGGTGGTAGGAGAGTTTGGCACAGCCTAGGCTAGAAGATACAGGCTTGATGGCAACATTCCATTGATTGGTGCCTGTAGCCTACATTGTGTTTTATTTTGCTTTTTGGTACCAGGAATTGAACCTAAGGGTGCTTAACCAGTGAGCCACATTCCAAACCCTTTCTATTTTTTTTATTTTGAGAGGGTCTCACTGGGTTGAGTACAGCCTCACTTAGTTGCTGAGGCTGGTTTTGAACCTGTGATCCTCTTGCCTCAGCCTCCCAAGCAGTTGGGATGACATGTGTGTGGCACCATGCCCCGCTGTAGCCTACATTGTGTTTTAAAACAAATTACAGCCAGCTCATATAATCCCAGTGGTTCCAGAAGATAAGGCAGGAGGATGGAAAATTCAAAGCCAGCCTCATCAAAAGCAACAGACTACGCAACTCAGTGAGACCCTGTCTCTAAGGGCTGGGGATGTGGCTCAGTGGTCGAGTGCCCCTGACTTCAATCTCAAGTACCACCAAACAAACACCAAATCAGAGGCCTTGTTGTGGCACATGCTTGTCATTCTAGCAACTTGGAGGCTGAGGCAGGGAAAATAAAATAAATTAAAAATGAAAAAAAATAAAAAGTCTCAGAACATAGCTTAGTGGTGGAGTACTCCTAGGTTTTTAAATACCTATGAGTAAAAAGCTCAGAGAAATTCATTATCTCTTCGAACCACAGAAAATTGTTTCTGGGATATAAATAAAAAGTAGTATATGAGATTGTTATCTTTAAGTTTCTGTTGCTACTTTTTCAAATTCTGAAGTTTCCTTTTTGAGATACACAAAAGCACATCCTCTCACATCTTGGAGCTGGACAGGTACTGACAGTTGAACCACAGAGTCCTGTTGAATGGAGTCAAGTTCATGAAGCACTAACATGACGGCAGGCCATGCTGAGACCCTTCATGATGCATCAAGACAAAAACAAGACTGCTATGTAACCACTTCGGAACACAGACAAAAACATTAACACTGTCCAAGCCACAAAATGACCCAAAGCCCCATATGACTAATTGCCACTTCTTCACAATGGAAGCGTTAGCTTGCCTTCATTCTCCCTCTTTTAAAGTTAAAAATTGTCAAGATACCTGATTATGGAATTATCCCTGCTTCCTGATGGCATCCAGTCCAGAGCCGAGCCTTAAAGTCTGAAACACCTTTCTGTCCTCCAGTTCGGATACACCCATCGAGTGCATCTTCTCTCCCCGTAATGGGTAGTGAACCAAATTTAGTCAACTACAGGTGTATGTTTTGGGGGGGCCTTTGACTGGAGAGCATTAACACACTCAAGACTAAACTATTCTCAGGAAAATGAACCAAATGACCAATTGTAAATGCTTTCTGTTCTCACCAAGGAACCCAGAGACTTTTGAAGCAGGACATAGTTTACTTCAATATTTGTGCAACTGTAGACTCAGTTTAACTCAGCTTCTTAGAGTTTAGAGATTCCTAAGCAGTTGTTACAGTTTGGACACGAGGTTCCCCCTCACCCCACAAACACACACTGCTCCTGTTAAGGCAGGAATATTCAGAAGTGAAAGGATTAGATTATGAGAGCTGAAACCTAATCAATCCATCTAGTTTGAATGGCCTGAGTGGTAACTGTAGGCAGGTGGGGCATGGCTGAAGGGAGTGGACCACTGGGAAGAGTGCATCTTTCCTGTAGCCTCTCTCCTCTTTGCTTCCTGACCCCTTCATGACCACGGCAGCTTCTCTCCTTGGGTCCATCCCTGCATGATGTGCTGGGCTGTCTTGGGCCCAGAGCAACAGTGACTTCTATCTATGGACTAAGATCTCTGAAACTATGAGCCCCAACTAACTTTCCATCTTCTAAGTTGTTCTTGTCAGGTATTTTAGTCACAGCAACAAAAAGAAACACCCAGATCATGCAACATGGCACCCCTGGATTAGATAAAGCGTTGGATGGAAAATAACTACAAAATTTAGTTCTGTTTGATGCAAATATTAGCCAAAGGACATCTAAATTGTTGGTCTACTCAAAATGCTTAACTGCTGAAATGAGGAATGCAAAATAAAAAACTGCTGAAATGAGGAATGCAAGAAAAACACAACCTTCATATCGTCATGGCAACTGGTGCTCAGAAATGATGCAGTTGTACAGGCAGCTGGATATTTGCACATATGACTGTGGGAGTCGGGGTTAAGGCTGGGGGGAGTGAGGGCAAGATCCCACCATCAGGGAAATGGAAACCAGGCAAGGGAAAATGTACGCTAATTCTGGTAACAAAAATAAAATCAGTCATAGCTGTTAGCTGTAAGAAATGGGAAAAAGGAGTAAGTATGATCTACTTCTGCATGATGTATTTCCTCAGACATTATTAAAACACACCTCACTGTCATTAATTCATTTCCCTAGCGCCGTGCTGAGGGGGCACTCACCCCATTTTAGAGGCAATACGGTCAGCTCAGTGACTCAGAATTAGAAGGAAAAGGAATTGTATGAATCAAACATTCCATGGAAGTTGGCTATGGTATCAAGTATCACAAACTCATTTGAACTTCGAACTTCTTCTTTACCAAAACTTCCCTAACCTTACCTTTTTTTTTTTTTTTTTTTTTGAGACAGGGTCTCCTATGTTGTCCAGGCTGACCTCAAACTCCTGAGCTCAAGCAATCCTCCTGCCTCAGCCTCCCAAGTTTGGACCACAAGTGTGTGCCACTATATTTGTTTAGCTTTTTTTTTTTTCTTATTGTATATATTTAAAGTATACAATTTTTTTTTATAAGCATATGCACAGTTAAAAACATTACCATAGTCAAGTCAATTAGCATATCCATTTCTCACATTTTTATCTATGGCAAGAACACCTAAAATCTTCCCTTAGCAAATTTCCAATACACAATACAATATTATTGTATATAATTCTCTAGTCTTATTTGTTCTGTATAATTGCAACTTTGTAGTTTTTGACCTACATCCATCTCCATAATCTTCTGCAATACTCAGATCTTGCCCCATTTCTGATAACCACTATTTTCTTTTTTTTTAAATATTTATTTTTTAATTTATAGGTGGACACAATGTCTTTATTTTATTTCATGTGATGCTGAGGATCTAGCCCAGTGCCTCACTTATGCTAGGTGAGTGCTCTACCTCTGGAGCCACAACCACAGCCCTATTTTACTTTGTTAAAAAGGACCATTGTTTTTTAGATGCTACATATAAGAAAAATCATGCAGTATTTTTATTTCTGTGCATGGTTTATTTCACTTAGAATTAGTTTCATCCGTGTTGTCACAAATAGCAGGGGCTGTTATTTATTTATTTATTTATTTCTTAAGAGAAAGAGAGAGAGAGAGAGAGTCTTTTTTGTAGATGGACTCAACATAATGCCTTTATTTTTATGTGGTGCTGAGAATCGAACCGGGGTCCGCCCATGCTAGACAAGCTGCTCTACTGCTAAGCCACAATCCCAGCCCAGGGGCTGTTTTTTAAAGATGATATAATATACTTGTGTGTGTGTACAATCATGGAATGAAACTTCTAAAACCATGAGCCAAAATTAACCACTTCTTCTTATAAATCAATTATCTCAGGAATTTTTTTTTCAGTAACAAAAAGCTAAAACATGCTATTGTTTACCCATGTTTATCTTGGACTAATTAGGATTATGCATGGAAGAGGACTAATGAGCACAGGAATTCTCAGGGTTTCATCTGAGGAGTGCTAAAAATGTTAAACTTTGGAGCATACCCGTAATCCCAGCAACTCAGGAAGCTGAGGCAGAAGGATTTCAAAAATAAAGCATTAGCAACTTTAGTGAGGCCCTAAGCAGTTTACCAAGACCCTTTCTCAAAATAAAAAAATAAAAAGGACTGGGATGTAGTTCAGTGGTTAAGTGCCCCTGGGTTCAATCCCAGGTACCAACAACCACCACAACAAAAGTGACACAGTGTTCAATGAAAGGAAAGTCCCATGCAGAAGTAACAGTCACTAAAATATGGTATTGATGCAGGACACTGGATAACATAATTAAAATATGTCTAGCATTTGTTATAAGTAACAGAATCTTAAAAAATGAGGCCAGAGAAGTAGTTTGATGATCAAGGACCTTGCATAACTTGCCATAAAAGCTAAGAATTATCCAGTATGTAACTGGGAGTCCTGGGCTGGGTGAGTAGAGCATTATCTAGCACGCATGAGGTCCACAGTTCCATTCCCATTACTTTGGGGGAAAAAATATATAACTAGGAATCATGAAAGTACACATTCTAAGAATGATGGAGTAGTATTTATTTAATACTGGCTTGGGTCAGGTCCTAGGGTTACCAAATAATGTTCTGGCCCACAAAAAATCATGATCTAGTACAAAAACATACATGTAAGCAAAAATTTTAATATTTATGTTATTTATTTTGGCACAGGGGATTGAACCAAGGAGTGCTTATATCACTGAGATACATCCCAACACTTTTTATTTTTTATTTTGAGACAGAGTCTCTCTAAGTTTCCCAGAGTCTGGCAAAGAACTTGCACTTTTCCTGCCTCAGCCCCTGAGTTGCTGGGATTATAGGTATGTTCCATTGCGCCTAGCAATATTTATGATTTTAAATCATAAATTTAATGTAAAGGATTTTTAAAATTTGTGAATCTGAGAGCAAGACACCTTGAATTTGGACATGCAAGGTCCCAGCTACTACTCATCCCAATGTTCCAAAGATATATGGATCTGAGTGGACCTACCTAGACAAGATGGGTATGAAGGAGTTGTGTTAACCATGAGGGAAATTCTCCTGGAACAGAGGACAACTCAGAAGGGTGAGCTTATGACAAGGCCAGTGGACAAGAAAGCTATGTGAGTTAGGGGAAAGGCAAAGTGTTCAGTATGATTGGAATCGAAGATCTTTGCAGGTGACGGGCAGTGAGATGTTTGTGTTCCAGAGTCTCCAACCAGAGACCAATGCCCAGCTCTACCCTCGGTTGCCTGGTGGTCTCTAAGTGCTCTACCTCTCAGTTTCCTCATTGCTAAAATGGGGATCATAATTGCAACTGCTTCATAGAATTATTTTAAAGTTTAAATAAAACCCTTTAGGGAAGGAGTTAGCGCAATGCCTGGATTATTGAGGTCAATGCATGTTATCTACTAGAACTTTTGGTTGCATGTGAATCTGTGATAGTGCAGCCAAAAGCAAATCAAGCCTAAGTGTAATCAACTTGTGAAGTTGAATTATAGTCAATTATATTGTGTTAACATAAAAGCTCAGTGTCTAGAAGAAGGGTTCAATAGATTGATATTTATCCAGGAGCCCTATGTAGTGTACTACTTATCAATTGCTATTTATACATCTAAATTTAAGTAAACTCAGGGAAAATCTCTTCTAATCCATTCTACAGTCAAACTGTTTTCTTTTCTTTCTTTCTTTCTTTTTTCTTTTTTTTTTTTTGAGGCGAGGTACTGGAGATTGAACCCAGAGGCACTTTACCACTGAGCCATTTCTCCAGCCTTTTATTATTATTATTATTATTATTATTATTTTTAAAGACAGTTTCTCTTTAAGTTGTTTAGGGTCTCACCAAGTTGCTGAGGCTGGTCTTGAACTTGTGATCCTCCTGTCTCAACATTCTAAGTCTCTGGGATTACAGATGTTCTCCGCTGCATCAGCAGAACTGCTTTCTCGATTGACAGGAGCAGAAGTATAAGATTATACTCATGTTTTCTACTCTTAGGTCATCTTTAAGATTTTGGCCACAATTACCCATTCTATTATTTACTTCATATTTATAAATAAACTTTTTTTTCCCCTTTGATCTGAGCAAACTGTCTCCTCGATTTAGTAAAGCATTCTAAACCCGTATACTTACACATTCTTGGGGAAGCAGTGGAACATATGGAATGACCTTGGGTCATTCCTGTGTCATTTAGCCATTAACCCACTCAGGATGTGGGCCTGGCGGCTTTGGGCTCAAGGCCAACGTAGTCCTTCATGCCTCTTTAGGTGGGGAATCCCACTAAATGAAAATGAACTCATTCATTATTTGTGGAATACCTACTATGTGCCAGGCTTTTAACTACAAGGTGAGTTTGTACTAGTTTTTACATTAAAGCCTGAATTTCAACATTCATTTCATTTTGTTCTGGATCAAGCATTTCTTAGCTAAGCTACTTTTCAGTTAGACTACAGAAAAACTAACTTGATCCAGAGGATATGAGAAGATTCTTTTGAAGGAGTCAAAATTTTGGTTTCCACTTAGAGTCCACCTATTTTGTTAACCACGTCCAGGATCATATAGGAAGGGGTAAAATTCTGTATCCTTCCATCCTTGGCGCTTGAGAACTGTAACCTTCACGTGACAAGCAAACCAGACAGAAAATAGAAAAGAAAGCCAGGCACGGTGGTGCCTGCTACTATTTGTTCACTTGAACCCAGGAGTTCAAGGCCAACCTGGGAAACATAATGAGAATTCATAAAGAGAGAGAGAGAGGGAGAGAAAGAACAATAGGGGGAAAAAACAACAACAAAAAAATATAGGAATATCAAGAAGAAAAAAAAATTGGAGATTTCCTCAAACCAGGAAAAAAATTTCTCTAGAGAGTGGAAGTGAGGCACTCAGAATCACCACTGGGGAGTCCATGTCCTTTCCCTGTTCCTCTAGGGATGATGCAGGAAGAAAGAATCCCCTGCTCATGCTCTAGGGCAGTTTCTGGCTAATGCTTGGAGCTTCCCCGAGATCCTCAGTTTTTCTCAGAATTGCCTGACTTGTAGAGACTGGTGCTAACCAGAGCCCCACTTCCCTCTCCAGCTTCTCTCAAGTCCACTTATTCCATTTGGATTCAAGTCCAGACGGGGTCAGATCCCTCTGAGTGTCTAGCCTATCCAGGTCAAGCTTCCCTAGTTCTTCCAATTAGGGTACCTCGTATGGTCCAGGGACAGCCACACTGAACTTTATTTTAGTTTTATGTCAGACATCTACTGGTTGCAAAAAGAAGATGCCAAATTGGCTGAGATGAGGTGAAATGGAAATCCTTTTATCTAAGACGAGTAAGATGACAAAAAACTATTTAAAATGGTCCTGAGACTCAGGAAGGGGAATGCTCCCTAATTATATTCTTGATCATCCCGTTGCTCTTCCCCCCCACTGACATAAAAGATCCTTGTAAGACTTCCACCACTGCTGGGAGTTGCAGATTGGGCCAAGCTGGGGATCTTCCGTGGTTCTGGAGGTTGGTGCTGGCACAGGGACCTTAGTAACTCAGTCGAATGGCAGGGAGCAGCATCCAGACCAAGGGATGTCCACAGCTGGTTTGAGGGGAGCTGTGATTTTCCTGCGGTTGAACATAAAGCCATGGATTTTAACCTCTTGATCCTTTAAGAAATGAAGGCCCATTTTGAGCCAGGACTTAAAGGGGCCCCTAAGTCCTGTATCTGCGGGTATAGAACTTTCTAGGTTGCGAGACAATCTAAGTGACTTTGGAGCTAGAGGCAAATATTTATACTATACTTTGAAGTCAGGATGAGTTGTTCAGTAAATCATCCTCTAGAATACAAAAATAAAGTCTCTAAAAGGCATTTGTCTGAGACTGAACTTAAAATATTTTTGTATACTGTACTTAACCTTGGTTTCCTTCATAGAAGGGATTTGCAGTCTCTGAAATCTAGTCTGAAACCCAATATTAATGTAATTAGTCCTGAAAAATAAAGGGAGGGGAAGGGCTACTATCTTCTACTGTTCCCACCATCGCATCCATACCCCTACATCATAGCCACACTTTTCCTACTATACACTCACTCAGGCAATTCCTTTAGGTTTCCACCTCAAAATCACTTTTTCTGAGAGGTTCTTACAACCATCTTGGAAAATCTGAGCATATGTGATCACCCAATACACTATTATTTTTCCTCTTTATTTCATCTGATCTCATTATCTAAATAGCTGGGTTTTGTCTGAATATGCTTTGGATAAGGAAGCTCTGGTCTAATAGTTACGACATCTTTTTTGTTCACCCATTTCTTATGTTTTCGAATTTCAGCAAATGTCTTTTGTTGTCCCCATATGAACAGGTCTATCTGTAAAAGTAAATAGATGGAGATGAGAAAATATGTTTTCTGTCTTAATAGTGGTTTATTCGCACATTCAACCTTTTTTCTTCTTCTTTTTGTGTTGCTGGAGATTGAACCCAGGGCTTCCCGCATACTAGGCAAGCACTGTACAACTGTAGTACATTCCCAGCTTCTATAACTTGATTCTCCTAGGCAAGGGGCTGACCACAGTAATTAAGACATTGTGGAGTAGGCACTAATAAAGGTATGAACAAGATGTGTATGCAAGAAGAACTCAGGTGGGAATGGTCATCCATGCCTGCAGCAGAAGCCAACTGTCCTTGGTTTTAAAGAGGGAGTTGACATATTCTAGTGCATCAGAGTGGAAGACAGTCTAGGGAAAGTCAGAGGATCCAAAAACTGAATAGTTCTATATGTTTGAAACTACTGTGTGTCCAGTACGGAGTATATGCCTATAATCCTAGCAACTTGGGAGGCTGAGACAGGATGATCAAAAGTTTGAGGCCAGATTCAGCAATTTAGGGAGGCCCTAAGCAACTTAGTAAGACTGCCTCAAAATTTAAATAAACAAATAGAACTGGGACCCGAGCATGGTGGCCTACGGCTATACTTCCAGTTACTTGAGGGGCTGAGGCAGAAAGATCACAAGTTTGAGAACTGCCTGGGCAATCCAGTGAGACCCTGTCACAAAGGGTGGAGGTGGGGGGCTGTGGATGTGGCTCAGTGGTAAAGCACCTCTGGGTCCAATCCCCAATATTTATAAATAAACAAATAATGAAATGGAAGGAGCACATAAATAAACAAGCCAAGAGGCTACCTTGAGACTTGAAGACTAGGAAGAGTTCATCCCTAGAGGGAAGGACACTCTGAGCACAGACAAACCGGAACAATGATGGTTAGGTATTCAAAATAAAAGAGCTTGGTCAAGACAGAGCCAGTGCATGCAGTGCAGAATTGTAATGCAGCAAACAAACAAACAAACAAAAACAAAGTACACATATAAAGGCATGAGCTGGCGTGAACATACTCTAAATACAAAGATATGAAAAATTGAACTCTATGTGTAATAAGAATTGTAATGCATTCCGCTGTCGTGTATTTAAAAAAAATAAAATCAATAAAACTAAAAAAAGAATTAAAGTCAGCATACTATAGCGACACAGCACATCCATGTTTATAGCAGCACAATTCACAATAGCTACAACTATGAAACCAGCGCAGGTGTCCATCCACAGATGAAGGGATAAAGAAAATGTGGCATATATACTGGATAGAGTTTTATTCTGTCATAAAAAATGAAATTATGTCATTTGCAGGAAAATGGATGGAACTAGAAACCACTGTGTTAAGTAAAAACCAAAGTCAGAAGATTAAAAAAAAAAAGGAAGTGGGAAAGGCCAGGTATGGTGGAGTATGGCTATAATCCCAGCAATGCAGGAGGCTGAGGCAGGAGGATCACCAGTTCAAGGACATCTTAGGCAAGTAAACCAGACCCTGTCTCAAAATAAAGAGGATATAGCCCAGGGTATAGAGAGCCCCTAGGTCAAATCTCCAGTACCACCAACAAAACAACAAACCAGGTGTGGTGGTGCTGGCCTATAATCGCAGTGGCTCCAGAGGCTGAGGCAGGAGGATCATGAGTTCAAGGTCAGCTTCCGAAATTTAGCAAGGCCCAAACAACTCAGCAAGACCCTGTCTCTACATAAAATATAAGAAAGGGTGGGAGATGTGGCTCAGTGGTTGAGTGCCCCTGGGTTCAATCCTCACAGTACCTAAACAACAACAACAAAAAAACCCCAAAGGGATACTTTTTTTTTTTCCCCCACCAATTGGGGACCGGCATTGTCAGTAATGAAAAATCTTCTGTCCCTCATCCAGGAAGTTAGGAAGTTCTTCTCTGAATATCAAATTACCTTGGAAGTGCAAATAATTCAGAGAAGATTCTCGACCACTGAATTCACACCCCCGATTCAGATTCCTGTTGCCACTTGACTCAGGAGTCTACCCTGTTGGCTTTGAGGTGTTCATCTGATTTGGATTATTGAGACAACTTTTTTATTTCTTTTTCTGCTACTGGAGAGTGAACCCAGGGGTGCTTTATCACTGAGCTACTGTTGGGGGCAGTTCGCTCAGAAAACACACCAAGTCCCAGTTTTGTCCAAATTGAATAGTTTTTATTTAGCTGGCCAGCTGATGACTGCTCTCAGCAGGACTCGGAACTGTCTCTGCAAGGAACAGCCCCAAGCCTGAGCATTTTAGGATATTTAAAGGCAAAAACCACATCTGGGTTGATGTAGCTTCAAGCAAGCAGGTACAGAAGCTGAATTTGGCAGTGAGCGAGACAATGCAATGGGTACATTGATATTTCCCACAGGACTTTCCAGGTTGGCATAGCAGCAAGCAAGCAGAAGGGAAGTGGGTCAAAATTACCCTAGTTCAGTACAAGTTAGAGAATGGTTACCAACATCTAGACAATCAATCTCTGAAAAGGTACATTGCCCAAGAAAAGTGGAAAGCAAAGAGAACAATTTTACATTGTATAAGAATTACTATTTTGCATTGCCAAGTATGTTATGCTAGGTAAATATTAATGGGTACAGAGGTGGGGCTTTCCCATGGGAGAAGCATTTCTGACATGATATGGAGTCTCAGGATAAAATGGAATCTGTTTGGTCATTGCCCATATAGCTTGGCCCATAACACTACATACCCAGTCCTTATTTAGTTTTGAGACAGGGTTTCTCTAAGTTGCCCAGGCAGGCCTCCAACTCACCACCCTACTGCCTCAGCCTCTAGAGTTTCAGAGATTACAGGTGTGCATTACCACACTGGTTGGAAGGCATCCTAATACCATAATTTGGAGTGTCACCGGCTTGTGGTGGCTATGCTTTCTGAATTAGTACTCATGAGTGTTTATCTTTCGGCATCATTTAAGGTGAAAATAACATCAGCCTTTGGGACTAGATTTATTTCTGTTATTAGAAATTCTCTGCTTTTCTCTGGTGTGGTGGCACATGCCTGTAATCCAGAGACTCGGGAGGCCTAGGCAGCAGGATCGCAAATTTGGGGCCAGCCTTAGCAGTTTAGCAGGGCCCTAACCAATTTAGCAAGACCCTGTCTCAAAACAAAAACAAAAACAAAACATTAAAAGCTCTGGGTATGTTGTTCAGTGGTTAAGCACTCCTGGGTTTAACCCTGATACAAAACCAAACCAACCAATCAAATTCTCCCCACCCCACCCCAATCCTCTGGTTTTATTCCTTTCCTGACTTCTCATTCTCACATGGTGGTCTGAATCCTCACTCCCAAAATGTGCTCCCATAATCCACCTAGGCACTTTATAACAACCTAATCTGTGAGCACTAATTGTCATGGCAGCACCAGAAGTTTGGAAGCCTGTGTATTCCTTTCTAATATTCTGTTTCTTCAAAGGTCTCAGCAGTTCTTGTGGGCCAGCTGACATTCCTGTCAATGAAGACACATTTCAATATTCTGTGTACTCTCCTCCCAACATTTATTCGATTCTCCCTTTGGCTAGAGGTGGCCTTTTCAGAAGTTTAAATAAACTCATCAAGAGCCTTATAAACTGGAGGATTTATGTTGGCAACCAAGTATTTTTACCTTAATCCGAATGAACTCTGTTGGCGCCATCTAGTGGTATTATTTAGCTCTGACAATCTTCAGTAGAGGCCTCTTGAGCCTTGAGCTGGCTAGAGGTGAAGAATGCAATTCCAGGTATAGTTTATTTGTTTGTACTAAGGAACTGAACTCAGGGAAACTTTACCACTAAGCTACACCCCCAGCCCCTTTTTATTTTTGAGACAGGGTGTTGCTAAGTTGCTTCGGGCCTCACTATGTTGCTGAGGCTGGCCTTGAACTTGCAATCCTCAGGTCTCAGCCTCTGGAGTCTCTGGGCTTCCAGGTGTAGTCTTTTACTTGCTGCCCTTGAGACTTTATCACTTGTGAGGAACATATGAATAGAAAACTTTGGAACTAAAGGAGTACAGATCTTTCCAAATAGCCTGTTCAGAAGATCTTCCTGTTCTAAAGCCTAGACTAGGAGTTTTCTGTTTGTTGTTGTTTGCTTTGTTTTTGCAAATGATAAAACTGATTCAGAGATTGAATACTTTTCTACATGCACATCACAGAACCACCTTTTGGACCCAAGTCCATCTTATAACAAAGTCCCAGCTCTTCCTACAACAGCACACTGTCTATAAATACAGTACTAGGCCAAGGTACATGCTCAATATGTTGATGTGAATTTGAGCCAGAAATAAGATGGATGTAGATGAAGCATCATGATGGAACTTTTCCAACAGGAGGGGAACAGAAGCAGCAATGGAGTTTCCACACAAGATGACTGCTTCTTCCACAGAAGACTAGCCCAGTGCTTCTCAAACGCTAATGTGCATATGAATCATCTGGAGAGATTAATAAATTGCAGATTGTGAGTCAGTAGTTCTGAGAAGTGGCCTGAGAGTCTACATTTTTTTAAAAGCTGCAAGATGATGCTGATGATGCCAGTCTTCAGAAAAAGCATTCTTCACCCCCAGGATGATGGGTCAAATAGCAAGTATGTTAGGTATTATAAGTTGTGTGGTCTCTGCCACAGCTACTCATCCTAGCCTTTGTGACCTAAAGCAGCCAGAGATAACTACCATTGTCATGATGGCATTCCAACAAATATTAATAAAAATAGGCCCCAAGTCAGATGGCCCATAGGCATTAGTTTGCTGATCTCATGTATAGGCACTGTAGATCCCACGTTTGTGGTTACATAAGCACCTGCATTTTCTATGTGGGCCCACTTATCAAGGTGAGAAAGTGACTAATGGATTACAAAAAGAGAACCCCCCAAAAAACATCAGTGGTTTCCAAGCTTGACCAAACCACTATGAAAACAGTCACTCATATCAAAACTCAATAGTTCTGTTTTCTTTCTATGAAGTTGACACTGTAGTTTCTCTAATTTTCCACCAAGTAAATTAATATTTAATATTAATATTTAGTATTTTAATATTTTAATAATATTAAATACCTAAGATGTATTTAGCATTGCTGGGAGCAATGAGGAATTCTTTAAAAACAGTTATAGTCCATGTTCTTTAAGAGTTTTCTTGGTGTTATTGTGCTACTAAGACATAGAAACATGGTTGCAAAAAATTTAAACACCCATGGAGAGATTATTCAGTAAATGCACATGTGACAATAGGTTAGAGATTTGGAAAAATAATGGAACCTGGCATATGCATCTATTACCAAAATAAATTCTAGTTGCTTCAAACACTTAAGTGTAAACATTATGTAAAGAATAAGAGTATTGGATAGACACACACACACACACACACACACACACCTCCTAATTTTGGAGTTGGAAGAGTCTATTGGGAAACGTGAATATCAGAAGCCACAAGGAAAAGACCATATAATAAAAAGCATCTAAACTGGGTGTGGTGGTGCATGCCTGTAATCCCCGTGGCTCAGGAAGCTGAGGCAGGAAGATTGCAAGTTTGAGGCCAGCCTCAACAATTTAGCAAGACCCTATGCAACTCAGTTAGACCCTGTCACAAGATAAAAAAATAAAAAGGGCTGGGAATGTTGCTCAATGATTAAACACCCTTGGGCTCAATCCCTGGTACCCCCTTCTCTCCAGAAAAGCATCTTCATGGGAAAATCTTTCATTGAAAAAAAAACAAACACAAAGAATCGGGTAATTATTACTCAGCTAATAAAAACTCAATAGAAAGTTTAAAATAGACTAAAAGTGGTCATAATTCAGAGTACAAATTGCCAATTAATTTTAAGTTAACAGTGTAAATGCTAACAAAAGAAAAAAATATCCACACTAAAAATTGATTGAAATCCATCTCCTACTGACAGGTCAGCTGCTGTCTTGGATTCTTGGATCATATGTTCTCCAGCTGTTTCTATCTTTCTTTTCTTTGTGGTACTGGGGATCAAATTCAGGATCTCGAATATGTTAGGCAAGTGCTTTACTTCTGAGCTGTCTCTGGCCCATATCCCCAGCCTCCAGATGTTCCTTCTGATGATGCTTGCACCTGGAATCCAGCCCCAATGTTGAGAGGCCTCTTAGAGCCATGCCAGTCCTCAATCTCAACTGGGCCCAGCCTCAAGTCAGCCCAGCCCAGGGGTCAGGGAGGTGAACGAAAATCCCCCAGATGATTCCAGTTCCCAGACCTTTGAGTCATTCACAGACATTTGGATCTTCCCAGCTGAGTCCCCCAACATGTTGGAGCAGAGCAAACCTGTTGCTACTGTCTGTATACTTTCTGAAATCCCCTTGCCCAGACTCCATGAGTAGCATAACAGAGTGGTTGCTGGGCTCATACACTGAGGTTTGGTTAAGGACCAAACAATGCCTACCCTAAACAAGGCAACTGAAGACATCCTTAACATCTCCACACTGTTTATGTGTGAGAGGGATCTACACCAGGGAGCATCTTAAAAACCAAACATAACACAAGAGCTCACCCAGTCGGTACAGTAGTGAATACCTGTAATCCCCGCAACTCAGGAGGCGGAGGCGGGAAGATCACAAGTTCAAGGCCAGCCTCAGCAACATAGCAGGACCCTGTCTCAAAATAAAAATAATAATAATAATAAAAAGGGCTGGGGACATACCTCAGTGGACAGCCCACATTTTGTGATCCAGTGAAGACCAAAGAGGTGAAGACGGTTGAAAGCAAGAGGAACAGCACTGGCCATGGACAGTTCAGTGAATATTCAGGAACCAAGGGCCCTCATCAAGTTCAAAGTGAATCCTAAGAAGTAGATTTCTTTGGGAAATAGCTTCACTGGATCAAGGTAAAGCAACAAGGATTCGTCTGGAGAACAAATTCGGGAGACGATGTTTTTACTTGGCATATGGTGAAGCTGACTCAAAGGATGAGTTTTGGAGGAATTGTCGTCTTTGGCAAGCCAGGAGGGAAAAGCTGCTGGCAGAAGAGCAGCCTGGAACAGGAACAGCAGACCCTCAAAGGGAGCTGAGGATAACACCAGGCACGGCACTGCTGAGGGCACTTAGGGAGATCACACCATCTCTGAGCCTCAGCTTCTTCAACAAAAGCTATTTCTCTACCACTGTCTCCTTTTCACCATTTTGATCCAAGTGAAAATTATTCCTTCTTAGACTATCCTAGATAATGAATTCCATGTGCCAATCATTTTGTTTTCTTATCTTCTAATCTCCATCTTCATCATCTTTTTTATTGTACTTAATAAGTATTTGAATATCATGTCTTTCTTTGCTAGAATTATTTTTATTGGATTTTTTTCATATTTTTGGTGCATTATAATTATACATATTATTGGGATTCACTGCAATAAATCTGTGCATGCCTTTAATTAAAGGAGGACTGGGGTGTTTTTTGTTTGTTTGTTTGTTTTGTTTTGCCTATTTTGTTTATTGTTGTATTGTCAGGACCCAATATAGTGTTTAGCAAAAAGTAAGCACTCAATAAATGTTTGCTGAATATGAATAAATAAAACTCTTTCCTAAATAAAATTCTCATACACACTTCATAACTCAGCTCAAGCTGAACTTCCCATAAAACCTTATGTTACCAATTCCCTCCAAACACAGTTGGAGCATTTATGGCTTGCTGTGCTGCTGCTGCTGCTGATGCATCTAAGGAGTGCTGCTGAAGCTTCCAGTTGACACTATGCTCCCCAAGGCCGTGTTAGTGTCACCCACACTGCATAGCTCAAGGATTGGTAGGCGCTCATCGAGGAGAGCAACTGCTCTTCAGGTAGCACAGAGTTAGGCTCATGGCTTCAAAAACCAGATTTCCTGAACTCAAGTCCTCCTGGTGGACTGTGTTGTGTGAATCTGAAAATGATCTTGACTTTTTCTGGGCCTCAGCTTCCTTATCTGTAAAATGATAAGAATAGTTAACCATAGAGAGTTGTGATAAGGAGCTAAGGCACAAAGGGTGCTTGGAATAAAGACTGGCACACAGATTTAAATGCTCAGATGGTTTTAATAACTTTATATTGAGAAGTTACAAGTTTGACATGAATATGTATGGCATAGACACACACACAAAAGGAAGTAAGAGGAAATAGCTAAAGAGGGTAAATGCTGAGGAAATATTATTTCTAAGGACAAATAAGGATCCCCCCAAATGAGTTGATCATGATTTTCACTGGTTTCACCTGGTTTCACCAACACCAGTGTATCATGGGTCATAGGTTCTCCATAAATCTACCTCCACATTGGATTCCTCCCCGCAGGGAGTGAAGTCAGTCATTAAGGTCAGACTCACCTCCACCACAGATGACACCTAACTCATATGGCCAGCTCATCATACAAAACCATCATATAAGCTAAACATTTCTTATTCAGAAGAGAGTTGCTATTCATAAAACTTAACAAAAGCCCATATTTTTCTTAGAGAATATAAGAGCATGGAGCGCAGAAAAGATAAACCAGGAAGGGCCACAGCTTGGCTGTCACTGGTTGGAGCTGATCGCACCATCCATCTCTGGCCCCTTCTGGCCCCTCCAGTGCCTATGCAGAAGAAAAGCAGTTCCTTCCGTCAGCACCTGGTGCACACGGTTCAGAGGACAAATTCTTCTTGAAGTGGGCTATTGAGGACTGCAGATCTGTCCCCGAGGTCACTGGGGTCTGCCGATGCTAAGGAACCAAATGTCTCTTGGGAGGCGTAGGTCATGTATACGAAGCCATCCTCATCCTTATAGTCCCTGTAGATCTCTGCCATGGTCACATTCATGCTGACCAGGCTCTTGTTGTTCACCAGCAGGTAAAAGGCTTCAGTGGCTCTTAGGACCATTCGGCTCCTGGGATGGGGATGAGGGTGATATGAGGGGTTGATCTGAGAAGCAGCCCAAGAATCTGTAACAGGGGTTCATTTGATTTTTTTTTTGTAGTTATAGATGGACAGAATTTTTTATTTTATCTGTTTATTTTTATGTGGTGCTAAGGATTAAACCCAGGGCCTCACCCATGCTAGGCAAGAGCTCTGCCACTGAGCTACAGCCCCAGCCCTCACTTGATGTTTTGACTATATCCCTTGTGGCTTTGAAACTTAGATTTTTCTTTTTCCCAATCTTCTTTTCCCTAAACTTCTCCCTGATCTCTCCTCCCTAATTTCATTTTCTCTGAATTACTACTATAAAAGCTCCCTATTCCTGCAGATGGGTAGGACACAGCCTTTGGGACAGGAGTCCCCTGTGTTTCTCCTTTGCTAGCAAAGCAATAAACCTTTTTCATTTTTCTCAAAATTGTGTCCTCGTTAATACATTGGCATTGGGGATGAGAACTGAGCTTTCTGCAACAAATCTATAGGGTCACGATGCTCAAGATGACTGACCAGCTCCCTACCCTTTCTCAGGAGATGTAGGAATCACACAGACTCCCAATTAGGCCCAAAGTATCAGATAATCTCATTATTAATGAGGAGACTTGCCAATACAAAAATTCTAAGCAAATAAGCCCCAACATTAAAAGTATCTTCCCCAGCATCTGTCTCATTGTTGGACAGCCTGGGAATGGCCATTGGAGGGGATCTTCTGCCTCAAAGTGCATCCTTCCTCTACCCTGCTGTTACTCCCCTGACATCAAGGAGATAGGGAGGCAGCAAAGTTGACATGCTTTAAACATCAAAGGCTGTTAAGTTCCAATTCATCTGGCATGAAAACACAGAAACCCAGAGGAAGGGTCAGTCTCACCTTAAGCACACACTTCTGTTCACTTTAATTGGTGACAGTGGCACTCACAACATCAGAGCTTTAAACTTTCAGGAGGGCTAAGTCCACAGGGCAGTGATGGATGGGAGTGACTGGAACCTGATGCATTTTACAGCCATATAATATGTGAAGTCAGTCATTAAGGTCAGACTCACCTCCACCACAGATGACACCTAACTCATATCGCCAAATGTTCCAGCCCTGACAATGTCCAGCTGTCTTTGGGTAAAAAATAATTGTTCTACAATGGGGGCAGGGAAAGCTGGGGCTGGGAGTGTTGCCACCAGCTGGGAAGGAAGCATTCTTGTTCTCAGAGCTTCCATATCCATCTTCTGCAGGTTTGCTTTTGATGAGGGTAGAGGTGTGGGGGAGGAGGCTATGGACAGGGGATCTTTATCTAGCCTGTTCATGGCTGCATCCCAGAACCCAGAAAGCACCCCAGAACACAGTGGGCACTCAAATCATTGAGGAGAATCAAATTTGGGATGGAGATCTAAGTTGAGAGTGATGGTGACACAGGAGGGAATAGTCTCAAAACTCAAAGACCTTTTTTGGGGGGTGGAGTGGGGGGGGTTAAGTACTGACAGAATGTGTTGGGATCCAGAATATTTTTTTTTCTTGCTGGGGATCGAACTCATGGCCCCAAGCATGCACTCCACCACTGAGTTACATTCCCAGCCCTGATGCCGGGATATAATCCCTGACTTTCATTCTACCTCCAGTCACCTGCATTCACACCAGACTAACCTTAACAAAGAAATGTCCCTGAGAGGAGAAAATGGGAATGCTTTTATATAACGGAGTAAAAAAAAAAAATTAAAACCAAACATTCAAGAGTGTACTTCCAAACAGACTTTTCAACACTATGAAGACTTCCCTATCCCCAGAGATTTAGGAGGCTGAGTTGGGGGAAAGCACGTTGGGGGCCAGCCTCAGCAATTTAGTGAGATTCTGTCTCAAAAAAAAAAAAAAATAGCTGAGTGCAGTGGCCCTTGCCTGTAATCCCAGAGAGTCAGGAGACTGAGGCAGCAGGATCCCAAGTTCAAATCCAGCCTCAGCAACTTGGGAGGCCCTAAGCAACTTAGTGAAACTCTGCCTCTAAATAAAATATAAAAAGGGTTAAGGATGTGGCTAACTGGTTAAGTGCCCCTTGGGTTCAGTCCCAGGTACCTAAAAAAATAAAAATAAAAATAGCTAGGCAGATGGTGCCACCTGTAATCCCAGCAATTTGGGAACCTCAGGCAGGAGGATTGCAAATTCAAATCCAGCTTCAGCAATTTAGGGAGGTCCTAAGCAATTTAGCGAGACTCTGTCACAAAATAAAAAATAAAAAGCGCTGGGGATGGAACGCACCTCTGTTTCAGCGGTACCAATAAATAAATAGATAAATAGACAAATATTTAAAAAGAAAAGAACTGGGGATGTAGCTCTGTGGAAAAGCACCCCTGGGTTCAAACTCAAATACCAAGAAAAAGACTTCCCCACTGTCTCTATTTTCTCCACATTTTCATCTTAACCCTCTTACACTTTTTTTGGGGGGCGGTACTGGGGATTGAACTCGGGCGCTCAACCACTGAGCCGCATCCCCAGCCCTATTTTGTATTTTATTTAGAGACAGGGTCCCACTGAGTTGTTAAGTGTTTCGACATTGCTGAGACTGGTTTTGAACTTGCGATCCTCCTGTCTGGGCCTCCAGAGCCACTAGGATTACAGGTGTGCTCCACCGCGCCCGGCTCTCTCATACTTTAAAACTAGCTGCATTTTCTTGGCTGTGCCTTTACCTTAAACCAAAGGAAGGAGAGGGTCTTATGCTCCAACTTCATTTTCTGAGCAGTGCAAAAAGCCCTTCCCCTCTGAAAAGGTCCGGCTCCTCCAGGCGCACAAACACTTGGAGGAGGAATTGCTCCAGGGGACAGACAGACTAGGTTTCAGATGGTATCTGAAAGAAAGGCTCTTCTGGAGTACCTTGGAGCCAAGACTACTTTAGGAAATTCTTAGAAATCTTGGCAGATTTTTAGAACTGTTGTCTGGGGGGTTTTCCCCACCTGTTTAAAATAGAGTAGTTCTAAGAGTATCTTTTCAGGATACTACAAAATATAAAGATGAGTCACAAAAACCAATCTATCTTCTCCTGTAGGCCTCCCCCCCACCCCCCCAAATCAAACAACCAAAGAACAAAGAAAAGGCCCAGGTACGTACAGCAGGCATTTGCACAGGCACATACACACACACACACACACACACACCACACACACACACACACACACACAAGCACCTGCGTGCACTGTCACTTACCGGATGAGGCTGAGGAACTGGGTCATGGTCAGCTCCTGCGGGACCAGGAACTTGGTTTTGTCCAGCAGGGGCAAGAACTGCTCTCTGGGGTAGCGCTCCACTATCACCTGTCAAGAGTTTCAGCCCTTCAGAATGAAATTCAGAGCTCAGTGCTAGGAACTTGGAACAGAGGAGGGAGGCCTCCAGCGGGTCTTGATTTAATCAGAGGACAGGATCCCAGGCCCCACTAAGGAAGTACAATGGAGTCTTACCGGGATCTTGTTTGGGAACTTTGCCCGGATTCCAGCAACTTCCTGTTGTCTGGTTGCTGCGAACAGTTCAAGTACAAAAGAATAAGTAGACAGTAAGAGCAGGCTGCATCTTTTGCTCTGCTTTTTTCTCTGGTAACCCAGCGAGCTCCCCCAAGAACTTTACCTAAGTTCTTCCTCTGCTTGAAAGGTTTGAGGTTTGGGATTTTCTGTGGAGGCGGCATTTTTACCCAACAGCTGTGTTTGTGTCTGTCTTTAAAAAGAAAAAAAAAATCCCACAACCAGGACCTAACTCGCTCCTCCAGCTGCTTCCAAATTGCCTGCAGGATCCTAAAAGAGGCCCTTATGTAGGGCTGAGTGACATCAGGCTCTCCTCACCCTCCCTTCTCCCCACTCCCCCTCCCTGGGCAGCAGGAGGTCAGTTCTGAGGATGGAAATGGAATAGCCACCTGCTCACTGGTCAGAGAAAGTCACTTTGTTCATGACCAGTTCAAGATGTTTCTTTGCTAAAGAAATTAGGATCCATAATAAAATCATTGGCTATAAACTCCAACAGCCTAGTTCTGGGCTGAGGACTTTGGAGAGGTGAAATTGCCTTATGCTGAGGACATTTTTGTGCTTCAGACCATTTGGCCAGAATGCACTTTAGGTGGGACCCAATCCAGATGTTCCAATTCCCAATGGCGGACCCAGACTCCAGGACCAGGCAAAGCTAGTTTCAGGTCTGAAACTCCCACCTATTCACCTTAAATTCAGATCTTCAGATAAATGATTTTGTTTATCAAGTAGTATTTTCAGTTATTTCACTAATACATAACTCAGAGTGGGTATGTGAGGCTTAAATGAACCAGTATATGTAAAGGATGCCTAGTGCCTAGTACCAAACTGATCTTTCAATTTTTGATTCTTCCCTCCTGCTTCCCTTTCACTTTTCTTTTGAGGGAATCAGGTGTCCAAGGTGCTATATGATCTGGTTAGTGCTTCTGGGGTTGGGGGCTTAGGGGGAGGGAGCTGGGAGGTGATTCCAGTTGCTAATGCTATATGGATTTGGACGTAAAGAATAGGAACAGTCCTGGGAAAAATGGCTGGAGCAAGTGCCCACTCTTGATTGGAGTCCTATCTATAGATATTTTATTTTGGTACTAAAGATTGAACCAGGGGCACTTTATCACTGAACTGGATCCCCAACCCTTTTAATTTTTCTTTATTTTGAGACAGGGTCTCAAAAAATTGTTTAGGGACTCTCTAAATTGTTGAGGCTGGACTTGAACTTTTGATTCTCCTGTCTCAGCCTCCCAAGCTGCTGGGATTAGAGGTGTGCACCATTGTGCCCAGCTGTATTTTAATAAACAGAAAACTGACGTAGCTCACAATGTAGATCACACATTTGCAGTGGGAAATATGTTTCTTACAGCTTGACTTGTCCTGAAGACAAAGCATGTGAAAAAAGATAGTTGATGTTTGTTTTTGTTCTGTTTGGTTTTCCCGGTACTGGGGATTGAATGCAGGGGTACTTTACCACTGAACTACATCTCCATTCCTTTTTATTTTTATTTTGAGATAGGGTCTTGCTAAGTTGCTGAGGCTGGTCTCAGATTTGTGATTCTTAAGACTCAGCCTCTGGACTAGTGGGGATCATAGCAGTGTGCCACCAAACTAGGCAGGTTGAGCTTATTGTGATTCCCATTAACCACATTCTCACTCCACCTGGTCCCACCTGGCCCCACCTCTGTCTTCTCAGACCAGATATTGGTAGGGTGAAATACATTTGGAATTCAGGAACTAGAGAGTGAGCTGGTAAGACAAGAGTGGCAGAGTGGGAGGTTTTGCATAGGCATTAGGGAGGATTTATTCCTTTCCGCCAATGACCGTGCCTAAGCCTCTCCTTTCTTAAAATAACAACTAGTCAACCCTCCCTTGGCTCTACCAGGCATGTGACTGTTGTAAAAAGAGCTTTGGAAACAGATGGGTTCTAACTCCTGCTTACTAGAAAGTTAACCTCTTTGGAACTCATTCAGCAAATGAGTTCATTAGCAAGATGGGTAGGGTTTCACTCATCTCATGAAGTAGTGTGAGGATTAAATGTGGAAATATATGTGATGTGCACATATCTAGGAAATGACACAGCTGAAGCTCAATAAATAGGAGTGCTGTCAGGCTACTCATACCCAGGATAGCTAATAGCCAGGCCCTCTCTGCTTACACTTCCTGGAGCCTTGAGAAAGCTCCATTGAGCTCACTTAGCTCAGTGCTTCTGGCTCTTGCAGCTCTGTAATCTGGGGTCTGTCCCAACACTAAGGTACTGCTCTTTGAGGGTCAGCAGTGCACACAAATCCCTTTTTTCAGCTCTATTTCATCTCTGATCCTTGACATTTGAAATTATTGTCTATTTCCTCCTCAAAATTTGCATCTTGAACAAAAAAGAGTTTTTCCTTCTTATGAAATGTGAACAGAAATTTTGTGAAGCCTTCCTACATTAATATTTGTAGAATGCAATCTTGGCGTTGGTGGGGTAGAGCACTTGCCTAGCACGTGCGAGAACTTGGGTTCAGTTCTTGGCTCTGAAAAAAAGTCCAAAACAACCCACCCATCCCCCCCCACTCCCCGCCGAAACAAACAACAGAAAAACCAAAACAAGGTAATGTAGTGCTATGTAAACAGAGCTTTAAGATTAGTACCCAGAAGATGGGGAGTAGATCAGTGACATACCCCATCCCTTGCTTAACATGTGTGAAGCCCTGAGCACACGTGCAGGTGCCCACGCCCTCAGGATCACTATGGCTGTTGCTCCAGTGCCCCTTAATGTTAGCATCACACTGACTCCATCAGGATCTTCTTGCTCTGTAATGCCCTCCTTGGATGATTTTAATCATTCCAGAGGAGTCTCCTAAACTGACTCAGTTTCTCCGATGTCATTAAAAATAGGCCTGCTCTTGGCCAGTAGGGTGTTTGAGGCTCTGGGAGTGACTAGAATGGATTCATTGTGCTCCCTGTTGCTGTTGTTGTTCATCCTTTCTGGCCACAAGCTCTGATGACAGTGAGAAAACAAATTTGGAAAATTATCACAAGATCAAAGTGAAATGTGTGCCTCTGAAATAAGAGCACTCTGCAGGTTGGGGGGCCAAGGAACTGGAAATCTTCTTCAACATTTCCATTTCATAGAGGTCAAAGATTCTCAGGCCACCTCAGGGTATTGCCTGGTCCTCATAAAAGTTCCCCTGAGTTTTTTTTTTTTTTTGTACCAGACATTGAACCCAGAGGCACTTAACCACTAGACCACATTTCCAGCCCTTTTTGTTTTTATTTTGAGACGGAGTCTCACTAAGTTGCTTAGGGCCTTGCTAAGTTGAGAGTTGAGGAGTCAGATCATCAAAGGATATAAATAAATCTAGTTTCCAGTCCCAAATGAGTTACTATTAAGTCACTTGAGCTCACAACCCGATTAATTTGTAAAATAGTTTCATTTTGTTTGGTATAGGGGTTGAACCCAAGGGTGCTCTACCACTGAAATACATCCCAGCTATTTATTTATTTAGAGACAGGGTCTTGGTTAATTGCTGAGGGTCTTACTAAGTTTCAAACTTGAAATCCTTCTGCCTCAGCCTCTGGAGTCATTGGGATTACAGGCATCTCCACTTATTTGGCTTGAAATAATTTTAATGCTGGAAATTTTTCTATCCTGCCCCCTCAAACAAACAAATAAGCAAAAAACCCACTTACTGAGTCATTGAAATATTTATGTCCCATCAGTGAATTACATGTGACTTACCAAGACTTCTAATGGATTTGTCACTTGTTGTTAATCTGATTAGATAAACATGTTGTCACTAATATACTGGATTGATATCATTATTTGGGATTTCCAGATTTTTTTTTTATTCTATGACAGAGGGTGGGAGAGTCAGCATAGCCTCAGAGAAAGTATATTAATATGTATAATTATCTGTCCCATATAAATGTGTTATGGTTTACATATGAGGTGTCCCATCAGTCATGTTAATATTCTCCAGCAGAAGCCAGGTGTGTGGGAAACCATGCAATCTTCAGTGACTTGGAAGCCTGTGACAGGAGGGTCCCGAGTTTGAGACTAGCCTCATCAAATTAACAAGACACCGTCTTAAGATAAAAATTAAAGAGGGCTGGGGATATGCTCAGTTGTAGAGTACCCCTGGGTCCAATCCCCAGTACCTAAATAAATAATAATAATAAAAAATCTCCTGCAGATGTCTTACATCTGGCAGAAGCACTTTCTATGGGGCTACTGCTTGTTTGAGCTTCCGCTAGTCACCTTAGCATCATACTAGAGGCAGCATCTTGCAGGTTCCTTGACAGTAAATCAAATCCATATAAGGGGAAAATGTTTTTCTGCCAATAACATTTCCCTTATCTAACTTCATATTTCATGCCTTCTCAACTTCCTAATTTTATGTTTCATATATCCCTCTCAACCAGCACATTCAGAATCCTGGCCCAGGTGTTCTCTCCTGTCTCCTGGGGGTACATGTTGTTGGCTAGCTCCTGCAGCTCCATTGGATGGAGGATATACACTACCTCTCCTACTGGCCATTTGCTAATGACCAAATTTAGGTCACAGTTAACTCAGCTGGGCTGTGTTGTAACCTAGACCTAGTTGTCAGCATAATGGCCAGGAAGAGAGTTGGAGTATATCCTAAGCAGGGATATATGTTGTCTTCTAAGGCAAACATTACTGTTTGGTTTTCAGGCAAGAGGCGAGTTCAAACCTTTACCTGTAAAGAGCAGACTAGATTTTTCAAGGGAACCTCAGGGTTCAGGATTTTCAAGTGCATTGACCCAATTATATCCCAGCCCACATCTCAGATTCTAATAATTCTCAACCAGGGTCTTGATGTTGGCAAAACACATGAGGCTTAGATTGATAGTTCAGTCTTCTCTGGAGTTGGAGGATATAGGAGTCTCTGCCAAAGAGGTCCTCTGGATTTCATACTTTGTGATACTTTCATACTTAGTGATGAATCACTTTCAGCATTTCATTTATTTTCTGGGAAGCATTGATATCCCCCAGCAAAAGATGTGAAATTCCATAGTCCTTATAATAATTATTGTTTACTCTTTCGTTCTCAAACCACAGAGCACTCACTTCTAGTATTTACCGTCCAGTTCACCAGTACTCCCACAGCAGAGGAATGACGACATGCTTCAGTCCTGGACGGGGATCCAGGCAGTGAAAGCCTGCATTCATCCGCCTTCATCATCTTTATTATCATCACTTAAGTTTTATGTGTAAAGTCATCCAGCTGACATTCACGGAGCATATATACATGTTAGGCTCTGGGTTGGTTAGTCCACTTTCTTATTTAATCCTTTTTTGGGGAAAAAGACAACTGAAGCTCAGAGAGTTGAAGTAACTTTCTCAGAATCACACAGCTGGTGAGATTTGAGCTTATGACCATATGCCACCAGAACCCATTATGATGTAATGCTTTCCATTCTAGAATTTAAAACTAACGCAAAATAGAACCTTTGCTGTCATAGGGAAAACACTTCCTGAAACATTCCCCCTAGCTGCTCCAGAGTTAGGGCTGAACAAGCACAGAACCTCTATTCTTTCTGCTGAAGGTATTCCCCAGTGCTGATCCGGACTACTTGCTTTATATTCCCCCAAATACAAAGAGCCCAGCTCCAACCACTGTTCTCACATTACAACCCTTGGAACTCAAGGTGGAGCGGCTCAGACTGTGGCTGAGCAGTCTGTTTCCAGATCCTTTGTGCCAGGAGAAGTGAGCTGTGACCCTGCTCCACAGCTCCCACCATCCACTGCCAGAAAGCCTTGCTCCTCCCACTTTCCTGACTCAACCTCTCAGGTGCTAGGGTTTGACCCTCTACCCCACACCACCCACCTGGGATGAGATGTGCTGGCACCAGGAGGCATTCCAGGATTTACTAATCCCTTAGATACAGAGTGTAGCAAGAGAAAAAATAAATAAATAAATCTACAGTGAAGAGTGAGGGAGTCTGGAAAGAGGCACTCCTGGAAGCAGCCAGGAAGGGAAAAATCAAGCCTGTTTTTCCAACAGCCAGAGGCATTTCTTGTTTTCAGCATCTGCAGCAAGCAGGGTCTGCCTGACCCTCAGGGAAGCTGGGCGTGGTCCTTTTGTCGACCAAGACCTTGTGAAAGGGAATATCTTTTCTCCTAAAATATTTCCTGTATTTACAGTGTTGCCAGGTACACACTTATGTTTAACATTGAATGTGTCCACGGGCTCAGTAAATATGCATGGATTTGGCTGATTTTCAACCAAAACTTAGAATTGTGGAAGATACAAAGATGTACTTGTTAGGAGGACCTCCCCACATTGGGAAGGTGAGAGTGCATCACTTCCTCTCTGTTCTCAATTGTGCATCAACTGGGCTGTTTGTTTCCAAGGCTCAGGAGCACATTTTAGGCCAAGAGAACAGCTGGGAGTGAATGTTCTTCTGGTGGGTGAAGATTATTATAGAATGATTCACATCATGGAATAGGATGAAATTAAAACCACTCAAGGACTGCCAGTCCAGCTTTAAATTTATATTATTATTACTATTATTACTATTATTATTTTGGTACTGAGGATTGAACCCAGGGGTGCTTGACCATTGAGCCACATCCCCAGCCCTTTATACTCTTTGAGACATGGTCTCGCTAAGTCACTCAGTGCCTTGCTAAATTGCTGAGGCTGGCTTTGAACTTGTGATCTTCCTGCATCAGCCTCCTGAGCCGCTGGGATTACAGACGTGAGCCACTGCACCCAGCTGAGTTTATCTCTTTAAAATATTAGCTTTGCTTTATATTTTTTTTTTTAGCAAGAAAATTACTAAAGCAATTTACTTTGGAGTGATACATTAATTAGAACTTTGAATTACCTTGATACTTGATGGAGCTATTTACTAACAATGACAAGTTACAGTACTGAAGTACGTGAATACTAAGCTCCTCTTTGCATATACACACATCTATAAAATTTGGTCAGGCAGAGGACCTGGACTCTGTCACCCTCTGCTGTTCCATATGTTAGACACATGAAATTACTGTGAATCAGTTTAAGAGAGTCAATTTTCCAAATTTACCACACACAACAAACCAGCACATTTACTGAATTTCCTGGTTGTGGTTTTAATAACATTGACATAAATGTTCAATTTCATTTACTTATGATGAAATTCTAAACATAAAATTTAACACATAAAAATTGCCCTTGGGCTGGGGTTTGTAACTCAGTGATAACAGTGCTTGCTTATCATGAATAAGGCCCTGGGTTCCATCCCCAGCACCTTAAAAAAAAAAGAAAAGAAAAAAATCCCTGAATATTGCTAAAAATTCTAAACAGAAATCTACATAAAATAAATCATTTTCACCCTGAATTTTTGCATTCCCTATGATGGTATTAATTCCAGAGATCTTATTTCTTCTATTTATTTTTTAAATATGTATTTATTTTAGTTGTAAATGTTTCTTTATTTTATTTATATTTGGTGCTGAGAATTGAACCCAGGGCCTCACACATGCTAGGCAAGCGCTCTACCACTGAGCCACAACCCCAGCTCCTAGATATCTCTTATTTCTTTTGGACTTTAAAAAATGTTATTTTCATTGGGGGTGTAGCTCAATGGTAGAACATTGCTTAGCATGTTTTTACTTGTTTATTTCTTTTCAGAGCATAAACATTTTATATTATTTTGTCAATTTCTCAAAATGATAGGCTAGTCCTATACTTTAAATTTTTTCCAACAATACGAAACTTAAAGTTAGATAACTTTAAACAAATAATATGTTCAAAGTAAAGTTTGAAAAACACTTTAATCATTTTAATTAGACTTAATTAAATCCATTAAGCTTTAATCTCATTCAAAGTCATTCTAAGAAAAATTTAAATTAATCAAATTTCAATTTTAAATAAGTTAAATTCAATGAGTTAAAATTAAAATCAAAGAAAAAAAAAGAATTTTCAAAAACCACTTATAAAGCACTGAATTTGTCTGGATGGAGTGGCATCTGCCTGTAATACCAGCAACTAGGGAGGCTTGAGGCAGGAGGATAACAAGTTCAAGGTCAACCTCAGTAATTTATTGAGGCCATGTCTCAGAGAGAGAGAGAGAGAGAGAGAGAGAGAGAGAGAGAGAAGGCTGGGGCTATAGCTCAGTGGTAAAATGCCCCTTAGTATAATACCAGGAATAAATAAATAAATAAAGCACTGAAACTTGGTTTCAAAAAGAGAAGAATGTGAAATTATCCTGCCCAGTCAGTAATATAAGGATTTTAATGAGTCAGAAAAAAGTATTTGAAAAGGCATGAAGGAAAAGATTATAATAATAAATTCAATGAGTTGCAACTCAAATTTGAAAAGTTATATCTATAAACATATGATTATCAGAGGAACTGTATAAAGTTAATGAGTAAAACCTGTCGCACACCCAAAACCTGCTTAAATATTGGCAAAGCAGAAAGTATAATAAAAATGAATTAAGAAAAATAACAAACTGAACATTTTCTATCTGAACTGCTTAATTTACAATGTATGTTAAAATTTCCTCAAGAAATTCCTATCATAACCTTTAACCAAAACAGGCAAGAGATAAAGCCATTTTTTTTTTTTTTTTGGTAAATGAACATACCTAATAAATTGACCCAGATGATCTTCCTGCATACCTTCATTTTTGGATTATGATTGGAAGTGTTTTAGCATTTCCTTTGTACAGTAAGCCTCCTGGCTGCTCACTTAATACAGACCGTGTTGTGGTTTGTATGTGAGGTGTCCCCCAAAAGCTCATGTGTGAGACAATTCGAAAGTGTTCAGAGAAGAAATAGCTGGTTGTGAGAGCCTAAACCCAGTCAGTGAATTAATCACCTGATGGGATTCATTGAGTGGTAATTGAAGGCAGGTGGAGTGTGGCTAGAGGAGGTGGGGCATTGGGGGTGTGGCTTTGGGGTGTATATTTGTATCTGGCTGGTGACCTCTCTTTCTGCTTCCTGACCACCGATAATCTGTTTCCCTCTATTACAATTCTTTGCCATAATGTTTTGCCTCATCTCGAGTCCCAAGGAGTGAAGCCTTCTGATCTATGGATTGAGACCTCTGAAACCATGAGCCCCCAAACAAACTTTTTCTCCTCTAAATTTGTTCTGGTTGGGTCTTTTAGTCACAGCAGTGAAAAAGTTGACTAAAACAGACCCTTTATATGAGTGTAGTATTTTATGGCTTAAATTCTTTTTTTTTCCCCAAACATTATCTCAGTCAACCCACAGTTTCTGTGAGGTTGTGCTTTTATCCTGTTTCACACTGGGGAATTATCTCAAAGAACACAAATAATCCTCCAAAGACACCCACTTAAGAATGTTAGAGACACCAAGAGCTAGCATTTTTTCAGCTATAATAAAATGTGTATTTACTAGCTTCTGCGATCTGATACTTAATCACTTTATCTAACCCAGGAATTTCCATGTAGTAGTACTTCAAAACTTCTCGTGGGTCCTTGCTATTTGGCATTTTTGTTTTGTTTTATTTATGTGGTACTAGGGACTAAACCCAGGGGCCCTCTACCATTGAGGCCCTCTCCAGTCCTTTTTATTTTATTTTTGAGATTAAAGTCTCGCTGAGTTGCTGAGGCTGACCTCAAATTTGGATCCTCCTGCTTCCACCTCTTGGGTTGCTGGGATTACAGGCATAATCCCAGTGTCCAGGGGCTTCAGTGCCTTTGGGATTTTTGATAGAATTTTGTACGAGTCAGTCTGTATTGACAGCCACTCTGTACCAGTCACAGTGCGAGGTGCTCCTGTGCATCATCCACACCCAAGTCTCAACCATCACCTCCTCACCGATGGACCCCAAATCTGTCTCCAGCTCAGGCCTCTCTCATTGCCATACTCCTGCTAAAGGTGGAGATAGTCAAAGCAAACTCTACAGCTCTCTGTCCCCCTTGGGATGTCAAAACATTTGTCTCTGTGTACCCTATACAGAATCTGCAAGCTCCAAAAGGAACATAGCAGCACATTTTTCATCCTTGAATGTCCCTTGAATGTCCCTCCATCCCTGAGAGAAGTGATTTACAGACAGTTGTTGCTCCGTATTTATTGGCTTCAGGGTATGCTTCAGTTTGTCTAAATCAAGCCAAGGAAGAAATGACCACTAGATGTCGTACCACACTTGGTGGTCAGCAGAGAATTCCTGATCTGTTATTCCAAATTTCATTCCAGATTTTAGTATGAAAGAAAGCAAATCTTGGCTAACCATAGTCACTAATCACAACCATATGAAGTATCAACCGGGCTTTTTTTTTGGGGGGGGGGTATTGGTGTCCACTTTCAATTACTCATTTCCTTGGGAAGAGAGAATGTCTGGAGATAATGTGTACATCATTTGTGGTTGACTTTGGGGTTTATCATATAATATCCTCCTTGCCTATTTGCCTTTTTTTGTTCTCTTTGTTTATATTAATTTGCATTTCTAAGTATTGTGTGAGATATACTCTGTAAAGTGAGGTAGAGGGCTAGCCTGAAATTAATAATATTATTAAGCAAAATTTTGATGATGCCATCCTCGGATTTAAACCCTTCCAAGGATTCCCATTGCTTATATTTTTACACGTTAATTAAATATTTAGAGAGTGGATCTTCTTTTGGTGGGGGGACTACCAGGAATTAAACCTAGGGGTACTTAACCACTGAGCAATATCCCTAGCTCACTTTTTATTTATTCTTTTGAGACAGGGTCTCTCTAAATTGCTTAAGACCTTGCTGTGTTGATGAGACTGGCTTTGAACTTGCATCCTCCTGCCTCAGACTCCTGAGCAGCGGGCATTACAGGCGCATGGTGGTCCTGCCTGCTTGTTTACCTGCTCAGCTCATCACCTCCTCAGAAACCTCAACTTCTCTAGCTCTTTCAGCATCACCTGACAACTCTGAATGCACTCTACTCTCCACCTCTTTATCCAAGTAATTTGTAAGAGTTCTTTGGACCTCAATTTCAAAGCCTGCAGGAAGATTTTCATAAGTTCCCACTGTATTAGTGTCCTATGGCTGCTGTGACAAGTTACCCCATGTTAGTGATATAAAACAACACATTTGTTCTCTACTTTCTTGTTGCCATGCCCTGAGCTGTTTTTCTCTGCCACACCCTTCCACCATGATGTTCCACCTCACCATGGGCCCAGAGCAATGCGGTCAGCCATGGCTGACTCAGTATGGACTGAGACATCTGAAACTGTGAACCAAATATACTTTTCCTTCTCTAATTGTTGTTGTCAGTTTTTTTGGTCACAGTGCAAAAAAAATTAAAAAAAGACTAAAACAGCCTCCTACGTTATGGACTTTCCTATTCTTGAAAGTTTTCATATCAAACATTCTCTTCGTGTTTAGTCTCTATCTCAATACCATCTTTGTGTCTTCTACAAAACTCTATTGCATACACACTTGTAATTTTTTATTTGGTCTAATTAGTTATACATGACAGTGGAATGCATTTTGACATATTATTCACAAATGGAGCACAATTTCTCATGCCTTTGGCTGTACATGGTGCAGAGTCACTCCAGTAGTGTAATCATACGTGTACATAGGGCAATAATGTCTATCTCATTCTACCATCCTTCTCATTCTCACAGCCCCACCCCTCCCCTTACTCCCCTCTACACAAACCAAAGTTGCTTCTTTCTTCCCTATCCCCTTGTCCCACTATGGGTTAGCATCCACTTATCAGAGAAAACATTCGGCTTTTGTTTTTTTGGGATTGGCTTATTTCACTTAGCATGATATTCTCTAATTCCATCCATTTACCTGCAAATGCCATCATTTCATTCTTCTTTAAGGCTGAGTAATATTCCTTTGTATACATTTGCCATGTTATTTGTTTCTACTTTTTTTAATTGGAATGGAATTTCCCCGAAAAGCTTAATTATGTTTACAATAACATTCTCAGCAAAAAATTAAACCAATAAATATCTGTAGTATGAATTTAAAAAACACATAATTATTTGCTGACATATCTGGAGATTAAAAGTCTAAATGGGTCTCACTGAGCTGGTTATGGTGGCTAATGCCTGTAATCCCAGCAACTCTGGAGGCTAAGGCAGGATGATTGCAAGTTGGAGGCCAACCTTAGCAATTTAGCAAGGCCTTGTCTCAAATAAATAAATAAATAAATAAATAAATAAATAAAAGGGGTAGGGATATAGTTCAGTGCAAAGCACCCTGGGTTCAATCCCCAGTACCAAAATACTACTACTACTACTACTACTACTACTAAAAACACCTTAGGGGAAAAAAATAAATGGATCTGATTAGGTAAAATAAAGGTGTCAGCAGGGCAACATTCTTTCTAAAGACTCTGGGGGAGACTCTGCTTTCTTTTTTTTTTCATCTTCAAGACCAGCAGTCACCATCACTCCAACCTGACTTCTACTAATTTCTTATATTTACATTTGTTCAAATAATGAGACTCTATCCCTGAGCTTGTGTGTTTCACAAGGCTGCAGATTCTAATTTTCTTATTATTGTATCTTCACCCTCTAGCACTTTTCTCAAATAAATGCCAAGTATGGGATTGGTTAGTGGGAGATACATGGTAGTTGTGACAGCTTCTTTTAAAAAAAAAAATCCAGTTTATCCTTTTGATTCCTCTTCCTCCCCATTTCTCAGTTTAGTGAAATCCCCCAAATCCTACTTACCATGTTGGGGAGCCTTAGTTTTGCAATTCTCTGGAAAACTTAGTTGCTCTCTCCTACAGGTCTGACTATAGGTCTGACTGGCTCCTCTACTTCTTATCTGCCGATCCTGGTGCAGTAAATTAAACTTTGATAGTTTTCATTTTTTCATCCATAGTGTGGAAATGTAATATGTAATGGGATTGTACTGAAGACCAAATGAGCTATTAATGGGTAAATTGTATAACACCAGACTAGCCTGTCATACATATTAATATGTCAATACTTGTAATGTCTTTCTCCTGGATAGTGTGTTGCTCTTTTTATTCCCTGGCTTCAGAACATGGATTTGTGAGCCAGGCATGATGGCGCACACTTGTAATCCCAGCAGTTTGGGAGGCGGAGGCAGGAGGATTGCAGGTTCAAAGCCAACCTCAGCAACTTAGTGAGGCCCTAAGCAACTTAGTGAGACTCTGCCTCAAAATAAAAAATAAAAAGGGCTGGGATGTGATTAATATCCAACCATAAATCTTTGGCATTGGACTGAACATCTGTCCCCAGTGAAGTGAGAGGGGTAGGAACTAATATTTAGCAACCATTGTAAACCTCCCTCTCTGGGTACTTTTATAATCATTAATTCATTTAATCTTCACATGACTACTGGGAGGAAAGTTGGAAAGTTGTGATTTCTATAACAAGCCAAGACTCATAGAAATTTTATATGTGCACAAAGGCACACATCTTGATAATGAAAAATATAGTATTAAACCTCGGCCATAAAAGGACAGTTTAATCTCTTGTTACTAACTATTGTGTCTCTCTGAATCTGAGCCTATTTTAACAATAGAACAACAGATCCTTTCAAATAAAGAAAAAGGATCTAGCAGCCTATATGAGAATATGCATAGATAGGATTTGTAAAATGACTTTTTAAAAAAGATTTTCAAGATTGCCATAAATTGCATTTCTAAAGTAACATTTTTATTCTCCAAAATTTGAGAATATTGTCTCATTGTCAGTTTCAGAAAGGGAAGACTTCCAGCCATTTATTTACATTGACTAAATCTAAAATATACTGACTTTACAACATTATAGAATAATACAAAGCTTTTAGAAAGCTTAACTTCTGGCTTATCAGGCCTATCAGGAGACCTCTGAGCTCACCCTTCAGTATTATTAATATGATTCCTCCATGTTTCCTGGCACTTGCTATGTCCTTTAGTGTCTTTGCTGTGTTCTCCTGTGGGTTCCATGTATAAGGTCTTAACTGCATCAGGAAAACGAACCTCATGAGGAGCTAATAACCAGATGCGTTGGCAGCCTAAGATGCCTGTTAATTCAGTGTGGTTTTAAACTTGAGACATGAATCATTTTTAAGATTTTTCTTAAAAAGAAACAAAATAGAAAGGAGAGATAAACCCACAAGCTGGGAAAAATTATTGCCACAAATGCTAACAGACTTCACATATAAAGAGCCTGAATATATTTATAAGAAAGCTATTAATACTCCATACAAATTCTAAGCATATAAAATGTTATTCATAGATGAGGGAATAAAATATTTTATAGACAAGAAAATACACTCAACTTTATTAACAATATAACAGTGAATAGGAAGATTTAATATTTGACAAATGAATAAATATTGCCTTCATCAATCCCATAACTTGGCTAGGTTTTTGGGAACAGAAAGGGGGCATTCAGGGATATGGTGTTTTATTGTATCCCTTTATTTGTATCACACTTAAAGGGTGATACACCCACTCTCAGAGCCTCCAGGAAGAACTAACCTTCCAACACCTTGATTTTGAACTTCTAACCTCCAGAATTATGAAATAATTAATTTCCATGGTTAAGGCCACCCAGTCTGTGGCACTCTGTTACAACAGCCCTAGGACATTAATATACCTACAGTTTATTGGCTTGATTGAATAAGAAAAATGCCATATTATCAGACTTGAAAATGTTAATTTAAAAAATATAAACTGCACACCTATTATATGGCAGGTGTTGAACCTGGTAATGGAGATACAAGAAGTAATAAGACATATTTGATGGGAAGGGAATGGAGTGAGGTATAGAAAGAGATAGCAGAAGTGGTTAGAGGCCAGATCTTGAATGGCCTTGAACCATGTTTAACAGTCTGAAGTGGATCCCTGAGCAATTTATGGGTCCTTGGAAGTTGCAGGCAAGGAAAAAATGCAATTAAAATTATATTTGGGAGGGATCATTATGGGTGACTAAGGAATTAATCTGTTAATATAAAGTGAAAAATTAGGGGTAGGGGAACAGGTAGGAAGTTGCTGAAGTAATTTGAGTGGCAAATGATGGTGGTATGAATTGGTTAACAGGGAAAAGGTGAAGTGGGGAGTTTGGAGAAATATTGAGGAATTTGAATCAATCGAAGCTGGTGATTAAGAGCTTGGGAGATGGAGAAGAAATGAGGAATGGAAAAAGATTTGGACATTTCTAGCCTCAAGAATTGGGTTGACATAAATCAGTTGTGTTCTTCTACATCAGTGATGAATCACCTGAAAGAGAAATTAGGAAATCCATCCCATTCACAATAACCTTGTGAAAAAAACCCAAAATATTTGGGAATCAGTCTAACAAAATAGGTAAAATGAAACTACAAACCTCTCAATGAAAACTACAGAACACTATTACTCAGCCATAAAATAATGACTTTATGACTTTTGCTGGTAAATGGATGAATCTTGAGACCATCATGCTAACTGAAATAAGCAAATCACAAAAAAACAAAAGTCCAATATTCTCTCTGTTATGTGGGTGTTAACACATGATAAGGGGAAGGGGAGGGAAGCATAGAAGTACTTTTGATTAGACAAAGGGGAATGAAGGGAAGGAAGGGAGCATGGAAATAGGAAAGACACTAGAATGAATTGGACATAACTTTCCTATAGTCATATATGAATACAAGACCAGTGAAACTTCACAACCAGAAGAATGGGAAATGGTACTCCATGTATGTATAATATGTCAACATACACTCTATTGTTATGTATAACTAAACAGAATAAATAAAAACTTTAAGTAAAATTAATTGGGTTGATATGTGAAGGAGATCTCAGGGAAGAAGTAGCATGGAAGGGGGGAAATTCACTTTTGGGGGATGGAGGTTAAAATGGGACATCCGAGGAGAGATGTTCAGTGAGAAGAATATGAAGATTGGAAGGCATCATTGAAGCCAGAGGAGTGTATAAAATTTTCTAGAGAGAGCTCATAAGGTGAGGAGAGCAGGGGAGAAGAGGAGAGAGAGCAATGAAAGAACCCTGAGAACCATCAGCATCTTTTTTTTTTTTAAGAGAGAGAGAGAACATCGATGTAGCAGTGTCCCTGTAGCATGCTCTTTTTAGGTCTTTAGGGAATAGAACAAGAAGGGGAATAGCTGGGTCAAATGGTGGCTCCATTCCCAGCTTTCCAAGAAATCTCCATACTGCTTTCCAAATTGGCTGCACCAATTTGCAGTCCCACCAGCAATGTACAAGTGTACCCTTTTCCCCACATCCTCGCCAGCACTTGTTGTTGTTTGACTTCATAATGGCTGCCAATCTTACTGGAGTGAGATGGTATCTTAGGGTGGTTTTGATTTGCATTTCTCTGACAGCTAGAGATGGTGAGCATTTTTTCATGTACTTGTTGATTGACTGTATGTCCTCCTCTGAGAAGTGTCTGTTCAGGTCCTTGGCCCATTTGTTGATTGGGTTGTTTGTTCTCTTATTGTCTAATTTTTGAGTTCTTTGTATACTCTGGATATTAGGGCTCTATCTGAAGTGTTCATAGCAGCACAGTTCACATTAGCAAGACTGTGGAACCAACCTAGATGCCCTTCAATAGACGAATGGATAAAAAAAATGTGGCATTTATACACAATGGAGTATTACTCTGCATTAAAAAATGACAAAATCATAGAATTTACAGGGAAATGGATGGCATTAGAGCAGATTATGCTAAGTGAAGCTAGCCAATCCCTAAAAAACAAATGCCAAATGTCTTCTTTGATATAAGGAGAGTAACTAAGATCAGAGTAGGGACAAAGAGCAGGAGAAGAAGATTAACATTTAACAGGGATGAGAGGTGGGAGGGAAAGGGAGAGAGAAGGGAAATTGCATGGTAATGGAAGGAGACCCTCAGGGTTATACAGTGGAGGGGGTAGAGAGAGAGGAGGGGAGGGGAGGGGAGAGGTGGGGAGGGGGGAGGGGGGAGGATGGGAAAGGCAGCGGAGCACAACAGACACTAGTATGGCAATATGTAAATCAATGGATGTGTAACTGATGTGATTCTGCAATCTGTGTATGGGGTGAAGGTGGGAGTTCATAACCCACTTGAATCAAAGTGTGGAATATGATATGTCAAGAAATTTGTAATGTTTTGAACAACCCACAATAAAAAATTTTAAAAAAATTAGTTTCTAAAATTACAAGACTTTAAAATGTTATGTGCATTAGATTTTTTAAAAGAGATTTTGAGATTTTAAAAGAGATTTTGATTTTTCATGATAAGAAAATTTGTAGTTTCCAAATTATTTCATTTACTTGAAGAGGAATATACTTTATGAAGACTGAAGACAGTAGTACTGTGTTCCACAGTAAAAATGATAACTGTGACTGATAATTGTCACTTTAACTAATAATAGTTGCAGTACTTTCTTGATGAGTGATCCAGGCATATGGAAGAATCTCAGAAACTGACAATATTCTCTTTACAATACATCCAAAGTGTGTGCAATTCAAATATTTTATAAATTTGAGTATTTCCAAGTCTTTGTCTTTTATCTGTGTAACTTTATTCTTACTCCTCTCCAGATAAGAAAGGAAGTTTTTTTCCCCCACTATGGAAATGGGCAAATGGAGATCCTAAATAAAAAAGTCTAATTTGCACAATATGTTTAGGCAAGATAGGAGCCTAGACCTTTTGGTTTCAGTTTTGTGTCCTTTCTGTTCCTCCATCTGATTCACTTTTATGCTGGAATTGAATGTGAAATGTGTAAATAAGCAAATAAAATATAATATATATCTATAAAAAAAAGAGAGAGAGAGAGAATTTTAATATTTATTTTTCAGTTTTCAGCAGACACAACATCTTTGTTTGTATGTGGTGCTGAGGTTCGAACCCGGGCCGCACGCATGCCAGGCGAGTTCGATACTGCTTGAGCCACATCCCCAGCCCATCCATCAGCATCTTAATCACAGTAAATTTGACTTGAAAAGGAGACTAGGAGAGTGGAGGAATAGGACCAGGGAAAGGGAAGAGGGGAGGACAAGGGGAGGCTCTAGGGAGGTAAACTGAGCCAATTATTTTGTGTGTATATGTATAAATATGTAACAATGAATCCCACTATTATGTATAATCATGATGCACCAATTAAAAATAAAAGAAGACAAAAAGAAAGAAAGAGGGGCTGGGGTTGTAGCTCGGTGGTAGAGTGTTTGCCCAGCATGTGTGAGGCACTGGGTTTAATTCTCAGCACCACATATAAATAAATAAATAAATAAATAAAAATAAAGGTCCATCGACAACTAAAAAAAATATTAAAAGAAAGGAAGAAAGGAACTTGAGATGAAGTAGTGCCTGTATTAGGAAGATATCCAAGTGTTTATAGTATGGCGGAGACCAAGGAAAACTAACAGAACAGGGTTTCAAATAAGAAGGGAGTGGATTTTGTCAAATGCCATCAATAATATAAGAAACATAAAGCATTAAAAAAGGAGATGTGTGGTGATACTGTGGGTACCAGTAGTTTCAGTGGAATGGCCAAAATGGGAAATCCATGTCACAAAGGGCTGAGAAACTAGTGAATAGTGAGGAAGTGTGTTTTTAAGCCTTGGATGGAAAGGGAAGAAAAGTACTAGAGTAATGGATGGTGTTTAAGTCAGCTTTTTCACTCCTGTGACCAAAAGACCCGAGAAAAACAATTAGAGGAGGAAAAGGTTATCTGGGGATCAGAATTTCAGAGGTCTTTGTCCATAGACATCTGGTTCCATTGCTCTGGGCTTGAGATGAGGCAGAACTTCATGGTAGAAGTGTGTAGTGGAGGATAGCAGTCAGGACATGGCACCAGGAAACGGAGAGACTAAGTGTGGCTCGTCAAGGATAAAATAGAAACTCCAAAGTCACGGGCCCAACAACCTACTTCCCTAGCCACACTCTACCTGCCTACAGTTACCTTTTAGTTAATCCCTATCAGGAGGGATTAACCTACCATTAGGTTAAGGGTCTTATAACCCAGTCATTTCACCTTTAAGCTTTCTTGCCTTGTCTCACACTTGAGCTTTTGGGGGGACACCTCATATCTAGACCATAACAGGTAGAGAGAAGACGAGAGTTAAAAAGTGGGATAAACCCATATTGAAGGACAAGCCAATGGAGAGGGAGAGAATGAAGACAAATGAGAGACAAGGAAAATATTTAGGGCATCCAAGGAGAATAGACAGAGCCTAAAGCTCTGCACTGGTGGGGGATCAGCCTCAGTTAGAATGAGATCAAGAGATGGAACTAAAGTTTAAGAAACTAGAAAGGGTTTGAAATGGTCCCCGTGGAAAAGCACAACCTGACTACCAAGGCGATGCAGCACTGCTCCTAACCCAACATCGTGAAGGATGGAGCCATTTTGCACTAAATCTCATTTTGAGTTCATCGCTAATTTTTTTATGACTGTGCATTACCTGTTGTTCACAGTCAAAAAATACTTGAGGTAATCAACTTATAATAGGGAAAGACTTATTCTGGCTCACAGTTTGGGTGGTTTCAATCCATGATCAATTGGCCCTAATGTTTTGGCCTGTAGCACATCATGGTGGGGAGTCTGTGGTAGAAGATATCATTCACTTAGTGGCTAGAATGTGAAAGAAAAAGACAGAAAAGGACTGGGTCCCAATATCCTCTTCAAAGGCACTTCCCCAAAGACCAGACACCCTCCCACTAGTCTCTACCTGTTAGTGGTTCCACCACCTTCCAACAGCGCCAAGCTGTGGACTAAGCCTTTAACACAGGGGTTTTTGAGAGACATCCTAGATCCAAACTCCAGTAAGCTGTCTGTAACACACACCATACACCAGGTGGTTTAAAAACAGGCATTAATTTCTTATAGTTTTTGAAGACAGGGTACCATCCTGGTCAGGTTCTTAGTCCTCTGCCTAGTTATGGCTCATTGAAATACCTTTGTGCATGTGATCACACACACACATACACACACATGCACACACATGCACCATAATGAAGGCTTTAATTTCTTCCTCTTTTTTAAGGACACAATTTCATCATGGGTGTTCCAACCTCAACAACCTCATCCAACCCTAATCAGCTCCCAGAAGCCCCAGCTCCCATGGATGGGTCAGGTTTCCACTGACGAATTTGGGGAGGACAGGAACATGCACTCTGATGTTTTCTGTACTTCGTTCAGTGCATTTCAAAGTCTTACTGAGGGAGCTGTGACTTGCTGAGCTAAGGAGCATGTGATTGCTCAGGGATCAGCTGGGGTCACTTTATCTTGCCCAACGGATGCAACCCCTTTCAAAGTTAGCTCTCCAAGATGCCCAGATATTACCAAGGTCATTATTGACTTTATCCTCTTACTTACACTGAATTAGATGGCCTCAGCACATTCATTTATGAGTGAAGATGATTTACTGAAAACTCAAGGCAGCAGAGAGATTTATATTACAACACAAGAAACTGAAAATGCAGTTAACCTTTTCTTTTCACATATATTTCAGCCATTTCTGAAATGGTGGTGCTTGTCAATTTCTCCATGTTTTGGCCCACTTCTCTCAGATATGGCAAATTTCGGCTCTTATCTCAAGCACAGGTCTAGTGCTCTCTTCTGTTGTATTGACTCTTGCTTTCCTAGTCATCAAATTCTCACCATCTATCTCCATGCAGCTGATTAAAGTATCTTGTGAACAAAAGTGATTCCCTCTGCCATTCACTGAAAGAAATTCTGACTCCAACTGCTAAGATAATGTATTTTCATCCCAATGTATAATTCTAAAAAGGACTAAATACCCCAAATTCTTCTGATGATGATTCATCATCAATCAATGTTCTAGCCACATTTGCCTGAAGCATCTTCAGGAGTAGAAATCACATCCACCATCTGGATGGAGAGTATGACTCTGTTACCCTCCTGACCCTGGGTGAAAATGAATGCCTTCATTCAGTTTAAAGAAAAATAACATTTATATAGTGTTTTCAAGTGCATTAGATTTGGTCCTCTGTATCCACAGGTTTTGCATCCATGGAGTCAACCAACTGTGAATCAAAACTGCTTGGAGAAAAAATTACATCTGTATTAAACATGTACAGACTTTTTCTCCCTTGTCATTGTTCCCCAAACAATACAGCATAATGACTATTTACATAGAATTTACATTGGGTTGGGTAATAAGTAATCTAGAAATGAATTAAAGTATATGGGAGAATGTGCACGGGTTACATGCAAACACAATGGCATTTTACATAAAGGACTTGAGCATCTGCAGAGTTTGGTATCTGAAGAAGGTCCTGGAGCCAACCCCCTACAAGATACAAAGGAACAACTGTATCTCATTTGATTTTCACAAGAACTGGACACCCACATAATGGAGGCAGTATTCCCTCTCTACAAATGAAGTAAGCAGGACTCAAAAGGGCTTATTCATAAGCACCCAGTTGGTAGAGTGGCACAGTCGGCTGCAAAGGTGAATCTCATGCTCCACAGGCCCTGCTCTCTCCACTGTAACAGAATGCCTGTTTGGTTTGATAACATCTATTTCATAATCCCAAGCCCTTTTCAATGCTCCTGCTTTAATTTGATGATTTCATGGGATTCTGTTATAACCACACTGTGAGGCTTGACATTATTTTTACCTACAGTGGAGTAACGCTTGGTCTGTTTGGTTTGATACCTGGGATTTTGTAAATCTCCTATCTAAAATTTACAGAGTTCCCCAATTCTGGGGGAATGGTCAGGGGATTCAGAAGAAGGGTCTATCCCTCAGTTCCCATTTCCTAAATAATGGCTTTTCAGAGACAATTTTGATCAATATTGGCAGCATTCAGAATCTGTATTCCACCAAACACTGGTGATGTATCGCACAGACCTATAGCATCGTGTGCCATTGACAAAGTAGAGATTCCAAGTATAGGAGCCAAGTGCATTTAAATGTTAGTCTGCCAGCCCTAATGTATTGGCCTTTGTCTCATCCATCTTTGTTAGTGATCAGGCAAGACATCATAAATTGTTTCTGCTGGAATATTTTTTTTCCTCTAAATAACATAATGAATATTGATGTAGCCAAGAATGTGGTGAGTAGGTGGGATGGATGGTTATTAGATGAAAAAAAAAATCAATGTAGTATAACCTCAAGACTCAATTTGAATTCCACTTTGGGAACTGTTTTGTGGTTTAGAAAGAAATGAATTCTATGGCAGCTGTTTGAGACTTGACAAAAGAAAGAGATCTGACAGTTCTGTTCAAAGGATGAAATCTCAGACAATGGAGGGTGGAAATAGTTCGATTTCTCTGAAACCAGATGGGACGATAACAGCATTTGGAACAGATACCTCCTTCTGCAATGCTGGATCCATGTAGCAGTAAGTGGATTCGTGGCAAGAAGCTGCATAGTAGGGAACAATAAATGGGCCTGATAGTTAAAGCTGGATTTAGCAGGTGCTATACTTTGGAGGTCGAATATTCCTTCAAATGACCATGTGTTAAGGGCTTGCACCCCTGGGAGGTGATATTGGAAGGAAGTGGAACCCTTAACAGGTATGATTTATTGGGAGGTCCTCAGGTGATTTGGAGCATACCCTCAAACAGGATTGTGGGAACCTAGCCCCCTCTTTGCCCTCCTTGATCCCTGGCTTGGGATGTAAGCAAATTTTCTCACCATGTTGCAGTGACAGACCCAAAGCATTGGGAACAACTAAGTATGCGCTGGAACCTCTAAAACTATGAGCCAAAATAAAACTTTTCTCTTTATAAGTTGATTATCTCAAAAGTATTTTGTTATGGTGATGGAAGTTTGACTGACACACCCATATTGCAACTTGTAAACATGGTCAAGAGTAGCAAACCATTTGGAATTGCATTTGCTTTATCTCTAAGCCGAACGTAATAATTTCTACCTTGCAGGTAAAGATCAGCAATAATGTATGTGCAGTGTCTGGCATATAGCACATGCTTAAGAAAGAGCAGCAATTATACTTCATACTATGTAGCAAAATAAATTATAAGATAATTTTTTTGTTGTTTCACCCTTGTTTTTTGAATATGACTTATTCAAGAGTCAATAGTGTTGTAAAAAAGTCTTTATATTCTTCCTCTTATTTTACTTCTCTGAGATCTTTTGTCATAATCTATAAACTTACTAAGACAAACTGTAACAGTAATATCTGCCATTAAATATATGGCATAGTTGGTTATAAAAATAGTTGAGAGAAAATATGTGGAAATATATTGCAAGATGTAAATGTATTGCAGAGATATTTTTAGGCTTCCTTCCCCCAGTGCACTTAGGAGAAACTTCCACAGCATTTACTGCACTTACAGCAAAGCAAATGTGTCTTTTCCTACATATGTGCCACATAGCAAGTATAGGTGGTAGATAGAAAAGGGGATTTCTTGTAGGAATTTGTCATATCTGACAACCAGGATCTCTTTCCTCATTTGTCTTCCAGTCACTCTAAGTAAACAGCTGTTCCACACCATTGAACAGTGGAGATAACATGTCTTCAGGAAGAATAGCTAATAATAATTTGGGGTTGCAGGTGTTGGAGAATGTCAAGCTAAAATCTGCATCTTATAGGCTTTTGTTTTTAAACAAAGTGTTGGGAATGAATATCATACACATGTGTTATAATATTCCAAATAATATAAAAGTGCATAAGAAAAAAATATTAATGCTCTTCCTTTCTCTGTTCTTATTCTCAGCTTTCAGAGGTACACAATGTTGACAGTTTGATGGGGGTTCTTCCACATATGAATGAGTTTTTCAGCCATGAATGCTAGTGAAAGCCATCAGTGGAATGACTTTGAAAATCAAGATGGGAATCAATATCTGTATCCTTGAGAAATAGAACCTCCTGTTATCAGGCTTCCCAGACAATCACAGACAGGTTATCTGGGAGATAAATTTAAAGTCTTGGAAACCTTAGTAGAATGCATATAATTCTTTTGCCAATGACTAGTCAAGCTGATACATAAAAATGAAAAATAATTTAAAATCTGATCATGGCGTGTTCCTTTGCCAGAAAATGAGTTGAAATTCCCTTCCCTGATGCCTAAAAAATGTCTAACTCCTTAGCATTGCATTCTGGTGAGCTGTCCTGCTGGCAATTCTCCATGCCTGTTGTCATGCTTCATGCTGGGAGGGTAACAGGGTCCTGAGGACAATGGAAGCCTCACATTTGGAGCCTCCCACACTCTGCCCTGTGTGCCTCTTCCTTTGGCTGAGTTTAACTCATTTCTTTTCCCTGTAATACTACATGCCATGAGTATAATATCTTCTGCTGAGTTTTGTGAGTCCTTCTAGTAAATTACTAAAGTTGAGAGTGGAATTGGGAACCTATGGACCTCCCAGTTAGTGTTAGAAGTAAGGGTGGTTTGTGTGTAAATTCTTTCTTCTAAATTTGTATTTGGATCCTAACTTAGTCAGCACGTGTTGTCACCTAAAATACCTTGGACTAAGTGGCTTAGGGCAGAAATTTATTTTCTCTTAATTCTGAAGTCCAAGGTCACGGGGCTGACCTATCTGACTTCTGGTAAAGGTTTTCTTCCTGCTTGCACTCAGCTGTTTTCCCTCCGTGTCCTCAATTTTATAGGGATGATATTTCTATTTGGTTAAGGTTTCACCCTTATGAGGCCATTTAACTTTTATCTGTTCCTTAAATTCTTTAACTTCAATAAAATTACGTGGGAATTTGGGGACCTCCACCTACGAATTTTCAGGACCACAGTTCAATCTATGTCACACACTAACTCCATGCAGTTGGAGTCAGATGTTTTGGGAAGCCTTGGAAATCTAGGAATTCCACACTTGACCTCGCTGTTTGGTGACTCTGGGTAAGAGTCAAAAGGGGCTGTTCTTTGCAGAGACAGTTATGGGTCCAATTTAGCAAGCTGATTGGCTGGCTAAATAAAGACTCCAATTTGGACAAAATGGACTTGGTAAGTTTTCTGAGAGGTATGCCCCATAACATGTATGTGTGTGTATGTCTACAACTTTAAAAAGTGCATGTGAACCATCAGCCCATAATAATTTCATCATAACAGTGGATCTGGAATGCAGACAACAGAAAACTAGAACACTCATAGCAATGTAGTTAGACAAATTCTCCTTTCTGCTATAGTCTGAACATTGGTGTCCTCCACAAATTGAGATTTTGCAGTCCTAAGCCCTAAAGCAATTGCATTAGGAGTGAGGCCTTTGCAATGTGATTAAGTTTTTATTTTAGTTGGCATTGTATTACTATAACAAATAACTGAGATAATCAATTTACAAAGAGGAAAGCTTTATTCTGGCTCACGATTTTGAAGGTTCCAATCTATGATTAGGAAGACATATTTGCTTTTAGGCCTCTGGTAGGGGTGCGAGATGACATTGGTAGGGAGCCCATGGGGGAGCAGAGACACTCATGTCATGGCTAGGGAGAGAAAAGGGAGGATGCTGGAGTCCCCCCAGTTTCCTTCAAGGGCACACCCCCATCACCTAAACACCTTCCACAAGGCCCTACCTTTTAAATATTCCACCATCTCCCAAGAGTTCCTCCCTGGGGACCATGCCTATAACACATGGCTTTTAGGGAACATTAAAGATCCAAACCCAGCAGTGACTAATATTTTGAATGGGATTAGTGCTCTTACCAAAAGGCCCTACAGAGCTTCCTTGCCCCTTCCACCATGTCAGGGTGCAGTGAGAAGGCAATTGTCTGTGAACCAGAAAACAAATTTGTCAGATCTTGATTTGGGACCTCGAAGCCTCCAGGATTATGAAGAATAAGTTTCTGTTGCTTATAAAGTATTTTTTTTTTTTTGTTATAAGGTCCCAAATGGATTAAGGCAACTTCCTAATCTTGTTCACTCTTTCTGAATTATTGGTGTATATTTAGTCATATCTGTCACTCACTGAAACAGAGACTGTTAAGTGTCCACCAAAGCACATTTACTTTCCTTCTGGGCATGCATTTGGATTAGATTTCTAAATTAAGAGGCTGCCTCTGCAAGATGTGTGTCATCTCTCTATCTCCTCTGTAAGTGAACCTCTTTTCCTCTCCTGTAAGAATGGGCAGGATTCCAAGGACCCAGAGGAAGATAAAAGGAAATGAACAGAAACACTTGGCATTGGATTGTTACGGGCCAAGAAATAAAATATACTCTTTTAAAGTCATGAAGAATATTCTAAGTTTTTCTATTGTGGAATCTTAAGTTACTTTCCCACCTTATGTATGCACCCTTTAGAAAAATTCTAACAAGCTTTTTTTTTTGTGTGTGTGTGTGTGGTTTATAGAAAGTTTATTGATTATTTTCAAGAATTAGAAAATACTAAAAATGTCCATAAAGAAGTGAATGGATAAATAAATGTGTTATTAACAAATTTTTATGACAAATTATTGTGCAATAACAAAATACCACAGAGAGCAATTTAACATAAATATGTCATCTTAAGGTTCTAAAATCAGAAGTCCAAAACAAGTCTCATTAGATAAAAATCAAGGTTTCTGGAGGCTCTGAATGAGAATACATTTCTCTGACTTTCCCAACTTGCCCCTCCATCTACAAAGCCTCCAATCTTGTATCTTTCTATTTTTATTTTTTTTTTTGCTAAGCAATTATTTATTTATTTATTAGTTACACATGACAGTACAATGACCTTGACATATCGTACATTTGAAGCTTTGTTGCATGAGCTAGATGCTTAATTACTTTTATTACAGAAGCATTGCTATGATAAGAAAATCTTTCATTCCTTCTCAAAGAAACAAATAGAAATCCTTTTCTTGAAACACTTTTCTAAAAAATGTTCATCAGAACATATCCAGTAATAGATCTTAGCAGCTATTATATAGAAGGTTATTAAAATAAAGTGTGAGGATACTGGCCCAGTTCTTACATGGACACAAAAATAGTATTAGGGTTTGTCATACTGTAAAAATATGGCATTTTTTATAAAAAAAAACCCTAAAGTTAACAAAAACATAGCATTTAAAAATCATATTAAATTTTGTATGCTGCTTCTGCATTTGTGTAAAAGTGTGTCATAATGGAAAAATTTCATTTATATAAGGAAAGCACATAATTATCCCATTTTAGTATGTGGAAAACCCCAAATATAAGTTAGTTATTAAAGTTAGGTATTAAACATGAGATGTCATGAACCTATTTTGTTTTCCTCCTATTTTGAATCTACTTGCACCCACAAAATGTCCCTCCATAATTTTTCCAATGGGTTTCTTTCACTTGAATGTCTGTACTTGAATATCTTGTTATATCTAGCATTGTCTATACATGTTTGAGTAAGGGTGTGCACCCCAGGATTCAGAGAGGGAATTCTGGGATAGAAGATGTTTCCATATTCACTTCTTTCCAAAGGAGACCTCAACACTCTGAAGCAACATCCTTCTTCACACAAGACACTGGTCATACTGGTAGAGTGGATCCAGCTGGCTGAGTCCAATTCAAGTTTTCTATAAAGACCAGAATTCTTGGTCTTCAGGAACCTTATTAAGGTTGGACAGAATTGAGAGGAAATGGGGCCATGGGTGGCAAAGAGGGTGAAAGAATGTCTCCTCCCCTCTCTCGTCTCCTGTTTCCCATATATTCTACTTCCACAGGATGGAAAAAGGTGGGAGAATAAAAAAAGAAGAGAAGAAGCAGGCCAGGAAATAAGGCTGTACTTACAGGAAATACTTTGGAGTCAAATACTTTGGAGTCAGCCTCCTGCAGGGAGGGAAGAACCCTCGTGTTGCTCACATGTTTCTAGTACTTGAGTAATAGATTTGAGGTGATAGATGGCACACCAGCAATTCTGAAAGGGGCAGGCACACCTTCCCCAGCACTAGCCACGGGAGCTGAGACTGACAAGTGCCTTTATGCATGTTTGTGAAAATGACATTCAAAGCCAAGTTAATCCCTGAGATGAAGGACACAATTTTAGTCCACAAATAGGAAGCAAATGTGAAGTGACTAGCACTTATGTAGAAATAAATGATGTGATGAAAAATAAACTAGTAAACTCCAGAGATTATTTACAAATAGCAGTAGAGGAAATTAAAAAAAAAATCACTCCAGTCACGGGGACTAGTGTGTGGTCTCAGGAAAGCCTGGTTGTACCATACAAATGATGCATGATCTAAGACTTTTCAGGTGCACAGACTGATGGTAGACAAAATATAAGCCTTAGGCTCTCTCTCTGTTCCGTGTGTGATGTACTGGACCACTTTCCTCCGCCACACTCTTCTGTGATGTTCTGCCTCACTGTGGGCCCAGAGCAACAGACTTGGCCATCTAAGGACAGAGACCTCTGAAACCTTATCCTAGCTCAGTGATTTCTCATCTGTTAAGACAAAGCATATATTCATTTCCATGTGATTCACAGGAGGCTGTTTGCTAACTGGAACAATCTCTACCTGAAGTCAGCATTGTGTAGCCTCACTTACAGGATGAAAAAAGATGAGAAATGGTTCCATCTCCAAGAATGTAACAAGCTGTTGTTCCTTAGGACTGAACGAAACTAAAAGATGGAAAACAGACTTTTTTTTTTCCTGTGCTAGAATGGAGAAATTTTAGGTTAGAATGGGATAAGGAAAATCCACTGGTTAATTTTGAGGTTAAGATCGGTCCTGGTACACTTAGGAATCCACAGTAACTTGCATGCTAACAGGAATAAAGGCTGTGACAGTCAGAACAGAGGGACTCCTTTTGGGGTTGTGTAGACATCACCAGTTGTGTTGAGCTATGGCTTCTCTTGCCATAACAAATGACCAATGTTGAAAGCCCTACCTTAACTAATTAGAACAAAGAAAAAAAGAAAAAAAGAAGGTTCTACTGTATATGTGTTTATAGAAAGTTGATATTGAACTGAACTTAATTGTATTTAACAAAGATGATATTTCCTGCACATGTATTTTAAAAGACTCTTATTCGGTGCTTACAAATAATACAAAGTAGAAAAGGAAAAAAATGATCATGTTATTTTAAATCTTTTTAATTTATATCTTGGTATCAGGGATTGAACCAAGGGGTGCTTAACCACTGAGCCACATCACCTACCCTTGCCCCTTTTAATTTTTTTATTATTTTATTTAGAGACAGAGTCTTGCTAAATTGCTTAGGGCCTAAGTTGTTGAGGCTGACTTTGAACTTGCAATCCTCCTGCCTCAGCCTCCTGACCCACTAGGATTATAGGTGTGCACCATTTTGCCTGGCTATTTTAAGTCTCTCTCTCTCTCTCTCTCTCTCTCTCTCTCTCTCTCTCTCTCTCTCTCTCTTTAATATTTATAGATTTTAGTTGAACTTGGATACAATACCTTTATTTTTATGTGGTGCTGAGGATCGAACCCAGGGCCTCACACATGCTAGGCAAGTACTCTACCGCTGAGCCACAACCCAGCCCCTATTTTAAGTCTTTGATGAAGTAAAATAAGTAAAATGTCATTCAATTTTTTGAAAAAAAATTAAGCTGCAAATGAATTTCTTATGATGAGTTTGTGTCAGATGAGGAAAAAGAGGTTGCACTCAGGAAAGCAGTATGGAGATTTCTCAGAAAACTTGAAATGGAATCACCATTTGATCGAGTTATCCCATTCCTTGGTATCTACCCAAAAGACTTAAGATCAGTATACTACAGTGTCGTAGCCATGTCAATGATTATAGCAGTTCAATTCACAGTAGCCAAGCTATGGAACCAACCTAGGTGCCCTTCATTAGAAGAATAGATGGATAAAGAAAATGTAGTATATATACACAATGGAATATTACTCAGCCATAAATAAGAATGAAATTATGGCTTTTTGTAAATGTATGGAACTGGAGACTATCATGCTATGTGAAATAAGCCACTACCAAAAAAGCAAAGGTCAAATGTTCTCTTTGGTATGTGTATGCTAACACACGATGGGGGTGGGAAGAGAAGGATAGAAGTTCATTGTATTAGACAAAAGGCAATGAAGGAGCCGGGCGTGGTAGCATATGCCTGTAATCTCAGCAGCTTGGGAGGCTGAGACAGGAGGATCTCGAGTTCAAAGCCAGCCTTAGCAACAGCAAGGCACTAAGCAACTCAGTGAGACCCTGTCTCTAAATAAAATACAAAAAATAGGGTTGAGGATGTGGATCAGTGGTCAAGTGCCCCTGGGTTCAATTCCCAGTACCCCCCCCCCCCAAAAAAAAAGGAATGAATGGAAGGGAGGAGGGATGGGAATAGGAAAGACAGTAGAATGACTAGACACAACTTTCCTATGTTCATATATGAATACACGACCAGTGTAACTCCATAAGATGTACAACCACAGGAATGGGATCCTAATTAGAATAAGTTATATTGATGTATGTATAATATGTGAAAATATACTATACTGTCATATATTTCTAAAAAAAGATCAAATTAAAAAGAGAGAGAGAGAGAGAGAGAGAGAGAGAGAGAGAGAGAGAGAGAGAGAGAGGTTTGGAGATACTAGTTCATATACTCTCACACTGCTAAAATAAACAGTGGAACCAATATTCAAATCTATAGTTTTCTTTTCCTTTTTTTTTTTTTTTTGTTCTGGGGATTGAACCTAGGGGCATTTTACCACTGAACATTTTTTAATTTTTATTTTGAGACAGGGTCTCAAGTTTCTCAATAAGTTGCTTAGGGCCTTGCTAAGTTGCTGAGGCTGGCCTTGAACTTTTTTATTATTATTAATTTAATTTTACTTTTTTACACAAATGAAGCACAACTTTTCCTTTCTCTGGTTGTACATGATGTAGAGTCACACCATTTGTGCAATCATACCCATACATAGGGGTAATAATGTTCACCTCATTCTATCTTGTCCCCCCAACACTCTTTCTTCCCTCTCCGCCCTCCCCTCCCTTCCTTCTGCTTCATCCAAAGTTTCTCCCTTCTTCCCTTTCCCCCCACCCATTATGGAACAGTATCCACTTGTCAGAGAAAACATTTGGCCAATAGGTTTTTGGGATTGGCTTTCATTGCTTAGCATGATATTCTCCAACTCTGTTCATTTACCCATTTCTTCTTTAAGGCTGAGTAGTATTCCACGGTGTATCTATACCACGGTTTCTTTATCCATTCATCTACTGAAGGGCATCTATTCAAGTTTTGACCCCACCCCCCCACCCGAGCCTCCCAATTGAGGGGATCACAGGAGTGTGTCACCATGCCTGGTTTCTCTGTATTTTTCTAATACCATAGTTCCAGAATATATATTTCACATTTATTTATTCCACAAACATTTATTGGGCACTGGGTGAGTGGGGATAAGACACTGCTGTTTTGAAAGACCCCACAGTGTGCTGGGACCAAGCATGCTGTTTGTTATGTTGTAGTGATCCATGTGACAAAGGCTGTATTTGGGCTGTCAGAGGAGACTGGTATGACAGCGTCATCCTCAACATGGAGGAATGTGGACGGAGGTGGGGGAAGAGGAGAGGGTGCTTGGGACCAGTTATAATAGCAAGTACATGTTAGCTAGTAGACACAGAGCCAGGGATTCAGGAGAGGAAATGACACAGAAATGTAAGAAAGAAAATTAATCTGGGGATGAACTATTATCTATGGGGAAAGGAGTGTGTACTGCTCAGGAGACCTATGGGGAAATATCAGGGATGAATATGAGAGGTCCAGGGGACCTATCTGAACTCCTCATGAGCCAGAACAAGGAAATAAGAGTTTTACACACACTCATACATACACACAAATGGGGCATCAGCAAAATGTTTTTAAGTAGTGGTCAAATGAACATGGGTCAAATGAACATGTTGAGAATAGCTTTCTACACGCCTGTAATCCCAGTGGTTTAGGAGGCTGAGGCAGGAGGATCATGAATTCAAAGCCAGCCTCAGAGAAGCGAGGCACTAAGTAACTCAGTCAGACCCTGTCTCTAAATAAAATACAAAATAAAGCTGGGAAGGTGGCTTAGTGGTGAGTGTCCCTGAGTTCCATCTCCAGTACCACCCCCCACTCCTAAAAAAAAAAAAAAAAGATGAGAGAAAGACTCAGAACTCCCAGTGTAGTGCGTCTGGAAGGGGTGAGACTGCCATTTAAGTTTTAGAGCATTCCTTCTTTTAAAGGCACATAAGGAGAACTTGTCCTCTTGATTGGTTCTTTTTTCTTGAAAATGTAATATATTTATTAATTCATTTAAATAACAACAATAGACTCCTTGTATGTTCACACAAATAAAATATCTTAATAAAAATATTTTTCAAGAGAAAAATAAAATATTTTAATAAAAAACTATATTTTCAAAAGAATAGTGAGAATAGCACTCTTACAATTTTTACAAATCTTCAGTGCCTTGAATAATATAAGACAGCTGGATTCTCATATCTTCTCCACATTCAACCTGTTGTGAAATTATTTTTAAGTTTTATTTTATTTTCAATTGACACAAATAATTATACATATTTATGGCAAACACAGTGATGTTTACATACATGTATACAGTGTGTAATGATCAAGTCAGGGTAATTCACATATCTATCACTTTCAACACTATAATGGGAATACTATTCAGCCACAAAAGTGGAAGTCATTTGAGACAACCTGGATGAGCCTGGAGGACATTATGTTAAGTGAATAAGCCAGGCACAGAAAGACAAATACAGCATGATCTCACTCCTATGTGAAATCTAAAATAGTTGATCTCCTCTTATGTATGATGTGTCAAAGTTCAGTCTACTGTCATGTATAACTAATTAGAACAAATTTTTAAAAAGTGATCAATAGTGACACCATAAGCAATAGAATGTGATTTTTTTGATGTAGTCTGTGTAAGTATATGGAACATCTAACACATCTGCATGGATCAACATTTTTCAAATGACTATTGCACAATTTTTAAAAAAAAATTAAAAAAAAATCCTACATGGATTAATGAAGTGTTGAAAATGTCAGGGAAGTTTTATTGATGACATCATATTCCACATTTAAAAACTACTGTTTGCTAAATTTGGATGCAATAAAAAGAATAAGTACAATTATCTGAAAAACACTAAAAACGGCCTTCTCTTTTCCAACTGCATATCCAAGTGAGATCAGATTTTCAACGTTACATTTCAACCTACACTTCATTCACCTGTTGATTGCTTCTTGAGATTTCAATTGTCCCTGATCTGGAGTGGGCCGGATTATGCAGTCCCTCTCCACAAGGTGGGAATTTATGCCCTTTGAGAAGTAAAAACTGTTGATATCAAGTCAAGGCGTGTTAAAAAGACCCCTGCTTGCCTCTTGTTGACCTTTCTACTCTGAACTGCTTATCCTTTTCTATTTCATTGGGAGATAGTGGAATTTCAAGAGGTGGGACCTAGCGGCAGGTCTTTAGGTCATGGGGCGTGCCATTGAAGGTGACAGTAGAACTGCTTATCATATCCTACTGTGAGCTACCTGTTGTGATGGATAGGTAATATGAGATAGTCACCGATTCTGAGATATATATATCTTTTTTTTTTTTAAGTGCTGGGGATTGAACCCATGGTCTCACACATGCTAAGCACACACTGTCTGAGCTGCACGCCCATCCTGTCTGCACACTCAGCTCTTTTCCAGTAGAAGACTGAGGAGCTAAATGTTGATGCTGAGTATTTTCCTAATGGAATCATGGAACATTTCACTACTTTTTTGTACCTTGGATTTTAAAAATGTCAACTTGAGTCTATGTTTTCAAGGGTAATCAAGTCTATGTAAGTGCCACTGTATAACTTCACAGCTGAGCTACTTGAAGTATCAGGCAGGAGAGGGGATAATACCTATGGCAGAAATAGTATTCCAATCCACGATTTTGCCCAGACTGATGTTTTTTACATAGGACTTTATTTTTTATTGTTGGTTATTACAAAAGAATAAGAGTGGTCCAGACATGGGTTCTATTTTTACTCAAGGCCAAGCATTAGCTAGGTTGAAAAGGAACTTACAACTAGATCAAAGAAATATGACCTGAGACTTGACTGGGTCATTTCCACATCCATGTGTTTCACACCCTTTTTTACAGCTTGGATGGTTCTTACCCATTTTCTTTAAAAAAATGCTTACATTTTTTTTTTTTTTTTTGCATTTTAGTCACCAATGTACTTTTTATAATTTGGAGGTGTTAAAATTTTTTACCTTAGGTTTATGACTAAGCCTATTTTATTATGGACTCCAGAGTCCCAGTGAAATAGGTGAAACTTTAAACATACCTTGCAGAAAAGACAAAAGGAAAAGATGCTTTTGCATTCATTTTTAACTTCTCTGTGTTCTTATATTATGGCAAATCTTAAAATTCCTAAAGTAGCATAGAACTAGATTTTAAAAATCCAATCAGAAAATGTTCTTTTTAAAATAAAGTAGGTATTTATTCTGTCTGAAATTAAGGTAACTATGTATTAATTTGGTTAATCTACCAACTTACTATTGCTTACTAATTGTCTGGTTTACTGTATATTTCTTGTCTCTCTATTCTTGCCTCCTAGTGGATCAATTATTATTAATCTTCTGTCCCCCCACTTATTAGATTATTGACTATATAACCCATCTTTTGTGGCAGTGCTGGGCTATATGTGTATGTGTGTGTGTATTCTTTATATATATATATATATATATATATATATATATATATATATATATATATATATATATGTGTGTGTGTGTGTGTGTATGTATATTTATACATATGTATGTATGTGTATATATATATATATATATATATATATACACATACATACACACACTTTTACTATTCATTTAATGATTACAATGTGAATCATTGATTTATTAAAATCTAAGGTAAGTAAATACTGTCATTCCTTTTTTGGGGAGCGGGGTACCAGGGATTGAACTCAGGGACACTTGACCACTGAGCCACATCCCCAGCCCTATTTTTTTATATTTTATGTAGAGATAGGGTCTCACTGAGTTTGCTTAGTGCCTTGCTTTTTGCTGAGGCTGGCTTTGAACTCATGATCCTCTTGTCTCAGTCTCCCGAGCAACTGGGATTACAGGCATGTGCTGCCATGCCTGGCTAAGTACCTTCATTCCTTTATTCTGAACCACAAAAGGCTTCTAGAGAATTAAACTCCATTTACTCCTCACCTTCCCATGTCCATCAACTTGTATTTGATATTGATAGGTGTTTAAATTCTCTCTCTTTATCTCTTTTTCTGAATTTATGTATTTATTTTGCCAAACTTATTTAGATATACCTTTTTTTTTCTTTTTTGAGATAGATTCTTGGGATGTTGCCTAGGTCAGCCTGGAACTCCTGGGCTCAAGTGATCCTCCTGCCTCAGCCTCCTGAGTAACTGGGACTATGAGTGAACAATTAGCTTTATTTGTCTTCTGCATGAAAACCCTTTAGGGTTTCCTTTGGTATTTGTCTAAGAATTACTTTTTTAACATCTTTTTTTTTTTTTTTTTTTTTGGTATTGGGGATTTAACCCAGGGGTGGTCTACCACTGAACTACATCCTCAGTCCTTCTTATTTTTTATTTTGAGACAGAGTCTTGCTAAGTTGCTTAGGGCCTCACCAAGTTGCTGAGTCTGGCCTTGAACTTGCAATCCTCCTGCTTCAGCCTCCCAATTTGCTGGGATTACAGGTATGCACCAACACAACCAGCTAAACATTATCTTTTGGAAAACATTTTTTTTTTCTGGGTAAACACATATAAATTGACAGGTTCTTTATAGCACCTTGAAGTTGGTATCCATTTCATCACCTTCTGGACTTATTTCCATTGAAGATTCAGCCATTGTTTATTGTATCTTTGATACTTAAGTGTTTTCCCATGATGTGCTTAGGAGTGGTTTTGTTTGTGTTTATCTTGCTTCTGGTTCACACAAATTCTTTCTTTTTAATTTAGTTTTTTAATTGTAGATGAACACAATATCTTTTTTTTTTTTAAATGTGGTGCCAAGCACCAAACCCAGTTCCTCATACATGCTAGGAAAATGCTCTATCACTGAGCTACAACCCTAGCCCCACACAGGAATTCTTGAAACTATGGGTTGATATTTTTCATTAGTTTTTAAAGTTTTTCATCATTTGTATTTTCAAATATGGTAGCTGTTTCATTCTCTACTTTTCTTCTTTGACACCATTTATTCATGTTAGATGTTTTTTTTTTTGGTACCAGAGATTAAACTCAGGGGCACTAAACCACTGAGCCACACCCCCAGCCCTTTTTTGTGCTTTATCTAGAGACAGGGTCTCTCTGATATTTAGGGCCTCACTAAGTTGCTGAGATTGGCTCTGAATTTGCAATCCTCCTATCTCAGCCTCCATGTTAGATCTTTTAATTATACTATATAAAGCTCTTGGATCTACTCTGATTTTTTATTTCTATGTCTTTTCAGTATATCATATGAGTATTTTTTTCTGACTTGTGTCAATTGAATTTTTATTTTTAATTTCTGCTTTTAAAGTTCTAGAATTTGATTTTTTAGTCATACTTTTCTGTCAAAATTCTTCATGTTGTCTTTTATTTCTTCCAACATACTAAGTGGAGCTATTTTAAATCCTGTGATTTCTTCTTTATCTAGAGTACTTATAGGACTATTTCTACTATCTGTTTTTCCTCTCTCTTATGGCACATGGTTTTGCCTCTTTGTATGCTTAGTAATTTTTAAACATTGCATACTCCTGAAAAATGTGAATGGTTCTGAATGTTGTATTTCTCCAGAAAGAATAATTGTTTGCTTCTGGAATATGGCTAAGCTAGGAAGAACATTCACAATACCAAATCATCTTAGTTCAATCAGAGATAGAGATGATTTGCAGCACTCTGATAGAGCCTACTTCCAATTCAGCTTTACTCCTTGTGTGTTAACACTTTAGCATTCCACCCCAAAGCCCAGGGGCTTAGAAGGGCCCATCTTCCTTAGTAGATCTGACTTCTTGTATTTCCTCCCCCTGAGTCTGGTGGAAGCTCTGCTCAGGATCTGTGTTACTGGAATCAGCCAATAGCTCTGGGGAAAAGTGGCTGCAAATACTTGAGTCACCTCTCTAGGTTTTCTTTGTCTCTCAGGTCCTAATCATGCAGTTTTCCTCTCGGCCTTATTATATCTCTGATGTGTTCAATATTAATATGTGTCCATGTTAAACCCATCCACCCACTGAGTTTTTAGTTGTCTTCTTTGAATGGATATACATCATTTACTGGACATACTTCATCATTGTAAGAAGAAAAACATTACTTTTTTTTTTTTTTTTTGGTACTGAGGATTGAACCCAGGGGTTCTCAACCACGGAACATCAGGGATTGAACTCAGGGGCGCTTAACCACTGAGCAATATCCCCAGCCCTTTTTGTGTTTTATGTAGGGTATCACTGAGTTGCTAAGTGCCTTGCTAAGATGGTGAGGCTGGCTTTGCACTCATGATCCTCCTGCCTCAGCCTCCTGAACTGCTGGGATTATAAAGCATTACATTTTTTAACATAGCATTTCTCTTCCTTCTTTCTTTCCCTTCTCTCCTCCCCTCCCTCTCTCCCACCCTCCACTTTCTCTTCTTCCTAATATTTGAGGTCCCAGAAAGGAGAGGCTATTTTATCCATTATGTGCACTCAGCAAGAACTTGAAACATAACATATTGTATTAACACTTTGCTGAATAAATAAATAAGTGTGGTTTCTGCTTGGGATTGATAGTAATGAAGGTGAATTTTCACCCCTTGCCAGAAATTGAAAACATGGTCAAGCATTAGTATCCCATGGGCAGGGTGAGGGGAGCTGTCCACCTGGGAGCAGTCAACTAGTTAACTAGGTAAGCCATAACTGTGGCCCTGATCACCTGGAGGTTGGCTTAGCCTGGTAGAGAACTTTCAACCATATGCAAACATATTTGCCTGAGTTTAGCTGTTGGCCCCTTGGCAGTGTTAGGGTTTTTCTAGATGAACAAACAAAGTTTTTCAATTGAGGAGGAGTATTATATTACTGTTGCACGATGTTAGTAAAAAGCAGACAACTTTTAGTTAGTGATTTTATTGATTTTACATTCCCAACATTAAAAAAAAAATTCCTAACATAAAAGGTGCTCCATTGCCTGCAGTCTAGATGGACTGCTCACACTATCTAACCCTAACCCTCCATATGCTGGTGCTCTTGATAGTGGTTTTGGAAGAACAACACAGCTGAGTCTGTGGAGAGGGGTGTGTCTGTTTAGTGAGTGGGCCAGTTGGCTCTGATGTGCTTCATTCCCTTGAAGTCCTAGCGAAACATTTACCTGATGTGGATAGTGTTTAACTATACTCCTACTGATAAAATTAGGGGCAGGCAAATGTTCAAAAGTTACTTGCTCAAAGTGGATAGACCTGGATGTTTGATTTGCTTTCTGTACTAGACCATAAGCTCCCTTGAGGACAAGGACCATATCTCATTCATTATTTTTTGTTTCACGGCAATAATTGTTGTAATAATGAGTGCTTAATAAATGTTCAACTGTGTGTTTCCCCCCATGTTTCATTTCACATATATGCCATGATAATATTTGTTGTATTCTTATCTCTTAAAATTGACCCAGCATGCATGAAAGTGAAAACGTTTTTTAAAGAATAAATGATGTCTTATTAAGTGTTCTTCAGCCTCCTGAGATATAATTTTAAAGAGAAACTGGCAATGTGAAAAAAATAGTTCATTATTTGTTTAAAAGAGGTTAACCTGTATTAGTTAAAGAAGAGGAAGCCTTTATTTCATGAAGTTAAAAAGATAAAGATTAGTGGGTAGTACACGGAAATACCACATTTAAGAAATGAATTCATAAAAGTCAGAGACAAGCCAAAACTCAGCTGAGAACACTCTTCTCCTTTGCTTAGGTTCTTATTTATATATTATTTTTTTACATATTGATAGGCCCTGAACTCTACCTAAATAGATATTTGGAACTTGGGGGTCACATTAAAGAAAGTTATTGTAATCCCTTACACTCATGATTATTTTTGCCCTTCTCTGATTAAGTCAGCTGGTTGACATCTCTTAGTACATCTTAAGAGTGTTGCTTTTTAAATTTTTATTTATTAATTTTTATGGTGCCAACACCAAAGTTTAGCATAACCTATTTTTGTTTCATTTATCTATTCTTTAGAAAATAATTCTGATTCTAGGATTTCCTTACATTTTATCTTCATGAATTTGTCCTCACTTTAAAGAGAAGATTACTGATGAGTTTGTTTTTGAAATTAACTATGTCAGTCATTAATACTGCCCACTACTATTCTGGATTCTTTACCATTTCAGAAATGCCAATAGGATTATATTTCTCAGCATTAGGCTGGGTGAGATCATGTGTGGTTCCCATCATTGTCTTATGAGCAAAAGTGACACATGTTACTTCCTAGTTAGAGAATTTAATTGCTGATGCACAACCCTCCAGCAATCTCCTCTTCCTTTGGCATGGAGACCAGAATGCTTTGCTCAGCAATTTGAGTCCCTGAGTGACCATGATGAACAGAGAACCCCTATTGACAGGTGATGAATATATAATATGAGGGGAAAAAAAAGACAGAGAGGGAAAAAAAAGGAAAACAACAACAACAACAAATAGTTTTAACCACTAATATTTGGGGATTGCTTATTACTGTCTGTATAAGGGTTCCATTGAGCAATAGAGCTAGTATACACATGTATATATACACAGAGATTAACTTATTGAAAAGTATTGGCTTATGTGGTTTTGGAACCTGTTGGGAAGCTATGAAATCTGTAGGGCAACCCATCAGGATGCGTAGGCTGGAATGCGCAGGCAGGACCTGACGTTCAGGCAGAAGAGAGAATTTCTTTATCTGGAAGCTTCCATTCTGCTGTTAAGGCCCTGATTGGGTCAGGCCCTCACAGATCATTGAGTATAATCTTCCTTACTTTAAAAAAAAACTGATTATAGACTTTAATGACATACAAAATGCATTCACAGAAACTCCTAGGTTAATATGTCTTTGAATAACTGGGCACCATAGCTTAGCCAAATTGACACATACATGACACATACACAGTATGTCATAACATAATTAGGCTTCCCTAATTACATGAACACAGTAGCAATTCAGCAATGTATCACTGTCAGAAGACCTGAGACTCCTTAAATAGTCTACCTCATGCATCCTTTTAATATAATAACTAGAAAGGAACAGAGTGACAAACAACCAAATGCGGAATTCTGTTTTCAACCCATAAATTAAATGATAGTTTCTGGCATTCCTTTCACTTTTGAATGATTGCCCATGATGAGTCACATGTGAAGCAGAACACATAACCAAAGACCTTCTTCCCATATCTTTCTAATGTCTACCCAAATTGACTTGGGAGCAGAGCCAACTTAAATGTGCCTTGACCCCTAACACCTTTTCCCATCTGAAAGATCCATCTTTCTTTGTCAGACATCTTAGAAGCATTTTTATTCTGTCTTCTACAAATCCCTGTAAATTACTCACTTATACCAAATAGTCAGCATATTACTAGCAATTTTTATTAAGTCGATCATTAGAATATATATTTAAGAACACTATCTAAATTTATAATACATCTGCCTCTACTTAACTCAGTGTGTGTTCTGTGCTTCCTTTTTTTTTCTCATGCAGAAAAAGAATGGGTCTGGGCTTTGAGACTTCTAATTTTTCTTTCATTTCTTACAGCCTCTGTGTCCATCATGTAGTCATCTCTACATGATGGTGTGTGTGTGTGTGTGTTTTCTATGCTCAATGCTACCAATTCATCTTTATGAGTCTAGGTTACTGTTGATTTGATATTTAACATTTATATAGTATATCTACATGGTTTACCGTGGAGACACTCATGTCTAGATGAGAATCCATGTCTAATTACCGCATTCTGGCTGGGCACAAATCACGAGCCACTCAAGCAGGAACAAACTTTATTTCGGAACTCCCACAGCATTCCACCCGCACTCCCTGGGAACTCTCCCGAACGCCACCCACGCGGCTCCTCCAGGAACACACCACATACCAACCGGAACTCCCCCCCCTGCCCGTCTACAGCACAGTCACTCTTGGAACCCCAGGAGAACTCAACGGGAACTCCAAAGTAGCCGGCGCCCAAGGCAGCAAGAGCCATCCTATTGCCCGAAAGTAAAGGTCAAATATACAATTCAATCAATCCAGCATCACAGTAATTATATATAGCTTAATTCAGATCATCATCTCAATGGTTCGCTGGCGTCACCTTTCAACCATTCCCTCTGGCAAATGCCAGGCGTCATTCTGAATGAGCTGTGGCTCTCAACATCTAATCAAAATAGGATATGCTATATGTTTCTTTTCCCTTCCTCTTTTACTTGTCAAGCTGCTTAGACAAGAGGACAACTTTTGCTTCATTAAGTTGTTCATTAGGCACTTCCCGATCGTGAAGAACAAACACAGTCACATGATCTCAGTTAATGTGAGTTTATTTATGTCAATACATAAGAAAGTAAGGAAGATAAGAAAGCAACCCAGTAACTATAAAGTCCACACTCGTTTAGTTCAATCATTTCCCCAGGAACCTGAGAGCAGGACTCTAGCTGTCTTGATGGCAGAAGTCATTGTCATTCCTATTCTAAGGTGACTTCATCATGGTGACTGCACCATTTTGCTGCTCTTACTACTTGTTTTCTCTTTCTCTCTTATTCAGACTTTGATGGATTGGGCCAGGTATTTCTCAAGAAATCCTTTCCTTATGCCAGCATATGGCCTGTAAATGAGTCACTTTGAATAATGTATTGAACCTTGGTGCAAATGGTATGGCCGGCATGGAGAGCTTTCATGACAGAAAACAAGATTTGCTTATATAAGAACTACGGAACTGGTCTTTCCAGGACATCAGGAAAATTATAAAGCCACCCATGAAATATAGATAATAACATATAGCTTTATTGCTAGGGACAAAACAGCTTTTGTTGCTTAATGAAACTTTCCCACACAGGGTTTTAAAGTACTCTGTCAATACCATAACTTATCTGAAACTACAGTGCTGCCTTTCTTTTATTGCATTTTTTTGATTGTTGCCTTTTATAACACGCACTTTCTAAAGAGGTAGAAAATCCTCTTTTCAATAAAAACAAGTGAAATTGTAGATGAAGCTCTGATTCACATGAATATTGTTGGATCATATTTTCTGAGTTGTCTTTAAAATTTTTTCATCTTTCATTTATATTGGTAGGCTATAGAGAATTTCAACATTTTTAATCCTGGAAATTCAAGTCATATTCCCAAGATTGGTTATGTACCTAAACAAGAACACTCTAAATTAGAAACTGGGTTTGTCTGTTTTTGTTGTTGTTGTTTGTTTAGAATTTTACACCAATGGAAAATAGTGCAGTCCATAAAGTAATTCATTTTTCTACATACATGAGGCCAAAGGAATGGGCTTAAGAGCCAGACATCCATTTTACAAAAAGAGAATTATGCCTTACTAATTTTCTCTTGTACGAAATAAAAATAAATCACAAATAATCTTCATATTTACTAATACTGAATTGGACTCCTTGCACAAAGTTGTCTCATAAAACTATTTTCTCATAAAACTATTTTCCCAAACAAACAAACATAAAATTATTGGTCTCAGAAACTGCCAATGAAATTAAATAATTAGTATTGACGAATATAGATTCAGAAAGTCCACTTTATTAAGGTTTTGCTAAACTTTCAAAAGACAATTTAAAAAAATGCTTCTTCAGATTGTTTTTGTCTTTGATTCAGAGATTAAGTCTTTTCCTCAAATCCAAATTACTTTAGCAAATCAACTAAATTTTATCCCATGTGGATTTTGTGAAAGGCACTGTGTATTAAGCGTTCCAAATTGTTTGACTGGAGTATGCCCATAACTTCTAAGTGGCCAGGTGGGAAGGAAATTTGTGCATTTGGAGGAGTTAGTTTAGATGTCTTTCAAGGTAAGGTCTAAACCTCAGGTTCAAAATGGTTTTGCTGGGGTCTAGGGGCATCGCTCAGTGGTAGAGTGTGTGCCTAGCATGAGTGAGGCACAGGGAGAAAACCAAAACACACTGTATTTGCTAAGAAGACACAGGTGTATTTGAATTTAGGTATAGATAGAAGAGAGTGTGATGGATTAGTATGTGACGCAACAGAACTAGCTGCCGCGAAAGAGTACAGAGCATGGTCTCTAGAATTGTTTCTTCACTAAAACATGATCACTTATTTACCCCAAATCAACACATACTAGGAATGAACCTTTCTTTCTTTCTTTTTTTAAAGAGATAGGAGTAGTGTTACAAAGATGTTGGGTGGGTGAATATACAAAACAGTGGGCCTTTAGCCTATTGGATCAGTTGCATTTACCTTATTCATCATGTAGAATAGTGGGAGAAGCTGATTCGTTTCTGAGATCAAACTGAGACAAAAATGTATGCCCGCATCTGACAGTGTGAAAAAGCCATAAAATACGTACTTCTGATAAAACATGAGCATTTGGTAAAGGTTTCATAATTTTAATGATTTCCTGCCCCACCAATTCAGCTTTTCATCACAACAATTTATTTAGGGACCTGAAGGTTAATAATGTAGCTATACCTGGGTACAAGTTTATCCTATTTAAAGAAAGGTACATTAAAAATCTTGAATTTTTAATCCTTTGTAACAGAAATGGAAGTTTAGCAGTCAAACACAGCAAAAGAAAATGAATAACCTATTACATCTTGCATTCCTTTTTGTTACATTGCCAAAAAGTAATCAGTGAACTTTTAGAACTCTGTAACTACAAGACTGCTAATGTGTCAAAATATGAAAATTCAGTTTTTATAGTTTTAAGAAACTTCTGATGGATACCTATCTAGTCACCACAAAAGGCAATATCTTCATAATTCTGCCAAAGATGGAAATTTTCTCAAATGGGAAAGGTAGGTTGTCAAATAGGGTTGACTTCAGGGCTATTACAAAATCTCCATCATCTTAAGTCAATAAGTTAAAAAAAAATGGTAAGCACGTATTTGGTTAACAATAAATAAAAGGAAAAGATGCTAATTAATAGCAAATGGAAAATATTGAATATAGATTCATTTATCCAATCTACCTTAGACCATATGGAAGTTATATTCATTTCTTCTTTAAAAGGTTTATAATAAAATGCACCAATTCATTGGGAATAAGTACAGGAAAAAAAATAGAATTGAACATCTGTGCACAATATATGGAGCTGTTTATAGGAGACTGAATTTGAATAACCAATGGCAAAGTATCGTTCATTACAGGAGATGACTGTTCTATTGCAAGTAAAGGCAGCTTTTTACATTCCCTAAGCATAAAAATAATGGAATGAATTCTGGACACAAAAATGCATACAAATGATCATGCATATGGAAAAAAATGACATATTCTAGGACAGAATTCCTGAGAAAAAACGGACCCTAGATCTGATCCTATCAAGAAATTCTTATAGTCTTTTTATTTTTTTTTCCCCTGGAATTTAGTTCAATAGAAGTTTCTACAAACAAACAAAAATCTCCGAACAAATCGAAGTCACTTGAGAATAACTGCAGTCTGGCGGGAAATGAGCTGTTCAGTCCCAGGTTCATTGAGGCACTTGAATAAACCAGTAACTGCATTAATAAAACATGTTTTTCAAAGGGTAAGATCAACCAGAAATGTGATCTGAAACATCTTTACTAAGAGCGAAACCACAGCCCAGATTCAGGGAAAAACGTGATGCTCAGAGCTACACAAATGCTGAGGTTTCCCACAGACATTTCATTTTTTTCACTGAGCCTGCTTTGACTTTCTGTAGACACCAGTTTTCATCCTATGTTCCTCAGGACCTTGGAAGTCTATGAAGCATCTCTTTACAAGTTTCCTTAAAGACTCATGGGGACATTTTCAGCATGTCTCACTTTGATCATTTTGGGGTATCCAGAGGGTGGTGTTTACAGAGCCTAGATACAATCTCAGAATGTCCCACTTCCTCTCTCATGAAGTGATAAGCTGTGATTCAATTATTTGATATGAGAGTGGCCAGTGACAATGTAGTGGACATTTGAGAGTGAATAATGTCAATGATTTGACTCGGGGATGATAAACGTTATGTGGCTTGGGAAGAGAGCAGGCTGCCTGAAAACCACTGAGGCTCACATGCAAGTTTTCAACCTGTCGTCTCATCAGAAGTCCTTATTGTACTCCAGAGTAGGCAGAAACGTTCTTGTGTAGTGGGTTATTGTTCTTTGAAATCAATGCTTGAGAGTAAATAAGGCACTAGGTTCATATTAGCAAAAGAGAAATCTAAACTAGAATCTCAAATTGTTTGGTTCCCAACACTTGGAAAATAATTCCAAAGATGGAGACAAAAAAGATGAAGGTGAATAGTCACCCTCCTTAGAATTTCCCACATGGACATTCACCAGATAGTCTCAAATTAAGTTTTTGATTTGTGTTTTTTTTTTTCATTTTGAGAAATATTTCCTGGGATGTTTGGGAGTGAGAGAAAAGGAAGTCTATGTCACACAGAAGAAGTCTAAAAGAGAGGAAGGCTACGTCTAGAGGGGTAGATTCAACATCCCAATGAAAGAGAAAGTTCTGAAGAATGGAATGTTCTCTGTGGAGACATGGACTCATATGTGACACTCTGCACAGGGCCCATTTTCCTGTATGCCACAGAAGGTCAGTGTTGTCTCCTGGAGTCAGTGTTCTTGCCTGTGCTGTTGCTGCCCTGACCACGCTGATGAGGTGGGTGGCTGTGTCAAGAAGAACTCTGCTGCTGGTGGCACAGGGCAGAGGATGCTGGGATACAGCTCCCAGCACTGCCATGTTTGATGGGGTTCAGAGGAAATGGCAATGATAGTTATTTTATAAAAGATGACATTCTCTTTTCCTGCCACATGCACACAAAAGACAATGGCAGTGAGGGGCGGGGGCATGACACTAAGCCTACCCTTGTCCAGTGACTGTGGAGAAATACCTCCCGGGAGACCCCTTGGGAACCATAAGGAAGCAACTATATTTTTCCATTTGGATTTCCTTTTCAAACTCAACCAGGTGACTTCTGTTTGTCCAAGGACACACTTGGTAAATTTGTTTCATTCTACCTTTACTCTCTGCTTTCTTTCTTTTTAAAACGATCGCCAAAGCCACCTATATTTGAATGACTGGCAGGATAACTCCCAACTCAAGGATTGGGGATATGGTAAATATTTTTATAGTCTTATAGGTTGGCCATTATTGATGAATAATTCCATTTAGAATACCCCAATCAGTCATAAGAACACGTTACCCTTAAAAACACAGCTCCCGTCTAGTTCTCTTGACCGGTAAAATATCCAGTGAAGCAGTACTTGGAAACATTAAGAAAGGAAAGCAGCCATTCTACATTAAGTGAACCCACTAGAAGAGATCCATTGGTTCCTCCTTCAGTCTTTTGGCATATTTACAACCAAGTCTCTAGAAATGAGAAAGAATAAATGAAATTGCTTGTCCTCGCTCTGAAAACCCACGAATTATATGCTGGTCCTAAAAAACAATCCCTAGCTAACATCTGGTTTTGTGTTGATATTATTTATGCCAAGGTGACCAGAGAAAAATGGTCCCTCAAGATGTTAACAATCCAGATCTCTACCAGGGCTTTTGTGCGGCTGCATTCTTGTCATCCACATTCGTGACTGGAAGCAGTGGATTTCTTTTCCCTTCTGGGTTCTAGGGGAGGACCTGTTACTGATTCTACCAGGATACCACAAAGATTATTTCAAGAAAAAGATTATATGTTATAATGCTTAGCATTTATATATGTTCTTTTGATTTCAAAACAAGTTATAAATATCTCCTACCATGACAACATTCTTGCGAGGTAGGTGAGTATCACTGTCTCTACATTAGCAATAGAAAAACCAGAGGCCAGGGGGTGAAGGACTCTGTTCTGAGTCATGGAGTCAGGAGCCACACTGGGCGCGGGCATCCTGGCTACCCCCTCTGGGCTCTGAAGAGACCATCCCTCTCTCTTGTGTAGCAACAGTCTCCATTAATACATGGTTATATATTGTATAGATATAAAACACCAACACACAATGACATTATAGAACAATAATCCAATATTTCTGTTTCTTAGTAAAATATGTTACGCACAGTATTTAAATTGCATTTCTCTGAAAAGCATTTGGTATATTAAATAGCAGAAGGTATATTAAATAGCTCTATAAACGTTTGCTGGCATACTCTTAACAGCATAATGATTCTAAAGAAATTAAAATCCACTGGCGCAGAGAGACCTTTCCTTTATAATACCATAAACTAAACAAAAATGTTGAAAAACTACTTTGTTCTCAAAATGCAGACTTAATAGCTTACTGAATATTAGCAGGTGGCTATATCTTTTTTTTTTTTTTCTGAGCTTAAGAGAAAGGATACATATTGCTGGCTGTGGTTTTAAAATAAGCAATTCGGTAGGGGAAAAGAATGCAGTTGAAAGGTGAAAATTAAAGACTGCTATTTCCATTTTGTATGCATTTTAAGGGAATCATACATTTTCAAAAGATGTTATCATACTTGGAATTAATATTGAGGTGAATAGAGGAACACTATGTAATAAGAACATTTTGTGAGAAGAGAAAGAAAATGATACTAATTAAACCTACGGTATTAGAAGACAATGAGCAAGCAGACAAAAAAAGGTATTTTTCAGGGCTATTGAAGGCTGGCATGAGATGGAATCTCTTCATGCTCAGGTGACTGGATTGGGCTGGGAGACGGTTTTCAAGAATAAATTCTTGGTTTGATCAGTCTTTTCTCCTAGGTGAAATCTTCACCTTCCTCTCCAGATCAGCAGTGCTCAGAATGGTGTGAAAGCAAAGAGCTCACCTCATGCTAAGAACCGACCAGGTGGGTTGGCAGAAAAAGCTCTAAAACCCAGACAGGAACAGGAAACAGGAATCCAAGTCTTAAAATCCATAGGCAAACATAAAAACTAACTTCTAAGCCAGAAGGACATTCTCTGTCAGAAGTAACAAATACAAAAGTCTTGATTTTAGTATACATGGTGCTAAGATACTGTTAGCTAGAGAGTACACGTCGTTCAGAGAACATTTTTTTTATAAGTGTGCTTTTTTTTTTCCCTAAAAAAAAAAAAAGACATATTAAATTGTCTTTCTCTCCTCGAGTCCTTTATGTATAAATACGAAGTACGGAACTGTTGTTGTTCACTCTGCTATGCGCTCAAGGGCTCCTTCCCGCTGGTATTGTGTGTGGCAGTTTTGTTGGAGGGGTGTGAGAGCTTGAAGAGGCTTGAACAGTTCGGCTGTTTGGTTGGCTGTAAGGTTTTGGCGTAAGGTGAATACCAGTCCCTTTCAAACACATCTTTAAGTTGCTTAATGATGCTTCTGTTGTTCCGCACATCTGCCTGGTTGATAACAAGGCCTGTGCCAGCATTCTGGGTAAAATCATTCCCTACCCAGTCAAAATTTCCTGCAAACCAACAAAGAAATAATGGTGAGGAGTTAGGATCCACTGGGGGAATAGTCCCAATATAATGAAATACAGAGCCAATTCTATTTTAAAAAATTATAACATAAACACCCAGGAATAATGACAGGGAACCTGAATTGTGTTGACAGCTTCAATAAAAAAAATCCAAGAAGCCTTACATATGGCATATTAATATTTGCATATTATCTTGGCATTTCCTTCATCTTCGCTCAAGTTGAAACTCAAAACAAGGAATCTGCTGTTCCTTTTTGTAAATGTTATTTCTTATTGACATTCACAAGACGCACTAAATATGGCAACATTTGAAATATATAGGAATACACTTAAAAATCCTGTGAACAATTACTACCTTCTCAAAGAGACACCCTCTAATCCATATGTACAAGCATAATGCTAAAACACTTTTGCATCAAAGAAAAAGCTGATGCTGGGGAAGTACTGGTTCCTGAGTACACAAATGCTCCTCTATTGGGATGTACATAATTTCCTGTATTGGCCACTTTGGCCCAGGAATTCAGACAGTTGTTTTGAGAACAAGCTCCCATGTATGACCGTGGTGTTAACCAGTGTATTTGTTTTCTAGGGCTGGATTCATAGTGTACCATACACTCAGTGGGTGAAACAACAAATCTCTTTTCTCACATTTCTGGAGACATAATCAATGTGCCAGCAAAATTGGTTCCTTCCATGGGCTGAGGGAAGGACCTGCTCCAGACCTCTCTCCTTGGCTTGTAGCTAGCCCTTTTCTCCTTATATCTCTTCTGATTGTCTTCCCTTTATGTGTTTTGGTTTCCAAATTTCTCCTTTTTATAAGGACAACAGTCAGATTCGATTAGTGCTCACCTGAATGATCTAAATTTTAACTTGATTATCTCTGTAAAGACTTTCTCTCTAACTATGGTGACATTCTGGTATACTGGAGGTTAGCAATTCAGCCATATGAATTTTGAGGGAGCCGGTAAGGCTGGACTCTATCCCAAGAGAGGGTAATAATCTCTATGCCATTTATTTGCAAGGTGGAAGCAGATTAGAGGACTGGACAACTCATAATGCCCAAGTGAGTCTCTTCTTTGGTATCAAATGCAGACAGGTTTCCAGCAGATCAAAGGTTTCTCCTCAAGAGGCACAGCACCATTTTTTTTCCCCTTTACTCTTCTTTGTTCTTCATTCAATGAATACTTATTGAGTGCCCTTAGGTGACATTAGTCTAACAGGTCCCATATTAGGAGCTGCTAATATAAAGGTGAAAATGGCATCCCTGCCTTCAAGGAGTCCAGGAGGGAAACACAATAGTTATAATACAAAGAGTATGTAATACTAGGAGAGAAGAATGCACACAATGCCACCAGCACAGGACAGAAGGAGTTTCTAACTCTGGCTACATGGGTCAAGAAAGGAACATTCTATTGAATAATGAGAGATGCATTGAAATTTACTTAGGACAAGAGAACCAGATCCCAAAGAGAGGATGACATCTTGTGGACAGAGATAACTTGTGGATAGTTAGGGCATTGGAACATTGAGGGGAGAGACTAGGAATGAGGCCAGGAATGAAGGGTGTCTAAGGATGGAGGGACTATCATTTATTGAGTGCCTACTATGAACAAAGCACTGTACTTGATATTTATGTTTATTTCATGATTGGTAAGATTTACACTGACTTTACAAAGGAGGAGAGGGAGGCTCAAAGGAGGGAATAAATTTGCCCAATGTCCCATGACTAAGCAGTGATGCACCCAGGTCTCCAGGTTCCATGAGCTCTCTATGGTATGACAAATAAGAAGTATTCTCTCTAAAAAATATTGAGCCGTGTCAAGACTCACAAAAATTTATTTATAAGTGACCACCATCCCTGGTATGAACTAAGCTCATGGTTTTGTTCTCCTTTTTGGTTAAGAGCTAGTTCCATAAAGGGAAACGGAGACTTTAAATGTCAAGACTGGTCTTCCATTCCCTCAGTAGCAATTCAGGTCTCACTGCAGAAATACTTGCTGAATAAGATGCTGAGCTCATGTGTCCTTGGATAACCTTGGTCCAATCCCTGCAGCCATCTGTGGGAGAGGCTGCTGGCAGAAGGTACTTAGCTGTCTCTTTAAAATTTCATCTTTTGGTCCTTGCACTGCCCTTTGAAGCCCCCAAACATACCAACTCCCTTTTGCACGTGGCACCTCTTGGAATCCTGGAAGGTGGGTCTTTTTTTTTTTTCATTTTACTCCTTAAGTCTAAGGCCTCAAGGCCTAAGAATACAAAGTCATTTAAAAATGCCTTAGGGAAGAATACTGGGACAGCAAAGAATCAATATTTATTAAGGATCTAGATAGATTAGAGAGTCATGTTAGGAGCTATTCGTATATTAGCTCACTTAATGGTCATTCCAAACCAAAGGGTGAATGCTATAATCACCATTTCACAAATAAGGAGATGGAAGATCATGTGACTTTTTACCATCTTCCAGCTTGTATCAGTGCTAGAATTAAAATATGGGTTGTCTGGTTCCAAAATACTTGACTTATCAAAACAGCATTTGAATATTACTACAAATTACTACTGAAGGTGCCCACAACACCTTGCTTTAAGTAAAGCTCACAAGTGAAATGTCCCAATTTAGGTCTCTAAATCCCACTGTTTCTGAATTTGATTCCATCCCTGGATTTCCAAATAGTTGTCCACAAATTTCCTTTTATTTAGTAAACAATTTTGAGTTTGTTTTTTGTCACTTGCTTAAAAGGAAGCTGATTTCATATTATTCGTCCTAAGCTGATAAACATGAGGAAATTCAAATAATCACATTTTTTAATCCCAAGAGGAACAGGAGGGATAAAATAATATGCTTATGTTACAGAAGATGTTCTAATAATCCATTTTAATAAAATGATGCTATAACTATTAAAAATGGTAAAAGAGCATCTTCACACTAGTAAACCTCTACATGGCCAAAGGGGCTGTGTGGTCTGCACCTGCATAACTAAGACATTTCATGTCTTACAGCCCAAGTGTTCTGATTTCTGAAATGTAGAAGATAAAAGTCACCTTATTGATGATGTTGCTAAGAGAATCAAATCATATAAAGTGCTTTTTAAAGTTAAGATATATTTTTTTATTCATCTACTGAATTTGGAAAAAAATGATTAATGTGAACTTCATGTTCCTATATTCTCACAAACATATTTTTCTTTTCTGTTTTGAGACTGCCACTTTGTCTATGCCATGTAATAACCACACGGCTGTTTTGGATTTATGTGCCTACCCTGTACAGATAATTTCAACTCTACCTGTGATGTTTCCAGTGAAGGGACCACGTAGGGCTCATGCACAGCACAGAAAATTAGAATAAACTTGATATGTTAGGAAATAATTCCATCAACAAATGGGTTTATGCATCTGGGACTTTATTACCTTAATACTAATAGCTAATATTAATTGGATCTTATATTTGTGCCAGGTACTTTGTATATACTGTCTCAGTAGAAACTGCCATTAACCCCATTTTACAGATAAGAAAAACTGGGATTTAGAGAGTTCAAGGAAATTATCCAAAATTAGACATTTAGAAAATGGCAGGAATGGGATTGTGACTCAGATAGTATAAGTTCTGGCACTGAACAATTACAGTGCTTGCCTCCCCATGACCCACGGTCGACTGGCTTGTGGTGCTGTGGTGCTTGTTTTGGTGCCAGCCACGGTCTTTGTGAGCCATTTGCCTTCTTGTCTATAAAATGAGGCCAGTGGACCAGAGAATTTCTGCAAAGCAAGATGTAAAGACATCTTCCATGATATCCTAGTACAAGAATCAGGTCTCAGAGGAGACATTTGGGGTGAGGAGCTCTTCTCCCTACCCTCCTATTTCCTGACCACCAGGGCCTACTAGTCATCAGCCATGGCTCCAAGGTGCTGATCTTTCACCATGGACCACCACTGAGGTCCAGTTGAACCAGCACTTCCTGGGGAATCTCTGAGGAGCTTCCCAGCCCTGACACCTACCAATATAAGCTGCTCCATCTGTCACCATGTACTTGTTACGATTTAATTTAGGAAAGGTGTGATTCTTTTGTTCTTTTGTTGCACAAGCATTCTCTCTTTCCAGATCAAAAAATTTCTGTAAGGAGAAAAAAAAATCAGGTGAATAGAGACTGTTTTTGGTCTGTTCAAACAGGCAAAGGAGCGAATTATCCAAATGTCAACAATAGACCTCATATTGGGTTATTAAAACCATACACTCGTTATTTTGTATAGAGGAAGCTATTTTTATTCTTGAATTTATATAGGCAACAAGAGAGAAAATTAGCATGCTCCACTTGGTCTATAATTAACACTTTTAAGCTACAAAATTCATTCTTTCAACAGGGTGAGGGCCAGAAGGTTGTTTAATTCTCTTTGTCTTATTCACCAGGGTGCACTGGCATTTGAAGCATGCCTCAGGGACCTTTCTGTCAAGCATGCCAAAGAACTGAATGAGTATTCTTACACTTTGCATGCATTATGTCAAGGACTAGCTGATTAGCCTGGGGATTCACAAAGGTCACAAGAGAGTTTTCCACAGGAACAAATACTTTCCATCTACACACCTAAGTCTACAAGCTCATTCAGTGGGTGATTCAAGCCATGCAAACCATAATTGCAAACAATGAGTCTTGACTTTCAACTTCACCATGACCCCAAAAGCAGGTTTGCACTTCAACCAAGGCCAAAGATGGAGGAACAAGGAGAATGTGGGCTCAGAGCAGGAAAGATCAAAGTAGGCACTCCTGGGTCTGTTGAATTTGCCACGTGTTGGATAAAGTGGTTTGTTTCTTTTTCTTTCTTTTTTTATTGGTTGCTCAAAACATTACAATAATCTTGACATATCATCTTTCATACATTTGATTCAAGTGGGTTATGAATTCTTATTTTTACCATGTGTACAGATTGCAGGATCACATTGGTTATACATCCACGTTTATACATACTTCCATACTAGTGACTGTTGTATTCTGCTGAATTTGTTCTTTTTAGATATACGAGTGTGGATAAAGTTTTGACTGTGATTGAGCTCCTGGGACTCTGGTGGTTGAGCTCACACCCATCAACAGTGAAAGTCTGTACATTAGAAAACAAACATTTTCATAATGGCAAGGAATTCTTTGTGTGTGTGTGTGTGTGTGTGTGTGTGTGTGTGTTGCTGGTGATTGAACCCAGGGCTTCGTGCATGCTAGGCAAGTGCTCTGCCACTTAGCTACGTCCCCAGCCTCACCATGGATTTTTTTTCTAGGATGTCTTGCAGGTGTGAGATCATGTGTATTGGAAGGAAAGAAGAAAAAGAGAGAAAAATGACATGATACTTAAAAAAGAAGACATAGTATAGTTTCAAAACAGTAAGTGTTTAAATTTGGCTTGGGGAAATAATGAGAGTTGGTTTTCCTTGCCTATGCCTCAGACTGGGAAAGAGGTGACCTCGGTGATCATTAAGGTCCCTTCCAGCCTGTTTTTTTTTTTTTTTTCAAAACCCTTGAGATCCATGGTGCACACACCAAAATTTACCATCCAAATAATGCCTATTTCACAACACAGAGGAACATTCTCCCAGGGCACGGAGAATGCCCTAGTTCACCTTATTTCCCTAGTTCCTGTCTTCCACAAAATTTGCTGGTTTGTGGAGTCATCAAACTGACTTAATAACTTGAGAATGCTCCCAGGTCACAGTTATATACTCACAAAGTCATGTTAGTATTGTGGGTAACAACCAGCAGTCAGCTCGCCTAAACATTCTATCAATATGTCCACGCATAGACTGTTTCCTTCTGAGAAAGATACTATTGTAGAATCAAGAATTGATTGAATTCAAATCAATCAACTTGAAAAGGAGTAAAATACATATCCTAAGTTAAGTAAAGGATGGAGTCACAGCTTGAGGCTTTAGCAAGAACCCATTTTCTCTAGAAAGTTGATGATGGCCCAGAAGAGGAGAGACAGATTTATCTGAGAGACTAACATGACAGCAGAAATCAGTCAGAAATTCACTGACATTATTAGATACCATCATATGTTGTAAGAGACAGCAAAGTCATTTCAAAACTGATTAGTTAATTCATTAAAAAATAAATACTCAGCTAACTGGAACAATCTTGTGAGTTGCTGTCTCTTTTTGTGATCTCCTTGTGGGTACAAACCCACATCAGGGGTGTGAGGTGCCCATTCCTCCAAGGACAGAGTTTCCTGTCCAGTTCCCAAGCCCTGTGTCTTAGCAAAGCTCCAAGGCTCCTGCAGATATGCCGCATGCAAGAGTCCAATGCCTACTTTTCCTTGGAAGAGCTCATCAGCCATCTGTGTTCTAGATATTGGGGCCTTAAGCTTCCTTCTCACCTTGGCTTGTCTTGAGCTTAGAAATACATGACCTCTATTTAATAAAATGGCCAACGGTGAGCTTTTAATGTTTGGCCTATTCAAGAAATATGACCATCTGTGTTCAGAAAGATAAAATTGATGAAGTACTGTAGAGGTTATGATGATGGAGGCGTTCTACTTTCCTTGGAATTTCTTGCAAGTCTTCACTGAGAGCACTCAACATTTCACACCCCTGGGAGATTTCAACTGCAGGGGCCTTAGCAGGTGTTAGATATGGGGTCAGGAAGTAGCTGGCAGGTGAGACCTCTGACATGGGCACAGGGAAGTTGCAGAACATGAAAGCAAATATACCACAGAGTGTGCCCAAGGCCAAGATGCCCTCCTTTCTGCTCCTGGTAGACCTTTTTAGTGTGGCAGTAGTGCTCTTCTACCGCGAATGATTCCCTGGGCATCGGAGTCCACAGAAAGTGGCTAACCACACCTTGGATTTGGGCATTGCTCTAGACTCGGCTCCCTCTCTCTCACTATCTTAGAGAAATTTTCTTATCCCTCTGCCTTTGCTAGCTCTTTTCTTTGACTTTATTCATTCATACTTTCACTCATTCGACACATATTGGAATACTGTGCCAGGCATCATGCTGGGCACTGGGCACCTGTTCCTAGTTTTGCTTGATTACCCCTGGGACCTTTATGTCACTTCAATTACCTGGAAGATGCTGTTCCTGGGCTGAAATAATCCTAAGCATCCCCTTGTCTGTGGAAAGGTTTTAAACTCTATCCTCTAGTGTCTCTGCCAGGTTTCTGGGGACTATATAGCAACTTCTCAGATCTGTGATATTTGATTCCAAACTACACTGGTGCTCTGATCCAGTTCCTGGTTATTTCATTTATTTGCAAATCTGACCTGGGAAACTTCCATGGGGGTAACCACAGACTTGTTTCAATTTGCAATACTTACTCTGATTTGTGAACCCAGAGACATAGGTATGGCTGCCTCAGTTTACAAAAACTAGTTGAACAGAGATTTGTGCAGTGATTTGGATGAAACTTTGCATTTCTCCCTCACAGAGGGATGAGGGTTCTCCATGTGGGAAAAGTGTAATAGATAGTGGGTACCCAGAACTTCAGACCATGGTGATTCACAGATATATTCTGTTCCCTTGGGAACAAAGCTATCCTTCTGAACACACTCATAAGCCTCCCTTGTCCCCACGTGTGTGGTGTCTGGGCAGTGGAATGCAGGCCACCTCTAGACCTGACCCGTAAAGTCTTCTTCATGGTCTTCCAGCCTCTCACTTCTCTTGATTGAGGTAGTGAGGGTCAGAAGCTACATGTCAAAGTGATATTGCAAAGCCCTTGTCACCCTAAATTCCTCTATACCAAGAGGAACACAGTCCAACTACCTAGAAGAGGGCCTGCTACAGAGCTTGGGCTCAGCACACATGGATTGAATGATTACACAGAAGGCTGGACAAAGCTGAGACCCAAAGGGTTAGTGGCCATTTGTCAGGTGAAGCATGGAGAAGAGTGTTATGGGCAGAGGGCACAGTATGCACAAAGGTCCTGTGTGGAGGATGGAGAAAGTCAAAGATGAGCTGGAGAGTTAGCACATTTACAGTATCACCAATTTCCAAACTTGCTTCCTTCAAGGTTTTCAGAATGGAATAGCATGTGGTTTAGGTGACCAGGAAACAAGTGTGGAAGCCCAGGCTGGGGAAACACTGGGACTTGGGGGGTGGGGTCTTTGTTAGAGCATGTTCCAATGCTCTAGTGGTCACAGTTGTGCAGGTAATCACAGTAGGTGAATGAAGCAGTTCAAACAAAATGGAGAGATTGCAACAAAAGTATGTTTGAAGAAGGCTAGACAAGAGGAAATTTGGGTCCACTGTCCGTATTTTGTGTGTGATTGTTTTGAAAAATAATTTCCTACCCTCTGAAGTAAGTCTTTACTCTCCTGTTCTTACTGGAAGCCTATGTGCATGTGTATGCTCACAGCTTTCACAGACATGCAAAGGGAATACAATCTATTTAATAGCACAGTCAATATAATACTTACAACTTTCAAACTGCAGTTGGCTATTTCTGTGCAAATAGCTTTAAGAGATGAAATAAAGTTAAATGTGAGGGGATCAGTTTCCTTCCAGAAGCTTATAAGAAGTCGAACTTTAACACTTCGTAAAACTAATGCTTCTCTTATTTTTCCATCCAGGTCTGGCCAGTAAGTCCTGTATAAGTAATATGCATATAGATAAAAATAAAGAAAATAAATTAGGTTGGGGAAGAAAATTGACTGTACTATATAGAAAACACTTCAATTACTCTCTGATCATTATTCTGTAGTAAACAAAAAGCCCATGGGCTGGGGATGTGGCTCAAGCGGTAGCGCGCTCGCCTGGCATGCGTGCGGCCCGGGTTTGATCCTCAGCACCACATACAAACAAAGATGATGTGTCCACCGAAAACTAAAAAATAAATATTAAAATTCTCTCTCTCTTAAACAAACAAACAAACAAAAAAGCCTTGTAAGATAGGTTGAAAAAAAAATGCAAGTCTTTTGGGTTAGGCACAAAGAAATGAAGCTTGACTGGGACCAGCTCCTGCCTAAAAGAAGATCTCCCACCACCAGCACCTGGACTGCATGGGCCTAGGGTGCAGACAGAATGACCACCACTGCACACTTCCATCATCATACCCACCACACATATGTGCACTAAGAATCAGTTTTTCAACACAATTTCAGTTAAGAGGCTTTAGCAGCTCCCCTGTCCCCAGATGCCCCTCTGACCTCTCTTCTTGGGTAACTGTCTCCATATGAATTTCTGCTCCGATTATCTGAGCTTTTTTCACACTCTTCTTTCCAGGGTGTCCTTGGCATCACCTCTCCTGGCCAAGCCTCCCAGGACTCCTCTACCTCCCACCTCTGGGTTGTACATTTGGATTCTTCCATCAGACAATCAGTTTCTTTACAGCCTCAACCTCTTCCTTGAATCCTTAGCCCTCTGCCTTTAGGGTTAAGGATGCCCTGATTCTTCTCAAAGGCCACAACTTCTCTTAAAGACCTGCCATGTAGTCCCCCCCACCACACCTAGCCACTTGGTTTCAACTGTGAGGACAGCTTCCTGCTCTACCTCCCCCATTCCTGCCAATGTCACTTCCAGAATTGTCACTTAATTCTCCCGTGAAAACCAAACAACTTCCCTATCTTAAGGACCATGACTTGCATACTTTATCTCCTCTGCATTTCTAGGGCTTTGTTTACTCATTCAAATCTTGTCCTAATTCTGGGCCAATCCACTGTTTGGGCTCATGATAAATTATTCAGAACCTTAGCTTGTTTATGTCATGATCACTGCTTCTTCACACATCTTCTCTTTGTATCCGATGCCAGCCTCCTGCCCTTCAAGTCCCCTGCTCTTTCAATTGCATAAAACCTGCTCTTTGACCTTGTGTGGGCTGCAGCCCTAGGATCCCTTCAATGACTCCTGTCCTTCAGCTCTTCCCTGTGTCTCTTGCCTGCCCAGTTCTCATGCCAGGTCTGATAATCTGCATAGCACTTGCCCTTCCAATTTTCTCTCACTTATGACAAAAACCTAAATCATGGGTAAGTGCTGTAATTTTCTTTTTGTCTATTTCTATACCCACAAAACTGAGTCCTACTGGGAAAAATCACCTCAGTCTTGTGCTTCAAGTTGGTTTCTCTGCCTCCAGTTTTATCCCTGTCAAGTACCTCCACCATGACCTCCAAAATGACCCATCTAAAAGCACTTCTGGTCATGTTTTTCCTTGGATTAAAACACAGAAGATGCTCTCCAAACTCACAATACTTACCAATAGATGGGGCCCCCTAGTTCCTGGTCCCTGCCTCCTCATCAGTTTGATTTCTCACCACCTTGCCTTGGGCTCTGTGATCTAGCACTGAATTTTCTAGGCTTCTTTCCTCCATCTGAAACTTGGCTCAAGGTGTCCCTTTCATTTGGAAAATTCCATTTCTTATACTTTTCACAAATGTTCATGAATAATTTGAAATGCAACTCAGATAGCAGGTCCTCCTGTAAGCTTCCTTTAACTCAGGAACTGTACCATAGATATTCTTTCATGGAGTGGCTCTAATATTTTTTACACACACCTATTGCTCCATCTGTACCACTGCATTCTAATAAGATAATCTATGTCTATCTGCCCCTATCAGATGGAACTTCTGTGACCATATGCTGTTCATGCTTTAACCATAAGTACACAGAGCTATATAAATATTTGTTAAAAAACAGATATTAATAAATGAAAGATATTAATACAATAGTTCCTTCTTATCCATTTCGAGACCCTAGTCGATGCCTGAAACCACAGGTTGTACTGAACCTTATATATACTGTGTTTTTTTCCCCTCTACATATAAATCCTGCGTAAAATATATAAATTAAGTAAAATAAAATATTAACAATATTAATTAACAAAAGAACAATGATAGCAAGATACTATAATACAAGGTATTTAAAATTTCTGAATTGCTTATTTCTGGAAATTTCCCTTTCATATTTTCAACCTACAGGTAACTGAAGCTATAGAAAGTGAAACTGTGGGAAGAGAAGACTATTGAACTCAAAGACTAATCAGGCTACATTTTTATTAGTCTTTCACACATTGACCAGTTTCCTTCTGAAAGATGCATTCCAAGTAACTGAAGAAATAAATCATGAACAACCCCAAACTGAGACCTAAATAATTACGTGAATTGACTGAAGGAAGACAGCTTGATTGCTATAGCAGGACGAGGTGGAGCTGGGCTTCTGATTTTTTTTTTTTTAAATTTTATATGTTGTTTTAAGTTGTAGATGGACACAGTACTTTGATTTTGTTTATTTATTTATTTTTATGTGGTGCTAAGGATTGAACCCAGTGCCTCACAACTGAGGGGCAAGTGCTCTACTGCTGAGCCACAACCCCAGCTCCAGGGCTTCTGATTTTTTTAACTACAGTATTTTCTTAGTCATACATCATTGTTCCATTCACTTCCTACTACCTTGAAAATTAGAAATTCTAAAACTAACACTAAACTATGGTGTATGGTTTTTTTTCACAGGCTGTCAATCATTTCTAATTTGGGAGTGTATGAACTTTTTTCTTTTTCATTTGGATATTGGCAGTGTGTAGACTAAAAAAATCTTTAAGATATTAATTAATTTCATAAACACAATAAAATCTGATAGTATTTACTAGTTCAGTGAAGTTTAATTGACTCCTGAAAAACTTTTCCAGTACTATATAAACATGAGTAACCAATCTGACCTTTTAAAAAATATCATTCATTTGATTGAGAAGACTTTCATTATAACCTGGATATATGAACTACTTATTTTCTTCAATGACCTTTTGTTTAGAAAGTTAAAAACACCTTTTGTTTTGAAATTTTAAAAATATAATAAAAGAAGTATTCTCTGAATAACATCTGAAATGACAGATTAATAACCAAAATGCAAAATTTCAGGTAGGCTTCAGTTCTTTAACATTCTTTTAATTTCTTTTCCTTTAAGTACTTCATAATTCTTTTTCCCATGACCATGAAGGATTCCAGTTTTGTTTATGGGTCTTCATGGAACAAAGGTTTTGTCAATCTGATCATGCATCTTCCTATCCTAAAACAGAAATCCATGAATTTGCCTTATTCTCCTTTTTCATAACAGGAAAATTATGCAAAACCTATTCGTTTCAATATCCTTCCAAAATGAAACTGACATCCAGAACTGAACTAAAATCAAATAAACAACAGAAAGAAAATTTTTTATGAAAAGGAGGGATAAAAAATATGTGAAAGCGCATGTGTGCAAGGGGGAATCCATGAATGTTCAAAGGACGCACAATATTTTAAAGTAAAAGTGTCTTAATCATGTGCGTCTTGCAGATTAAAATGCTTCTTCACTGACTGTCATCAGGAGTGATCATTTTCTGGAAGACTGCAATTCTGTGGTAATTTGCATAAAGAAGTTACATATTATGCATATGTGGGGTTGGCAATATGAAAAATATTCAAGCAATATAGGGCATACTTAATCATTTAACCTCAGTAAATGGTTATTTTGAAATTATAATTTTCCAAATTAAAAATGTCTTTGGTTTCACTCCCAAAAAGTGCATTTTGAAAAGATTTCCTGGGTTAAACTAATTATTCAGAACACTGACAAGCACCTGAATCTGTACATTTACAGTGAGAAAGCAAAAATGGGAGAATGGGAGTACCTGGGCATGGCCATGCATATATACATGCAAAGGTTTTTGTAAAGAAAAAAAATAATTTCTGTCCCTGAATTTATTTCAAGTATTTGCATGCTGAAAGAATGATGAATTAATTTTTAAAATACTACATTTTAAAGATGTTCTGTTTCTTTCCCAGAGAGATGCATTGACTAGGAACATATATATTTTTAATTTCCTTCTCCTTTACATTGAGAAGATACATGAACATTGAGCATTTAATGAAGATTGCTCTGAATATAAGAAAGAAATATCTCCTTTAAGGAAAATCTGGCAAGACTACTCAGTTATATTCAGCACATCCTTTGGTACATCCTCATGAATAATGTTAAAATATATTTTTCCAAATAATAGTCTATTTTTTAAATTTGTTTTCGCAGTGCTGGGTATCAAATAAAATGTCTCATGCATGTTAGGTAAATGCTCTACCACTGAGCTGAACTCCTAGTCTTTGTTTTATTTTATTTCATTTTATTACTTTGTATTTTAATTTTCAAAGTGAGAACTACCTAACTTTCTGAAATTGCTTTCATGCCAATAATGTGAACTACTGAGCTATTTATGCATGGCCAGAACCTAGTACCCCTCCCCATTTTTTTTTTTTTTTTAGTACTGAGAATTGAACCCAGAGGTGCTTAGCCATTGTGCCTCATCACCAGCCCTTTTTATTTTATTTTTGAGAAAGGGTCTCGCTAAGTTGCTTGGGCCTCTTTATGTTACTGACCTTGAACTTGAAATCCCCTTGTCTCAGTCTCCCAAGTAACTGGGATTAGAGGCATGCTTTACAGTGCTCAGTTAAGACCCTGATCTCTAATATTTGGGGAGGAGATGTATCTGTGGGTGAACTGCAAATGCACACCAGGCATATCTGAACAGTGTGCTCTTCCTAATGCAATGTGATAGTGTTTCCATGTGCAGGCTGGTTTATCCTGTGATCCTTCATTTAATGGCTGGCTCCGAAAAACTGGGTTATAACTAGAAGGTGGATACTCACTGACCTTTTGGTGCTTGTGCTGGAGATAGGCAGGTAGTCCATGACAGCAATGTACACGTACTGTTTGGCGTCATCTATCACGCTGTAGATGGCATCTATGTCAAAACTTCTGTTTTTAGGGCAAAAAAGTTTGGGAGAATTCTGTGAAGACAAAACCCCCAAATTTCAGAGCATTAATGGTTGGCATCTGAGGATTTCTTTATTTGCTTTAATGGGTAGCTTCAAACTAAAATTTTGCAAACCTACTTTCTGCTGCTTCTTCTGCTACTGCTTTTTCTCCCCACCCCACCAACCCCCGATTTTTCCTTTTTGGTACTAGGGATTTATACCTGGGGTGCTCTATCACTGAGCTGCATTCCCAGACCTTTTTATCTTCTTCTTCTTATTATTATTTTTGAAACAGGGTCTCAAAATAAAGTTGTTCAGTGTCTGTCTAAATTGCCAAGGCTGGCCTTGAACTTGCAATCCTGCTAACTCAGTCTCCCTAGTCACTGGGATTACAGGTATGCACAACGACGCCTGGCTATTTTCTGCTTCTTGATCAGATTAGACAAAAATATTCTCAGCCTTTGAAAGTTGAGACACAGAAAGATAAAGGAGAGATGGGATGGGTCTCCTGCCTGTCCTTTATGTCTAATTTAGTAGAGAATTTTCACTTTTAAATACAGACATCTACACGTTTTGGAGGTGCACTCCAGCTTCAATCTTATGTGATTCTGGAATACCTCTCCATCAGATAAGTTGTTAATTTCCTCAAGTGTTACCATATAAACTTACATATACATATAACAAGCAATTTATTCCAGAAGTCATTTCATTTGAAAGTGTATAAATAGGCATGAAAATATTCAAGACACAAAAATCTAAAGATCTTGGTGTTTATTTATTTATTTTCGCCTGAATCTTTCATTGAATCAGGAAGAGGCAGGGATGTTGATTGTCGAGAAGGGACCATCAATAATCCTACAGGAAAAATCTGAGTGAGTGATTAAGATGCCCAAATCCATCAGGAGAGTCAGAGAGAAAGGATATTCTGTCAGACTTCAGCAAAATGAAAAAAGAGGGAAATTATGCTTCAGGTATTTTTCTCACGTTGCCTGAAGTTTCCATCTATAAAAATATAATGTTGCTATGGCAAGGGTGGGGGAAATGTAGTTTTTTCCCCCATTATTTTTCCAATGGTGGGGATTGAAAATAGTGTTCCTTTTAGTTCTTCTTTTTGACAAGCCTCGGTGCACAAATATTGCAAGGAGTGGTTAGTACCAAAAGGCTGAAGAAATGTTTCTGAAACTGCCTGGAATAAATAGCGGTGTTGGGCAGTCAGAGTCCCAGGTCACTTCTGGTACAGTTCTTTACACTGCATTGGTCAGAATTCCCGTCCCAGCTCACGGGTTCATGAAATGAAGTGTCTGGAATGGATGCCCACTTGAGATGAAGTAAGGGGGTAAGAAACGAGCAGGTTGAAGGTCACCTCCTAACCCCAGGCATCCCTATTCAGAAAGTCCTCTTGGCAGGTGATAGTCAGGATGTGCTTTCGATTATTAAAATTATTTTTTCTTTTGGAATGAGGCTGAGCTTCCAAATTTTAACAACAACAAAGACACAAACAACCAAAACATAACAATGCTAGTCCTACAGAGATATATAGAGAGTCCATCTGTTACCCAGACAGACAGATGGGTACTGCTTCTGCAGTGTTTCTGGTGTTGGTCAGTCCCTCCCTCTTCTTCCTGATGGTCATTTCCTTCATTCAGGTACTCATACTGTTTGCAGGGGGTTTGTGATACCTCCTAGTGTATTGCCTTGCCTCCATGATGTTTAACAAACACATGTCACTCTCTGGATAAACTGACTTCTGGTCTTGGGGAATCCAGTCTAAGCTCATAGGGAGGGATGTGTCCATAGCTGTTGCTCTGTCTCCCTTATTTGCTGGCTACTGTGTAGTCTGTGTCCCCCAAACTGAATTAATCATCAGCTCATGCCTGTGTCCTCATCTTATCTGCCTCTGGGCATTTGCTCAGCTGGTCCCTCCAGCTGACATCCTTCCTTACTTTTGGCTACCCAAGTCCTATTGGCTCAGTTCAAATTCAGCTCAAATATTACCTCCACTGAAATTTTCTTTTAGATCCTCAACCAGTGGTTGTTTCTCCCATCTCTATGTTCCCATCCTATATATTTCTTTTTCTTTTTTTACCATCTTGGCCATTTCTAACGTCAAGGGCACCCTGTGCATTCACGTTGCTATTGCAACCATCACCACCAGCCACCTCTGGAATTTACTTCTTATTTATCCTATTCAAATTTATATTATAATTACTTGCACTTGCCTCCCCTCCTCAGCTGGACTGTTTCTAGACTGATTTCAAGGATTGTCTTTTATTCATTCTCCTCTATATATCCTCTAAAATTAAATATGCATATTATTTAATTTTCTCAGCCCTTTGGGTTTGCTTTAAACATGCTTCAGGTTGTTATGAAGAAGCTGAGGATCTCATCTCTGGATAGGCTCCTGGGCTAACTCTGAAATGTGTCCAAGCACCCTCTCTTTTTCAGTTAAGAACTTCCTGAATTGTATCACATGATCCCAAACTGGATTTTGTTTTCGGAGAGAAACAAATTTAGGCAGAGTTGTTGGTGGTCTCTCTACGTTTGCTGTCATCTTACAAGTTTGGATATAGTGTCATTAATCTATATAGAAAAGAGTAAAAGCTTTGGTGATACAGGCCAGACCCAGATTCCAGCACTTATGCGCTAGGCCTGTCTCTTACACCTTGAATTTATGTTTTTTAGTGGAGTTAATAACAATAACACAACTTTCTCACTGGTTCACCTGCTGTACCCCTCTTCTATGCTTGTTTTCATTCAATCATCAGATCTTCTTAACTGCCTGCTGTGTTCCAGGCTCTGGTCTGGGCACATGACCTATAACTGTGATAAAGGTATGATCCTGCTTTGTGGAGCTTCACTCTGGCACAGGTTGCTTGGCACTGCATTCATTTGTCTTTGTGTTCGTACACTAACTCGTGAGCTGCTTAATGCTCTATCTCTTGCACCTTTTCCCATACACTTATTACATGCTCAGTAAATATCTGTGGAATAAGTGTGCAAGTATTTCATAAATTAATAAATGTTGGAGGTCTGTCCAACCCCAACCTCCACTTCTAGTTAGAGTTTCTTTATTCTAGGTATTTCCAAACACATTTAAACATATCTTCATTAGCATTTACCTGCCTCAATGTTGCCCATGCTCCCACTGCTTAACACAATGTCCAGAACTTGGAAAGTGCTCTATGTGTTCATGAAGGAGAGTAATGATTATTCACATCAGTCCCCTTGCACCTGGGGGCTGGTGGTACTTCCCTGTGTGTTCTAGGCATGTTCTAGGGTCCTCTACATTTATAGACAGTGCCTGGACATACTACTGTCTTTAAAGTGTTTGCTCAGGGTATAAATGAAAATAAATAAAACATAAAAGAAGATCTACTGCTCTGGTATAGGAAATTAACGTTCCAACTGTAACTAGAGAGAAGGCTGTTAAGTTTCCCTCTTAGCACTCCTGAATGAATTTTCTGAGTCTGACTTGGGATCTCCCTTTATTCCATGGTAAAGTAGAAGAGGGAAAATATAAATCCTATTCTAATTTCAGTTCTGTGATAATCTCTTACCAATCAAGAATTAGTGATATATTTTGTTTTTAGGTTAATTAAGGTTTCTGTCACAGATCTATAGTGCCTTACATAATATGCATGTAATTTATTTTGTATAGTCACTCAATACTTGCCTTTTAAAGAATTTAGCAGATTTTTTTATTATTTAATCATAATATCCTGGTTTTTAAGTCTATACTCTATTTGTAGAATAGTTCCATTAAAATGTAATTAAACATAAAAAGACAACCCACAGCATGAGAGAAAATATTTGTAAATCATGTATGTGATAAGGGCCTTGTATCCAGAATGTAGAAAGAACCCTTGCAACTCTATTAAAAACAAACAAACAAACAAACAAACAAAACCCCCTTACTTTGAAAAAAGAAAGTATTTGATAAGCATTCCTCTAAACAAGATATTTTACAAATAGCTGCCCCCCAAAAGATGCAAATCAATACCACAATGAGATTCAATTTCACACCCATTAAGAGGGCTAAAATAAGACATAAAAGTAATAAGGATATGGAGAAATTGAAATATTCATATATTGCTGGTGTGATTTTACAATGGTATAACCAGCTTGGAAAACTGTTTGGCAGTTTCTCAAAATGTTCAACATAAGTATCATAGTACACAGAAATTCCCTTCCTAAATATAAACCCCAAAGAATTGAAAATGGGTATTCAAATAAAAACTTGTACATGAAGGTTCATAGTGGCACTCTTCACCATAGTCAGAAGACAGAAACACCCAAATGTCCATCAACTGATAGATGCATGGACACAATGTGGAATGTCCATACAATGGACTATTATTTGAGCATAAAAAGAAATGAAAGAAGTAATGATCTACACCACAACATGGATGAACCTTGATAACATTATATTGGCTGAAAGAAACCAGTCACAAAAGACTGCATATTGTATCACTCCATTAAGAAGAAATGTTCAGTAAAAACAAGATCATAAAAAATAAAGTAGATTAGTGGTTGCCAGTGGTTGGGGGAAGAGAAAAATGGAGAGTGGCTGCTAATGATTATGAGGCTTTTCTTTGTGGTGAAGAAAATGTTCTGAAGTTATAATGGTGGAGATGATTGCAGAACTTTGTGACTATACTAAAACCCATTGAATTGTATACTTTAAAAGGGTGGATTTTGTGATGAATGAATTATATCTCAATAAATCTGTTAAAATATAATTAATAATACACACGAGAAGTTCTAAAGAAGAATATGGTGTTTTTTTGACAGCGGCACTGAGTTTTATTCAACTTCTGTCCTCTCACTAAATATATCTTAGTTTACATGACTGATGAGTGAATGAACTGAACAATAAACAACAAGAAATACCACTTATCTAGCAGCTAGATCAATAAAAGTACATCTTGAACTAACTAGTCTTTGTCCTGGAAAGCAAGTGCATAATTTTAAGGACTCTAAAAATATAACTAAAACACAAAATCTCAGCCAGCCATTATTCCTATCTTGGAATTTCATTTTATACACAAATATATATACATATATATGTATAAATATTTAATAGAATTATCTGGCCCTAAGCTATAATAAATTACATGGTTAAATCTAACCAAGGACCTGTTTGTGGTCCACGAGAAAATTAGATATAATCCATATTTATATTATAACTTAAAATTTATATTTAGATATTTTATCAATTATCTAAAGCTTATTTTGGGGATGATTATTTTTGAGATCTTCAAAATTTTTTTTGTGTGTGTATGTGCAACTTAGTGTTGGCACAGTTTATAAACATAGACTATTTTAAGATGTTTTACAACAGGAGCTCTCTCTGGCTCTTTGATGCCATGTCCTTCACCATGCCCTTTTGTGGTGATGTTCTGCCTCACCTCAGGCCCACAGCCATGGAGCTGGCCATCTATGGACAGAGACCTCTGATATGGTAAAGGGTGGACTCCCAGTGAAAGGTTGGCTCAATGTTGAGACTGATAGCATCAGATACATGCATGGCCAGGAACCTACTGGACAGCATCGAACACATGGTCATAGTGGACACATGGAATATACCCTTTTCTTCCTGCCAACCTCACCAAGAGATTCTTCAATATTTTATGGTATCAATTTCTGACCCCTAAAGGAAAGGTCAGGAAGAAGTTGCCAGAGTGTCTCTGGGAGTCCCAGAGCTTCAGAGATTCTAGGGATGGAAGGTGCAAGAAGCCTCCTGTCCTAATCTGAGTATTTCTTATTTTTGTGTACACTTCACCTATAAAATTCAGTGTCGACAGAACCCCAAAGATAAGAGCAATTCCACATGGGTGCACTATGCTTTTTTGTAAGTAGCATTCCTGAGATTGCACGTCTCCACTCCCCAAATCCCAAGTATTCCCTCTTCACGACCTTCAGCTGTGACCAGGAGGAGCTTTTTGATGGGGAGATTGCATGACAGTGGTGAGGCACCCGACTAGCAGCCACTGCCGCAGGCAAGCCCTGCCCTGCCACTGGCCCAGCTCTTGATTCCCTGCACCTGGGATTATGGGGATGAAGCCACAGAACACCCTGCAATCTCCAGTGCCTTGCAGAGGTGTCTTCTCCAACAGCTGCAACCCATCATCCCTACACACTTCAGGTAGGGGTCTGAAGATCAGGAAAAGGATTTCTTCTGGCCAACACCAACTGAAAGTGAATCAAGTCTACATTGGTTCAAGGGGAGCACCTCTGTCTATACTATGCCAATGGGAACAAGTCCCTGTATAGATTGGCTTAAGGAAAGTGAGTGCCCATCTACCCTGACTCAAGGTGAATGAGTATATACTGTGAGCAGTAGAATGAGGCACAGTGGTCCAAGACTTGGAGAGGATGGCTGCTGGGCTCTGGCCCTTGCTCTGAAGCCTCTCTCTCTCTCTCTCAAAAAACAAAATAAAAAAGCCCCCCAAAATAGAACAAATAGAAACACACAAAACTATCTTTAAATAAAATCTCGGAAATATCGATTTTGTTATACAATTTGTGAAAAAAAGAAATTCAGAATAAATTTCTCCCAAAGCATTGAAGAAAGGACAAAGAGCAGGACAGGGGGAAGTGTCCCAGGGAAAAGTCTCTATGATGTGTTTCATAGGCAAAAGCTTCTCTGATGTGCTTCACAGGTAGGGGCAGAGAACTCCTGGTGGAGGCAGATGCCCTCCTGCCTGGAATCCTCCCAGAGACGCCAGAGCCAATTGGCACACCTCATTCCCACATCATGATGTCATCCATGTAGCTCAGGATCTTCTGGCTATCTGTTGGTCCTGTCTGGGCTCCACATTTCCACTGGAGTCGCTCTGTTTCTGGACAGTGGTCCACTCTGTTTCTGGATATCATGGTATACAGCAGAGTTGCTGGATCCATTTGGCAGTTCTTGTCCTCAGTCTTTTCTAACCCCAGCTGCTGTCTTGGGGTTGCCCTGTGGAGGTCCCTTGGGAGAATGAGCAGCTGGGCACAGGGTGAGGCTAGGACGTTAAGCTGGGAGGGGGGTGTGTTCTCATGGAGGAAGCAGAGAAGGATGGCTGGCACGCTGGCACTTCTAGCAGCCTTCTGCTGGGACTGCTTGGCTTCCTAGGCTGCTGCTACTCACAGGGCAAGGGAAAGGCTCACTACAACACTTCTTGGGGTAGACCCTGGGAAGATCTGCAGGGCCTGGGCCATCCTTGGGCTTCACCTGGAGTGCGCAGGCCTCCCCACTGGGTTTTCTGGTGCTTGACTATGCAGTATGTCACTATCATCTCATCAAATTTGCGATTCACCATAGATACCCTGGTGTTATAGGGGTGGTAACCCCAGTTGATCATGATGTTCATAATTGTGGGATCCAGGAGTTTGGTGAGTACCTCATTAGGAGATGAAGCTTCATCACCCGGGCTCAGCCATAGGTGCCCCACTACCTGGTCTATGGAGGGCCTTTGTGTGGGATCCACCATAAGATCTCAGGGATGAGGCTCTGCACTCCCTCAGAGACATGCGGGGGAAGGCCCTAGGTTGCCTCCTTGATTGGCTTCTTCAGCTGCCTGTTGCTGCTTGCTGCACCATGGGCCTCTCCCTGTGAGTATTATTCTATTCTCACTCAGGCTCCAGACATCTGCTGCCCACGGACACTCTCAGAGTCAGTGTAGAGGAGAGTGCCAAAGAACCTCTTCAGCTTCTTCCCAGCTGTGAATCTGGTGCTCAGGCCAAAGTTGATGAGTTTGACATTGCCGCTGGAATCCACCACGACGTTCTCCAGCTTCAGGTCCAGGTGCACAATCCCCTTCTGATGGCAGTACTGCACAGTCCTCAAGATCTGCCTGAATAGTCTATGGGCCTCCTCCTCCAGCATGCCATCAGTTTCCAGGATGAGGTCCCACAGTTGTCCCCCTCTTGCATGCTCCATGATAAGGTAGATATGTTCATTGGTCTTGATGACCTGGAAGAGCTGGATCACGTTTTGGTGATCCAAGGTTGCCATCAACTCTGGTTCAGAGAGGATGGGAAGCTTGAGGTTACTTTTACCAAGACCTTCACTGCAACCTCTGTCCAGGTAGGTAGATGGCAGGCAGGTTTCACCTGGGTGAAGCCCCCTGCCCCAATGTCCTGCAAGACCATAAAATGGCCCACAAAGGCAGGTTCACAGCAGGAGCTCTGCCTCTGCAGCCCTACACTGCTCTGACTACTCTCATTGCTCATCCTGAGCCCGATCAAGTATGCTATCTAAAAAATAATAATAAACCAAAACAAAAAACTAGAAAACAAAAACAAAAACAAAAAAAGAAAAAAAATAGGAAAACCCCTTCCCAATATCCAGACACCACTATCACCAGCCACCAACCACCAACCACCAACCACCACCAAATGTGCTGTCTTGGAGTCTGACAGGTCACCACCTTGAGTTTCCTGTGCTTTTGGATAAAAAAAAAACAAGCTGCAGCCACTCTCTTATATCCTGCAGTTTTAAATCCCCTCACAATGGCTCCTTGTGAAGTTGGAGCAATAAATGACCCAGTCATACCTGGGCATGATCACCCCCAGTGGTCACCTCACTTTTGGGCCTTCAGGAACTTTCCCACTTTCATAATAAGAATAAGAAAGGACTGTGGAAGGTTTTTTTGCTTTAGTGGGTTATGGGTACCAATATTTACTTGTTTAGAAATTAAAATTTGTAGGATACTCAGCAGTCTTTTCATTTGAGTCTAAAATCTGTAATATCTTTGTGGCTTTGAAAGACCTCATCATATGTACATGCTTCATTGCTGCCCTGAACCGAGCAGATTTCCTCTACTGGACCCTTATCCCATGAGGGACTACCTCCCTTTGGGCAGAGAAATGGAGTCAGCCAGAACTGAGTCTTCTGTTAGCTCCAGAGAAGCTTTTCTTCCTACAAGTTGTTCTTGTTGGGTAAAAAGAAATAAAATTGATAAACCTGTAGCCACCACAATGAAAAGAAGGAGACTGAAAACTCAAATTATTAAAATTTGTGATAAAAAAGGAAATGTCATGACAGACACTATTGAAATACAGAAGATAATTAGAAATTACTTTGAAAATTTATATTCCAGTAAAATGGAAAATCCCAAAGACACCAGCAAATTTCTAGAGGCACATATGATCTGCCCAAACTGAATCAGGAGGACATATACAATTTAAACAGAACAATTTCAAGCAAGGAAATAGAAGACACCATCAAAAGCCTACCAATCAAGAAAAGCCCGGGTCCAGATGGATTCTCAGCCGAGTTCTACAAGATCTTCAGAGAAGAATTAATACCAATACTCCTCAATTTATTCCATGAAATAGGAAAGGAGGGAACCCTTTCAAAACTTATTCTATGAAGCTAGAATTACCCTAATACCCAAACCAGACAAAGACAAATCAAGGCAAGAAAGCTTCAGACCAATATCCCTGATAAACATAGACGCAAAAATTCTCAATATAATTCTGGAAAATTGCATTCAAAAACATATCAAAAAGATAGTGCACTACAATCAAGTAGGGTTCATCCCAAGGATGCAATGTTGGTTCAACATACAGAAATCAATAAACATAATACATCACATCAATAGACTTAAAGACAAGAGTCATATGATTATCTCAATAGATGCTGAGAAAGCATTTGACAAAATATAGCAACTCTTCATATTCAAAACCCTGGAAAAACTAGGGATAGTAGGCACATACCTCAACATTATAAAAGCTATCAATGCTAAGCCCAAGGCCAACATTATTCTAAATGGAGAAAAATTGAAAGCATTCCCTCTAAAAAAGGAACAAGACAGGGATGACCTCTTTCACCACTGCTATTCAACACAGTCCTGGAAACTCCAGCTACAGCAAGCAGACAGATGAAAGAAATTGAAGTGATAAGCATAGGAAAAGAAGAACTCAAACTATCACTATTTGGTGATGACATGATTCTATATTTAGAAGATCCAAACAATTCCATCAGCAAACTTCTAGATTTAATAAATGAATTCAGCAAAGTAGCAGGATATAAAATCAATACCCATAAAAATCAAATGCCTTTCTATACAGAAGTGATGAATCCACTGCAAGAGAAATCTTCAGAATTTGCCCCATTCACAATAGCCTCAAAAAAATTTGGAATAAATCTAACAAAAGAGGTGAAAGTCTTCTACATTAAAGAAAGAAATTGAAGAAGACCTTAGAAGATGGAAAGATCTCCCATGCTCTTGTATAGGCAAAATTAATATAATCAAAATGGCCATACTACTAAAACTGCTATACAGATTTAATACAATTCCTATTAAAATCCCAATAACGTTATTCATAGAACTAGAAAAAGCAATCATGAAATTCATTTGGAAAAATAAGAGACCCAGAATAACTGAGGCAGTCCTTAACAAGAAGAATGAGGCAGCAGGCATCACTACCAGACCTTAAACTACACTGTAGAGCAATAGTAACAAAAACGGCAAGGGGGGCTAGCATTGTGGCTCAGTGGTAGAGCGCTTGCCTCGCATGCGTGAGGCCCTGGGTTCGATCCTCAGCACCACATAAAAAATAAATGAATAAATAAATAAAAATAAATAAAGATTAACTCCCCCCCCCAAAAAAAAAAACCCTTTAAACAAAAACAAGAACAAAAAAACGGCATGAAATTGTATTAAAATAGACTTGTAGACCAGTGGTATAAAATAGAAGACACAGAGACAAATCCACATAAATATAGCTGTCTCATACTAGGCTCCAAAAACATACATGGAGAAAGATAGCCTTTTCAACAAATGATGCTGGGAAAACTGGAAATCCATATGTAGCAAAATGAAATTAAACCTCTAACTCTCACCCTGCACAAAAATCAACTCAAAGTGAGTCAAAAACTTAGGCATTGGAACTAATAGCCACTTCTATTAGGCATTGACTAATAGAAGAAAAAGTAGGCCCAAATCTTCATCATGTTGGTTTAGGGTCTGACTTCCTGAACGAGACTCTGAAACCACAAGAAGTAAATCAAGAATCAATAAATGTATATATATATATATATATATATATATGTGTGTGTGTGTGTGTGTATGTGTGTGTGTGTGTCTATATATATATATATATATATATATATATATATATATATATATATATACCTTTGTCAAAATAGAGCCAAGGTGAGTTTTTGTATAGGGAAATGAATTCTGAAAATAGAACATGCAATTTCATATTAATTGTCACTTAGAATAAAAATAATGATAAAAAGAAAGTTTACCATCAATAGGAAATGACTTTTTCAAATAGAAAAAAAAATTGCCAATTAAAATATTTATTCTGATCCACATGTGGTGGCATGCGCCTAAAAAAAAAAAAGAATCAATAAATGGATAGATTCAAACTAAAAAGCTTCTTCTCAGAAAAGGAAACAATCAGAATAATCAGTAATGTGATGAGAGAGCCTACAGAATGTCAAAAAATGTTTACCCCATTCACCTCAGACAGAGCACTAATCTCCAGGATAATAAAGAACTCAAAAAACTTAACACCAAAAAAAAAAAAAAGAAAAGAAAAGGAAAACCAAATAACCCAATCAATAAATCGGCTAAGGAACTGAACAGACAATTCACAGAAGAAGAAATACAATTGATCAACAGATGCATGAAAAAAAATTCAACATCTCTAGTAATTAGAGAAATGCAAATCAAAACTACTCTAAGATTTCATTTCACACCAGTCATAATGGCAGTTATCAAGAATACAAACAATTATAAGTGTTGGAGAGTATGTGGGGGCGGAAAAGTACACTCTTACATTGCTGGTGGGACTGCAAATTGGTGTAACTACTTTGGAAAATAGTGTGGAATTTCTCATAAAAATTGGAATGGGACCACCATTTGACCTAGCTATCCCAGTTTATACCCAAGGGACTTAAAATCAGCATACTATAGTGACTCAGTCACATCAGTGTTTATAGCAGTTCAATTCACAATAGCTAAACTATGCAACCAATTTAGGTGCCCTTCAACAGATGAATAGATAAAGAAAATATGGTACACATACACAATGGAATAATACTCAGCCTTAAAGAAGAATGAAATTATGGTATTTGCAGGTAAATAGATGGAACTAAAGAATACCTTGCTAAGTGAAATAAACTAATCTCCCCCAAACCAAAAGCTGAATGTTTTCTCTGATAAGCAGATGCTGATCCATAGTTGGGCAGGGGGATAGAGAAGAATGAAGGAACTTTTGTTTGTGTAGAAGGGAGTGAGGGAAGGGGTGGGGTTGTGGAGATAGGAAAGATGATAGACTGAGACAGACATTATTACCCTATATACATGTATGATTACATTAATGGAGTGACTCTGCTCCACGCACACCCAGAGGAATGAGAAGTTGTGCTCCATTTGTGTATAATATGTCAAGATTTATTCTACTGTAAAATAAATTAATAAATATTTTTTTTTAAAAAGTTGTTTTACAACAAATACATTGAGCTTAAATAATTTTTTTCTTGTCATTTGTTATATGCTACTGAAAAAAACTATGTGCATTCTGGAAATTTCCATTAATATTACTACTAATAAATTCAATCCAACATTTATTGCTGATTTTAGAGAGGACTCAGGTGAAGTGGTGGGAATACCAATGACAAAGAGAATGTAGCATATCATCTTCAGAGCCTTATAAATTAGTGGGAAAAATGATGATAAGCACATAGCAATAAAAATGTGATATTTTAAAATAGAGGTGAGATCAAGAAGCTCAATTTCAATAGCAGAAGTTTTCTGACTTAAAAAAAATCTGTAAAGTTTTATAACTCTTAAAAATGATTTTCAATCAATATCTGTTGAATTAAAACTTAGTTTAATAAGAAATAGAAAATAAAATAATAGATTAAAATAAATAAATGAAAATAGAAAATAAAAGCATTGCATAGTTTGAGAGATTACCTGAGTAAATGTTTTACAACTCAATTTGTGGCTAACTCTTTTAATAAAAAACAACTTCTAAATTTGTCCTAGAATACAACAGAAGCTTTTAACTTCTATAAATTTTATTAAAGACCTGAGGCCACTTAACTCCTTCCCTTTTTAAGGGTCAAAATCTAAATTTATGAACAACCTCATTCACTTATTTCTAAGATTCAAATTTTAAATTCAAAATCCAGTGATTAACCAAAATATGTTCATTCCAGCTATGTCTTGTTGTTTCTATTCCGTTCTGCTGGTCTGCTTGCTTGGGGCATCATTTCACCCTGTTTCATTTCACTGTTCATATATGAACTGGTCTTCTGGCCTTACACACAGGCTCTTGAGACAAATGAAATGTGTAAATGAAATAGTTTTGTTAGTACAAGGCCCTATGCAATATGCTACTTGCTACTGTCATTCTTGACCTCCACATTAACATTTTTTAAAAAAAGAAAACAAGAGTTCTTAAAGTTTTATTTGATGAAAATCCTTAATAGTCCATTTTCTAATATTCATATGTATGCAAATTTGTTATTTAAGACAAACAACTTTAACTTCCTTTCCCCCTCTAGTACTACCTTTGTAAATGTTTGGATTGTGATTTCATGTGAACAGGCAAAAAGCATATAATTCACTCTTCAATAAAATGCTCTTTAGTCACATAAAAGTGGTTGGCATAAAAGCACTGATATCAATCAAGGGAGAAAAAGCAGCACAATATTAAATTTTTTTGGAGAAGTTTCTTGGAGTATCAGGATCAATTTAGAAGTCTGATTCAAAGTTACACCTCTAAGATCTCACCCCAGATGGATGAGAGTGGAGTGGATCAGTTCCTGGGTGGGAGAGGAGGGATTGTCAATCTCCATTTTAACAGACCCTGTAGCTGATTCTTAGGTATATGGAAGTTTGAGTAGCTATGCTGTATGCTCCCCATATCTCTGCAGGATAGTTGTGGAGTGTGGGCAGTAGTGTGGTGGCCCAGGGAGGTAATGATGGCAGGGGACGGGGAAGTTGTTGGTTTTCAATGGAGTTGAATTGGAGATCTAGAAGCAGAGCGTAAGAAGCCTTGTCCTGCTGAGTGGGCCTTTTCCAGCTCCAATTAAATTCAGTATCTCTGCTTTTGTCTGTCTCATATACTGGGATTCCCTTGTATTTATCTCATCAAAGAGTTCTTCTGATAAAACATCTGAAAAATAATTTATATAGGGCATGGAAAACAGGATGATCAGCTTTAGTGCCAAAAGACCAAAATGGACTTCCCTTGTGTTAACATCTTTATTCGTAAAATACTCACAATCTCATGTCTACCTTATGGGATGACTGTGGGGACAAAATCTGGCAACCCAAAGTATCTGAAACCAGGAATGATTATTTATTTATTTATTAAAAAAATTTTTAGTTTTTGGTGGACACAACATCTTTATTTTATTTTTATGTGGTGCTGAGGATCGAACCCAGCACCCCGCACACGCCAGGCGAGCGCGTTACCGCTTGAGCCACATCCCCAGCCCCACCACATCCCCAGCCCCAGGAATGATTATTAAGATGTGTCATTGTTATTACTGGGGACAGCATGTGACAGAGGATATGAGAGCACACATTTGAACTCCTCGAGGGATACAATAGAACTAATCTGTCTAATTCTTTTTTGTTCAGTGTAAGATCACACTGAAACATTCACACTTAATAAAGAACCTTTAGAGGAAGAAAGAGAGGGAAGGGGTGAGAAAGAAGGCAGACAACTCACCGACACAAATGCTTGAGATTTGGTGTCGTTCAGCTGAAGTTGCAATTTCTTTTCATTGTCGTAGACTCCATAGAGCCTCTTGGACCAGGTCTGAGGTACTCTGCTTTTGAATTTTAATGAACTATATAAAGCAAATATCCTTTGTAAATCTAGGACCAGGCAGCTGCAGTTGTAGAAGATGACACCAAGCTCTTTCATCTGTGAAATTAAAATTGAAAGCATCAATGCCATGTGTACCTGATGGTGTTATTTTCAGATAAAAATTGCCTACAAATGCAGTAGCAGTGACATCTTTTTTCTTGCATTTGTTGTTACACAGAAGTATATAGCTATTGTTACTTTATGGTATATAGAAGAGATATGTTATCAAAATGCTGAAGTAGTTAAGTAGAACTTTGGGTTGCCGTTTGCATTTTGGCTTTACAGATAATTTCCCCACATTTATCTATATTTTTCATATTGGCTCTTCAGATTTGTTTTCTTGACACCAATTTTTTTTGGTATAGATCTTTAAATTGTGCAGCAAGATAAAAGGTTGCTGTTAATTGCAATCTAACATAATGGTGAGAATCATGGATTCTGGAGTTGCAATGCCTGGACTTAGGTTGTTGCTTCACGATGTTTTAGTTGTGTGACTTTGGACAATCTAGTAATCTGTGATGTTGGTGTCTTATCCCTTAAAATGTAGATGAAGTATTTATTTCATATAGTTGTTATGAGATTTAAGATGGTTACTACACATAAGGGGGTTAGAATATAAAGGTTGAAATTATCATTCTTATTAACATTGCACAAGCCTCAAGAGTAATAGACCAATAGAACCTTGCAACAAAGAGCCCTCAAAGAGGCTGACTATTTTGTCAACCTCCCTCAATGCATGCATGAGTAAAGGAAGGGTCTTAAAGTTAAATAAAAATAAGTTAGAGATTTAGTCAATGGCAAATTAAAAATCTGCAGATTTTCTGACTCCTGATCCAATATGCCCAGGGACATAGCTGCACTGGACTCATCTGAGTTCAGTATAACTTTGTAAAAATCACAAAACGATTTCTGATTTAGTCAATGAAAGTGACAAAGTTGAATTTTCATTAGGGAAGAACAGATCACAAATATGTATCAGTTTCTATCAGATATGACTTGATTACCCAGCGTGGGGTTTGTTAAGGGAGACTTTGGTTTTTGAGGAATCTGGGGTACACTGATATTAAACTCCCTCCTTACACTTTTTCCAGCCCCTACTCTAGATGCTTAACTGGGGTATAGGAGAGGTCACCCACTAGGTAAAATCCTGTGTCACCTTGACCTGGGAACTCTCCAGTACAACATACCATGGTGATCTTTCCATTTTAATCTGTACTGGACCTGCCACTATTTTTTTTTCCAGCTCTACAGTAATCACAAAATAGATGGACATAAGTTATTTAACCCACTGATGGCTTTTTTTAAAATATTCTCTCTAACGCAAAAAATGAAGCAATGAGCATCTATGTACATATATCTTTGTGCACCTGTGCAAGTATTTCTTTAGCATAGATTCCTAGAATTGGAAGGACAAACACATGAAGGACAATGAGAGGCTGAGGAAATGAAAGGGGACAGAGTGGGAGAGCCTATCAGTAGGTGCAAAAGCACTGATTCTGGGGGTGATACAGCCAGAGCTGTGTGGCTTGAAGATGAACTCCATTAAGAGCTCTTGAGCAGGAAGGGGAGAATGTGTGTGTGTGTGTGTGTGTGCGTGTGTAAATATTTTTTTTCTAATGGCAGGGGGGTAGAACAGGAGGCACAGGGATGTTGAATCCTCAGGAGCTTTTGTGCTGGGATCAGCAGTTTGATATTTATGATGAAGGTCACTTGGAGGCAGGTAGTGAGGGAAGGGCATCACCAAGCTATGAACTGAAAAGGTCACCTTTGGCTTTGGTGTGGAGAAGAGAGGGGAAGGATGAGGGCAGCTGGGGACAGGGCATTCAGATTCCCAGCCTTGGCAGTGGCTAAAGGAGAGGCTTACACATTCTTTCTTTCTTTTTTTTTTTTTTCACTGAATCAAAAGAAGAAAATTTATTGAAAATCGAGGAAAATCAAACAGAAAAATAACCTCCAACAAGTAACAAAGCAAAGACTAAAAGGAAATAAGAGGAAAAAAATACCGAAATTAAGACAAAGCTCCAAACTATTTCCCAATGATGAAATTGTATTGGATATGGTATCTAAAAGATGCAGGTAGGGGATGAAGATCTGATGTGGGTGTGGCTGTCAGCAGAGGACTGTGGGAAAATCCTTGTTGGAGAGCACAGGTCCTTCATTCCTGGAGATGCAGGCAGCCGCTGCACTGGGTTGCAGACCAAGATCCCCATAAATTAGGAAAGATAAGTGATAAAATTGGCTAGGGGCAGGGGCAGCATCAAGGGAAGGAAGTGCACCCAGGAACACTCATTCCACTCCTAGACTGGAGACCCAGACACTCCCAGGTGACGCAAATGACAGGTGGAAACAGCAATTAGATGAAATAGTAGCCAGAGTGAGGACTTGTGGGACCTTTGGAATGGGGCAGGTGCAGAACCCCCATCCACTCAGAAATCTCCTTGACCTGATTTGTCTGGTCTTCAAGGTCACCTTCCTCAGGCTTTGCAGTGGAGAGTCTCTTCAAGGCAACTTCTAGTTCCTCATCCTCTCCCCTAAGGGGCCAGGCACTCTCCTGGGCACTGCCCCAGAGGTTCCCACAGGCCTGGGCCCGGAGAACTTTCTGGGTCTTCTGGGGCTGGGGTAGTGGACATCTTTGCAGGATGGGCATGTACAACAGAAGCTAGACCAGGATGGTCTAGCTTGAGTGTGCCCAGGTTGAGTGTGCCCAGGATGAGCCGGCTGAGGAGTCATGCAAATGGCTGATAGCCTGGTTCAGGGTTTGGGTATATCTTCTGTTACACCCTAAACCAATTCTTCACATGTTGCTCCTCTAGGGCAAGGCAGGAGGCCAGGACCACCAGGGTACCGTGGGATGGAAAGGGGTCCCTCAGGAAGTGTGCCTCCAGCTCCTGCATCTGCTGCCTGCTGAGGATCAAAATAGACCAATCCGAGGCCGATGGGCCCAGCATATTGCGAAGGCTTTCGATCTCATCCATGGCAGCGGAGGCTCCATTCAGTGGAATGGGACCGAGACTTACACATTCTTATATGTTCTCTAATCTCACAGATTTACAGAATTTGCCTATAATAACTTCTAATGAGGGTCAGAGTTGTAGCTCAGTGGTAGTGCACTTGCCCAGAACGCATGAGGCACTGGGTTCCATCCTTAGCACCACATAAAAATAAATAAATAAAATAAAGGTATTGTGTCCACCTACAACTAAAATAAATATTTAAAAAATAACTTCTAAGAGGACTAATCTCATTTCAGGTTAATGATCCTGTTGTCCGTTGAGTCTCTGATGACATGGCCTGGAATATATTAGAATCTGCATCAGGACTTTTTGCTTTGAGCTTTTTCCCAAGTTGAATCAATGCTGCAACCTTATCTTCTTCAATGGAATCTGGAGCACTTTATTGTTTTCTCAACTTTTCTATCAGGTTAGCCTTTATCCCTAGGCTCTGGGCCTGGTGATGGGAGTGGGGACAGAGAAGTGGAGATTGGCTTCTGTGTGGGTAAGTAGCTGTCCCACAGGCTGAGGCCTCCCTAACATCTTTCCTGTGCCTCACAGGAAATTTGGGCTGATGATCTTGTTCTTCTGACCTTGCCCAAGGCCACTGTCAGGAAAAAACAAATGAAAAACCTGGACTCTAAGCCCCCAAATGCTGGTTGAATCCTTAGGTCTTTCACCAGCCAAATACAGGGCCTTGAAGAAGTCAACTGACTTCATAGATTCTTGATCTAAGCAATGAAGGGTTTGGTTCGTAGTCTACATGGTCTTCCAGCCTGGCCATCTTTGAACACAAGCTGAGAGCTGTCCTTGGTAAACAACTTCCTGCTCAGTTTCCAACTACTTCTCCCTCCTTGATCTTACTCTCTAATACTGTCCAGAGAACTTTCATCAGGACCAGCTCCTTTTTGCTTCTCCATGTGGCTGGTGACACCCTGGGGTTTGAAAGTCAGACAATGTAGATTTGCATCTTGGCTCTATTCCTTGCTTATTGAATAGCCTTGAGTAAGTTACTTAACTCTTAAATTTCAGTTCGTCTGAATAAGTTTTACTGTTAGAATTTAATGACAATAATTTTGACAAATAGTATCAATTGGCACTCAATGATCAGTATCAATGCAGGCTTTAGATCAACGAGCCAACTGTTCTCTCTGCATGCTTCCTGCACCTATTAATCATTTGGTGCAGAGCTCAATACAGTCTTGTCATTGATTAGAGGAACTGCCTTAAAAACTCAACATTATCCAAGCCTGAGTGTAGCCAGAAAAAAGAATACCATGAAAGTCAAAATCCAGGGAATCATTTGACTTTTGGGGCCAAAAGGCAAACTCAGTGGCCGTGAGTTTTACAAAGGTCAGATCTCTTTGGCATTTTTTTATTTTGCTACATGAAACCTTTGGTATTTCCATGGTTATTTGCTCATGCATAGCCAACATGCATGTTTGCAATTTTCTGTTCAAAGTTTGAATATGAAGGTGATACATCCCTATCATCTACTTCTTTCCTCAGAATACTTGTCCCCTAATCTGTGCATGGGGGGCAGGGACATGCCCTCTCTGCTGTGGCTGGAGATGGATCAAGGCCAACAACAGTGGCTGTGGAGCAAAGCAGCTGTCCTGACTGGCCACTGTTGTCTTTTCTACCAACATGTAGAATAATACCACACAAAGCAGCCAAAGTAGTACTGAAAGATCTCCATATATGAAGAAAAATAGCTTCTCTGAAAAACTCTTATTTTGAAAATTGATATCCAGAAGGATGCCAGGGTGGTGACTCGCACAGCTGTAAACACAGAAAAAAGAGAGACCAGTCTGACCTAATTAGGACACGGCAAGTCCTCTCCTGGAGCGAGCTCTGAAGACACCAACTCCACCCTGGCCAAGACATGTCTTCACTGCCTTCATCTATAAATAGGTATACATCCTAGGGTTTCCAAGAAGAATAAATAAAAAGGTGCAGGTCAAACATCAAGCTTCTGCTCAAACAGCAATAGCTGCAGCCATATCAATGTCCACCATCTTTCTTCTACCTTTCAAGGATTCTTCTACTACACCATTGCTTTAAAGAGTTGATTGGCTGAACCAGATGTTGCACAATCCTTTATCTACAAAAAAATTCACTTAATCACTAACATGACATTTCTGTCACAAATGTGAGAGGACAAAATTCATTCATCACAGACCATTTGTGGCTAGACTGAATGGGTGCCAGAATGGTTACAACAGATTGACTATTTGAGGCGTATGAAATATGACATTTCCACTTCATTCTCCAGTTCAGCTCTACTGGTCATGTACTCCAGTGTTTAGCAGATGATGATGGGGTAGCATAAACAGCACAGTAGAAGGGACAAATAGGGGATGGTGAAACAACAATGTGTTACTCAATGTTTTGCTGGGGTAGGGCATACAGAAGAACACAGGGAAAGGGAGTAGTTTGTAGCAAGATCACAGGCTGCCTTAAATGTCTATTGAAAGGTCTCTGTCAGGACAGTAAAGTAGTTGAAGATTTGGGGTAGGGGAGAAACAAAGTAGAGTAGTTCTACTAGTCTTATGGGAACTTCTCTTCTGGGGTTTCAAATCTGGACATGCAGAACATTTATTAAAGACCCCAGTCTCATAAAGGAAGACCAAGTAGAGGGGAAAGGATGACCTTCTTTGTGGCTTTTCTGCAATACCTGAGCCTGTGGAATGCACTGTCTAGAATTTTTGGTCAACTGCCCCTTCAAGGCACCCAAATTTGGAACCAGGTTAAGAATAAAAAAATAAAAGCATCTGGTCATTGGTCTTCCAGGGAATTTATCAACTGAAATAATTGTTTAAAAAGAATTTGATATTTAAAACAATAACTAGATGCTGGCTTTGGGAATCAAGTGGCACAAGGCATTATTAGTTCTATTTAATGAATGGGAGCCAACAAATGTTCTTTCTTCATGAAAAGTTAATTTTTATGAAATAAAAATGTACATACTTAAAAATATAAAAATAATGTAAAAGACCATAATGTACGTAGAACACCGATAACTTGGTCACATACTAGGACACTATTAACTCTTTGTTGAGGGAGCGTATATCTTCTTCAGGTCCAAAACATGGCCAAAATGTTTGTTCTAGGACAATTATAATCATAGTTTTAATTATGTCTATATTGCAGATAGATCTATACCTATATCTCATCTACATCTAAAACTATATCCAGATCTATATCAATATCAATATCTATATTCATACCTGTATCTATTTCTATATCTACATCTATGTTCATATTCAGATCTATGTCTATATCTGTTTACACCTACATTATATCCATATCCAGAACTTCATAAACATGAATATAAAGAAATATGGGCTGGGATTGTGGCTCAGTGGTAGAGTGCTTGTCTAGCACATGTGAGGCCCTGGGTTTTGATTCTCAGCACCACATAAAAATAAATAAATAAAATAAAGGTTAAAAAAAGAAATATATATATATATATATATATATACACACATATATATATTCATACATATGTATATATAAATAAATGCAAACAAAAACTCTGAAGTTATAAATATAAGGTGTTCATCAGAACAGGACATGTTTTGAAGTAATGTTTTAGTTCCCATTTTAGAGAAGATCACTGAGGCCATGGTCACTAATCTTGCCCCAGGTAACTTTACTAATTGTGAATTCACAGTAGAACTCATATGTGATCCCAGTTTGTTTTGACTCCTTAGTCTGACTCTTTCCACTGCTTCACTTGCCTTCACTCCTCATATCCTTGGGAGAGTTCCCTTAGCATATTCTACCATACCAGATACAGACATTTTTTAAAAGAGGGATTGTTTGCCTTATTAATCTCAGAACACTTCCTTTTTCAAAGGCGGCTAGAACTAAAAGACTGGACATTCTTAACTAGAGATGTTTCTATGCTTACATGTGACTACTTGAACAAAAGCCCATTTCCAAGAAAATCATGGAAGAAGGACCAATGATGCCATTGAATTAATACATGTCTAGGTCATATTGTACTTAGGGTCTTACTGAAGTCAGCAGACAACAATGTTCTCAAGACTCATGCAGTTCTCTCCATAGAATATGCCAGGAAGCTCAGCTGGATTTTCCTGGCTCCCCGTTAAACTATTTCACTGACACAGTTAGACCAGAACACCGACATCAGGCTGCACCACTCTGTGACCACCCACGATGGGTCCAGAGAAAAGCAAGACGGCATTGTAATTCTGAGTGAACACAGACAAAAATATTGATGTTCTTTAAGTTACAAAAGTGGCCGACTATCCTCCAGCTTGGCTAATAAAAGAGACTGCTGTTTATTTACTAACTACTGCTTAGCTTCACTCCATTCTTACCTCCATACGGACAAAATCTGTTAAGATACTCAATCATAGGATTGTCCCTACTTCCTAACAACATCCCATCCTGAAAGCCCTTCTTTCTTAGACGCTCCCTCAAATCATCTTATACAAGCCTAGACCTCATCATTTGTTTTTAAACCTACTTACTGAGACACTTCTTATTATAACAATATGCATGTTCAGTCTCTCTATTCGCACTGGCCTCTGGCTAGAGGGTGATGACTCCACCTTATCCTTCTACATCTAGGGTTGTGAGGTCACTGATGGTCAGTGTACTGGGCCACAGTGACCAACACTCAATACATTGACAGTTGTTATTCTACCCTAAGTCACTTTCTAGATGAAGGTATTAGGTATTCAATATTTTTCCAGATGCTCAGGTGAGGTGCTCAGACACCAGAAAAGAAATACTTTAAGGAAAATGAGCAAACAAAGGTAATAATGACCTTTGTGGGCAGAAATAAAGAAAGGTTATACATTGGGAAGGGGCTTCACCTACTAGAACCTAAAGCCAAATAATGCTCCTGTGACATCTCCAGCTTCAATCTCTCTTCAGTCTCTATTTCTGCTATATGACTCATTTTGGAATAACACATCCCTTTTTTTTAAGAGACAGAGAGAGAATTTTTAATATTTATTTTTTAGTTTTTGGCGGACACAACATCTTTGTTTGTATGTGGTGCTGAGGATTGAACCCGGGCTGCACGCATGCCAGGCGAGCGCGCTACCGCTTGAGCCACATCCCCAACCCATAACACATCCTTTAATCTGGAAATCCTGTGAACCAAATCTTCAGCGGCTAATGGAAAAACTGGGAGCATAAAATAAAAATGCTTATTTAAAGGCATTATAATTTGAGTGATGTTTGTCTTTTTAAGTATGATCAGATGGTAGGAAGCATATTTATGAACATCCTCAGCATATTTATGAACATTCTCAGTCCATTTATCACCATCAAGATGCAAGTAGTTACTGTCTCTCCATCTACTCTCTCTAGATTTTTCTCTAGCTACAAGTATTTCTAATAACTCTTATAAACCGAGATTTAGTGTTCCTTTTACCCTGTTGTGTAAACTAAATGGCTGATTCGTGAGATTTTTTCTGCAACCCCTGACATCATTCCATCTATGGCTATATTCAATTTTAGAATCTAAAGGCAAAGAAAAAAAGCCAAGCCCTGCCCTCCAGAGGGGTAAAGAGAATTAAACTTCCTGTGGGTATCTTTCTCTCAGTCTTAGAATGACTCACTTCCATTTTTAGTTATACATATTTGATTCAGGCTGCCGTTGAAGATGAAAAAAAATAAAATTGGCTTTTGTTTTGCCAGTTTTCATGCAAAGCAAAAATTCAGGGCAAATTTATGAACAAACCTTGTAACAAATGCTGGCAGCAGAAAAAAATAAATAAATTTGGGTTTCTGACAAATTTCCTTGTCTATTTTATCAAAGGAAGAAAAAGGTAAAAGGTGGATTGATTAGCAGAGGCATTCTTCATGATGTCTCAGCAATAAGACAAACCATACCTTCCAGAGCTTGGTCTCCTGTCAAATGGCAGGTTGCTCAGCCCTACTTCACCTCAGTGGGTGGCTACAGAGAGCTGCACATCCCAATGGGTTGCCCTGACTTTTCCGTTAAGTCACATAGGTGATCTATGCAGTCAGAATAAGTCAAACTGTTTACTGAATGGTCCAGTTGTCTGAAATAAAATATCTTGGATAAGCTGGAGGTTTATCAGCTAATAATTCTTCAGAAGAGAAAAATTCCTAGGAAGGAATTGATTCTTTATTCCATAAAGTGGGTAAAGTGTTAATGATGAACCCACAGGGCTGAGAGGCATTTTTAGGACCTCAAACAACTGCAGCACCTTGTTAAGAAGCAGGTCCAAGGGCAATTATTTTGTTTAAAACTTGAGTTCTATCAATGTTCTTTCTTGTCTCTTGCACTGGGATGTTATAAGGTATGGGAGACTTTGGTAAGGGTGTTTGGGTTTCATACAAACGAGAAGACACTATCAACCCAATTCTTAGGGAGAAATAATAGAAGCAATGGTTGGTTTATGAAAGTGCTGACTGTGTACCATGTATGGTTCTGGATACTTTTCCTATCTGCATTCTTTAAACCTTAGAGTTCATTTCATAGGCAGGAAACCAAGGTACACAGAGGTTGTGGTACTTGCACAATTGCACAGATAGTAAGCAAGGAAGCTGGGATTATGATACTCGAAGACTGATTTAATACTGCATTTTCAGAAAGAATTAATTACAAAGTGAAACCTTGAGACTAGAAGTTTTTTTTTTTTTTTTTTTTTTTTTTGTGGGTGAGAGGCAAAGCCTGCTGGTTATTTGCATCTCCTCTTTTTTTATAACCAATTGTTTTGATTTGCGAAACAATGTAAGAATTTGGAAAAACGTACAATTGCACCAGAAAAAAAAAGTTTTACTTATTATTTTCTCACAATTATTGGAAAGGTGGTTATCAAAGAGATACAGGAAGCAAAGAAGCTGAGATCCCTTTTAGCTAGGAAATGAGAGGCAGTGTAACCAAAGACGGGCTTGATTTGATGGCTTTTACTGGTGAAGCAGAAGCCAAAGCAGGCATCTGATGGATGCTGTTGTCAGCAGAATGGGGAGAGGAGGGACATTAGCATCATTCTTTACTGTAATTCAGAATAATTAATATAAGTTAGCTTAACTGACGCTCAATTTATCACTTACAGATGTCCAGTGCATTGTTTTTATGATTTTATAGAAATGTGAACAATTATTTTTTAAATTTTCCTGACAAAGACAAAAGAACCCGCAACTGTGAGCAACTTCCTTGCATCCAGTTTAGCTACTGATTTATATTCTGAGTTGCTGCAGGAGATTTAATTACTAGGAGCTCTAACTTCATTTTATTTCTGCCCTTAAGGTAAAATTTTTTGCTGCTGGGGATTAAAAAAAAAAAGAATTAAATATTGGGAGCTCAAAGACAGCCTCCTGCTCAGAAGCATGCTGCTCTCCTGCCCCTTCGCTCCCTCAGTGGGTGGCTTGTGCCACTTAACTTATTGATGTCTTATTTTCTGTGACCACCAAGTGGGAATAATAGTGCTTTCCAGAAGGAACATGACTAACTGAAGAGGCAGGGGAGGATTCAAGAATCTTAGAGAACAGTTAGTTCAACCTTATTTTGGAAATTAGGAAACCGAGGTTTCAAAAGAGGAAGTGATTTATCATAGAAAAATGACCTGTGATTTTGGATCCTGGACTCTTTTGTTCAATAATGTGGTCCCACTAGCATACTAGGTTCATTTGTAGGATGAATGAGAAGCCTGGCTTTTTGCCCACCTGTCTGCCTGCCTTCTCTTTCTTCCTCTTTCTTCCCTTACCTCCTCCCTCCTTCCTTCATATGTGTGTGTATATGTATATGAGTATATATAAAAATTTGCATAACCATCACAACAACCCCATGAGTATTCTCACCACTTTCTGTTATTCACTTCTCCCACTGGGGAGAAACTTCCCTAGGGAAACTGGGGAATGAATCTAGCATGCACAATGATGGCTCTCCTTCTCCTTCCTGACAGCCTGGTCTCTAAGTGTTTACTCCTGCTCTCCAACCTGCAGATTTGCAGCTGCTCTTCCTTTAACTTGGTTAAATTCAACTCTGGGGAGTTGGTAAAAGGCCCAATCTGATCACATGTCTAAATTACATTTTCTATTTTGACTTCATTAACGATAAACTGATAGTCTGTTCCTCTTCTGATTGCTGAAGTGTATTTTTTTTTTAAAGGGCATGGAGCTCATGAAGTTAAGAGAAGACTTTTATTTATTAGATTCCTTAAAGTCCAGGAATGAGTTCCTATATTTAATATTCACAACTTCATTCTTCCGTAGATCTGGATCAGGTATGAGTATTCCAAGCAACTTCCACTTTCCCTTGCATAAGAAAGGCACTCAGCTAGAATTTTTAAAATGTAAAACTTGTCTCTGTGCTCTATCATAATGTATTTTTGACTTACCCCTGTTGCTCATAGAGCTGCTGTATTTTTCATGTTAGTATTCACCACACCTTCTCCACAATAGTGCTCCGAATACAGCAATTGCCCAAAATGTTCCAATATTGGTTAATAAATTGATATCCTACCCTCACAGAGAAAGTATGGGTTGGAGTATGAAAACACAATTGAGATAAACCAAATCCTTGTCTGATTCTTTAGTTAGTTCCTAGAGCTTAACTCCCCTAAATTAGCCAAAGCACTGAGGCCTTGGTATCAGGTTCATACCCCCATGGTGCATCATATCGTATCTTTAATACACATCTAACCAACATCTGTCTCAGACATGATATGGGGATGCTAGAGAAAGTGTTAATGTCCAAAAATAGGATGATTGAAATCTGGAACATTCTAATGCAACAATTTCATATTTATTTGCAAAGTGTGTGAGATGAATTTTCCCACACTTTTTATTGATGCATTATAGTTGTACATGATGGTACGATTTGTTGTTACATATTTGTTCATGCACACACTCCAACAATATAATTTGATTGTAGTCAATTTTTCAGCTCATGGGATTAAGTCATCATCTTAAAGGATCTGGATGGGGAGATTCTCCCTTTAAAAGGGATATGGAAGACTCTCCCTTAAAAAAGGAATAGAAGACAGTCCAACAGCTGCTTGATCACTGGCTAACCAAAGGATATAAAATATGGTGTGTTTCACTGAGCTTGAATAGGGATTTAGTGAGGGACTGGGTAAATTTACTGCAAATAATTTAATATCATTTCCCAATAAATATAATCAAAATCATCTTAAGAAACAAACACAATAAAAACAGATTTTAGGGTTCTCTTATTTGAAATCAGATCAGCCATATCATGAGAGAGAAGGGCTTCCAACAATATTACAGAAGCAAATGTCTTGAAGATTGTCAAGTACTCAGTCCAATGTGGTTTAAACATACAACATTCTTTAATGTCAGAACCATCATATAAAGTGTATCCAAGTCTAGCACGAGCAGGAGAATCATAAATCTGATTGACCATGGATCTGACCTCTGACCTGAAAGCATCTTCAAAATGCATCTGAACCACAGAGACATGAAATACCAATGACAGTGAATGCTGATCAATAATTATCATCTGATGGGAGAAATGAAAGCAACACCCACTGAATATGGAAAAAGAAAGGCCCATTGGCATACTACAGCAATACAGCCACCTCAATGTTTACAGCAGCACAATTCATAATAGCTAAAAGTGGAATCAACCCATAAGCCCATCAGTAGATGAACGGATTAAGAAATTGTGAGATACACACACACACACTCGCGCGCGCGCGCGCGCGCGCACACCCACCCCCACACACACACACTGGAATGAAATGATGGCATTTGCCGGTAAATGGATAGAAATGGAGAACATCATGCTGAGTGAAATAACTCAGAAACTCAAAGGTTGAATGTTTTCTTTCATATGCAGAAACTAAAGCAAAATAAAGGAAATGGGGAAGAGAAGGATAGGATAACATAAAGGGAAGATTAGTAGCATAGAATCAGGAGATATAGAGGCAGAGTGGAAGAATGGGAAAGGGGAGGCCAGGAATTCTTAAAAAATCATGTTATGTGCATATATAAATATACCATGGGAAACTTCACCTTTATGCATAGCATAGGTAGAAAGAAAAAATCAAATATAAATAAATAGACAAGTGAAAGAAAGTCTAGTAGAGTAGAGGAAGGGAAAACAGGAGGAAAAAAGGAGGAGAGAAAAGAGGGAATCATGAACTGAAATTGCACATGTATGAGTCTGTTGCGATGAACCCAACTAATATATGTAAATGAGTTCTAATAAAAAAAGATTATGAAGAAGGACAGAGGCTTTGTTTGCCAGTTTCTAAATTCTCAGTTTGACTTCAAGTGAAAGTCACATTCTTTCCATGTGTTATTGGGTTACTAAGACATGACTATCATCAAAATTCAAATGAATTAGATGACTGCAGGCATATATAGCACAGAACACAGTTTGACAATCAAACACTGTTAGAAAAGTCCTGTGTATAATTATAAATAATAATGTCCCCCAATCTTATCAGTGATATAATTTTTATAGAAGGCTGACAACTGCTTAATCAGTTCATAAGATTGGTAACCAGGATTTAGAAATAATTCGATTCAATCCAATAATTAAATTCTCAGCATCCCTTATGTACAAGGCACTGTATTAGGAAAGCAGGATAAACTTATGAGCAAATCATATCCCTGGTGTATAAATAGGAGCATGGGAGGGTATGAAGGAGTGATAGCAATTCAGAAAAGAGAAAAATGCATAAAATGAACAATGAAACAAGGCAGAATCTGACTAGTGGCTTAAGGAAAATGTCACCAGCATTCTGTAGGATTCAAATAAAGGAAATGGTGTACTAAGGAGTGGGCCATTATCCTCTATATTAGAGGTCGGAAACTCTAATGCCTTCAGAGCCAGAATAAATATGGAATATAAATATGTATAAAAATGGTGACAAAAGGGGCTGAGGCTGAACCTAGGGAGCGTATGTGATGACATGCACACTCAATCTACATTTTAATATCACTAACCAAACCAAAACAGCTGCATCTTGAGTTAGTTCTCAGAGCATTAGTCGGCTTGGGGTATTAATGAATGGAGGTGATGTTACTCAATTCTCTGAGGCAGAATTAGAAAAGGGTCAAGGAGAGAAGTCCTGAACCACAGAGAAAGGAAGCAATTGTGGCAGGACTTGGAGAAAAAGTGGATGTGCAGGAGAGGGAATGGAAAGAGGGAGGCTGATTCCTGTGGCTGAAGTAGGTGACTTGAGTGGACAAAGGACGCAGCAGCTCTGCTGCAGACACAGTCCGATGTACATTTTGAACATGCAAGTTTTGATTTATTATTATTAACGACAGTAAAAATTTAACATTAATTGAGCTCTGAGTCTTTTATAATTCTTATATGTATGAACTTAATCCTCAGAATAACCATGTGTGTAGTGCCATTATTATCTCCACTTAACACAAGGGGACAATGAAGCACAGAGCAGTTAAGGCCACATATTCAATGAGGAGTGGAACTGGCATTTGAACACAGGCAGAGCAGCTCTAGAATCCATACTTTTAACCCCTGTGCTGTCTTGTCTCTAAAGGGGTGGTGACTTTCAATCAAGGAACACAAAGGAAGGGACATATATGTGAGATATAATTGTGACAGCCATCCTCCCAATGGCTGTTACTAAAGGAGTAGGTGATTCCCTCAGGAAGAATGGGTAGGCTGTTCAGGATGGATTACATTTTCAGTGTATTCGTCTATTTATATTGTCCCTTAGTGAGAAAAATGGGCTTGCTTGCCTTGCTGACTGCTGTATTTCCAGTGCATAACCTGTAGTAGATCTTCAATAAATAAATAATTGTTGAATAAATTAATGAGTAGACAAAATCCTAGGGAACATCATAATCTGAGGTTAGAACTCTGCATTTAAGAAGAACCCACAAAAGGAGATGAAGGACAACTCAAAATATGGAGATGAACTAAAAGATTCAGTGTCACAGAAGAATAACTTTTTAAAAGCATAAATAAGGAAGGAGATTTCAAGGAGGAGATCAATGTGTACCACAAAGATGTTGAGAGGGATTGAAGACTCCAGCTTCTTTTCTTGCTCACTGGGAAATCTCTCCCCTTACCCCCTTCCCAATTTTCTTAAATGTTCATAGGGAAGTTTTCTATTTCTCTGTATTTCTGAGAGGTTCTTCTTAAAAGTTGAGGAAGGAATAGTTATAAAAAATGGGGAATCCCAGATGAATTCATCAGTCCAGCTGATTGATTATGATGTCATTGTTACAGTGCTATTTGCCAAGCTCAAGAGTGAGGGTGAAGCCCAGAAGAGAAAATGTGCAAGGAAAGAAAGAAATTGATCTTGTTTGTGCATTGTCTCTGTGCTTTCTTTTCTTCTTGCCATTAAACATTTTAATTCAGTTTTTAACCGTTTAACAGATTTCCCTTTGAGGGTCCAAATGACCTTTTAATTTGTAAAATAGAGTTGAAATTCATACAAAGTTAATACGACAAGGAAACTGGTATATGCCTTAACATTTACATGAAAAGGCAGAGTAATTTTTCTACCTTGATAAATAATATTTATGTAAATACAGACAATATAAACAACAGTGAATAAACCACAGATCTACATTTATTTAAATATCTTACCTTGATTTTTATACCAGAGATGTCTTCATTTTTCTCCTCCTCAAATCATTTTTATATATGTGTATGCGTATAAATAAATAAATAATACATACACCCCCCCCCCACACACACACACACATAATCTTTACAACCTGACATATCCTTTAAAAATTATAGAAGCACTAACAGGAACTCTTTAGATTTTTTTCTCTAGTTATTTTTATGATCCATAAAATAAGAATTTTACATATTAAAAGATTTTTAAGGGCTGGGGCTATAGCCCAGGGGCTATAACACACATGCTTGCCTAGCATGTGTGAGGCACTGGTTGGATCCTTAGCATCACATAAAAATAAACAAATAAAGGCATTCTGTCCATCTACAACTATTAAATATTTAAAAAACATTTTACGTTAAAGTGGCATCAAGACCTATGTGTGACAAACATGGAGTTTTGTAAGAGCAGCTCATCAATATTCACTGAGATTACTCAAGCTTAGTATACACATACAGAATGTTGAGAGCCAGACATTTTTTTTTGTTACTGGTTTAATTTTCTCCACAGGAAACCTTTTCTAAAATCCTGTGCTTATTCGAGATTATTTGGAAATAATACCCTCCCTTGCATTAGCAAATAGTTAATATGTTCAAAACTAATATGCAGTTTATTAACAGATTTGTTTTTAAAACCAATACCATTATAAAACCACACGCTTTAAGAAAATTACTTTCCATTTGTACTAGGATACAATTTACATGTAATAAAATTCACACTTTTTTTGTATACAGTTCTTAAAAATTTGATACACATCATTAAGCCACCACCACAATCAAGATATAGAATAGTGTTATCCCTCAAATTTTCCCATGCCTCTTTGCTCTCTTCAAACTCCCGCCCTTGGCAAACACTGCATTTCTTTGTCCCTAGTTTTGCATTTGTAAGAATTTCATATCATAGAGTGTGTAGTCCTTTGAATCCAGTTCATTTAGCTTAATGCATAGAGAGTCATTGTGAAAAATAGTAGTTGGTTCCTCTGTATTTCTGAGTAGCATTTCATTGTACAGGTTGTGGCAGTTTGCCTATCTATTCTTCAGATGAGAAAGAAGCTTGTAGGTAGGTGGTTTCATGTTACTGATGACTACAAATAAAGCTGCTGCAAATACTCCTGTATGCATTATTTGCGAGAATATAGTTTTTGTTTCATTTGGTGTGACAATGCCAGGCCATACAGTCAATATATGTTTAACTTGATAAGAAACTGTAAACTGTTTTCCAAAGTGTCTTCAACATTTTGCAATACTACCAGCAGTTTTATGTAATTTAACTTGCTTCTTATCCTTGCCAGAACCTGGTATTTGATTTTTTTTTAATTTCATTATTCCAATAGAGGTGTAGTGGTACCACATTGTGGTTTTAATTTACCTTTCTTTAATGATTGATGTTGTTGAACACATATTTATATGCTTCTTTGCCATCTGCATGGAAAGTATCCACAATTTCACTCATTTTTAAATTGGTTTTTCCCCCTTATGGAACTGTGAGTTTCATTGGGTTTGAAAATATTCTGGAAACAAATCCTTTATTAGATAGATGATTTGTAAATGTGACACCTTCTTCCTAACATAAACACTTTGTGTTATAAATTTTCCTCAAGGCACTGCTTTAGCTACGCACACGTGTGTGTGTTGTGTGTGTGTGTGCTGATGGGGATCAAATGAATGCTAGGAAATGCTCTATACTGGTGCTATACCATCAGTCTCTCTACACATTTTGATATGCTATATTTTAATTTTCACACAATAAAATTATTATCCAAATACCCTATGATATCATCTTGACATAGTCAATATGTGGGATATTTTATAGAGATCTTTTTTAGATTTCACTTTTTTGATCTTCATAGATTTCACTCGGGATATAAGAACATATTTTGTATAATTTCAATTTTTTGAACTATGTAAGCTTTGTTTTATAGTTGATAATATGGAATATTTTGGAAAATGTTCCATGTGCATTTGAAAATAATATCTATATTACTGGGATTAACTATTCTGTAAACACCAGTTAGGTCAGGTGGTTGATAGTGTTTTTCACGTTTTCCATAGCCTTACTGATTGTCTCTCTACTTGATGTATCAATTTTATTTTTCTACTATATATTTTAAAGTTGTCCTACTAGGTGCATATATCTGTTTATGATTTTTAAGGATCCTGGGAGACTGACCCTTTATCAATATGTAATGTCCTTCTTTGTCTCTGGCAAAATAATCCCTTTTCTGAGGTCTAATTTGTTTAGTATCGCTATTGCTATTCCAGCTCTTTTGACTAGTGGTAGCAGGGTAAATATTTTTCCATCCTTTTATTTTGAACCTATTTATATATTTATATTTAAAGTGGCACTTTAAAACAGACATATAGCTGGGCCTTGTTTTTCCAAACAATCTGACAATCTTTGTTTTTTAGGTGGTGTATTGAAACTAATTACATTTTGTGTGTGTATGGGTAGTCCTGGGGGACTGAACCCAGGGGTGCTCTACCACTAAGCTACACCCCTAGTCCTTTTCCATTTTTCAAATTTTGAGCTAGAGTCTTGTTAAATTTGAGGTAAGGCTCAAACTTGTAATCCTCCTGCCTCAGCCTGAGTAGCTTGATTGCAGGCATGCACCACCATATCCACCTAGAATATTTCTATTTAATGTAACTAATGATACAGTTAGATTAAATTATGCCATTTTGATAGATCTGTTCCATTCTTACCATCTATTTGTTGTTTTTTAAATAATTTTTCTTCCTTCATTTGTATTGAGTATTATTCATTATTCTATTTTAAGATCCGTTTTCTGACAAATATTTATGCATTAAGTTTTTTAGTGGTTTTTAGTTGTTGCCCTAGACTTTCAATATTCTTTTTTAATTAATCATTTTCCATTTAAATAGCATTATGACACTTTGAAGTATAAGGACCTTACAACAATCTCTATTTCTCCCTCCCATCTTTCATGCTATTGTTGTAATAGATTTTACTTTTACATATTCTAAAACACAGACTACATTGGTATTTTCTTATACACATCAGTTATATTTTATAACATTAAAAAAGAAAAATGTATTTTCTATTTGCTTTAATTTATTATGTTTTCCATTCTCTTATATCATTGTTTGGAGCATCTATAATTTTCAAGCATCTTTCTGTTATCATATTTCTTATTGCCGAGGAACTTCCTTTAACATCTTTTCAGTGCAGTTTTACTGGTAGTGAATTTCCTCAATTTTTGTTAGTTAAATGCTTTACTTGTCCTTCATTACTTCTTCCTGATTTTGAAAAAGATTTTCACTAATTGCAGAATTCTGGATTGAAAGGTTCTGCCCCAACTCCAAACACTTAAATTTTCTGATTTGCACAACATCCAATAAGAAGCCCACTGTAAATCTTGTTGTTCCTGTATGCAATGCATCTTTTCAACATTTCTTTGTCTTTGAATCTTAGGTTTTCAGCAGTTTAAATATGATATGCCTAGTTTTTTTTTCTTGTTTTGTATTTTTAATACTTTGTGTTCTCTGATCTTCTTGGATCTAAGGTTTTATGTTTGACAATTTTTGGAGCATTCTTGGCTATTCAGATATTTCTTCAGTCCTATTTTCTCTCTTTTTTTTCTAATAACTCAACTACATAATGGTTCAATCTTTTTCTCCACATTTTTATTGGTGCACTATAATTGTACATAAAGGTGAGATTCACTGTTACATATTCACACATATACACAATATAACAATATAACTTGGCTGATATCTTTCCTCAGAGGTTCAATCTTTTGACATTGTCTTTTTGGATTCTCTTTGTCTATTTTCTGCCTTTGACCTTTCAGTTGAGTAATTTCTATTGATTTTTTTTTATCGAGTTCCTGTATTTTTTCTCAACGGTTTACAGTAGACTGATAAGCCTATTGAGAGCACTTTTTTTTCCTCTTTATTTTTCACTTCCAGTATTTCGTCAAATTCTTTCTCAGATATTCCATCTCTCTACTGAATTTAATATTTATTTTTTTTAGGTGTAGATGGACACAACACAATGCCTTTAATTTTTTTTTTTTTTATGTGGTGCTGAGGATGGAACCCGGGTCCCGCCTGTGCTAGGTGAGTACTCTACAGCTGAGCCACAATCCCAGCCCCACTCTCTACTGAATTTAACCACTTGTTCTAGCATGTTGTTCACCTCTTTAATGTACTTATCACCATAATTTTAAGTTCTAATAGTTTAAATATATATTTCATATAATTCTGATTCTGCTGATTTGTACACCCCATCATTTTTTGAACAAAAACTGGTTTTCTTATATATGATATTACAGATTGAGGCAAATAGTTTTTGTGCTTTTTGAAGATGAGCACAACTTTCTTTCTTCTAGATGCTGATGTAAAAAGTCAATCTAGGGCTGCAAATTTCCCCACTGATTCCCCTGTGTTTGAGTTGGGGCATGGTTTGCAAGAGAGCATTGTCAATGTCTGTTCTACTCTTAAGTTCCTTTCTCTCCATTGCACTGCACCTTGGTATACTTCTCCATGTGTCTGTCCCTCTCCTAGAAAGAAGATGTCATTAACTATTTGTAGAAAAATTTTCATTTTTATCATTAAGCTTTACTATTAAGGAGTCACTGTGAGTATGGTTCTCAGAAGTGGGGCTTTCTCAGTGATCCTGCCCTACCTAGCCCCAAGGTCTATGATCTTTGTGTATACCTGATTCTACCTCCAGAGGTAGAGATTTTTCACCCCCCATACCCCATTAGTGGGTTTTTACCAATAACTCTAAGGGCAGCAGAGTTTGTTCCCTAGTAGCCTAAGGGTTTTATTCTATAGAAAAGATGGGGGAGAAGGATCCAAGTTGGGTTCTAGGACTTTCCTGTATCAGCTGCTGTTTCTTAACCCCAAACTTAAAGAAATGAGGGAGGCTTTCTTAGGGATCTTGCCAATCATTTTTGTGATACCTGGTGTGGACCATGGAGGAAATTCTAAGATTTGTACTGTATCTCCTTGAGTCTGCATTAGACAACGGCTGGATAGTCTCTTGGTATACATATTGGCCTTTAGGAATTCATTAACAATGTTAGCTAAACTTTTTTTACCCATGTATGCCAGTGTTCTCCTCAGCTGAGGAAGTGATTATGTCCTGTCTCTTTGTTCTTAGGTTTTAGATTAGTTAATTTCTCTGCAACATCAATTAGTATTCAAGATAAACTGCGAATTTGTAGATTGTTTAGTTTACTCTTTTTGTTGTTGTTGTTTTGTTACTGTACGAGCAATACTCTTTCTAGCTTTTTCCATCCCAAGCAGGAGCCCCACAGAAAGTCAGGAATCAGAAGTTTCCTTAGAAATAACTCACCCCTAACTCAACAGTCACTGAGTTGTTAACATCACATTCCTGCTATTATAGGTGCATGTTAGAACAGGAAATTGGATGCAATATAAATGACCACTAGGACGTAGTTAAATAAACTTCAATATGTTCACAAAAGTGAATATGTTATTAAGCCTTTCATGATATTGCAATTGTTTATTGACAATAGAAAAAGTGCCATGAAATGGTAGATACAGTATAATTGCTTCTCTTTGTAAGAACTGAATCAACAATGCAATGGATGGGGGGCTTATAGATATTATTTTTAACCAGCATTTTAAATTTGTTACAACAATATTTTCTGTATTTAAAATAAGACAACACTTAAAAATAAACTTTTGCGCATTTTATAGTTTATGGCTATACAAAAGTATAGGTACCTTTGGATGATGATTTGTGGAAACAGAAAAAAGAATAGCATTAAAATGGGTGAATTTGTATGTATTTTTCCTTGTGTGCAGTTTCCTGTGTTATAAAAGTGAACCTAACTTTTGGGGGAATATTCACTGTGAAGATTTAGGATGCCTTCCTTAGGTTTTGTCCAGATGTTCTGTGAGGACATGTGAAATGCACTGTTGTGGGATTATGCACACAATCAAGGCTTATGATTCTTCTTAGAAGATTTCAGTCACCCCCCCCCCTCCCCGCTTGCCTTCTTTTGTTTCCTTTGCTCACTGTAGTGGTTAAGATGCTTTTCAGAAGTAACATAGATCATGAGAGAAGAGATTATTAATTTCTAGCATGAGTTATTAGACATACATTTGGAGCCCTTGATGACTTCTCAATCAAGACAAAGAACACTGAGCTACAACCACATGAAGAACTAGAGCTGCCATAGCAAAAAAGGACAGATTCTTTGTCTGATTTATGTCATGAGTGGGAACAGAAAAGAGCTCAACATCTCAGGACAACCTACACAGCTGTTCAGCCTTGGCAATGGAACAAACACTGTCATCTTTTGCATGTTTCAAAGGTCAGTTTTTGCCTACTTGGTGGGCAAGAAATAAATACGTGGCATGATTTTTAAATAAAATGAACTTCATCAAGAAGATGAGGACATTTATTCAATTAACAAGTTGGGACTAAAAGCTAAATTCTCCTTTGAATCTTACACAAAATTAAATTTCCAATTAAAATTTCCAAAGATTGACATCATAGAATGAAAGCACTAGGAACACTAGAAGCAGCAACCTTTGTTTTTTGGTTTTTTTTTTTGCTCAATAGGAAGAAGCAGCTCTCTCTCTTCTGAATAAACTGGATGCTTTTTGCTGAGTGTTGTCACTGCTAAAGTGCTTTTTCATTGTTGGACTCCATCAATCATTCTCCCTTGGCAGACCGCTAATTTATCAGTTGAAAAGCCAGCAAGCAATGACTATAGCCATTACCTAAGAAGCAGGTCAATATGATTATTTTCACTCTGTAACTGAGAAACCTAAAGTACAAAGAAAATTGTCTAGCCCCAAATCTTCAGGAAGCCACTGTCTGTGTTATTTCCTAAGCTTAGCTATTTCCTTGTTTTACTCTGTAGACTATTTCAATGTATTAAAACGTTACCCAGGGATGGGACCTTAGCAATTAGTTATACAGAATAATACTTAAGAAAATATTAAGTTCTAGCTTCTCTCTTCGGATCAAGGTTGCAGCATTGTAAAGCTACAAAGAGCTTTGCTCTGGCTCACTTAAATTAATAAACCTTAAAAGCAGATGTCTGCTACATTTGAAAGAATAAACAACTTTGGGCATACCAGAATCATAAAGAATGTTCATTATTCTTAGGTTAAGAATACTTGGGAAGTCGAAGATAGATGGTAGCATGGTATTAAAACATCCTCTAACTGGATGGATGTCTTCCATTTATGTTCTGAACACAAAAGAAGCTTATTAGGTGGGGAAAAAAAGCAGATTAACAATGTTCAATACCACCCTTCCCCAAAACAGGAGAGAGACCATGCAACTTCCTAACCTGGTTCTTTCTATTCCTTGGTATTCACTGGTATTTTTATCAAATATGCTTTGGTTATTGATGCCATAAACATCTTAGGACTAGCAAGGACTAAAGGAATTAATAGAAATATAAGTTAAAAAAAAGAGGGAACTACTCTCTTCAAATCTTAATTTTATGTCTGTCAAATATTGAGCCATATTAATAATCAGTATATGCATGTTTCATTTGCAATGGAATTCAGGACAAGAGAAAGACACTAGAAGCAAAGAAGGGGAGTTTCAGAACCACCCCCCCTTTTTAAAACCCAAACTCAAATTCATTGTATTTAAGTGCAGAAACATATTGAGCATTCCGTGGCTTAAGAAATCTCTTTGGCATAGGATAGGTTTATAATGGGGGTGGATAGAAACTCTCCTCTCACTTCTACATCACTTCAAAAATCCTTCCATTTTCAACACCTTTGTTACACTACTTTTGGAAAGTTCTGCCTGATTTATCTCACATGAGCCTCCAATTACTTCTACAACTTACTATACAGCTGCTGAGCATGTCTATACTTGGTTTATACATGATTTATTTCCAAGTATTTATAAGTTACTTGTAAATCTTTGAGAGCTCTTTTCCTCTGGATTTCCTGCTGCTCTGACTAAAATGCAAAGTCTCCTTATATCCATCCACACAGCATATGTCTGATTGTTTTTCCTCCTGCTAGTATAAACCTAGGCATCATAGAAAAATTATCATCCTATGGAGAATTTTTCCTTTGAGGAATAGGAAAATCTCCCAAGGGCAGCAAACACCAGTCGGGGAAAGTCTCTTTTAGTAGAACTATCTTCCCACTTCTCTCTTGACTCTCCTCAGCAAAGTGTCCTTTCTTGAGAAGGAGCAAGAACAGGGCTCAATGCTTTACTTAACAAGAAAAACAAGTGACTGTGGTCTAAACCATGTTTACCATTTTGCAGTGATATTTCTAGGACAAGCTGCTTATACTATCCTGAAGTTTCAATGACCTCTTGCAAGAGGGCATCATCTCCAGCACAAGCTATAATTTATATTTATAGAAATTTAAGAAAACCCTGCCAACATCCTTAGTTTGATAAATAGGATGTGTGTGGCCTTAAAGCAAACAAGTGCCTGCCAGCAAGAAGCTGGACGTGAAATATAGATTGTGCCAAAAGCATCTTTCAGATCTTCACAATTGGAGACCTAAGAGCAATACTTAGGTTCTTATGGACTGATGGATGTGGTTAAGGAAAAGGTGAAAATAAATGCTATTCTAAACACACTTGACTCTGTTCACCATTGCCCATGCCCATGTGTGCACACATAGGCCTTGATGAGCCATGGATTACGTGTTTAATGATTTTCTCTTTAGTACAGAGGCTTTTCTCTTTGGCTGAGAAGCAGCATTAGATTCACAACATTGCAAAAATTCCAAGGTTATTGAAAGTAGACATGTCAGGGAAAGCACCCCTGTAATTTAGAAAGTGATTTTTCACCTCCATAGTTACAAAAAAGTTTTTATTTTGTTTTTTGAGACATAATATTTGCACATCTTTATGGGGTAATTCAATCCATGTGTACAATGTGTAATAACACATCAGGAAACTAAGCCCTTCCATCTTTTCAAAACTTCATCATTTTTATGTGTTGAAAATTTCATACTTTTCTTTTCCAGCTATTTTGAAATATTTCATAGATTGTTTTTTTACTACTAGTTACTCTAATGGTTAGAGAAAACCTGGGGCCTAATTCATCCTTTCTGTGTTTTTATGCCCCTTGTCTGACTTCTTTCCAACCCACCCCCTTCCCTGCCAGGCTCTAGTGACCACTATCCCACTCCATTTCAAAAGACTGACATTTTTTTAATATTTATTATTTATTTTTTAGTTATCAGCGGACACAACATCTTTGTTTGCATGTGGTGCTGAGGATCGAACCCGGGCCGCACGGATGCCAGGCAAGCTACTGCTTGAGCCACATCCCCAGTCCTCAAAAGACTGACATTTAATTTCACAAATGAGTATGCACATGTGGTTTTTATCATTTTGTGTCTGGTTTATCTCACTTAACATAGTGACCTCCAGTTCCATCTATGTTGCTGCAAATGACTGGGTTTCATTCCTTTTTATAGTTGAATAATATTTAATTGTGTAAATATACCATGTTTTCTTTATCTGTTCATCCACTGACGGACATCTTGGTTGGTCTCATATCTAACCTATTGTGCATAGTGCCACAATAAAATTGGGAATGCAAGTGTCTCTTTGTTATAATACTTTGATCTCTTTGCACATAAGCCTAATAGTAGAATTGCTGGATCATATGGTAGTTGTATTTTCAGAAGAATCCCCATGATGGCAGTACTAATTTACATGCCCACCACAGCTTCTAAGAGTCTCCCTTTCTCTACAGTCACACCAGCATTTGTCATTTTCGGTCTTTTTCCATTCTCACTGGGGTAAGATGACATCTCATTATGGTTTTGATTTACATGTCTCTGATTATTAGTGAGATTGAGCATTTTTTCATATGTGTGTTGGTCATCTGTATGTCTTCTTTAGTGTTTATTCCAGTCTTTAGACCATTTTGCAATTGGATTTTTTCTTTTTGAGTACTTTATATATTCTGGATTGTCAGGTGCATAGTTTGCAAATATTTTCTTCCACTCTGTAGGTTGTCTTTTCACTCTGTTGATTGTTTCCTTTGCTGTGCAGAAGCTTCTTCTTTCTATATGACCCATTTGTCTGTTTTTACTTTTGTTGCCTAAAACAAAAAGTATTTGAAATCTTTCCCCATTTTTTTTCCAACAAAGAGAGAAAATTATTAAGGTTTCCTTAAGGAACTGACTCAAAGTTATGATGAAATAGTTGTTGACTGACAGCACAGTTATTCAGGAAGGAAGCCAATTTGGGAAAAATGGGAGAATTCACCCTTTTCTAAAATTCACAGACAACTGGTATAGTTTTTGAGCTACTATGGCCAGTAGTACGAGGTGCTGTGTGCTTCACTGATTGTAATTTTTACATATCATTGTGACTGGTAAAATAAAAGAGCCAAAGACGGAAACCTACTTTGGTTTTATAAATTAGATGGATATACATTTATCTCTACTATAAAAAGTCATCCACTCAAGAAAAGGTGGCCACACAGCTAGGCCAGAGCAGGGTCCTGGGAAGCAGCAATGACAGTAATAGTAGCCCTCATAGTGTCAAAGATAATAATTTTAATGCAATCTTTGATAATTGCCTGAAGAAGTTACAAGTAATTCACATACATCTCCTAAAGCCCTCTTAACAACACTAAGAGACAGGTATCAGTTTCTCATTCCCATTTTAGAGATGAGGCTATTGAGGCACAGAGAGGTTCCGAGGCTAACCCTAAATCACATATGCAGCAAATATATCCACAGGCATGATTGACTATGGAAAGTCAATCCATAAAGTGCATCGTGGGAGAGATTAAAAAAATATTTGGCATAGATTAGACAGTCATTTGTGCAAAGATTTAGGTAGGCAAATTGCTCACATATTTTACACTGACTTGTAATTTGCCTTTGAAACATTTCAAAAATTGTTTATGCAATTACTACTGAGGATAAGGAGGTAAAGTTCACAGGCATTTGTGTTGTTACTTTATAAATGTGGATGATTTGCTTGAGAAGGAGGAACTTCTCTAGGTTCTATAATAAAATATACTGGGCAAGTATTTCCAAAATCTACAGGCTAAGGTATAACTCCAAATTGATGGAACCAGAATTTCTAGCATTCATTCATTCATTTTGGGGACTGAGGATTGAACCCAGGGGTGCTTTACCACTGAGCCACATCTCCAGTCCTTTTGATTTTTTATTTTCAGACATTTTCTTGCTCAGGTGCAAAAATTCTTATCAATTGCTGAGGCTGGCCTCAAACTTGTGATCCTCCTGTCTTAGCCTCCTGAGTTGCTGGGTTTATAGTCATGAACCACCATACCCAGCAGAATCTCTAGCATTTATAAAAACAAATGCTTGGTGATAAATATCAATCCTTAATTAAGAACAGCTGGTCTTTTATAAATCTTATAGATGTTGGTTTATTTGTGCTTTGTTATGGATAACTGAACAATGGCCTTTAGGGAAAACTTTTGACTAAACACAAAGAATATATGCATTAGGCCAACACATGAAATCTGCATATCTTATGGGTAATATGGGTATGTCATGGAAGGCAACTAATTTCAATTTTTAATTTTTCACTTAATGAATATTTATTTTTGCTAAGAATACAGTTTGTAACTGTAGATAGGAAAAGAAGAATTCTTTTTTTTTGATTGTTGAATCAGATAAAGTATATTTAATAGTATACACTGTGAACAAACCTACTATCTGATTAGGTTGGACCAAACTGTTATCCAGTGACATAAAAAAGCAAAAATATAAAACTGGCTGAATTAAGGCACTGGTTAGCTGATACTTTAGTTCAATAGCTGGAAAGATGAGCTCTAAGAACAATCATTTTAAAGGATTGCAGAAACTCTATGAAGGCTTTGAAGCATCCAAACTTTAGCTTCTGGGGAGATAAAGGAGTCTGTTCCACAAGTAAATGAGCAGCTGGTGTTAATACAAAAAAATTAATATAATTTTTCAGTTTTCATCCTACACAAGGTAGGTTATAGGAATTATTCAAGGGCACAACACCTGAGCAATCTCTTCCTCCTCTATTTTAAAGATAATTTACGTGATAATTCTTTTTTATTATTATTAAATTATTTATTCATTCTAATTTGTCATATATGATGGCAGAATGCAATTCATTTCATATTATACATACAGAGCATATTACAATTTTTCAAGTTTCTGGTTGTACACAAAGTATTTTCACACCATTCGTGTCTTCACTCATGTACTTAGGGTAATGATGTCTAACTCATTTCACCATCTTTCCTACCCCCATATCCCCTCCCTTCCTCTCCCTCCCCTTTGCCTTATCTAAAGTTCCTCCATTCCTCCCATGCTCCCCCTCCCAATGGCCATTATGAGTCAGCATCCTCATATCAAAGAAAACATTAGGTCTTTGGTTTTGGGGATTGGCTTACTTCACTTAGCATTATATTCTCCAACTCCATTCATTTACCTGCAAATGCCATGATTTTTTTCTCCTTTAATGCTAAGTAATGTTCCATTGTGTATATATACAAAGTTTCCCTATCCATTCATCTACTGAAGTACTGGTTCTACAATTTAGCAATTGTGAATTGTGCTGCTATAAACACTGATGTGGCTGTGTCCCTGTAGTATTCTGTTTTTAAGTCCTTGGGGTATAGCTGGGTCAAATCGTAGTTCCATTCCAAGTGGAAAAAGAAGCATTTTGAAGTCCTAATAATGCCACTGCTATCTGGGCAGAGATTGGAAGACATAGTTGGGTAAAAAGGTCTTGAGAATAAGATCTTTCATCAAGTATATATTTAAAATAGTAAATTATAGGCAACGACTCCTTATTAATTTCAAACAACACAAATTTAAGATTATACAAATTTGACTGGAACCTCAGTATACTTTTGTCTTATTGATGAGATGAGAGGGTTTTTAAGGTCATTGGGAGTAAATCTTTAACCTAGTTAAACATTCTGATGTATTTTGAGCATCACTGCTGGTGTGCAAACCAAGCTGGTTAAGAATGAGTTACCGGCTCATTAAAACAACAATCTGCTGCATAACATCTGCTAGAAAATTGCATCTGTAGCTGCTTTGATGTGCTGTATGATACACGCACCTAAAACAATAGAATAACATTTCTTTAAATGTATTCTATATCTCCGACTTCACTCATTCACACGGAGGTTATCTATACTAGCTTTGAATTAATTTTTTATGTGGTGCTGGGAATTGAACCCGGGAGCACTGTACCACTGAGCTACATCTCCAGACCTTTCTATCTTGAGACAGGGTCTTGCTAAGTTGTTGAGGTTGGTCTCAAAATTGTGATCCTCCCACTTCAGCCTCCCTAGTCACTAGGATTGCAGATGTGTACCACTGTGCCTGGTGAGTTAATTAAATTTTATAAAATGAACTTCTGGGCCTCTGTTTCTTACAAAGCCAAAGAAAAGGGAGAAGGGAAGAGGCCCTGATGAATTTAGGCTCACAACATAAGTAAAAGAGAATTTCAAACCACTCCATATGGTTGGGAAGGCTTTAATTCCCTCATAAACACTGTCGATTAATACTGGAAGGATTTTTCTAGTTACACTGAGGCTCATTTTCTTGTCCAGCCATTAGTAGCTCCCAAAACACAGAAAATAGTTCCAATTAAATGGTTTTAAATTATAACAAGCCAATATAATTGGCTTCCTCTCTTCATCCCAGAGACTCTTGAGAAATTTCCATAATGTCTATGAGTAAATGTTCCTTTTTCAAGAATAGTCCAGGGCCTCCTTTGCTGGGATCCAGATTCTAAGAAACTAATGAGGCTCAGAGATAGAAGACTCCAACAAAATACCAGTGGAGGGATTTCATTTGATCTCTTATTACTACTGAGCCCCAAGGTGCATGGTCTGCAAGTTATCATATAACTTTCCAAGATGTCTATAAACCTGTCCCAAAGATAGGCAGAGACCAAGAGAAACAGTCTTGCAAACAAAGATTCTGCTCTGATGTTGGGTCAAAGACATGATCCAAATAATTAGCTCTTGACCACTGAACTGATGCCCACTTTTTGAAAGAAGTGTTAATCAACTGTTTGCATCTAGGGAAATGGACTAATTGATGACAAATGTATTCCCTGAGATGACCAATGTTTTAAACGAGCCTTCCAGATTAAAGCTTATGTAGGGTCTAGAAACCTCTTTATCCAGTGTCTGAATATTAAAATACTATTGTAATTGTCCATATCACAAACCTGCTATATAACTACCTATTCCACTTTTGTGTGTTTGGGTTGCCACGGTTCAGCCTGTGTTTCAACTTTCATTGTTGAACTAAAGCCAAAGTAGAACACTTCTCATTTATCACAACTCCATAAGTCCTAAAGCAATGTACCTGCATTGCTCTTATCTACAAGGTCCATCACTGTGTCCTAGAGAGAAATGAAGCTTGTAACATGGAAACTTCTTCATGAACCTATTCTAAGGCCATCTTTTTCCTCCTAGGTCCTGTTCTATTACTATTCTGATGTTGAATTTCCCAGACTATTTTCAAGCATATGTTTTCAAGAAAGACAAGATGGTGTCATTCCAATGATTCTCTGTGTTTAGTGAGCAGGATATTCTTATTTTGCTGCCAGCTCTAAATGCATTAATTAACACTCAAATCATAATGTAATCTCCACAGAATTACAAGCTGCTGCCATGTTGCAGAATCGGTCATTACAAAATGAAACAGAAACAATGACTGACTTAAGAAAATCGGATCCTATCCAGCAGCCACTGACCTCTCCACATGGGTAGAGAGACACATATGTTTTACAATTCTGAAAAATGTCTTTCTTTGAGTCTTTAACATTCTACTCTGGTGCAAATATACTTTAATGTGGGACTGAAAAAAAAAGGAGACATTGTCATAGCCCAGGAATTACTAGGGGACATGCAGACTGTTGCTGAGGAGGAGCCGGGAGCATTAGGAGAGACCCTCAGCAAAATGTCCCATTATTGTCTGTGAGAAAGTAGACAGGGGGCATGAGGAGGGCCTGGGGGAGTAGTCAGCACCTGGGTGGGCAGTAACAGGATGCCTTGTCTGCAGGGAACTAAAAATATTAAAACTGACAAAAAGCTCAATTTCTTCACTTTGTACAAGCAATCTGAAACCGAGTCAGTGATTAAATAATCTTCCTTGACAGGATGAAGTCTTGATGTTCCCACCCTTGAACCTCACAAGAAGCCATGGCCCACACTATGCAGACAGGGAGTGAGTCCTGGGTCCTGTTTACCTTCTTTGAATCTATCTGTGCCTGTGCTGTCTTGGACCAGGTTTCTACCCTGAAGTTCTTGTACACAGTGAAGGTAGAATGTGTGTGTGTGTGCGGGTGTGCATGTGCATATGTGTGTGTGTGTGTGAGGAGGGAGAGAGAGAGAAAGTAAGAACAGTTTATAGTTAACCTAGGACCTCCTTTTAACATTTTAAATATTATCACGTATTTGGGGCATGCTCACTAAAATCTCAAAAGCTTTCAAACTTTTAGTTTGAATTATTTAAACTTTAGGTAATGGTGGGGCAGGATGGTAAGTGGGATGCATACAGTCCTTGGCATCAAACTGACCTGGGTTGGATCCTGACTCTGCCACTGATTACTGACTCTGCTTCGTCTTATAAGGTGTGACTCTTTCTGCCTATCTTGCTAAGAGTTGGAAGGGGGTCAGAGGAAATATGTATAAAATATCTAATATAAGGCCTAAGACAAGGAGGTACTCAGCAAATGGTAGTATTGCATACTAAGCAAAATTTCTTACTGTGATTTCCATAGCTTTACACACACACACACACACACACACACACACTGCACACACATGCTATGGGTATTTATTTATTCATTTCATATGACAATAGAGTTTATTTTGATATATTTATGAAAACATGGAGTATATATTATTCCAATTAGGATCCCAATCTTGTGGTTGTATGGTTTGGATATGAGGTATTCCCCAAAAGCTCAGGTGTGAGAAACTGTGACAATGTTCAGAGGTGAAATGATTAGAATATGAGAGCTGTAACCTGATGAGTAGATTAACCCACTTGAGTGGGTTAACTGGATGATAACTATAGGCAGGTAGGATATGGCTAGATGAAGTAATTCACTGGAGGTGTGCCTTTGGGGTTTCTTTTCCCACATTTTTTCATTGGTGCATTATAACTGTACATAATGATGAGATTTATTAAGGATTCACACATGCACAGAATATAATTTGACCAATATCATACTCTGACCTTTGGGATTATTATTTTTTGTCCCTGGTTAGCAAGGAGCTCTCTCTGCTCCCTGGCCCTGTCATGAGCTGAGAAGCTTTGCTCTGCAGGGCCCTTCCCCATGATATGCTGCCTCACCTTGGACCCAGAGCAAGGAGTCTGTAGATCGAGTCTTCTGAAGCCATGAGCCCCAAATAAACTTTCCCTCCTCTAAGTTGTTCTTGTCAGGTATTTTGGTCATAGTAATGCAAAAGCTAATTCAAACAATATATTTACACACACACACACACACACAAGTTTCAAATATTTGTATGCATTTGCGTGTGTGTGTGTGTGTGTGTGTGTGTGTTTAAAGGCTTGGTGAATTTCCATTCCCTTCCCTGTGACATAAATGAAGATAAATGCAGGACCCACTATATGCAAGATGCTTTTTTGAGGCAGTAGTTCAACTGCCTCCCTTTTGCATAGTTGTTCCCAGAAGGCTAGGAAACCTGTGTTCTGGGAATTAATAATGACTTCTCTTCCAGTGGCATGTAACCTATAGCTTCTCCATCCTGCAGGTTAAACTCAACATGTTGAACTTTCTGATAGGTATCCCTGGAACTCCAGAGGAATTTATTGAAGTTCCCCAAGGTATAAGTCTTAAGTGTTTATGGAAAATTATTGACTTAATAATCTGAGATTTCATCTATCTATCTATCTACCTACCTACATACCTACCTACCTATATAATTTCCAGGGCTTTTTCCTCTCTCTCTGTACCCCATAATTACATGGCATCCTCTTTAGTACCAACCAGTACCATATAAAGGAAAGGGATGGTTAGGTTTTAATTTATTTTACCTTAAACTGGATAGGTAACAACAACCAAAAGAAAGCTGAATACGGATGTAATGCACATTTGGTCACAGCAGCAAAAAAAGCTGACTAAAACATCCACAGATTGTTGCTCAACACCCGCGTTTTACTAAGGCAATCACCAAAATCTTAGCTTCACAAAAACACTGAAATGATGAATGACTTCAGCACAGTAGCTTCTGCAGTGACCAGAGAAACAAATTTTGCTGTGCTTGCTTTGGAAATTTTAAATATCCTTCAGCACCTCTGTGAGTTTTCCGCAGTATCCCAGGGTGACTTCGTCCATAGTTTGGGAAATACATCTCTAAATTATCTTTGGATTCTGAGAAGTTAAAATTCAAAGGATTTTTTCATCTTAAAGCTTGAAACTCCCATTTCCAGTAGTGCGACTCAAGACCCACTGCGCTATCAGAGAAAAACAAGTAAGAAAAAGAGTGGGCCTGTGTATGGAGGATCAGAGAGCATTTTAAATATTTTGCTATTTTTCCTAGGGGATGGGAGAAATGGATTCCTGCGCTAAAGGCAATCAACCGATTCCATCCAAGAGTCAGGACCTTGCAGTGGGCCACCAGAACTTCCCTACCAAGTCCAGGGACTTTTCCCCTCATTTTCCATCTTTTCTTCTCAACCTCCCAGAAGCTTTTTTAAGCAAATAGCTCGACTGACTTACAACACATTGTATGAAACAATGAAGGAAGACCTGGCCAATGGTCCCTTAATAAGAACTGCCAGTCTGTTTGTCATTTGGAATCCGTCCAGGAAAACACACATTCGTCACAGTGTCTTCCTGGAATGAGTGAGGCTATATCCCAACTGGCCTCATATATATAATTAAAGCAGACCAACCCCACACTGCTACCATAATGAATGACACTCATTTGCCAAATGCAGTGGGAACCTACTACAGGCCTGAGGAACTAAAGATAGGAAGGGAGAGAGAGATGGGGTAAAAACAATTTCCAACACATCTGACTGGAAACTTCTAAAATGAAATTATTTTATGCGTGCATTGTTGGGGAGAATTATGATCAGGGATATTAAGAAAACTGTTTTTTTTTTCATAATTTTGATTTGGGAGTAAGAGGGGGGAAGTAATTGTAGCTATTTTCAAGAGGGCCACAAACAAAATTGTCATGTTTTCAGATAAGACATCATCACAAGTCTAGCCCGGAGCATAAAGATATTATAGAAGAGAAACTGTTTATTTGTCAGAGGATCATAATCATGATCCCCTTGAGGGTCTCTTAACTCCCTAAATAGAACCTTAATGGGTCTCTCTTTTCATTTTCTAAAGTAAGTTGTATTGGCTGTGTCACTGAAATAAAGTGAAAAGAATAAGTTTGCTAATTTTTGTGTTTTTAAGTTGGTATTTTATATTTTAACTTCAGAGTCTTTTTTTTTCTTTATTTCTTTTTTGAAAAGAATGAAAAAGCTTCTCAGCTTGGGGTGTTGACAGCATTCCAGGAGACCCTAGACCCCTGTGGCTTCCTGATGACTATTGTGGAGCCAGCATCTGTCTGCACTACTCAGAGCGATTACCCATAAATAGGTGCTTGGCGACAGTCCCAATTCATTACCCACATCCTAACCCAGAGTGTGCAGGAGACAGCAATATAATCAGTTTCTTGGCAATTATCATGCCGTGGATAATTCAAGTATCTGATAAAATATCAATTCAACTTTCATATATTGGTTGGTTATGGACTGTGGTCAGGGTACTATTTCACATTCAGTAAGGGATGTATTTTAACAACATAATGTGCAGTCACTGGCCCTTATTAGGGGAAGCTGAGAAATGACAAACTATACAAATGACTAAAATAAAAGGTAAAATAGAGGCAATATGAGAAAGATATAGCCTTTCATGACTTTTCAGAAAAAAGAGAACTAGTTTTTGAAAAGTTCCTTCCATATTTCCTCATTTAATTTTATATACTTTTTATAAAAACTCCATAAAATAATCGCCATTTTACAGATGGAGGGAGGTTTTTCAGATTATATAATTTAGTTACGGTCACACAAGCAATTTAAACTCATGGTTTTCCTACTCTAAAATCTATCCTCTTTTTGCATGCTACTTGAGGCAAACAAATCAACAAACATAATCACACACTTGTTAAAATTAATGCTTTAAGAAGGAGATGAAACGTGTAATAAAATATGATGAATGGGTAGCTTTTTCTTAAAAATTTCAACTTAAAAATTATTTTTCTATTTTTCATTCATGTTAAAGTAACATGTATATTATTCTAGTATCATCAGAGATTAAAAACAACCCTTTAAATTAATCCCCCAAGCATATATACTATGGCAAACACTGTCAGTTGGTTTACTCAACATGTAGTTACAACATCTTTTCTAAGTTAGAGATGGACAGGAGCCTTGAGAGGTGAAAGCAGTGACCGAGGTGGGTCTCCCTGCCCAAAGAAAGAGCCAAGAGCTTAGAAAAAGAAATTTCTTTGTCTTCTGCTCATCTGACTAATTGCTTCCGAGAATGTGGATTTTCAGCCACTGTGTGACCATGATACAAATAAAATGAGGATAAAGACAAACAGACAGAAATACTCTGAGGTCTTAGATGGTGTCATTGAGCCAATATGTCAGCTCAGCACTGTCTCCTCATTAATTTTTCTTGCATAAAACCACTCAATACTGATCTATTTAGTCAATATCGTTGTTGCTATTTGAAGCCAAACATGTTCCTCACTTATATATACACTATTAATTTTATGACATATATACCCACAGGGATAACCTTCTGCATACAATTTTGAAACTTGCTTTTTTTATTAAATATTTCTTGAAGGCATAATATTTAATGCCTACATGGTTTTTCATTAAGTAACTGTAGCATAATTTATTTTACTATTCATCTGTTAGATTTGTGGGTTGTTCCCTTTTCTTTCCTTTTTAGATCTTAGAAATAAACTTTTCCACATGTTTCACTATTTACATCTTCGATAATGTAAAGAGTAGAACTGTCACCTGCCATAGAATAGGGAAAAGCATTCCATGTAAGAGAAGCATAGATACAAAAAGAGATGAGAACTAGGAATCTTGCCCAGGAATAATTAATAATATCGGCTGGTGGAAGGGACCACAGAAGTTATAGTTAGAAAAATGGATGGGAGTGAGTTGAGAGGTTGGAATGTCAGGTAAGAAGAGTCACTGGGGATTTTTAAGTGCTGGATGGGTGCAGTAATTTAGGAATATTAATCAAGTGAGTGCAATTCAAGATTGATGACAACAGAGAGGGACTAGAAAGGAAGATGTCATGTGGCTAATCAGTCCCAGGGCAGACTATTAAGGGCACTCTCCAGCATACACATATACGGGAAAAGTGACTCTATTGTGAGATGCATAGTGAGTTCATAACTTAGAAATCAATTAGAAACACGAAATGGGATTGGGGGAGAGAGAAGTTAAAGGTGGCCACAGTTTTGATACAGAATAGCTAAAGAACAGCGAGTCAATGTACAGAAATAGTGCTGATAATGAGGCAAGGAGTTGTTAGGGTAGGGGAAAAGGAGAAACTGCATCCATGTTTAGTTATTTTTAAGTCAGAGATCAGGTGCAGTGTCAGAAGGTGATGTGTCTGCAAATTGAATTGAGATTCGTTGGGTCTAGAAATACTTGATGTATACAGCACCATTGGCATAAAGAATTGAAACTGAGGCATTGGTGTGATGATCCAGGGAACATGGAAGGAAGAGTGAAGCCTAAACATTCTAACCTGGAGAGCAGCTGCAGATAGTAGGATGCAGTACACAGCTGGGTGGTCCCAGAGGGTGAGGACTGATGGAAGTCTGCAGAATGTAATGGCTCTAAGGGAACTGTGGATTACTGGACGAACGGTTTCTAGCTATTTCAATTTGGGGGTTGTAGAACACTCCATAATTCAGGCACACCGAGGCTGCCAGTTTGAATTTTAAGGTGTTGTAAAATTTTGCTACTATTTCGCAACTCTCAAATATATACAGATGCTGAATGTAGATCATAGCCAAATAGAGATATACTGGCTGATTGTCAAATAAAAGAGAAATGTCCTTTCTAATCAAAAGTATCAGTTTGGTATGATGCATCAAAATGCATTCTACTGTCATGTATAACTAGTTAGAACAAATAAATTTTTTTTTTTACAAAAAGAAAAAGAAATTACAATAAAAAGAAGTATCAGTTTGGAGAGAGAGAAAGGGAAAAAGAGAGGTGGATTAGTGTGACGTAATCTGTGGTGAGCAGACAGTGAAGGAAAGGAGATGTGGTGATAGAATTTTAGAATTCTCTCCAGTCTGGGTGGAACATTCATCAGTTAGTTAACAAGCATTAATTGAGCACCTTCACCTGTCACTGTTCCAGGCACTTGAGGCTATGCTATTAACAAGTAAGAGAAAGTCACTCAAGCAGTTGAAGTGCAGAGGAGGAAGAACTAAAGTTAGCTATTTTCTAGATGGCCATGAGCAAAATTCAGTTTAATTTTCAAAGACAAGAAGAATGATAAAAAGACAGCACCACAACTTGCCTGGGGCATGGAGATATTATAGAAGGGAGACTGTCAGAGTATCATACTCACGATCCCCTCAAGGGTCTTTTCATTCCCCTAATTAGAACTTTAACGGGCCTCTCTTTTCATTTTTCTCACTTAAGTTACATGGGCTATGTCACTGAACTAAAGTGACAAAAATAAGCTCCTTACAGAGGAGGAAAACAAGCAATAAACAGCTGTGGAAGATAATTTCATGTGTAGACACCTGCTGGGGAGATAAAATCGGTAAAGTGGCAGAGAGGGACAGCTGGGCAGCTGGAGAGGTTAGGAGGCTGCTCTGATCTGGCGACATGGAACACACAGGGTGAATGACAGAATATATGGGGTAGGAATTATGCTAGCACAGGCAATGGCAGAGGCTAGGCCCTGAGAAGGTCACAATCCTGATAGGATCAAGGAGCAGAGGGCAGCCAGTGTCCTGGGGATGTCATAGATGAGAAGGAAAGTGGAGGAGGTTGAGGTCAAATACATGGCTAGGGTCCCACATTTCAGGGATGGGGTGTTTTGTGCAAATTCAACTCAAAGCTCAAATGCACATGAAGCCCTTCCCAGCTTGACCTCCTTGGGCAGTGTTAGGCATTTTGCTGTTCACTTTGTATTTCTGTCCCAGGATTCTTGGGCAGGAAGGCACTCCTCAAGAACAGAACCATGATCTAGTCATCTCTGGGCTAGTGGAAGCACGGTGTTCTGCACATCATGTTCATTCAATCTGTATCCACCCAGCGGACACTTTCAGTTATTTATTTAAAAAATTTAAAAGACAAAAGATGGCTGTTGATGTTTGTTGTTACAGAGCCCAAAGGAAGCTTTAGTACCAGGAAGTCAAACATCAACTGTTCAGGAGCTTAGAAACAAGACAGTTGTGAACTTTGTACTCCTCGGGGTTTTCATGGGATTTAATCAGAGGCAAGTCTGTGAAGTGCTTTTGGATCTGGCTTTACATGTAATCTGTGAACTGACAAAGGAGGTGGAAAGGGAACAAGTGACATAATGGATGGAGAATTGTACAGGGCAAGAGACCGGAATAGGTTGTACTAGCAATAATGAAATTAGCCCAGCGGAGGTTTCCTCCTAAGGACTTTAATTAGTAACCAAGGACTAGGGAAGATTTCCTAATGCTAACTGAACAGTGTCAACTTTCTCCTTGGAGGAACTAACCTCACTTGCTTTTTTTACAGTTAGTATTAGGAATCTAAAATGTAGTTTCTTTACACATTTGAGAAAGTTCAGAGACCTTCCTTCCTTCCTTCCTCCCTCCCTCCCTCCCTCCCTTCCTTCCTTCCTTCCTTCCTTCAGATATGAGCAGGAGAAAAGGGGAGAGAGAGGACATGCAGGACAGATTAGGAAAGAACGAGAAAGAGAGAATGAAGCATGGAATGACGGTTTCAAAAAAGAAAAGAGGCTCAGTGGTAGTGAACCCACTGAGTATGTGTGAGGCTCTGGGTTGAATCCCAGTACCACAACGTGAGACGAGGCTGGGGGCGGGAAGGGAGAGATACAGATAGAGTGAGTAGGGGAGGAGGGAATGACACAGTGAGGAGAAATGGAGGAAGGAAGAGTGCAGGTGAGGGATGATTGAGTTAAAGGGGAAAAGAAGCAGCCCACCTGCCAACACCTTCATAGAAAGATCTGGAAGGGCATGAGCACTGCCAACCAAGACTGAGCCACTGGGTGCCAGCTGCCTCCCAGTTGGTGTGAAGCACAGACTTTGTGTTCACAGAAATCTCACCTCTCGGCTCCAAGTCTCTATGTTTTATTTTTTGGTAATGGAAGTTGAACTCCAAGGTGCTCTACACTGAATTACATCCCTCGTCCTTCTTAATTTTTGTTTAGACAGGGTCACAGGAAACTGTTGAGGCTGGTCCAGAATTTTCGATTCTCCTGCCTCAGCCTCCGGTGTCATGGAATGATAGACACACACACCACCGTACCCTGTTCCAAGCCTCTATTTTTAACTGCCTAGCTGACATTGTCTTTTGGGTTTCTTGTAGGTATCTTAAAATAAATATGTTCAAACTTGTCTCCACCATCTACTTTCCTCATCTGAATAGAGGACATCACTATCGACCCTGGCCCCCCCTAGCCCAAGTGGGCAGTTTCAGCAGGTCCTTGGAACACTGCCTCCAAGGGGGGCGCTGCAAACCCACTCTCTCCCCACATGCGTGCAAGGCTTTTCTCACAGGCACCCCACATTCCCTTCCTTGACCCTGGGCAGAGGCCACAGTGATCTTTTCATGTAATTCAGATGCTCCTGTACTCTGGCTCTAACCCTTTCCTGCATTTACAATAAATGCTCCGGTGGGGGGGTGGGGAGAAATAACACAGATGGATTCTTTCTGTGTCTGGTCAGCATTTTTTTTGAGGAAAAAGTTCCTTCAAAATGTAAGAAAAAGTTCATAAGAAACTAGGAAGTTTTACCTGCAACCGTTAAGTGGGCTCCCTGAAGTATTGAAGAGGCTGAAGTCCTGGAGGAGGGAGGAGGGGATGAGCCATAGGCCACGGAAGTAAAGAAGTCAGAAGAGGGACCACTTGGGGTCTTTCCCTGTCCCTCCAACCTGTTACATGCTTTTTTTATTTTAAATTTTTTAATTTGTTCCTCTTAGTTATACATGATAGTAGAAAGTATTTTGACATACTGTACATACATGGAGTATAACTTCCCATTCTTGTGGTTGTATATGGTGTGGAGTTACAGTGGTTGTGTACTCATATGTTACAATAGGAAAAGTTATGTCGGATTCATTTTACTCTCTTTCCTATTCCCACCCCTCCTCCTTTCCCTTCATTCCCTCTTTGTCTAATCCAATGAACTTCTATCCCTTCCCCGCCCCTGCCCTTATTGTGTTAGCATTCACATATGAGAAAGAACATTCAGCCTTTGGTTTTTTGGTATTGGCTTATTTCACTTAGCATGATAGTCTCCAGTTCCATCCATTTACTGGCAAATGCCATAATTTGATTCTTCCTTATGGCTGAGTCCATTGTGTATATGTACCACATTTTCTTTACCCATCCACCTGTTGAAGGGCACGTAGGTTGATTCTATAGCTTAGCTATTGTGAACTGAACTGCTATAAATATTGATGTGGCTGCATCACTGTAGTATGCTGATTTTAAGTCCTTTGGGTATATATCAAGGAGTGAGATAACTGGGTCAAATGGTGGTTCCATTTCAAGATTTCTGAGGAATCTCCATACTGCTTTCCATAGTGGTTGCACCGATTTGCAGTCAGACCAACAATGTATGAGTGTACCCTTTTCCCCACATCCTTACCAACATTTGTTGTTACTTGTAATCTTGGTAGTTGCCAAGAATTATCAAGAATTATATTATTATGGAGTGAGATGTAATCTCAGTGTAGTTTTGATTTGCATTTCTCTAATTGCTAGAGATGGTGAACATTTTTTCATATATTTTTGACCATCCATATTTCTTCTTCTGTGAAGTGCTTGTTCAGTTCCTTTGCCAATTTATTGATTGGGTTATGTGGGTTTTGGTGTTAAGGTTTTTGAGTTCTTTATATATCTTGGAGATTAATGCTGTACTTGAGGTGCTGGTGATAAAGATTTTCTCCCATTCTGTAGGCTCTCTGTTCACTTTCTTAATTGTTTCCTTTGCTATATAGAAAAAATGCTCACCATCTCTAGCAGTCAGAGAAATGCAAATCAAAACCACCCTAAGATACCATCTCACTCCAGTAAGATTGGCAGCCATTATGAAGTCAAACAACAACAAGTGCTGGAGAGGATGTGGGGAAAAGGGTACTCTTGTACATTGCTGGTGGGACTGCAAACTGGTGCGGCCAATCTGGAAAACAGTATGGAGACTCCTGGGAAAGCTGGGAATGGAACCACCATTTGACCCAGCTATTGCCCTTCTTGGACTTTTCCCTGAAGACCTTAAAAGAGCGTACTACAGGGATACTGCTACATCGATGTTCATAGCAGCACAATTCACAATTGCTAGACTGTGGAACCAACCCAGATGCCCTTCAATAGATGAATGGATAAAAAAAATGTGGCATTTATACACCATGGAGTATTACGCAGCACTAAAAAATGACAAAATCATAGAATTTGCAGGGAAATGGATGGCACTAGAGCAGATTATGCTTAGTGAAGCTAGCCAATCCCTAAAAAACAAATACCAAATGTCTTCTTTGATATAAGGAGAGCAACTAAGAACAGAGCAGGGAGGAAGAGCAGGAAGAAAAGATTAACATTAAACAGATACATGAGGTGGGATGGAAAGGGAGAGAAAAGGGAAATTGCATGGTAATGGAGGGAGACCCTCATTGTTATACAAAATTACATATAAGAGGTTGTGAGGGGAATGGGAAAATAAACAAGGAGAGATATGAATTACAGTGGATGGGGTAGAGAGAGAAGATGGGAGGGGAGGGAGGGGGGATGGTAGAGGATAGGAAAGGTAGCAGAATACAACAGTTACTAATAGGGCATTATGTAAAAATGTGGATGTGTAACCGATGTGATTCTGCAATCTGTATTTGGGGTAAAATTGGGAGTTCATAACCAACTTGAATCTAATGTATGAAATATGATATGTGAAGAGCTTTATAATGTTTTGAACAACCAATAAAAAAAAATAAAAAAAAAAATAAAAAAAAAATAAAGGTCCATCAACACCTTTTAATAAATAAATAAAAATATGTATCTTTGTATGATACAGTAGAAATACAAAAAAAAAAAAAAAAAATAAAGAAGCTCTTTAGTTTGATACCATCCCACTTATTGATTCTTGATTTTACTTCTTGCACTTTAGGAGTCTTGTTGAGGAATTTCAGTTCCTAAGCCAACATGACATAGATTTGGGTCTACTTTTTCTTCTATTAGGCACGGGGTCTCCGGTCTAAAGCCTAGGTCCTTGATCCACTTTGAGTTGAGTTTTGTGTAGGGTGAGAGGGGTTTAATTTTATTTTGCTACATATGGCTTTCCAGTTTTCCCAGCACCATTTGATGAAGAGGCTATCTTTTTTTCCAATGTGTATTTTTGGCACCTTTGTCTAGCATGAGTTAACAGTATTTATGTGAGTTTGTCTCTGTGTCTTCTATTCTGTACCATTGGGCCTTGTGTCTGTTTTGGTGCCAATACCATGCCATTTTTGTTATTATAGCTCTATAGTATAACTTAAGGTCTGGTATTGTGATGCTTCCTGCTTCACTTTTCTTGCTAAGGATTGCTTTTGGCTATTTTGAGTCCCTTATTTTTCCAAATGAATTTCATGACTGCCTTTTCTATTTCTCTGAAGAATGTCATTGGAAATTTAATAGGAATTGCATTAAATCTGTATAATAGCATTGTGTTAAACCTGTATAATGCTTTTGGTAGTATGGCCATTTGGAAAATATTAATTCTGCCTATCCAAGAACATAGAAAATCTTTCCTTCTTTTAAGGTCTTCTTCAGTTTCTTTCTTTTGTGTTCTGTAGTTTTCATTGTAGAGGTCTTTCATCTCTTTTGTTATATTGATTGCCAAATATTTTTGAGGCTATTGTGGATTAGATAGAAGTTTTTATTATTATTATTATTTATCAGTTCCTGGATAGAACAAGCTAGGAAAGTTATCTAGGCCTACTGTAAGTCATTGATTCTTACTGGAACCCCATCCACATTTCCACCTCTTTGCTCTTTCATAGTTGATCATTTTCATCTTTTAGGTCTCAGCAGTACATCCTCAGAGAGATCTCCAACCACTGCAAGTAAAATTGATCCCTGTCCAACTTTACCTCCCATTATCATTTATCATAACACCTGAGTATTCCTTACTTGGCACTAATTAGATTTATTTTATTTCTTGATTTGTTTTCTAATTTGACTTTCACTTCACCAATGGCAGGGCTATATTTTTTATTAGTCAATTTTTATCTCCAATGTCTGACATGGTCTAAATAAAATGAGTAAGTAAATCAGTTAAAAAAATACAGAAAAAAGTAGAAATAATCTTCTACTTTTCTCTTCTGGAAATCCTCATGTTATAGTTAGATCTGGAATGTTCCCCAAAGGCCCCTGTGTTAAAGATTTGTTCCCTGCGTGGTGCTGTTTGGAGGCATGTAACCTTTAGAAGTTGAGGCTTAGTGGGAGGTCTTCAGGTATCTGGGAGAGTGCTCTTCAAAAGAATAGTGGGACCCCCAGTCTCTCCCTCTTCCTCTCTTTCATTTCCTGGCCATGAGGTGAGTGAGTCTGCTCCATTGCATACTCCTACCATGACCTGCGACCTCTCCACAGGACCAAAAGCAAGGAGACCAACCAATCATGGACTGAAACCTCCAAAACTGTGAACTACAATAAACTCCTCCTCTAAAGTTGGTTATGTTAGGTATCTGTTACACTAACGGAAAGCTGACTGTCATATTCTTAAAATATTACATCATTTTGGGGAAGTTTGAGAATTCCAAGGTGGCCTTTAGAGCTGGGTCCCTAAGATGGTGAGAGAAAAGTCAAGGGGTGAGTAGCTGCTGGGAGAGAGAGAAAATCTACCGGGAAGCTCAAGCACAGCAGAGCAGTCTCTCCATCAAGGGCTCACCTTGCAAATAGCACACAACTGGGGGCTGCTGACTGACAGACTGCTGGGACCCGGACTGAAGGAGGCATTTTCCTCATTGTTCATTCCTTGTAGACCATGTTTGATAGTTGGAAGCAATAAATCCTTACTCTAAGGGCCTTTCATTATGGTGTCAGCTGTGGGAGGAACATCAGGTTCATTTGTTATGGAGACCAGAAGCGGTCACTTCAGTTTAGCCACTTCTTAGCCCCATGTCTTTGGTTCAACCATTTAGAATCTGAATCTCAGTCCCATATCTGTGCCTCCAGGGTAATTATAAAGGTTCTGGTTGCCTCCACAGGCTGAGGGAGGAACAGATAAATTAATGTGAAAGAAAGCATTTTAGAAACTAACTGTGGACAACTGACAGGGAGGATTATCCTTCCAAAGTCTTCATGGGATATTTGCTATAAAAGCATTTCACCTACTGAGGAGCTAACAAGCTGTGAAACTACTTAGAAAAATTATATAATTGCTTGAATATTGAACCAAAAATAAAGCTCCTCTATCCATCCCTAGTGAGTTCTGGCCTGAAAGATACAAAGCCACCTTCTCCATGGGCAGACTACATATGGCAACAGCAGAGTGGACCACAGGTACTTCTGTCTACCTTATGTCCCTGATCAAGAGGGTGGCCCTAGAAACACCTGACTCCAAAGATAAGGCTTCTCACATTTCTATTCTCTGATGGGATGGGCACTGAATACTCACAAGTTTCTAAGTGTAGACTGTCATCATTATTCTGGAGCCTCTAAGAACATAGGTTCTAGAACTTGGATCAATGTATCCAAGATCTGGGAGGCCAACTAGGGATTAACATTGAGGAAGATGTTTCTCATAAAAAGAGACATTCAGGAGTAAACTGCTCAGGCAGACGTGAGCTTCCTGTCACTTGAAATGTATCAGCAGAGTGTGGTTACTGGTGAGGCCTGCTGTCCAGGGGAGCTCTGCATAAGCAGGCAAAGGGGAGACCTCCCCCAAATGAATTTATTTTTTTCTTAGAAAATGTTCCCAGCCCTTACCTGTCCTTTATTCTCTCTGGTTTTGGTGCTTATGTTTGAACCCACGAACCACGTCTTCTCTTTAGCAATCTTTCTCCTGTTTTTCTTGGTAGTGGATGTAAACACCAAATGACACCAAAGAAACTCGACAATGACAATTAAAAATAACTTGAAAATAAAAATATTTAAGGCTGCCTTAAATATGCACTTTCCATCTGTTTGAGATACAATCTCCAAGACTGTCTGGCAGTCAATTTCAGAGTGAGAGAAGGATCCAGGGCTGCTTTTCAACCGCCTCTAGACCTACGTGTGTCTCTGCTTTTCATAGAGGATTCCATCTGGGACTGCTACCCACTAGGGGGACCACAGAGACTCAGGAAAATCTGCCATTATTTCCTTCCCCAAGAAAAATGCCTCTGAGATGATCACTAAATGTACAATAAAGGGAGAAACATTGATCTTGTTGTAAGTCCTACCTTTTACTCAAGGATTAAGTTTAGAAACAGATCAAGGTTCAAAGGAAAGATAATACCCATGTAATTCAAAGATGGTTGAAACCCACACGATCAAGATAAGGGGGACAAGAGAGAAAAAGGGAAATGGAAATTTGTTTTCTATGAGGAGAAGAGGCAGAGGAAATAAATTAAATGAGAAACAGACAGACTTTAAGGTAGAAAATAACATGATTTGAGCTATTTTTAATGTTATTTGTTTGACAAAAGCCAAAAAAGATTACCTAGATGGAAGCAAGTGAATTAAAGTACATTTGACTGCCACATTTAAAAACTAATAGCCAAAAGCCAAATAAAACCTTTGAATTTTTATTAAGAAATGTATCAGAAAAATTCTGTTAAAAAAGAATTCAAGGTAAAATCATCGTAAGGACACCTGTGGGACCTTGTCCTTACTGACCACTGTTAGTAACATATAGAGGTCAGGAACAGCGCCATGTGGGGGAATGCATGATCTTTTAAAAATCTTTTTGCAACTGATACTCAGTAGGTCAAAGCTTGGGTCAGCTCTACAGGGTGCATTAGTAAGCTTCCTATCAGTGTGACAAAATACCTGAGATATTCAATTTAAAAGGAAAAAAATATTTTAGTTCATGGTTTCATTCTATGGTCATGTGGCTCCATTACTTTTGGTTCTGTGGCACGGAGGAGAGTGTCTGCTCATTTCATGGCAAGTAGGAAGCAAAAGAGAGAGAGGAAGGGACTGGGGTCCCAGTGTCCACTTCGAGGGCTTTCCCCCACTGGCCTTAACTTCCTCCCACTGGTCATCACCTCTCATAGATTTCACCATCTCCCAATAGTGCCACAGGCTGGAGACCAGGCCTCAACACTTGAGCATTTGGAGGACATTTATCCAAACAATGGCCCAGAGGTACTAATTATTTAGGAGCTCAGGAGACTTGAAAGAACTTTAATAATAAATTCCTACCTACAGAATCAATATTCTAAAATCTCTCTTTGGCGAGCATAGTTCTATTATGGTCTGACAACACACACACACACACACTTATACACACATATACATATACATGTACATGCATATATGCATACTAAATATTTATAATGCGATATATAATTAATGTATTGAATTAAAATTAAATGAACTTTCAAATATAACTGTTTAAAAATATATGTTTGCTGTGTATTTACAAAGGAATGCACTCAAGCAATGTGATCTTTCTAGAGTGGAAAGTGAAGGCTCTCCTCTTCCCTGTCTCTGTTTCCTACTTTGAAGGTGATTACCGGTCTTCTGGTTTAGATCTGGAATGTTCCCCAAAGGTTTATATGTTGAAGACTTGGTTCCCAGAGCAGCAGTGTTCAGAGGTGGGGCTTTTGGGAGGAGACTGCCTCATGAGGGCTCTAACCTTATCAATGTACTAATCCATTGATGGATTCATAGCTGAAAGGTGGTGGTGGAAAATACAGGAGGTGGGTTCTAGTTGAAGGGAGTGGGTCTTTGGGGGTATGCCCTTGGGGACTATATCTTGTCCTTGACCTCTTCCTCTCTGTGTCTCTTTTTTGGCTTCCTGGCTGCCCTGGGCTTTTCAGCTTTGTACCACCATGCCCTTGTGCCAGGATACCCTGCCTCACCTCAGGCTCAAGGCAATGGAGCCAGCCCACCATGGCCTGAGACTTTGAAACCCTGAGCCAAAATAAATCTTTCCTCCTGAGAAAGGCCTTTTGTCACAATGACAAAAGGCTCACGAACACAACCACCATCACTTTGGTATATATTTTTCCGTGCCTGTTTGCATACATGCACATATGTATGCCTCTAACAAAGTCATCACACTGTTAACAGAAGTGAAATGAGTTATACCCCTCCACGGAGAAAGCCTACGGGCTGATGCTGATTCATGACACTCTGTGCCTCAGAGTCTGCAGCATCTTTCAGGAGATGTGAGATGGCGAGGAACCTAAAGTTGACACCACGGAATCAGTAAGCTGTGGGTGGCTTGGCCAACCCTTCCTCATACATAGCCACCGACATAGCTCAGGAGCTCAATCCCACCCTGCTCCATTACTTCAATGGCTTCCTAAGTGATTTCCTTATCCCAGTCTCAGTCCTTACCATTACATTTCACCATAGCTGTCCATTTTCTACCTAGACCCTTTCAAATGTGTTCCATGATCCACACGCTGTCTTTGTTTTTCTGAGGCCCCCAAACTCTGTCTTACCTCTCCACTTGTGACTGACATTGCATGCTGCAGATGTGCAGAAGGCTACTGACGGCCTTCTCTCTGAACCAGCCAAACTTTGCTCTGTCTCTATGCAAAGGAGAAAACCTTTCTTCACTCTGCTCCTCTCCACCTAGTCTTCAAGCTCAGGTATCCTCTCATCTAAGGAACCCTTCCTTACCCTCTTGTGGGCTGAGCTAACTACACAGTCATCACACTTCATTATAAATATTTGTTCACTTGTTTATTTTCTTAGTATCATGTGAGTCTTTCAGGAAAATTAATGGGCCTCTGCCCATTGTACCTCTAGCACTTTCAATAGAGCCTGGTACAAAATAGATGCTAAACAAACCCTTGCTGAATGAGTTAATACATGAACAGATGAAAATAACAGGGAATGGACAATTAGCGGCAGGGAAGTGACAGCTGTTTGCAGCAGGCCAAGTATGTTTTAGAGATGCTCCCTGTTGAAGCTTCTTGGCAGACAGATTATGAATATTTGACTTTTGACACAAATTGACACAAATTTTGACCTTGTCTACAAATTTGGAAATAAAAATAAATTTCGTTGGTGCCATGTGTAAATGGCATGGAATGGTTTTTTTTTGTTGTTGTTGTTCCAGTTTTCAATGTTCTGAACCTCTTACAGAAACATAGACAACCTGACTCTTGTAGTAGTGGCTCCCCCAAATGGCCAATCCTTCCCACTGAAACTAACTTGTTTACCTGCTCGAAAACTCATTTTTTTAAAGTAAAAATTTAGGTTTGTGTATTAAGTTACACACACACACACACACACACACACACTGTTTCCTAATGGGAGAGAAGAGAGAGAGATATTTGGCCATTGGACAGAGAGATGTGCAGTAAAAATCCAAATTTTGAAAACTCATTAGAAAGGTTAAATATTCTTGTCCTTATCTATTTTAAATTGATGATGTGTTGAAGGGATAATACTTAAGATGCACTAGATCACATAAAATATTCTAAATTTCACCTAACCCAAGGTCTCAGGCACACTAAGCAGTGGCCCTACCACTAAGCTACAATAGGCTCTTCTTTTTGCATTTGTTTGTGGCTACTAGCAAAAAGGTTAAATTCTGTACTGAGTCTCAATCCTTCCCAAAGCTGTATGCTGTGTTGGAGAGGACTACCTTCTCCAATAGAGGAGGACTGGTCTTTGGTCAAGGGTAAGGGATCTAATTCCTAGGTCCTTGATCCCCCTAAGAAATAGACCAGAGACCCAGAGGAAAAAGTAGGCCCAAATCTTCATCACATCAGATTTGGCCTCTTAATAAGACTGCTAAAGTGCAAGAGTTAAAATCAAGAATCAATAAATGGGATGGATTAAAACTAAAAAGCTTCTTCTCAGCAAAAGAAACAATCAATGAGGTGAAGAGAGAGCCTACATTTTGGGAGCAAATGTTTACCACACACAAGTCAGATAGAGCACTAATCTCCAGGATATATAAAGAACTCAAAAAACTTAACACCAAATAAACAAACAATCCAATCAATAAATAGGACAAAGAGCTGAACAGACACTTCTCAGAAGAAAATATACAATTGATCAACAAATATACGAAAAAGTGTTCAACATCTCTAGTAATTAGAGAAATGCAAATCAAAACTATTCTAAGATTTCATCTCATGCCAGTCTGAATGGCAGTTATCAAGAATACAAGCAACAATAAGTGTTGGTGAGGATGTGGGGGGAAAAAGCACATTCATACATTGATGGTAGGACTGCAAATTGGTGCAAGCACTCTGGAAAGCAGTATGGAGATTCCTTAGAAAACCTGGAATGGAACCACCATTTGACTCAGCTATCCCATTCCTCAGTTTATACCCAAAGGAGTTAAAATCAACATACTATAGTGATGCAGCCACATCAATATTTATAGCAGCTCAATTCACAATAGCTAAATTGTGGAACCAACTTAGATGCCCTTTGATAGATGAATGGATAAAGAAACTGTAGTATATATACACAATGGGATATTTCTCAGCATTAAAAGAGAATAAAATTATGGCATTTGCGGATAAATGGATGGAGTTGGAGAATATCATGCTAAGTGAAGTAAGCCGATCCCAAAAAAGCAAAGCCTGAATGTTCTTTCTGATAAGTGGATCCATAATGGGTGGGGGGCATGGGAAAAAAGGGAGGAACTGTGATTGGGCAAAGGGGAGGGAGGGAAAGGGAGAGGAATAGGCAGGAAAGATGGAATGAGATGGACATCATTACCCTAGGTTCAAGTGTGACTGCATGTATGGTGTGACGCTCCATCACGTACAACCAGAAAAATGAAAAGCTGTGCTGCAATTATGTGTGATGAATCAAAATGCATTCTTCTGTCATATATTCCTAATTAGAATAAATAAATAAATAATTTTTAAAAAGGGTATAAGAGTAGCTGTGCTCCCCTGCTAGAACTTCCAAACAAGCTCTCAGAGTACTATGTGTTCTAATTTCCTATTTAGCCAATTATTAAGAGCAACAGTATAGTTCATCAGAAGTTTGAGTTCAAGTCCTAACTGTGATGTTAACTGATGGAATCACTTCAGGACTTTTTCAATTAGCCTCTTGGAGACTGTCTCCTTATCTGTACATTATAGAGACAATCCTGGGTGTCTCATATGGCTACTGTGAAAACTGAATGAATCAGTGTTCATGGGAGAAGTCTAGAAAGTAGAAAGCTCTTACTCAAAACTATAAATCTATTAACATTGTATTCTTGTGTTTGGTTTATCTTAATCTTGCTTTATGGGGCTGGGGTTGTAGCTCAATGGTAGAGGGTGTTGTTAATCCTACCACCAAAAAAAAAAAAAACCAAAAAACAAACCCCTCTATTATGCGGCATGATTTATTCCATAGGATTCGGAGGCTGAAATTCAGACCCACCATTTCTAGAATAAACATATCTAGAACCTTAGGCAGTTCAGAAGGGGAAGGGTATTTTTAGGTAGTTCTTAAGGTCTGAATATGGTACATTCAGCTTTGATGAAAACAACATCAATTAACTTAGTAGTCTGTGGGTGGGAGTTAAGAAGACCATGTTGAAACAGTGCAAGGCAACAGAGTTAATTTTCCAAACACAGTTTGCTGAGAAAATTAAAGCTTCAGAAAAGGTTTTTAAATATATGACAGAATTGGTGTTGGTGAATTCAACAGTAAAGGACGGAAGTGACAGCTAATTATAATAATAGATGCTTGAGCTTGTTACACTTGAAATATGCAGAATGATGTATGGGAGTAAAGGCAGTATTCTTGCAAGTCACTGTTATCAAGAACATACAATCCAATTTTTTTTCCAATTAAAATATGAAAGCCAGAAAGTGGGAAAATGGGGCCATAAAATTCACCTAAGGGAATCTTTGTTAATACAGTTGTTAAAATAAATGCACTTCCTAGGTCTGACTGAGCCCTCAAAGAAACTCTGTTTCAACATTTTAAATAAACTTTTGTTGATTTTTTTTTTGTTGTTGTTGAAAGAAACAAAATCTTTATTCATGAATACAACAAGCTTTTGCAGTTGGAATTTTACCTAAGTATTATTTTAAAAAAACAAATAGAAACAGAAGCAAATACAACCCTGCATGGTTTAAAGTGGGATTTTCCTGCATTGTTTTCATAATAAAGTTTTCTCAACCATTGTGAGGGCAATGTCAAAAATGTTATTAAATTGGTGTGGACCAGCTTTAGGGAAAGGCCACAAACCCAACATAAAGAGTGAGTGCATTTGGCCATATGCCACTCCTGTACTGTGATCCCCTAAGTTAAAATAGGCAGAGAGGTCCTAGATCCTTCCTGACATGTGCTAGCAGGTTGTGAAGAATACTGCTGTTGATGGTAGTGCATCTGTTGAGCTTACAATGTGTAAGCTTTGATTAAGAAACTACAGCCCTTCAATAGATGAATGAATAAAGAAACTGTAGTATATATACACAATGGAATATTACTCAGCCTTCAAGAAGAATGAAATTATGGCATTTGCAGGTAAATGGATGGAGTTGGAGCATATCATGCTAAGCAAAGGAAGCCAATCCCATAAAACCAAAGGCCAAATGTTTTCTCTGATAAGTGGTTGCTGATCTGTAATGGGTGGGAGGCAAGGAAAGAATGGAGGAACTTTGGATTAGGCAGAGGGGAGGAAAGGGATGTAAGGGTGGGAGAGATGGTGGAATGACATAATCATCCTATGTACGTGTATGATTGCACTAATGGTGTTACTCTGCATTGTGTACAACCAGAGAAATGAAAAGTTGTGCTCTATTTGTGTAATAAATAAATAAATAAAAAGTAAAAAAAAATACTTTAACTCTGTACATCTTTTCCTACCCTCAAGAATACAACCCAGTCAAACTGAACCATTTCTAGTACTAAACAGTCCCTCCATTGAATGCCAAAGGATTAATCATCCAGGAACTATCGTGAGTCTGGCCTGTTCAATATGCACAGCTTTGTTGTGTGGACAAATTGTTGTTTGCATTGTTGCATATCCTTTCTCCTATGATTTCCAGTTTTTAATTCTAGTTACCATATATGCTAGACTTTTGTTGAAAGAAACAAAATCTTTATTCATGTAAACAACATGATTAAAGCAGGTGCTGGAATTTCATGTAATTAACTGGAGACATCCTGTCTGGATTCTCACTATGGGCTTCCAGACATCTAGTAGGGATTCTAAAGCCAGCTTGTGGGGAGGCAGGAAGTGAGGGTGGGGGTTTTAGGAGAAGGACACTGTTATATCAAGAGACTGAATATACAAATAGTCAGACCATAAATAAAAATAGAATTCTTACCCACAACCTGCAGCAACCAGTTCTGAAAACCAACCTAACATCTATAGCAAATATTTCAGGGAGCCAAACAATACCTCTTGAAGCAATCAGCCCAAATGATTACGACTTGATTAATAATGACCAGTTTACTTCATTTTTGCCCCTGCTTCCAATTTAGAACCAACCAGAGAAAACCAAATATGCTCCCAAGTCAATCAAAGAGGAATGTTCTGCTTCTTTACCTAGTTAGAGCACATGAAAACTCTCCACCCAGAGCCCACTCTTGTCTTTTTTCCCAGAATGAAGCTTTCCTACTGCACTGCTTTCTTTTGTTAGAGTAGGCAGCTACAGAGTCAAGCAAGGTAGGTTATGAAAGGAAATTCAGGCTCTGCCCCTGGGTGGCACCCAGCTGGCCAACTCTTCTTGAGTTAGGCGAGCTCCCTGTCAATCTGGAGAAAACAGCTATAGTCTATGCTGGAAAAATTTCCAACATGGCAAAATTGGCCCAGGTGTGCTAAGCCATGGTGGGAAATCACAGTAATCACCAAAATACATAATACACAAGGGAGCAGATTCCCAGTCCAGATATAAAATCTTTCCACGTGAAAAATCTCAGGCTCTTTCCTCCCTTGAAGGGAGTCTATTCCGCACACTTTGGAGTATACTCTCATTTCGCTGAGAAACCCTTTATACTTTTTCTGTGTCTCTGGATTTTGAAATTTTGGGAAGAATCAAGAAACCCAGTGCTGTGTAACACTGATTGTTTCTTGCTGTGGAGGTGTTTTCTTTTTTGTGTGTGTTTGTGTTGTTGTTTTGTGTGTTTTTTGAAGTAGGGTCTTCCTATGTTGCTCAGCCTATTCTCCAACTCTGGGCTTAAGGGATCCCCACTATTCAGCTTCCTGAGAAGATGAGAACACAGGCACATGCCACAGTTCCAGGCTCAAAAGTGTTTGGTTTTTGCATGCTGGGAAGGGGACTTAGGACCTCACACATGCTAGGCAAGTGCTCTACCACTGAGCTGTGCTTTTAGGCTCCCTCTGCCTGCCTTTGAGTCTCTGCCACACTCAAGTGGTGGTGGCTTATTCTCATTTGCATAGTCTTATTTATTTCCACACTCCTGTTCAATTTCCTCATTTGCATAGTCTTATATATTTCTACACTCCTGTTCAATTTCCTCTTGTAAGAATTGGTCTGAAACTCACTGAAATCCTATGCCTTGTTTTTAAAACACGAAGGTTTTAGCTTTGTTTCTTAGATTTGTGTCACTTAGAAATTTGGTTAATACTCATCCAGGTATTAGCACTGATAATATCCTTGAACAGCAAGTGTTATATGTAGAATTTATTCTATATCTATGAGATGTAGAATATTACTGTGACAAGACATTAAAGATTTCCCTTCAGAAGGTCATGGCCATTAGCCCATGCCCCTTGGGTGCTACTGCCTACCCCACTGTACTGTTAACTGGGGCAGTGTTTGTGAGCAAACCTAGAGAGATTTATGAAATCTTTACCAAAGACAATAAATAAGCACTATACTTCTGGCCTCCCCCTGCTTATTGACCTAGTCAACTTATCAAGTTTCCTTGTCATCAGCTCAATGGCCACAGTTTATTGATCAGGAACCATGCTGCAGGTATGGTGCCAGGTGCAGTTTAGAATCCTGTTTGGTCTCACTAACAATTGCATGAGGTCATTATTTATTTATTATTATTTTTTTGCATGAGCTCATTATTATTAGTCTAGTTGTAGAGATGAACAAATGGAAACTCAAGGAGGTGAAATAACTTGCTTGGGTTATATAAATGCAAGGGCTAGAAAAACAAAATTTCAATTCTGACTCCAAACACTGTTACACTGTAGTCAAATAGCAAGCTTAGTAATGGCCAACAAAAGCAAGGAGACTGGCAAAACAGCAAATCTAGGTTCAGACTCTGTTTTCAAAAGTATGGTGCCTGTCTGAGTAGAAGCAAAGTCCTCAATGGGGAGGCTATTTTTGAAGAATCATACTTGAATTCTGCACATTATATTTTAAGAGGGACATTTGTTGGTTTGTTTGCAGTACTGGGTTTCAACCCATAGGCACCCTGCCACTGAGCTACCCACCAATTTTTTCATTTTTTTATTTTGAGACAGGATCTCAGCTAACTTGTTCAGTCTGGTCTCAAATTTGCGATCGTTTTACTTTAACCTCTCCAGAGTAGCAGAAATCTTGTGCCACCATGGCCAGATTTAAGAGGAACTTTTACCAAATGGCTTACATCAAGGGGGTAAAAGTGACTGGGATAGAGCCCTTGAGACATGTCCCATGAAGATATCATAGGCTACCATATCATTTAGAACATATTCAGGAAGTTGAGGTTGGAGGGAAATATGAAGCAATATCTCAGAAAAAAAAAGAATTGCCCTTGGGAATAACCCAAAACTCTAAATCTCATTTTAGGAAGGGCAAGTAGAGGGGTCAAGCAATTCTGTTATTATTGCATGTAACTGTATAAATTGAGACTACATCAGAAAACTGTCTTTGTAAGGATGTTTCTCATGGGAGACCAGGGAAAAGAATATCCTATTTATGCTTCTTTTGAGCAATATTATTTGCCAAACTGTCACTTTAAAATTGTAGAAAATATGCATGATCTTGTTTATAAAAATGCAGTTTGTTAATACATATATTATAGGAAAAATAGGGACTTCCACCTCCTCATTTACTTAAAAATGCATATGCAAACAAAAATGCCCTTCCGGAGAAAGCACAGGTAATCTTTTAAATCAGTGGGGAGAATTAATCATTTGTTTTCCCTCATTACAGCTTCCTAAGGAATATTAATTATTCTCTGCTGTATTTGCAGTTGAATTACTTTTGCTTCATTTTCATTCCGGTTCTGACGACTAGCTGTGCCACCCATGCACCACTTCCCTAGTTGCTGAAGCATGTCTTTTGAAACTCATAAATTCCGAGAAAAACATCAGCTCAGGGTTAGCGTTGAACAGCCGTGACAGCATGGGTGACCTCCTGCCTACTGTCATGCACACTGGGTCTTGAGAACTCCCACTTGTTCCTTTTCTTTTAATTAAAAGAAAAGAGGACAAGAAGATAGAATGGAAGACTCTTTAAGTCATGGTGCCCTTTCTCATGATTAATGACAGGTTACAACCTGAGCCACAACGGAGATCTGAAAGAAGTGACAAGGCTTGGCGACGCAGAGGGACTGTGACTCACGTCATGGCCCCACCACCAAATGAGTACTGTCAGAGACAGCTATGATGAAATCAGTAGCGTTCGGTTCAAAGCCTGATCATACTTGAGCTGGTAGATAAGAAGCATCCACACTAGCCAGTCTCTTTGCTGCTTCTCTAACAACCCGCGGGACATGGGAACTACCCCTTCTGCTGGCCTTCTCTGTTTTCTTTTGACAGTGTGGTCCTTTTCCGAGTCACCCAGCCCCAGAGGCTGGAAACACTGTCACTGCCTCTTCTGGCTCCTTCCTCGTGGACCTTTGACTACTGTGACGCAGCATTTCCAGGCCTCTCCCAGCACATCTTTAGTTCTCAGAGTCACCATCTGTATTATTCAGGGATCTCCAGAAAAAAAAAAAAAAAACAGAACAAATGGGAGGTTCAATCATCCCTCAGTCTCCCTGGAGGATTGATTCCAAAACCCTGTGGGTCACGGGGTACCACACTCTGTAGATACTGAAGTCCCTTATATAAAATGCCATAATATCTGCATATTTGTAATCCATGCACACCCTACGGAGATAGGAATTTGGAGATACAGAGAAAGAAGTCTCAAAAGAGAAGCACCCATGAACCATTGGAATGCAGGAAACTCCCATGAACCTTTGAAACTCAAAAGAAGCAACTCTTGGGCCACCCAGCCCATGTCCTTGGCCCAGGTCGTTGGCCCTCCTTAGGGGCTCACCTGAAAAAAGCAACGTGGTATAGTGTGTATTACCTATTATTATGTGTATTACCAGGGAAAACTGGCTCAAAATCTTGAACTCTACCCTGACTCCTCTTTTAGTCCAACCCCTAGCTACTTTCCCTCTATAACTATGGACACCCCAAACCAATGGGCTGCTGTCTCTCTTGAAAATGGCCTGCATTCTCCTTTGAATATGTTCTCCTTCCTTTCCTAAATAAATCTCTGTGCCACTATTGATATAATTCTTTTCCAGCACTATTGTAAAGGACCTCACTTGTCCTGAGTTGAGTTCCCCCTCTTCCCTGCAAATACCTCAGGACTCTATCCTGGAAATATCCCTTCTCCAGTGACACTACTGTACATTATAAGTCATTTCTAGTTTATGAATGCTAGTGTACTGTAAATCCTATGTAAGCAGTTGTTATACTATATTATTTAGAAAATAAGAAAAAAATCTGTATGGGATCAATAAAGATGTGTGTGTGTGTGTGTGTGTGTGTGTGTTTAATGAATATTTTTGATTTGAGGTTGGTTGAATGGTGGATGGGAAACCCCTGTGGTTACTGAAGGCAGACTGTATACAGGGTAAGTGACCTGGCAGCCCCCTACCCCTGGACCCCACCTTAGTGTTCCCATCTGGGAACTGGGTGATGTTGGCTGAGACCAGTATTTATGTAAATAAGGAACACTTGACTCATGGAATCAATCATGGAAAGCATTTCATGGTCAGTCAGGTTGGAGGAGTGCTGTATGGTCTCTGTATTAATTAGTATTAATATACTAATTCACAAGGCACATTAGTATATTAAAGGCCTGGGAATCCCTCAGTGAAAAAAATCCATTTAAATTAAACCCATAGTTTCTCAATTTTTGCCAGCATAGAATCCTTTTTTCAGGTAATGACCATGACAGTCTAGCTCACTGAAAAAGCATCTCATATAACACTCCTTGGAAAACACCAACACTGGAAATTCTCTGATGTAATTTTCAGTTCCAAGATGAAATGCTTCAGCGATTCCAGGTACCAAATGGATCTTGGGCTGGTCAGTTGGCCACCTCCACCACCTGACTTCAGCTGAAGGTGTGGGCAGGTTGCTGAGTTGATGGATCATTCCCCCTGGGTTCTAATAATGTATTCAGGATGTAATCATCGAGATCTTATAGCTCCCAAGTGCCTGTGTCCCAGGAGCTGATCTGTTTTCATATATCCCTTTTAATTCTTTTCACACAAAGGTCGGCTAAGATTAAAAATGTGTTCACATTCACAGAGTTTAAGTGGGCCTATTCTTGTTTTAATTATATTAAAGTACACCATTTAAAAATTTCCCATCTCCAGAGTTGCCGGGTTCTAGTGATCAACAAACCTAGTGAATCCCACCTTTGACTCCAGGTAATGATTTCTCTAAGAGAGCTTTTTTTGGAAAAAACTGTAAATGTAACTTTTTCTAAAGACATGATTTTCATATTTTCCGTCCCAGCTTCTCCTATTTCAGCATCGCGCCTCCAGAGCCCTGTGGTTTGATGACTGCTGTGCACTTTCTTCCAGCTTCACACACTGGTTAGTCTTTTGTTTGCTTTGTCAGCATAACATTTTTTTTTTCCTCCATGGTGTTTGGAGGCACTCCAAAGATTCACAGATGCAGACCTCTGGCTGGGAAGCCTGTGGTGGTGTTCTCTTTCTTCCCATAAGACTTTCTATGGCTCAGAATTCTAAGGGAGCCCCGGATCCATTAATCAGAGGAATTAGAGGAATACCTCTATCAAGACGAGGGGTCTGAGCAAACACACTCAGACCCCTAGTCTTGACATTCAACTCAGAGATGAAGGGGGTTTTGGAGTACAGAGCAAGAGTAGGTGTGCAGGGGACTATTGCTCTATCTGATGGGTGTGTGGTAAAGATTTTCTCCCATTCTGTTGGCTCTCTCTTCACTTTATTGACTGTTTCCTTTGCTGAGAAGAAGCTTTTTAGTTTGAATCCATCCCATTTATTGATTCTTGATTTTATTTCTTGTGCAATGGAACCACTATTTGACCCAGCTATTGCACTCCTCAGATTATACCCAAAGGACTTAAAATCAACATACTACAAGGATGCAGGCTCATCAATGTTTATAACAGCTCAATTCACAATACCTAAACTATGGAACCAATTTATATGCCCTTCAACAGATGAATGAATAAAGAAAATGTGGTATACATACACACAATGGACTATCACTCAGCCTTAAATAAGAATGAAATTATGGCATTTGCAGGTGAATGGATAGAACTGGAGAAAATCATGCTAAGTGAAATAAGCCAACCCCCCCCCCCCCCCAAATCAAAGACCAATGTTTTCTCTGATAAGTGGATGCTGATCCTTAATGGGGTTGGGGGGTGTAGGATTGAATGAAGAAACTTTGGATTGGGTAGAGGAGGCTGAGGGGAGTGGAGTGGGTGTAGAGGTGGTAAAGATGGTAGAATGAGACGGACATTATTACCCTATGTATGTGTACGATTGCATGAAGAGTGTGACTCTGCATCGTGTAAACCAGAGAAATAAAAAGTTGTGCTCCATTTGTGTAAAAACAAATAAATAAATAAATAAAAGAGTAGGTAGTGTCATTTTATGACTGTCCCACCCTCATCATCATCATGGGGTTGCATTGGAAAGAGATGAATGAGAGAAGGGTTTCTGGATCACTTGCATTGTTTTTCTTAAAGAAAAGCATGGCGGCAGTTCGAGGGAGGAATACATAACTAAGCATTACAGAAATACCATGATTTTCCTTAGATATAATTCACTTTTTAAACATACATATTTTTTAGTTGCATTTAGACACAACATATTTATTTTATTTGTTTATTTTTATGTGGTGCTGAGGATCAAACCCAGGGCCTCACATGTTAGCACTCTACTCTGCTCCCTAACTTAGGCCTCTTCCCTGCCCCCATTAAAGAATATAGTCTCTTATGGGAGGAAAATAGGAAAAGATTGCTATGAGGGTGAGCATGAGATTTATTTTAGTTTTGGAGAGTTTGGTATAGTAGCAAATAAAAAGGATAAAACAGTTACTTTGGGTTGATTAATATCTGAGTCACAAATTCCTAGAAAAGAAATGAAAGATGCAGACTTTGCCAACTTAACTGTCAATCTAAGAACACGAGAATCATGTCTAAATGCTTAATTCCTGCACGGGTTAGAAAATTTTTATTTTTTTGAAGCAAGAAAAAAAAAAGGCAGAAATGGGATGTGTATGGTTGTTATTTTTCTAATATTCTATTTCTTAGCAAGGTAAAGATAACATCTATCTTTAAATCATTATGATAAGTGGAAAAATATTTTAAAAGTTATTAGCACAGAGCCTGGCACATAAACAGTAGCCTTTTGGAAAAGATTTCTTTCACCTGCCTTGTTCCCTGAACTCCAAGTTGTTTGACCTGCCATTAAATTTATAATCAACAGAAGAATGCAGACTTCCACAAAAGAAGTTCACATGGGAAATCCCATATAGCTTGAAATTACTGATGGCTTAAACATTTCCCATCAATATTTACTTTTTATTCAAGTCCGCTGCCTTTTCTCCAACCAACCCAAGTTTACTTCCCTCACCAACAGTCTACTGATTAGCTGGTAAGGATGATTCTTCACCTACCTTCTCTTTAATAAGGGTTTGGAAGTACTCATTATTTTTTCATGGTTTTCCTATCTGTGAATTTATTTATGGTGGGTTATAAAATAAATTTATTTTTAAATCCCTATTTGCATTTACTCTATACATAAGAAATATCATATTAATCCATTTAGGTTCTTAGTATAGCTTTCTTGTTATTTTCAAGCTGAAGGAGAAAAACCTAAAAATATATGTGTATTCTCCCTCTCCCTCCCCCCCCCTCTTTCTTTTTGGTATTGGGGATTGAACCCAGGGTACTTTACCACCAAATCACACCCCAGCCCTTCTTTTTAAATTTTTTTTTAAGGGAGGGTCTTGCTAGATTGCCAAGGCAGGTATGGAATTTGCAATCCTCCTGCCTCCCTGCTGGTATTACATGCGTCACTGTACCCTGTTTATTCTCCCTAATTATGTGGCTTAGAAGCAGGGGACAAATAAACTACGTGACTAGGTCACAGTGACACTCTTCTAGACAGATCTACAGAGACCAGCTACATGCATGATATAAAGCAGAGTTTGCAAATCTCTGATTCTTCCTAAGAATGACATTAAATGAATCACAAGGAGCTGACAGGTCCTTAAGAAAGGACTGAAATGATTGTGGAACAGAGAAATCGCTTATGTGTTGCCCAACTTGCACTGACTCAGGGACAACTCTGGTTTTCTCTATAATAGGAAGGGACTCTAGCTACTTCATGGCAATGTGTAAACAATAAATGGTCACCAGACAACTTTAATTCTTCATTGGCTAATAGGAAATTATTTTCAGGTTCTCCTTACTCTGAATTTACCATGTTTAAAGTGGGGAAAATTCACATTTCACAATGATGATTCATCTCAACAGGAAAAATATACAAATAACTACACAGGTGCAGAATGAACATTACATTTTGCAAAACAAAGAATAGTAACCAAAAACAAAGACAAAGTAATAATTTTCAAGCAAAGAAACCAACATTTTCATACATATCTGTTTGCCTAAGAAAGGGACTAAAAGGTCGTAAAGGAATTAAAGATAACTTGTTCTAAAACTGTGGGGAAAATGTCAGTAAGCCTCAATCATTCAAATAGAAATCACAAATCTTTAGACCCTACCAGTTAGTAACAGTGAATGACAAAACAAAGAAAACTTGCTGGTGGGGAAACAGATTTTCTAAAAATAAACAAAATATAACCCCCAAAGTATGCTGAAGTAAAAAATCACTTAGCATTAGAATTTACATATAATCACTATTGCTATAGAACCGTTTATGTATTTGTTATAGGCTATTCAGCTAAAAGTTACTGGGTAGAAGATGTTTATTGTAGGTACAAAAAAAAGAAAGGTGAGCTGAGATATTTGAGACATTCATAGGTTAGTTTCCTCTTAGTACTCTAAATTAAAGAGGTGTTACATATTTCTTGCTTCTGAGGTAAGCCAATGTTGTTGTAATCAATATTTTTATATGTGTGTTTATAAGTCCAATAAACGTAAAACATACAGAAAGAAAATTTGTGTTTTTAGTCTCAAAATTACTTGGAAAAGCAGACTTAAAAATTTCAGTATTGAAACTCAGTTATGGGCTCAAGTCTATTTATCTATAAAATGGAGACAATAATAGTATTTAACTCATAGGATAACTGTGAGGTTTAAAACAAATGTTCATTTAAATAGCTTCAAATAGCATATGGTGTTTAGTATATGCTGGTTATTGCTACCATTATTGTTACTATTATTTTGATTTACTATTATTTAGGTTAATTTTTTAAAATCTATTCATGGCTCCTCTTAATTTTCTGAGAAAACATAAACAATGTTTTCTCAATGTTTGATGATGTCTTCATTCCAAAAGAATCATGGAATTTTCTCATTTAAATGATTTAGTATATAAAACTAACAATACAAATGTAATGTTGCCCTTATCAGATTTGTCCAATGTCATGCTCTCTTTCTCTATAGCTGGGGACCTATCTGCGCCCAAATGTTTTCTTTCCCCTAAGAGATCAAGTAAAGTGCAGGGCAACTCACTTGGTGAATTTAGTGATCTTAATGTCAAAAGAGCTCAGCTATGATGGGGAATGTAGGGCTCTGTACTATGCAAAGTTGATTAGCATCCTCCTAAGCACCCAGTAACCAGGCACTTCCTACTGCACTTGACCAATGGAAAGATGGCAATTTTTCTAATCTTCTATGGATTGTGTCTGGCAAATATAAATATATGAAAGTTATAAGATGGTCTAAGTGTATTTTCAAGACATTTGAAGTTAATCATTTGCAAAGAGTAAAAGGATAATGCCTTCATTTTAAGACTCGTTAAAGGAATAACTAAAATGATTACTATCCCAAAACACAATATCTCATGCTGGATTTGTATGTTTTTCTCTGTCTCATGGATTATGTGAGATCATCTTAAAGATTCATGTTTGAGTAATAAACATTACCTACCAATCAGCTCCAAAGAATCCAAGAGAGAGTAGAATTTGAACTACAAAAGCCATGGCGCAATGTCAATTATTTTGTTATTTTCCTTTCTTTTTATTTTATGTTTTTGGTAAAATGATTTTGACAAGGAAGTGTTTATCACTTCATAGTAAACAAAGGTGACTCTCTCAAAACTGCACAAGATATGAATAATAAATGCTCATGGCTGGGTGTGTAGCTCAGTGATAGAATGTGTGCTTTGTGTGCACGAGGCCCAGAACTGCAAAAAGTGAAAATAAAATTTAAAAAAATGCTGTAGGTTTCATTCCCTTAACCACTGTAGAGATGGCTAAGTTCTTTATGGAGGTAGAACTTTGTGTTTAGGTAACGTGGGAAGATTACCTGTCCCAGGGATCGCCAGTCCAAACCGGCACTGCCAATATAAACGTGTTGTTTGTCCACAATCCAGAAGGAGGACTGCAGCCGGCCCTTGTTGTAGGCAGTCATGTTCATGTAGGTCACCTCAGCTCCTAGGAGTTCAAGGAGATGCCGGTCAGCCTTTGTTTCAAGGTTCTGTACTGCCAATCAGTCAATGACCTGCTGCAATACTCATGGTCTGCCCTTTAACACAATTGAAACTTGGGGAAGCCAGCCAAGGCCCTGAAAGTGCCACTCTGTTCCCAAAAAGAAGACTCCAAAAAGAACTAAAAAAAGAACAAAACAGATTTTCCCTACATATTCGCAGAGGAGGCTCTGTACATAGTGACAAGACCATGACCTCTCAAGTCACCCAGATCTCTTTGAAAATCCTGTTCCAACACTTACCATCTGGAAGGTGAGATAAGTGGACAAAACACTTCTCTCCTTTTTCTTTTGGAATAATTTTAATAGACTTTTGCTTCAAATAAAAGGATCAGCCTTGCTCAATATTAATAATCTCCCCAATAAGAAATGGGCCTTCTTATGCTTTCTCTACATTATTTCGCCCATCTTGCTCTTTCACTTGCCTTTACTTTTTCATTTCTCCCCTTCATTATTTAGTTTGGGTTTGGTTTCTTCTTGGCCTTTCTTTATCTGATCATTCTTAACCTGAGCAATGATTATTCAAGCCTTTACTAAAACTGCAATCTTGGACAGTTTAATCACGTAGATGACCATTAAAACCAAAAACACTTCCAAAGAGCTGAATTTGATCAATTGCTTTAATCCAAATGTGGTAGACTTCACAGTCAAGTCTTCAAGTATTGCTGTCTCAAATTCATTGAAAACCTCTCAAAAGGAGCATTAGTCCATTCATTACCAGGCCATTTAAATACATTTCTGCTAAAGGTCCATTCTCTTTAAAAGAACTGACCTATATACATATCTTTAATGAATTAAACTGTTTTGTCTTTAGATAGCCACTATTAATGGAGAGAATATATTCTGGTAGCACACTTCATTGTCAGAATCTTGGTTGCCAGGAGTATATAACATTGTATGCTTAACGATATCAAGGTCATGGGTTCAAGTTTCAGAGGCAAAGCCCCAGGCCAGGAGGTAAGGGCCAGACAATGTCATACAGGGTTCAAATTGTTTCTAGGCAGAATAAGGCCTTGGTAAGAGTTATGTGCTGCAGGTAGAATCTGGAGGTAAGCCCCAGGATCACCTTCATGCTTTTCTTTGTAAAAACTATAGAAGATCCTTCCTTTAATGATGGCCAGTTTATTGCTATTAAAAGGTGTGGCCAGATGAAGTTGAACTGTGAGTGTGTAAATCACTCTCCTGAAAGGCAGAAGAGTGATTTACATCATTTAACCTCTAACTTTTGGGAAAATGCAACTCTAGGTTTCTTGTGGCAAGAGGATGAAAAGAGAGGCTCTGCGGTTGGGGGAAGATCTGAGGGGCTAGGAGCACCCAGGCAGATTTTATTTGAGGGTGGGGTAATTTCTTTACTCGAGGAGCAATGGGAACATGTTCCTCAGCTTCTAGCCATCCTGGTATATGAACATCCAAGGAAGAGTGCCAGATGCCGGATGAGGAACCACACTGGGTACTATTTGATATGGCAAATGCTAACAGGTATTGCAGAATTTGAACGTCCAAAGCAGGAGATTGCCGTGGCTATTGTAGAGAGACCTGAATCTTCACGGAGGGTACACAGACCCAGAGTCACAGCTGTTCTTTGGAGATCCTCTTAGTTTCCTAGGGATGCCATGACAGAGCACCACAAACTGGGTGACTTAAAGCAGCAGACACTCATTCTCTCTCAGTTCTGGAAGTTAGCAGTCCAAAATTGGGCAGGGTGAATAGCAGAGCGATAGAGTGCATATTTCACAAGAATGAGGTCCAGAGTTCAACCCCCCCGCACCACGAAAACCAAACAAACCAAACATAGATATTCAAAGTCAAGGTGTTGGCAGAGCCATGCTTCCTCTTTTGAGAATCCTTCCTTATCTCTTCCTAGTTCTAGTGGCTGTCAATCTTTGGCACCCCTTGGCTTGCAGTGGCAACACTTCATCTCTGCTCTCTTGTCACATGGCATCCTCTCCTTGTGTCTGGGTTCTCTTATGAGGTCACTAGTCATGTTGGATTAAGGCCAAACACACTATAGTCTAATCTCATCTTGACTGATTTATACCTGCAACAAATGTATTTCCAACTAAGTTCACATTCTGAGCTAATGGAGAGTTAGATCTTCAACATATCTTTTTTTTTTTTTTTTGCAGGGGTGGGGAACAATTTAACTTCATCTGGCCACACTTTTCAATAGCAATAAACTGGCCATCATTGAAGGAAGGATCTTCTATAGATTTTACAAAGAAAAGCATGAAGGTGATCCTGGGGCTTACCCCCAGATTCTACCTGTAGCACATAACTCTTATCAAAGCCTTATTCTACCTAGAAACAATTTGAACCCTCTATGACATTGTCTGGCCCTTACCTCCTGGCCTAGGGGTTTGCCTATGAAACTTGAACCCATGACCCATTGCTACCTTGCATGGGACTGTTTATTAGTTCTTAAAGTCTCCATCTATTCTCACTAGGTCCCTTGCAACCCCCCCCCCCCTCCACTGGCTCTCTGAGAATGCACTGATCTTATCTGAAGGGCCCTACAGGACCCTACCTTTTGACCTCTCCATCCCATAATGAATATATATTGCCCTAAAATTATCATATTACCATGTTACTTTACCTTGTAATTTAGCCTAAAGAGTTTGATTTAGGAGATCCTGGGTCTTATGTGACTCTCCATCTAGAGCCTCTATAGCTCCCTATTGATGACTAAAATTATTTTACAAAGAAACAGTGCTTTCTTTTGGAAAAGGTCCAGCTTTCTTTTATTGAATAATATATACCAGAATGTTAAGCTATGTGAAATTAGGGATAAAAGGTCTAAAGTGACTGATTAAAATTCAGGCATACTAAAGTGTTATCTCAGTTCATTTGGGCTGCTATAATAAAATACCATAAACTGGGTAAGTTAAAAACAGCAAAGAAATTTATTTCTCACAGTTTTCTAGAGGCTGGGAGGTCCAAGTTCAAGGAACTGGCAGATTGGGTGTCTGGTGAGATCCCACCTTCTGTTCCATAGATGGTGCCTTCTCACTGTGCCTTCACATGGGGGAAGGAGCAGAGGGTTGTTCTGGGATCTCTTATAGGGCATAAGTCGTCTTCATGAGGACTCTACTCTCATAACCTCATCACCTCCCCAAGGCCCTACCTTGGTGGTTAGGATTTCAACATACAGACTGTGGTGGACACACACAATCACTCTACAGCAGTGTCATCTTTGGTCAGGATGTGCTCTGTTCCTGCTGTTCAGAGAGGAAGAGGGCACCAAGTATGTAAGAGATCAAAAAGGGGAGTCCCCATCACTGTATTAGGGAATCTCTAGCGAAGGCTGAGGGCATGGGAGGCAGCAAATGGCTTCACTGTTCTGCGCAGGGCTAGAGACAGCTTCATAAAAACCAGCAGAACTCTGTGTAGAGATGGAGTAATATGTAACAATAGTAACTCCCATTTATTGAATTATGTGCCTAGAACCAAGAGATTCGTGTTACAATTATCCTAGATAGCATATCTTATTTCCCTATTTTAGTATACACTCATTTGCTGTGTAAAGATGTTCCTGTCAATGACTAATTGTCTAGTGATACTGTAGCCATGTTAGTTTTTCTAAGTATATGTTAGGATGCTTACACAATGATAAAAATGACCAAATATCACAATTTTCAGAACCTATACCTGTCATTAAGACAGCCATGTTATATAATAAACTACTATATTATGTAATGTAAGAAAATCTACTGAAAATGTTTAGTGATGTATCTAGAAATATCATTTCCCCATTAAGAATTATCTATTTTTCTAACTATCTTTCATTTGTCTCTGAAAACACATGCTTTTATCTGAATTTGTAACTGGATAGACATTCATTTCATCATCTCCAATGTTTAACCTAAGTTTATCACAAGCATATTAGTCAATATTTTACTTAAAGGAATTTATATTTAAGTACACTTTCAGATTTTTTGTGGATTGATTTAAATTTTTTCCTTATACTGGTGGTTTTTCATATTTATTAGAAACAGATATTAAAATCCAATCTTTTCTGAGTATAAAATATATTTAATTATGAAATGTCTTTAATAATCTACTTATTGAAGTAGTATTATGCACATACCTTTATATTAAGTTGTTTCTTTAAACGTTTAGATTTTTAAGATTGTATCTTTAAGTCCAGCTTGATTCAAATAAACACATTTTATTACAACTTTAGAAGTATATTTAGTTAAGCTTGATTAAACAATTTTCATTTTCACATATTTATTTTTAGTGAGAAAAAAATACATTGCACCAGTTCTTCTGTGTGCAGCCCACAACCCATGGGGCGGAGACCTCAGCATATCACTGGGAGAAGTGTACATTACAGCCACATGCTGCATCAGAACTATCGTTGACAGCTGTGCACAACTGCGGCTCTTGAGTCCAGATCTCTGCAGCGCCTCCTTGTTTAGCCTGACACCCTACTTGTTTCACTGATGATGAATAGGAACTATTAGCAACTTGAATGCTTTTCAATGCCAAAAACAATAAATCAAGTGCATGTACCTGTTTCTTCAAATGCTTTATAAAATGCTTTAAAGATATCTCGGCAGTCCTAATTAAATTTCAGACAAATAGATAAAAGAACCAAGTTCAGAACTTGAAGCTGTACTGACCTAACGGTGTGAACAGAAAGCTCCTAATTGGTTACATGAATCAGGGTAAAGCAGTATGGATAATCCCCAGGTTTGACTTGTGAAGTCAAAGGTTAAAAGTCTTGAATTTCCAAATTACTCATTACAACTCCGTTGAGCTTTAAATGCTTGGTTGAAATTTGATAAAGAATGCTCCTGGCTTTTGAGGGGGTTGTTTCTTTACTTATTATAGTTTGGATCTGCAATATCTCTCATAGGCCTATGTGTTGAAGGCTTGCTCCCCAGTGCAGCAGTGTGGGGCGTTAGGGAAATGATTGGATTATGAGGGCTTGGACCTTACCAATGGATCAATCCCTGGAGGGATTCATAGCTAAATGGACTACTGGAGGTGGTGGAAAACATACAGGGTAGAACTTAGATGGAACTCAGTCCCTGGAGACATATCCTTAGGGACTGTATCTTGTCCACTTCCTCTTCCTCTCTTTCTCTCTATTGTTCAGCCATTATGGTATGAGCAGCTCTGCTTCACCACACCCTCTCCACCAGGATACTCTACCTTACCACAGTCCCATAGTAGCAATGGAGCTAGTTGACCAGGGACTGAAACCTCTGAAACCATGAGTGAAAACAAAATGTGCTCCTCTAAGTTGTTTATGTCAGTCAGGTATTTTGGTTACAGTGATGCAAAGCTAATTGATGCATAAGTTATTCTTATGGTATTAACCGAAACATGGTATTTTATTTTGTCCATACATCATATCAGTAGAAAGAATGTTTCCTTGAAATTTAACAAAAAAAATAAGAAAATATAAACTAGGACATTATTCATTAAATAAAGTTATTTAAAGAAAAAGAAGTATAATGCCAAAATGAATTAGAAATTAATTAATGTTAATATAATGGAGAACCAAATTGACTATACACACACAAGACTTTCCAACATCACAATTGCTTGCAATAGATGTGTCCCATATATCATTTGGCAGAGTGAGTAGCTATCTCATCTATGCACTATTTTTTTTTCAGGAACTCTAATGTGTATCTTTTTAAAAAAATATATTTTTTTTAATTGTAGTTAGACGCAATACTTTTATTTCACTTATTTATTTTTATGTGGTGCTGAGGATCGAACCCAGGGTCTCACACGTGGGAGGTGAGCACTCGACCACTGAGCCACAATCCCATCCTCTCTAATGTGTATCTTATACTCAGATTTCAGAGCTCCTCAACATTCTTCATGGTGTGGATGATATTATATGGGTGGGGTTCAAGGTCATCCCCAATCTATTACAGTTCAGATCTATAGGGATTATCCTTTGATCTGTACCTATTAACACAATTTTTAGGATACAAGGTTTGTGATTCTGATCCTTTGTTATCAAGTTAAAAATGATCTAGATGCATTTAATTCACCCCACCTCTTCCACCTTACTAAAAATTAGAATTACCATGCAATTTGAGCAGTAGTGGTTAATTCATCTCGGGATGCTCGTTCCAGGCTAACATGGCTAAAGAATTACTAACAATCATTTCCACTTGGAATCTCCTCCAGAAATGTGTTGTTACCTCTAGAATAATATGAAATCATGAAACCAGGGTTCTCAAAATGGAATAAAGATATTCCACTATAAAATTTTCACATGAAAGGTTCTGGAGAGATTTAGCAGAGGAATGTTCTCATTCATTCATCACACTCACACGTAAGGAAAACACTCAGGGGGAAATGAGCAACTTTAGGAGACATCGGGTTGAAAAATTCCATTTTGAAGTCCAGTGAAGATAAGAAAAATTATGTTCATTTTTATATCCATCTGTATCACACATGTATCTAGCAGTTCTCTCTCCTTTCTGTTTCATGAAGGAAAAATGAAATCTTCACATTTCTTTTAGTTAATATTACATATAGCATATATGGGAATGACTTCCCTGATAACATTTTCTTTTTGAAGTACATAATACTACCATATGACAGATAATGGGACTGTTTAGGTACTGTGTGAATGTATTTAGTCTCTTTGGCCATAGGTGATTGGACCTAAAGTAGTCACTTGACCTAAGCTGAGCCAATCAAATTTCCTCTTTTGGGAATTCAATATGGAATTACCGTCAGCTTATTAAAATAAACTATGGATAGTGATACACATAAATGGATTGGCCTGTCTACATGAAAGGAGGTGAGAAGAAGGCAAGTTTGGGGTTGGGGGTGGTGGTGGTGTGGGGGGGGGGAGAAAAAGAATGAGAGTAGAGAACAAGAAAGCAGGAAGAATGATCACCACCTTCTTTTTCACTTTGAGTTCCTCCAAATCTTTAGAATAGAAATCACATCATTTAAGGAGTTCTGTTTCTTTACTAAGTTATTCAATGTTATTAATCATAATAATGTACTTTATTATGTGCATACATAATTTGAAAAGCCCTACAATATTTATAATGTATATTTTTAATATTTGACCAAAACAATTGGTTTGGGCCTAAAAACTCACATAATTTATAACACTCAGTTTCACCAGTTGTAGGATTAAATGATTTAAAACAGGAAGATTTCAAATGAATATTCTGTCAAAGCCATTATCATAATGACACTAAAGGAAACCAGTCAATTGTGGTTAAGAAGTGGAAAATTAAGTTCCATCTTCTCCCTGGATCCCCAAGATCAAACAGATTCTATCTCCAAGTTTGTTTCCAGAAACTCCCCTGTTGAAAGCATGTTGTCAGCAACTTTAATAAATTTTATGATGTAACATTTATACATTCAAAAGAATATATGTAATTTGTAAGTAAATTATAAAGCACAATACAACGGACACTTGTGAATCTTCCACCTTACTAAACACTAGGATTACCATATAATGTGATTAAAGTAGTGTTTAAAGTAGTTGGGGTGGATTCAGTCTCCTCTATCAGCTTCCCCCAGGTAACATGTGGCAATACCTGGAGACATATTTTCTTTGTGACAAAGGTTGGGGATGCTGTTAGTCTTCAGGGAGTAGAGGCCAAGGATGTGGATAAAAATACCACCTTGCAGAGAATAGCTCCCCAAAACAAAGTTACCCGGCCCCAAATGTTGTTAGTCCTAAGGGTGAGAAATCCTGCATTACAGTTGTTTGCCTGGTACCATATCCCTACCTCTTCCTTAAGATGCAACCACTATCCCAAATTCAATGTTCACCACTGTCTTTTTTTCTAAAATATATTTTACCACATATATCTGTATCCCTAATAGCAATATAAAAATAAGTTTATCACTACCTTTTAAACAGATTAAGGAGACGTCAGTGTGATCGAAGGAAATGTATCAGTTATTAATTATAGATTACTGGAAAGGCACTCAAATGTTTCCTGGAAGAAAGGTTTGCAGCAAAAAAAATCTCTATCTTATCAATCAATCTTTTCTTCTGAATACATTGATTTTCATGAACAAAGGAAAAGGTCATAGCCTGTTCTTGGGAGCTTTAATTTGTATTAATCAGTAGAGTTCTATCAATCTAACTAGCAAAATTTTACAGCCCGTTGGCTCAAAGGCCAAAAGGTAAAAACACCTTCTCATGACACATATCTGCCTTCAAATCATTCAGTAAGTGAGAGGAGGAAAACATTAAAAATAATGAATGGCATGTTCCAGTTGTTAAAAAAAAAAATTGAATCTGAAGAGCACACTGCATCTTAAATTCTAACGTATCTAGCTGATAGATAACATACCTGAGCAGAAGGAACAGGAGGTTAAGGGGATAATTCCATAGACTGGGCTTATATGTTGCCTCTCCACAGACTTTCTTTGAAAAAGCAATTTACCTAAGGCCTTTCTGACCCTGCTCAGGCTTAAATCAATAGGATGTTAAATTCCTCGACAACCTGTTATCCTCAGGGCTATTCTCTCAGGGCAAAGGAATATTAAGACTCCTCCCTGCAGATAAAAACAGAAATATCCTGGAAAAAAGACTTTTGTGATCTTTATACAGATCAAAGATTCCAAGACTCAGGAAGAAAGTAGAATTAAAAGTAAAACTCCAGAGTCATAAAATCTGTAAAAACAAGTTCCAATCAGAACAGGTCAGCAGTCAGCTGCTATAGTTTGGATCTTGAGTGTCCCCCCCAAAGCCCACGTGTTGAGGGCTTGCCTGCCTGTGGTGCTATTGGAAAATGAAATCTTTAGGAATTGAGCCCTAATGGAAGGAAGTTAGATCACTGAGGGTGTGCCCCTGAAGGGGATACTGAGACCCGGGCTTCTCCTCCTCTCTCTTTCTTGGCTTCCAGCCACCATAAGGTAAATTGCTTTCTCTATCATGTGCTCCTAACATGGTGTATTATGCTACCATGGTCCAAAAGCAATGACACCAAGTGACCCTGGACTGAACTTTTTTTCCTTATAAGTTGTTTATCACAGTCATTTTGTTACAGTGATGGAAAGCTAACACAGAAATGTTCTTAATTTTTTTTTGCATTTGTTTTTTCCAGAAAAACTATTTTTTTATGTTTTTTTAATTATTATTGTTGGTTGTTCAAAACATTACATAGTTCTTGATATATCATATTTCACACTTTGATTCAAGTGGGTTACGAACTCCCATTTTTACCCCATATACAGATTGCAGAATCACATCAGTTACACATCCATTGATTTACATATTGCCATACTAGTGTCTGTTGTATTCTGCTGCCTTTCATATCCTCTACTATCCCCCTCCCCTCCACTCCTCTCCCCTCCCCTCTCTCTCTACCCCCTCTACTGTAATTTATTTCTCCCCCATGTATTTTTCCCCTTTCCCCTCACTTCCTCTTGTATGTAATTTTGTATAACCCTGAGGGTCTCCTTCCATTTCCATGCAATTTCCCTTCTCTCTCCCTTTTCCTCCCACCTCTCATCCCTGTTTAATGTTAATCTTCTTCTCCTGCTCTTCGTCCCTAATCTGTTCTTAGTCACTCTCCTTATATCAAAGAAGACATTTGGCATTTGTTTTTTAGGGATTGGCTAGCTTCACTTAGCATAATCTGCTCTAATGCCATCCATTTCCCTGCAAATTCTATGATTTTGTCATTTTTTAATGCAGAGTAATACTCCATTGTGTATAAATGCCACATTTTTTTTTATCCATTCATCTATTGAAGGGCATCTAGGTTGGTTCCACAGTCTTGCTATTGTGAATTGTGCTGCTATGAACATCGATGTAGCAGTGTCCCTGTAGCATGCTCTTTTTAGGTCTTTAGGGAATAGACCGAGAAGGGGAATAGCTGGGTCAAATGGTGGTTCCATTCCCAGCTTTCCAAGAAATCTCCATACTGCTTTCCAAATTGGCCGCACCAATTTGCAGTCCCACCAGCAATGTACAAGTGTACCCTTTTCCCCACATCCTTGCCAGCACTTGTTGTTGTTTGACTTCATAATGGCTGCCAATCTTACTGGAGTGAGATGGTATCTTAGGGTGGTTTTGATTTGCATTTCTCTGACTGCTAGAGATGGTGAGCATTTTTTCATGTACTTGTTAATTGATTGTATGTCCTCCTCTGAGAAGTGTCTGTTCAGGTCCTTGGCCCATTTGTTGATTGGGTTATTTGTTTTCTTATTGTTTAATTTTTTGAGTTCTTTATATACTCTGGATATTAGGGCTCTATCTGAAGTGTGAGAAGTAAAGATTTGTTCCCAGGATGTAGGCTCCCTATTTACCTCTCTTATTGTTTCTTTTGCTGAGAAAAAACTTTTAGTTTGAGTAAGTCCCATTTGTTGATTCTAGTTATTAACTCTTGTGCTATGGGTGTCCTATTGAGGAATTTGGAGCCCGACCCCACAGTATATAGATCGTAGCCAACTTTTTGTTCTATCAGACATGGTGTCTCTGATTTGATATCAAGCTCCTTGATCCATTTTGAGTTAACTTTTGTGCATGGCGAGACAAAGGAATTCAGTTTCATTTTGTTGCATATGGATTTCCAGTTTTCCCAGCACCATTTGTTGAAGATGCTATCCTTCCTCCATTGCATGCTTTTAGCCCCTTTATCAAATATAAGATAGTTGTAGTTTTGTGGATTGGTTTCTGTGTCCTCTATTCTGTACCATTGGTCCACCCGCCTGTTTTGGTACCAGTACCATGCTGTTTTTGTTACTATTGCTCTGTAGTATAGTTTGAAGTCTGGTATCGCTATACCGCCTGATTCACACTGCCTGCTTAGCATTGTTTTTGCTATTCTGGGTCTTTTATTTTTCCATATGAATTTCATGATTGATTTCTCTATTTCTACAATAAATGCCGTTGGGATTTTGATTGGCATTGCATTAAACCTATAGAGAACTTTTGGTAATATCGCCATTTTGATGATGTTAGTTCTGCCTATCCATGAACAGGGTATATTTTTCCATCTTCTAAGATCTTCTTCTATTTCTCTCTTTAGGGTTCTGTAGTTTTCATTGTATAAGTCTTTCACCTCTTTTGTTAGGTTGATTCCCAAGTATTTTATTTTTTTGAGGATATTGTGAATGGAGTGGTTGTCCTCATTTCTATTTCAGAGAATTTGTCGCTGATGTACAGGAATGCCTTTGATTTATGTGTGTTGATTTTATATCCTGCCACTTTGCTGAATTCATTTATTAGCTCTAATAGTTTCTTTGTAGACCCTTTTGGGTCTGCTAGGTATAGAATCATGTCACCTGCAAATAGTGGTAATTTAAGTTCTTCTTTTCCTATTTTTATGCCTTTAATTTCTTTCGTCCTTCTAATTGCTCTGGCCAGTGTTTCGAGAACTATGTTGAACAGAAGTGGTGAGAGAGGGCATCCCTGTCTTGTTCCAGATTTTAGAGGGAATGCCTTCAATTTTTCTCCATTCAGAATGATGCTAGCCTGAGGCTTAGCATAGATTGCTTTTACAATATTGAGGTATCTTCCTGTTATCCCTAGTTTTTCTAGAGTTTTGAACACAAAGGGATGCTGTACTTTGTCGAATGCTTTTTCCGCATCTATCGAGATGATCATATGGTTCTTATTTTTAAGTCTATTGATGTGGTGAATGACATTTATTGATTTCCGTATATTGAACCAGCCTTGCATCCCAGGGATGAATCCTACTTGATCACGGTGCACAATTTTTTTGATGTGTTTTTGTATCCGATTCACCAAAATTTTATTGAGGATTTTGCATCTAGGTTCATTAGAGATATTGGTCTGTAGTTTTCTTTCTTTGAAGTGTCTTTGTCTGGTTTAGGAATCAGGGTGATGTTGGCCTCGTAGAATGAATTTGGAAGAGCTCCCTCTTTTTCTATTTCCTGAAATAGCTTGAAAAGTATTGGTATTAGTTCCTCTTTAAAGGTTTTGTAAAACTCTGCTGTATACCCATCCGGTCCTGGGCTTTTCTTAGTTGGTAGTCTTTTGATGGTTTCTTCTATTTCCTCAATTGATATTGGTCTGTTTAGGTTGTCTATATCCTCCTGACTCAATCTGGGCAGATCATATGACTTAAGAAATTTACCGATGCCTTCACGATCTTCTATTTTATTGGAGTATAAGGATTCAAAATAATTTCTGATTATCTTCTGTATTTCTGAAGTGTCTGTTGTGATATTGCCTTTTTCATCCCGTATGCTAGTAATTTGAATTCTCTCTCTTCTTCTCTTCATTAGCATGGCTAAGGGTCTGTCGATTTTATTTATTTTTTCAAAGAACCAACTTTTAGTTTTGTCAATTTTTTCAATTGTTTCTTTTGTTTCGATTTCATTAATTTCAGCTCTGATTTTAATTATTTCTTGCCTTCTACTTCTTTTGCTGTTGTTTTGCTCTTCTTTTTCTAGGATTTTGAGATGAAGTATGAGATCATTTATTTGTTGGGTTTTTTCTTTTTTTAAGGAATGAACTCCAAGCAATGAATTTTCCTCTTAGAACTGCTTTCAATGTGTCCCATAGATTCTGATATGTTATGTCTGTGTTTTCATTTATCTCTAAGAATTTTTTAATTTCCTCCTTGATGTCTTCTATAACCCATTGATCATTCAGTAACCTATTGTTCATTCTCCAAGTGATGCAGGATTTTTCCTTCCTTCTTTTTTCATTGATTTTCAGTTTCATTCCATTATGATCAGATAAGATGCATGGTATTATCTCTACTCCTTTATATTGTCTAAGAGTTGCCCTGTGACATAATATATGATCTATTTTTGAGAAGGATCCATGTGCTGCTGAGAAAAAAGTATAACTGCTTGATGTTGGGTGGTATATTCTATATATGTCAATTAAGTCTAGGTTATTAATTGTGTTATTGAGTTCTTTTGTTTGGAAGATCTGTCCAGTGGTGAGAGAGGTGTGTTGAAGTCTCCCATGATTATTGTATGGTGGTCTATTAGACTCTTGAACTTGAGAAGAGTTTGTTTGATGAACATAGCTGTACCATTGTTTGGGGCATATATATTTATGATTGTTATGTCTTGTTGGTGTATGGTTCCCTTGAGCATAAAGTGTCCCTCTTTATCCCTTTTGATTAACTTGGGCTTGAAATCTATTTTATTTGATATGAGTATGGACACTCCTGCTTGTTTCCGAAGTCCATATGAGTGATATGATTTTTCCCAACCTTTCACCCTCAGTCTATGTATGTCTTTTCCTATCAAATGTGTCTCCTGTAGGCAGCATATTGTTGGGTCTTGTTTTGTGATCCATTCTAGTAGCCTGTGTCTCTTAATTGGTGAGTTTAAGCCATTAACATTTAGGGTTATTATGGAGATATGGGTTGTTCTTCCAGCCATATTTGTTTATTTATGTTACTAAACATGGTTTGTTTTCCTCTTTGATTATTTTTCCCCCCTTTACTGTTCTACCTCCCACTGTTGGTTTTCATTATTATTTTCCATTTCCTCTTCCTGTAATGTTTTGACAAGGATGTTTTGAAGAGATGGTTTTCTAGCTGCAAATTCTTTTAACTTTTGTTTATCATGGAAGGTTTTAATTTCATCTTCCATCCTGAAGCTTAATTTCGCTGGATACACAATTCTTGGTTGGAACCCATTTTCTTTCAGTGTTTGAAATATGTTATTCTAGGATCTTCTAGCTTTCAGAGTCTGTGTTGAAAGATCCGCTGTTATCCTGATTGCTTTACCCCTAAATGTAATCTGCTTCCTCTCTCTCGTGGCTTTTAAGATTCTCTCCTTATTCTGTATGTTGGGCATCTTCATTATAATGTGTCTAGGTGTGGATCTCTTATGATTTTGCACATTCAGCATCCTGTAGGCTTCTAGGATTTGGGATTCTGTCTCATTCTTCAAGTCTGGGAAGTTTTCTCGTATTATTTCATTGAATAGATTGCTCATTCCTTTGGTTTGGACCTCTATACCTTCCTGTATCCCAATGACTCTTAAGTTTGGTCTCTTTATGTTATCCCATATTTCTTGGATGTTCTGCTCATGATTTCTTAACAGTCTTGCTGAGCTGTCTATGTTCTTTTCAAGTTGAAATACTTTGTCTTCATTGTCTGATGTTCTATCTTCTAAGTGTTCTACTCTGCTGGTAGTATTCTCAATTGAGTTTTTAAGTTGGTTTATTGCTTCCTGCATTTCTAGGATTTCTGTTTGTTTGTTTTTTATAACCTCCATCTCCCTGTATATTTGATCTTTTGCTTCTTGGATTTGTTTATGTAATTCATTGTCGAAGTGATCTTTCATTGTCTGATTTTGCTGTCTAATGTCTTCCTTGAGACTCCAGATCATCTGAAGCATGTATATCCTGAATTCTTTATCTGACATTCCATCTGCTGCAGCTATTACCTCTTCTAACGTTGAGTTGACCTGCATTGCTTGTGGTCCTTTCTTTCCTTGTCTCTTCATACTGTTCGCGTTTCTTTCTGCTTGGTGAAACTTTGTGCTATTGAATTTTCCCCCTATATATTTACATTGCTCTTGTATAGTTGAAAAGTCTCCCTTGCAGGGGCGGGCGGCAGCTGTGCTCCTCCTCCAGTTGGGGTGATCTGTCTACCATGCCTGCGGACCGCTGGGCCTGTGCTGCCGGTCGGTCGCAGGTCTGCCTACCTTGCGGGCGCAGATGGCAGCTCTGCTCTGCCCCTACTCCAATTGGGGTGACGTGACTACCACGTCGGCGGGTAGCTGGGCCTGTTCTGGGCGCGGGAGGTGGCTCTGCTCTGCCCCTCCTCCAATTGGGGTGACGTGACTACCACGCCGGCGGGCCGCTGGGCCTGTTCTGCCGGTTGGTCGCAGGTCTGCCTACCTTGCGGGCATGGGCGGCGGCTCTGCTCGGCCCCTACTCCAATTGGGGTGACGTGACTACCATGCCGGCGGGTTGCTGGGTCTGTTCCGGGCGCGGGCGGTGGCTCTGCTCTGCCCCTCTGGCTTGATGAGAAAGTGAGCCTTAATTTTTTTAATCAAAAATAAATTCCAATCAAAATCCCAATGGCATTCCTCACAGAAATAAAAAAAAGCAATTATGAAATTCCTCTGGAAAAATAAGAGACCCAGAATAGCTAAAGCAATTCTAAGCAGGAAGAATGAAACAGGTGGTATTGCTATACCAGATCCTAAACTATACTACAGAGCAATAGTAACAAAAACAGAATGGTACTGGCAACAAAACAGGCTGGTGGACCAATGGTACAGGATAGAGGACACAGAGACCAACCCACAAAACGACAATTACCTTATATTAGACAAAGGTGCTAAAAGCATGCAATGGAGAAAGGATAGCATCTTCAACAAATGGTGCTGGAAAAACTAGAAACTCATATGCAATAAAATGAGACTGAATTCCTATCTCTCACCATGCACAAAAGTTAACTCAAAATGGATCAAGGATCTAGGAATAAAACCAGAGACTCTGCGTCTAATAGAAGAAAAAGCAGGCCCTAATCTCCATCACATGGGGTTAGGCCCCAATTTCCTTAATAAGACACCTATAACACAATAATTAAAATCAATTATCAACAAATGGGATGAATTTAAACTAAAAAGTTTTTTCTCAGCAAGAGAAATAATATGTGAGGTGAATAGGGAACCTATATCCTGGGAACCAATTTTTACCCCTCACACATCAGATAGAGCTCTAATCTCTAGGGTATACAAAGAACTCAAAAAGCTAAACATCAAAAAAATAAATAACCCAATCAACAAATTGGCCAAGGACCTAAACAGACACTTCTCAGAAGAGGATATACAATCAATCAACAAATATATGAAAAAATGCTCATCATCTCTAGTGATCAGAGAAATGCAAATTAAAACTACTCTAAGATATCATCTCACTCCAGTAAGATTGGCAGCCATTATGAAGTCAAACAACAAGTGCTGGCAAGGATGTGGGGAAAAAGGTACACTCATACACTGCTGGTGGGACTGCAAATTGGTGCAGCCAATTTGGAAAGCAGTATGGAGATTCCTTGGAAAGCTGGGAATGGAACCACCATTCGACCCACTATTCCTCTTCTCAGCCTATACCCCAAAAGACCTAAAAAGAGCATACTACAGGGACACAGCCACATCAATGTTTATAGCAGCAGAATTCACAATAGCTAGACTGTGGAGCCAACCTAGATGCCCTTCAATGGATGAATGGATAAAAAAAAAATGTGGCATATACACAACGGAATATTACTCAGCACTAAAAAATAATAAGATCATGGCATTTGCAGGGAAATGGATGGCATTAGAGCAGATTATGCTAAGTGAAGTTAGCCAATCTCTAAAAAACAAATGCCAAATGTCTTTTCTGATATAAGGGGGGTGACTCAAAATGGGGAAGAGAGGAAGGGCATAGGAAAAAGATTACCTCTACAGAGGGAAGAGGGGTGGGAGGGAAAGGGAGGGAGAAGGGGAATTGCATGGATGGTGGAAGGAGACCCTCATTGTTATACAAAATACATGTATGAAGATGTGAGAAAAAAAAAAGAATAGCATTACTTTAGATTAGGTACAGAGAAGTGATGGGAGGGGAGGGGAGGGGTTGAGGAGATAGGAAGGATAGTAGAATGAAACAGACATTATTATTACTGTGTGTACATATGTGACTGCATGACCAATGTGATTCTGCAACCTGTGTACTCAGAAAAATTAGATATTATACCCCATCTGATTCAAATGTATGATATGTCAAGGTCATTGTACTGTCATGTGTAACTAATTAAAACAAATTAAAAAAAAAGATCATGTTTAGAACAAAGCCTAAATATCCTGGTAGCCATGGCATGGCATGTAACCTACAGCATCTGTCCCCCACTTGGGAATTGGAAGATGACTTGTAGTGTGCCTGAAGTAGGCTCATGCTTACAGAAGTCACTCTGGGGACAAAACATGGACTATAATGAGAAATCTGGAGCAAGTAAAAAGAAATTAGAAGAAGCTACTGAACAGTGTAGATGGTGGTCCATGGGGTTTTGTGACTTTTACCATAAATAGTTCTGTAAGGCAAGCATCTAAGCCAACCAAGCCCAATTTCCTTTGAGTTGCCCTCCAGGAACAGAAAAATATAGGAGGGATGATAATGTGTCTTAGCTAGACACAATTCAGAAACAGCCATTCTCTCCCATTTTTTGTTGGTTAGAATATGAACACATAATAAGAGAAAACCATTAAAATCTCTTCATTATGGTAAAAAAATAAATAAATAAAATTCAATCAAGGCAATCACTACATGATTGGCAGCACTGAAAACTAAAATGATGATCCAAAAGTTCCAGTGAAGTAATTTACTTTCAAAACAGACTGAACAAAAAGAGATCGAAATAATGGTTGAAAAGTTAATGCATGAAAGAGCTATCTAAGGGAACTAAAACCCTATCAAAGTCTTAAAGGGAGAAAAATAGATCTCCCTAAAAGTAAAGAGAAAGGGGAAAAGATAATAAAGACACCAAAAAGATCAGGAGTAACAGGTTTGACTAAGATATTAAAAATCTAATTATGAAAGTTCTAAAGAAAATCAGAAATAATAAAGTAAACAATAAAGTAAAATTTCCCAGAACTGAAGGACATAAGAATCCATATTTAATACTCTACCACTCCCTGGCAATAAATAAAAAAAAGACCTCCACACATATCATAATAAAACTTCAGAACGCTGCAAATAACAGTGATTTCAAAAGCTGTCAGAGAGAAATAAAGACAATAATATACAGCAGGTTGCGGTGGTGCACACCTGTAATCCCAGTGGCTCAGGAGGCTAAGGCAGGAGGATTGCGAGTTCAAAGCCAGCCTCTGCAAAAGTGAGGCACTAAGCAACTCAGTGAGACCCTGTCTCTAAATAAAATACAAAATAGGGCTGGGGATGTGGCTTAGTGGTTGAGTGCCCTGAGTTCAATCTCTGGTACCGTCCCCTCCACCAAAAAAGATGATGATATACAAAGTTTAGTTAATATGAATTATACTACACCAGATATTTTAACAGTTAAAAAAAAAAAAAACTAGAAAATAGCTGGCTGTAGTGGCCCACACCTGTAATCCCAGAAGATCACGAGGCTGAGGTAGGAGGATCACAAGTTCAAAGCCAGCCTCAGCAATTGATCAAGACCCTGTCTCCAAATAGGAAATAAAAAGGGCTGGAGATGTGGCTCAGTGGTTAAACACACCTGAGTTTAATCCCTGCTTTGGCACCCACCTCCTCCCCCCAAAAACACCACGAAAACTAGGAAATAGTCTGAAGGGAAATATGTTTTTTGTTCACAATTAAAGTATAAATTTCTCCAGGAAATGGTCAAATTTTGAAATAGCAGCTGTATACCTACATAATTTCAGGGATGTATAGTTTATTGAGAAAATATTGATCTAAAACGTAAATGTATGTATTGCCATTATGTTTTCCCCCCTGTATTTGAGTTTATATAACCAAAAGGGAGACAATTATTAAATTTAAAATTTTAAGTGCTTGTTCAACTTCATTCAATCTTGGTCATAAGAAGAAAATAATAATCACCAAATTATTGAAAATAAAATAAAACACCCTTATATTTATAGAGTACTTTGCACTTTCTCTGGTTTTATATCCAGGACAGATACCAGGAACCAAGACTCTGGAGGAAATGACTTGTTTCATGCCTACCGTGGCAAAGTAAGCTCAGACCCAAGGTTTTCACTGAAAATTCAGGATTCTGCATGCCTCTTGCTCAGAACTGCACAACAATCTGAATTATTCTAACATCTATGGACGTGTTATTCTTCCAAATGGTGATGTTGAAATGAATCTACTAGAAGAGACTGATTTCTAATGAGGCAGCTATTCAATACTCCCCCTTAACAAAGGCTAAAGGAAGAAAGAGAAAGTGGGGAGAGGGAGGGACGGAGGGAAGGAGGGGTGTGAGGAAAGGAAACTGGTATGCCTTGAGAGAGAGGCTGGCTCTGTCCATTAACTTCAGCAAGTAGCATAGTGCTGGCCACGTTTTAGGGGTCCAGGAAACATGAAAAGAAAGACAATAAATGAATGAGTGAATACATAAAAGTTGGCAAGACTCTCTCCCTTTCTCTCTCTCTCTCTCTCTCTCTCTCTCTCTTTGAAAAACTGAAGACAATCAGTTGTGGCCTCCCAATACACTAAGGCAATGAAGAACCAGCATCGTGAAGGAAATGATCTAGAAACGCCATCCTTTCTATGTGGGAGGAATGGTTAAATCCAACCTTAAAGATGGTTCCATTCCAAGCTAAATTCATAACAAAAGGAAAAATTAGGCAGCCAGACAGAACTTTTTAACATAACTGAAACATAACTCCCAAATGTTGACACTTCAATTGTCCCTTCCTTTGAGAACCAACAGTTTTAATGTTTATTATTCTTCACTCAGGGAAAAAAATACATATAATGTTGTTTTCCATCACAAGCAAGACGGAAATGTGTTTATCAAGTTATCACAGAACTCGGAGGAGGGGAAGGAGGGAGGGGGTCTTCAGTATTCTTTACAGCCAAGCTTGTCTTCAATGACTGGAAAGCTTTCTGCTTGCAACTTCAGAAACCCAACACCTTACCATCCCCATCACTGGCCATCGCATGTCACTGCTGTGGTCCAACTTTTGCCACAGGACAAGGATGGTGACACCGAAATCCTTTGTGATAAAGCAGCGGGTAAAAGTTAAACCACACATAAGACAAGGACAAGGTGAAAAGAATATAATAGACCTACTTCACAGAGGATGGGAAAGAAAAGAATACCAGAAGAGGGAGGAAGGTGAGAAGGAAGGGCTAAAAGAAAAATTCTATGGAAGATGTCTCTACAGTTAGTCTCTGTTGTGGACTTGAGGGCCCTGAAGTCAGAATTCCTGGTTTGAATCCTGCTTCTACCTCTTAATGATTGGGAGCCCCTGAGCAAGTCATTTAGCTTCATGTGCCCTGGTTTGCTCCTCTGCAAAATGAGCATGAAATAAGAGAGGACCCATCGTCCCTAGCTGTTGTGAGACCCAAAGCACATTAACAGATGGAGGTATCTGTGTGAGGGATGTGCTCAGAAATGTGAATTCCTGTGCAGGACCTTTTGAAATCACTCTCTCAAAAGCCATGACTTGCTTAGCTTTTTTTCTTTCTTACTAGGTTATAAGCCTCATGAAGGTAACAACAGGGCTCTGAATTAGCCCCACCCAGAGGAATTCAATCAATATCTGTTGAATGAATGAATGACTGAATGAAGACATGTTTTTTTTTTTCCTTCGAAAATTACTAAAAAAAAAAATCAAACAACTTTTTTTCATAACCACATGGTAAATAAACCATATCATTATAACCAGGAGATAATGTTCACATTTTAAAATTAAATTCTCCATGATTAATGCACAGTTCTGAACAGGAAACTCTGTGTATAAATCTAACAAGGGCATTAGTCTTTAATCTGAGAAAATCAGAAATTTGAAATGGGAAATATTCTCAGGATTGGAGGAGGAAACAAAAATCAAGAATATGAGAGCATCAGGATTCTGGGGAGAAGGAGAGGAAGACTGTGTTTGTGTGCTATGAAGGAAATTGAAGGTCCCTTAAAAGAATCAGTTTCAGGTAATAAATAATCAGGGTGCAACCTGGAGTAAGCACCTGCCATACTCTTTGTTCTTCCTGAAGTTGTTGGTGTCCCACTTCCTTTCAAGCTGTGTTTGCCCAGAGATGCCTGTAACATACCTCCCAGATAGGCATATTGTTAGCAACACACTGTACTTGGAGCAATATTTTATTCCAGGTCCCCTTGTGGCTACCAGTGAAGATGATGGGAACAAGTTTTTTAAAAAATCCCCCGTTGCAATCCTTTGCAAGAAAGAAATACTTATACTAAGGTTTTGTTTTTCATAATTGTGGTTTTCAGAGTGCACATTTCTCAAGCTGGTGCACAAGGGACTGTGGGGGGTACTTTGGTCTGAATGTAGTTCCAAGTGAATATGATTAGTGTCGTTACAAAAGAGGCCTGAGACCCTTCTCCCCTTCTACCATGTGAGGACACAGTGAAAAGCTGCCATCTTTGAATTGGGTCCTCATCAGACACTGAATCTGCTGGTACCTTGACCTTTGACTTCCCAGTTTCCATAATTTCGAGAAATACATTTTGCCACCCAGTGTATTTGGTTATAGTATCCTTGACAGTCTAATGTAATGAATTAAAGGAAGTACTTTGGAGGGGTCCAATCTTAACTGACAGCTCCCAGAAAGTATGACCTATCTTGAAAAAGCGACTGAATTCTTTATCTATTTCCATGGGTTTCTCATTTGGCCTAAATTTTTATTTAATTTATTTTTTATATCAAGTTTGTCTACTTATTCAAGAATATGAATTTCCAGCAGGAATTACTTCTGCTTTTGGAATACAAAGTGAAACAAAACAAAACAATTCAACTTGTAAAGCCTTATATACTTAGAAGTCAATGGAATTTAAATACTATTAAGAGATTCAAAGAGAGATTTGCAACCGGGAAAATCTTTTGTTCCATAACAAAATAGTTTCTGAATAGAATTTTCATAAACAACTCTATCACAAAGTTATAATACTATGGGGGGGGGGAATCACCTGCTTCTAAAAATACAGGTTCATCCTTGTAGCAGGTGGAAGGTTTAGCAAGCTGACCCATACATGTGTTCTAGAATCCATTTATTTTTTAGCTTCCTTTTCCACCATTTTAATTCCCCTTCTTAGAAAAAAATGTAATCCTAGTTGTGAAATATCCTCTGGGTTGAAAATTATCAAGAATTTGTGTTAATTGTTTGTACTTACAAGTTGACAGCCTTTTTTTTTTTATTTTGTATTTTAAAATACAAAATAATCCAGAGTCCTGGAAAGTTGTTGTTATTGTTTTCCCATACAAACAAGCAATGAGCAGATGATTCTCTTTCCATCATTAACCATGGAACAGAAGGCATGTGCAATTTGCAATTATGTGTTATCAGTTATGTGCAGCTCAGGGGAATTTTCTTAAGCTTATACTTCTCTCAACTTCTTTTTTACTTTAAAAATAATGGAAGAAAAAAAACAACAACAATAAGGTAACTAGGTAAATAAGTTATTAAATTCCATGATCCTGACAAATATCAGACATAGTATGATATGCCATTTTTTTCCCTGTGGAAATTGTGCATAATGTGAGTTGATTCATATCTTATATCAAAGTAATGGGGCCTTATAAAATGGGTAAAGGAAAACACTTTATGCAGTTGGTAGGGGGAAATTAGAACTTCATATGCTAGTTAGCAATCATTTCCTCTCAGCTCAAATTCAGCCTTTAATGCCTGCTTTATGATAATGAAGGGAATTCTTATAAGCCTTTCTCCTCCATAGTGAGTAGAGATTGAACTTTCTTTGTAGAGGTGCTGGAGGGACCGTGCATGAAGAAGGCACACTCCTGCTATTTCTAGCTAGTGCATGGTGGGCCAGTGGTGTGGGCCTGAGGACATCCAGCAGTGCTCAGCATCAGCCACACATGCATGGCCACTCAGCAGCATTGCAGGTAGGACTGGCCTTGTGGTAACTCTCATGTGTTCCTTTCACATGGACACCATGTACTCCGGGGCTCCTGCCTGTGCCAGAACCTCTGTTTCCTCTGCTTCTTGGCATGTCTGACCAGCTACCATGCCTCACCTATGTTCTTTCAACACTCCAGAGATAGAAAGAATTGCCAAATGTAGAAAAACAAAATCAAACTCTCAGTTAAATTTGAATTTCAGATAAACAATGATAGTACAAGTCTATCCTTTAGCATATATATCCCATACAACACTGGGTTCTTACTTATACTGTATCTCCTGTATATTTTTCTCACAACTCCACTCAACAGTAAAGTTATTCCCAGGCCTCTACAACTTCTATGCCCCACACCCTCTTCAGGCCCTATCCACCAATTGCAGATAACCTGCACCCTTGAGAGTTGCTTTCTACTTGCCCAGTGACTACCGATTAGTTCCAGCCCAGGCAAACCAGCCAACTTCTCTGCTTTCCATTAAGCTGCAACCACTCATTCTACAATATGTTTATCCCAGCCTTGGGTCCCCTCCCTCCATGCATAGAGTACCAGATGGACTTTTTTTAATGTCTTACAATCATATTTAAATCAGAGATAAGTAATTTTCCATGCTAAATCTCTCTTTTTAAAATATTTTTAAATTGTAGTTGGACACAATATCTTTATTTTGTTTATCTATCCATCTATCTATTTATTTATTTTTACATGGTGCGGAGGATTGAACCCAGAGTATCACATGTACAAGGCGAGCACTCTACCACTGAGCCACAACCCCAGCCCCTAAATCTCTCTTAATTTAAGTTGCAATGTGGTTTCTAGCTCCCAACAGGACACAGAATAGTACATATCATATCATATATATGATATGATAGGTATGTATGTATATAATATACACACACACACACACACACACACATATATATAAGAGAGAGAGAGAAGCAGTGTTAGAGAATCTATTAGTGAGAAAATATTAGTCACGTTCAGCTATGAGCACAAAAGAAGTGTCTGGTCATAACACTGAAAAATACTGAAAATAATAAAGCATCCAATGCCAGAAGTCCTTTAGATTTAAAGAGTTTATGATTTCTGGTATGAAACACCTGCCCCACTTCCACATCATGGATGCTCTGCCTCCTGTTGCCTCTTTAGCCAGCCTGGACTATTGTCTGTATCGGCATCTCACAGATGGACTGAGAGCCAAGAAAACAGCCTTTGTGAGAAGGAGGGCTGGTGTCCCTTCTTGGTAAGTGACAGACACACTCATAGGGTGCCATGGGGAGGTTCTCAAGATGTGCTACCATGGAATTGAGTTTCCATAAAAGAATGGGGAGTTTGGGGGAAAGAGAAAAAGAGATGAACTTTGGAGAGAAAATTCATTTTTGGAAAAAAATTTGTGCAAGACACCAATAACTAACTGTCTCTCAGAGTTGTCTGGGGAAGTTAAATATTTCAAGTCACAGAATCCCTATATGAAAATGTCAAACCGTGAGGTATCCACAAGTATAAAATTTGAATAATCAGGCCATGTAAGGTTATGTAGCTACCAGAACAAGCAGCACCTCTGGATGCCTGAGGAACCAAGCAGGAACCTCAGGTAGAGTGGTGGCAATCACAGAAAGCTCTTGTTAAATTTCACAGAAGGCCATCAAGAGGGTTCTGTCCAGGTACCCTCTGTCTAGGGCCTCACTCATTGGCAGGCTTGTCACAAATGCCAGTTTACGTAAGATACCTGGAGCTACCTCAGGTTAGAAATATGTTTTCTTTGAAGGCACATCAGCTCTTAGATTCTGTGATATATTATGAAGCAAATGGTAATAATTCAAAATCCATTATAGTCTGAGGAACAATTACTCTATCCTTCTTCATATCATAATTATTCACGTGTCTAACATCAACTAAATTATAAACCAAACATAGGGATTTGTAGTTTATTCATTTGAAAGCCCCACCGGAGCTGTGGAAACTTTGTGCTCCACGGAACTCCTTGAGAACAATAAGAGTTGGGTGACTTCTTTTGAGTTCCTAGTCACCTTGGGTGCTCAGGAAGAAACAGTCCTTGTTGGTGGACTGAATGATTGTAATGACTAGAAGGCTACAACTCTAGGAGTAACAGAGCTTATTGTATATTTACCTGTACTTCACCTATTTTTATGGCACCTCTTGTTATGGTTTGGATATAAGGTGTCCCGTAAAAGGTCTTATGTTGATACAGGAGATAAAATGATAAGATTATGAGAGCCCTCACCCAATCAGTTCATCTTAATTTGAATGGACTAATAGGGTTGTGACTATGGGCAGGTAGGGCAAGGTTGGAAGAAATTAGGTCGTTGGAGGCAGACCCTTTGGGAATTACATTTTGTCTCCCTGGCTCCTCCCTCCCTCCTTCCCTCTCTGCTTCTTGGTTACCATGAGGTGAACAGTTTTCCTCCATCACCATCCTCCTGCCATACTATTTTATCTCACCTTGGACTCAGAGCAATGGAATCAGCTGACCATGACTGGACCTCTGATATTGAAAGCCAAAACTTTTCCTCCACTAACTTGTTCTTGTCAGGTACTTTGGTCAGAGTGATGAAAAGTTTACAAACACACCTGTAATAATTCATAATTATCTCACAACAATTTTATTTTATAATGATTGGGATTATCAGAGAGAATCCTTAGAAGAGCTTTCCCTGCCCTGGGTGGCTGAAGAAATATGTTCTACTTATGTACAGCTACTCTGACTAACATTAAATTATTACATAGGACTAAATACAAAGCATTGCAAAGAAATCTTTTTTTCCTGTGTCTCTCAGAACCTGGATCTGGCAACAGACAACTGAAACCATCAGACTGAGAAGCAGATTCTGATGGAATGGGGAGTTCTATTCATCAGCCAAGCTTCCTCTTACAAACTGGCCACCTCAGGTTGATCAGTCTCGCATAGCTAGCCTTATCCACAAAAAGGAAACAATAATAGTTTTGTTAAAGCTATTGAAAACACCAAAAGAGGTAACAACTGTCACCTAATACTCAATACATATTAGTTATTATTATTATTAGTGTTATAGTTGGGGCATGTCAACTGTGCTTTGGTACAATTAATTAAAAAAAAAAGCCTTCCAAATGTTGCATGCAGTTCCACTCTCCTTATTTCATGGCTATCAAAAGGGAGGATGATAAGAAAGTTTATTCTGCTTGGCTGTTAGATTTCTTTAACTGGAACCAACATTCCCTCCACTGTTCACACATGTCAACATCCTTAGGACTTTCCTATCTGGTTGTCAAGCCTGTATCTCACACTGCACATGACAAGAGGCCAGAATTCTTTCAACTTTAGAGAAGTTTTTGCCCTGATTCACAGATCCCCCCACTGGCCATCACTGGTTAGGCAGCTCCTTCTAATTCCCTGGATGTACTCTGAAACATCTCTCTTCTCCCTGGCAGACAGCCAGGCCCCAAATCTCATGGTTTTCTCCTGCTCAGCATCTCGACTATTTGGTTTAATTTTCCATCCCCACTGTTGTCCCCAAACATTATTTTCCCTTAATATTGTTAACGATTTATAGTATTCAGCTCTTTCAACAGCTGTGCGGGAACAACACAGTTGGGGCAGATAATGACTTGTGAATCATTTAAAAGTTAATGTAATGATTTCAGAATCAAACTGGTATTTTATGAGTAATTCTGATGGTCTTCTTTCTCATTTTGTTTTGTGGGTGGTCCTCCCCCTCCAAAGACATGGGCTCTTTGGAGGCTCGAAGTAAGTATACAGAGAAGGTCAGGGAGTTTCAGCTCCAAAGGCACAGAAAATAGAAAATCTCTTGCTTAAGAATGGAAGAAAACGTAACCCAGAAAAATATAAAGATGTCCAAGGTGCAGGTAGAAGCAGCATGAAATAAAGAGCTGGTTGGTGAAGACAGAAGGAAGAAAATTAATTAAAACAACTTTGCCCTCTCTCCTCATGTTGATGCTTTCTCTCTGGAGCAACTCATGGAGTTCTTAGCTTATTAAGTTCGCTCTTAGCTTATTAAAAGACAGAACAAGAGTCAGTCTAGGACAAAAACTGAGACAGCTAGCTATAAAAGGCATAATTTCAACAAGGAAAATGCTAGATAGAACAAAAATTGAGAGAATTATCATCAGCAGTATTATTATTTAATAATTGATCTGCAAGTATTTGGGGGTACTACTTTACACTGGACCAGGAATTAGAGAGGACCTCACAAAATCTTAAATCTCTCTAAATTGTTCTATTCAAAGGTTTGTGTTTTCTTCTGAAGCTGCTGTTCAGGCCCACCAATATTCTCTGTAGCACTTATGTGATGTCAAGAAGGCATCTTTTGGAAACAGACGTAGACATGGTTGGGATAAACGTCCCTCAAAGGCCCATATATGAAAGGCTTGGCCTCTAGCCCTTGGGACTATTGGGAGGTGGTGGAGTCCTTAAGAGGTGGGGTCTCTTTTCCTATTTTGATGACTTTAATTTCTTTCGTCTGTCTAATTGCTCTGGCCAGTGTTTCGAGAACTATGTTGAACAGAAGTGGTGAGAGAGGGCATCCCTGTCTTGTTCCAGATTTTAAAGGGAATGCCTTCAATTTTTCTCCATTCAGAATGATGCTAGCCTGAGGCTTAGCATAGATTGCTTTTACAATATTGAGGTATGTTCCTGTTATCCCTAGTTTTTCTAGAGTTTTGAACATAATGGGATGCTGTACTTTGTCGAATGCTTTTTCCGCATCTATCAAGATGATCATATGGTTCTTATTTTTAAGTCTATTGATGTGGTGAAAAAGAAGAACTTAAACTATCACTATTTGCAGATGACATGATTCTATACCTAGCAGACCCAAAAGGGTCTACAAAGAAACTATTAGAGCTAATAAATGAATTCAGCAAAGTGGCAGGATATAAAATCAACATGCATAAATCAAAGGCATTCCTGTATATCAGCGACAAATCCTCTGAAATGGAAATGAGGACAACCACTCCATTCACAATATCTTCAAAAAAAATAAAATACTTGGGAATCAACCTAACACAAGAGGTGAAAGACTTATACAATGAAAACTACAGAACCCTAAAGAGAGAAATAGAAGAAGATCTTAGAAGATGGAAAAATATACCCTGTTCATGGATAGGCAGAACTAACATCATCAGAATGGCGATATTACCAAAAGTTCTCTATAGGTTTAATGCAATGCCAATCAAAATCCCAACGGCATTTATTGTAGAAATAGAGAAAGCAATCATGAAATTCATATGGAAAAATAAACGACCCAGAATAGCAAAAACAATGCTAAGCAGGAAGTGTGAATCAGGCGGTATAGCGATACCAGACTTCAAACTATACTACAGAGCAATAGTAACAAAAACAGCATGGTACTGGTACCAAAACAGGTGGGTGGACCAATGGTACAGAATAGAGGACACAGAAACCAATCCACAAAACTACAACTACCTTATATTTGATAAAGGGGATAAAAGCATGCAATGGAGGAAGGATAGCATCTTCAACAAATGGTGCTGGGAAAACTGGAAATCCATATGCAACAAAATGAAACTGAATCCCTTTCTCTCTCCTTGCACAAAAGTTAATTCAAAATGGATCAAGGAGCTTGATATCAAATCAGAGACACGCCGTCTGATAGAAGAAAAAGTTGGCTACGATCTACATACTGTGGGGTCGGGCTCCAAATTCCTCAATAGGACACCCATAGCACAAAAGTTAATAACTAGAATCAACAAATGGGACTTACTCAAACTAAAAAGTTTTTTCTCAGCAAAAGAAACAATAAGAGAGGTAAATAGAGAGCCTACATCCTGGGAACAAATCTTTACTCCTCACACTTCAGATAGAGCCCTAATATCCAGAGTATACAAAGAACTCAAAAAATTAGACAATAAGAGAACAAACAACCCAATCAACAAATGGGCCAAGGACATGAACAGACACTTCTCAGAGGAGAACATACAATCAATCAACAAGTACATGAAAAAATGCTCACCATCTCTAGCAGTCAGAGAAATGCAAATCAAAACCACCCTAAGATACCATCTCACTCCAGTTAGATTGGCAGCCATTATGAAGTCAAACAACAACAAGTGCTGGCGAGGATGTGGGGAAAAGGGTACACTTGTACATTGCTGGTGGGACTGCAAATTGGTGCAGCCAATTTGGAAAGCAGTATGGAGATTTCTTGGAAAGCTGGGAATGGAGCCACCATTTGACCCGCTATTCCCCTTCTCGGTCTACTCCCTAAAGACCTAAAAAGAGCATGCTACAGGGACACTGCTACATCGATGTTCATAGCAGCACAATTCACAATAGCAAGACTGTGGAACCAACCTAGATGCCCTTCAATAGATGAATGGATAAAAAAATGTGGCATTTATACACAATGGAGTATTACTCTGCATTAAAAAATGACAAAATCATAGAATTTACAGGGAAATGGATGGCATTAGAGCAGATTATGCTAAGTGAAGCTAGCCAATCCCTAAAAAACAAATGCCAAATGTCTTCTTTGATATAAGGAGAGTAACTAAGAACAGAGTAGGGTCGAAGAGCATGAGAAGAAGATTAACATTAAACAGGGATGAGAGGTGGGAGGGAAAGGGAGAGAGAAGGGAAATTGCATGGAAATGGAAGGAGACCCTCAAGGTTATACAAAAGTACATATAAGAGGAAGTGAGGGGAAAGGGAAAAATAATACAAGGGGGATAAATGAATGTCAGTAGAGGGGGCAGAGAGAGAAGAGGGGAGGGGAGGGGAGGGGAGGGGGGATAGTAGAGGATAGGAAAGGCAGCAGAACACAACAGACACTAGTATGGCAATATGTAAATCAATGGATGTGTAACTGATGTGATTCAGCAATCTGTATATGGGGTAAAAATGGGAGCTCATAACCCACTTGAATCAAAGTGTGAAATATGATATATCAAGAACTATGTAATGTTTTGAACAGCCAACAATAAAAAATTTAAAAAAAAAAGATAAAAAAATGAGATAATTAAAAGGGACCTTTAACATGTGCTCACTGAGTTACTTTGGTCAAAACATATCTGGATGTTTGACTAGAGTAGATTAGATATTATCTCTGTTAAAGAACTTATTTGCTTCAAGGAAATTATAACAACTATCTATCCTAAAAAAATAAATAAATAAATAAATAAATAAATAAATAAAAAATAAATAAATAAAAGCATTACATTGCTAAGAGGTGGGGTCTCATGAGAGGGTTTTAGTTTGTTGGGGGGGCATGTTCTTGCAGGGGATTGTGGAACCTGGTCCCTCCTCTTTTTCTCTTTGCTTTCCAGGCATCATGAAGTGAACAGTGTGGCTCTACCATGTACTCCCCACCATGATGTCTGCTTTACCACAGGCCCAAGAGCCCTGAGGCCATCTAACACTATGTATAGAAACCTCCAACCAAGCCAAAATAAACCTTTTCTTTTTTGAAGTGAATTATCTGAGGTATTTTATTACTGTCATAGAAGGCTGACTAACACAATAACTCTGAAAGGTAGGAAATTCTGAGATTGGTTAAGTGTTTTTCATATTGAAAAAAAAAAAAAAAACCAAAAAACGCTACTGAACATCTTTTTAGAGTCCCAGGGGTTATAAGATCATAAAATGTCTGAATTCCTATTTAAGAAACACCTAAAAATTAAATAGCACTAGCAAAATGTCTGAACACAATGTTCTTTTCTTATACCAAATGTCATTTCCAACTGACAATTGAGTTTTTTCAAATTTCACTGGAGGGAGGTACCTTCTTATACTTGACAGCATAGTTATTTAGATGTACTGAAAATGACAAATAAGGTGATTTGTTAAAATCTGCCACTATGTTGACTGTGGTAAGCAAATTCTCCAGAATCAAGTTCTGTGGTAAAAAGAATTCCAAGGGGCTACGTGGAGTATGCTCAGGTTGGTTTAAGTGCAGGCTTCTCCAGCTTTCACCAGCCCACTAATCCATTCATCTATGCCTCAAAACTTACTTATTTCCTGTTTGCTCAAATGTCCTTATTGCCATTGCTTTTTGCATGCCTGTTTTATTAGTTGTTCTCTTAGTGCTCAAATCTATGATTATAAATGTCTGTTATTTCTGTTCTGCCAGTTAGTTTGACACAGTTTTAAAAATTATCATAAAATTATATCTTCCTGTTGGATTGACTTTCTAATCATTATGAAATGACCATCTTTATCTCTGGTGATTCTTCTTGCATGAAAATCTACTTAGTTATTACTATAGCTATGCCAATTATCCTTTGGTTAATAAAGCATACAAGACAATTTTCATTCCTTTTAATGCCAATCTTTCAGTGACCTTATATATGAAGTGGGATATTTTTGTATTTTAATTGGAGAATTTAGACAATTAACATTTAGTATAATTACTAATATATTTGGGTTGAAAATATCATCTTGGAATTGGATTTCAATTTCTCTAACCCATTCCTTAATGGTTATCATAAACTTCATAACTAGTTCCTTGAATTACTAGAAACTACTTTAAATTGGTATTTCTGTCACATCCTGGGCAATGCAAAGAACATATACATTCAAACACCATTTATTTCCTCTTACTTTTTCCCCCATTTTTGTACAAGATTGGATACAGAGCTTTTATTTTTTATTTTGAAACAAGGTCTTCCTAAGTTACTTAGGACCTCTCTGAGTTGCTGAGGCTGACCTTGAACTTGCTATCCTCCTGCCTTAGTCTCCTAAACCAATGGGATTACAGGCATGTGCCACTGTGTCTGGCCATCCCTCTTACTTTCTGTGCAATTTTTATCATGTATTTTAATTCTACATGTATTTGAAATATAGGAAGACACTATTACTGTTGTTTTGTATGGTCAATATGCACTTAAATATATTTACCATTTCCAATATATTTATTCCCCTCTTACTTTGCTTGTATCTAGGATTATTTTCCTTTCCCTCCACCTCCGTTGATTTTTTTCTCTGTAGTAATCTATTTCCACAGTACACTTGACTTTCTGATTACCTGTTAACTGTATATCTGAAATGCTAATTTTAATATTCATAGTTATGGAAATCTACCTCTTATCCTTCCAACTCACTTGCTCTAGGTCTCCCCTCTGCCTTCACCAACATTTTCAAATTATTGACCTTACCACTTCTTCACTATCACACAACACCTCCTCCCTTTTTTTTAAGACAGGTTATCACTAAGTGCCAAGTACCATGAACTTACCATCTAAGTGCCTCACTCTACAGAAACACTAGTAGTAGAGGTGTATGCTACCACACTTGGGTTAAAGACATAACTCTTAAAAAGTATCTGGAATATTTGATGGTGCTCAAGTTCAACATAATAGCCACAATTCAGCTTTTGTAGTAGATATACTCATAAGACTGTGACAACACTATTTTGTTTGCTTGCTTATTTGTTAAACCTAATTATACTTACAAAAGTACAGCAAACTCTTAAAGTATATGATAGTACCATAGATGAAAATTGTATTTGATCTCATGTTCATACAAAAAAATATTAAAAATTATTTTATTATGGTAGTAGGTAGAATTTTATCATTTTTATTAAAGCACTATAAGAAAAATATGCTTGACTTTCACAATAGTAGTTAGACTATTTATTTATGATTGTGCTTATTATTTCTTTCTTTCTTTTTAACTGATACATAATAATTGTACATATTTATGGGAACATGTTATCACATGTGATCCTCTCTCTCTCTATGTATGTATACTATTCCATGATCCAAGTAGAATAACAAGGATTTCCATCTCCTTAAACATTCATCAGTTTTAAATCCAGTTTGCATTTCATGGCCATCCTCTCTGTAACATTCTCCTGGTAAGATTTGACACTCTGAAGAGCCTAACCTTTTTTTTTTTTTTAATTTTTTATTGTTGGCTGTTCAAAACATTACATAGTTCTTGATATATCATATTTCACACTTTGATTCAAGTGGGTTATGAGCTCCCATTTTTACCCCATATACAGATTGCAGAATCACATCAGTTACACATCCATTGATTTACATATTGCCATACTAGTGTCTGTTGTGTTCTGCTGCCTTTCCTATCCTCTACTATCCCCCCTCCCCTCCCCTCCCCTCCCCTCCCCTCTTCTCTCTCTGCCCCCTCTACTGACATTCATTTGTCCCCCTTGTATTATTTTTCCCTTTCCCCTCACTTCCTCTTGTATGTACTTTTGTATAACTCTGAGGGTCTCCTTCCATTTCCATGCAATTTCCCTTCTCTCTCCCTTTCCCTCCCACCTCTCATCCCTGTTTAATGTTAATCTTCTTCTCATGCTCTTCGACCCTACTCTGTTCTTAGTTACTCTCCTTATATCAAAGAAGACATTTGGCATTTGTTTTTTAGGGATTGGCTAGCTTCACTTAGCATAATCTGCTCTAATGCCATCCATTTCCCTGTAAATTCTATGATTTTGTCATTTTTTAATGCAGAGTAATACTCCATTGTGTATAAATGCCACATTTTTTGACTTACCTGTACTTTCACAGCTAAAGATTACTAAAGAAACCTTATAATTATGGTGATCCATTCCAATTTAAAATATCATCTCAAATTGCTAGTTAACAGTTCTACCATACAATATTTTTAGTTTCTCTGTAATAAATTTGGTTTCTACCTCCTGCTCTAACCACCTTCTCATTTCTGTTTCACTTCATAGCTAAATTTTGGAATGAGTTATTCACACTCATCTCCGTTTCTTCACCTGACCAATGACATTTAAATCCACTTCAGTCACCTAAAGTTGCTCTTATTTCGTTCACCAAACAACTCTATGCTGCCAAATCCAATGGATTCTTCTCTATGCTTAGCTGACTTGACTTTTCAGCAATATTTGACAAAAATTTGTCCCTCCTTCTTCCTCCTACTTCACTATTTTCACTTATTCCTAGTGAATGCTAGTTTTACCAATTCAACAAAGTCTCAAATGTTGGAAATTCCTTGAGCTTGGTTCTAGGCCATATTCTACAGCTAATCCCACCCCTGTGAGTATCATACCCAGCTCTGTGGCTATAAATATTTATATGCTGGTAACTCCCCAAACAATATCTAAAGATTTGACTTGTGGAGCTTCAGATTCATAGAAGTCAGACCTAACTTAATCTCCCTACTTGTAGAGCTCTTTATCCCCACCCCACCCCCAAATAATATGCCTATTCTACTATATTTATTTTTTTGGAAAGTGATGACATCTTTGATTCAGTTGTTCTTAACAACATCCAGGGGTTTATCTTTGTTCTGTCTCTTTATCTTACTCCCATCCCCACACCGACACATAAATCAAGTTCTGTCATTCTATCTCCAAAATACATTTCAAATGTTTCTTTCTTTCCATCTTCACTAGTCCAAGCCATTTTTATCTTTTGCCAGTGGGTACCTCTAAAGCCCATTAGCTGTTTCCCCGCCTTGACTCCACTCGAATCTATTCTCTACACACAACCAAAATAATCTTTTAAAAATCCAATCCAGATCAAGTCATTTCCATCAGTGTGTGGCACACGGTAAAAGCAAAATAAATACTTGTTAAAAGAATGAATGGATAAATTGATAAATGATTAAGTAGCCTGTAGTTTTCATGCTAGAATTGTTACCTATCTTATTTCATTTCAATATGCAGATTTACCCAGGACCCATGAATGGTGTCAACCCATATTCTTTAGCCTTTCTTGATGACTGCCAACAACTATACTTTGCTGAATTACAAAATAAATATTATAAAATGACTAGATTATACACAGTTGGGCCAAAACAGATTTCTTAGACACTTTCTCCCAGTATAATCTAAAGGCTGCTAGAAGAAGAGGGAGGATGTTTTTGTCATTTTCTAAGGTCTCTGTTAGATACATAATTCTTAAAACCCAATAATGTGGACTAAAATCACATGCCTGGGGCACTGTGCCAAGAATAAATAAATATCTTTTATCAATCAACAACCATTGACCTTAGGCATGTGATTTCACCGTTTGGTGCCTCAGTCTTCTCATCTGTAAAATATCAATATCTATACATAAAGTAATAAAAACAAAACTAATAACATTACCTACATCTTAGGGATGTCTGAGGGTTAAATAGGAATATAGGTGAAGTATATGGAACAACCTCTGTTAGCTAAGACTATCCTTATTAACAACAGTTATATGTACACTGAAGACTGGTGTGTCTTAATAAAAAAATTAGTAAATCAAACTAGCTCTTAATATGGAGCTTTTATAGCAATTGACAGTTGAATACTTATCCCATTTCTTAGTGATTACAGGAAGGTTTTCATGACAAAAAATCCGAGTTCCACCTTTCTCTTTACCCCTTAGAAGCTCATTTCTTGCTCCTTCACCCCAGCAAGGATCAACAAAAAAGGGGATAAAAAGGCAATTTTAAATGAGTTACTAAACAGGGTCTGAAAGAGGGAAAAAATAAGGAAAAGGAGAAGAGGCATCTGAGGCTGCCAAAGAGACAGCTTGCTGGGACCCAAATGCTGGGTTGGCACACAGTTAGCACATATGCCAGAGGCCTGCTGTGGGCTTCTAGGGGTATAAAGACTGAGCTGAAGAGTGGAGGAGGGGCGGGCTTGGGCTAGAAAAAGCAGTTTAAGAAGAGTCTGACCAAACAAGTTGGACAGGAAGGAGTCACAGTGTGTACAACTCCTTCCTGGAATCTAGAAACGGATGTGGCATTCTTGGGTTCTCCTAAAGGACAAACAAAATGAGGTGGCTTTAGACTGTAGCTGTGAAGATGTGGGCTATACACTGGGAAGAACTAATAGCTGGACCAGAGGGCAAAGAAATGCATAATTCAGGAAGAGGATGCTATTACCAGAGGAGTCCACTCTCACTATAGAACAGCTAAAATCACTCTTGTCTGGAAATTCAAGTCAGTAAATATTTATGGAACACTGGGAGCACTATGTACATAGCAGGGAATTCAACCTCATTCCACCAACACGGTGCCTTCTAGTTCAGGGAACTGTGGAAAGAATGATGGAAGAGGGACATATAGTTTGGGGAACTCTTGCTGGGTCTTCTACAGATGGAGGCTTCTCTAATACCCCCCAAACCCAAAGTCTAGGCACACCTGCCAGAGTCTCTGAGTTTCTTTTTCTGCCGGAGGCTTCATAAGCTAATCAATTGATTGACCACATTCTAAAATATCCTGCTGAAGATTCAACCGAGATCTTACTTTTTTATATGAAACATTGCAAATATCAGTGAGTGTACTTCTTGACTTGTACCTCAAAACCACGACCTTTTAAATAGCAGCTGGTATTTCCATATCCTGGTCATGATGCAATTTAGGAGGCATAGGAAGGTCTCTTTTGTTCCTTAAAGCTCATGGATTTTTCTGGACTTTTCCTAAGCCTCATGACAATTCAGAATAAATATATTTCCCATTTAATGAAGTATATTTAACCTGATATAAATATGGTGCCTGCCTCTGGTGGGGCAGGGAATGTCTTGGGACAGAGAGAATGCTCAGCCCAGTGTCATTCTTTGTGACAGAGTGGGAAATTAGGGAAGACATTTCATTTGACTCCACCTAACTTGCAGTTTTATTTTGTTGTTGTTTTGAGAAGGGTTGCACTATGTTGACCAGGCTAGCATCAAACTCCTGGGCTCAAGTGATCCTCTTGCCTCATACTCTGGAGTAGCTGGGACTATAGGCAAGTGACACCAAACTGTCACTTGCAGTTTAATGTGATGTCTCCTGCAGTGTGGAGCCTTGCCAGCAGGCACTGAAGTGGACCCAAATTCCTAATGATGTAGTAGAAGTGATCCAGGGAGTCTTAGTCCCTATTCATGAGAACAAAAGACACAAACGGGTACAAGGGGGACATAAAGCAGAGTCTAAATAAGTTGTAGAATGTGTAATGCAGATTAGATACTGATAGGAATTCACACATGGAGGAAACTCAATGGGTACTTTAGCTAGTGAGAACAGATGCACCCAGCTGAGAATTGGCTTTAAATGGGTGTGAATACACAGGAGTCTCCTGTAGAACAATGGGATCAGAGACAACTAAGAAAATGAGAATAACCAGGGTGTGGTTTCCAGGTGCCATTAGAAAATGAGGTGTCAGAAAGAAGTATTGCTCCCTTTTGGAAAGTATATTACAGAAAAATTAAGCAAAGCTCACATTGTTCTGAGACTTCAAGCATCAAGACCTCAACATTTGTGATGGCTTAGTAGGTGGTCAGCCACTGACTTTTGAAATGTCTGTAGACTTCTGAGCCATGAGCAACCCTGCACAAAGATATCTTTTTTTTTTAAGTGTGACCTCAGTAATAACCAGTAATGTTCTATTTAAATTTGCAAATCAAAATAAGATGAATAGCAAACTCAAAAATTCAAGTGGAAATCAGAACCTGAGTTAACCCTGTATTACTTCCAAAAGGTTAATGAGTTATTTTACAGTCTTAAAGTAAATCAAGGCGGGAGGGAGAGAGAATAGTTAACAGGTATAGGGGTGTAGTGGAAAGGAGGAATAACTTCTAATGTTCTATAGCATAGTAGGGTAACTGTGGTGAATAATGAATTGAATATTTCAAAATAGCGAATAGAGAAGATTTTGAATGTTTTCAAAAAGAAGTGATACATGTCTGTATTAGTCAGTGTTTCACCTCTGTGCCCAAAATACTTGACAAGAACAACTTAGAGAAGGAAAGATTTATTTTGGATCATTGTTTTAGAGGTTGAGTCCATGGTTAGCCAGCTCCAAGACAGAAACATCATGGTTGAAGGGTGTGATAGAAGCAGTTGGCAAACATTGAGAAAGGGGTGGGGGGAAGGGCTAGGAAGAGATATAGTGCCCAAGGGCTACTTCCCCAGAAGCCCCATCTGCCTACAATTACCACTCAGTAGTCCATTCAAATTATTAATCCATCAAATGGATTAATCCACTCATGAGACTATAGCCCTCAGGATTCAATCATTTCCTAAAAACCCCACCTCTGACCCTTCCCGCACTCAGAACAGTGCTGTCCACACATGAGCCTTCTGAGGCACATTCCAAATTCAAACCATAACAATGTCTGAGGGGATAGATGTGCTAATTAACCTGGTCTTATAAGGACACATTGTATACAATTGGAATGCAACACTGTACCTCATAGATAGGTACAATTACTATGTGTCAATTTTAAAAAATGTAATAAAAAATAAAGATGAGAAAAATAAAAAAAAAACCTAAATCATATAAAACCCCACTTAGCTTATGAACAAATTTTGTCAATACTGATTACGCCAGGAGCCTCAAAAATGGTTCTGAGTAAATTACCACACTGCTGTTCTTCCAATAACATATAAGATACTTCTGTTTTTCAAACTTGAACCACTATAACATTGGCTTGTGTGGTTTAGGAAAAGAAAAGGAAAAAAAAAGCCTTTAAGTGAAGATTAATATAAAAGATGGGTATAATTTGCACACAAGGAAGAATAAAACCAGAATAAAGGTGCTGCTGAAGCTTTTCAGTAATGCCTTCCCCACACTGATGCATGAACAATCCTTACTTGGGCATAATGACAGGAAAGTCACTTATGGGAACATAGTAGCACAGACTGCATTTTCACAGGTTGGCATTTGCGTTCTCATCAGCTTTTCTTTGTGAATAATTAGATTCATTCATCAGCCTCTTTGTTGAACATAACAACTTCAAATCAAGGGGTGCCTGTTCTGCACAGTGTGTGGGGGCTCAGGGGTGCAGGCTCCCTGGGAAACTGAAGTTTGGCCTCGTGAGAAAGCACAGACCCATCCTAAAGCCTGTCAGGATGAGTTATGTCCTATGTCTGCACACCTCCTCCTTAGAACTGCATGAAAGATTTAATCTCCTCTGGTAGCTTTAACTCATTCTCATCCAATATTTATGTGTTCACATTTTTAGAAATCCTTTTAGATATAAATGAGGGAGTTTCCCTGGGAGAATAGAGGGTAGGGATGGGCAGTTGTTCTTTAGGCCACATGCCCCAAGTGCAGATTTGCCACCCAAGGAAGTCTGTTCTGCTCCTTGTTTGGCTCAGAACTATGGCTCCTGAGCATGGAGACCATGCTGCCAGCTTGTATTTTGAGGCAACATATTTTAAGGCAGTGTCTAAGGAATGAACTTACATTCCCTCCCCATTCCTTTCCCCTTCCTTCCTTGCATTTCCTCCTTCATAAAATATGCTGAATATTTTTTTTAAATGTGTTTTAAAGTACCTATCATGTGCCAGGCTCTGTGTTAAATACTTTATGTGGATTATCTCATTCGTTTTCAGAACATTACGCAATAGCTACTATTATTAGCCCTGGGTAGAAATCAGGAGATTGAAGTTTCAAGAGGTTGAATAACTCACAGAGGGTACACAGAGGGCAAAGCCCAGGACTTATTTCACTCCATATTCTGAGTTTTTGGTCTACACTTGATACTTGCATGGAAAAGACCCTATAGATACAAACACACGCATATACACACATCACAGAAAACAGAACAAAATCATCTGTAATCTCATCATTCAAAGGCAGCAACCTTCATTAACACTCTATAACACTCTAGCATAAACCTTTTCACATATGTAAATTAGATTATCCTTGAACAAAGATGAAGTGATACTTGGCTCTTGTTTTGTAGGTGACTGCTTTTCACTTGGCAACATAATTTGAACATTTCCCTCACATCACTGGAAGTTCTCTCCCAACGTACCTGAAGGGCAAATGTTGGTTCCTTTGTTTACTTTTTCTAATTTTAAGAACTATGCAGTACACATTTTTGTATATAATCTTTGTGTGTGTGTGGAGGGGGGGTGCTGGGGATTGAACCCAGGGTCTTGTGCATGCAAGGCAAGCACTCTACCAACTGAGCTATATCCCCAGCCCCTGTATATAATCTTTGTGAACCTAACTTATAGTAGCTGTTATAACAACCTGAGGGTAACAGGTCTGGAACATCAGGATTGACTGCAGTGGGATCACATGCCATGTGAGTCCTGTCTCTACTGGGGCCATGACCATCCAGGACCACAAATCCCATCATGACTCATAGCACCTCTGGTCTAGGAAGACTTGCTTTCTCTCAAGTTGCTATAACTATTATTAAAGCACATGTTGAATGAGTGTGGTCTTCAGTTCCATATTGCAATGTGATTATTATGTAGTTATTTTATATTGATTAGTTATTTTATATTTCTGCATGTGCCTTTTCTTCAAGAAGGACCATATTTATCAGTTTCCTGTCTAAAACTCCGGTGTTGAAATTTAATGGTCAATGTGATAGTATTAGCAGGTAGAATTTTTAAGGGCAATTAGGTCATGAAGACCCCTGCCTCTGTGAATGAAATTGAGGCCCTTATAAAGGTGCTTGACAGGGAATTTGGTCCTTTCTTTTACCCTTCCATCTTCCAGCATGAGATGAACCAGCAAGATGGACTTCACCAGATGTCAGCACCTTGATCTTGGACGCTGACCTCCCAAACTGCGGGAAACAATTTTTGTTCTTTAAAAATTATCCAAGCTATTCATGGTGGCACATACATGTAATCCCAGCAGCTCGGGAGGCTGAGGCAGGAGGATCACAAATTCAAAGCCAGACTCAGCAACTTAGTGAGGCCCTAAACCAAGTAGTGAGTCCCTGTCTCGAAATAAATAAATAAATAAAATAAAAGCGCTGGGGATGTGGCTCAGTGGTTAAGTATCCTGGCTTCAACCCTCAGTACCAAAAAATAAAAAAAATAATAATAAAGTAAATTTAAAAAAAATTTACCCAGTCTCAGATATTCTGTGATAGCAGCTCAAAACGGATGATGACAGCTTCAAATCTTCTTTCAATAAAAACTAAAAAGTAGTCAGAAAAGCTATAAGAGAGGTATTCAAACATTAGTACGCTTCACCTTTTGTTGAGAAGGAAATCACTTAGTATCTCTGCCTGTCTGGGTTAATTTGCCATATGGATGAAAGAAGAACTTGGAACCACTTGGCACATGACATTGGCTACTAAGAGCCATAGGACTCCCTACTCCATCCTCCAAGAAGGCAAATTACCACGAGAAACAGCACGTTCAAAATAATTTTCCTATCTCCAATCTCCACAGGAGTTTATTAAAGTAATACAAACACAAACCATAGTAGTTTGAATTATATCAAAACTTCAAATGCCATTTTCAAATATTTTTTTTCTATTCATGTAAATTTCTATGGAAACTGGCATTTGTATTCATCAGTTTTCTGTAACCATAACAAATACATGAGATAATCAACATCTGAAGGAAAAAAAAGGCAATTTAGAGGTTCTAGCCCCACTGGTAGGGACATTTGGTGAGCCACAAGTCATGATGAGAGTGAGTGGTAGAGCAAAACCACTCACCTTATTGCTAGGAAGCAAAAGATAGTGAAGAGGGGAACTGGAGTCCCACAACCCCCTTCAAGGTAGTGCCCCCAGGGATCTAAAGACCTCCCACTAGGCTCCACCCCTTAAAGGTTCCATCGATTTGCAATTGTGCCTTCCTGAGTTCCAAGCCATTAATGCAGGGGCCTTGGAGGGACATTCAACATCGAAATTATAGCAGCATTTACATAGTATTTTTTACTTTCAAAATTCTTGTCCTATAATTTACTAAGAGTATAACATTTGAGAACCATTTCTAAAGTTTAAATATAAGGAAATTGCTTTTTAGTACCATTCTCTTACTGAAGGGGGGGGGGAGAGAATGAATGAGAATATGAATGAATATGAATGACAGAAGGCATCCAGAACCAGAAAGAAGATAGACCTTTCCAGGGCACATCCTCAGTGACCTACTTCCTTCAACTGGGGTCCCACCTCCCAATTGTCCATTAGCCCTCAACGGAGTAACCGATGATGTCAGAGCCCTCATGATCCAATCACTTCTCAAAAGCACCACTTCTACACACATAAGACTTTGGGGGACATTCCAGATCCAAACCATAACACACACCCTCAATGTCACAGAAGCCCTGAAAAATGTTAAGGAAAAGAAGGGACAAGGAAATTTGATAATCTGGGTGAGCACTTTCTATGTGGAGAACAGGATGGAGGAAGATTGGAGTCTGGAGAATAGTCAAGATGTTGTTTGCAATCATTCAACAGAGAAATGACAAAGATCTAAGCTAGAGTAGAAGTGTTTGAGAGGAAAAAAGGGAACCGTTTCTAAAGATTTTAAGATAATACATCTATTAGAACGGCAGGCTTATTTTAATTTACAGTTTAGAAAAAAGAGAAGGGTACTCTAGATTCCTTTCTGAGGCTAGTGGAAGGAGAGTCATATCATTTACTGAGCTAGAACTTAAGGATCCCGAGGTTATGCAGGTTGGAGTGGTGCATTCATTTAATTTTTGGATTAGCTGGTTTTGAGGTATTGCATGAAGATGCTAATGGGAATGTTAAGTTTGTCATGGAATATTTTTTGAGTCTGGGGCTCAGGAAAAATAATATGCAGGCTGTACTGAGGTAATGAATGAAGTCATAGAATGAATGCATTGATCAATGTAGAGAGAGCGTGTGGAAAGTAAAGAAAATGGAAGGGAAGAAGAAAAGTAATAGAAAGAGTTAACATTTAAGGAAAAGACAGTGTATTCAAAATCAGCAAGAGACCAAGAACACGTGGCTAACACAGGAAGACATGTAAAATGGTCACTGTCACATAGACCAAAAAGTCCTGAACAGTTTAGTGGAAGAGAAAAGACTAGGATACACAGTGTTCAAAGCTGAAGAAAGGTCATATGGTACAAGGTCTAAAATATATCCAGGGAGTTGCACACCCTGTAAACCCTGTTGACTCTGGCAAGGTAGTTTCAGGGGAGTCAGGGCAGAAGCCAGATTGCTGTGATTTGAAATTGCAGAAGTACATAAACCTGAACACAGAGAAAAGGGCAGAAGAGAGGAGGGGCAGTAGCCAGAAGGAAACCATGATGGCTTGTTGCTAGGTTTCTTCTTTTCCCCAGTTGACTTGCATATGCATATGTGTTGAGGGAAGAGAAATGTAAAAGGCAAAGTGTAACTGGAAAGATAAAAGGGAAAACCTGAATGCAATCCCTGAGAAAGTGGAACCAGATGCTAGAGGTGGAAGGGTTAGCCTTGGAAGAGAACCAAGACACCATTCCTCAGAGGCTGGAGGAAAGGAGGTGGTGACGGGCTTGGATATAGAAAATGTATGGGCTTGATGTCTGTTGTGTTTTATAAGAGACAGGATATTAAGAAGAGGGAAAGATGTTGGTTAGGAGATTCAGGGCAGCTGTGAATCTTTGGAATAGCTCTTGCTAGGGATGAGACAGGAGGAAGTTAGTAAAACAATCCAACAGGAGAAGGAAAAAAGAAATCAGGAGTAAAAGAAAAACAAGCACACACACACAGAGACACACACAAACAAAACAGGATAAAACATGGTATGGAAAGACAGATAGAAAGAGGGCACAGAAATAATAGACACTGTGACAACTCATGCTGAGCAGTCTGCTGAACACAAGAGAAATATAGCTTTGCATTTTAATTTACATTAGTTCTTATAGCACTGATTAAAAGAGCAGGTTCAATTAGGGTGTCCACCTTGAAAATGGAGACTCAGTCACAGAAGAGACCGCATTCACTAATGAATGCAATGAATATTCTCAATGTGGCTCCTCCAGGTCAGACAAGGATTGCTCAAAGCCAGTGATCAGCAGGCCAGAGAAAAAAGCTGTCTCTAGTCTCCTTCAGAACCTCGATGTGTGATGGTCTCACTGAGCCTAAGAGGCACTCAAAAACAGTAAACTAGTTGCTAAAAATGGCGTGCATGAGATTGCTGGAAATCATGCAGGCTTTCAGGGAGGTTATTACATATCCCCTTTATTTACATTTATTCATTTATTCCTCTTCCCCTGTCAAAGAACATCCTCCCCAGATTCCAGCATCACCATATGGAAATGCATAAAGCCATCACTAGATTGAATGGCTAAGATTCTCCTTGCATAAAGTATACAGTTTCCTTGAAAATGCCAAACCTGCCAAGGCTCTTATGTATTACAGATAGAAACAGAAACTTTAGTGCAAGATTCTATGTTTTAGAGCAAATGGATGATGGTAGGACTCTTCTCTATGTATCAGATGCACCCCTCTGGAAGATAAAACACATCGAATTGCAAACCTAAGTTGGGCTCTTAGAACAGAAAATGAAAACACAGATGGAGTGGCACTGGTGTGTCTAGCTGGACAGATCCTACCACAAAAGGGAGGCGGCAGGAGTTACTGCACAACCGTAAAGGCAGATGAACCAGCTGCATGTCCAAAGATGATCTGTAACATACAAACCGGAACTGGGCTCTTCCTTTCATTAGAAAATGACAGGGTTTGGAGTATGCTGTAGGGACCAGAAATGAGTCCAGTCTGGACTACTGACCAATTAGACACAAAAATTACACAGTCTGGGTAAATTAAGATAGTGACAATGGTGGATGTCATTAACAGTTTATAATGAGTAAGGCTTTAGCATCAGATACTTTTTATACATTATCTAATTTAATTTCCATATGCCCAAGGGAAGTTATTATCACCATTTTATTGGAAAGGACACTGGGGTTCAGAGAATGTAACTTTACAGTTACAGAATTACAGCACAAGTCTATATAACACCAAAAGATCTGCTCCTAAATGTCATACTAATTACTCTGTTAAATATCACTCAAGCATAACCTGTCCAAACAAGTACAGGTTGAGTGGCTCCTGCCTTGCTGTTAAGTATCTGGTGTGCTGCAAAGAAAAGTGGAAGACAATTATTTGTGCTGAATTCTGACTTCTCTGTATAGAACAAAGGCACCAGCACATGTGCACTGAAGCATAAGCCCAAGTAGCATTCCCTTTGAAAAGGTGTGAAATGAAAGCAGAGACAGAGAGAGCAGCATGCCTGGGAGACAGCAAGGGCACCTTGATGATTGCCTGGGCCATTGCAGAGCAGGCTCAAGAGAAGGCAGTGCATCAGCCTCCTACCCAAAGATGCCACTGTCCTGATGGCCATCATTTTTCCAGCTGGGTGCAGTGGTGAACACCTGTAATCCCAATGGCTTGGAAGGCTGAGATAGGAGGATCCCAAGTTCAAAGCCAGCCTCAGCAATGGCAAGGCACTAAGCGATTCAGTGAGATCCTGTCTCTAAATAAAATACAATACAGGGCTGGGGGTATGGCTCAGTGGTTGAGTGCCCCAGAGTTCAATCCCTGGTACCAAAAAAAGAAAAAGAAAAAGAAAAAATGACAGTGCTTCACCAGGACAACAGAAGGCCCTCTGAAATGTTCAGGTTCCTTAACAATGGTAACCTTTCAGACAGAGAAAATGCAAGTTGAAACAATATGAAGTTTACTCTAGGGAAATGACAAAAATATTCTTCTTAATGCTTAAATTAAATTGACACATGTAAACATAACCTACTTGTAGTGTTAGACTTTGGAATACTTATAAAAACAGTAAGACCTAAGTATTAAAAAAATCTCAATAAGCATAAAATCTCAAATTATACTTCACTGATTTAGTGTAAGCAGTTAAAAAAAATCACTTTGTAAAATGTTCAAGTTGGAAACTGGGGCAGCTTGCATTAATTTAAATATCTGTGCAACTCCTAAGCTCAAACTTAGGAATCTATTCTCCTTTTAGGTTTGTTATGCTTAATTGATAGATGTAAAAATAAAAATGGGTTATATTGGTGAATGAATATAGCTTTCTTGAATTCATATAAGCAATGGCAAGGATTACACTTACAAAATTTTTTTCCCACGTTATGCTTTGGGGACCCTCATTTTTTTTTAGTGGTTCTTTTTAGTTATATTTGAGAGTAGAGTCCATTTTGATAAAATTATACATGCATGTAATATATCTTATTCTAATTGGGGCCCCCATCTTGTGCAGTACACAATGGTGGGATTCACTGTGGTGTATTCAGATATGTATATAGAAAAGTTATGTCAGACAGAATTTTTGACAACAAAACACAGCACATAGCATACCCCTCTCCTTTTTATTTAAATGTACCTAAAAAAAAGTTAGAGCACAATAATTTAAAAATATAGTGTCATAAAAAAATATAGTGTCATAACCACTCATGAAAGGGCCTTAGTCTTACTGGTATTTCAACTATTAAAATTTTGATTTAAATGAATAAAATTTGGTCACAAGTAAACATCAATTAGATATCTACTGTTGAAGATGCCCAACCGGTGCTCATTAGGACCCTGTGGCTATTGGTTATTCAGCAATACAGGTAAGGCTTTGCTGAACTGGCTTACTTGCTTAGAATGTAGTGCTAATGAGGGAAAAGTCTCAAATGTTAGTTTTAATCAGACCACAGACTGCCTGAGATTTATGACTTTAGTCACAAAGAGTGCAGATGAGAAGATGCAGGGGAGGCAGAGGGCTGAGCACTATCACAGTGATGGAAAGTCCATTCCAAGGGCACACTTCGCATTGTCTTCACCAAGGTTACAGAAACGAGGCAAGATGAACCAGGAGCATGTGCCTATCATTCCAGCTACTTGGGAGGCTGAGGCAGGAGGATTGCTCCAGCCTAGGGTTTCAAGATAATTCTGGGCAGCCTAATGAGACTTGGTCTCAAAAAAATTTTAAAGAGAAAAATTTTAAAAAGAAAAGGAAATGAGAAAATACAGATAAAAAGGTAGAAAACTCTTGGTATGGTTTGGGTATGCATTGTCCCCCAAAGCTCACAATTGAGACAATGTAAGAAGGTTCAGAGGTGAAATGATTAGGTTGTGAGAGTCTTAACCTCATCAGTGAATCAACCCCTGATGAGATTAACTAACTGAGGGGAAACTGGAGACAGGTGGGCTGTGGCTAGAGGAAGTGGTTAATTGGGGGCATGGCTATGGGGTATATATTTGTATCTTGAACGTGGAGTCTCTCTGCTTGCTAACTGATGTGAGCTGCTTCCCTCTGTCACACTCTTCTTCTTTTTTAATTTTTTATTTGTTTTAATTAGTTACACATGACAGTACAATGACCTTGACATATCATACATTTGAATCAGATGGGATATAATTTCTCATTTTTCTGAGTGTACAGGTTGCAGAATCACATTGGTCATGCAGTCACATATATACACACAGCATTAATAATGTCTATTTTATTCTGCTATCCTTCCTTTCCCCCCAACCTCTCCTCCCCCTCCCATCACTTCTCTCTACCCAATCTAAGGTGACACTATTCTCTTTTTTTCTCACATCTTCATACATGTATTTTGTATAACCATGAAGGTCTCCTTTTACTTTCCATGCAATTCCCCTTCTCCCTCCTTTTCCCTCCCACCTCTCTTCCTTATCTAGAGGTAATCTTCTTCTCATGCTCTTCTTCCCTACCCCATTTTGAGTCACCCCCTTATATCAGAGAAGACATTCGGCATTTTTTTGGGGGGGGGATTGGCTAACTTCACTTAGCATAATCTGCTCTTATGCCATCCATTTCCCTGCAAATGCCATGATCTTGTTATTTTTTAGTGCTGAGTAATATCAAAGACCAGGCCCTCACCAGATACTGGGGCCAGTGCCTTGATCTTGGACTCCCAGATCCCTGAGCTATGAGAAAATACATTTTTGTTCTTTATGAATTACTCAGTCTCAGGCTTTTGCTATAGCAGTACAAACCAACTAGATCCATTCTTTCTTTCTCTTTCTTTCTTCCTATCTCCACCTACCCCCTCTCATATCTATCATCTATGTCTATCTACCTACTATCATCTCTCTATCATCTACCTATCATACATGTCTCTCTCTATCTAAAGAATACAAAGAAAATTCCTGATACATGAATGCTTTGGCTAAACAAAACGAACCTCACATAATAGCTCTATTGAGTCCTTAAAGATGTCATAAAGCATACACCAAGCTCTGGGTTTAACCACTTTCAGGTTTGCGTGCTGGAGAGAAAAGAGTGGGGGAAAATGCATGCTTGATTCTAATAAACTGAAAGCTTGTTAAGACTATCTAACCCTCCTGAACCCACAGAGGACTGTGGCATCATAAGAAAGAGGCACAGCACGGAGGTTTATTAGAGGACCCCCAAGTGCCAGGATGAATTTCTTTCTGTGGATGTGTAAACAGACTAATTGCCTACAATGAGAAGAGATCTATTGTACAACACACTGACTATAGTTAATAACAATGTATTAATTTATGCTCTTGAAAATTGTAAAGAAATATTGAAATGTTCTCTTCACCAACAAGGATTAACATATGAAGTAATGCATATTTTAATCAGCTCAATTTAGACATTCCACAATGTACACATATTTCCAAACATGTATACATGATAGATATATGTTTACATGTCAGCTACATTTGTCATGTTTCTTTAATAAACACCAAACTGCATCAAGTGACAGAGTTTAAGCCACAGATGAAATTTGTTATCTGTATGATCAGTACCTCTTGGCAGACAATGTCAGCAGAATGAATCACTTGAGCCTTGGCATGTCCTCCTCTCTTTTCATTTGGCTTACAATTTTATCATGCTGCACACCACTTAAGAATATGGTTTCTGCTATCCTCTTTGTCTACTCCAGGACACCCTCTCTTCTCCGGTTTATTTCAGATATTTTATTCCTATATTGGTTTTCCTATAGCAATTGCATATAAAACTGATTTGCATAATCACCTTCCTATTTCAGGTCAATCAACAGCTTTTTGTTGTTGTTTCCTTAGAGAGAAACACTTCCTATCACTGAACACACTAGTCATCAAGGGTTCTGTTAAAGATATCCCTGTGTTTTTTGAAACTGACACAGCCTGAATTCTCAGAATTTCCATTCACTGCGTAGCGTTCACTGTATGGCAAAAACAAACAAACAAACAAAAAACAACAACAACAACAACAACAAAAACAGTACAAGAGGCCTGGTTTAGGATCTACCTCTCTCAGTGGGGTATTAGGAATGGTCAGTTTTAATTTAATTTATTAAAGGCTTATAAATTGAATTTTATAATTTACAAATGAACATTTTAAAGCAATGCTTATTTCTCGTATGTCATTAATTCTAAAACACAATGTTGACACATCTTAACATCTCCGACATCGAAATGCATCTTATGATGGTCTAGACTAAGTTGTGTCAGAGTTGTCACAGCACAGTCCTGGTTGTTATGTCTGATGGCATGACAGGGCTTTTGCAGTTTCTCAGTGTTTGGTCAACAAACTATTTAAGAACCCCTTGAGGATGGAAGATGAGACCTGGTTACTGTCAGATCATCTTCCTTTCACATTTACAGATAAGCTCCAAAAATAAGCAGACTGGAATTCTGATTGGGAAAAAAGAGACCATGGTAATTCTGATTATTCACATTCCCTGGCATCGTGAGCACTCTGCTGGTGCAGAGGTGATGCTGGCTGAGTGGAGAACATGAGCACCAAGGACTGATGCCTAAGGTCCCTCAGCAAAAACAGACTCTGTGTACAAGTTTCAGGAACTCCTTGATTGATTTATTCACCTGTGCCAATCTTCTCACCACATTACAGATATTCAAGAAATGGTTGCTGAATAAATAACAATGGAGGGAAAGAAGATGGTAAGACCAGCCAGGGAAAAGAGATGAAGACTAATGGGAAAATATTTGGGGTAAGGCTTGAAACTTTGAAAAATGAAAAGGAATGTATAAATTGACATGGAGAGGGAGAGGGTTTCAGGCATAGTGAGGAGCAGGCTTTAGGAAACAGAACCCTTTAAAGGTATGTTATATTTGAGAAATCATAAATAGCTTTCAGATGCTTGGAGAATTAATAATAGTAAATAGAATGAGACCAAAAGGGAGATTTCTGATCCTGAATAGTTTTAAATGCATTTTAAAAAGAAAGAAAGAAAGAAAGAAAAAGAAAAGGAGAGAAACATGGACTTTACTTCCAGGTCACTGACTTTAAATCTCTGATGACTTTAACTTCACTAGTCATCCTATTAAAAAATTACCATCCAACCCGGAACAAATAAAAGTGATTTTTTTCCCCAAAAGGAAATAAATACATTCTGGTATTGTTTTTTATTTTTATAGGGTCCAGGAACATTAAATATTGTAGTCATATTATAAAAAGCTCACTGCATTGCCACGGTTTTGATGGACAATTAAAAATAAATCTTCTTAATTATAAATTTCATTGCAAAATACAAGACTGAAAAATAGAGGGGCATTGTTGAGACATAATATTGTGTTCTGACTAAAATATATAATCAAAAATAAAAAATTGATTAGTAGTATAAAATTTCAAGGATATTGCTGTGATATTACCAGGGTCAGGTTTGGTGAGAAGTGAGGCATCACCAGCATTTGCTGGGAGGCCTTAGCAGGAGAACAGGACATAAGAGAATTGTCATGATCATACCCAGGAAGCCAAATTTTGGCAGCAGGCGGCACATACCACTTGAAGAAAGAAGCAGCAGGATCCAAAAAAAAAAAAAAAGATCTTCCCTCTTATTTTGGATGACGCAAACAGCAGACATTGCACATTTACTCCACTATTCAGCTCTGATAAAGGAGCTTTCTAGACTACCTCCCTGGCCAAGACAACTCTAAGAGTTAACAAAATGCAAAAAAAAAAAAAAAAAAACAAAACAAAAAGTTGAATGAAAGCATTAAAAAGCCTTAGGATTTGTAATTTGTTCTAGAAATAAATTTTTACAAAGTAATTTTCCAAAACTTTCAAGTGACTTAATTCTGTATTCTGATTGCAGCGAAAATAGCAAAAAGGTAAATAGAGTAATCCTCCACATATTTGAAAAGCAAGGACTGCATTTCTAAATAGCCCTTGATTCAAAATAGAAATTGCAGTAGAAATCAGACCACTTTATTGCATTGAAAAATAATTTAGAAATTTATGTCATATTAACAACCTAAATTATGCAGTTAAGGCACCACTAAGAGGAAATATTATAGCCTTTCTTATTCATGAAGCTGAAGGGTCAATATTGTTAATGTCAGTTCTCCCTTGGAATCAATGTAATATTATGCAGTTACGTGGCAAAATGATAGTTGAATTTATTTTTAAATCTGAAGGGTCAAGGATAACTAAGGAAGTTTTAAACGTAAAAAACAAAGACAAAAATGTTAGATCATCCACAACATGCATTTTAAAGCCACAGTAATTAAACAGTGTGGCATTTGTCCTAGGCTATGTAAGTAGACCAATGCAACACAACAGAGAATTCAGTAACAGACCAAAGCATATAGTCACCTAATTTCTAACAAAGATGCTTCTGAAATGCAGTGAAGAGTTTTTTTAATCAATAGCTTTTATATAAATAAAAATTAGCCGGCACCCCTACTTCACACCATACAGAAATTAAGTCCTAACCTAATAGACTTAAATCTGAACAGTAAAATAATACCACAACTAGGACAGAACAAGTGAAAATATTTTCAGGACTTTGTAATGACAAACATCTTTTACAAAGAATGCAATAAGCATCCATAACAGAGAAAAACTTAAATTCAGTTTCATTAAAATTAAGGATTTATACTTATCAAAAGTATAAATTAGAAGAGTGAATACATAGTATCAAAAGGAGAAGATGCATATATCCAACAAAGGATTCAAATCTAGACAAATAATAAGTAAGAATGGACTAACAGAGAATAACAAACAAAATAAAATCATATTGAGCAAAATACTTGAATGAGCACCTTATCAAGGTAGTTTGAAATGGTCAATAAGCATATGAGATATTCAACATCATTAGCCATCAGGAAATTGAAAAGTAATAACACAACATGTACTTATCAGAATGGCTAAAATTAAAAAGTCTATTAAATTTTGTGAGGATATGGAGTATGCCTGTGTTAGTATAAACTGGTACAACAATTGGAAAGTATTGGCATTATCTATCGAAGTTTAACATACATATAGTCTATGTGCTGTCAGAAATTCTACTTTTGAGTAAATATCCAATAGAAATTTGTATACATGAGTGCCAAAAAGATATTTACAAGAATGCTCATAGTAGTATTACATATAACAATTAAAAATAGGGAAAACCCTGAATCTCTATCATCTGCAAAATAAATACATTGTATTATATTTATACTGTGGAATACTATTCAACAATGTAAAAGAAAGATACTACTATATGCAACATGTATGGGTCTTATAAACCTGAAATAGAGCAAAATAACCCAGATATAAAAGAACATGTATTCTGTGATCCTATTAATATAAATATGAAAGAAAGACAAGTGGTGAAGGTAGAAGTTGAAAGACTGGTTATCTCTGCAGAGGGTAGTGACCACAGGAATGAGTGATATAACTTTCTGAGATACTTGCAGTGATTCATACAGATGTTTATATTTTGTAAAACTTCACTGAATGGTTTGCTTACCACTGTGCCCTTTATTTCATGTCTGTTTTTCTTCAACAGCAATTTCTGCATAACACTGAGGCACACTCACACATGCATACAATTTAGGTTGGGCTGTAAGTGGGAAATAATCATGTTACAGAAAATCTCTGGCTGTGTGGAGATCAGATGGGAGGGCAAAGCCTCAGAAAATTATTAAAGGTCTGAAATGGAGTAGTGGCAGTTGAGAAGAAAAGGTGATATCTAGGAGAAAGACTGAGGAGCAACAATCTATCGCGTGTATGTGTGTGTGTGTGTGTGTGTGTTGTGTGTGTGTGTGTGTATTCAAATATATTTTAAATGTGGAATTTGAGCGACTGGACATTTAGAACCTCGGGGAAAGGGACAATCGCTGCTATTGCTGGGAGGTGAGAGAAGCCCCAAGTGAGGTAAATTAACATATGGCATTTGATATGTTTATGAGGGATGCAGATGGAGGTGGTTTGTAAGTGAGATTAAGAAAACAATTAGTAAAACCTGTTCTGAATTTATAGGAATCTTTGTGTAAAATCAAATCCCCCCTGATTCAAAGACTTCATGGGAATTGTGTTTCAAAGCCATCCCACCTTTAAGCCACAGTCTGAGAAGGTGGGGATGGTTGATTCTCAGACTGTGGGAACCCAATTTCGTATGCTGTAAGTGAGAAAAGTAATAATGCATTTCTAAGCCACGATGACTCTGTATGTCAATCCACGGAACCAGATATTCTCTGGTTTTTCAAAAATCTTTTGCTGTAGCTGGGTATAATCCCAGCTAGTAATCCTAGCTACTCAGAAGCTGAGGCAAGAGGATCACAAGTTCCAGGTCAGTCTTTGTAACTTAAAGAGACCCTGTCACAAAAATAAAAAATAAAAAGGGCTGTGGTGTAGCTCACTGGTGACGTATCCATGGATTTAATCCCCAGCGTCCCTCTCCTGACACACAAATATGCTTCTCAAGTAACACAGTGAAACTTTTTAGACCAAACAATATCTCATAACATTTTCTTTGTTTTCCTATGTACAGAATCAAATACTATGAATGATGACAGGTTCACTATATGATTTGGACAAGGATCCCCTCAAGGACCATTTGTTAAAGGCTTGATCACCCGCCTGTGGCACGATGGGGAGGTGGTGGAATCTTTAAGAGGTGGGGCCTATTAGGAGGAAATTGGGCGTTGGGGGCATGCCCTTGAAGGGGATATTGGGACACTGGACCTCTTCCTGTCTCTGTCATTTCCTGTCTGCTTGAGATGAATAGGCCTCCTCCACCACATGTTCCCACCATTGTTGAGAGCCACAGCTGAAGGGGCCAATCCAATTGCAATGGTACCAACCTAACGGGTAAGGACCATATGTACTATTGGACAACCTAAGGCAGGCACAGTCCCTAAGCCACATGCTTGTTGTTTAAACAGAGAGGGGGAGATGTTGAGAGCCACAGCTGAAGGGGCCACAGCAAAATTCCAGCTGCCAGCTGATGATTGGCTCACAGTGGCCCCAGCAAACTTCTAGCTGCCAACTGATTGGCACCTCTGCGGTGATGCTCATTGGGCTGTTTCCCTGCCCTTTCAGATCACGGAGCTACTCATTGGGGGACTTTTTTTGGCTCCGCCCACACAACCCAGCCAATCGGCCTCAAGAGCAAGAGGAGTGGGGGAGGTGGAGAGGCTTGTGGGAAGCCAGTGGTGGCAGTTGGGCTCTGAAGATTTCCTGAAGAGCTGTGTGGTTTGGTGTGTGTGTTCTAAAAATAAAGTTCGTTTTCTTTTGACAAGTGGCTCCTGAATTGTGCCCAGCCAGACTGCGGCACACCATGATATTGTACCACCACAGGCCCAAAGCAACAGGGTCAAGTGACTATGGACTGAAGCCTCTCACACCATGAGCCTCATTAAACCTTATTAAATTGATTATCTATCTCAAGTGTTTTGTAACAATGCCACAAAGCTGACTAGCATAAGGTTCATTTGCTTGGCCAAGCTTATGTCCTCTTTTTGTGTCATTTAATGTTCTTTATCACTTCACATTTTCCTTCTGCAGGAGGACAGGCTACTTGGTCCACTTACTCCAATCTGTCCCATATTTAAGAAGGTATTTTCACCTGACGTGGGGAAGACAAGTGGACATGCCCAGAATGTTCAAACAGCAGAAGCAGGGGATATGAGGCCATCAGATAAACCCCTGAGACTCAAAGACACCTGGTGGCTTGGATATGTTCACCAGTTCTCATGCGCCAGTACGTTTTTAAAGGCTTACAGTTCAGATAGTAAATTCTGGATAAAAACTTTTACAAATAATTAAAAACTATTTGGAAGTGACAGAGAAAGATACAGTCTTCATGAGACGGTGAGACCAATTGCAGAATGGTCATGTGAGTAGCGTTCCCCTGCGGATTTAGACAGTGTTCTATAGACTTCTAGACCTAACTTTATTATTTTAAAGAATACGTAGCATAAAGAGGATTTTCATTTGATGGGCAAGAGAAAAACAGAAATGATTGTTTGTTCTAATGGGAAGTGATGCTTTTTTCCTAATTACATCATTGAAGTGTTTAGAGAAGAAAGATTCTTCTTACCAATTAATTATCATTCAATAGCCAGTAGATTATTTTGCATAGAGAAATGTGAAAAATATATTTAAAAATCCCAGTAGTATTGATTAATTAGTTTCCTCATTTAAAAGCTTTAATCAGGCTATTTTTCAAAGAAGAAATAAGAAGTGTACTGATTATAAAGAAATTATATATTATTTTAAGTGAAATTTAAGGTATTTTAAACAGAATATCCAGTGGTAAAGTAGCATATCAACCTTGGCCTTACCCTTTAATTTCAAGGCTTCTAATACCTTTGAATCAGCTGTCACATCACTCACTAGCTTGATTTCAATATTTTGCGAAGTCAGCTGGAGCAGTTTTTCAAAAAGACGTTGGCCCTGGTAAAGAGATTCAGAGACAAAGAAAATCAGAAAACCTAAATGTTGCATTTTAAGTAGATATAAATAAATTCATTAAAAGTTAAAACTGTTCATTCCATTTGTAAAAGGCAAATACTTCAACAATTGGTATTCATAGAAGATTTGTGAAATTCTTTCAAGTATAAATATATAATATTTGTATAAATATGCAAAGTGTAGAAGTATGAGCATAGTTGCATTTTGTCTTTTTGAATATTGTGCAACTCAGTAAATCACTGAAATAATAATTTCAATGATACAATGCAAATCTACCTTTCTTCTCCTTTTTAAATCTGTTGTTATCTGCACATAAACAGGTAGTACAGAGCGGCTGGGGTTGTGTTTCAGTGGTAGAGCACTTGCCTAGCATGTGTGAGGCACTGGGTTCCATTCTCAAAATAAATAAAATAAAGGTCTGTTTAAAACTTTTTAAAAAAGTATTAAAAATCAGATTTTATTGATTATAAAATAAAAAGAGGTAGTACAGAATATAAACAGTTGCAATTTGGCACAGGAAGACCTGGGTTGTAGAGGGTTTTCCAAATTACAAACTGTGTCTCTTAATCTCACCAATCTCCAGGTTCTTTCTCTGTAATATTCAGATAACATTAATACTTACTTCAAAAGGTTTTTGTGAAGTGAGAGGAGTTAATCAAAAGCATCCCTTAAGTATTAGCTATTATAGAGGAAACATATGGACACTAATCGGTAATTTATTTGAATCAATCTTCTTTTTTAAAACTTGTTTTACTGAATTCAACTAATATTCTGACTAAAAATAAGTGAACTAAAACTGGTTAGTGTAGAGGGGGATGGGAAGGATGGTAGAATGACAGACATTATTAACCTATATACATGTATGATTACCCTACTAGTGTGACTCTGTACCAGGTACAGCCTGAGGAATAAGAAGCTGTGCTCCATTTATGTACAGTGTGTCAAAATGCATTCTGCTGTTATGTATAACTAATCAGAATAAATTAAAAAAAATAAAATTTAAAAACAGTGAACTAAAATATAAAGGTTTTCCTTATAAGATTTTCACAAGTATATAAGTGTTATAACAAGTTTTAATCCTAGCGAGACTCTGAATAATGACAGGTCCACAAGTCATTATCTTATCTCAGGTCAGGGGACCATAATATTATTCCATTTATTTTTCCATGTGTTTTGATAGACTCCTTCACCATATTATTAAAGGGAACTGGTCTTCTTTTATTGATTTTTCAGGTTTGGTGTTTTTTTTTTTTTTTTTTTTTTTCATTGTTATTGTTGTTATTGGACCAAAAAACACAAAAGCCTTCAAGGGCCAGATAGGCAATAAGGCTTGGGTCTTAAGGGTACCCAAGAGGCAAAGTCTTACCTTGCTTTGATAAAAATGGGTTGTTGACAATGATTATATATAAAAGATTTGGTGATCAAGAAGAGAGAAGAAGGAATTAATGCAAACAGTGACTCCTGCAATTTGGCATTGGGAAAGGGCAAAGCCAGAGATAAACAGCCTGTGGCTCTGCAGTATTAGGAGAGGGCTAGTGTTCCGGTGCTGGGTGACAGCTGAGAGTGGAAAGGAGTGTCTGACACATCCAGCTGAGCTCTAGCCTGAAGCTGACCCAGAGCCAAGGTCTATAGGCCCTGGGTGCTGAAGGAGTAGGAAGAATAGTAGGTGCTGAAGGAGAGTAGGAATTGTACCCTATGTCATGTATTTTATTAGCAGAAATTAAGATCACTCAAAGTGAAGCCCATCACAAGCAACCAAATTACTCTGCACCCCAGTGCCTGGAGGCAGCCTCACCCCAAACCAGGCATTCCTAAGCAGTATATGGAGTGAATGCATCTGACTGTTATAAACACCTTCTTTATGAAAGAGGCAGACGTGGAGAGGAAGGGTTAAAGAGGGAGAGAGAGACAGACAGAGACACAAAGAAACAAAGGAAGGGGAGGGAAATTACCTTATTTGCTGATTTAAGTGTGTATGTATGAATCTATCACACTTATTGATTTTTGATTTTAATTCTTGTGGTATAGGAGTCTTATTAAGGAAGTTGGGGCCTAATCCCACATGATGAAGGTTCGGGCCTACTGTTTTCTTCTATTAGATGCAGGGTCTCTGGTTTTATTCCTAGGTCCTTGACCCATTTTGAGTTGAGTTTTGTGCATGGTGAGAGATAGAGGTTTAATTTCATTTTGTTGCATATAGATTTCCAGTTTTCCCTGCACCGTTTGTTAAAGAGGCTGTCTTTTCTCCAATGCCTGTTTTTTGGCACCTTGTCTAATATAAGATAATTGTAATTTTGTGGGTTAGTCTCTGTGTCTTCTATTCTGTATCATTGGTCTACTAGTCTGTTTTGGTGCCAATACCATGCTGCTTTTGTTACTATTGCTCTGTAGTATAGTTTGAGGGCTGGTATAGTGATGCCACCTGCATTACTCTTCTTGTTAAGGATTGTTTTAGTTATTCTGGGTCTCTTATTATTACAGATGAATTTCATGATTGCTTTTTCTATTTCTATGAGGAATGCCATTGGGATTTTGATTGGCATTGCATTAAATCTGTATAGTGCTTTTGATCAAGGACCTAGGAATATAACCAGAAACCCTGCAGCTAATAGAAGAAAAAGTAGGTCATAATCTCCATCATATTGGATTAGGCCCCAACTTCCTTAATAAGACTGCTGTGGTGCAAAATTAAAATAAAGAATCAATAAATGGGATGGATTCAAACTAAAAAGTTTCTTCTCAGCAAAAGAAACAATCTGTTAGGTGAATAGAGAGCCTACATCTTGGTAGCAAATCTTTACCCCTCTCACATCAGAGAGAGCACTAATCTCTAGGGTATATAAAGAACTCAAAAAACTAAACACCAAAAATACAACCCAATCAATAAATGGGCCAAGGAGTGAACAGAACTTCTCAGAAGATGACATATAATCAATCAACAAATATAAGAAGAAATGTTCATCATCACTAGCAATTAGAGAAATGCAAATTAAAACTACTCTAAGATTTCATTTCACTCCAGTCAGAATGGCAGCTATTGTGAATATAAACAACAATAAGTGTTGGTGAGGATGTGATGGAAAGGCACACTCATACATTGCTGGTGGGACTGCAAATTGGTGCAGCCAATATGGAAAGCAGTATTGAGATTCCTTGGAAAACTGGGAATGGAACCATCTTTTGACCCAGCTATCCCACTCCTCTGTATATACCCAAAGGACTTAAAAACAGCATACTACATGGACACAGCCACATCAATGTTTATAGCGACACAATTCACAATAGCTAAACTGTGGAGCCAACCTAGATGCCCTTCAGTAGATGAATGGATAAAAAAATGTGGCATTTATACACAATGAAATATTACTCAGCAATAAAAGAGAATAAAATCATGGCATTTGCAGGTAAATGAATGGAGTTGGAGGAGATAATGTTAAGTGAAGTTAGCCCATCCCCCAAAACCAGATGCCGAATGTTTTCTCTGATATAAGGAGGCTGATTCATAGTGGGGTAGGGAGGGGGAGCATGGGAGGAATAGACAAACTCTAGATAGGGCAGAGAGGTGGGAGGGGAAGGGAAGGGGCATGAGGTTAGAAATGATGGTGGAATGTGATGGTCATCTTTATCCAAAGCACAAGTATGAAGACACAAATTGGTGTGCATATACTTTGTATACAACCAGAGATATGAAAAGCTGAGCTCTATATGTTTAATATAAATTATAATGTATTCTACTGTCATATAAATTTTAAAAAATTAATTTTAAAAAAGTGTATATGTAAATTTTAAATTTACTATGGGGAGTGAGGATTTGAACCATGAAAGGCTGGAGTATATGATGTGGGAAATCCACATTATGAGGCTACATCACACAGCCTTCCTTGACAGTTTAGGCCTCCTCCAAGGAGGTTTGGTGATGTCTGCATAGCCTAAATTGCCACAGCATAGACCCAATATGTTATTAACACATATTCATAAAAGCTGTTTGTATTTTCTCTTTCACAGAGAAACACTTGGTGTGTATGGTGAGACCCCATGGTTAGGTAGACCAGTACTTTTAAATGAATTCATTTATTTTTGCTCTTACAAAAATGTATTTAGCAAAATATACTCAGCTCAAATAAAATCAAGATATCATCTAACCTATCTGTATTTCTGGCTCTCTGCCTTAAATTGATTCCTTCTTGTTGTTTAGTGAAATGTAAACAAAGACTAAAAACATTAATGAAAGTAGAAATCCTGAAATCTACAGATACTGTCCAATTGTCATTAAATAAGGCACATTTTTACTTTTAGTATGTGCTGATAACTTGCACCAAGAAATCTTAAAAATTTTTAAATCATTAATGCTCACTAAATGAACTTGGGCATGGTAGAACTTCTGTCCTTGGGCTTGAGATGAAACTTCTATTAAATCTCCCATCTTCAGTGTGTCACCTTGCTGCCCAGTCATTTTTGTTATGACATTCAAAATGTAATAACTTCCAAAGGTATTAAACACCTACTCTATACAGAGATCTGCACTAAGACTTAGTTCTTTCTGAGTTATATTCGCTCATCATTTTTTAATAAAGGAATAACAAAAGCACCTCAGCTTTTAAACACCAGCAATTTAAAATCTTGTTCTTTGTGTTGAAAAACATGAACCAACATCTCCAACTTCAATAAATCATCTCAAAATGGCTCAGGCATGCTGACCTACTTTAAGTCAATTTTTTAGGAAGTCTACAAAACCATTATGATGGACAGTACAGTCCTGTGGAGGAAGCTATAGTCTGAGGACGGAAGTCTGGTTCAGCCCTTTGGTAACTTTGAAACACAGGAGGTCTTTTCAGTTCCCTAGGGAGAAAAGTCAACCTTTTTCTCTACCCTCCTAGGTTCATTGCCTAGGCCCATGAATCAAACTGATAAAAGATTAACCAGGGAAAAATAAATTTAAATTATGTACATACAAATACATACATGCATGAGAGCACCAGAAAGAAATGAAACTCAAGGAGGTGACAGATGATTAAGGATTCTATACCATCTTAGGCTAAACAATGAAAAAGAGGTTTGGAGGCTGTGGGAAGGTAAGGAAAGTGAGAGGAGAGAAGGAGTGGTAAATTAGGGTCATCTTTTGCCCCTACAGGTCTCTCAGGTGAGTTGTCTTCAGGTGTATTTCTCTTCCTGATATGGAGATAGTTTTTAAAAAATGCAAGTTTCCTTTAACAGTTTAAATGTCCTTTGCAAAAAGGAAAATATATACTCTATTTTTAGGTAGTCACGGAGGGGTAAGGGGTTTCTCCTGCATCATTGGTTCTCAGTTGCTTTTAGCTCAAAAGACATACTCCTCTTTGGCATACAGATTATTAGTAGGGCAGCATATTCTGGTATCCTTCAATCCCAAGAACATGGGGTTATAAATACTGCCTGTTTCTGTTGACCCAAAACAATTGATGGGGAGGATCAAATGCCCAAATATAACATGAAGGGAAAATGCAAAAATATCAAAAAGAAACAAGAAAGGAGTCATGCTCAATAAGATGAGTTCTGAGGATTATTAGAATATGCTGGTGGTTTTCAAGCTTGTCTTAGAAGTTGAATTCTTTTTTACAAATAAAAAAAATTAAGTGTAATATCTTCTTTCATCCATCTCTGTTTTCCTGTGCAGAAATAGGATACTTCAGAAAAACACTGAATTTTATCCCCTCCTCCTAGTGAGGTATGATACTTTTAAGACACTGAACTTTCAAGATACTGACATTTCACACAAAATGAGAATGTCATAGCTAGAAGATATTTTAGCCATCCATAGTTTATCAATCTCCTTGCCTTCAAAATGAGGACAAAGAGGCACAAGAAAGTTGAATGTTGTGCTGATGTTCGCACAGCTTGCTTAAGGCAAAGTCAGGCCTGTTTCTCTTCTTGATTCAGTGTCATTCTCTCTACATGGCCATTTTGTTATGTAATTAAAGAACAGTATGACCACTGTTGAGGTCCATATTAGTGACCTGGGCAACAAATGGAAGAAATCTCTCCAGCAGTCACATGCATGAACACACACACACACACACACACACACAGAATATCTCCCCCTGCCAACTGAACATAAGGAGGATAAGGGAGAAAAGGACTCACAAGTAATTTAAGGAGACATAATGTGGCTAACAGGTGCATTAAATGAGAAAAGAGGCCAAAAACAAACAAACAAACAAAAAAACAGGTTTGAAATAGTAGAAAAAGTTGAGGATAGACCTGAATCTAAAAAGGGTTGAAAAGTCCCCTGAAGATGGAGGTACTTTTGTTGCAGACACACATCTAGGAATGTTCTAGAAAATAACTGAACATCCAAGAGAGAGAAAATTCTTACAAACTTCCAGCCAAAAGAAAAAATTACCTATCAAGGGAAACATATCAGAGAGACTGGCCTGGAACTAACCATCTACAACACTAAGATGCTCCATGACAAAGACTCAAGCCCAAGAATCCTTTCCCCACACAAAGATTTCACCAGATAGGGTGAAAGAAAAAAATATTTGGAGACATTATTGCCTCTGAAACTCACATGAGAAACAGATTGAAAGAAGGGAGTCCAACCAAATAGTAAATAATACAGAAGACCATCAAAGAAGATGAAGAAGAGAAGAAATGAGTAGTGAGAAATATTAGAGGTATAAATGCTTGGGACACTTGCCCAAAACAAAGATTCTTAATAGAAGGACACATAACAGGAGAAGTCTACTGAAAATATACCATGTGCATTTTTTTTTCTACCAAGTATTGAACGTAGGGACACTTAAACACTGAGCCACATACCCAGCCCCTTTTAATTTTTTTATTTAGAGGCAAGGTCTTGCTAAGTTGATTAAGGCCATGCTCAGTTGCTGAGGCTGGCTTTGAACTTGTGATTCTCTTGCCCCAGCCTCCTTAGCCGCTGGTATTACAGGTATGCACCACTGCACCTGGCTATCGTGTGCTTTATTTATTTATTTACTTTTGTAGTGCTGGGGATTGAGTCCAGAGCCTTGTGCATGCAAGGAAAGCACTCTACCAACTGTATTATAACCCCAGCCCCTATCACGTGCATTTTTGATGGAGGTGATATTGTCCCAAAGGGGCTAAAAACTAGTTCTTGGGTGAGGATGAAAGTTACTCTCTGTTATGATTTGGATATAAGGCATCCCCCAAAAGCTCATGTGTAAGACAATGTAAGAAGGTTTAGAGAAAAAATGATTGGGTTATGAGAGCCTTAACATAATCAGTGTATTGATCCCCTGATGGAGATTAACTGAGTGGTAACTGAAGGTGGGTAGGGTGTGGCTGGAGCAGGTGGGTCATCGTGTGGGCGGGGGTGCCTTTGGAGTTTATATTTTCTATCTCGTGAGCAGAGATATTTTTCCTCTCTCTCTGCTTCTTGATCTTCATGTGAGCCACTTCCCTCTGCCACATTCTTTCTGCCTCACCTCGAGCCCTAGGGAATGAAGCCAGCTACTTATGGACTAAGACCTCTGAAACTATGAGCCCCACATAAACTATTCCTCCTCTAATTGTGCTTGTCAGGTCCTTTAGTCACAGCAGCTAAAAAGCTGACTAAAACACTTTTCTTATCACTAACACATAGTTTTACATACAATACATATACAGCATATCTGTGTATTAAAAATTCATGGCGGGGAGGATTAATGGGAAGGTCTTTAAAAAGGTCCGAGTTGGGGCTGGAGTTGTAGCTCAGTGGAAGAGTGCTTGCCTAGCATGTGTGAGCACTGGGTTCGATTCTCAGCACCACATATATAAATAAAATAAAGGTCCATTAACAGCTAAAAAAATTAAAAACAGCCTCCTAGGTAAAGTGATAATGAGGTTTTTTGTTTTGGTTTGGTTTTGGTAGCAGGAATTGAACCCAGGGTGGCTTAACCAATGGACCACATCCTCAGCCTATTTTTTTTTTTATTTTGAGACAGAGTCTTGCTAAGTTGCTGAGGTGGGTGAACTTGTGATCCTCCTGCCTCAGCCTCCTGAACTTTGGGATTACAGGATTACAGAATAGAATTAAGTGTGTAAGAGAGCATCCGAGAGTATCCAGAAATGATATGCACCACATAAAGTGATAATGAAAAAACATTTAAGGAATAATTATCTGTTTCTGCACCCAACAGGATAAATAATGGCAGTAAAGAACAGAACAGCAGGGGAGAACTTAAAGCACTAGATGAAAAAGTAGGCTATTATAATGTAATGGCAAATTTTATGGAGCTGGGATAGTAATAAACTGATATGTATCAGCATAGCAGCTAAATACATAAAGCAAATATTAATATAAATGCAGTTAAAACAGTGACACAATAAAATACTGAGAAATACATCTTCCCAAATTGTCAGATCTAAAAGAAAATAAATGAGAATATATGAAATTTAAATAATACTACCAATAAACTTGATCATGTGCATACATTTTTATATATTTCTTATTCTATATATCATATCCCCCCCCAGAACCACATTTTGTCTTTCTATGGAACAAATATATAAAAGTCTGTCTTGTAACTGCATTAAGAAAGTCTGAACAAGTAGCCAGGCATGGTGGCAGAAGCCTGTAACCCCAGCAGATTGGGAGGCTGAGCCGGAGCATTACAAGTTCAAAGTCAGTCTCATCAACTTAGCAAGGCCCCCAGTAACTTAGTGAGACCCTTTCTCAAAATAAAAAATAAAAAAGGCTGGGCATGTGGCTCAGTGGTTAAGTTCCCTTGGGTTTAATCCCCGGTTAAAAGAAAGAAAGGATGTGACTCTACTTTGTGTACAACCAGAGATATGAAAAATTGTGCTCTATATGTGAAATATGAATTGTAATGCATTCTGTTGTCATATATAACAAATTAAAATTTTAAAAAAATTAAAAAGAAAGAAAGAAAATTTGACAAAAATTTATAATGAATGAGCTGGGTGCAGTGGCACATGCCTGTATCTCCAGCTACTTGGGAGGCTGGGGCATGAGGATCTCAAGTTTGAGGCCAGCTTCAGCAATTCAGCAAGACCTGTCTCAAAATAAAATAAAAAGGGCTGGGGATGTAGCTTGGTAGTAGAGTGCTTGCTTAGCATGTGTGAGCCCCTGGGTTCCATCTCTAGTAGCAAAACAAAAAAGTTATAATGAGATATTCTTTGTACTTCATTCTCTACTCACTTATAATCTAGCAAAATGGAAAAAAAAATAACCCATACTGTTAACATGTAACTCAGAAAACAAATATTACCTCCTTGGAAATGGAATAACTCACTATTAGATTATCTTAACATCAGAGGAGATTCTCTAGAAAACTATAAATAGGTAAATGTCTCACAGCAAAACCATGAAATGAAGCAATATGTGTTGTCAGAGAGAAACCGATAATTCTGTCTACATTGTTATAAAAAAGAACATTCTAAAAAGTCATGGTGAACATGGCGAAAGCATAAGAATAGAATAAATAGAATTAAGAAGAATAGAATAAAGTGTGCAAGAGACCTTCACAGAGGATCCACAAATCCACAGATTTTTATCAATAACAAAGATTACACTTTAATCAGGACATACTACTGCTTTAAAAATTAGGCAACCAGATGAACAGTCTTGGAGTGGGGGAACTTGGACCAAGCTATAGTAGACTACTGAATGGTCCCAGGGCTATCAGATCCTAATCTCCAGAACCCGGCAATATTAGCTTATTTGAAAACAGAATCTCTGCTGATGTGATTAAATTAAACGGTTTATGATGAGGAGATTATCCTAGATTATCTGAGGATAATCATCAATGCAATTACAAGTATACTTACAAAAACAGAGACAGGAGGGGATTTGACATAACTAAAGGAGAAGCCAATGTGAAGATGAGGCAGAGAGATGAACAGGCTGGCTTGGAAGACTGCAGGATGTAGGAATGCAGGCAGCCACCAGAAGCCAAAGAGATAAGAACTGATTCTCCCCCAGAGTCTCTGCAGGAGTGTCTCCCTGCTGACACTTTGGGTTCAGCCCATTGAAACAGGACTCCTGACCTTCATAACTGTGAGAACATACATTTCCAATGCTTTAAAGCATAAAGTCTGTGGTAATTAGTTACAGTGGCCACAAAACCAAACCAAATCAAACCAAGAAAAAAATGAAAATATAAGGTAGATATGTAGAAGTAATAAAAGACAATGTTTGTGTGTGTGTATGTATGTGTGTGTGTGTGTGTGTGTGTGTGTGTAGAGAGAGAGAGAGAGAGAGCAAGCAAAAGATACCACAGGGAAGGGGCTAGGGAGTAGGGAGAGAGAAGGGGAAGGAGAGGTACTGGGGTCTGAATTAGAAAAGATATATTCCATGCTTGTGTAATTATATCAAAATGGATTCTACTGTCATGTATAAATAAAAGGAACCAATTTTAAGAAAATATACTATAAAGTTAATGAAAAACAACAAATTTGGGATGTTTGTTATAAAAATGAGATATGAAGGTTTAATAACTATACTCTTCAGAAACATTGAAAATTAATAAGATAAGGTCAACCATCCAATAAAATGTGAGGCAAAGTATGAGATTAGGCATGCCTAGGGACAGCAAGCCTACATGTCCAGCAGACCTAAGGGGATGCTTTATATAGTCAAGTGAAGATTTAAGTGAACAGTAAAGAGCTCAATCTCTTTCCACTCAGAGACTGAAAAAAAACATTAAGAGCATCAACATTTACTCTTGTCAGCAATTTGGGGAAAAGAAACCCTAACATATTGCTTCCTCCCACCCAGGAGACTCATACCTAAAAATGTATGCCAAAGAAGCATAAGCACCCGTGTGTGCATGTGTGTATATGTGTGTGTGTGTATGTTTATGATTGTATAAGCATGGAAAAATGCAGAAAGTTTCATCTTGGGTATGTTATTGCGCTATTTCTGTGTGCTATTATCCTTCCTTAAGTACACATTTATATACAAATACATTATATGTACCTTTATATGCATATATTTATGTGCATATATATAATATTAATACAAATGTGCATTTAAAGAAGGTTTAAATAAAATTAAAATTACATATTATTATTAAACATATTAATATTAAACATATTAAACATATTAATTTGTTGATAGCCATGAGAAAAATTTAGGATTTATTTTTAAATCATAACATTTTTTTTTGAAGCAATACACTTGCCTTTATTTATTTATTTAAATTTGTGACTAAAGAGATAAGACCATATGTAATACAGATCTCCTTTGGACTGATTTTATTAGTTTATTTATTTAACCAATTTTAGTTCAATTTGTTATAAAATTATATTTTACAGTTTATAAGATTTTTCAGTTCATAAGATACACAAATTAAAACACTGAACAAATATACAAAAGGATATAAATATTAATATGTTATTTACTTGAATATTAGTCAGTGTCAACTTTTATTCTCAAATGCCCTTGAGACAGGGAGAAGTGTCTTCTAAGAAAATTCATTCAACGTATTTCCTGGTTACCTACTACATGCCAGGGACCGGATAAGTTGGATATCACAAGGGAGACAAGCAAATAAGAAAGCAAATGCAGCCCGATGTGTCAAGTTCCAGGATGAAAGAAGTACAGATCTAGGGGGAAACGAATAACCGGCCTAAGGCACTCAGGGAAAATTCCCCCTAGGAAGCCAGGGAAGTGTGGATATTCCCAACAGAGACCTGTTGCAGAGTCCAGGTGGGAGACAAAGGGCATGAAGTTCTGACTTCATCTAGAAAGCAATGTGGGCCTCTGAAGGATTTTACACATCACAATCAACGTTTTGCTCTAGGGCTAAACATGTAGCTCAGTGGGAGAATATCTGCCTAGCATGTAAAGACCCTGAGTTCCATCCCTATACCATAAAAAAAAAAAAATCTATGTGTATTGCTAATATATATTCCTAGAAGAGAACTTGATGCTATTTGTAGAATTATTGATATAGGGCAAAACTGGAGGATTTAAAGTACAATTAAAAAGTTGGTGGGAGTTTAGTGAGAGATAATGTAGCCTGAGATAGAGTAGTTCAATGACAAAACAAAACAAAACTGGAGGGAATCCAGGTATTTGTGAGATAAAACAGTGAGGAGTATAATGAGTAGACTTGGGGCTTGAGGCAGATGGTGGGTTTGGAGATGGCAGCCAGATTCTCAGAACCTCTCCTGATCTACCATGGGAAATATAGACTTCTTCATCCAAAGCCGGAAGTTGTGCCCATTGCCTCTCTTCAAGGTCATAAATCAGCCAGAGCTTCAGGAGTTTAGACAGTGTCACAGGTCCAGCTCCTTGATTGGGAATACCCACTTTTTGGCAATGAGTGCCAAGGATTACCCCACTTGATACCAGTAGAAAGCGTGTGCTATGAAGATGAGCAGGTTGCCCATATACTTGTGAGAGTAATAGGCCCCATCTCATTGGGAGCTTTAATTATTCTGAATAGTTAATCATTGAGATCCTGCCTAATGATGGTTATCTCAATTATGTATCCCATGAGCATGAACATAGTCATCCTTGTCAGGGGTAGATGAAGAGAAATGAATAGGCTCATAATGCCAATATGAGCCAGGAAATAGCAAGGAATTAAACATGAGGAGTAGCTTGTTTGTAATAAGGCCCTGAAAAGCTGAAATCCTATAGAAGCAAGAAATTCTATAAAGAGTTGCTTGAGCATTACACTCTAGCTACAAAAGATACGCAGACAATGTTATCTCGGCACTGTCATTTAGCAGTGTCTGGAAAAGAGTGGCATCCCCAGCCCAGCATCATCCCTTTGCTACAAAAAAAAAAAAAAAAGATACGACTGGGGCCAGAACTCTTCCACAATTACTTATTCCTAATGGGCAGAGGAATTCACACAGAAAAGAGGCAGAATTCCTTCAAAACCTCCCTCTGAGGAGGCTGCAGTCTCCTCAACCCAGGGAATGACAATGAGCATGCTCCCTGAAAATCTCATGGTCTTAAAGCAGCTCAGGATCCTTAGTTCTCTAATTCCATTTCTGAGACTTGACCCTGAGCAAATTAGCAAAAAGAAAAAAATCATTTTGAACAAAGATCTTTACTGCAGCAGCATTTATTCAGAAAAGGGGGAGAGAACTTGAATGCCCCACAATAAAGAGAAATAGTTACATAAATTTAATGTGGTGAATCCACTCCATCGCATATTGTGCAGTCAATTAAAAATGTTTACCAGTATTTCTAATAAAATGGAAATGGGATTATGTTATCATGACAAGTTCAAAATTAAGATACAAAATTCCTTATATAACATGAGCATTATGTATGTAAATTATGCATAAAATATCAAACTGTCAAAAACATTTTTTGATGGCCATATGGATGATTTTCTTTCTCTTGAATTTCTCTGTAGTTTTCTAAATGTTTTATATCGACTATTTGCTATTAACATAGAAAATCCATTTAAAAGAAAGTACTAAGAAAGATAACCATAGGGAAATTGAAAATGTAGTAGAGAAAACAAACAAGCACACAAGCAAACAAAACTCATATAAGACAACCTTAAGGAAAGTCATTGTTTAATCTAAAGAACTGGGAAGAGTTTCCTTGGGCTAATGGTTTATTCACATCTATATGCCCAGATTTTAAAAGAATCATAGAGGTTAAAGTCTTGTTAATGATGTGATGTTGCCTATGAGTTTATATCAGAATAATGATTTCTCTTGGAAATATTTTGACAAACAAGCAAGAGTCCAGTCAGACTCATTCAACAGATGGGGAAATGGAAGCAAAGAGAAGCAGCAGGAATTTATGAGGAAAGAATAAGGACTTCCTAAGGAATGGAATCCCCAGGAGCCTGTGAGCTCAGCTGAGTAGCCAGGAGCAGAGGCAAACCTTGACAAGCTTATTCCCTAGTAGCTCCTTGTGTTGCTCTTCTGCTCTTCTGAATTCTTGTGCATGATTTGTGTGTCTCTTCCATCATACCCTCTGAGCTCTAGAGGTGGGGTAGGGACCATTACTTCTTTGACTTTGCATCCACAGCAGATAGCTTGGTACCTTGATAAATGTTTGTTCAATAAGAGGCACATCGGAAATCATTTAGTTGCCACACTTCAAATGGAAGAATGCTAGTTTATAAATAAGCATTTGCTGAGTGTTGATTTGTGGCAGGAAAAAGATGCTGTTTTAAAACAAGGGGACACTTTCTGTGAGGTTATGCTAGCTTCGTGCTGACAATGTGCCAGGAGTTCTACTGAAATCATACTTGGCTGGAGATGAAAAGGCTCAAGAGTCATAACCGCTTCAAATCAACAATCATGGAGCTTCCTCCTTCTCTACCTGGCTATGCACTAGACATAAAAAGCCACAGGAATAAATGAGACACAGTTCCCCAAATCCAGGAATACATAGAATGCTCAAATACCAGCTGCTACCCATTTACATTATCACTGAAAGAACAACTATAATAAACAAGGTTAAATTGAAACAAGCAAAATTAGGTTGACCAATGAGGATAGGAAGGTACCAACCTGACCTGGTCTTTACACTGAGAAAAAAATTAATTGGACAAATTTTACTAGACTGGGAGGTGATTTTCAATCCTGGCTGCCCATCAGAAACATCTAGGCATTTGTTGAAAGTGTCAAAGCCTGGCTCCTCTCCAAATAGTCTAACCTAACTCGTGTGGGGTGGACCAGAGCATCAGTCTATTTTTAAAGCTTCCCAAATGACTCCGAGTGACAGTCATGGTGGAAACTACCATGTCAGCAGTGGAGGCTGAGAATCTACCTAAAAATATGAACATTTTTCTTTCTCCTTCCTTCACCTAAATACTGAAGAATAATTTGAATTTGTACTCTGGGTAGATTTTTTTTTTAAACTCTTTTTATAGAAGTTAAAATCCTGATGGAAAATTGAATGTTATTCCTGCTCTAAGATATGCACAAAGTCAAGTGTCCATTAAATTCAATGTCCTGCACTAGAAAAACAAAAATGAAAACAGCATTAATTTTTGTTGTTGTTGTTGCGATCACTGATATATTGTGGATATTTTTTACTGCAGCAAAAAAATGCCTATTAATATAACATCTATGCAGAATGAAATATCACCATAGAACTACTACCTGGTCAGGACATAACATTACCAGTATCAGAGTCTTCCCTGTGTTCTTCCAATCCTACGCTTTTTCTTTTTTTTTCCAAAGGTAAGCATCCCAATAATAACATAAAGATATAGTGACCTTATAGAACTGAAGCTATGGAACCAGATCTTGTGCCCAACCCCATATTTAACTTCACTTTACTCTTGTCTTTCACAATAATCAGGTGAAGTATGTTTTCTTTTATGACCATGAGTTTGGAGATCAGCAAGAGGGCCTTGGGGCAGCTACCTCCTCTATACTGTCCATTGTGTAAGATATCAGGAGCTGCATGTAGGTGAACTAATCAGTGATAAGAATTGCCTGATTTAATAAAATTATTTGGTCTTAAAATTTGCCAAACTGGAAAGCATCTTATGACTAAGGTGATGAAGATAAGGTATGCAGCATTTGGCCACAAACATCCACCTGTGAGAAGGCACTCATCAGTCACCCATCTTCCATATGAACTACTCCTAAATCAGCTTTCCAGCAGGGTAGTCTTTTAGGGTGCTGGTTCACCATCTTCCAATTAGCTAGCTTATCCTAATGTTCTTTTATTGACACTGCCTTGCCCCTCAACCAATAGGCTTCCATTGTGGGGCAAACAGACTGAGCATCTGAACATCAGTATCTTTTATGAGCTCTATTTTTTTTATTGTTTTACAAACATTATCCAACCAAATTCATAAAGCAATATGAGTGAGGCCATTATTATACATATTTTATATATGAAGTTGAGGAACAGAGAAGGCTTGACATTGGTTCAGTGTGACCACAACTACTAAACCATTAGCCATGTTAAATGCATTTAATATCTAGGATTTGGTTAAATGTCCCCCAAAGGTCCATATGCAAAAGGCTTGTTCCTCAGGGTGGCACTACTGGGAGACAGTGAAACCTAGTGGGTGGCAGCTTTTATTTGAGCATTCCATGTATTCCCGGATTCTGGGGCCTGTGTCATATTTATGTGATGGTCCCACTAGGTACCACCATGGGGTGTGTCCTCAAAGGGGAGTGTGAGACCCTGGGCTCTTCCTCTTCTGCTTCCGAGCTCATGTGGAGAGCAGTATGTCCCACCATGTGCTTGCCATGATGTGATACCTCACCAGTGGCCCAAAGCCATGCTATTCATCATGGACTAGAATCTCCAAAACTGTGAGCCAAAATAAGCCCTTTCTTTTGATAAGCTAGTTTGTTTTTTTTTTCAGAGTGACTTGAAACTGACCAATGTATCATCTTTATGCTACATGCCTTCTAACACTGCTAGTTTGCCTTTGCTATGAAATCAAATTCTGAGCACTGAATATAAAGAATAACCCATTCTGAACTGAGTCAATTAACAGAAGAGCATTAGTATGCATTGCAAATATGTTTCATTGTTATACATGTTTTGATTTTCCCTTGAAGATAAAACAGTCTGTAGGTAGTTGTCATAATACTATAGAAATGAATGTGGACCAACTCAGGATCTATATCAATATAAAAGATGTTTTCCATGCTATGTAAGAATATTCTGCTTTCCCTAACTGCCCTGCTGTAACCTACTCACCATAATACACTCACAAAATTTAATCTAAAGAATCCAATCTTCACCCACTATGTTTATCTTTTTCCAGACAAAAGAAAAAGTAGGATATACTGTGATTTTATTTTTCTTGGCTTAAAAAATAATCATTAAGACTAGAAATTTTTATTAAATATTTAATGACTAGGTCACAGAGAGACTAGAAATTTTATTAGACAAATCATAAGGATGTCTGCAAAATAAATATGACAAAGAAAGCTTTATAAATTAGATGAAACTAAAGCCCTTGTCTGTTGGTTAAACTACACTGTCAGCCAGTTAGGAAGAGTGAATACTGCAAGGAGGGAATGAGTAGGATACAAGATGGCACCTGGAGACCTGAGTCACATGGGGGTAGCTGCCATGGATCACGATGGTAGGGAGAATCCTGCCAACATCCAAGTAAGAGTGCTGAATGTTGCCCGGTCCTAAGGGGCTTCAATGTGAAACAAAAACAAAGAGGAGCAAAAACCCAACCAACTGACAATCAATAAAAATGACTCCAGATTTGACAAGAATATGTAACTTCCCGTGTGTTCAAGATTGAAAATGTCAGTTGCAAAGGGATATGTATGTTTGTAGTTGTTTTTGTTTTTAATCTCAGCAGATATAGACTCGGGTTGTAGATTATTTTCTATGAAATGATACAGTTCTAAGATCAAGTACATTAAAGTCTTACAAGATAACAACTTCACTAGATAATGCCGGAGCCACAAATTGGGAGCTAAAATGGTATTCTTGAGCTTATAAAATTCTTGAGAATGGGACTTTGTAGAGTGGTGAATGGATGGCCAGTCCTTCCAGATTTTTACCAAAACTGAAGAGGCTCCCTGCATCCCTAAGGATAGAGCAGATGCTCCTCAGTGGGCACAATGATCAAGGGCAGATGAGCAGGTGGGTGAGAGTAAGACAAAGTTCATGTGTGTGTATGTGTGTGTGTGCACATGTGTGCATATGCATAAAGAGTTTTAACTAATCAATCAAATGAAATTAAAAGTTCTATATCTAATGGGAGTTTTTATAATCCTTCTTATCTGCCCAGAGTCTCACAATTGTCAGTATTGTACCAATTTTACATGGTAACCACCCCAGTATCTAGCACAGTAGAGCTCATAATAAGAACTCATTATTGGATAATAGAATTAAACTGACTTACACTAGAGTTGCAGTGGGCACACCAATAAAAGAATGTGAATGGTAACAATATTCACAGTATTCATAAACACTTCTATAGGCAATAAAATGGTCAAACAGGATTTTCCACACTTTCTATATATATTCACTAACTTAATCTACACAGCAGTAACATAGGTTGTTATCACCCTGCTTTTGATGATGATGAAATTGAGGTACAGAGAATTAGCATTTTGCTCAAGGTCACACATTTACGAAGTATATAAAATAAACCTAAGGTACTCTCTTGGCTTATTCTACACACTTCCTAAGATCTGCTAACCACTTAACTGTGTAGAGAGAGAGAACCTAGACTGACACTTTCCAAAATGACCTTTTAATCACTGATCTTTCATACATGCTACTCACTAACTTAAACAAGTCCTGTTCAATTTAAAAAATCATAATTTTTCAAAATCAAACAATTGTGATATATCATCAGTTGGCAATCATGGCTCTCTGGGAGGCCAGTATCTAACTGATTTCACATCAATGCATCTCAGCAAGATTCAGTTATTGCAGCTCATTAATTATTTTATTAGGTTCCTTACAGTGAACTCATAAAGAATGGGATGTTTTTACCCAATGAATCAGGTAGCTCTACTAACAGCCTTCGTCATCCATATTTCCTGGCTTTTTCTGAAGAGTTTTGATTTCATAAATTCCCATCATTTTATCTCATAAATTAGCAATCAAAATGTCCTACAAATTTCAATATTTTATTGGCTAAACTCATCATCCTGACAAAAAGAAACAAAAAGGCTTTGCCTGATCATGTATTTTAACTAAGTTGTAAAGTACAGTTACCATGGAACTGTAAATCTCACTAGCCCTTAGCATGGTTGTAATATAGCATAAGAGCACTGTCCAGTTTCCATCAGCACAGAAGGAAACAGACACAATGATATTAGCCAGTGAGAGATAAGAAAGACAAAAGGGTTTTTTCAGGGTGAGAATCAAAACAGCAATCCTTTGGAGGTACAGATTTTTAACCAAGGTGTCTATTTTCATACAAACAAAACAAAAACAGGCATTTATCATTCCTATTAATAATGACCATCCACACACTGTTACAAAATTTTTACTTGTTCAGAGGAAAGACAGATATCATGTACTCTGTTCATTTGCAATTATTTCCTGTGAAGCTTGGCCACTACCTATATCATTTCTTGGTGCATTTTGATTATTACTATAAATAAATGGGCTGCTTTTTGTTTATAGTATTTGTTTATTGGTGTGCTATTTATGGACCCATTTAGAACTATTAGGCTTTGTTGGTTTGGTAGTAAATGCCATGTTTGACTATTTCCCCCAATAAAAATATTTCATATATATCCAATATGCTGAGAACCTGAGCCAATGTTTATTATCATGTATATTTTGAATGATAGTATATTTATACCAGAACATCTTAAAATTTAAATTGTTTGCATGAATAATTATGGTGTGAACATTCTTTCCTAGCATTGTATGTATACATTGTGTGTGTGTGTGTGTGCACGTGCGCGCGCGTAATGAGCCAATCAGTGTCTATCTCAGTATTGACAAAGTCTTGGTGAAAATAAAAGGATACTCACAGGCACAAACACTGGATGCCCAAAGTTTGAAATGTTAAGTAGAGTGTTGAATTTCCTCTTCCATTGGGGAGATAAAATCAGGTAAAAATGGAAACATTGGCTTTTAGCTAGTACCTTCTTCTGGGGGGTAAAAGGGAGTAAAATGGTGCCTGAAGAAAACAAGATATGGGGTCTTGAATCTCACCCAACATTTCTCTTATGCATAAGCCAAAGGTGAGTTTAACTTATGCTGACTCCCCTTCTTTGGTGCAGTCAGTATATTACTGACTAAAATCTATTATTAACACTTTAACTAGTGTGCAGCTGCATTTACCTTTTACACAATCCATTTGCTCACTACTTATCAAATACTGAGCACCCAGTATGTCAGGCACCTGTGCCAGGCATCATTATAAAAGCAGACTTAACTTCAGCTGTCCATTTTTCCCATTGCCATATGAGCAAGACAGGCAGGGTGGTGTGACTTCCATTATGTAACTTAAGGAGGCCTGGCACAGAAAGATCCTAATGACCTGTCTTCTAGCAGATGCTCTCAACACCTATGAAGGTTTGCTGGGCTCATAGAGCAAAAGGTCAGAATGACAGTTCATCACTTTTCAAACTTATTTGATCCCATAAATCACCTGAAGCTCCTGTCAAAATGCAGATTGATTCAAGTGGGGCTGGGTTTTGTGCTGAGAGCTTGCATTTCTTATATTCTATAAAGTTGCCGCTATTTCCAGGGCCAAACTCTGAGGAAAAAGAGTTAGCTCACACCAGAAGGACTAGCATGGAAGGTCAGATTAAAATCATGCCCAGGGGTGCATACATGTAATCCCATATACGTGGAGGACCGGGGCAAGAGGATTGCAAGTTTGAGATCAGGTTTAGCAACTTAGCAACTTTTTTTAAAAATAAAAATTTTAAAAAGACTGTAGATGTAGCTTAATGATGGAGTACTTGCTTAGCCCTGGGTTCAATCCCCAGTACCACTAAAATAAAGAAAGGAAGGAAGGAAGGAAGGGAAGGAGGGAGGGAGGGAGGGAAAGAGGAAGAGAAAGAGAAAGAGAAAGAGAAAAAAAAAAAAAAACAAAGAAAAGCCAGAAGTCCTTAGGTTGTTTTGGAAGATTATGTCCCTCTTAAAGAAGGAAGGGTCCACAGTCACCCACATAGGGATTCCAGTTTGCCTTGAAGCCATCTGAGCGCAGCTTCTGCTCCAGGTATTCGAACCACATCACATCAGTCTCCAGAGCTAACTGATATACAGAGGACTCCTCTACTACCTCAGCCTATAGAATCCCCTTGAATCCTGCAAATGGGTTTTCTGGGCACCTCTGGGGAATGCCGCAGGGTACTAGGACCTCCAAACACAATAAACTCCAAGTCTAGGTTGTTTTCTGGAATCCTAGTGGCCAAGCAGGATTTAGGTAAAGGTCAAAGAGAAATAGTAATCCAGAGGTGGGGGTGCAAGGAGGGGAGTAGTAAAGGTCACTTTATATTTGAAAAGAAAAATCCAGCATTCTTGAGGCATAGCATATTAGAAAAGAGATAATTAGGCCACCACGTCCGAAAGTCAAATCTTCCTATTGTGTGGTGGCACACATGGCTTTTTGGTGGTGTATATGGGTTGGGACAGAGCTGTAGACACCCCAAGCTCTCAAAATGTAGCAGCCTATACTAGTCATTGCATGGCTCTCTAAGTCAATTAAGGCTTGCAGTTCCTGTTTCCTTCAGTGGCTTGGTGCTGGTCTTCTCTAAGGCTCAGGAAAGACAACTTAAACTATCTCACACCATCAAATCTGCTATAGTAGATAATTCCCAAAGTCCACTGTCAACATTTTCTCCCTCTGGTAAACATGCACACTATACCAGGAGTCTTTTGCCCCTCCCCTGAATCTGGGTTGGCCTGTCACCTGCTTCATTTAATAGAATGTGGCAAAACTAGTGTTATGAAATTGAGAGGTCTTATAGTTTTCACTTTCACCCTCATGGAATCCAGCTGTCTGAATCTTGGGTTAGATTATTGAATAATGAGACTGCACATGAGGAGAAGGAGAACCATCCAGTCCTCAGACAGCCCAGCCCCAGACACTCTCCCAACCAAGTGTGACCATGGGAATGAGTCTAGCTGGTTCTACTGGAGTCAAAGAACTGTGCAGCCAACACACAGAATCATAGGAAATAATAAGGAAAATATCTTGAAGCTGTTTATTACATTGCAATAGATAACTGAGATAAAGCCATGTGGCACTGCCTTGGGGACTGGGTGGTGATGAAAACAAGAATCTCATCCTATTCCTCAAGGCTGGAAGCATAGTAAATAAACTGCTTTTGGGGTCTTCAGAAGGGCCATTCAAATCAAGAAGGCCAGGCTGCTTGGCAACACTACCACCTGCTGTAAAACGGAAAATAAAAATATAACTAATGTGGATCTGGTTGACAATTTTAGGGCGGTGATCAAAGCTTTCATAGTATATATAGAGTGTTATGAAAAAGATGAACTAAAGACAGCACTGTTAAGTTTTCATGCAGAATTTAGAGGAAATATAGAGATCTCTCCACTCAGCAAAAAAAAAAAAAAAAAAATCTCAAAGAGATGGCCTCAGGGTAGTGGGTACATTGTAGACCTCTCAGCTAGACAAAAGAGCTCTGTAATATATATGTAATTTAAATTTTTTCCCAATATATTATGATGTCTTCACAATTCCACAAAACCTTTCTGGCTGGGGGAGACTGCCTCTAGCTGGGCTAGTTAATTCTTAGAGGTTACAAATGCCTCTCAGAACTAGTCAGGGGCATGTCTCTGATATGCAAATGAATGAGTTTAAATCCAGATCTCCTCTGTTAGAGCCATACACCCTGAGGGAGGCAAGATTCCTCTGCCTTAATTATCTCCAAACCAGGTACCAGGATTCACTTCTATAGCTTACAGTCTGAAGAAATTATTCAAACTAGTCAATCAGGAACTATTTGTGCTGCCCTGTCTTGTCTTTCCAAAGATATACCTATATAGTCTCTGGTTTAAATTTTTCTCTTGGTCCTGCCCCTTATGACTCCTGACTACCCTGGTGTCTATATAGTCTGTGTAGTATTCCATGCCTTCTGTCTCTGGTACCTATGAGTATACTAAATTTTGGTTTTCTGAGCCTTTCCTCTGTCTCTTCTTGTGGCCACACCTGACTGACCATCTCCTAACACGCTACAGAAAAGCTCCCAGCAATTTGAACGGTGAAGACCTGGGGCACCTAGGTTCATAGTTTAGGGAAAAGAAAGACAAGTCTACAAGTTATTTGTGGTATGGGTTCTTTTTGCTAATTCAGTGGAACATCTAAAAGTTGTTAAAGGTTTGTACTATGCTGGATTAAAACAGGACAGAGATGGTTTAAAAAGAAATGAGGTCTCCGTGGTTTTAAATCCTACTAGCAGGAAGCATACTAAAAAATAAGTCCAAAAGAAAAGCAGATTATTTCTTGTGGAAAAAAAAAAGAACATAGGCTGGGCAGTGGGTTGGTGCAGCTCAGTGGTGCAGTTCTTGTCTACCATGCAGAAGGCCCTGGGTTTAGTCCCCAGAATCATAAGAACACAGACACAGATGGTCAGATGGTGGGTGGAGCAAGGGGCTTTTGAAGGCAGCAGATTGGCAAACCAGGCCTAGGGAAAAGAACTAGATCCCAGTCTAGACACATTCCTGTTTGCAGAGTTGGAGAAACTGGTAACACATGACAGGCTGGATTCAGAATTATCATAGACTAATGACTAAAATGTGCTGTCCCTTTCCACCTTTTTGAACAAAAGTATCTGTAATTATCCTATCCCTGCTTTAACATTGCATGTTTAGAGTCTGTGTGGGCTTGTACATTGCTGGTGGGACTGCAAATTGGTGCGGCCAATTTGGAAAGCAGTATGGAGATTCCTTGGAAGGCTGGGAATGGAACCACCATTTGACCCAGCTATTCCCCTTCTTGGACTATTCCCTAAAGACCTTAAAAGAGCGTGCTATAGAGACACTGCTACAACAATGTTCACAGCAGCACAATTCACAATAGCTAGACTGTGGAACCAACCTAGATGCCCTTCAATAGATGAATGGATAAAAAAAAAATGTGGCATTTATACACAATGGAGTATTACTCTGCACTAAAAAATGACAAAATCATGGAATTTGCAGGGAAATGGATGGCACTAGAGCAGATTATGCTAAGTGAAGCTAGCCAATCCCTAAAAAATAAATGCCAAATGTCTTCTTTGATATAAGGAGAGCAACTAAGAACAGAATAGAGAGGAAGAGCATGAGAAGATCACCACTAAGCAGGGATGAGAGGGGGGAGGGAAAGAGAGAGAGAAGGGAAATTGCATGGTAAAGGAAGGAGACCCTCATTGTTACACAAAATTACATATAAGAGGAAGGGAGGGGAAAGGGGGAAAAAAGAGAGAGAAATGAATTACAGTAGATGGGGTAGAGAGAGAAGATGGGAAGGGAGGGGATGGGAGGGGAGGGAAGGGGAGGGGAGGGGGATAGTAGAGGTTAGGAAAGGCAGCAGAATACAACATACATTAGTATGGCAGTAGGTAAAAAAGTGGATGTGTAACCGATGTGAATCTGCATTATGTATATAGGGTAAAAATAGGAGTTCATAATCCGCTTGAATCAAATGTATGAAATATGATATGTCAAGAACTTTGTAATGTTTTGAACAACTAATAAAAAATTTAAAAAAATAGAGTCTGGGTGGGGAGACATATAACTAGTGTTTAGTATACGTGTTTTCAAATCAAGAGAAGCCCATATGGGCAATTCATTCAGATCTATAGCTGATAAAGATAAAGTAGTCCTAGACATTGAATCTTTCATGTAATAGAACTTAGAAATTAATTTTTGAGGGAAGAGGTGAGTGTATTTTGCATGTGGAAGAAACATGAATTGCTATGGCCACTAAGTGGCTGAGTATTATTTCCAAAGATGGCTGCCTACAGTGCTTCTTAGTCCTGTATCTGGATGCCATGCCTCCAATCTTGGACTTGTGACTTGCTTCAACCTATGAAATATATCGTGAACATCATTCTGGAATGCCAGAACCAGGTCTTTTAGCAGGCCTTAGAGCTTTAGCCTTTGTCTTCTTAGGATCCAGTCACCACATCTAGAGCCCAAGCTAGTTTACAGAAAGATGAGACATGTGTGAACAAAGAAGAGATCCAGCTACCCCCAGACATTCCAGCTACACCAGCTGACAATCCAGATATGTGTGATCCTTCTTGGATCCTCTAGCCCCAGGCAAGCCACTCCAGCAAACACTCTGTGGATCAGTGATGAGTCCTCTCTATCAAGCCCTGCCCCAAATCATGAATGTAAAAAATGACTGATATTTTTTAAACCACTGTTTGGGATGATGCTTGATGCAACAATAAATACTTGAAACAGCTGCGAAATAGCAGACATGGAAACAGGAAGAATGCATGCACGTTTAGCAAGTTTAGTAAATGTACTCAATTCTTTAGTATGACCTTGTGCACTTTGGTTGTTTTTACCTATTTTCTTATAATTTTGACTTTAAAATAGTAAAAATGAAAAACGGATTTCAAAGCACCGATAAGTAATGAGTATAGGCTTACTGCCAAGACATTTTTAATTGCAGACATGAAACCGATGTTACCCTTGACCCATCTAGGACACTTAAGTATAGGGCAGTGATCATAGGTTTGGACAGGATAGCTCAATGCAACTATCATGGTTGTATCAATATAAACAAAAATACACTAAATCCAGCCAGAATCATTTTCTCACATCCAGAGTACTTAATTCAGAAATCACTTAACTCATTTAGTCAGTTTTCTAAGGATGGTTCTCTTCAATAATCACATTTCTGTTTCCTATTCACCCAAATATGACAGACTCAAGAAACAAGTATGATTTCATTGTTTTAAAAGGTTGGCTCTGGGGCTGGGAATGTGGCTCAAGCGGTAGCGTGCTCGCCTGGCATGCGTGTGGCCCGGGTTCGATCCTTAGCACCACATACAAACAAAGATGTTGTGTCCGCCGAATACTAAAAAATAAATATTAAAAAAATTCTCTCTCTCTCTTTAAAAAAATAAAAAATTAAAAAAAATAAAAAGTTGGCTCTGGCCAGACCTATGTTGGTGCACACTTGTAATCCCAGTGATTCAGGAGGCTAAGATGGGAGGATCGTGAGCTCAAAGCCAGCCTCAGCAAAAGCGAGGTGCTAAGCAACTCAGTGAGACCCTGTCTCTAAATAAAATACAAAATAGGGCTGGGGATATGACTCAGTGGTTGAGTGCCCCTGAGTTTAATCCCAAGTACCAAAAAAAAAAAAAAAAGTAGGCTCTGTAGCCTAGTGGTAAATTATAACACAAATTGACCAAATAAATATCTTGGCAATAAGTTACAGAAATAGATCTGTAAACATGCAGGTTGTGCAAAGCATATTTCTGGGCCTTGCTATTGACAGGTGCTCTGATGTGAATGGCACCCCTGGAGCCGTGTGGCACAGTGCTATATGGAGAGCCTATTGTAGGCAAAGTGGAAATATGATCATGCCCTTAAAAGCCTGGGGTGATGGTAGGAGCCAAGCAACATATGATTAACAACAACATGTATAGATAAATGCGATGATATGCACAAACTCATGAGCGAAGGTGGAATTTAAAAAATGAGTTGAGTTTGAGGAGTGGAGGAAAAGAATACTAAAGAGTGTCAAATACACATACGTAAAATTAACACACAGAGAGAGGATGCAGCTTACCTGACATGCTGATGGATGAGTGTGGTTGAGATCCCAATGGGAAGATACTATGTCAACAGACTTTTTGGCCATGTTGAGTAAATTCATCCAGCCTTGGAAAAGTGATAAGTGAAATGGTGCATTTTCTGAATAGTTAAGGCCTTCAGGAATATTTTCCACCAGGGCAATTCTTAGAAAAGATTTTGAAAAAACAAACAAACAAAATCTAGTCAAATTTGAAGCCATCAATCTTTCTTTACATTATTTACACAGAGACATCTGGAAAACACTCTTAAATTTTTCTGAATGTACACGTCCTTCATAATTTATGTCTTTCCATCAAAAGTCTCTTAGGTTTCATCTATGCTAATTGTGTTCTGAAAGTTCACATACTTGACACTCGTATTTCAGAAAAATCATAGTATTTGTCCTTAATGTCCTGTTTCGAATTGACCTTGAAAAAAAAAGGTCAGTGTTTCCTACATGAGCATCATCTTCTAGTACTACATTCCTAATTTTTACCCTGCAGCAATGTAATTACTATATAAAATACTATTTCTGCAAGCTACATGAGGCCACAAATTAAGTTTGTATATCTCCAATTTTCAATATGATGTTAGGCTCCTATTGGAATTCAATGAAAGTGATTATTGCTTAACACCTCTATTGATGCTTCCCAGTCTAAGGTAAAAAGTAATACTGAGAAAAAGTAATAAAAACTGCCTGGTGCAAGATTTTATTAAAGTCAAATATAAGGAATGTATAAAATATTAGCAACAAACAAGCCCTAAATAAACTGCAGTTAGCAATATTGTATTTTATCTTTGTATATACTGTTATATATTGGTCACATCTCCATTGTAACCACCTCTCTGAGTTAGCTGAACAATTTTTTTCCAGTTCAGTAAGTGTATATTCTCCTGCATTTCTTGATGAAGAAATCCCAAACTTCTTTGACAACATCTGTTATGTGCTCTCAGAACAATAATCTGTTTTATTAATAGCTGCATGCCTAGAGACAGATGCAAAATTGGGGGCCGGAGGTATAGTTCAATGACAGTGTGCTTAGTATGCATCCGGCCCTGTGTTCCATCCCCAGCAAAATAAAAAATAAATACATATTTTGAGCTCAACAATACTCATAGAATGAATTTCAACATTCCACACAGAATTCAGAACTTCTCAATAAAATCTCTTTTGAGATTTGTTTCATTTAGCTACCTTCAGAAAAAAAAAAACACTGTTAATAAAATATTCAGTGTATATGGTGAACCTAGAATATTATAGCCAGCGTGGGGTTGGGGATTTTGTTCAGAGACATTCACAATTTTGGAATCAAATCACCTCACTACCACCTGTGAATTCATTTAACATTTGTTGATCCCTTTTACATAAAGGACAAACAAATCACTTTAGGTAACACAGAAAGGATGATGATAAATCTCCCTAGTCCCTAGAAATTCATACTCTAGTGGGACAGTCTGTCTCATATTAACTAATTCAAATCGAATCCTAATAGGAAATAGATTCTAGTAAATGGTGAAACACAAGTAAGAAGTTTAATTAGATAGATAATTGGAACCTATGCAGGAAGGAAGATTAATTGATTGGGGCATTTGGAATTAAAGGAAGCTGGACTGGGAATGAGTCTTCAATATAGAATTTTTTTATAAGTAAACTGGAAGAGAAAGATATTCTAAGAAGGTGGGGGGAGTTTAGTGTATCTGGACACTTGTAAATTGGTGTGTGAGATTGGAAACTTGTGGAAGGTATTTGTATGGTGGAGAAAACTGGCAGTGTCCACAGAGCCAGCACCATGGAGGTGGTGAACCAGGAAGAAGAGTTTGGATTTAATGTTCACACATTTGCAGCAACAAAATGCATTTCATGGGGATAAGGGGGATAATTCTGGCAGTACAGCTGTATGGTACTGAAGTGGAGAAAAGGGAAACTAGAAGATCTAGAAGGTCAGTAGAGTAAGAGGCTGTTGAAACAGTTCTGAAAAAAAAAACAAGAAGTTGAATTAGGTCAACGAAAATAAAAAATGACATGCAATGGACACTATAGAAATTAAATCTTAAGGATGCAATATTTTATGGGTAGGAAGAGCAAGTGATGGAGAAATACTCAGTCGACGAGGACTCAGATTTTTCTGAGAGAAAAATAGCATCTCTGAGCTGGCCTTTGATACACCTTCAGTGGTCTCTGGCCCTTTGCCAAACTAATTTCCATACACAGATTAATTTTAAAAAGTGTACTCCTAAATGCTATGCCTAACTGAATTTCCTATGGACTTCCCCATTGGCCTTAATAGGTGCTACTTACCCCCATCCTTCGCTAACATGGTAGCAAGGGTTTGCCAGTGTGACCTGCTCCTCTAGAATTCTAACAGGAAGTAGATTCTTTATTAGACTCAGATGTCCTCTTTTAGTTTTCCACGTTTTTCTTTTTCTTTTTTATTATAGTTGTGCATAATGTTGGGACTGCTGTTACATATTTGTACATCTATACAAATTATATTGTACAATATAACTATATAATTTGGCCCATATCATTCCCCAGCACCTCCTCCTACCCTCCCTGGCTCCCACCTCTTGGTCCCTTTCCTCTACTGTCTCCCTTTGATTTTCAATGAGATCAGTTGGCCTCTTTTGAGTTTCATATTGCAGCAAACTTCACATCTTTTCCTCTTTCCCTGCTATTCTCTCTAGATTTTGGCATTTTGGTATTTAGAAAATGTAACATTTACATTTTCTAAATCCCAGTTCCTACACTGGTCATTGAGCTCTCCCTCAGTACACCTTCAAATTTCCAATTTAAACATCACTTCCCCTTGATGGGCTTCCCTATGACCCCAAAGTAGGCTAGATCCCTAATGATCAACTCTGCCCCTTTCATCCTACTCATTAAGGTTGCTCTCCTTGGTAGACTGTAGAGTGTGCAAAGGCAGGAACCTACTCCATTGGTCCAGATTTGTATCCCTAGCACTTAACAATGTGTCTAAAGAGTGTGTGCTGAGTTTTATTAAAATCTGAACAACTTGGAAGAGGCAGGTAGGGCTGTTACTGCTGACAAGGAACATGGGAAAGGATGAAAATTGGGGATTGGGAGATAGTGCCAAGGTAAAACACATGAAGAGGAAACCATCCCAAGGCTTAATGTGGAGGAAATGCCTACATCTTATGGTTGGCAGAGTGAGAGACAGACAAGAGGATTTTAGAAGTAACCATTAAAGAATCTAGAAGTCAAGAGAAGCCCAGGAGAAGGCAGCAGTGAGGAAGTCAAGAGAGAGTTAAGTTTTACCTACTTCAAAATCTTCAAAGGCAGAAGACAGTGGTCAAAATTTAATATTGTGATATTATCCACATTTTAAGCCCATTACCCAATTCATAGAAGTTAGACATGGCATAAACACATGAATTGAGACAATCAGCAGTTTCAGCCTTCCCTACAACCATAAAGTATATTTCAAACCATGAATATATTTAAAAACTACCCCCAAACCAAAAAAGATTCCCCTTCACCGAAACCAAAACACAATAGCTACCAAATATAACTGACTAGTTTCTTTTTTAATATCTTTTAGTTGTAGGTGGGCTCAATGCCTTTATTTTTATTTACTTATTTTTATGTGATGCTGAGGATCGAACCTAGTGCCTCACCCATGGTAGGTGAGCACTCTACCACTGAGCCACAACTCCAGCCCGAAACTGACTAGTTTTAATCTTACTTTGATATAAAAAAAAAAACATACTGAGAAAGACACGAGAAGTCTCAAGAAGCCCAGATAAGTCAAATAGATAAAATAAGGAATGTAGAATGAATGATTGTACAATTGTGGATGGCTCATACCATCCCATTCTTCTGTCCCCTTACTGACTTCTGCTAGGCATATGAATGAGTGAGGATTCCCAGTCTCTTTTGAGGTGTTCTTAACGTGGATCTGTGGATACAACCCATAGGTTCCTATTAACTTGGATTTTGACATTTTTATTTACCCTAATCTGTAATCAAAATTTAGCATTCCCTTTAATTATGACCAAAGACAACCACAGGACTATAATTAGCAGAATCTGTAATTTTGGCAGTATTAAGAACTTTTCTTTTTTTTCTAAAACAAGATGGCACCATCTATCCTGCTCTTGCTAGTCCAAGGATATGGGCTGGGTATGGTGAATGGACTACCACACTTGTATTTTCCAGGTGGTCTGGGGCATTCTTTATAAAGTTTATACTGAAATACTCTACCCTTCTTAAAATCAGGGATGACAGGTGGAATTTGAACAAAAAAATTACAAAGTTTATACAACTATAGTGATATGGGATCTTGTTTGGCAGGGTTGCTAGAATAAAAGTACATATCATCAATTCACTAACAATGGACCACTGCATGACTTCAGCTTCCCAAAAGTAGTTTGCCCTGAATTTTCACAAGGAAACAATGTCTTGGCAGTGTGAGCCTTATACTACTCCTTCTAAAGATGGTACAGCTGGGATACTCAACCTACAATTTTATGATGTGAAAACTGAAAACATGTTTGAGATCATCCATCCAGAAAAAAAAAATGCAACATTGATTAGAGTCCATTGGTCAGAAGATAAAAGTACCTTGCCTGAGTTGTTAACAATGAATTTTGTTTGTTTGTCTAAATATCAGTTTTAACACAAATACAAACAAATTACATTTGGAAAAATTAATGATTTTGTGTTATCACCTGGACTCCAACAATACAAAAGAGTAATGTTCTAGCAAGTAAAGATGTACCTTCGTTTGTTAGATTATATCAACACCCCAACTTTGGTGGATCACATGCAGCTTTAGCCAATAAGTTTCTTTAATGATAATAAGGTTACTATGGAATAACAATAATAATAAAAACCATTGTTATGGTAATAGCTAGAACATGTGTTGACAAAACCATTGTTTCCTACAAATAGGGAACAAATATTGCACTATATTCAACAAATGGATAAAACGCTGTAACACAACTACCAAAATAGAGCCATAAGTATTGATTAGAATTCTAGTGCTACTAAGTTTTGTGCTGCTTAGGGTTTCATGCTTATCAAAGTAACAATTTTAAACTTGAAATGTGATCCTGTATTTTGATTTTGGAAATAGTTCTTGTACCAAGTCTACTATAGCCCTCATAGATATATATTAGTACTAGCTAGATTGGGAAATCTGAGAGAACAAATGGAATGTGGGATGTTAAATACTACAAACTTATTTCTAAACTAGTAGTTTCTGATTCTATACATTTTGCTGGGTGTCCAGATGGTGAGCATATTTTAACAGCCATGTGTGGTCCCAGGTTACATTTTAGTATGGGTACAAGATTTGGCATTATAATGGCTCTTACACAAATACAATATGTCATCAAATGCAGAATTATGGCAAGTTTGGACAGGCTATTTCCAGCAAAAACAGTAGTTTACCAAGCAGTTTCAACTGAAGTACCCAGTGAGGAACCTAAAGTCAGCTTTAAGAAATGAACCAATCACTAATCTTAAACTTCATAGAAGTGGTTACCTCAGAATATGAAACCACCACCAAGAAATGCTATTATCAAAATTAACCCTTTTTAAAAATCAAAGAAGGGTCTGGGGTTGTGGCTCAGTGGTAGAATGCTTGCCTCACACGTGCAGGGCCCTGGGTTCGGTTCTCACCACCACATAAAAATAAATAAACAAAATAGAGGCATTATGTACAACTACAACTAAAAAATAAATATTTTTTTTAAATCAAAGGAAGCATGAACTGATAAGAGCTCAGCTTTGCCATCAATTTTTGCTCCACAGACACACCATGAAAGACTACCTCTCATTCAAGTTCTAGAGACCCTCAGATAGAAAAAAAGGAAAAAAAAAACAATCAAGAATGTAAAAAAGAAATGGAAGGAAAATGAACAACTGTGTTTTAGTCAGCTTTTTTTCCCCTGCTGTGACCAAAAGAGCTGACGAGAACAATTTTAAGGAGGAAAAATTTATTTGGGGCTCATGGTGTTAGAGGTCTCCATTCATAGATGGTCAATTGCATTCCTTGTGGCCTGAGGTGAGGCAGGACATCATGGTGGAAGTGTGTGCCAGAGGAAAGCAGTTTAGGATGTAGCCACCAAGAAGAAGAAAGAGCTTCCCTCACCACGGACAAAATATATATCTCAAAGATACACCCTTGGTGACCCATCTCCTCTAGCTACATCCTACCTGCCTACAGTGACCACTCAATTAATCCCCATCAGGATATTAATATTGCACTATATTGCACTTCACCTTTGAATTTTCTTGCCTTGTCTCACATAGAAGCTTTTAGGGGAAAACCTCATATCTAAACCATATCAATTAGAAAACAAAACAACAAAAAATTAGTTGGAGAATACTCAAGAAGAGATAGCCCTTTGGTAGGAACTGGAAGATTTGGGATTCAGAATCAGGTAAAGAGCCACAGAAAGTAAAGTGGTTATCAGAAATCAGTGCAAAGAGATCTTCTATGAAAACCACTGGTGTACACAGAATTTCCATGTGCCACATTTAATGTTGGTCTCCAATTTTAACAACTTATCCAAGAATATGTCGAAAATTATTTAATTGTGCCTATTAAATTGATTTTACATGATACATGATCAAGAAAAGAGACATACTTTTTCAGCTAAGCTTGACAAATTGAAAGACAAAATTTTAGTAGATGGCAGGATTTATTATATAAAGGAGTAAAGGTGTGGTAAACTTAAGTAAGGAGAAGAATGTTCATACAGTCATTGCTGACATCTCCAAGTCTTTAACTGTGGTGGTGATCAGATATTGTTATTTCATAAATATGTAGTACATGATATATATGTTCTCATATCATAAATTTTTTAAAAAATATTTTGATAACTTTGTTTGAACATTATTACAAAGCTAACAGTTCGCATTTTAACTTATGCATCTGGAAGTACCATTCAGGAAGAATCCATTGTTTCCTGTGAAAGGACGGTTAGTTCTCATTAGATGAATGAGAATTCCTTTTTCTTCTATTTCATACTTCCCCAAAAGATAAGAGGGTAAGATTATCAGAATTTCAGGAGAAAAAAAATTGGGTCAAAGGCAAATATGGAAATGTCTAATCATTTCTAGATAATAGAGAAACTGGAAGCAAGTGAAGAAGACAGGGAAAAGGTACTGGAAAGAATGGAAGAGGAGAGTGAAAAATTCCCTGGAAGCCAAGGAAAATCAAATTTATTTTTATTATTATTTGGCTTTTTAAAAATATCAAAGAAATCACGAATTTATAATAAAAATAAAAACAGAGCACTGGGGCCTAGGGACCAGGCTTTTGTTTGGAGAATGAATTTGGGGAGCAGGGAGCCCCAGAGGAAGCTCTGCTTACCTCCTCACAGATGCCCTCTCTCACTTGACCTGAAGGTCTCTATTGCTCCTTTGTGAGTGCTGGAAAAGGTCTTTAGAAATCAGCTTTGAAATGACTTATTTCTGTGACCTATCATTTTATTTCCCTTAACAACCAACAGCTGGCTACTCTCCAGGGGCCCTATCTAATTAGTATATGTGCAGAAGTCATTTACATGTCATTACAGCCCTTGCTATACTCTTCTCCTGCAAGGAAAGAAAAGAGGAGGCAGATCTCATTAAAATTCACCTTTGGGCAAATCCCTGGAATGCCTGCTTCCTGGGGCTTTAAGGGAACTCTCTGCAGAAGCTTTAGCACCATTCAAGACACCAAATAACAGGGAGGCAAGCTGAGTACACCAGGACACAACCCCGCCCAAATCTTTTTACGCCTCTTTTCATGGCACTTAAAAATAAACTATAAATGATTTGAACTGTGGGTCCAGGGAGCTAGGTGGAATAAATATAAGAAAAGGCCTTTTATTTTGTTAATAGAATTTAAAATAGAATTCTCACTCTTCTTATTAATAGCATGTATTTATCCTCCGAACTTAATGTGATCATCAAAATTCCTCCTTTAATCCAGGAGCAATATGGTACCTTCTCAAAGAAATATTTGTAGTTCTCCTCTTAAAAGCTAGTTAAAAAAAATGAAGTTCCACATGTTTGCTAGCTTTTAAAAGAGGGTGTGTGAGTGTGTGTGTGTGTGTGTATTTTGGTAGTTACAGGAAACTTTAAGATTTTTACCTTTTTTACACATTATTCTGGTATTATTATAGAGAAATATAGAGAAATGTTGAAAAGGAAGGATTTGAAATTACAGGGACAAAACACAGCTCTGCCCGTTATGAGCTACATGACCTTCAACAAATTAATAACCTGTTTAAATGTTTCCACTTCTGAAAAGACAAAAGGTTATTACAAAGATTAGAGGAGGGCATCTCTGTGAAGTGCTTTGCTCAGTGCCTGCTTCAGAGTAAGCACAAAATAAAAGACACATTATTTTTAAACATAATCCACAGCACAAAAACCTGCAAGTTTTCAAACTGATAGTTACTTAAAAAGACTACATATTTTGGCTAAAGGCCATCTAATAAACTGTTAATGTGAGCTTTCTTTCATTGTTTAATGTAATAGATCATTTTTAGGACCTGATTTATATTGATAATTGGCAATTTATAGACTTTCATTGCTTAGATCTTGGTTCTCTGATAGCATTAATCGGGAAACCGAACAGATGGGTTTGTCCCATCAAAACAATTAGATTTGCACTCAAAGTTAAAAAGTATCTTCATTGTAGTCATTTGGTTGCAATGGAAGCCCAGGATTGATAAGGCAAAGGTTAACTTTCTCAAGAAGATACTGGACTCTCTGGGGTTGAAGTAGAAGATGACTTGCTACGTATGGGGGTGATTCCCTGATTGCCTTTGAACTCAGAAATAGCTGAGAGAGATCAAGTGAGCTTGCTTTAATTCAGCTGACAAATATGTTTCATTTCTTCAGACAATTTGGGTCAGAGCGAGTTTATGAATGAAAGATAGAAGATAGGATATCAGCCAGCCCTATGTGTTATTAATAAAATCCTGATAATTTTTAATCTGGCATAGAGAGGACCTATCAAAATAATGAGAGATTTGCTTAAACAATCTTTAGCCAAATTTTATTTTTAATAACTTTATTTTGTTTATTTATTTTTATGTGGTGCTGAGGAATGAACCCAGTGCCTCACACGTGCAAGGCAAGCACTCTGCCACTGAGCCACAACCCCAGCCCTAGCCAACTTTTTATTTTGAAAAATTTCAATCTACAGAAAAATTGCAGAGGACAGCAAATAAATACATTCACTGCAAGAAAGAATCTTGTGTACACAAATACATACACACAAACCAGCTGAGTGTAAGTTATAGATAGCATGCAGTTATTCCTGAAGTTTCAGAATACATTTCTAAGGAAGTCGTTTTTCTAAATAAACACAATTATCACACAGGAAATTTGATGTAATATGGTCCTGTTATCTAATATTCAAATTTTTCCAGTTGTCCCAATAATGTCCTTTGTTTTTTAGCATCCAAGATCCAATTAATATTCACTCATTGCATTCAGTGTTCATGTTCCTTGATCTCCTTTAGTCTAGGAGAGTTCCTCAGCATTTTTGTTTTGTTTTGCATGACACTGATATTTTTGAAGATCCCAGGTCAGTTTGTTTTTTTTTTGGCTGAATAATCCTGAATTTGTTTGCTTGATTGTTGCCTCATGATTAGATTTAGGTTCAATATTTTTGGCAGGAAGACTACATAGGTGGTGTGTTTTCCTACATGCAGGGTACCAGGTGGTTCAGAGTAGTGGCTGGTTCTACTACTGGTGATGTTAGCTTTGGTCACTTGGAAAAAGAGATGTCTGCCAGATATTCCTACTTGAACTGTAACTTTTCTCCCTGTATAATTAATAAATAACTTGTGCAGAGGCCCACTGAGGTGGTACAAATACCCTGTTCCCTAGCATTTCACTAAGTAACTGAACATCCTTCAAGAATCCTATGATTCCTGACTGTATCTATTCTTTTTTTTTTTTTTTACTATATTGGCTGCGAATTGATAATTTCCTATCTTGTGTTCTATATTTGTTAGTTGGTGCTCTTCTGTAAAATCACCTGTTTTATGTTTTTTTAAATTAAAAATTTTTTGTTTTATTGGTGTAGACTCCAAGATTAATTTTTTAAAATTCAAAGGGTTTTTGTCTAGCATTGTTGTAATCTGTTCTGATGTTCAAATTGCTGCCTACCTTGCAGCAGAAGCCCTTGTCAATTATACAGACATTCTGTTCTTTTACTATATTTTTTCAATTTTTAAATACTTTCTTATTTTTTCTCATCAGTTGTTTCATTTTTATTAACTTCTAAATTGGAGAAGAGGGGAAAGTAGACCGGCTTTTTCCCATGTCCACCTCAATCTATATGCCATCCTGTCAACTCGTTGACAACCAGGAAATCTACAGTGATGGTACAACAATTTTTTTCTGGCTTAAAGTTTCTCAGTGCTGGCCCAGAAAGGAAATGAAGACCCACCCAAGCACAGGGGATCAAGAGTAAGTGGACCAATTAGAAGACCTCTGTAGGACTGGAGGTGATGCTCAGCAGTAATGTACATGATTAGCATGCTCCAGGTCTCAGGTTCAATCCCTAGCACCAGAAAAATAAAATAAAATAAAGGACAAATGCAATAGCCTACTATTGAGGTGAAAAAAAAAAAAACATGGAGGCTTTAGTGCTGAGGGTGGAAAAAACTGGGGAGATGTTGAATATACGTTAAAGGTAATGTTTTGTGTTGTGTGACCAGAAAACTTAACAAGAAAAACGTAGAGGAGGAAAGCTTTATTTTGGCTCACACTTCAATCAAGGTTTGGCACTTTATACCTCTGGGCCCAAGATGAGGCAGAACATCGGGTGTGGGATAGGAAAGCAGGTCAGAACACTGCAATCAGGAAACAGCTCTGCTCATCAGGGACAAAAAAGGCATTCCTCCAGTGACCTGTCTCCTCCATCACACCCTATCTGCCTACAGTTACCACCCAGTTAATTTCTATAAGTGGAATCCACTCACTAGGTTACAACTCTCATAATCTAATTATTTCACCTCTGAATATTCTTATATTGTCTACACATACGTTCTGAGGGATACAGCATATCCAAATCACAACAGGTAGGGACCTTCAAACACTGCCTTGTAGAAGATACAGGAAGCTGATCCATCTATGTAGTCAAAATGTATCTCTGGATTTATTTATTTTAAAATAAATTCTTGACTAATGGTTTTTTGGTTTCAAGTCGTCTTTGATTTAAGGCACAGTGAAACTTTTAGCAATGGAGAATTTACCATCAATTATTGCTAGTATCTGTTTTTTGAAATAAGGGCCAAGAAATAGGAGTGCTAACTCATGTCTTTAACATCAGATCTTACCCAGCAACTTCAAAACAATGAAGTTTGATCTAACACTGCTCAGGGCTGGTGGGAGCTATTTATTTATTCATTAGGAGAGGGACATTCTATGTCATTTTCTTTCTTCCTTCCTATTTTGAATCTCAGCAATTCGCAGTAAATCTCATCACTTGACAAATTCTTTCTTGCCCACCACCATGAGCTATGTCAAACTGATGTGTACCCTACTGATGCTGGCCAAATGACTGACTGGTCACCACTGATGTGTCCATGAATTCTCTTGTTTGGAATGAATTCTCTATGACTCAGTAATTCTCTCAAAACCTCCAGAGAAAGTAGATCTGGAAGAATCCTTAGACTAGCATAGCAGTTTCTTGTTCAGGAAAGTTGTATGTAGCTGACACTACTTGGAAAACTAAAAAAATGATTTTTGAAAAGCAGGAAAAGTGTCAACTAAGTGGCCCAGTTGGAGTGAAGCAATTGTAAATTACAAGCTGTCTCGTGAGCTCTATAGTTGGTACCCTTCCCTGGGGACACTGGGCAGAAGACAATTTCAGCTCATATATTTCAAGTCCACCAACAGTGATCAGCATCATTTGGCAGAACATGTGCCGTTTCCAGTGGTTTAAAATAGTTTTTCTAAATGTGCCTTTTCACTCCAAATATGGCTTGAATTTCTTCAGAGTTGACACACAAAAGGGTATGGGATAATTTTGTAATGACTAAATTTTGCTGGATGAACAAATAAATTTTATTACCTGATTCGATCCCAGACCCCGTACTGAGGGTAGGTAGCACATAAGCCTATGTATGTATATTTCCCTTAATGCAATAAATTGTTTTTTTAATCAACTTTCTGTGTATATAGAATTTTAATTGTTATTATCTCTGTGCCAAAGTTTTAAAATTCAGGGGTCTAAGGATGTAGCTCAATGATAGAACATGTGGTTAGCATGCTTGAGAACCTGGTTTCAAACCCCAGCACCACAAAAATAAAACTAAAAAAAGAAAATAAAACAAAACAAAAACAGTAACATTTAGCATTATCTTATTTAATTATTTTCCCAAATATTTTTTTTAAAAATTGAAAAGCCAGGCCTGAAGGCATGTACCTGCAGTCCCAGCAACTTGGGAGGCCAAGGCAGGCAGATGGCTTGAGCCCAGGCCAGCCAGGGCAACATAGAGAGACCCTGACTCAAAAACAAAACAAAAATATTAATAAGTGAGGAAAAACCTCAAATGGTTTTGGTGAAACAAATGTCTTCATCCAATGTTTCTATTAAAAAACTTCAGTGATGATGAAAATAATTCTAATTTAAATCTATTAATCTATTTTTAAGATTTAAGGAAAACTTCCTATGTGTAGGAGGTGTTATGTGCCTAGGCTAAGAAAATTCAAATAGTACAGATGATCCCCAGTGTAAAGTAAACTCATTCCTAGTTGCTAGTGTTCCTTTTCCTGGACCCAGGGTCAACTACTGTTACCAGTTGCTATTTTCGACAATTAAGGTATTTTCTTCATACATAGCCATTAAATTATATATTTTTTTGTATTTGGATCTTTCAAAGCATGTAGGATCACTTCTTAAGATATAATAAATGTTTCATGCTTTTATTCATCTGGAGGAAGTCAGGACCTCAGGAAGGTTTAGTTCAGAGTCCAAAGAAGAGATTGCTCACAAGCCATTTCCCTTTCTCTATTTTGTTTTCCAAAATCCTGAGCTGTTGAAGAGATGACACTGGGCATTCCTGAGAAAAGGAGATAGAGGAATGCCTTTGAGAAACGCCAAGGTAGAGAGGAGAAAGACTCCATGTCTGGAAAGAGGAGACCCTCTGGGGGACTTTACTAGCAGCAAAGGACCTAAAGGCCTATTGGGAAGAGGGCAAACTCTCAGGGTCAGAGGTTATATATTACACCCTGGGAGGCTGGACTCAAGGCTTAGGGTCCCCAGTTTTGCAAGTTCCAAGAATTAAGGGAACCCAAGCCCATGTTGATAGATGCTAACTATAGTAACCAAAGGAGCCTCTGATGATTGCTGCTGGGAAAGGCTCTGGGATTTTGTACAACCTTGGGCTGTTAGTGCTGAGAATGAGTTCCTATCAGTCATCAGCCTTAAGAATTTAAGCTAATATAAATTTAAGCTAATATAAAGCCTATGACTGGAATTTCTAATGAATGGAGGTTTGGGGGTTGAGAGTCAGACCTACCACACAAATGTGGTCCCTGGTCTTCTTATAAGGGGTCAGGTAGATACTGTTATCCTACACTGCATTAATATGCTCCAGTCTGCTAAGCTATGATCAAGAAATGCCCCATGATTCATATGAAACCTCCCGGATCTCAACTAGCTCATTTTGGTAGACCTCAGAGGGCAAGCTGCAAAAGTATTCTGGAAGCAAGAAATAGTGGTCTTATCTAACCAGCATTATTTTTTAACATCATCTATACTTGTCTGTCTGCACAAATGAGCATTTACTCCTAAGACTAAGGAAAGAACATACAAAATTAAAATTCATAAATTTTTTAAATAGATGGAGTTGTTGCCCAGCCTGTCCCTGAACTTATGCGCTCTAGAATCCTGCTTTGGCTTCCTGTGCCCAGTGGAAATTCATAATTTTCTCCCAAATAACCAATTTGACATCATGCAACAAACAGAAAACTTCACTCATATTACCAAGGAATATCACACTGGAAAGAGAATTTGAATTTGTTAAAACACCCCCCCCCACACACACACACACACTTATATACACAAACATTTTTACTTTTTATAGATTGATAACAGGAAATTCATGTAAATCTTAACTCATCCCATGAAACCCATAACTCCCTCGCCAGGAAGTAGTATTTTCCATTAATTTTTAATAAAGAAATTACATTAAGTTTCCCAGTGGAAGAATCAGAGGAGGTAAGAGATGTGTGTCTTGGGCTGAGCTGCCATTTGCTCTTGTCTCATTATCAGTTTGTAGGGCAAAGTTTCATTCAATGGCTTATTTGTTGCTGGCAAGGGATTTAAAATGCTACTAGAAAGGAAACCTCTAGGTACCAATGGCTTTTAAGGTCTGGACACAGAATATTAAGTTGAATCCTGCTATGTTTTAACTATTTTAGCAACATGCAGCGTGTGGACCTGAAAAAGTTTCAGTTTGTATAACTGATCTGTATAACTGTATCTGTGAAAGAATGCTGCTATTCAATTTAGAATAGGGCAAAATTAGGAAATAAGCAAAATCATGAACATTAGAAACTATTGGAAAATGTAGATAAATCTCATATAGCCATATATTTTAAAATACTATGATAATTATAGCTGTTATTTATTGAGTATGTCTGCATGCCAAGTACTTTGCAGACATGATCACACTACCTTGTGATACAGGTATTAGCTTTCCTAGCTTTCTGTTTTATTTAACTGATAAAACAAAACATAGCACCATCCATATTAAGGGGTACCATGTGATGTTTTGAAACATGTATACATTGTGTAATGTTTAAATCAGCTTAAACATGTCTATTTCTCAATGTTAGTCAGTTCTTTATGGTAAAGTGTCCTTTCTTCTAACTTTCTGAAATTTATAAGACTTTATTGTACACAACATACCAATATAACAATATTTTGTTACCTATAGTCACTCCATTGTGCAAGAGGACACAAGAACTTCTTATTCCTATCAAACTGTAACTCAGTGCCCACTGATTAACCTTTCTCCATCCCTCCCTTACCCTTATTCTCTACACCCTCTGGAAACTACCAATCTGCTTTCAACTAATATAAAATCAACTTTTTTAGATTCCACATATGACAGATATCAAGCAAAACTTCTCTTTCTGTGCCTGGCTTACTTCCTGTAGCATAATGATCTCCAGTCCCATCCATGTTATTACGAATGACAGAATTACATTTTTTTGTGCGGGCATGACTGAATAGTATACCATCATGTATATGCACCACATTTTCATTATACATTTATCAGCTGACACAGGTTCTTTCTATTTCTTGATTATTGTGAACCATGCTGAAATAAACCTAGAAGTGCATATATCTTTTAGACATATTGATTTTATTTTCTTTGACTCTAGACCCAGCAGTAGACTTGCTAGATCATGAGATAGTTTTATTTAGAATTTTGAATGTGAAGATGACCAGGCTTGGGCAATATTGTAATGGAATAGGCCCAGCCACAATTTAGTAGCAGAACCAGTTTTCAAATCTTGTTCTGACACCCAAATCTGCCCTGTTCAGCGCCTCCTTTCTTGAAAGCTCCCTGTGTTATTTGTGTGTATATGACCATTTTAGGACAACAGTGCAAAAACAACCCTAGTAGGGACCTAGTAAAGATGACAGTGTGGTTATTAACACTAATGAACATTTGCAAGACAGGCTTCTCCTTTATTTCCCTTTTGCTATATAATAAAACACATTTATTGCCTCTACCAACAATTAGCTATTCTCCATTAATACACTGATGAATCTTTAATCCTGCAAGTACCACATTAATTAGCCAAATCTAGCTTCAATTTTCCCCAATAGCTGTTATCAATCCTTCATGTAATTTCTCTACTTAACATCTCAATGAGTTTCAACATATTTTAAAATTGATGAACTCTATTATATGATATGATAGAATTATTAGGTTCTATAGACACAAGAAAAATTAACATCCAAGTGTTTTCTGTGAATTTCCTATAAATATGTAAATATTTTAAATAATGAGTAATAAACCTTTCATTCATATTCACATTATAATTAACTTTGAATTTAAGCAGCATCCAAGAAGCTATAAATTTGGGCTTCTGATTCACTCCCAATCACCTTCTAATTTATATTTTCTCTCATTACAACGAGGCTATGAAAAACTTCAATCTTGCAATTCTCTAATCTTAGAAGTTTAAAAATTCATAAGGCAAAATTAGAATCTGTGTAGGAGATATTAGGGTTTAGTAAAAGGAATGCTGAATTGTAAGTCATAGGAACTTGATTCCAAGCCAGAGTCTGTCTCCTGCTCAGATTATTACTTTGCAAACAAATTTTCTCATCTACAAAATGACAAGTTTACAAGGGACATTCTGTGAGATCCCTTCTATGTAATGTAGAGTGTAAATAAAAATGAGAAACAAAAATGTAAAAAAATATACATTTTTAAACATAAAATTAAACTCCTTAAAGTGATTACAAATCATGGTATGTATCTATAGATAGATAGTATATACACGTATATATAAAGTAGATAAATGTATATGGTTATTTTATATCATATCAGAAGTAATGTGCACATAATAATGAAACAAGTTAAATGTGAGCAATAGGCTTCCAGTTTAAAATGTTATGTAAGAAAAAAATCAAATTTTTAACAGTTTAACCTTTTTGATTATTATTACCACTGAGAGTCACTTACCCAATTAATCAGCTTTAAAGTATTTAGAAACTTTTTAATACACTCCTAATCTTTATCCTAGGAGGTAATACTAATAGCTTAATCACTCAAGTGCAGGAAAATAACAGAATGGCTCTCATTTCTCCTTACTCTTCCCTGATAACCACTCTCCAGTTTTACTGTATTGGGTATCCTCCTATATTTGGAGGAGTGTGGGGAAGGGAGGGAAGGAGAGGAGAGAAATGTGGGTATAGACTAAGGCAAGAATAAAAAAAGAAGAAAACTTACATGAAATCAATGGAAAACTGGCATTTCCATGAGAACAGAGGACAAATGGAAACTTCAACTGAGGGAAATGGTACATTAAGGAAGAAGAGGGTTAGGAGATGATGTAGCTATCCTTCAATAATTCAAGCTTTATTACAGGAAATATTCCCATTATTTTCCCCTCCATGATTCCCTAATTGGATTAGAATTCAATCCAATTAGGGAATCTATTTCTGATCAAGTTTAAGGGTGAAAAATGGAAATTTCCAAGGCTTTGATAATTTCTCAATATGGATATTTTGAGAAAGCGCTTGTCTGAATGGGATAAATAATTTATGATTTTGAAAATATTCTTAGAAAATGGGAACATATTTTACCTGGAGAAGGTCAAAAATAATACTTTGACATAATAAAAGGCAGAATGTGCCATGCAAAGTTTGAATCAGGGTAATAGAGCAATCGACGGTTCTCTCCAAGTCCATACTTAAATGCCAAAGCTTATTTGATTATAGTATTGATTTTTTTTTCTCTTTTTAACCCAACAAAATGTCACCCTCAATGAGGGCTCTCAACCCAAAGCACTCTTGTGTAGGTGGGGTATAAATCAGTAGCAGCAATTGTAGCAAGATGTAGTCAAGATTTAGAGACTCCATAGCAGGCAGCATTTCAGCTTGGTCTCATGTTCCCTAAACACACATGCTGTGAGCAGATAGTCCATAATTCTGGCACCTGTCTCCCTCTCTTTCTTCTATAGGCTGTGGGCAGACATATGTGACTCCTGCCTCTTGGATATCTTCCCAGATAGACCAATGGGACTCTTTCATTTCTTTTCCAGCATACTTAATGGAACCAAATTCTCTCCTGAACTGAGTGGGTAGCAACAGCTCTGTTAAAAAAAAAAAAAAATTGTCACACCTGTTCTTCAGGCTCTTCCATAACACAAATACTAATGATGAAATCTCCATGGGAGGTGGGACAAAATTCGTTTTTTTCAACCTGTATGTGATGACAACACTTAGCTCCTGTACACCAAGATGAGGTGAGATAGGTAGAAGCAAGTAAAGAGTAATTTGCAGCTAAAATATTAGGATCAAGGACATGACATAAATCCATGCCCCAGGCATAGTTACCAAGAATGGGTAGAGATAGAACAGATTCTGAAACTGACTACTTCAATCCTAGTTTAATAAAGAAAAAGTGAGATGAAGAGAGAGTTCATTGCTTTTCAAGGTAAGCAGGGCCAGCAAGTGGTAGAGCTGGGTCTGGTTTGAACCCAGACTTCCAGAATCTTAGCCCAGCGATCTTTGTTCCTAAACTGATCCACAGCTCTTTATGTGAGACTCTTAGGGCCATGTGTGTTGATGGTGCATATATGGTAAACAAACAAACAGAAACTCTGCAGACTCTGAGGCAACATCCTATAATTAAATACACTCATATCTTTACAAGGAAGCACATGACTATCACATTAGGCAGGATAAATAAGACCCTAAGTAACAGTTTTTAATTTAAGTAAGACTTTGCCACCACAAATTATTTTTAAAAGTTTTTGTGTGTGTGTGTGTATGTTCAGAACTTGTGTTCCAATGCAGCTATACTTTCCTCATGGCCAAAACTGAAAAATCCTCAAACATTTTAAAGCAATACATTCATTATAGTTTAATGGTTAAGAACAGTTCAAACTTTAAGAGGTCTTAAAAGATGAATTGCTGCAGCCTGCACCCCACTGTTTCTGACTTAGGAGTTCTGGGAGAAGCCTGAGAATTTCTTTCCTTCCTTCCTCCCTTTCTTCTTCTTTTCGTTGTTCTTTTTAGGTACACATGACAGTAGAGTGTATTTTAACATATTATGCATATAAGAAATATAACTTATTCTATCTAATTAGGATCCCATTCTTGTGGCTGTACATAATATGGAGTTTCACTGGTTGTGTATTCATAATATGAACATAGGAAAGTTATGATATAGCTGGCCCAGGGACCACACTTTGAGAACCACTGGCTAAGAGCACAACTTTGGACTAATAGGTCTGTGTTCAAGTCTGTCACTTCTTAGCTGTTTGATTTTACACAAACTACATATTTTTTTTTTTGCTGATAAAAACCATTGATAATCTTATTGAGGATCCCTAACATGGGACTGATCACTTTTCTCTTACTGTTTTTAATTCTCTTTTTGTCTTTGTCTTTCAACAGTTTGAGTATATCTCTTAGTGTGGATCTCTTTGGGTTTATCTAATAGTTCTTTAAGTGTCTTACATCTGTATATAAGCATGTCTTTTCTCAGATTTGGGACATTTTCTGCCCTTGTTTCTTCAAATAATCTTTGTCTCTTGCTCTCTCCTCCTTTTGACCCCAGAATGCAAACACTGGTCCATTTGATGGAGTCCCACAAGTTCCTTAGTTCCTATATTTACTTTTCTCTATTCTTTTAACCCCTCAGATTCTATAATTTCAAATGCTCTAGCTTCAGACTCACTGATTCTTTCTTCTGCCTATTTAAGACTGCTATTAGACTCCTCTGGTAAAATTTTCAAATCATTTAGTTTTCAGCTTCAGCATTTCTATTTGGTTATTTTTATAAACTCCATGTTTTTGTTGAAAATCTCATTTTGTTCATATATAATTCTCCCGATTTCCTTTCACTATTTGAGCTTACTTAAAAGTTTTAGTCTGTGTCAAGTATGAAGGCTGTGTTCCTTTGAGGATAGTTTCTGGGGATTTATTTGTTTCCTTTGAATAGTCTGTGTTTTTCCTGTTCTTTGAATGTCATGTGCTCTTTAATCAAAAATTGAACACTTGTAAAAAAGAACTAACTCTCTCAGTCTTTGAAGATTGTCCCTATGCACAGGAAGACCTTCACTAATCAGCCCTATGTGAAAGGTTGACATCTTCCAAGTCCTTTTCTGGGAATAGATCTTGTCTGGGCCTATATGTGTGTAATTCTGACTCTCTCACATACACAGCTAGTTTTAAGTGTGTCAATTTCCCTAAGAGTTGCACCCTTATTTCTTCTTGAGTCTTCTCATATTCGGTTGCATTCCTCAATCAAAAATCTCTTACCCTAGGTATCTGCAGGTCTGTAGAACCCTGGTGATTTTCATGAGCCATGCTTATTGCCCACACAGCTTCTTCTAGTCTAAGATTCGAGCTCTGCACTTTTGGATGCCTAAATTCCTAGTCAGGAAACTCAGAGACCAGCATCTCTACTTTCCTCCGTACAGATTAGAACACTGAAAACTCAGGCCAGTTCTCCAGTTTGCAGAATAAAAAGTTTGCATCATGTCCCCCAAACTACATCATGCCACACTGGGAAGGAAGTGGGACAAGAATGAGAAGAAAAAAAAATCTACTACTGTGAACGTGGATTTTTCTTGATTAGACATTCACTTAGTGGCTGCAAAAATCTTTGGCTGATTCCCAAAGGTCCTATAAAATGACTTCAGCCAGTCTCTAGCTGTTTGTTTAATGTTTCCTCTTCTGCATCTTGCTGATGTTCTTACATAATTTCCTTAAGTCTCAGTTGCTTAGAGTATATACTTTACAGAATTTTGTTGCAATGATTAACTGAGATAATGTATATAAAATAGTAAGAACAGATTTTGCTATAGTAAAATCTTAATACATTCTGACCATTATCATTGTCATAAAGATAGTTACAATTACAGACTACAGATTTAACATCCTATCTTCCTTACTTTCATTATTGGGAGATTTCAATGTGAGTGGCCGAATGCTAACTTATTTGTGTTTTAATCACAAACCTTGCCCTTCCCAATACTCCCACAAATATCAGTTGCCTAGTGGATGTCTACCTTCCTCTACAGTGCTATCGTGTATCCATTATCCACAAAGGTTATATTTTATTGAATACACAAGGAAGATATTTTGCTCTCATGTTTTAGGTTTTCCTAAGTCATGCTTATTCCCAATTTTAAGAACAATTTCCATTCTCATCACCAATTTATGTTCTAAAGAAAATTCTTCTAATGATAATTTGAGAAAGCAGCACATAGACTTAAGTCCTATCTTTAATATAGGCCTGGTCAGGCTTAATACTAATACACTCATGCCTAATAAAACAGTAGAAAAACAAAATCACTAAAAAAAAACACCCCCCAAACCACAAAAACCTCTTATCTCATAATTCTCAAAAAAACAAAAATTCATTGTATGACTCTCTCATTTCCTCCATTTTGGTCAAATATCAAAACCACTTCCCTTTCTATCTTTTCTGAACTTCCTTCATCTTTTGCTGATTTGCCGTTTTGATGAACAAACACAATGACTGTTTTTGCAGAAGACATTAAGTGCCCTTACAGAGAACATGCTTCATTGGTTTTGTACTGGAGATACTCGGCTAAGTCAGTGAGCTCCAATTCTGTTATCAGCATCAGCCACTGTAGAGTTTACAAGGTGAAGGTCACCTTGGAATAATACAACCGAGATGCAGGAGGTGACGTGAAGGTCAGAACTTAGAAAAACTTTCTGAACCAGAAGTCAAAAGCATTTTTCACAGACTTAGTGGTCATCGAGGATCAGAGAAGCAACCAACAAGAGAATCCAGGAACATGAGCTTTGTGGCCAATGCTACCCCTATTACTTAAAGGAACACTTACCTCAGAGGAAGTCTATGGATATTCCAAAGAAATCCCCACCAGGGTCCTGAGCTTTGGTGAATCCTGTGCCTCAAAGTCAGGTTTTCAGATTTGCAGGTTTAAAAACCTGGTTTAGCTGGCACACTGCAATGGGGATCCTTGTGTTTATCAAGTTCAAAGAGACACAAGCCTGATGACTCTGTGTTAATCTACCCTATTCTGTAATGAGCAAGGAGGTCTAGGCAGTGTATATTCTCACTGTTGGCAAGAAAAAAATCATCACTGGTCTTCAAAGTATTTCTCATCTAAGACAGCTTGCATCATCTCACCCATTATAAGAACTAACTTGCCAAAAATGTTTCTGGTTCCTTTGAAGAAAACTCCTTCCTTCCCAACCAGGGCTTTTCTATGGGTCACCTCATGTTTCCATAGCAGAATGACTCCCTTCCCTTTCCTACTTTTTTCTTATTTATCCTCTAAGTAAGACACAACTTCCTGTCTGAAATTCTAATCACATAATAACTCTGCTTTTCTGAAAATACTCTCATAACACCTTGATTGGATTTTCAGGTGTCTTTAAACTATTCAGTTATGTATTTACAGAGGGAGCTCTTGGCTTCCTCCCCTAGATAGCTATTAAATTTTACTGATTTAACTCCAACAAGGTTTTTTTCCCTTAAGTGAAGGAAATGATTGTGTTAGCCCCAACTATATACCAATAGATTTATTTAAAAAGTCATTTTTAAGTAAAATTTTGATTTTAAGTAATTTTAAAAAATCATTACATTGACTTGTGTCTGCTGCTTAAAATATTTTCAAATTTCTGTCAATTAAATGTAACCCAGAACAACAAAGAGAAGAGTTGTACATTTTCCTTTCTGTGTTCCTGTGTAATTTGGTCAAACAGCCACCTACCTGAGATTTCCATATAGCATAGGAGCCTTAGGGCCACTGCAATGGGTGACTGACAACGCCAGGGATGGCATTTTCTCCTGCTCATAGTAGACTTTCAACTACTGCAGGCAGAACTCTAAGCTGCCATAGTTTTCTTAGAAAACAAAGACTGTAAGGCAGACATCAAAACTTAATTAGTAGAAGTCAAATTATGAAAATAAAAACTGTATTGGAAAGAATGACACTTAAAATGATTTTTGGATATACGGCAGCTCTGGACTTACAAAGGTTTGACTTATTATTTTTTGACTTAGTAATGTGCAAAAGTAGTACACAAAAGTGGTTTCAGTAGAAACTTTTTCAAATTTTGTTTTTTTTCTTGGACTAGCATGTAATAAGCAGTATGATTCCTCTGTGATGATAGGGAGGCGCAGTCAGTCACTCCCCACCCCACTTCCAGAGGAAACCATCGATATGTCACAATTTACTGTATGATATTTGGTAGCTTAGGTAAATGCACTTTGACTTTACTATATCTTCAACTTAAGATGGGTTTATTGGGGGCTGGAGAGGTAGCTTAGTGGGTAGAGTGCTTGCCTAGCATGTAAGAGGCCCTAGGTTCAATCTGCAGTACTGAAAAAAAAAAAGGGTTTATTGGGACATAACTCCACCATCAAATGATTGAGTCTAAATTAATAAAATAAATAAGTAATATTGGAAATGACAGTTGCCTAAATTTATAAGAGAATGGAAGTTTCTTGGTGAATGTATTAGTGAGTCAACAAACTGAGTACCTACAGTGAGTCAAGAACTATGCTAGGCTAAGTGTGTAGCATCTCAAATGTGCAAGACCTTGGGTTTGATCTCCAAAATTGTTGAGGGGGCTATGCTAGACACTGGGAAAGTACAGAACAAAATTGCAGTTTCTACTCTTCTGCCTTACTCTTACTCATTTCTCCTAGAGGGATAATCTTATCTCTTTACTTAGAGGAGTCGTCAACACTCCTTAAGCTCTGGGATTCAGTGTTTCTCTTATGGGAACAATAACATAGTTCCAGTGGGCATTGAGAAACACAGATCCTCAACTCCAGCTGCCTTGCTAACTCATTGCATGATCATTTAGTTTCTTAAAGCTTTCTGCAACTTTCAGACTAAGTTGCTACTGTGTAAAGTACAGACTTTGGAATCAGAGGGATCTGTTTTCAGCTTCCACTTATCTTGGGGAAGTAACTTGGACAAGACAGCCTCAGTTCTACTTTGTACATAGGAATTCAACATATACTTATGGATAGGATTGGAGTGAGAAGGAGAACTAATGGCTAAGAGCTTGGGTTCAGAAGTCACATGGACCTAGCCTCCAATTCTGTTTCAAACATTTTCCCACAAGGGTGACTGTGGATAAGTTACTTAGCTCCTTGGATGTATAAAGGGGGAAACAGTCATATTCTGTAGGACTAATATAAATAAGAGTAAATGACATATTGGTATAAAGTGCTTTAGCACAGTGCCTACCACCTAGAAATTATGTAATTAATACTAGTTATCATTATTATCTAAACATTAAATAAAATGCTATATTTTGAGCACATAAAATTTGTGCCTTTTTGACAGCAAATTCCAAAGATGTCATTTTATTTTCAATGTAGCTTATAATAATAAACATGTCCAAAGTGGAGCTGGCTTATTCAAGAAACACTGTGCTTGAGATGACCCAAGGGTCATATGTTCATTGTTTTTGGTTGAGGCTGGGGGGACAGGTCTCTTGATCTAGAAGGAAGGTTAGACAAAATGACATTGAAATTTCTCTTCAGCTGTGTTTTTTGTTTTCATTTTATGGGATGTATTCATCTCTGACTAGTAATGTTACTATTATTAACATTCAGGTTACAAATTTTATTAATTATTTAATAATTATTAATTATTTAATATATAAACTTTGAGTTATTTTCATGAAGGAATCTACAATTGAGAACTATTCTAGAATTTATTAAATATTTTACCTCTAGAAAAGTATTGTCTCTCCTCTTTCCACTTCTTTAATTCTAACAATTATAAATAGGAACTCCAACAAAAGCCAGCCATCACATCCCTGAATGAACTGATTTTTCTTTTAAAATTTTTATGCCTTATTACTTTTTTAATCTTGTGAAGCAACAACCACATTCTGTGTTAGCTCTGACTCTGGTGATAATATTATGAACTAGGTCAGAAGGTAGTTAAAAAAGAAATAGGTCCATAGCTAAGAATCTCATTTCAAAAAAAAAAAAAAAAAAAGAAAAAGAAAAAAGAAGCTTAGCTGTGTTCCATGTTCAAAATAAACTCTATTTTCTATTTCAGAGTAATCATGAGATTTCTGAGAGAAGTGCTGAAGAAATGTTCCATGGAGAGGAAGAAGGGTTGAGAACCCAAAAGCTTGACCACAGTGCGCCCCACTTCCTTGAAAGACCAAGGGAAGCCCCTTACCCCATTTCTCAATGTCTCTGAATGCCACTGTTAGAACACAGGCAGTCTGGGTACCTGGTCAAGGAAGCATAAGAAAGTTTTACTTATACTGGTGCTTTTATCTGCAGCTTGGGTTGGGGGCTTGGAAGGATAGTGTTGGAATATTATGGAAAAGCAGTTTGCCGAAGAAGAAAAGCAAAAAAGGGAGTAATGTAGGGCAAAACAACATGCCTCAGGCTGTGAAGGAGCCTGTTTGTCAAGAAAGCTCACAGAAGTACTTGAACAGGCAGAGTGTAAAAATGCTCATTGGCCTAGATGATCAAGGGGCACAGGGAGAGGCGATGTACAGAATGTGTGTCCTTTCAGATGCTGGTACCCAGAGTGCCACTGTGTTCATTTTGAAGGAGGGAGACCAGCTTTGCTCTTTCTAAGACACCTGCTATATTCTGTCAGCAGGCATGCCAAGACCCAGATGCTCATTGGACAGTTCTCAAACAAGTGCACTAAGGAGCGGAAATAAAAAGAGTTCCACAACCAGCCAGCCCTGTGCTCTGCTAGGTCACATGGTTTATTATTTCACATTTTGGTTTACATGAAACTATTTTGTACACTGAGTCCCTAAAGGGGACTATGGTAAGCCTATTACAGGGAAATAATAAATGCACTAGTAAAGAAGAGGTATTATGTAATTTTTTTTAAATTGTAAGAATGTTAATTTTAATAAGGAAAAAAAGGTAAGTGAGGCATCCAGAAGAGGAAAGGGAAAGCAAAGAGAAAAAATAAGAATTTTTGTTTATTTAACTTATTTTTCTTATACTGAGGTAGGAGTATTTAAAAATGAAATCACTCCTAGTGTTAAACTGTTCTTGGGAATGGGGGTGGGAATGTGCTTCTGTCCCGTGGCTGTCACCCAGAAGCTCAGACCAGGATTCCAGGATTCCAGGATGGGTAGGAGGGGCTCCAGAGAAATCCTCCAGACAGGATTAGCCAGGGTTTTGTTTTGATTATGGGGCAGTAAAGTAAAAATATAATAATCCTGGAACAACACTGAATTGCCCACTTTTTATGTTGCTAAGGAAAAATGATCTCATAATTTCAATGATAAGTCATTATTTTAAAATCTGTCCACCCCAATTTAAAAAATGTCAGAAATGGTGCTGGGAAAACTGGAAATCCATATGTAGTAGGTTGAAATTGAACTCTGTATCTCACCCTGCACAAAACTCAACTCAAAGTGGATCAAGGACCTTAGCATTAGACCAGAGACCTTGCACTTAATAGAAGAAAAAGTAAGCTCAACTCTCCATCATGACGGCTCAGGAATAGATTTCCTCAACAAGACTCCTAAAGCACAAGAAATCAAATCAAGAATCAATAAATGGGATGGTATCAAACTAAGCTTCTTCATAGCAAAGGAAACAATCAAGAACATGAACAGAAAGCCTATAGAATGGGAGAAAATCTTTACCACCTACACCTCTGATAGAGGATTAACCTCTAGGATATACAAATAACTCAAAAAACTTAACATCAAAAAAACAAGTAACCCAATTAATAAATGAGCAAAGGAACTGAACAAGCATTTCACAGAAGAAATATATGAAATATATGAAAAAATGTTCAACGTCTCTAGCACTTAGAGAAAATGCAAATTAAAACTACACTGAGATTCCATCTCATTCCAGTCAGAATGGCAATTATCAAGAATACAAGTAACAATAAATGTTGGCAAGGATGTAGGAGAAAATGTTTACTTATACACTGCTGGTGGGACTGCAAATTGGTGTGACCACTCTGGAAAGCAGTATGGAGAGTCCTTGGACAACTTGGAATGAAACCACCATTTGACCCAGTTATCCCACTCTTGGGTGTATACCCACAGGACTTAAAAATCAGCGTACTACATTGACACAGCCACATCAGTGTTACAGCAGCTCAATTCACAATAGCAAAGATATGGAACCAATCTAGGTGCCCTTTAACAGATTAATGGGTAAAGAAAATGTGGTAAAGATACATAATAGAATATTACTCAGCTACAAAGAAGAATAAAATTATGGCATTTGCTCAAAGCAAGTGGATGGAATTAGAGACTATCATGCTAACTGAAATAAGCCAGTCCCCAAAAAACAGAAGTCAAATGTTCTTTCTGATATATGGATGCAAACCTATAACAAGGGAGGATAGGCAGGGGAAGCATAGAAGTTCATTGGATTAGACAAAGGGGAATGAAGGGAAGCAGGGGAAATAGGAAAGATAGCAGAATGAACTGGACATAACTTATCTATGCTTACACATGGATACATAACCAGTATAACCACAAGAATGAGATCAAAATTGTAATGGGTCGCACCCCATGTATGTATAATAGGTCAAAATACACCCTACTGTCATGCATATATAAAAACAACAAATTAAAAAAAATAACACTGCTATTGTAAAGTTAGTACTTCATTAACTGTACCTTGTTCATTTTTCTAGGCAGGATAATGAGCCATTGAGTTTAATTTACTAGGAAACATCGTGATTTCATAATATACAAAATTGATAAAATGACCACAAAGTAATGTGGTTTATTTTCTTAACAGAAATTCCATAACAAGAATTAAAATGAAAATTAAATTTCCTAATTAAAAAAAGAATGTCAGGATAAAAATAGTCTTTCTGAAGAAAAGTCAGCTGATCTTAAGACTAATTATATTTGTAATCATTACGTACATACATATATATATATATAATGATTACGTATGTGTTTAAACATACTGATAGGTATGGAAATAATTGTTGAAAATGTAAATTTGAAATTTTGACATTCCATATATTTATGGTAGTACATTACAGGTGAGATGTTTTTGAACAACTGAATTAATTGGGGATTTATGATGAAAAAGTGCACCATGAAATATAGCTCTCGTGCATAACTTGTGCATATTTTGTTTAATGACATTGATGTTTTAAATCCACATTTGCATCCACGATTGCTAATGAAAACAGAAGCTTTTCGGGTAACTAATATAAAGAAAGCAGTGGAGGTAGTCGCGCCCAGCTGGTCAAGATCTCAAAAATGGGGTACAGAAGGATGTGCTCTGCTTTCAGAGCCTCTCAGCTCTAGAGAATTGTTGCCCAAGATGAGCATCTGAAAAGAAGGGAGCACACAGATGAAAGCTCTGGTTTGGGACCTGGAGTCTGTGAACCAATCACAAAATAAAGTGAAATGAGAAGATGGAGAAATATCACTGATGGAAAGTTTTAAAGTCTCCTAAACCTTACAGAAATGAAAATATGAAGAAGTAGAAGCCAATGTATCATGAGACAAAAATAAACATACTTGGCACCAACCTCCAAGGAACTTAGTGATCATTTTCAGGCAGGTCCCAGGAGCCGGAGTTCTCATCCCTGGAAGCCCAATAAATGTCCGAAGGAACTGGAAAGAAAATATCTGGCTCCACTGCCAGAGGCTGGGATTTAATTGGCTTGGGGTAGGGCCTGAGTAGCAGGACTTTTTCTAAAACTCTCCAAGTAATTCTAATGCACAGCTAAGTTGAGAATCAATACGTATAGGGTTGAAAAAAAAATACTGCAGAAACTCATCAGAGAGTCTTCAACTGGTTAATTTGCAAACTACTTGGAGCAGAACAAAACATTCCGTAATCAGCCATTTAGAAAAAGTTCTCCATTCACTATAAAATATCTCATGTGTTTATCAGACAGAAAGACTTTCTGCTCATCAAAATATCAGTGAGATTGCCTATGCAAAGCAAAATAACTTACTAGAGCCACAGACACAGATATTATCTTGACAAAGGTCCCAAGGACCACTACTATGGTTTGGATTTTAAATATCCCCACAGACCACATGCTGAAGGCTTTGTTGCAGGCCTGTGGTGCTATTGGGAGGTGGTAGAATGATGGAATCTCTAGGAAGAGGGGCCCGGTGAGAGGAAATTAGATCACTGTGGGGGGGGGGTAGGGGGGGGAGCACATGCCCTTGAAGGGAATATTGGGACCCTAGCCTCTTCCTCTCTCTTTTCTTCCTGGCAGCCATGATGTAAGTAGTTTCCTTCACCATGTTTCATGCTGCCATAGGCTCAAAGCAATGTGGCCAAACAACTGTGGATGAGACTTCTGAAATAAATCTTTCTTCCTTCAAGTTCTTTTGTCACAGGCATTTTGTCACAGTAAAACAGAGGCGATTGAAATGACCACCCAGAAGACCCCAGAGCACCTGGATTACATTAGGAAGCGTCTACAATTTTCTTGGGTAGGACTCAGATGAAAGCTAGCTGAAGGCAGTGTTTTCAAAGCTTTGGAGCCTTGGTTATATGCTAGACACAATTCCACACATTCTTGGTAGAATTCTCTCATTTAATGTACATATTTGTTCACTCTGCTGTGGCCACCTGGTCTTTCTATACCTCTTCAACACACCAGCTATGTTGCCACCACCCTTTTCCTTCCTCTGGGAATTCTCTTCCTCCACATCCCCAGGGCTTCCTGAGTACAATAGTTCCCCTTATCTGTGGTTTTACTTTCTATGAATTCAGTCAATTGTGGTCTGAAAAAACTAAATGGAAAACTCCAGAAATAAACAATTCTTAAGTTTTAAATTATTTATTGCTCCGAGTACCATGATTTAAAACTCATGGTATCCCACTTCCCTCATCCAGGATGTGAATCATCTCTTTGTTCAGCACATCCATGCTGTAGACACTATCTGCCCATTAATCACTTAGTAGCTGTCTTAGTTATTAGATTGACTGTGGTGGTATAGCAAGGACTGTGTTCAAGAAACCACGATTTTACTTAATAATGCTCCCAAAGCACAAGAATTATGATGGTAACAATTCAGACATGCCAAAGAGAAGCCATAAAGTGCTTCCTTTAAGTGAAAAGATGAGAGTCCTGCACTTACTAAAGAAAATCATATGCTGAGGTTGGTAAGATTTGTCCTAATGATAATCTGTGAAATGGTGAAGGAGAAAGAACTTTGTGTTAGTGTTGCTGTTGCATCTTAAGCTGCAAGAGTTGTAGCCACAGTGATATAGATATAGATATAGATATAGATAGATACAGATACAGATATAGATATATCTAACTATATCTATATCTATCTATATATCTATCTAGTCAAGATGGAAAAGACATTAAAGTATAGAGTTTGGTATTATCCATGGTTTCAGCCATCCACTGGGGGGGGGGCAGGGAAGGCACCCCTAATGGATAAGAGGGAACTACTGTTCCTGATTTTAAGTTGCCACCAGTGCCTCCTTCTTCATCTTCCCTTGCTTACATCATGCTACATTTTCTTCCTTCCACTGCGTTTCCTACTCTCTAATGTTTATTTATCTCCCTGTCTGCTCATCTATCTAGATTATTATTTATTGTCTTCCTCTCTAAAAATCTAAACTCCACCAAGCAGGAATCTCTCCTCCTGCCCTCAACCAATGAACAATGACTAGCCATGCCTGTCATTTAGTAAGTGGTCACTGAATATTTTTGAATGAACAAAAGATTTAATGTTGTGGTACATTATTATTTTATCACTATTTTGATTAATAGAAGTCTTTTTGGTGCTAAAAAGAAACACCTTGGTTTTTGTTTAATTAAAAGAAAGCAAAACAGAGGAAGGAGAACGGAAAAAGAGGGAGAAGGGTAAAACACTTCAGATGGCTGATGATACTGCTGTCATTACAAAATAATTGGCTTTTTTACTTCGAGAAATATAAAGGCCACATAGGAGGCTTGCAAAGCTGAGCAGGTTGTTCTGTCTCCAGTTATCTTCCCTGCTCTCCATTTAAGTTAGTATACTTTCCTACTTCTCAAGAGAGGGAGCTGATAGTCACCTCCCTCTATTTATCAATAGGAATCTGACATTACAAAAGCAACAGCTTGTCTTTCAAATAGAAAACCATTCCCAGACTTGCCTCCAAAATGCTTTAAGGATGTTCCACTGCCTTGAAGAGTTAATGGGCTTCTCTATTATTTATCAGGGGTTATTTTTATAACAATGGGAACACAACAGATGACATTAGTAGTTTTTGCTGGCAATGCCTGTGACCTTCCTCAAATTCTTTAGGTGTGTGGGGACTGCTGTGCCCATTCAGAATGCAGCAAGTAAGCCTGTAAATTCCAAAATCCTTACTCAGCAAGAAAGCGCATTAAAATATTTACTTTCACTCGCAGTGTTAACAGCAGGGGGAAAAATTACATTTTACAAGATTTCTACTCTTCCAGCACTAAACATTTAAATGGACTCAGCATATAGGATCAGAGGTTTCTCATATGGTCACAAGATGATTATGGTAGGCAAGGAGGAAGCAGAAAAGCCATAGATGAGTCGCTGAAAAAAATAATAAAGTTGACAAATGTAGTATGCTCAAGGCAGGATACTGTGAAATCATTATATTTTCAACAAAGAGAGAAAGCACATCCCTGCAGAGTCAGATCTTGGCATTCAAGCATTAAAATTTTTATCTTCACCAGATGTATAAAATGGAAAATAAAATTTTGACAGAGAGAGTGGGAAACAAGACCAATTTCAGTTTCACCCTCCCCTTTACAACAAAGCAATTTGTTGTAAATTCATTTGAAGAAGCAGCACTATTTTTAGGCAAATGAGAGCTATTTAAAATGTAAAAAGAGCTCTGAGTCCAAACCCAAGATATGAGAATAAATCTAGATACTGTCAGATCAGGTGAGTAAAAAACAAGATGGTTTCATTATAATGATCAAAGGCACACTGCATTTCCATTAAAAAACTAATTTGCATGCTAAGCAAAAGCAACTCAAATTACTCTTTGCTAAAAACAAAGTAAGTGGATTTGTGGTGTATATACTTGGTGCTGAAATGTTTATAGAGCATAAAACCAGATGTACACTTCTAGAAAGTCCTCCTAAGTCCTCCATAAAAAAACAAGTATGAGCCCTAGGTGATAATTTTTCAGCTTTCTAAACATTTGAATTAATTCTCCTTATGTAACAATCTGCTGTAACAGTGAAGCTAAGGTCATAGTAGCTTAGGATACATAGGTGCATTTTTTTAAAAAATTGAACTTGAATCCTTTCATTCTAGCAAGCAAGGGCACTGGACTTCCATAGACCCCAGACCTTGCTATTAGCAAACCCATTTCCTCACACCTGGACCCTGAAGGCTTTTGTCATCTGGAGGGACCAGAGTGACATAGAGATCAATGAGCAAAACATACCCATACATGGACACCTCAGGAGTCTGCCTCCTCCCTGTCCGTCCTGCAGCTCTCAGAACTTACTGGGAACCCTTTCAAAAGTACCTTGAGAGCCAACTAGAATTCATTCTTGTTACATTAAAGTCACATAGCATTTCTGATTAGAAATAAAATTACCCATATCGTTTATGCCCTATTTTTTTTTAAAAAAAAGTGTTTTTGTTGCTGTCAGGGCTCAGAAAAGGATATACCAAAGACTGGCACTTTGATAGGTTGAATAACCTTAAAACCTGCCTCAGAATCAAGGTCCCTCTAACTTTGTCTTATTTCTCCTTGTGCTAGTTAGCTTTGCATCATTGTGACATTATACTTGAGAGAAATCAACTTAAAGGAGAAAAGGTTTATATTGGCTCATGGTTTCAAAGGTTTCAGTCCATGTTCACCTGGCTACATTGCTACATTATTTCTGTTTGTGGTGCTCAACATGGCAGAGAGATCACTTTTATAAGAAAGCCTCTCACCTGATGCCCATTTGGCTAAGTCAGAGCCTCATGATCCAGTCACCTCTGAAAGACCCCACCTTTGAACACTGCTGTATTAGGGACCAAGCCTTCAATACATGAGCTTTTGAGGGACAGTTATAATCCAAACCATAGGACACCCTCACCCTAAACCACAGGAAGAGGCTCTTTTGGAATTCCTTTATCTGTTCTAAGACCACCAAAAAGAACACAACTGCTTTTCTCCTTTTCCCCTGAAATTTCATTATCCCTGGAAGAAAAGAAGACTTAGGAACACAAACCCTGGGAAAACTTTTCTACAAGAGAATGCCTGTCTCTTTGAGTCATTCAAATTCCAAAGACAATTATTTACAAGTTAATTTCTGCCTCTCCAGCCATTCATTCTCCTAATAATCATCAACTACCCCTCTACTTTTGCCTACAGCACCCACCTCCGTTTCCTTTTTTCTGATGAAAATTGGTATTTAAGCTTCAACCACCTGGTCCTTCTTTGAGTTTCATACTTTGGGACTCCCATATTTATCCACATTAACACACTTGTTATACCCTTTTCTCCTATGAATCTGCCCATTGTCAGTTCATCCCAGGGATCCTTCAGAAGGCAAAAGGGGTTTTACTGGTTTGTGAAAGTTAAAAGTATCTTCAAAGTATTTGCAAACTAAACATAAGTATTGTTGCTCAAGATTCTTCTTCTTTTGCTAAAACCAGAGTTATTCTGGAATCCTAAGAATCAGGGACTACATTCCTGGCTGAGCTATCCCTTCTTTGTGTGTGGAAAAGTTGCTTAACTTCTCTCAGGTTTATCAAAGGGTAAGAAGAAACTGTGTATTTAAGGTTCCTGATATGTAGGCTAAAATGAGATAAATGCTAGATTCTTCCCCATCAGTACACCCAAAGTGGAACTGAGGAGGCCTGGTCCCTCTGTCTTCCTGTTATAGTTATATTGAATAAATTCCTTTCTGGCTTCAATATTGCTTTTGTGGCTAGGCTTAGTTTTATGGAACTCCCTGAATTCAGGCGTTCCTCTGTCCTAGGACTCTGACCACATGAGCACTAGAACACTACAATAAACTTAGCATTCTCTCAATATTTGTTAAACAATTTTAAATGGTGCTAACACAGAATAATAAAACTCAAGATAGGGAACTATGACTATTCGGACTCCTTGGAAATGTTGCAGCAAAGCAACACACTTCAAATTGAATAAGAGGAAAATAAACCATCTTCAAAGTACAAGTGATCAAATTGTAGCACATGGTATCTTTCTCATGAGCCGCTGTTGGAGGGTCAGCACACTTCAAATTTTAAGTTTTCGCAATTTTAATTCTTTCATCCCAACACGTGCTTACTCCAGAGAAGAATACCTTCACTGATACAGAAAATTCTATCAAGGGTACAGTAAGGGTACAGTCCAGTGGAAAAGCATTTACCTAGAATGCATGAGGCCCTGGATTCTGTCCCTAGCACCAGGCACATATACACAAAAATTCTATTTAAAAGCAAATATATAACTGGATAGTCAACCATTATGAACTGACTAGCAGGGCATCCATTAGAAGTGGGTGGTGGTTTCTGTATTAGAAAACATCAGTATGATTCTTCAGAGGAGACAGCCTTTTCTAGATTACCCATGAACTCAACTCTTTATATAAAATGATTCTAGAAGATAAGAGATGCTTGGACATATTCTCCCTACTCAAAGAGTAGTAAAAAGACAGCTTTTGTCCCTGCAGTTTTATGAGGTAATTCAGGTAAGAATATAAAGCCAAAGATATCCAGGCTTTCCCAGACTGCATCTGTTACCAATCAACCACTGTGGCCAAAGTACCTACCATTGGTAAATGGGATTTCTGCTTTAAAGCAGTTCTGTCTTACTGAAATTGTACTGTGGCATTTAGGAATCTCCTTTTAGCTTTTCTCAAATAAATCTCTCTCTGGGTTCTCTTCTACTTACATTTCTTTACAATTTCCTCTCATAGATTTTTTTTTTTTTTTTTACTGAAACACTTTTAAAATAAAAGATGAGCCATGAGTCCTATTCTTCTTCTTCATCCCAAACCCTTTTCTGCTACCACTCTCAAGCTTCACCACAAAGCCCTTGTTCACTTTTTAGTACTAGATTCTGGGCATCTCCACTTAGATGACTCATAAACACCACTATGTTCCAAATAGAACTGTGTTCTCCAGCCATGTTTTGACACAAATTGGCATTCAAATTAAAAACTGAAAAATTACTTAGGCACTGGATATTATCTCTTACAAAAATCTCAAGTTTATCTCCTTTATAATAGCTTCACTGCCACTACCTAAGGAGAACAGAGATTTCCGTTACTGTAACAAATACTTGAGATAAATCAACTTAAAAAGAGGACAGGTTCATTTTTGGCTCATGATTTCAGAAGTTTTAGTCCACAGTTGCTTGGCCCTCTTGCCTGTAGCAGCACAATGCATTGTGGTGAGAGCACATGGTATAAGAAACAGCTTATCTCATGGCAATTGGGAATCAAAGAGAGACAGGAAGGGGCTGGGATCCCAATATCCCTTCAAGGGTACACCCCAAAGACTTAACTTCCTTTCAGTAGATCCCACCTCCTAAAGGCTCTATTACCTCCCAAGAGAGCTATAGGATAGGGACCAAGCCTCCCATTCCTGGGCCTTTTTATGGATGTTCAGAATTTAAACTGTGGCAACTGAGCCAACATTATGTGTAATTCCCACTGGTTCCTAACCCTAATCATCTGGAAGTTTCTTGAGTCCTCTACACCCCCATGTCAGAGCCTTGGGGAGCACAGTGTTTGAATAACTTTTCCATGTGATTATAATATGCCCCCAAACCTAGTATATACCATGTTAGGTGCTTACATATGTTATCTCAATTAACCCTACTGCAATCCTATGAGGCAGGCACTCTTAAATCCATTTATAGAGGGAAAAACTCAGCCTCAAAGATGCTAAATAACGTGGCTAAAAGGAAACAATGACAGAACTGAGATCCAATGTTTATCTGACTTAAAAATCTATGCTCACCCACTTGAATCAAAGTGTGAAATATGATATATCAAGAACTATGTAATGTTTTGAACAACCAACAATAAAAAATTAAAAAAAATCTATGCTCTTTTAAGGTTTCTGCTACTAATTCTCCATTCACTTACAGTTGATTCCCACACTTTAAGTTACACAAATTGTAAGAGGATTTTTAAAAAATTTTTTTTATTGTTGGTTGTTCAAAACATTACATAGTTCTTGATATATCATATTTCACACTTTGATTCAAGTGGGTTATGAACTCCCATTTTTACCCCATATACAGATTGCAGAATCACATCAGTTACACATCCATTGATTTACATATTGCCATACTAGTGTCTGTTGTATTCTGCTACCTTTCCTATCCTCTACTATCCCCCTCCCCTCCCCTCCCCTCTTCTTTCTCTACCCCCTCTACTGTCATTCATTTCTCCCCCTTGTATTATTTTTCCCTTTCCCCTCACTTCCTCTTGTATGTACTTTTGTATAACCCTGAGGGTCTCCTTCCATTTCCATGCACTTTCCCTTCTGTAAGAGGATTTTTTTAATGCAGATTTTTAAGCCAAACCTACAGAAGTTCTGATTCTTAAGATAAAATTCAAACCAGGAATGTGCAATTGGATAAGTACCTAGAAGATTCTAAAACTGGCATCTAGGGACATGCTTCAAGAAACAACTGATTATTTAACCGCTAAAATACAAATAGAATCATGACCATATTCTTGTTAAGTGTTTAATGACTTCCAATTAGTTTCCAATCAGAGTCCAAATTTCTGATCCTGGTGTGCATGACCTGCATGTGGTCATCATAGTCTTATTTGCCTCTTCTTCTGCCCCCTGTGCTTACATTCAGAACTCCAGCCATATGGAGCCAAAGGCTCACTCTACTGTGGCAAAGTTGTATTTATTTCATATCTTCAAGTCTTCTCATACACTATGGCTCTTATTTAGAGATTCTAGAATTGTTTAAATCCAGTTACATGTTCTGTCATGTCACTACAGTTAGTGGCTCTTTCCTGAAATTCCCTAATTGTGGAGAGTGGTGACAGAGAATGGGAGAGCAGTGTCTGAGATTGGGGTCTCTGATTACTTCATGGCTCTGGTACGGTCAGTAACTGGGAGAGTTTCTGCACAAAAGTGCAGGATGCCTCGCTGTTGTGGTAATGCCCTCCATGAGGAGGTTCTGTGCTAGAGTCTTATCAGCCATGACCTTGAACTCTGGCACACAGCTCCTGGGAATAGAGGAACTCTCCTGCTAGAGGACCACAGTGTTTCACCAAGCTCCTGAACAGTAATTTTAAACAATGGACTTTCTTGAGAGCTACACAAAGCTTGTAACATTGCACATTGCAACTGTAGAATGTAACTGTGGAATAAGCTGCATAATGTTGCTAACTCTGTAACTTTCCTGAATACAAAGAATAATGCTTGTATAGTCTTAAATACGATAATGAGACATATATAAATAAAGATTGCTGGCATAATTCTTTAGACCGGCTTCTCCATCAGAGACCAATGCTCCACCTGACCCCAGTTGTTATCTTTAAAATATGAGTAAGTCAGTCTTTATTTTTCTTATCCCCCTTTGCTACTTGCCAGAACTTGCATTGGCCGTGTTGGCTGCAGCACTTAATAGTAAGAACATCTTTCATTTTAGCATTTTTATGCAGTGATGCATGTGTTTCTTAATTCTTCCATCATTCACATTTCTTATTTTTTTAAAAATCATCTTTTATTGATGCATTATAATTGTGCACAATAGTGGGCTTCATTGTTATGTACATGTACATGCACATAACATAATTTGGTCAATTTTATACTCTAATACCTTCCTTCCCCCTATCTTTCTTCCTTCCCCTGGTTCCCTTTCTCTATTCTACTGATCTCACTTCTATTTGCATAAAATTAGCCACTTCTTTTCTCAGTGGCAGAAACTGATGATAATTCCTCTTTGTGTCTTCAGATTTAATATGGTCCCTTATTAAATATTGACTAACTGAAAAAAGTAAATCAATCAATTGAACTTTGACAAATTCTATGGCCATTTGGATATTTTTCATATGTGTTAATGAAACATATCAATCTTTTGGCATTTCATAGACTTGTAATTTTTAGAGAGGGAAAGGATTTTGGAGATCATCTTTGATGAAGGGAAAGGATTTTGGAGATCATCTTTGATGAAATCATTTTTAAAGACTGGGAAATATAAACCAGGAAGAATAAAGTGACTTTCCAAGTTTACTTAGCCAGTTCAGTGAAAACTTGAAAGCTTTTCTTTCCCTAATCCAGTTCTCCTTCCTCACCATACCACTTCTTCATTCTTCTTTTTTTCTAGCTTATAATTTATTGAGTATCCACTCTGCCTGGGGCACTACTGGGACATATTTTATCTCAGCATTACATTTCTTCATGCCTACTGTCATCAGCAGTTAAGCCCATGAAATGCACTGGCACCATGCCAGCTGTCAGAAATGCAAACATTAGTAAGACAAGAGTTTCCAACCCTGACAAGGTTGCAGTCTGGAAGAGAAGATGGTATAGAATGCAGGGATTAAGATGTGACTTCTCAAGTGTTTGCATTACTAGCCTAAACAAATGGGCAACTCCTTGAAGTGGCAAACACTCCTAGATTAAACATGAAATGAAAAATTGATGATAATGTATACAAAGGACAAAAGTCACTGCATTCCTCTTTACTAAATATGTAATAGGGGCCAAAGGTCAATCAGAGAAAGAATAATGAAACATACACGTGAACAGATTTGTCCTAGCTCACCTGTTGGCGGACCTGTTACTTTTTAATATCCCCTGACTCCATAAAGAGAATAAAAATTGTGACCTCTGCGAATATGACTATTAATACCTAAACCTAAAAGGAGATGCAGGAGATACAAAGCAAAACAATCAATCTCCAATATCATATTTTCAGGCTAGAATGATTCACACTTAAACTAAGTGTAACTTTGGTTGTTAAAATATTCCTTGACTCAACTTTCATTATTGATGAACCAACATCTAAACTCATTAATCTAGGAATATATTTTTTTCAGATATTCAAAATTTTATTTTTAAAAATTCTTTCACCACAAATTTAAGTCTGGAAAAAACTGCATAAATGTGTGCAGCAGAGCAAATTCATTTTTAAAAGAACATTATTAAAAAGTTAAAACATAACATTGATAGGCATTAGTCCATCTTCTAAGAGACAGTGCAGTCTTCAGATCACTGGAGTACCAGGGTTGGTACAGTGTACACCAGAATCTATAGCTTAATTCCACTACTTCACATCAAGCAATAAAAATTAGACAGTACAAGGGAAAACCTGGTCCTGTAATGAAGCAAAATACATTGATAGTGGCACTGATGAGAAACTATTACAAAAGTCCCTGAAATATTTCATTGTGGCTCAACCAGGAAGGAGGGCATTGACTGTAATGAATCAAGTAGAACTGATGTACTCACCACTTGTATATACTTGTTATTGATTAATAAATGTAGGTTTTATATAACAGTAACTCAAATCTTAACTTAAGATGGTTACCAGATACCTGAAATAAAAATTAACAAGGTCTGTCCCTTCTGGGATGCTAAAGTTCAAGGCTATAGGTCATTTGAACAATTCTTAGAATCTCCTTCACATTCAAGAAGGGTTTTCTCTTGCAGACATCTAGTCCTTACAGAGCAAAATGTAGATGTTAGAACTAACACACATACTATCCTCATGGCAACTCTTGTCAATTCCCAGTTCCTTTATTCATGTTAGGGTCAAAGTTTTATTCTGTGGTTGGTTTGGGATCAACTTGAATAGTCATTGAAGCTTCCTCAAAAATGTATATTTTTACCCATCTGTTATTCCTGGAAGGGTCCCCAAATTTTCCACTTGAGATGATGTTGACTCTTTGGTTTCCACTGGCCCTTGGGTTGCTTCCCCAAAGGCACGACTATTAGTTTGTACCTATTTTTCTAGAAAGGAGAATGAAAACTTTCTTTGAACAATGCAGAATACTGGTATGTATACTCTGACATTTAAAATCACTGGTTCATATGTGATGGAACTTTTCAATGAGAATGCCCCACAGGTGTTCACTCAAGGCCATGAATCAACACAAAAAGGAGGAGGAGTCCTCCTAACACACCAAAGACCTTCATCACTTCATATTTCAAAGCAAGGTATCACAGAAAACAGGAAATTTCCATCTAGGAATATTTTGAGCGCTATTTTATATTTGTTATTAATATTTTGGAAACTCTAGAAAGTCCTATGTCCAATATTCTTACTATGTTAATATATAATAAGGGGAAAGTAACTCTCTTCTTATGCTGCTTTTTTTTTTGAACAATACAAAAGGCAAGACAACCAAACTCACAAAGAGTCCTTGCATAAAGTTGCTCAGCTCAATAACTCAGAAGTTTTTAATAGTCCACCTTTCTAATGATAGTTTTCAGTAACTTCAAGATATTATTTTTTAAATTAATACTCCTAAATTTAAAACACTGGCTAAACTACTGAAAAAACTAACACTTGGTATTCATCAGTAGATTAAAACTTCTCATCAAAGAGTGATGGGCTATGTGGTAACCAAGGGAATGGTAAGGTCAAAGAGACTGCAGTAGTCCAGAGCACCTTGGAGCGCTGTTTGGGGTGAAGCCAAGAGATGGAGACCATAAGGAAGAGTGCGCCTAGCAGAGAAAACAATAGATATGAAGGAACTGAGGCCTGGGTGAGCTCAGTGCTTTTAGGGCCCAGGAAGCCATGTGGACTGACTACAGCTTTGGATAGAAATTGGTAAAGGAGGGGGAGGTCAGAAGAAGATCTGGTGGACTGGAAGGGGACTTGAGTCTCCTGTGTAGCAGAATTTTGCACATAACAAAGCAGAAGAACTCCCTGATACTTCCAAGAAACTTAACTTCTGCCTCATGTAGAAAAACAATCTTGTGACCCAATCCTTCAGATGGACTTAGGGATATTAAAAAATATGTAGTGCAATGATTTATATTTTACAGATTAAAAAATATCAGAAACAGACACTCCCTCCACCTACTATCCTCGTATTAACATCAGTGGAGAAGTTCCATTGTTGAGCAATGTTTTTGCTAAAACAGTCTCTCTCTCTCTGGCGATCGTCTGTGATGGGTCCTAAGGGAGGCAGGTTAAGACCTTAGGACCTGAGTCTTCAGGGATAAAGAGGACAGGAGTGTGGATCAGAGCCCCATTGGGGGAAAGTTTCAAGGTGGAGAAATCCAGAGAGAAAATCCAATGCTTTGGTTAGCACCCAGGCAAAGTTTTTGAGGGGCTGTAGTCATCCAGCCAAGATACTTGTGCTACAGTTACAAGAACCTTATTGGAAGCTTGGGCTGGGGTGTGGTTCAGTGGTAGAACACTAGCATGCACAAGGCTCTGGGTTTGGTCCCCAGCATTGCACCACACACACCCACACACACAAAAATATTAAAGCTGAGCCAGGTATGGTGGCACACACCTGTAATTCCAGCAACTCAGGAGAACTGAGGCAGGAGGATCATAAATTTGAGATCAGGCTAGGCAACTGAGAGAGACTCTGTCTTAAAATAAAAATAAAAATGGGTCAGAGATGTAGCTCAGTGGTAGAGTGACCCTGGATTCAATCCCAGTATTGAAAAAAAAATTCTTAAAACCCTCTCAGCAGATTTAGGAAATGAAGGATATCTGCATCAAAAACTGAAAGCAAATGATAAAAGGTGCTCATGTTGTTGGATAAAACAAAGGCAAAGAAGTACAGTAGAGACTAATAGGGAGGTGTGCACTGGAAGAAACAAGTGATACATGCTTACTCTGACCTTGGAGGGAAAATTGTGTTGGACAAAATAACAAGTGTCATGGTTTCGCTCTGTCCTCTTGGTTGGGCAGCCCTCAGGACATCAGCTCTGACTTGGCTCTCTCAGAGCATAAAAATAAGGAAAGGCAGCCAGACTGGATTTGAACTTAAAGAGATCAAAATGTGCCACCCCAAAATATGCCACTCTGTCATGTTGACAATTTCGAGCTGAAGGCCACTGGGAATAAACAAACACAGAAAGAAATGGTTTTGGAGCTTCCTCTATGTAATTAAGAGCAGAAACTTCTGAGCAATGAAGGTTGCCATGAATCACTTGTACCAGGGAAATTTTATGGCCATGGACAGTAGAGAAACTTGGTACTGAGATGGCCTCATAGAAATAAATTTTACTAAATAAACTTTATCTTCCATTAGTTTCTTCCACGTATTTCCCTTCCCACATTCCCTGTCCCTGACAGCTTCAAACCCTTTTCTATTGTTTTGATATTTTCCACAAATTCACTGCCCTTTTGTTAAGCTGGTGTATGTGTTACTCAGCTTTCTGTTTCTGTAACCAAAATAAATGACAAGAACAACTTAGAGGAGGAACAGTTTACTTGAGCTCACTGTATCAGAGATTCAGTCCACAGTGGGTTGATTCTGTTGCACTGAGGCAGCACATTATGGCTGAAGGGCTTGTTGGAGGGGTGCTGCTCAACCATGGTGAACTGGAGGCAGAGGCAAGAGAAAGGGTCACGAGGAAAGATGAACCCTTCCAGGCCATGCCACCAGTGACCCACCACCTCTAGCCATGCCCCATCTACCTACAGTTACCACCCAGTTAGTCCATTCAAACTAGGAAGGGCTGATGAGGGTACAGCTCTCACAATCCAATTACTTCGCCTCTGAATATTCTTGCATTAACATAGGAGCTTTTGGGGGGCAGGCACTTTATATCCAAACTATAACAGTATATAAGCCTCCAAGATGACATCTCTTCTATAATTTTCATTTTGTATCTGTGAGACCATCCCATATGCATGTGAAATAAACCATTTTTTTGGACTGTTGATTTGTTCTTTGTTAGTTTAATCTACAGGACTCCAGAAACTAAACCTGAGACAGTGAAAAGAAAAAGAATTTTCCCGTCCATGGAACTCAGCATACACCCCTATTATTAGCTGGGTATTCAATCACTTTAAACCTGCCATTTCATCAACAAAATCAGAATAATAAGAATCAACAAGATAACATTAGGTACCTTATATTGTCACTGGCATATTAATGATACACAGTAAGTGATAGCTGTAATAATACCAAATAATGTCCCCAAACTGGTTGTTTGTTATTAGCTACAGCCTACTTTTACCTGGAGATCAAGTTCCAGTTCTTTATGTGGTACAACCTGACTACCAGGATGTGCATAGAGAGCATCTTAGGTGATAATAAAATTATAATAGCTGATTCTAACATCTATTATTAGTAAATAACATCTTTGAGAATTGCAAGATAAAGAGGAGAATGCATATACAAAGTAGTTAAATAACTAAATATCTATCCCAACCTGCAATATTTTCCAAAGATGGCTCAGAATAAAGTACTTCTTTGTAATAAAATATAGGCTTGGCCAATTTTTAAATTATTAGAGTAAAGAGATCATAGTGAAAATTCACCTTATAGATGCACAGATGATCAATGCTCTGTGAAAGTAAAACATTAATAATTACCTACGAATATATCCTACAATTTGGTATTTCTAATTTAATGGAAGAGAAAGGTTAAAAAAAATCTCATTATACTTCTCTGATAAATTAGATTTGCAATGACTGATGTCATAATAATACATTGTATTATTTATTTTGTTGTTATTGTAGTTATTTTTATGACTATTGGTCTTGATATTTTTCTATGGATTACTGGATCCTTTACCAAGTCACAAATCTCCTGTCTATGTTAGGTAAAGGACATGAACAGACATGTCACAGATGAAGAAATAGGCTAAGAGCATGTGGAAAGATTTTCAATATTACTCAGAATTTAAAAAAAAAATCACTTTCTTTTATTAGATTAGCAAAGATGAAGAATTTGATACTAAACAATGTTGGTGAGAAGGGAGAAAACAAGTCATCTTAAAATCTTATTAATGCAGACCCTTTGGAATGTAATTTGGAGTAGGGATGTAGCTCAGTGGTAGAGTGTTTGCCTACCATGTCTGAGGCCCTGAGTTTGATCTTCAGTACCAAAAAACAAAAAAGAAAAAATGTGTATTCTCTACCCAAACTTCAAGTGTATATACCTTTTGACCTGGCAAATCTATTCCTAGAAATTTAAAGATATTCTACAATATATAGCTAAATTTATTTATATAAAAATGAACATTATGGCATTGCTTATTACAATAAGAATAGAACAATACAATCCCCAAGAAACCCAGATTTCCTTCAAAACAATAGGAGGCTGGCTAAATTAATTAGATCACATTCATACAACGAGTGCTATGTAGCCATGGATCTATGTCTTAATATTTAAAGATACCTGGGGAAAAATCGTTCAAGGTACAAAGCATGCTCATATGCTCCCATTTGTGAAAATAAACAAGGGATAGATATGTAAATATATACAAAATATATACAATACATATGCCCATATTCATACATCCATATATCCACATAAAAATAATTTTTGGGAGGATATACAAGAATGTGTTAGCATTGTTCACCTCTGGGCAAGAGGAACCAGGATCTAAAATGGGAGAGGGATTATGTTTTTTTAGCACGAAAAGACCAGGCCAGACACAAACTTCATGGATCATCTCAGCCTTTTATTCAGGAACAAAGTTTCATGCAGGAACGGGGTAGCACCAGTGGACCCACTTTCCTAGTGAAAAATGAGCCACCGATCAAAGGAGGAGACTGGACTTACATAGGTTACACTGGGAGGTGACTTAATTAATGAGCCTGTCAGTTTGGGGCAATTAGGAATTTGGGGTCTGTCTTACTAGGCGAGACGGGGAGGAGTCTAGGGTCAGCAGTCAGTTTGGGGCACTGAGGAAACAGGTTTGTGAGAATTTGAAAATGTGTTTTTACTGCACAATTATTTTAATTGGAGAAGAATGGAGGGTCTGGAGTCATCTTTCAGTGCTTATCTCTTTCCCTTTAGAGTCCCATTGTACTGTCACTAGAAAAGGATTTATTTAGGGAAGGATCAATGCTTTGGCTTCCTTTCTAGGGATTGTTCTGTCAGTGGGAAAGAAGGCACTAGGACAGGATCAATGCCACCAATGTGCTGCTTTTCTCTTCACTCCCTCTTCCCAGGCCATACTATTTTGGGGTTTGCCATTTTCCATATCTAATAATGTTCATTGTAATCTCACACTGTTTATATTTTTGTCATCTGTATGTATTCATTTTTCGATTGCATAAAATTATGTTTAAAAAGTGAGGATTCAACAGGATATCTTGGAAATAGAGATGTAATAAAGCAAACAAAGTTCAATAAGGTAAGTCTAAGATGATGAGTTTTATAGGTTAATTGTGAGGAAAGGGATTTCTGATCAATGTTTCCCCTTTTTAGCTAAAAAGTTATTTATTTTAATTCATTTTTTTATAAAACTCTATGGAATATATAACATTTTTTACACCACAATGGTACACACAAACCCAAGGAGTTTAAATGACCAAATTTGCACGGTAGATGGCTGACTAGAGACACACTTAGGTCTCTTGGACACCAAGCCCAAGCCTGCCCCTGGGCCTTACTCACAACCCTTACCTTGACCTCTGATGCTCAGCAAGGGTCGGGGCACTGAAGCCTCTTAAGGGTTCGTTATGACTCTGGCCAACCTCTTTCTTTGTAAAAGTGTCAACTGTGATTTATGTTAAAATATGACATTTCTGGCATTGGATGTTTTCAGTCTTTGTGGGTGTGGCTTTAAAAAGATAAAGGGATCATACAATACCTCAGTTCGTAAAGCACTTTTCAATTTCCTAGACGTGCATTATCATCTTTTATGTCTCACCAGAGCACAAAAGGAAAGTTATTATATTTTACAAATGAGAATACTGATGCTGACTCTAGATGAATACCTTAGCTTGAAGGGGCAGATAAGAGACCGCCCTTTGGTCCTCTAAATCCATGTTCAGTGTTCCTAACATGCCATTAAATCAAGTCTGAATAATATTTGAAAACTAGCTTCAGATTTGCTGTAAGGTTTCTTTGCAGAATCTTTTATTGCTTGCAGCATGTCTTAAAGATTCCTAGTTCAAAGTTTCTACTCTGAAACGTGACCCCATTCTTAAACACTGCATTTCAAATTTGCAAGCTATTCTATATTTCAAAGGTTTCCAGTTTGGGAAGTTAAGTTCCAGTGAATTCTTTAGCAAACTTGTCTTTGTTTTTCTCAGTATATTTCTGTGATTATGGCAATTACTTTAATGGAAAGTTCTGAATAGAAAATAACTTTAATTACAGATCTCTATGCAAAACTTAAGAATACTCATCAGGTACAGCAACCTAGGTTTTATTTTTATTTTCCTCCCTATCTTACCCTTTTGGTCTATGCTCCCTATGGTCTCAAATTAAGAGTTGGGTCTCCACCCTTACTTTGAGAATGATTGTGCACACTGGGGTCCTTCCTGACAAGGTAGCTGATAGGCTATCTGCCAAAAAGACATTTGTACTTTCTGTTCCCAGCATTATTTGGGATTATCTGATATGGCTGGGCCTATGAAGGTTCAGTGAACTTTTGAGAAATATATACCATATTCAACTAATCTTTTTGGAGAACAAACCTGGCAACAGGAAATGTCAACATCATTAGTCATATATTAAGATTCATTAAAATCAAAACTTTGGAATAATTAGCTTCTGCTGCCTTCCAAAGTAGTAATTATAGACCATCAGGAAGTGTCATGCTCTCTCAGATTTCCTCCTTTTAAACGTTAAATGTTAAAGGTACAACATTATTTTTAAAATAATATTTAAGACTTTTAGCTATGGGAATATAAATATTACCTTCTGGGTATGGGACTAATCAAGTCCTTAATAATTCAGGAAAATTTGTGACTGGACTTAATGGTGAAATGAAAACATTAATGCATGTCATTTCATATGAGAGTAAAGTTCAAAGTATAAAAAATTTGTGTATTTAAATGTGTTTGGGAATTTTCTTTCATTTAAAGTTAAGTTTTAACTTTATTAAAAGTTATTTCTTCAATACTAGTTAGAAAACAAGTGATAGTGTTAGGTTATTTTATTTAAGTTTAGCAATTCCTCAGCAAGTTTCTTTTTCTAACTCCTTTCCATATGGTAGTATTTAGGTATGTAATGTATAAGCTTTAGTCTCTCCTCTCATAATGCTCAGTTATTGCCCCAAAGCAAAATCTACTGTGGAGGGATAACAAACTGATCTATATCATGCATATTATTTCAATGAACAGTATTGTTCCAGTAATTTATACTTATTTTACATGGAAGTTATTGTCTATGAAAAAGAACAGCTGCTTAGTCTTGATGTACGAGGTACTTTACAAGACACAAAAAGAGAAAAAAATAGACTTCTTGCTCTCAGAATTTTGGATCCAGTTAGAGAAACAATGAAGGACCAAAACTGCTAATAACACCAGTGGAAGGCTCAAGTTTCCATTACAGAAATGGCCTTGTATTTGTAGGAAGGGGACAAAGAATGAATAATCTAAGCAGGTTGAAATTCTGGGAGAATGAGAAAGCAGATGTCCTTAGAAGAGTAGAGTCTTAGAAAGAAAGCAAAGAAATGCAAATCAAACCATACTGAGAAATCACGTCACTCCCCAAACAGTGGCATTGCCAAAAAATAAAAATGATAACAAGTGCTGTGGAAGATGTAGAGAAAAGGCAACTCTTGCACACTGTTGATGGAAATGTAAATTAATATAATCAATGTGGACAAAAGATTGGTGATTCCTCAAAAATTTAAAGAAAGAGCTACCCAGCAATCCCATCTCTGGGATATATATATCTCCAAAGGAAATGAAGTTGGTATGTTGATAAGTCATCATAATAGCCAACAGATGGGAACAACCTAAGTGTCCATCAATTGATAAATGGATAAAGAAAATGTGGTATATAAACACCATGGAATAGTAGTCATAATAAAAGAATGAAATCCTATCATTTGCACCAACATGGATGCAATTAAAGATCATCATATAAAGTACAATACAAGTAGGGCATGATCTCACTCATATGTGGAATCCAAAAGTTGACTTCATAGAAGTTGAGAATAAAATGGTGGTTACCAGAGGCTGGGAAAGTAGGAGGGAAAGAGGGAATGGGAAAGGCTGATCAATAGGTAGTAAGTTGCAATTAGATCGGAGCAAGAAGTTCTGCTGTGCTATTGTATGGTATGGTGACTGTATAGAACAATTATTAGATATGGAAAATGACAAACCCCAAAATAATGAGAGAAGGGGAGTGAGAAAGAAAGTTATAAATTGGGAGCACTGATCCTTTCCCATTGCATTCTTTCCTGGTGATAAAATAAACCCTGGGGAGGAGGTGTCCAACAAACCCAGAAAGGTGGTCCAGTGCCCAAGCTGACATGCTCATTAATTAAGTCACCTCTCAGGATAACAGACTAAGCCCAGTCCCTTTCTCTGTTTAGCGGTTCATTTTCCACAAAGAGAGTGGGTCCATCAGAACCATGCTTGCCACCATCAGAACCATGATTCCATTCCTGAATAAAAGAGTTGAGCTGATTTGTGAAATTTACATCTGTCATGGTCTTTTGTGCTAAGAACAAAATATGCACTGTTTGTTTCAAAAAGCTAAAAGAAAGAATTTTGAATGTTTTTACCAAATAGAAGTGATAAACGTTAGAGGAGATAGATATGTTTACCCTGACTTAAACATTATACAAGTTATAAATGTATCAAAACATCAAGCTGTACTCCATAAATATATACAATTTATCTATCAGAGTAAAATACTTTTAATTTAGATAAAAAAGAAAGCATGTAGTATTTTTTTCCACTATGAATCTTTCTCACTTGCTGCCTGCCCTCCAGTCTCTGCCAAAATGCAATCGATGGTAGCTGCCTCCTTTGCTGTAGCAAGCTTTGAATACACAGCCTTGCTTTTCCTCATGGAGTTGGTCTCCATTTATTTCCTTAAGATTAATTGTGTGGATACAGGGCTTAGCTTTATCTCTTACTTTGAGATAAAAATGGGAGGAGGGAAGGATGATTGAAGACACTTTGTAGGGATTCTGAGCAGGAAAGACTAGTGGGAAGAACTGAGTTCTACAGGGTTGGTGCCATCTCCACTCAGGTCATCTCTAAACAGAGGAAAGTAGAGTGAAGTGGAGTTCAGAACTGAGGAAAGACAAGAGGAGATGGCAGTGATAAAGGGATGAAATGGGTCACTTATATTTAATATAGCTGGAGGATTACATGAGCCCCAGAGTGTAAGACCAGCCTTAGCAACAAAGTAAAATCTGGTCTTTAAAAAAATAAATGAATAAATAAATATATTTTTGGTTGTGTCAATATAAACATGGTGGAAGGAAGTTAATGTAGATAAAAGAAAAAATGTATAGTTTAAACCTAAGTACCTACATTCTCTCTTTCCTTCAAATTTGAGAAAATTATATAAGAAATAGTTACTGACACTGATAAAAGGGAAAACAAATCAAGGAAATTATTAAGGTTTATTAAAAGGGACTTTAACAATTGAGGCTAGTTAAAAGGGACTTTGAAGGCTGGCACAGTGGTTTGTGTTTGTAGTCTCAGCTACTCAGGAGGCTGAGTGAGCTACTCAGCAGGAACACTGTTTGAGCCCAGGAGTTCAGGGCCAACCTATGCGAGCGAGAGAGAGAGAGAGAGAGAGAGAGAGAGAGAGAGAGAGAGAGAGAGAGAGACCCCTCCACCTCTTAAAAAAAATAAATAAAAGGCACTTGAAAGACAAGTTGGAAGCAGTTGATATTTTATAGGTTTGGGTGGAAAATTGTGAGTGCATCATTTCTTGAAGTATATATCAGCAAAATAATACAAAGGGAGAAGAAATAACAGAAATAACACAAGTCAGACAAAAAAACATAAGACTATTTTATAGGGAGATAACATTATTTAGAAAGACAAAAAAGCTGGGGAAACATTGAGTGGGCAGTATGATTCAGAGTGCAAATACTTAAGAGGGTAGAGGGTAGTTAATAGAAATAAGATGACTTAAAGTAATATATTTGGAAAAGAGTGCATGGGTGGAGGAGATCTTGGGAGAGGTTGTCAAAATAGTGAGAAGGTGCTGACAGGTTGCAGAACATCAGTATTCTTTCAACTTTCAGGAATGGGGAGATCCATAAGCATGGAGGGAGTTTAATTACCAAGTAATAAGATTTTAGCAAAGAGTGAACTGAGAATGCAGCACTCTTTATGGCAATAACACCAGGAGGAGACAAGCAGAGAGAGAAAGCTGTATTCAAGTGAAGTCAATTCTCATTGGAAGATGAGCACCATGTGAGTGTCATCTTGAAATAAGGTCTAGGGGGGACTCTGGGAGGTTAGAGGCAGGAAATGGATGCCGAAATGAGAAAAAGGACTGGAATTTTGTACAAAATGGTGCAAGTGAGACTGGCAGGCTGGCGAGCATCTACAAACCAGCAATGCTTTCTCCTAAGGGACTACCTCAGCCCCAGTATACTCAGTGGGTGTATCTCTGCAAGCCTCATCACTTTAATCAGAGGTATCCCTTCTGGAAGAACTGAGAGCCAAAGAACAGTGAAACTCACTCCTCTGCAGGCTGACAAAGCTGTAGAGCAATAGCCAAGGCTGCTCAGAGGACAAGGTTGCATAGGATCAGTTTAATAGCTGGCAGCAAGCCTACAGCAAAAGAGCCAAAGGGTCAAGTTAGACAAGATGCTGTGGGAAGCACTGGGGTATGCTAATTGTGGTCTAGCAAATGGATAAAGAAAATTAAAATGAAAACGACTCCTAGTACAAGGAGAAGGTTCAGGAAGTGAAGAATGCATCTACAATGGCCAAACCGTATGCAAAAAACAAAACTCTGACCCACACCCAGAAGCAACTTGCCTAGTAAACCAACTCCTTATCTCTGTTCACCAGCCTGGAAGTCAGCCTGCTGGATGTCAGACTTGCAGACAGTCAGTTCACTATCTCAGGTAACAATCAAGGGAGCTAAACAGTAATTTCTATGACAAAAGAATCAAAATGTCAGGAACTTGATTACTAATTACTATTTCCTAATTTTTATGCCTACTTCCAACCAAAAGAAACCTAAACCAAATATGCTTTTCCGAACCAATAACACAAAACGCTCTACCTCCAGCTGGACACTTTCAGCTTTCCCATATAAACAGCCTCCTATCAGAGCATTTTTGTCCCTTCTTCCCTCTAGGAATTTTGCCTGCCTTTGAGTCTCTGCAAAACACAACTGATGGTGACTGAATCCTTTGCGACAGCAAGCTCTAAATAAATACCCTCTGTTTTCATGTAGTTGGTTTTTCTTGTATATTTCTACAGAACCAAAAAATAAAATCAAGATAAAGATTCAGGGTACGTGGGAAACTGCAAAGAAGGAGATGTTAGTTGGGAATATAGGAGAAGGATTTCTGGACTCTTTGGAAGAAATGGGGAGAAACTTAACATTACTATATTGTTTGTTGTATCACCTAATGCTTTGCTATGGCTTCCTAAAGTTCACTGAATTCCCCTAAACCTTGTGAAACAGATTTTTTTAAAAAATATCATTTTTAAGGAAAATTTAAATAGCCTTCGTAACCCATCCAAGGTGGAACAGAGAAATAAATCCAAGGATGAGTTTATTGTTTTCACTATTCAAGACATTCTCACAGACCTCTTCTTACATTGCTGTTGTAGTTTTTAACAGGCACATTACCTGACAGTCTCATTAACCGTATTGTGACTCTTCGTTCAGTCTTTTGGTGCTCTGCAAATAGGTGATGAATGAAATAATTCAATTAATATCTTGCTCAAGTTCACAGAGATAGAAAGTGGGTACATGCAGATTTGAATTTGGATCTTTCTGATTTCCAAGTTCCTATCGTTTACTGTATTAGCCTAACTTGGAAGTGGAGGTTTGCTGGCAGGTGGGTGCAAAGTCGAGGTGGACATTACATTTATTGATTTAAGGTGGTTAAAAATGATAATGTTAGGGTATTGGGTGGTATATGTTCAAGTTACTAAGGATGTTGGTGAGGGATGGGACTGACAGTTGGGAGGTCTGTTAGACACAAAAGAAGATAAGAAAAAGTCCTGAAATTTGGAAGATGATATTGCCTAAGATGATAAAGTGGGGATGAACACTGTAAAAGAATTCTTTTTCATCAAATTAAAATGAGAATGACCCAGAAAAAATGATGCAACAATGATGTGGTAAGCAGATTTGGGGTATAAGAAATTATAGATACCCTACCTCCTAATCCTATGCATTGGAAAGGGGAAGAAAAGCAGAAGTCTCTAAGGGAGGAAGTTAGGAGGGCACAAGATTTCATCTACAGTGTAAACACTGTAGCACTGAAGCACTTACTAAAATGACTTAAAATGCAGAACCATAATAGAGGACACAGAAAAGAGAATGTAGAAGGCAAAACATATTTAAAAATAGGTGGCTCCAAAAAACTGGCTGTACACAGGGGTGACATGTAGTAACTATGATAGTGATTTCAACTACTCCTAGGAAACGAAGCAGGAGGATGGTTGGAATTAGACTAATATTTCTGGACGGAGGGAGATGCAGCATTGAATCATCAGAATTTAGTTGTTGATATAAGATATAAACAAACCCAAATTCCAGTTGCATGAATTAAAAGTAAAAATTCAAACGAGCAATACTCTCCCCAAAGTGAAAAGAAATAGAATTCTCAGGCTCTCTGCTTTTTATTGTAACCTACTAATACATGGGAATGAGGGTTGAAAAACTCCTAGATATTTTGTCTGAAAGAAGGTTTTATGGTTTAACCTCAATAAAATTGCTTTCTAGGTGCTAGAGTTTGCATTTAAAAAACCCAGAAGTCTTCATTATAAGGTGAGGTAAGAGAGAGAGAGAGGCCGAATGTTTCTACTCAATAAATATGAGTCATTGGCCCTTTGACTATGGATTGTTTATATTTGACATGTAATAAGTAGCATTAGCAGAAGATGACAGCAATCTGCTGTTTTTCCATTATTTTCCTTATAATAATAACAATACATTTTTTTTTCTCTTAAATTCAGTCTGGGAGATAAATGCATTTATGGAACACATTTCTAACATGAAGGAATAAAATCCAAAATGCATGCTGATTTCTTTCTTGTATGCTTTGTTCTGTGTATAATACTTGTTGCCTGGTAACTAGATTATAACAGATCATAGGTTGAAAAAAAAAAAGTCAATTGTTTCATCAGGACATTTTCTATGCCAGAATACTTAACCTCAAGGCAAAATATCCAGGATAAAAACTCACCTACGCATTATCAAGTTGCTGTTGATTTTGAGCTAGAAAAGATGGGCACTTAGACTCATGCTTTCCACAGGGAAAAATCATAATTTACATTCATTATAAGCTCTAATTCATAATTACTGTCATTTTGTGGCCTCAGTTCAAATTTGCAGCAAGACATATTTAAAAATAGAGCTCTTATCTATCTACCTCTTCTTGGTATTTTTTTCTACATCCTCCTCTATCCTAAAACAAAACAAGTAGCAGTCCAAAGAGGAGTTGAAAGAGGAGATCCATGGGCCTGAAACTGGGCCATTGGTGGTTCTACCAGTCAGAAATGACCCCAGGGAAATGCTATTTAATATAACTAAAGAGACACAATAAGTCATGTGTCACTTAAGGATGGGGATACATTCTGAGGAATGTGCCCATTGGGCATTCTGTGACTGTATGAAAACCATAGAGTGTACTTATATGGCTGCAATGCCAACAGGCAATATAATCTCATGGGGCCACTGCTTTATAGGTTGGTCCGTCCTTGACTAAAGAAACATCATTACGCAATGCATGCTGTACACAAATGGAAAGCTGCTGGCAAAGCTGTTGTAATTTCTAGATTAAAAACAAAGTATGCTAAATTGGAGCAGACCAAGGAGGCCCCTGTCTTCTTGTAGACAATGCTTATTTGTTCCCTAACTTGAGTTGGGAATTTTTCTGAGATGTGCATGTTATCATCCATTTGAACAACCAGCATAGTGTTTTTTGTCCACTGGGACACTCATTTTTTTTTTTTTTTTTTTTGCCAGTCTCATTGGGGAACAAACCAAAACTTTACACAATGATGTCTCCAGGTATGCAGACAGTTACAACATTTGATTTTGTTGACCATTACTCTGTATAGGATATGACCAAACTAAAAAGTTAATAAAATCATTGCTGCTATTTATTGCCTTGCTCTAAAAGCAAGATCCTCCATAAGGCATGTCATATTTCAGTTTAACCCAAGGGGAAGTTAGATGATTACTTGTGTTTATGATACTTTTCTTTTTACCGCCCAAGGTCCTCCTTGACTCTCTCGCCCACTCCCTAAAAGAGAATTTTTGTTTGTTACCTCTTACCGACATTTATTTTGACAATTTTTTTCTGAGAGTCCATCTTCATCCTCTCCCATGATGTCCACGGCTGAAAATATCAATGCAACTAGAATGGCAAAGCAGCAGACCAGGGCAAAGATCACAATGCACTTCTGCTGGGACTGCAAGAGAAAGAGAGGAAAAATGTAAGTGGGCCGCCTGCCATCCCTTAGGAAACTTAAGATCTGACAGCTTTCCAAATTCCATGGAATATCCTTTGAGACATCATTACTGTTAGCATTGCGAGTGAAGGGCAGCTCTCTGGGTGAAAGTACCCAAGACCTTTAAACTCCACTAAATGGTTAGAACTTGTTCAATAATTCAAGTGCAGTATCCACACTTTTGAGTGAGTTTGCTCTTCTTTCTAATCAAAAGCAGTCCAGAAAAGATCGCTATAAGGTCTATTGTTGCAAATTAAAAATAAAACACAGATGCTAGCTAGTCTCATGGTTTATGCAGCTGACACAGTATATTTCAAAACACTGAACACAGGCATAAACAACATTCATACTCTTGATTTTCATTTAGAGATACAAGATGAAGTTCCAGATAGTCAAAGCCACTCATATGCATATGTTTAGGCCCAAGTAAGACATCCTTCCCTCCAGGGACTCAGGGCAGAAGTCAGGGCCATGATTATTGGGTAGCACCTGTGACACTGAGACAAATAATTTTGACTACTTTTTCTCTACTATGGTCTGAGTGCTTGTGTTACTACTCCCTAAGTTCCTATGTTAAAATCTTAACCCCCAAAGCAACTGGCATTAGGAGGTCAGGTCTTTTGGAAGGTTATTAGACTTTGAGTATAGAGCTCTTACAAAGGGGATTGGTGGCCTTAAAAGAAGCCCCAGAGAACTCCTTCACCCTATCCACCATGTGAGGATGAAGGAAAAAGGTGCGCTCTAGGAAGTGAGTCCTCACCAGGAACTGAATTTGAGTCTCCTTAACCTTGAACTTTTTAATCTCCAGAACTGTGAGAAATAAATTTTCTTATTGATAAGCCTTCCACTTTATGGCATTTTGTTATAGCAGCCCAAATGACAAAGTCACCCTCAATTAGATAAATCCAAATAGGGAAAAGAGAAGAAAAGGCAATTTTTAAATATCTATGTGATCTTAAGGGTTATTTACAAAGAGTAGTGATCTTCAACCAGGCAGCGCAGACAGGGATGTCATCTTAGCCAAAGAATAAATATAAATGTACAAAAGACTCTTTTTCTGTTTCTATCTATCCCTCCCCACCCCGCCACCATCTCTCTCTCTCCCTCTCCCTCTCCCTCTCTCTCTGACACACACACACACACACACACACACACACACACACACACACACACTCCCTCTCCCTCTCTCTCTATTCAAAGGGTTGTTGAAACCTGCTGACTTTGCCACTCCTATCACGCTCCTGACCAGTATTGCTATAGCCAAATGATTTCTAGGGAATCCAAAGAACCTCCCAAACTCAGAGTCCAATTCTTCCAAGACTCAACCTCACAGGGCACATTACAGAGAAAGGCATTTGAGTCACGAATCCACAATGTTTCCCAAAGACTTCCTTTAGGTGTTTTCTAACCCTCCCTTGGGTCTTGTCTCCCATTAGGACCTTGTTCCACATTGTGTTCTCTTCACATTCCACACTAAAAAATGAAGCAGGTAAAAGCCAAAGGAAGACACCACCACTGTTGTTTTACCCAAGACCTTGGTTATCTTTAAGTCCTGGATCATGGTTTGTTCTATCCCTAAATAATCAGCATAGAGCCTAACAAATAAAAGGTGCTCTAGAAATAGTTATTGTATAAACCAACAAAAGGGGAATGAATGAAATGAAAACAACAGTGGCACACCTCTGGGAATAGAGGCATATGAAATGTATCTTTCAAGACTCAACTGTGACCTGATTGAAAACTGGATTGTTTCCATAGTGGAAACCAAAGAGGTGGTTATAAATCTTATAGTTCATCCTCTGCTAGAGCTGGAGGCAAATTAGTGCACACGGTTAGCAACTATATAAAAGTCTGCAGAACAGATTGTGCATTTATCTTGTCCTTTTATTTTCCATCCATTTCCTATTCCTTGTTAATATTATTTTATTATTATTATTATTTTTGTGGTGCTGGGTATCAAACTGACAGTCACCCTCAGGCTGGACAAGCAAGCACTTTACTGCTGAGCTAACCCATTGATTTTATCTCTAAGAAGCACCTTGGTGAACCAGTTGAGGGCTCCAACTTTGGAATCAGAGTGTTAACATTCTGCCACTTCCTGTTTGCACGCTTTGGGCAAAATATTTGCCTTTGTACTTCAGATTTCCTGTCTGTAAAATAGGGATAGCAAAAATAACTACTTTATAAGGTTGTAGATATATGTATGGACAGGTAGTGTATACAGTGTGGACACAATGGCCAAAGAGATGATTCATGTCCCAGGTGAGACACAGCAGGATGGTTTGAGATTTTCACCACACTAATCAGAATGGCATGCAATCAAAAATGAAAAATTATTTCCAAAATTTTTCTTGTGATTTTTTTTTTGGTAGGTGACTATAGGTTACTGAAATTGCAGAAAAATAATGTAGATAAAGGGGACTACTATATTAACTATACTAAACCCTGCATAGTACATGTTCATATTGGACTCATTTGCCTTTAGTAGTTCATTTTCAAACATTACTGAGATCATGACAAATACATCCTAATGATTTAAATATAAATATTGTCATGCATTTTCTTTTTTGGGGATTTAAAAACAATTTTAAACAATACATATTCTTATTTTGAAAATGTTTCCTCCTGGCCTTTACTTTTTATATATTTTATTGATATTCACTATTTGTAAAACTGAAAAAATATAACCTGTTTATAATTTTGAAAAAAAAAACACAAAATGTTAAAAAGAAAATAAATCACAATTTTACCCAAACATATTGCAATTTATTTTGAGTTATTCTATACTACATTTACTTACCTAACAATCTGATCAAATTTACCCTATACAGGGTTTTATATTTTATTTTTGTCACTTGATCCCATTTTAATGTCATTAATTTTCTTTTAAAGTATAGTATTAAGTTGGGCATAATATTTCATTACATGAATATATTATTGTCTCCTTTACTCTAAAAATCTAAGGAAAAAATCTACTCATTTTATAACAAAAACAAATCAATATTTTCTCCATTTTCCCTAGAAATTGTAAACACACACACACACACACACATACACACAAAGATTTTAGAGCAGTTTGAAGTAGTGTAATATTATTCACATTAACCAAGTTTAGAAGAGACTCTAACTCACAGCAATATAATTAAACATTATCTCAAAAAGAATCCTGAAGACAAAACTTAAACATACCATGGGTAGGGTACCCCGGGGGCACTTGATGAATGCATCCTAGTGATGCTAATACTAAACGCTTAAATTACAACATTGATTTGTTTCCCTTTATTCTGAAGGTTATGATAAAGCAGTAAATGAGAACTAGCTAATTTGTGTCCTATTGGAAGTACTTTGATGTAATAACCCTTACATGTTTCCATTAACTTATTATATTAATTTAATTCTTTATTATAAATTCTATCAAGAAGAACAATTGAGCTACTATTTTCACTTTAATTTGTCAAAGAATAAAAATTCAGACTCTGATATTCACTTTTAAATGTCTCCTTGGAACAATGTACTATAATAGTATAAGGTCACACCATTACTTAAGTCTCATTTCACTTCCACTTCATCAAAAGTGAAAGATTCTATTCATCTGGTAGCATAAGAGCCTAATAAATGAATCCAGACTCCAAGTTACCAAGAGATTTATTCATTTACAAATCCTTAATAGATTATTCTGGAAATCAATTCGAACAAACTTTTCTGTTTTTATTGTATTGAATCAAAGAAAGTAAAGTTTTAAGGAAAACCAGCAAACATAAACCAAATTTCATTGATAAGCTCAACATATTAAGAGAAAATAAATTTTGAAATGATAATATCTAGCATCAGTCAAACTTTACTTTTCACTACAGTTTACATACAAATGGAAAAAAATTGCTTTCTTGGTCAATAAATCCAGTTATGCTAACATTAAAAGTATTTGAGTGTATATCCTCACCAAGCTTACTTGATCTCAAATAAGAAATAGAAATATGTGACCTCTAACTATGGAAAGAACAATAGACTTAAAAATCAGAAAAATGGTTTTTATACTATTTAACAGATTCTTAAAAGGAATTTCCAAAGGTGCATAAAAGTAAAATGTAAATGTGTAAAAATGACAAAAATTAAAATTATTCATATTCTTTTTCATGTATTAACACGATTTTTTTAAAAAAATGACAAATTAAAAAAAATATAATCATGGCATCTTAAAAATGTAACATTTTATGTGTACAACTTTTAATCCCTGCAAAGATAAAAGTTACATACAATATTCTCCATAGGACAGATGTACAAATTAACGTATTTAATTTTTGAGTTGTCCAAGTGATAGAAGCAGGTAAAAATAGTTGGGGTATGTATTTTTGTTTGTTTGTTTTGTAGTGCTGAGGATGAAGCCCAGAGCCTCATGGATTCTAGGCAACTGATCTACCACTTAAATACCAGTTTAGGTATTTAACTTACGGAACTAAATCTGAACTCTCTAGATATGTTTTATAGAGTCAAATATTTCCCTTTATTTTCTTTTTGTTTTTGTCATTTTCTGCTCAATGGTTATTTTCATATTATTATGAATTCTAGTTAACAAATCCCCATGGCGATCCACTAGTGTAGAAATTTAAAGTCGAACGGTTAGCCCTGAACTGTGAAGTCATGACATTCTTGGGCCTACAGGATTTTCCTACAGTTATAAATATGTTCCTAAATTGAGTTCCTGGTCATGTTCCAGGGAAAACAGGTCACCCATAAGATCCAGAGTAACTGACTTATTAATGGTTACACTCTGGAACCAATTCAGAAAATCCATACTACAGAGTTAGGGCAGAATTTTCCAGAGAAAACTCTAGAAATCCTTATAATAGAGTTATTACTTCACTTTTATGTTCCTAGAATTCTATTTTAGAATTTTCTTCTTCTTACTCTGTACCCCTTTCCTTAGGGACTCTATTTTACTCCAGAAGCTTTACTACCTATATATAATGTATCCCGTCAACCCACAGCATCCTGCTGAGAACCACATGCATACTGAATGATGCCATTGCACAGAAAAGAGTTTTGAAAGAGTCCACAAATCTAAGTTGAGGAGAAAAATTGGGGATAGAAAGGCCATGAAAGCTAGAGTTGGCAGGACAGAGTACAAGAGAGAGACCTTCACAAAAGCTCTGAAGATCTTCAGAAGGTCTCTCTGAGTCTTCAGCTGAATACTGATCAGCACACATGTATGAGGAAACCACCTGTACCCAGGGAAATAACCACTTGAAAGGAACAGGTGGAATATCCCTGACCCACCCATAGGTCAGGGAGAGCTGGTGTTCCCAAGACACAGAGTGAAAAAAAAAATCTTATAATATATAGAGCACCAAGCAGAATGCTTATAAAATGAAAATAGAAAAAAATCAGGCCTGGTTTCAAGGCTGCTTTGGTCTGTCTAAAATGTCATAAAAAGCATGACTCAGAAAACTCAAACTGCTCACAAGAAATATAAAGCAAAAGCTCATAAAACTTGAGGATAAATTAAAAATTCTCAGTTATTTAGTGATTTGTAAACCCCTTTCTCATAAATGGATAGAATCAGGAGATAAGAAATCAACACGTACACAGAAGACTTGAACAACATTGTCAACCAACTTCACTGAATTGACATTTATGGAAAATTCCAATAAAAATTAGCAGATTTGTCTTTTATTTGAAAGCACATAAAACATTTGCCAAAATAGACCATTTTCTGGGTTTAAAACTAGCCTCAACAAAGTTAAAAAATTTCAGTTATACAAAATGTATTCTCTGACCAAAATAGATTTACATTATAAATCAATAGCCAAAAGATCTGTAAAGAATTCTCAAATATTTATAAACTAAGAAAATTTTTGCATAGTCCATGGGTCAAATAAAAAATTAAGAATCAGAATCTTGAACTAAGTGAGAATTAAATGCAATGTAAATGTGTGAGATTCCACAAAATAAATGCTTAGACAGATATTTTTTTTTAAATTTTTTATTGTTGGCTGTTCAAAACATTACATAGTTCTTGATATATCATATTTCACACTTTGATTCAAGTGGGTTATGAGCTCCCATTTTTACCCCATATACAGATTGCAGAATCACATCAGTTACACATCCATTGATTTACATATTGCCATACTAGCGTCTGTTGTGTTCTGCTGCCTTTCCTATCCTCTACTATCCCCCCTCCCCTCCCCTCCCCTCCCCTCTTCTCTCTCTGCCCCCTCTACTGACATTCATTTGTCCCCCTTGTATTATTTTTCCCTTTCCCCTCACTTCCTCTTGTATGTACTTTTGTATAACTCTGAGGGTCTCCTTCCATTTCCATGCAATTTCCCTTCTCTCTCCCTTTTTCTCCCACCTCTCATCCCTGTTTAATGTTAACCTTCTTCTCACGCTCTTTGACCCTACTCTGTTCTTAGTTACTCTCCTTATATCAAAGAAGACATTTGGCATTTGTTTTTTAGGGATTGGCTAGCTTCACTTAGCATAATCTGCTCTAATGCCATCCATTTCCCTGTAAATTCTATGATTTTGTCATTTTTTAATGCAGAGTAATACTCCATTGTGTATAAATGCCACATTTTTTTTATCCATTCATCCATTGAAGGGCATCTAGGTTGGTTCCACAGTCTTGCTATTGTGAATTGAGCTGCTATGAACATCGATGTAGCAGTGTCCCTGTAGCATGCTCTTTTTAGGTCTTTAGGGAATAGACCGAGAAGGGGAATAGCTGGGTCAAATGGTGGCTCCATTCCCAGCTTTCCAAGAAATCTCCATACTGCTTTCCAAATTGGCTGCACCAATTTGCAGTCCCACCAGCAATGTACAAGTGTACCCTTTTCCCCACATCCTTGCCAGCACTTGTTGTTGTTTGACTTCATAATGGCTGCCAATCTAACTGGAGTGAGATGGTATCTTAGGGTGGTTTTGATTTGCATTTCTCTGACTGCTAGAGATGGTGAGCATTTTTTCATGTACTTGTTGATTGATTGTATGTCCTCCTCTGAGAAGTGTCTGTTCAGGTCCTTGGCCCATTTGTTGATTGGGTTGTTTGTTCTCTTATTGTCTAATTTTTTGAGTTCTTTGTATACTCTGGATATTAGGGCTCTATCTGAAGTGTGAGGAGCTCAAAGGTCTTAAATGACATCAACAGGAGAAATATCAAGAGAAACAGAATAAATCCAGGAAAGTCAATATATCCATCTTTTCAATGAAAGAAAAGTAACAATGTGGGTCTGTAAATAATCAAAGAAATAGAAAAATAAAAAGTTTAGTAGCTAAAGCATATTCCTTCCAAATAATCACATTTATTTATTGCAGATGAGTTTGGCAACAATTCAAAAGATTGATAACTAATTTATAGGGATCTGGGGAAATGGGCATTGGTTAAAACTGCAACCTGACTGAGCTTGTTTTGATGACAATGTGGCAGGTTTTTTAAAAAACGATTTTATCAAAATTTTAAATGCATGTATTCTTGACTCTTAAATTCAACTTTCAAGACTTAATTTTACAGAAGAATTCACGCTGTGCACGAAGACATAAGAGCAAGTATATCCAAAAGTTATTTTGAAAATAATGTATCCATAAATACAGGATTTGGTAAAAAGACTACAATATAGTGAGCCAGTGGAATGTTCTATAGCCAATAATATGTATATATGCAGAGAAAGATTCCATGAACTTGTACAAATCTACTGCTGTGATTTTCTACCAAGCGGAGAGAGATTTTGTGAGTCCAGAAAGGCTACATTGTTAAAGATGATCATGGTTCACTCGTATTATTTGGATATGTTATGTTAGCCCTGAGTCTAAACTGTCTCTTAGAGCAATAAGGAAGAAAGCTGGCTATTTGTACTACTCCCAAGGCAAGTTATTTCTTCAGCTCAATTTTCCGGTTTCACTAGTGGGCTTCATTAACCACTACCTCTAGGTTGTCTATATTCACTTAAAGCCCTTAAAACTATTAAGCAGAGAATATATACTATCCCAAGTTTCAAAAATTACAGAGGACAACTAGAGAATCACTGGTCTTTGGAATGTGAAGAATACTCAGGGATCATCTAATCCAACCTTTCATTTTTTCCTTTTCTAAATAAGAAAATCACTAAGAGTAGGACACTGGTGACCCAGTTGTAATCCTCTTCTCTGTCAATGCTTGATTGATGGTATGAGACACCAGCAAGCAAAAAGAACAATCTAGTTTGTAAAGGACAAATGGCACAAGAGGCACTCTTGGGCTGCAGTGGCAGTCTGTGGCTTGAGGGCAGGCACACCTGGCATGGCACACACGGAGTGGTACAGAGAAGACCCTGGAGCTTAAATGACCTTCTTCAGTGCCTGGCTTCTCACCTGAAGTCATTGGTGGCTTTAGCAGAGGGAAGAAAAATGTGCTGCTTTCATTCTTAAAACACTTACCAAGCATCCAAGACATACTACACACAGTATTAACACTGGTGATTCAGAAATACAGACTGGTCTTTTTCTTACTTTTTTCCTCTTTCTCTTTTTTAAAAAATTTGTATTTGTTCTGTTTAGTTATATGTGACAGTACATTTATACAAACATGAAATAATCTTATTCTAATTAGGATTCCAGTCTTGTGGATATAAACAATGTTGAGATTCACTGTGGTGTATTCGTGTATGTACATAGGAAAATTATGTCAGATTCATTCAGTCATCTTTCTTATTCCTGTCCCCTCATCCATTCCCTTCATGCCCCTTTATCTAATCCACTAGAAAGCCTTTGTCCCTAAGGACCTCACATTTGAAGTGTGTGTGTGTATGTGTGTGTGTGTGTGTATTTGTATGCGTGTTGCAGAAAGAATGGACGTGCCATTCTAGATGCACAGGTTGAGGAGGAGGGAGGAATTGATTGGTAATCCATTTCACTGAAGATTTCTACTTGAGTGGGCCAATTTTGCTGTCTCCCCCCTTTCCTTTCATGTACACCTAATTCCTAAAAGGAAAGGAGAGAGAATTAAGAATTTTCCAATGTACTCATCAAAAAGCAAAAATAGTTATTCTGAGTATTAGTGAATGAATAAGAACACTGTCAACATCAACATGAAGTAGCCAATATTTTAACAGTTAAAATGTTGTACTTTCATGTTCTTTTTTTCCTCCCCTCTACTACAGATAAAAGTGAACACCAACAAAAAATGACATGTAATCATCAGCTGGTCTTTGATAAGCTGAGGGTTATTTTGGCAACCTGTACTCTACACTCTGCTTTTAACAAGCTGAAAAAAAAAGGCTTTGAATCTTTTAACATATTAAAGTAAGTCCAAGTCCTTTCAACTTATTTTTGATGGAAATTTATTCTGAAGTCAGCTGGTTATGATTGTTTTATATTTCTTTTCTAAGTTATTTGTTTTCGGGTCACTGAAAAGCCTGATATTTATCTGGCTGATGCGGGGGGCTAACCACTGTTGACAAAACTCAATAAGCTATATTTTAATTTAAAAGCAAGTCAAGGTTGACTTTGGGTATAAGAGGGAAGTAAACAAAAAGCAAAATTTATCCTTGGTATCCCTGGTACTTAGTTGCTCAGTTCCCTTGTTTAAAAAGGGACACACACACACACACACACACACACTGCACACATACTTGCATAAAACTACATTTAGATCAACATAGAGATAAGGTAGGAGGGAAACTTTAAACCAACTTATTCAACTTTACAATCACTGTTAGGGACCTTATTATCTTCAGTACCCAGATGGACAACATCATAATCCTCAGCTGGGACACATCAAAACTACTATTTAGGAAGACAGCACTAATTTTTAGAAAGTTCCTACTGATGTGGGAAGAAACTTGATGAACATAAGCATGTTGTATCCTCATAACTAAATAGCTATCCTGATGGCTCCTCTCCCTCTTAGGGATTCTTTACTACCCTAGCTCCCTTTGGGCTTTTTCCTGCCCACCACATCCCTTGTGTCTTTCTTTGTCTCTCTCTTTTTAGAATTCCATCCCTCTCTTGTCTGTTTGCTGCTTTCCAAGCCACTTTCTTTCAGCTATTCTTGCTTTCTTTCAGATCTCCCAGGGCTGCCCTCTCACCCTGTCCCCTGATTCAGTGCTACAGTCCGCCCCTGACTGGGTTTCTGTGGGGCTCTCCCTACAGGACACAAGTCCCTCTGTTGGGATTACAAGAGTTTACCAATATATGAATGATAGTGTCCTGGGGCGATGGATAAAGAAGTGCAGTTTTATGTTAGAGACAATGAGGTCACTAATACTAGAAGGAGGAAAGGCAGGGTTAAACATTTCAGTAGAGATTTTAACAGATGTAGAGACTCTCATCTAATTAACATCACTGTAGGAATAAAATGCAGCCTGCTGCTCTTGGAGATGCCCACATTCTTCTCCTCTTCACTATTCATTTATTTATCAACCTTCTTGGGTAAAAATCCCAACACAAGCTATGCACACAGCACAGTTATTTCCACCCACTGGCAGGACGATCTATAAGAGCATGGCTTTGGGGAGCCAGAGAGAGTATATGACTATCTGAACAAAGCATCATTCTGAGCCACAGAGTTGCCTCCCGTCGTTGCCCATAGAAGTAGTCATTTTCTGCAAGGATAGTGTCTGTTTATTGTGGTCTGAGCTGCTGTTAGCCTATTCATAAATCTTCCTTTGGCATAGGCATCAACAACAATTGCTGTGCAATTCTTCATGCTTCCCTATCACAGCATATTTATCACTCCTTCAAAAGCAGAATAAATCACCTTACAAACTCCTAAGCCATAGAATAAATTATTAGACGATCATCGAACCAGGAAGAGGAAAGACGCAAGCATGGTTTACGTGTTCTTTCTTTCCTTGCAGCAAAGCTCTTTCAGTTCCTCCAGTTCTCAAAGAGGCTGATTTGGGTTCTACATCACTGCTAAGCAATCACCAGCACCTAATCAAATATGGCTTTACAGTGTACCATTTCATATATGTCTGTCATTCCCTGCTCTCACCTTTCCTAACCCGATCTCTTTGGTCAAAGCCCCTGAGCTGCTGACCATCTATCCAACCTGGCCCTACCATACATGCCTTAGCTTTTCCCTCAGAGTCTGAAGGCAGTGGAGACAGTTAGAGGTTTAGGGCTGTATCTTGTTAGAGAATAGTACCATTTGGTGGCCCATACCTCAGATGTCACTGTGCAATCAACTATATTGTCTGTCTACAGCTAAGGTCCTCCATTGTACTCAGGGGTGATATGGGACCCACTCCTAAGAGATGTGCTATGTAGCTTCCTAAAAGGTCAGACTCAAATTGAATGCAGGGAAAGTGAAACCCTTGGGCATTGTTGGTGGAAATGTAAAACAGTATTCCATTGGGAAAGACGCTATGAAATTTCCTCAAAAAATTAAAAAAAAAATTGAATCACCATATAATCTGGCAGTTCCAATCTTAGGTATACAGTATCCCTCTCCTTATCCAGGAGTTATGTGTTAAGAGTGAATGTCTGAAACCACAAATGGTACTGGACCCTGTGTATACTATTTTTTCCGGTACATGCATACCTATGATAAATTTTAATGCATAAATTAGGTACAGTGAGATGTTAATGGCAATAATTAATAATAAAATAAAACAATTATTCTTTAATAAGAGCTATGTGAAAGTAGTCTCTCTCTCTTTCAAATATTGTACTGTACTGTCCTCACTCTTCTCCTTGAGATGATATGAGATGCTAGAATGCCTACATGATGAGATGAGGAGAGGTGAATGATGTAGACATTGTGATGTAGCATTGACCTAACACTATTGACCTTCTGATGAAACATCAGACTTGTGAATTATTTATTTATGTAATTTTCCGTTGAATATTTTCAGATCATGGAAAGTGAAACTGAATAATGGGGAACTACTGCATAGCCAAAAGAATGGAATGCAGAGTCTCTACCAGAGATCTGTAGGCTGGGATTCACAGAAGCATGATTCACAATAACCAAAATGTGGAAACCAGCCAGTAGATGAATGGATAAACGAAATACATCCATAGAACTATTGTTCAGCCTTAAAAGGGAAGGGCATTCTAACACATCCACAACAACGCATAAACCTTGAAAATATCATGGTAAGTGAAATAATCCAGTCACAAAAAGACAAATTTTATATAATTCCACTTAAATGAAATACTTAAGAGTAGTCAAGTTGGTAGAGACAGAAAGTAAGACAGTGGTTTTCAGGGCGTGGGGAAAAGGGAAGAATTGAGGAGCAACTGCTTCATGGATATGGAATTTCAGGACTGCAAGATGAAAAGAGCTCTGTGGATGAATAAGGGTAATGGTAGCACAACAATGTGAGTGCATTTAATACTACTGAGCTGTACAATTCAAAATGATCAAAATGGTAAATGTTGTAGTATACATATTTTATAATAAAAATAATTTAAAGAAAAAAAAAGACTAACAACAAACAACAGATGATGAGTCTGGACCATTACGGTTTAGATATGAGGTGTTCCCCAAAAATCTCATGTGTGAGACAATGCAAGAAGGTTTAGAGGTGAAATGTCTAGCTTATGAGAGCCTTAGTCTTATCAGTGCATTAATCTCCTGATAAGGATTAACTGAGTGGTAACTGTAGGAATGTACGGTGTGGCTAGAAGAGGTGGATTCCTTTGGGGTGTGCCTTTGGGGTTTATATTTTGGCTTATTGAACAGAGCTCTCTCTGCTTCTTGCACCACACTCCTCTGCCATAATGTCCAGACTCACCTTGAGCCCTGAGAAATGGACCAACTATCTATGGACTGAGAACTCTGAAACCATGAGCCCTCAATTAAACTTTCCTCTTCTAAAATTGTTCTTGTCAGGACTAAAAGACAAAAAAGCTGACTGAAACATGGACTTGAGTTTTGCCTCTCAATTTAGTCTCTTCCTAACTAGTCCAAAGTTTCTCTTTTAGCCTCTGGTTCCCTCTCATCCCACACCTTGGTCTTTTACAGTGACCAGGGGCCAACAAACTTTCACTCTGGGTGCACATACCAGTACTTTGCAGCTCTACATACAGTGCTCACTGAGGCCATCCACATGCCAGATGAAATCTGTATTCGTAACAGTAACCTACTCAGTTGACCTTCAGATGGTTCCCATGCTAGAACATACTAGAACCCACCAAGGTACCTGGTTTCCCTGCCCTCACCCTTCATGGCCTATTCCTCTCAGCGTCTACCTGATTTCAGCTCCCTCTCAAATAATCTCAGCTCATTCCTCTAATGACAAGGGATTGTGCAAGTAAAACTATGCGTATACATTTGATGGGCAGGGGGTAGAGGCACAACTACCCATTGCTAAAAAGTAGGAAGAAGGGAAAACTATGTTCCAAGAACCATAAGGATATGCAAATCTTCCCTTGAAATACAGAGCAAAACAGCGTCTGAGAGAAGAGTAACAAGGATAAACAATCAACAGCTGAGTTACAGCAAAGCTCTCTTCACTTTGGTTTTTGTTTTCTATCTAAAAAACATATTAATGGATGTTAATATGTGACACAATATACCTACTTGTTATCTGTGTCTTTCATGAGGACCCTTTAGAACACTGGGGTATTTGACAGTTCTATGGCAGACCAATGAGATGACATTTCTGGCTTACATTCATTGAAATTCTTCATTGTTCCAAATATGGCTTAGAGTAAAACTTCCATATGTATTTTGGATAATACATGAGATCACTAGGAAATTTATCACTTACAATGGGTAAATCCTCAAGCTCCTGGGAATGACGTGCTTTTTTTCTGCTTTTGGAATATTTCAACAATACTGAATAGCCACTGCCATTCTTCCAGATGAGGGAAATAACAAGGAATGAGTAATGAGCCCTGGATCTGCCTCTAGTAAGGGGCAGAACTTGAACACAAACCCAATAAAATAACATTCACAGCCAAGCAGTAATAGCCTCCAATAATACCTCAAGGGCACAAACAGCCCTCATGCTGCATTTCCTTCCTGGAAAGTTCTCCCCCAATTCCTGCCCCTGTGCCGCCATCTTTGCTTTTGCTTTATCCTACTACCCCAAAGCTCACTCCAGCCTTTGCGTTTCTTCACCAAAGTTCTAAATTGCTTATTAAAGCTCAGCGTTTGAACAATTTTGATCTTTAGTTCTTCAATATGAAGCTTATTAATTCGTTTTCAAATTTTATCACATCTGTGTTCAAAATACCTTGGGACCCATTCACTGGGAAAGCTTTTAATGTGATTTCTTTCTCTCCTTCTTCCATCTGATATTCCATAACACTTTTTAAAATCCAAACCTTTGTGATAAACCATTTTGTAAAATCAGATTCAATGCAACCCCTAGGGCCTACATTTTTATTGCTTTTGGGGAAAGAGATGCATTCTGTACCTCCATGGCTTTGCTTTATTTCCAGTACAAATTATATGTTATGACCTTGTGGTATGAGCCAAGGGCTTGCATGTGTGCAAATTCCTGCCTTCTCTATTGAACACCAGGTACATGTAAACTGGAGAATATAATTTCTCTGGAGGCTACAATACAATCAAATCCTACCTCTATCTAGCCAAAGCACATTGCTCTACATGAATTTGCACAAAAAAGAGAAATAAAAACTAAAAAGAACAAGAGAGAGAGAGGGAGAGTTTTTGTCCACTTCCAAAGGTGTCAGACAATAAGACTCGATGTCCTTAGGGATTCTGAAGAAGGAATGAAAAGTACTTTTTTTCCCCTGTGCTGCACAATTGTTTAAAAATATAAATGGTATTAGCCTAAATCAGGTATGGTAAAATGACAGTTACAAAGATGAGTGCCTTGAAAGAAATGTTTATTACTTATTACTTCAAGTTCTCAAGATATGACACACAGAATCACATGGGGAAGCACTAGGGTTCATCAGGAGGCATGGGAGCGAGAGGAAAGTATGGGTCAGAGCCTTTACTGTGGAAGGAATGAGCAAGGCAAGGGTAGACAAGTTTGAGCAAGTTTAGAGAATTGGATAATTTGAATAATGTTGATGGTTCTGAGCTTTAGACATGGGGTCTATTGAATGGTACCTTACCCAGGGATGATTTAGGGCAGAAGAAATATTTTCTTAGTGTGTGAAAATAAGATAAAGGATGTGGTCAGGGTTTTGGATTGGTGGCTTGCATATGAACGTATATTCACAAACAGAACTTATCTAGGTTTGGGAAGAATAGTCTCTACAGGATTAACAAGCCCTCTAACATGTCATTATAAAATAAAGAAGATAAAAATATGATTATTATAAGAATGCAATGGAATATTTACTGATTTCAACCCAAAAGAGGACCTACTAACACACTAGTCCCAATAGTCCACAGTCCCATTGTTGATGGCTTATGAACTCACACACACTCAAACCTTCAAAAAGAGGCATTATAATGAAGTAAAAAACTTTTCCTTATTTAACAAGAAAAAAAATACGCTGGAGTTGAAATCCAGTTGACATGGAATGGTGTAATTCTCTATGCCATATTCATAATGAAATGGCCAAGACCAGAGGTTTGAATTATATATTAGCTTGCTCAGCAACAGAATATTCTGTATTTTCTTATATGCTATCTTTAACATTGAGCAATGCACTCATGAATAAAATAATTCAGGCTAATGATATTATGCTGAATATAATTATTTAAATGAACTGTTATTTTCAGTACTACTATTTAAACTATTAGTCCACTTTTGGTCAGTGGAGGCTTAGAATGTGTCTGGCGGGTATAAAAATCAGAAAGGGACTTTAATTGGCAGGAACCTCTTTTCCCAAACAAAGGTACAGTAAACAGATGTAGTCACTGCTTATCATTAATGACATTACTTATGATTTCATAATAAGCACTGAGGTCCATAGGTGAGGACTTGTCTTAGCAGAAAGAATAGCAATTAAGTTATGCATAATGGGATATCTGAAATAGTTATATTTTGGAGTAGAAGTTTTATATTACCCTGTCTGCCTAGTAACTAAAATGAAGAGGTGAAAGAAATTCATTCATGAAACAAATATTTATTTAGAGCCTACAATCTTAGACACTCTCCCAGGCCCTAGAGATCTAGTAGTACATAAGACTGTTTTGGTTTCTTCTTTTAGAGCTTTTACTCTAATAAGAGAGATAAACAATAAATAAATTTTAAAAAAATACACAAATTAATGTCCGATGTGGAAAAATCCTATGCAGGAAAAAAAAGAGGCAAGCATGATGGTGACAGGAGGTGGAGCATTTTGGGTAGGATGATTGAAGAAGTAGCCAAATTTTACCTGAAACCTGAAAGAATTAATCAACAGAGCTCAGAAGGGGAAAAGTTCCAGGGAGTGGGAACAGAAGGTGCAAAGAACTTTGAGTGCAACTTAGATGTGAATTCATCAGATATGAGCAGAAATGAAGCAGGGGCAGGTCATAAGGGCCTTCTATGCCATGGCTAATGATATGGATTTTATCCTTAGTAAAAAGAAAAACATTAAAGGTTTTAACGTAGGAATATTGGCATGATGGCATTAAACTTGTTTTTACTCTGAACCATCTGCAAATATGTTGAAGAGTTGATGTCCTATTGCCTTTGAATACTTGGTATATATTCCTTTTTTCCCCACCTTTTTTATTGGTGCAGTATGTATAACTGTACATATATATGATGGGATTTGTTGTTACATATTCATATATGCACACAATATAACAATAAAATTTGGCCAATGTCACTCCCCACCACCTCTCCCCTTTTTCCCCACTTTCCACTCCTTGGTCCCTTTACTCTGCTGATCTCCTTTTGATTTTAATGAGATCCACCCCTACCTTTCTTTCCCCTTTTCCTCATTGGCTTCTGCATATGAAAGAAAACATGACCCTTAACTTTCTGAGTTTGACTCATTTTGCTTAACATAATGGTCTCTGGTTCTATTCATTTTCCTAAAAATGACATAATTTCATCTTTCTTTATGGCTGAATAAAACTCTATTGTATACACCACACTTTCTATATCCATTCATCTGTTGATGTACATACACCTAGGCTGGTTCAATAGTTCAGCTATTGTGAATTGTGCTACCATAAATATGGGTATGTATGTATCACTATAGTATGACTGACTTTAATTCTTTAGAATAAATACTGAGGAGTGGTATAGCTGGATCAGATGGTGTTTCCATGCCTAATCATTTGAGGAAACTCTATACTGATTTCCATAGTGGTTGTTTTCGTATGTATTTCTGCAAAAGAAGCATATTCCCCTATATAGTCACACTACATAACTGTAGCACAATCATCAGAATGAGAAAACTAACAATGATATATTACCATGCAATCCACAGAACCCTATCAAATTTTGATAGTTTATATTATAACAAATGGATCTGACACAATCATTCATCATCCCTCATTGTAACATCCCCCTAATTTGCTTAAATACAAAACAGTTCCTCAGCCCTTCCTTTGCCTTCATAACCTCATTATTTTTGAAAATTGCAGACCATCTCCTTAGCAGAATTTTGTTTAAAATGGGTTTATCGGCTGCTTCTGCATGAATAGGTCCAGGTTATGTATTTCTGGCAGGAATCATAAAAGTGATGCTGAGTTCTTGGTATTTCATCCTATCAGAAAGATACAATTTTGATTTGCCCCATTACTGAGGATATTTACTTCATTTACTTGATCAAGATCATGTCCATCAAGTTTCTCTACTATATAGCCACATCATCCCCTTTGTAACTAAGAAAAGTCTCATGGGGACAAATTTTAAGAATACACAATACCCTGCTCTCCAGCAAACCTACTTTCAGCATCTACTGCTAACTCTTGCCTGAATTCAAGTGTTATTGATGGCTACCAAATGTCATTTTCTGATTCTATCATTCCTTTTACATTTATTAATCAGTATTGTACTTCTGTCATTCCTTTTACATTTATTAATCAGTATTGTACAATCAGTATTGTATTTTACTTTCTTATATTAATATAAATTCATATATTCTTATTTTTGTTATATATGCCATAATACATTTATAGTTTTATAATATAATATATATGTGATTATAATGCCTATACATTGTACTATATATGTAGTATATTATTACCTTCATTATTTTTATTTATTATATATATATATATATATATATATATATATTTTTTTTTTAAGTTGTAGGTGGACATAATACCGTTATTTTATTTTTATGTGATCTGAGGATCGAACCCAGTGCCTCACACATGCCAGGCAAGTGCTCTATCACTGAGCCCCAGCCCCATCCCTCATTATTTATTTTGGTGCTTAAATTTCACCAGCTATGGACACCAGGAGTACCTGTAAGATGGCCTCTGTCCTCTTGATACGTCCCCATTAATATTTGAAAACTCACCTTTATGGTGTAATTGTTCTAGACACATCTCACATTATCTATGCCCCAATCTCAGAACAAATCTTTCCTCTAAGTATTCCTGTACTCTTTCAGTTAAGAGTATTATTTAAAAACCAAGACCTAAATATTAAAAATGCTCAGTGTTATTAGGGTATTGCTTCTCCCAGACCCTCTCAGTGTGCAAAGCTAGGAAATAAATACACACCCAAACACCTATGTGATTTCAACATCCATCTCAGTATATAAAAAATGTTATGTTCATTCCAGCATCTAGAATTCTAATACATATCCCAGATTCATTTTCTTGTCATCCTTTTATATTTTAACAACTCTCTTCACTGACAATAAGAAACCTGAATCAGTAACCTCCTATTTTTACATATTCATTAAATTCTGGTACATAACTATCTCCAACCCTGCCTGTCTGGCACCCCCCTCAAACAGCTTCTTCACTTAGCTCCAAATCTGACAGTACCTCCAACAACTATTAGGGAAGAAAAAAAGAAGAGTGCTTAAACTCTTCAAAATGATTTGTCTGGCTGTTGGTGAAGAATAAATTTTAAAAGGAAAAGAGTAGGATCATTGAGCGCAGGTTGGAGTCTACCTGTTCACCAATGTAAACACAGGGCAAATGAAAAGAGATAGATATAAGAAAAAGAATCCAAATATCTTGGCAAAGAGTTGAATAAGAGGCTGGTATGTTGCCTATTTAGGAGGGACATAAGGTAAGTGGAGGAATGAGGATTGTTCCCAGGGTTCAACCTGAGCATTGAATACAGGAGAGACTAACAGAAGAGAGAAACTGAGGAAAGAAGAGATTTGGAGTGAAGGGGAAGTTATCAAGTGTTGTCTTTTAGGATTTTCATTGAAGATTACTGCTGAGTTTTTATGTTATAGATGCCATAATACATATATAGTTTTATAATATAATATATATGTGATTATAATGGCAAGGCCAAATAAGGAGATGAATAATCATTAACATAATCATTAACATTGGACATGATATGACATTATATTTAATTTCAAGGAACAGAAGAGATCACTATGAGAAAGAATGAAGATAACAATGAAAAGGCAGCCCAGGCCAAGCCCCAAAGCACAGTTTGTAGGTCTGAGAGGTTGAGCCAATAATGAAGACAGTGAGAGGGGAATGAAATCCGGAGGCAATGGCATCCTGGAATCTAAGAAAGGGGAGTGTTTCAAGTATGGGAAATCATATAATTATATACCCAAAGTTGCTGATATGTCCAGTAACTCAAGGAAGAGAAGTCCTGTGGACTTGGCTTTGTGGAGATTGTTGGGGAAGCTCGATTAACTCATTTGTCTCATTGTCCCATGTGTTGAGCACCCTTAAAAACTTAAACATAGTACATAATAATAACATAATTATAATAATTATATAAAATTAATGTTAAATAATATGATTATATATAAACTCTAGATTATGCTTTTCAGGTCTGTATCAATTCTGATGAAATATTTTAGAATTGAAAACTTGGGACCTCACGGGTTAAAAACATTAGTAAAATATGTTAGTGAGGGTTGTTGGAGGGCCCTGGAGATGACTCAAAGGTATTTTTCTGGCAGCATGGAAAAAAACTTATAAGGAGAAACCTTCCTGATTGAAAACATACAGTCCATAAAAAAATTTTGTTTGTTATGTATCTTTACATTAAAAAAAGTATAAAGCCTCCCCCAGGAAAATAAGAGCTCTAATGATCAAAATTAATCAACAAAATTAATATAGACACTTGGTAATTATATTCTAATAGGTTTTTACATCTCTGTTAAATTTCTTCAAGGACTGATATGTTTTTAGTAAAATATCCTCAGGTGTAAAAGTGTTTCTCTGAGGTCTGAAGTGATAGCTTTCAGGACAAATTTAGCTTCTTCATAAAAGTCTTGATTTGTGGTAGAACAAATGTCAGCTGTCTACCAAATGTGGGTCTAGCACATCGTTCTCTTACACTTTCCTTTTCTCTCATGTTTAGCAGCTGCCGAAATGGAATCTGCAATTCTCTTTCAGTTCTTAGGCTCACATTATTTATCCTGAATTTTCTTTTGCCTCTCATTAACAAGCTCTCCTCAACATTTTCCCTTCATTAATGCAATTTCTTTTTTAACTTTCAAAACTTTGGTGTCTTTAAGAAGTTCCTCTCTGTCCTCATTTTTCATATCAAACTTTCTTTCCTTGTTTTTCATTCAGTTTTTCCACTTTTCATTTTTCTTTATTGAGCTTCTGCTTTGATTAAGTTTTATTTTTGTAAGTTTCTTTTGTCTTTCCTTTTCTGTTGATTTTTTTTTTATGTGCTGTTCTGGAAGCTTCTACGAAAGCTTTGGTTTAGTTTTTTTTTTTTCTTTCAATGGAAGCTACCTGTGTTACCTTTCATAAACACAAACTCTGCAAACTCTTTGCCTCTTAATTATGTCATTTTGGACATCCTCAGGAAGGCAACCTCTCACCAATACCAGAAAAAGCAAAATTCTTTAATTTGAGAATATGACTGCATTCACACTTGGCATAATCCTAAACATAGGAAACAAAGCTTTCATTTGCTTTTCAAACGGCTTTGCCTGCAAGAGCCATGGACTCTTTCTTTCTCACAGCCATGGTCAACCTGTGAGAAAGATACACTACATTTTTTCTGAAATTTTTTCCACGTACTTGATAAAATATAAGGGAACTGATGTCTGACTTTTCCTGGAAGATAAAAATCTGAGAGCTTGGCTTCCACTATGATAGGGGGCTATTCAACTAGAGAGATACATCATGAAAACGTGCATTGCTGGAGGATTCTACTGCAAAGCCCCATTTACTTCAGGAATGGCCATTTCCAGAGCCACCACCCGCATGGACTTTAAAATTCCACTTTGCAAGTTCACAGAGTTTGTGTTTTCATTTCATATTTTCTTTACAGCCTTCCCAAAACCTCCAAGATCTCCACAATATTCCAACCAGTTGCAAGTACTGATTGATAGATGATTTTCCTGATTTGAGTTCAAAGAAAATGCAACTTTAAGTTGCATTATGTTCTCTTCTTCCTAATGCATACTGTGTAATAAGGGAGTTTCCACATGCTGCTGGCTGCTGCCCTATTTCCTCACAGTGATCCAATATTTTTAAGTGTGAAAATATAATTATTCACAAATTTTAAATGCCAGCACCTTGGTGTGCATGATGCTTTCTGGCTAATTTTCTAATTAATAAAACGAGGATACGCAACTTAATACACATCTTTTAATTGCCTACACTCTCAAAAGGTTTCATATTAATCATCATAATAATTTGCCTAGGTTAGGCCATCAATATAAAGAGTATGTATCTCTTGCAAAGAGCCCTGCTTAGATATTATTTATGATGCTCCATCTAAAACAATGTCTAATAAAGTCCCTGAAGAATGATTCTTTGAAGGGAAAAATGTATCTGCTTAACATTTTCTGAGCTGTATCTAAGCAGCTTACCAAGAAATAAATAGGCCATTTAGGCTTTCTATGCTCTTCCTTGGGCAATATAAAATTATATAAGAAGGGGGAAACTGGTTTGAACAATTAAACAGTTTCTCTACAGTGATCAGAGTTATGTTTCATAAGAGATTAATAAATAGTGGGCCCATAATACATGTAAGCATTCTCTTAATACCTTCAAGGAAAAGGCAAGCAGGGATTTATATAGAACACTCTAAACCTGGACGTAGGCAACCCTTCTTTTTTATGAGCCGAAGAGGCCATATAATCTCATCTGCAGGACAGATTTGCTGTTCTGCAGGATACTCTTAGACTCTGCAGTATACTATTGCTAGAATGTTAGGGTAACCCGTCCAGATAAGGATGGGTCCCCCACACCCCTAGTCAACTGATGGGGAAAAAAACCCTTAAAAATAGTGATGCTTAAGTCAGAGTTGGGCAGAGAGATAATATGAAGAATCTATATTTCTTCCCCTGTTCTCTGCTTGAATTTTTTTCAATTCCCACTCAATTCTTAGATTCAATCTTTATATCTTCTTTATTCAAGTGCAAACAAAAGAGTATGCTTTTAAAACATTCCACAAGGAAAACACTACAAATCGTCAGTTATTTGATGCCAAGGTCAAAATGACCCTGATGTAATTGTTTATTCCAGCTACTGAAAGGTTGAAAATAACAGAGCTGATGTGAACACAGCTGAGAGGGAAAAAAAACCACCAACAACAACAAAAAACAACAGAAACCAGAAAAAAAATATGTGATTGCATGTTGTTACTGTTACAGTTACAAAATTTGAAGTTTTATATTTTAATATGCAGCCTGTCATGAAATCAGTCCTCCATCAGACCCACCAGAGGTGTGCCTGGTTTAGCCTGCAGGAAGATCCTGTTCTCCCTTAATGAGAGACAATCTCAATTTCTCATATGGAAAACCTGGGAAATGACAGAGGAAACATGGCCATAACCAAAATGATAAGCAAAGAATCAAGTTAAAGTATCTATGGCTCAAAAGTTGGAACTTTGGCAGCCAAAGTGTTGTGTCAAGACCTTTTAAAGAAGGTTTTGAGCAGTAAGTTTTTTTTTCAGTTTAGTTTAGGGGTTCATTATAATAGTTTGGTCATTATTTCAATATCACTATGAGGCATCAAAGTGATACAAATGCAAAACAACAAGGACTAATAGGGAACTTTTTTAAAAAAACTGTTGAAAAGTCAGAAAATTTTTAAATTATGAAAGTCTAAATTATGGGAATGATAAAAGGAATTATTGTCTAGGCAGGGAATTTAATTTATAGGAGCAGAGGTAGACATCAAGAAATTAATTGTAGAAAGCTTCACATTTTTGAAATTATATAAGCAAAGGCAGCTGATAACCAAAAAATAATTTTACCCCTGCAACTTGGTTGAATTCGTTTATTAGTTTTCTTAGATTTTTGGTGGAGTTTGGGGGTTTTCTATGTCGTCTGCAAATAGTAACAATTTGACTTCCAACTTGGAAGGCCTTTGTTTTTGTTTTTCCTTCTCTTTCCTGATTGCTCTGGCTAGGACTTCAAGATCTGATTTGACTAAAAGTGGTAAAATTAGGTATCCTGTCTTGTTCTAGAATTTAGAATAATCTTTCAGCTTTTCCTCATTCAGTATAATGTTAGCTATTGGCTTATTATAAATGGGCTCCATCATGGGAGAAAACCATATGCATGACATCCTCAGAGGTAACTGAAAACAGATTTTTCAGGAGTGTGAAAATGATGTTACTGATGGGTCAGGGAAAATGAGAACTGAGAGCTGATATAGCAACGCAGAGGCTGTTGTTAACCTTGCCACCCTTGACAATCCTCTGCTGAAGTTTTGGAAATTGGAGACACTGAATATAGACAAATATTTTGAATTAGTTACAGAAAAAGGAAAGTAAGTGTCAAGATGGGACCTAACGGGTTACCCAGAGTTAGGCAGGTATTACTATAATAGACATTTCTGCTATTGGCCATCCAACACCCAACTATTCCTTTTTATTACCCATTAGACATTGTTGTACTATAGAGTTATTTCAGTGTTTTTTTTTCTTTTTTTCTTTTTTTTTTTTTTTTACCCAATCAGTCCACCTCACGTGCCACATGAACTGTATTTGTAAGTCTTCTTTGTCTAGATTCCCAGGTTACATTGTTTTATATTCTAAGTTCCCATTAGCTATCATCATTTTTTTTGGTCTTATCACTCCAATTGGTCAACACTGCCCCATTTTTCCCAGTCATCTGAGCCTTATAGTATCTCCAACATTATATTGTTATGGTCAAGTTTCTGTCTGTAGATTCTTGGGCATATCTCCTACTTCTTGTTGCCCAATTCTCTAATGAGTCTTCAGAAAAATAGAAAGTGGAAGTTCATTATGACAAAGTTTAATGTACGTCTCTGTTAAACTGTAGTTAGCATGTACTCCTGCAAAAAGTAATGGAATCTCTTTTTCAAACAGAAAAAATAAATTCCATGTACACAGAAGGAAATGGAGGACATTGTACAAAGTGAAATGCCAGGCACAGAGAGATAAAACACCACAAGTGACACACTTATAAGTGAAATCTAAACAATTTGACTTCACAGAAGTTGAGAGTAGGATAGTGGTTATCAGAAAGGAAAATAGTGTGGGTAGAGGAAGGGGACATTGACCCAGCAATATGATACTGTTTGATACAAGGAATAAGTTCTGGTGTTCTAAGGCACAGTAGGGTGAATATAATTAACAATACTATATTATATATCTTAGAATAATTAGAAAAACTTGAACGTACCCACTATAAAGAAATTATAAAAGTTTAGGTGATGGATATACTAATTACTTTGAGTTAATCATTACCTAATATATACATGAATCAAAACACTACATTGGTGTTTGATTTTGAGTTAATCATTACCTAATATATACATGAATCAAAACACCACATTAGGGTTGAGTGATAGAGTGCTTTATGCACAAGGTCACGGGTTCAGTGTCTAATACTGCAAAAAGCAAGTGAAATACAAAACACATTGTTCCTCATAAATACATACAAATACTATGTGCCAATCAAAAAACATTAATTAATTTTAAAAAAGAAAAAGTATCTAAACGCCAAGTTGAACATATTGAAATCTAACTGCTGCCTATGCAGTCAAACTTGAAGAATTAGTTTTCAGTTGTATAAATGAACACACGTATCTTAGTAAATCCTTTTTATTTCAGAAGCATTTCTCTTAAATATATTTTTATCATTCACTTTGTACAACATGTTCTTCATTTGCAGACCTCAAATTGAGTACAGAAAATAGAAGTAAATAGTCCCCAAAGATTATGTTTTCAAACTTTCCTCTCAGAATTCCCAATTACCAAAACCCCTAAAATAACTTTCTGTTTTCCTCCCTGCCTCTGTGCCCTCCCTCTACCCACCACAGGCCTCCAGCCTTCAGAGGAGATGGTGGGCCAGGGAGAGTCACTTATCTGTGAATCTAGGAGGCACAGAGAGGAGGACATCTGCCTTGTCCCATGGAAACTGGTTTCCCTCCTAGTGACAGGGCTGCTATGGACCAAGTGGTTCTCATTGAAGACATAGTTTTTGATAAACAACTCCAAAATGCATATGGAACTGCAAAACCACAACCCACCACCACTACTGCCACCAGACAGACAAAGCCATCTTGAGCCATAAAGTGAGAGACTTCATGTGACCTGACTTCAAAACCTACTATAAAGCTGGAGTAACCAAAACATGGTATCATCACAAAAACAAACACACAGACCAATGAAACCAAGTAGACAACCTAGAAGTAAACCCACACACATAAAGCCAACTGCTATTTTTACAAAGATGGTGCCATTCATCAGAGTTCCTTCTCTTTCATATTTCTAAACATTGAAGTGATCCAAGAATCAACTTTTGACCTCTTCCATTTCCTGGCTTCATCAGTATTCTCATCTAATTTCAGTACTTTAAATATCATAAGAACCTAATAATTTTGACGTCTATGTCCCTACACAGACCTACCTAGACTCTAACCCCAGATGGATATCTAATAGGCACCTCAAACTTTACAAGACTATCCCTTCTAGGAACCCAGCAGGTGATGGCAACTCCATCCTTTCATCGATTGAACCATCCTTGACTTCTCTTTTTTCCTCATATCCAACTGGCCAAATCCTGAATGTTCTAACTTTAAAATACATCCAGAATTGAACCACTTTTCACAACTTCCACTGTTGTCATGCTGGTCCCAATAACCATTTTATGAGAACAAATGTGAAACAACAAGTCACAGAATGTCAGATGGATTAAGAAACTATGAACAATTATAACCACAGGGCTAATACATGCAAACAATCAATCAGTCACATATACTCTGTTTCAGTAGGGATAAGAGAAGAATAGAGATTCTATTTTTAGGTAGGACCAAGAGATAGAACATCTACCTAGTATTCACTTTCTATTTTCTTTTAAATTATTCTAAATAACATTTTATGTGAGAATTCTTCCTTGCATGTCTTTTTTTATCCTCAATATTTACCAGACCTTGGCAGCAGAATAGAATAGACAATATGATTGATGTATATACATTCCATGTATGTATTATATGTCAAAATACATTCTGTTGTCATGTATGACTAAAAAAAATAAAAATAAATCGTATGGTAAAAAAAAAAAAAATATTTACCAGACCTTCCTAGAACAGAGCACGAATGTATATAAATATTTACCTAAAAATAAATAAATATATTTAGAAGTATGAAATAATGCTTCAGGTATTCCCTTTAATTCATTTTAGATACTCAACAATGGCTCAAAAATCTAAATTAGAGGGCTGGGGATATAGTTCAGTTGATAGAGTGCTTTCCTCACATGCACAAGGCCCTAGCTTCAAATCCTAGCATCCCCCCAAAATAAAAAACAAAAGCCCCTAAATTAGAAACATGAAAAAAATTCCAACTTTGGATGTATTTAAACTCAAGCACCTTTCTAGAGAATACACATGGAGATATATTTTCCAAATTAGAGATTTCTTATTAATTACAGAAAATAAAGATAAGTTCAAATGAAAGAGGGGTAAATCAAGGCCATATAGTAAAAGTCCAAATAATATATGGGGAGGAGGGAGCTGAAAATACGTTTATTCTAGAGGTGCATAGAGATTCCAACAGTCTAGTACTTACATGCACAACCGAGGAATGCAGATTATTAGATATAGGCTAAGGGAGAAAATTAACATTCCATTCCACAGACTTAATACAACTCATATGTGCTAAGAATTTTTTTTTTTTTTTTTTTTGGTGCTGGGAATTTAACACAGGCGCGCTTAACCTTTGAGCCACATCCCCAGCACTTTTTATTTTTTATTTGAGACAGAATCTTGCTTAGTTGCTTACAGCATTGCTAAGTTACTGAGGCTGTTCTCAAACTTACAATCCTCCTGCCTCAGCCTCCAGAGCTGCTGGTATACAGGCATGCACTACCACGCCTGGTTCTACTAAATTCTTAAAGTCTGTGTTTCTTTGGGGAAGCTTCTATGGCTCAATGGCAAGAAATAATGTGTTCATCTCTTCCCCAAAACCTTTGCACCCACCTCCAGCTTAGGCTGATGGCTTTCCCCATAATCCATCTTACACACAAAAGGGTAATGAGAAAACAGTGTTTGACTATTAATTACTAAGTAGTGTTCTTCAGAATGTCTTGTAATCCTAGATGTCATGGTTAGGAAGAAAGGACATAGTTTTGTTTTTGTTTTTGGTTTTGGGTTTTTTTTGGAATTTCAACTTCAAGGTTTAAATTCTTGTTACCCTAGCTGATGATCTTGAGTTTAATCACTTAACGCTGACATCTATTATGCTCACCTGTAAAATGGTGCTACTGAGAAGTGGTGAGACCTTTAATAGGTAGAGTCTCAAATGGAATTGCAGGTCTGTGGTCTCTTCTCTCTCTTTTCACATCTTGACCATGAGGTAAACAGATCTGCCATGCACTCCCACCATGATGTACTGCCTCACTACAGACCCAAAAGCAACAGGACCGTGGGCTGAAACCTCCAAAGCTGTGAATCAAAATAAACCTTTCCTCTTTATAAATGGATAATCTCAGGTATGTGTTACAGTAACAGAAAGCTGACGAACATGACTACTGTAAGGTAAAAATATGCAAAAGCCCTTTGGAAGCTTCCAGTATTGCACAAATGCTAGTTATTCAAACATAATTCTTTAGAGATCTTCAAATTTTTGGAGACACGGCATTATGGTTTGGCTATAAGGTGTCTCGCAAAATCTCCTGTATTAAGGCAGGAACATTCAGAGGCACAATGATTAGATTATGAGGGCTAGAACCTAATGAGCGAACTAATCCATTTGATGGATTGATAATTTGAATGGACTGACTGGGTAGTAACTATAGGCAGGTGGGGTGTGGGTGGAGAAGGCAGGTCACTGGGAAGTGCTCAGAAGAGCTTATCTTCTCTGAGACCCCTTTTCCCTGTCTTTGCTCCCTGGCTACCATGAAGTGAGCAATTTTATTTTGCCATGTCTTTCTGCTCTGCTTCGCCTTGGGCCCAAAGTGATGCAGTTGGCTGAAGGTATGAATTCGGTTTCTTAAACCATGAGCCAAAATAATCCCTTCTCTCAGTTGTTCTTGTCAGGTATTTTGTTCACAGTCAAAAAGCTGACTAAACATACATGGCATAGAACAGAAAGCGCATTATGATCACTCAGGATATGGCAAGAAAGAATATGCTTCCATAAAACCTTTGCATGCACAGAGATACTGATACAACGCGAGGACAAAATTTCAAGTGGAAGTTGACCCAAATTCTAACAAGAGATCTAGGGATTTGGTAAGCTCCCTCACTAACAGATCAAACTAAGGAAGATGAAATCATTGGGGGAAGCTGCAAAAAGGGCCACACATGTTGAACGAGAGGTGAAGAAGTTTGAGAATTTCCCTTCCTCACATGGCTCAACTATCTCTCAGCAATTAATTCCCAAGCTGGAGAATAGGACTGTGCATGATATTTATTTGCATTCCTCACATACTTAGTACTGTGTTCCACACATAGTAGGGGCTCAATAAATATTGGTTAATTGATTGAGAAAAGCTATAATAAGTGTCGCTCTACCAGAGGTTTTCTCAGCAAGAGTAGAAAGGATTTATGTGAAATGAAAGTAACTAACTGCCTGCGTTCAATATAAACATTATTAAATCCAATTTGTACTTTGAAAAGATGTTGGCACTCACTTTTACATGTCTTGGGAATGCTTCCAAATGAAATGCATTCTGGACAAAAAACACAGAACAACAATTAAGAAAATACTGGATATGTAAAATTAGCTGAGTCTATTCATTCTTTCCTAGAAGTAGCAGCAGTTTTCAAGACAATAAAGCCCTATTTGGTCTAAAAAAATGGTTTTAATCAGTATAAAGCAGAAATAATTCTTATTGATTATTTTAAACTTTTGTCTCTGGGCCTTGGGTAGAAGGCAAAATGTAAATAAATGCTAATTCCTTAATATGCTTTGTCCAATATATGCTGAATGCCCAACTATGCAAGCTTAATGAGAACATAAAGAAATGCCATAGAACCTGCTTCTAATGAAAAATGAGCTTTTCAAAGGCTTCAGTTGTGGGAAGGGTAAATACATCATCTCTGGACTCCACGCTCTAGATAAGAAGGCTAAAATTTAGATTTAATTATATTACTCACTATAAGCCAACTCTATTTCTACAGTTGTATGCCTCATAATAACTCTTTAGTCAATGACAGACCAGATATACAATAGTAGATTTTAATGAAGCTGAAAATTTTCCTATAGCAATTACAATTATGTATATATATGATGATAAGAAACATCTATGTTACTGGCTTATTTATTTCCTATACTACATTTCTTAATATTTTAGAGTATACTTCTCTCTTTCTTTCTTTCTCTCTCTCGTATTACTGTGTGGTGCTAGGGATTGAGTCCAGAGCCTCACACATACTAAATGTTCCTTCTACTTATTCTTTTAAAAAAGTTTACTATAGAACAGTATGTTGTGTTACAAGGACAGCAGCCTCATATATCTTATGTTTACCACATCCCTTCATTGCCTCAATGTCACACTGAATGAATGACCGACACCATCTAGTTTTGTGTAGTAAAAGCTATGATGTTTGCACAATGACAAAAGAGCCAAATGGCACGTCCCTCAGAATATATCCCTGTCATTAAGCTATGTGTGACTTATTTATATTTTTTAAATAAAAAACTTCATGTCATCCCATGAGCTGACTATTATTATTATTATTATTACCATTATTTTTCAGACAAGGAATTTGAAGCTTGGGGTGAGAGTGGCCCAACATGGACCTAAAGCCAATGTTGTCTGATTCCTAGTCTAGGGATCCTTCCAGTATGACACACCCCTCATTCCCCCTGAAAACCTCCCCTCAATTAAATCTCCATGGGCATGAGACTTTTCTAAATGTATTACTGAGAAGAAAAATAGACACAGCTGAAGCCTTAACTCAAAGGAACCCGCTTTCATGACACAGAAAGAAACACTGGAGTCCACAGAAGCCACGAAAAGTACGGAATAAAACCAACTGTTCAGCTTTAAGTATCTATATTTCAGTGATTCCCAAAGTTCTGGCTCTGTCCCTCTCCTGAGCTCCAGACTATGGTTCTTTAATTAGATATATTGTTATTAGGAGGTCTACTAAGCATCCCAAACATGAGGGTAAAACATAGGTCTTGATATTCCCTTCCAAGTCTGTTCCTTGCAAGTTGTCCCCATCCTGATTAATGGCAAGGGCGTTCATTCTGCTTAAGCCCCAAACCTGGGGGTGATCCTTGATTCTCTTCTATCTCCTCTATTTGCATCATTTCCATCACTGATCTCCATCGACAGTAGCTCCAAACTGTATTCCAAAATTGGAGCACATCTCTCCACTCCCACTATTGTCAGCTTCATCCTAGTAACACTGACCTCTTGCCTGGATGGCTGCACAGTCTTCTGTGCCCACTCTTATGCCTGTAGTCTACTGCCCACCCAGCAGCCTCAGTGAACTTCTGTAGCTATAAACAGGATAATGTGAACCCTTACCTCCTTTCATAGACTTCTACCACCCTTGGGATAAAACAGATTCCTTCCTATGGCTTGGAAGGACAACCATGACCTGGTCTTTGCTGACTCTCCAATCTCATGTCCTATCATGTTCTTCACCTTGCTCCCCTCTGGCTAGGTGGGAGACGTAACATGGTGGGATTCCAGCTAGACATATGGTGCCTCTTCAAGCCCTCTATACATCATGTTCCCTCTGTCTTGCATTCTGTCCTTTCTGACCCCTGAATGTCTTCATTCTGATCTGTTTAAATGATCTTCTTCTTCTAAGAATTCACCAATGATAGATCCACCCCCAAAATATTCTAGCACTCTCTATCCCTGATCTGCTTCGTTTCTTGCAGTCATTACTGATTTAAATGCTGGCATTTTCCCATTTATTCCATCCTCCCACTCATAGACCTCATGAGGGCAGGGACTGTGCCTGTCCCATTCACCTCTGTATTCCCAATGACTATAGCAGTTCCTGGTACATAGAAAACATTTGTTGAATGAATGAGGTTGGAGTCATGTTCTAAGGTCAAGGGAAAATAACATATTTGTTTTTGCATAGAATCCTCTCCCACACAGGCTTCACCTTATGCTAAACTTCTGTTCTCCAATGCTTTAGCATTCTCCGTATCATCAGTGTTGCTAAGAAAATGACCAAGAGATTTCAAGTCTATTCATGCTGAGAGAACGGTATAGAATACATTTCAGGTGCAAGGTTAGTCAATTAAATTTGTGACAGGATAACTGTCGGATATAATTTATGTCAACTACAGTAAACTGAATAAATAGGATTATTCATAGTTTTATAGCTCCAGTAAGAAAAATAGATCAAAACAAATAAGACACAGATTTTTCTGCACAAATCTTCACTACATTGACCTTCACTGCACTAATCAAAGTTTTCCAAAGAACTGTTTTTTTTTTTTTTTAATTTAAGGTTTCTTGTGCATTTTAAAAAGACAGAAAAATAGAGTTTCTAATGAAAATGAAAACAGATTTCAAAGTAGCTCTAGCTATATAACACAAAAGGAAATCATTTAAAATGTGAATAATTAAACTAGGGTTGCCTACATTATATGACATTTACTAATTTAATGGAAAACTAATAGTATTAACTTGTTATTTAGCTGGACACACACACACAGCCTAGAGGGGAGAGGAATAGTAAAGAAATTATTTTCACAAGGTAAGTACTTAACATATGTTAAGTTCCACAAGAAGTACCAAATTCCATGGAAGAATAAAACAGGCAGACCTAACCTAGTCTTGGGGTATAAACAGATGTCATGGAAAGTCTTCCTGATAAAGTTATTTTTAAGACCTTAAGAAAGGGGGTAGTTGAGGAGAGGGAAGAGCTTCCCAGGTAGAAAAATAGACATTCAGATGACTTGGACATGCAAGGTATGATGAAGGTTAATCATTTCTGACTCTCATCACTATTCAGAGTTTAACTATGTCAGAAATTAACTATGAACTAGTTAACTGGAATGACAGTTGCTCTTATTCCACCCGACAGGAGATGGGGAGAGACTGAGAAGACTGAAGCAGGCATTTCTGATCTTTGCTGTGAACATTTCTAGTGATTACCTCCCCATCCTCAAACATAGTTATTCTAGATACCCATGTTGGTAATTATGCCCCACATTTGTCCTCCTAACTACTGCCAGCTATTACTCATTCTCTCATCTTCATATTTTTCTTTGGGAATCATGGTGGAACCCTTCCTTTTAATCACCTCCCCTCCCCATCTCTTCCATATGCCCCTATTCAGTTTCCAAACCTGTGTAATCCCCCTTCTTCTTAATGCCTGTGTCTCATATCCTTCCATCCATCACTTTTGTCTGATTATTGCAATAGCTCTACATAGATCCATTTCTGTCTGTTTCCTGCTAATCCATTTTCTGTCACTGCAAATCCAATATTCTTCACAAACTGCTTCATTGCTTTTCCATGGTTTTCAAGATTACATTCAAATTCTTTATCTCTACTGGGGCAGTTTTCCCCTCGGGGACATTTGACAATGTCTGAGGCATTTTTGCTTGTCACAACTGGTAGAAAAAGCTATTGGAATCTATTGGGTAGAAGCCAAGGATGCTACCAAATATCGCACAATCCACAAGACAGTCCCTTAACAAAGATGATTTGTCAATAGTGCAGAGGTGGCTCTTCCACATCTGGTCCTGCCCATCACTCTTGAGTCACCTTTTGCTTTCATCCTAGCACTCTTTACTCTAGTCACAGGGAAATGTTAGGTCCCACCATATGCAATTACAATATCTGACAATGTTGTTAAAAACCTCAGCGATTTCATGACAAAATGTTTGTTGTATTTCTTCTGTCTAAAATGACCCCCCCCCTCACTGCTTTCTCCTACTTATCTTACAAAACCCAGATCCAGTTGCACCTTCTCCACAGCCCTATCAGGAGTTATAAGCATGACCAACAAGCCTTCGTGCCCATCCTTTGTCCTTTGTGTTTCTATGGCATCCTCTCCTAAAGCATCAGTCTCCTGGAGACAGCTGATATCAGGTCTGAATAGTAAGTGACTCATTGCTAAGTTCAGTTTCCACTGTCCACCCAGAGCCCAGCACAGGTCACAGCATCTTTGAGTTACTTCACAGATTACAGTGTGAAGAATAACTAAGAGAACAGACATGTCCATTCCCATTACCAATTGCTCCCATTTCTCCAAAGGGAGAGCTGACAGCAGTATAACCCTGAGTAGTCACTAAGAAATGGCTTCTGAAGTTATTTTAGCTAAAAAAAAAATCCATATTTCTCAAACATTAATGAAAAATTTACTTCACATTCACAACTAGAGATTTTTGTGGATTCCCCAATGCTAATCCAGTGCTAGTCATGTGTTAAGTAGAATAAAACCAACTATCTATGTCCAAGTTTCTTGCTGACTACCAAGGGAGTTTTTGATTAAAAGCTAGAAAAACTTGTGGAAAGGTGAAGAGATACCAACTCTGATATATTTTTCTATGTGTTTTTTTGGTGCTGGGAATTAAGCCTAGGATCTCATGCAGGCTAAGCACATGTTCTAACAGTGAGCTCTACTCCCAGTTTTAAAACGATTTCCAAATTGAGATCTTAGTGCAACTTAAACATATATATATATATATATATATATATATATATATATATATATTTTATAAAATTTAACCATGGGTATTGAATTGGGGTAAGAAAAAGACTCAAAACACCTTTAGGGTTGGCTAACAAGTAGATAGCTTTCTATTAACCACTAGTGGACTGTAAGAGGACTCCCAAACTGGAATAGGATTTAACAGAGGTATGTGTTATGTGAATTATTCTTAGCGATTATGTGTTTTGTTTTGTTTGTTTTTGTGGGGTGTACTCTTTGATTCTACAATGACTTTTCTAACAAATTTCAAGTAATACATCAATACATTTCTATTTTTAAATTACAGTATGAAAGTCTAATCTCCTAAATTTCTCCTGTTCCTATTTCTACTCCTCTCTCCAGAAAGAATCACAGTTAACAGTTTCCTGTATTTCTGTAGAGAGCTCCATGCATTTTATACACATATATGAATATATATATATATATATATATATATATATATATATATACATAAACACAGATATATAATTGTTTTTTAAGTAAAACTGAACTAAAGAATACATATTTTTTTCTGCTTGCTGTTTCACTTTAAAAGTTATGAGATTCTTCTACATTACTATCCACAGCTATTTTGGGTTCTTTTAATAGAGGAAGATTACTTTGGAGTATAACAGGTCTTCACAATTTCTTTTAATGATCCAAACACTTTAAAATAAACATTCTCTAAAGATTAACTTAGCTTATAAATTTATTTGAAATTATACATTGTGTAGAAACTAAAAAATCTGGCTGCTTTACAACAGAGGAATAATGTACCTTGGTAAAGTTTTTTTTTGTTTTTGTTTTTGTAACTGGAATTGTCCTAATTCCAGAGAAGGTAGAATGAAAGCTGGATTAGTTCTGAAGTCAAGAATTTCCCACAGAAAAGGATGGTTAATGATTACGGAGACAAGTCAGGAAAACAGTAATGTTCCAGTTCTTTAAATATTTTAGAAAAAATACCTTTCAGTACAAGCTTATGTGGAGGCAAATTCCACCATGGGTTCGAGACCTGATCTCATCACTCCTGGTTTATTACAGCCTTGGGTGAGATGCAACCCACCTGCTTCTTCATCTGTTATTTATCTTGGCAGTTTTCTAAATATCAAGTACAACAATGCTTTGGAAGAAATATGAATTCTCATACAATTGGGGGACAAGAAATTGAACTAGATGATTTTTGAGGTGAGGCTCACCCAACAATAATTAAAGAGAAAGAAATTTCTTTTTCATATTTTCATTTATTACTTAAGGAAAAAAAATGTGCATTTTGCCTTACTGGCATAGGCAGAAGCTGAAAACATCCATGAGACAGTCCTAGATGAAGTGCAAGGTACTTTCAGAACATATGGCTAAGCACCTAAATGAGGGACCTACTGGAGGAAGAGAAAACTGGTATTATCCAAGGTACTATAAGAACTGTCCCAAACTCAGCACTCAAGGTGCTGTATGATTTGAATATGAAATAGACATGCTGAGCTTGGGACAGTTCTTATAGTACCTTGGATAATACTTTAGTATTGGGATGAGGTGGTAGAACCTTCTGAAGTCTGTGCCTAGTGGGAGAATGTCAGGTCATTGGGGCATGCTGTTGAAAGGGATACTGGAACTCTGGCCCATTTCTTCCCATCTCTTGTTTTATTATTATTGTCGCTGTTTGTTTCATATTCACCATAAAGTAAACAGTCCTCTCAAGTCATGTAGTCCTGTCATGATGTACTATGCCACCACAGGCTCAAATGAGACCAAACAACCACAGACTAAAACCTCTGAAACCATGAGCCAAAATAAACTTTTTTCCATATAAGTTTATTTATCTTGGGTTTTGTTATAGCATCAGAAAGCTGACTAACACACAAGTGAATATGTAACTACATAAATAGGTCTTCTTGGACAGACCTATAATAATATAATGACATCATTTCAAAATCTCTACAGATGCCTTATTTCTTCACTGGTAAGAAAACCAGTGTTGATGGAGTTTTAAAAATGGTTATTCTAAAATTCTATTTTTATTTTTCCCACTCAGAAACTAAGGAGACTCAAACACCACTAAATATTTATCAGCAAATTATAAAAATGTGATTTAGAGGCCTGAAATGCAGCACCCAAGCACTATTAATGTCCTGTGTAATGCTAAGAGTCTAGGATTCTGGGGTGTAGTTTTAGGTAGTCAAGTCCTACTGACTAGCAGATGGGAGTCAACAGATCAGAGTCAGAATGTCACACTGTTCTGGGCCCAAAACTTTAAAAATGTGTGTGTGTATACACACACACACACACACACACACAATTAAGGGATGTTAAATCACTCCAAGATGGAAATGGGGCAAAGTCAGAAATTAGGAAGATAATATGATGATACAACATGACTGATAAATAAAAAAATAGATTAAAATTAATAGAAAGAATAAAGAAAGAATCAGGAAATAATAAATTCTTCAAATGGAAGGAAATTTGAGGGTCACATATGCCAGCTCTAAGTGATACTTGAGCTCTCTTTATAGGGTTTCTATGAAGGGGATGGATTTTTGTTTGTTCTATTTAACATTCAGCATTGGCTTTAATGGCAGTCTGAATTTTAGCCCCTAATGTTAGTATTACAGTTATTCTATATAATACATTTTACAAATTATCTCAGCAATCCTATAGGATACTTTTAACCAGCATCAACGTTTACATTGAGATGTAGACTGAGATTGTTGTAAACTGACATGCAGTTCTAAGCAATAATACAGAAACACTTTTGGCACATTCTGCTCTGTTTCCCCCATTGGTGACATCTTACAAAACTGGTGCATAATATTATACTCAGGATATTGGCATTGATACAATCCATCAATCATATTCAGATTTTCCCAGTTACACCATTCTCATTTGTGTGTTTTTATTATAACTTTATCTTATTGATTCATGTATTAACCACCACAGTGAAGATACTGAACATCTCCTACTTTGGCCAATGGCCAACAGATAAAAATGGAATCATTTAGTAGGTAACCTCTTGGGATTCATTTGTTTCTCTCAGAATAATTCCCTCAAGATTTTTCCAGGTTCAAGTGTGTTTCTTTTTCTTGCTGAGTAGAGCAGTATTTCATAGTATGGATCTATCACAATTTGCATAGCCATTCAGGGTTGAATCTAGTTTTGGGACATTATAAATAAAGCCCTATAAATATGTGTGTACATATTTCTATGTGAACATAAGTCTTCACTTTTCTGGAATAAATACCCAAGTGTGTAATTATTGAGTTGTATGGTAATTGCATATTTTGTTTTATAACAAACTATGAAACTGACTTTCATAGGGACTGTACCATTTCATATTCCTACAGGTGAAGTATGAAGCAGTTTCTCTGCATCTTCTCTGTTTTCACTATTTTATATTTTAGTTTCTCTAATGGGTGTGTTGTAATTTTCCATGAGGGTTTTTCAGATACCTTTAGTGACAGGTCTCATAAGGATCCTTCAGTTTACCCTACACAAAGCTGTGATTGGTCCATTGATAAATGCCCTGCCCTGGCCTCCATTCTGGAGCCTCACCCCTGCTCTCTATGACCACACACCTTGTCTCCCCATCTTGGAGGTGCTTTTTCCTAAGGTTGGCATCCTCAGTTGTTTCAATTAATTTTCCAAAATCATGTTTTGCAAACCCACTGTCATCACAATCAATCTCTCTCTCTCTCTCTCTCTCTCTCTCTCTCTCTCTCTCTCTCTCTCCCCTCTCTCTTTATTCAATGAATTATCTGTTTTGAGGTCCTTTTACAAGGGATAGACTGTCCTAGGCTTAGGAAAATATGGATAAAAAATAATGTTCCATCTCACAAAATGTTCACAATCTAGTGGGGGAACAAACACATGGACTATTCTCTACATTGCATAGTGCAGTAAACATTATTAATAGAGATATACACTGAGAATAATGAATAGGATGGCTATTGCTCATTGAGGACCAAATTGACTCATGAAGATTTCACTCCCACTCCCAACATTTGCAGTCAAGCAAAGGATAAGTGCACCAACATATAATTTCAACACAAGATGAGAGCAAGGGGCAGGGCTGGAGTTGTGGGGTTGGGGACTTGGATCCACTCAGGGAAGGGAAAGTTGTGAGGAAGAAGAGATGCTTCTGATGGATGGAGAGGTGGCAAGAGACAAGAGTCCCAACTAAGGGACAAGCTGAAAGCAGAAGAGCAGTTCTGAGTGATCTGAAACAATGTGGAGTATCAGATTCACCTACAAGTTGTGTGGGAATGCAAAACCTAACTCATGAGGAACAAAGGGTAGAGGATGAGGTAGAGGAGGGAGCAGGGAGTCCTCATTAGACTTGTTAAATCCATCCTGCTGATACTATGGTATTAAACAGGGCATGTCAGCTTGCTATATTAAATAGGTCCCCTTGGAAGCTGTAGAGAAAAGAAATATGAGAAGGACAATATTTCAGGAAGTGTCGGGTGAAAAGCTGTTAAAATTGTCCATCTGAGACACATTTAGTTTGAAAACTAAGGCAGTGGTAGGAAGTAAGGAAGGCATGGAAATGCTTTGAGAAATAATTCAGAGACAAAGATGATGATTATGCATTTTCACTGTGTAAGAAAAGAAGAAAGAGGAGCTAAGATTGAGAAGGAAAATAACTTGAGCAAAGTAAAAGGATATGTTTAGCTGTCTAAAGTTTACAGGGAGAGAAGATTTTATAAGAAGAAGTTAAAATGTGGGATTATTAAATCTAAAAGGGCAATTTGACTCTGACTTTTACTCCTATGAGAAGGTACCAAATTGAAGATTATAGTCACATCTTCCCCACTTTTCCCAAAGGAAATGGCTCTAATAGAAGCATAAATAATATAGGTCAGGTAGGTGAATACTTTTTGAGTTAATAAGCATTAGAAAGGACAAATGCAAATTTAGGGTGCAATACAGGCTGCATCTCAAATCAGTTGAGGGGATGAAGAGACTACAAATTGCATTAGGATAACAGGAAAATTGCATGGAAAAAGTTATTTGTTTTATTTACCAGACATATTAGGATAATTCCAAAAAGATTATAAAGATTTTGATATAAATAAACTCACCATAAGACTAGTAGAAAATGTGTGAATGCCTTCAAAATCTGAGAGGGGGGAACAACTTTTCCAAATGTGACCCAAAACACAGAAGGAAAAGATGATTGATAGATTCCATTTACTTACATAAAATAATAGTATTTTTTTAAAAAAACTATTGTTGACAAAGGGTATCATAAGCAATTAAAAAGAAAATAACAAATTTGGGGAAATATGTATTACTTGTATCGCAGATGAATGGGGTAATAAAATAGAAAAGGAAAAAGACTGATCACCTTATAGGCAAACGGGCTGGAGAAAACACAGTTCACAGGCAAAAACATGCAAATGTCTCTTAGCCATATATATATTCTTAAATGTTCAGTTTCACTTAAATTAAGAGAAATTCAAATTAGAAAGAGACTGCCATACAGTTTTTTCACCTATGATTTTGGCAAAAATCTAAAAGTGTGGAGACACATTCTTTTGGTGAGACTGAGGGAAACAGTGGATCCCAAATACTGGTGACAGATACGCAAAATGGCACAATTCCTATGGAGGAGAATTTGGCAGCATCTAGAAAACTTATGTATGCACTCAGACCCAGGAATTTCTCTTCTAGGAAATTGACATACAAGTATATATAGATACAGACATGAAAAGATGAATTCACCATAGGACTTTGTGAATCAGCAGAAGTCTAGACACAACCCACTTGCAGAGAACTAGTTTATTCAATCATGAGCATTCACACCATGGAAATACCCACCCCTTAAGCAATAATATCTACCAAGCATTCATAGACTTCATCCCATCAAGCAGTATTTCATCAGTTGAAAAGAAAGTGAATTGAAAAAGAACCAATAGAAAAATAAACTATAAAGTTAAAACAATTACTACTCACGAAGAAGGAAAGTTCTAGAATGCAATGGTCACAGTTATAGGTTAGATTTCTTCTAAAAGTATCTTGTTTAGTGGATTTGACCTATTTTACATAATTATAAAGCAAAATTAATTTTTAAAGAATAATGTGTAAATTTACAATAAAACAAAACGAACTAACCTAAATGGGCATACATCTGTATTCCTACACTGAGAATTATTCTAAATTATGTTAAGATGCAAAGACAAATAAAGCAGCAACTCTTACAACATTTGTTCAGTAACTGTACATGTGGCAATGTTGGGTGTTGTTTTCTGAGACTATTTTGTGTGTACTTGTGGAACTGAGCAAAAAAAAGTAATGAAGTGGTATTCGAGTGATATCGTTTCCACCATTGTTGAGAACAGAGATACTTAGTGTGGAAAAAAAAAGATAGAAGACATTAAGAAAAGGTATGAAGCAAAATAGATTGATTATATGTTGCTACATCTTGAAGCTACACTATAGATTCATGAAAATTTCATTATTTCCTATCAACTTTATAAAAATATGTACATTTTCTATGTCAAATGTTATAAAGAAAAAAAGAAACACTCCCACTGATGAAAGAAGCATAATTTCCCACAGGTGTCCTAAAAAAGCATTCCAGTAAGTTATATAACAAGAATCATGTAATTATGATCCTTCCATAAGAAAGCAAAGGGAAGACTACTAGTATCTCTTTATACTGAATCAACAACTAGTATTTTGGAAAATGCAAGAATTCAACAAATTCAGCTAATAACATAAACTTTAAAGGTTGGAAAAATAAATATTATTTCCTTAAAGGAAATAATTACCCTACCCTCTGTTATAAAGAACAACTTCTTGGCTTCCTGGTAATTGGTTGAAAAATGATATTTCCAGAAAGATCAGTAGAGTAGAAGGGAACAGAGGAGGGAGGAAGATAGGGTAAGGGTACGTACTGGGGACTAAATTGGAGCAAATTATATTCTATGCATCTATAATGCATTATGTCAAAATGAACCCTAATATTATGTATGATTAATATAAACCGATAAAAAAAGAACACAAGAGAGACCTCACCAAGTACCCAGCCAAATCAGCACCCCAATCATCAACTTACCATCTTTGAAATTGCTAGAAATAAATGTTGCTTAAAAAAAAACAGGAAAAAAATGCTATTTCACTTGTATTAGTGCCCTATGTTATTACATCACAAAAATTGATTTCATGAAGCTTTCTTGAGCTAGAGACAATCTCACATATATTTACACAGGGTAACATACTTTTAACAATTGAAACAAGTCAATAATTTATACTCTTTTCATTTTAAAAAAAATTTATTGTTTAGTTGTAGTTGGACACAATACCTTTATTTATTTATTTTTTTTATGTATTGCTGAGGATGGAAACCAAGGCCTTGCATGTGCTAGGCAAGTGCTCTACCGCTGAGCTATATACCCCAACCTCTTTTCATTTTTAGCTTCCTAAATGGCTTCTTAATGAACTACAGCTTTGGCAGCCCTAAAAGCAAACACCTTCAGGTACTTAAAAATCTATTTAAAAAACAAAACAAAAAATTAAACTTTACTCCACTGGACTAAAAAAAAAAAAAACTCACTTGTGAACAAAGGTATAGATTGAATAAATTCCCCTAATAACTTCTTTGGTAAACATTTTGCTCTCGAAGCCAAAAAGACAGTCTCATTGATGCATGTCAAGTCTGATGTCAATGTGGCATTCACATATATTACTTCATTTAGTCAGTATTCATTTACTGATGGATACGCAGCAGTGAACACACAGAAAAACGTCTTCCCCCTTCTTGTGGAAGATGGAAAAGATAGTTTTTAAGGCCATATCCTGCAGGAACTTGTGCTCCATTGCAAGGGCTTTAGCTTTACTTTAAGTGAAATGAGAAACTGGCCACTGAAGGAAGGATTGTTAGCAGAAAAGCAAGCAATCTAACATAATTGTCACTCAAGTATAGTTGTGCTGCTGTGCTGAGAAGAGCTTGGGGAAATAAGGGTAGAAACAGAAAAGCTTTTGCCACAATGCAGGGGAGAAATAACAGAGCTGAATGGAAGACATAGCATTAGAAGTGGTGAAAGATAGATTCTGAATACCTCCTGAAGGTAGGATCTATAGTATTTATTTACAGACGTAGGATCTGTCATCTGAGAGAAAAGATCAAAATCAAGAAAGCGCTGAAGTTTTTGATTTGAGTAATTGTAAAGATGGAGTTTCCATTAATGAGATGAGAATAACGACAGGTGATCCTAATTTGGGGAAGATGAACAAGAGTTCTGTTCTGTTTGTGTTTTGGCACCAGATGCCCATTTGACAGACAAATTGAGTGTCCTTGAATGAACAGGCAGTTGATGTGAATCTGAAGTTCAAGGCTGAGATCTAGGCTAAAGATATATATAAATGCCAGGGTTGTCAATATGTAAATGACATTATCAAAAGAAGTACCCTGGAACACTTCAATACTTAGATGTCAGAAAGATGAGGTGGAATCAGCAAAGAAGAACACAAAAAAGCTAGGAGAGCATGAGGAATCTCCAAAGCTTAGCAAAGAAAGTGCTTCTGAAAAACAGGAGTGAACTACTGTATCAAATTCAAACACAGCAGGGAGATTACGTGAAAAGGCAACTGAGCCCTTCTGACACAAGATTTCTGCACAAGATTTCTTCACACAATTTTACAACCAAAGTGAACACGATGCTCTTTCAATGTTCACAGCGTGCTATACCCTTTAGTCTGCTCCATCCCACATGCCTCTGCTATATCTGAAGCTATGTCCACATTTTCTTTTTTGTCCACGTTTTTTATTGGTGCATTAGAGTTGTACATACTGCTATGATACATGCACACAATGCACAATATAACAATACAATGCATGGCCACATTTTCTTTTTGTTGTTCTTTTTAGGTATATACATGACAGTAGAGTGTATTTTGACATATTATACATATATGGAGTACAACCCATTCTAATTAGAATCCTATTCTTGTGGTTGTACATGATGTGGAGTTAGCCTGGTTGTGTACTCATATATGAGTGAAGGAAAGTTATGTCTGATTCATTCTACTGTCTTTCCTATTCCAAATCCCACTCCCTTCCCTGAATTCCCCTTTGGCTAATCCAATGAACTTCTGTTCTTCCCCTCCTGACCCTCTCTTGTTGTGGGTTAGCATCCACACATCACAGAGAATGTTGAGCCTTTGGTTTTATGGAACTGGCTTATTTCACTTAGCATGATATTCTCTGGTTTCATCCATTTACCAGCAAATGCCATAATTTCATTCTTTATGGCCAAGTAATATTTATGGCCACATTTTCTTGACAGCGTTCTTGTAAAAGGAGATTTATGGCCACATTTTCTTGACTGAGGGTTCTTGAATAAGGGTTTCTTGAAAGAGGAGATTTTCTTGATCTCAGAATCATGTGGCAACACCACACCAAATTCTAAGAGTAGTCTCTGGATTAAAAATTTTAAAAAAGACTCATTGTGATCTATGTGATCTGACTAAGAACCAATATCTTAGTTCCTGGGATAGAGCTAGCAGCAGGTCCTTGTTGTTCTAAATGAGTGAAACTTCACACAGAGACATGGGAGTCACAGAGTAAAGCTGGAGCTCAAGCAAGATTTAAAGACATCTATGATCCTCCTGAGATACAAAAGAATGATCTATATCCAAAGAGGGTAGCTAGACACTCACACCTCCAGCAAGGGTGGGCACATACTCAGTGAGGAATGGCAGATGGGTGGAATACCGTTACTGTCTGTGGGACATTTCTCATGCCATCAGGAAAAGCAGAGTACTTCCCTCAGTGGGTAGCAGGGGATCCAAAAGTCATCACAAGAGCTGGTCACATAACTTGTGCTCTTAAACTATGTCAGGATTAAATTCATTTTATGATACAAACTGAGGATGATCCTGAATTTTATTACTAGAAAATGGGAATACAGGATTCATGCTACTCAAGGACAAAGAGTTAGCCCTTAAAAATACAGAGTGAAAACCACCACCCTCTTACATTTCCAATGCCAGTTTGGGTGTCTCAGTTTGCACCACCATATCAACTACTTTAAAGAATGTCCTGATGATAAAACTAAGATCCCTTAAAAAGTGCCATTTGCTTAAGGAGTCCCAGACCTGGAAATAGACTGTACCAAGGACTCTTACAAAACTCTTTACTAAGTGTGTTGCATTGGGGGGGTGCCTGCTAGTTGGTACAAAAGGATGTTCTAGCCCTTCTAGTGTATTTGCAGATAATACTACCCTGTATTGAGCACTTACAATGAGTTAGGCACCATTCCAAATGGTTTATGTGCATAATCTCATTGATACTCACAAAGCCTGGATGAGATAGATACATTATATGCATGAGAAAACTGAGATTAAAAAAGATTAAGTTACTTGCTCCAGCTCTCACAGTTACTAAGTACCAGAGACAGGATCAAAACACAAGCACTCAGCCTCCGGAGCCCTTGCTTTCAGTCAACATGTTATATCACTTGCTGGACCAGTCTCTTATGGAAAAAAACTGGTGCTTCATTCTTCCTGCCCCAAGCACTATAGCAGGTTATATATGTGTGATATTCTGTGACTTCCTGCCTCCTGGTTATTCCTTAACTCTTTCTACAGATATGAGAAATTTCTTTAAGCATACACATCTTAGTAATACCACCCCCAAAAGATTGCTTCTGTACCCACATATACAGATGCAACTGGATGAAAACTTTAATGCTTTTTATGATGTATTCTCTTACATGGATAATCAATTCCAGCATTAGAAGGAATTGACATAAACACTCCAATGGCTCCAATTTCCCTATTTTTCTGTTTGTACTTTCCTGATTCCATTAATTACCCCAATCTCATCTCATGCTTACACCGGCCCAGTCAAAGCTTCTCAGACTTTCTTACTGAAATGAATGCAATGGTGCGCATCTCAAAGATTTGGGGGGCTTGTTGGATATGGATCTTCACAGCCTTCTAGGGTTTTAATTTTTTTAAAAAATGTTTTCCTATTTCACATCCTATAAAAATTTACTCAGTTGTTTTAGTACTAAAAATGATGTTTTTAAATTACTGAATTTTAAGCTGAATGAGAATAATGATGGCATCTTTTTGGTCTCCACTATATCACCTATATCTAGCTGTTTTTAAAAGATTTACTGAATACACAAACAACTGATACTGCAGGTTGGGTATGGGTTTGTTGCAAGGATTCTCAGACTGGGGCTGAAAAGAACAGCTCCTGGCAGGACACACTCCTCTGATGTGGGAGTGGTATACCACTGAGGTTCCATTTGCCAAGCAAATCACATAGCCAAGCCTGGCCATGGGAAGATTCAAGAACAATCATAAAGTCCCTGGCATAGTGTAAAAATATAATTGGAAACATCTAGAAGCTTCCTCTAGAAGGGCAATTGTATAAAGGAGAGTCCCAGTGACCAAGTCCTAGCTACTACAGATTTAGCGTCTACATCAAGTTTCTTCAACGGTCATATGTATGTAATTTTGTTGTTGATGATGTTACTGTCATGGAATCTTGAATGTATTAAAACATATTTTGAACGTATTAAAGAAGTTCAGCTTAAAAAAAAAACAGAAAAATCTGATGAAATGAAGAGTTCTTGAAAAATGCAAATATCTTTTACTGCACATGTGCTTAACAGCATGTCTGGGGGATACCTTGTTTCCCTAAAGCAGAGCATACCCCATCTTGTTGGGAAAAAGCAAAATACACTTCAACTGAAGAAAAGGAAACCATGTGACCAATTCAAAAGAATTACTGTCTGATTCTCAGACATATTCTAATCTGGGCTGGTTCTAGAAGGTCCTCATTTTTCAGTCTGCTTCCTCAGTATTTTTATGATCCAGTCTGTTCCTTTTTTGCTAGAGACACTCTGTTTTCATGCAAGGCACTAGCCTTGTCCCAGATAAATGAAAAGCACTAAATATATATGTACTGTTCCAGACATATTTACCATGAGGAGGGAGGGCAGGAGAGGAAGAGCATGCATAGAAAGACAACATCTGCTGTGAAGCAAACTGCCAAATTCATGGCAAGAGGAGCTTGGCTGGTGCGACTCATTTATCAGAAAGCTGCCTCGTGCACCAGGGCAGCTTTTCATTCTGTCTTCTTGGAATCGGGGAGAGAAAATGCAGCCCATTACTTCACGCAAAATAATTTGAAAAATATTTTTATAAAAGAGGAGTAAGCATAACAAATTATTATAAGGTAAATCTTGTCGTATGGCAAGATTTTCAAAGTGTTCTTCAAAGATATACCATTTATATATCATGTATGAGCCTCTAAACTGCAACTGGAATACCTAACTAGGTAATAGTGGCAATTATTTAGGGAAAAAAAAGAGAGCTGAATTTTTCCCCCAATTACTTCACACTCTTGGAAATTATTTTGCAGTGACAGCTATCAGACGCTTGAGAACACAGTCTTTGAGGTATATTGGTGGATACAGAAAATCACAACATAAAACATAAAAACTCCAGTTTTTGCCTTTCTGTACCGAACATTTGCAGAAAGATGCAAGAGCTAAAGCCCCTACCAATAATGAGGTGGCAAACTAGGTAGACAAAACATATTCCAAAACAAATAGTAACCAAGAGTAGCTATGAAAGGCTAAAAAAAAAGTGCATCTACATCAAGCTGAAAAAAGAAAACTAAGAGCAGCTGGATATATCAGACAATAACTAAAAACACCATCAGAAAAAATGAGGGATAAAGGTGTCCCAGAGGAGGAAAGCCTTGTGCCAGTCCTGAAGGGTGAGATGGGGTGTGTAGATAATGTATGTAGTGGAAAAGCAGGATGTGTCATTTCTGGCAGGATGGAATTCCATGGCAAAATACCTCAAATGCATTCCTACATCACTTTTTATACCCACTCAAGACTAACTGGTGACTCCAAAGTCTTTCGGGCTATTTAGATCCTCAGTTTCTTCATCTATAAAATGGGAATAAATCCACCCATCAGTCATCTCCCCAGGAGTTTCTATCAATACCACTCTGTATGAAAATGTTCTCATCAGAAAGCCCCTTCTCCTACACGGACATTCTCACCACTTCTTGGAATGCCGGACTCCTGGAGAAGAGCACGGTCGTGTTCACAGCTGCACTCTACTGCCTGGCAGGGTGCCCAGCACACAAGAGTTTAATGATCTGGGGGAAATGGTGCTGAAAGAAGTTACTCTATCTTACACCTGAAATGTTTTTTCCTTCCATTTCCATTATTGCCTGTTGAAATCTTTCCTCTGCAAGTATAGTTGAAATATTCCGCCCTTGAATGACATGAATGCTAACAAACTCCTTACCAAGAGTTACTTTGTATCTAAAAGCTGGAAAAGATAATCAACAATAACATTACTGAACATCACTCTGTACTCTGCCCAGCATTTGCCTTATTGCTCAGCTTGGAAAAGTGAAGACAGTGTTTATAATCCCTTCTCTCACCTCCTTGTTTTCCATTTACTTAATACCCACCCATCCCTGCCCCCTAGTAAGGTTTCTGCCCTCCCCTGCTGGACTGATAATGTCACTAGATATTTTTTGAACATGAAGCCTAGTGATTCTTCTTAGCCTTCAGTTTGTCTGTATGTCTACATGTCTACAACATTGTTCTCTCCTCACATTTTTCTGGTTGAATTGAGCTGATCCCATGACTTCAGGGATCTGAAGACCTGAGTCTTATTCAGATGATCCAAGCTGATTATCTACCCTGAATGACAGAAAGTAATTTCCAAATGTTTCCAGAACATTTCTTCCAGCCACCTCAAATTCCACATATGTAAACCTGGGTTCACTCCACCTTCTCCTGTTCCAAAACTTATTCCAGATTTCTTTGCTCCTTCGTGGGAGAATGGACATTGGCTCTTCTCTCCCTGACACTTAAAATCTACTGAACTGTCAGGTCTTATTATTTTATAACCTGATAAACTACTCACAAATCAGGGCCCCTCTCTTAGATTCACTGTTTTGCTTTAGTTTAGAGACCACAGTTGCTAACTGCTTTTCAAAAGCTATATAATAAGTTTTTTCCTCAGGATATTTATACAGCAGTTCATAGGCATCTCTCCCACCTATAAGAATTAAAGTAAAACAAATCACTGAGCCAAAGGGTTCATAGTATTTTAAATTACATATAAATGTGAGGCAAATCTCTTCAATTAAAAACTTAGCAAATGCAGTAAAAACAATAGCAACAAAAACACACTTTTTTATAGCTTACATAGATTTATACTTGGATTATTAGAACAGAGGCTAATGGTTAGTCAAACAAATTTCCTCTTCTTGGGCACACTAGCTGCATCTCCAGCATTCCTGGTAGGTAGGTGTGACTTTGTGACTGGGCTCCCGCTGATGGGGTGTGAGCAAAGGTGATGCACCCCACCACCAGACCTCACCAGGAAGAAATTCCCATTGTGAATTCTCTGCTGTTACTATTCTACCATCTAGTTTAATGAAGATCAGTGCTTTAGAAGCTACATGTAGAAGATAACAGGACAAGACTCATCCCTCAGAGAAAAGACACTTACCTTTTGCTACACACATTTTGAAATTCAGTTGAGTAAAAATGTTTCTTCATACAAACTCACTGACATTTTGTACTTCCTCTGTGACAACAGCTGGAATTACCAAAATTAATACATAATTATGAACTACACTTATCATCCAGCATGTTAAATTATTCATTTGGGGGATCAAAGTCTCCAGGATACTGCAGAAAGTTTCTAGAGTTCAACCACAGTGAACATCATCAATATTAATAATATTGTTACTAATCGCTGAATTATTATTATTATTATTATTATTACCAAATAATATTGCCATCTGGGTGCCTTTCTTTTACTTTCATGAAGGGAAAGTATCACGTCTTCTAAATTATCCCAACGAGTATGTGATTATATTTCATACTTGTTAATGACCACAGAAATCTTGTAAGAGTTTATTCAGTGGCTAAATAACCACTTTCATCTCATCTGTACTGTAGGAAAAGTGAAAGAGAACAATGATGGTAGATGGGAGCAAAAAGCACAAAAGGTTTTCTTAGTTCATCTTAATACTTTTGAATCAGCAGGTCTTCAATTCTTGGAAATTTTACATGGCAGAAACTCCATCATCCCATATGGAAAGCTAATTGCTTTCCTTTTTAATGTATTTATTCTTAGACCAGTCTGTGCATCATTGCGAGCAGATTGATGATTAGCTGACAAAATTGTTTCATCTTGTCTACTGGAATAAATAAATGGCAGAAAGCCTTTGAAAAAATGACTTTAACTGCCATTGCATGCAAGCCAGCGATGTGTGCTTCTAAGGACAGTTGTCTTTCCCCCCCATTCCTTCTACCATTTTAATGAGAAGATCTGATTAACAGACTTTCTTCCATGTTTGTGATAGTGTTTCTTTAGCCTAAATTTTTTTTGAAAATTGTTTTAAAGATGTGAAGACCAAGTAATCGGATTGAAACAGAGCTGGATCTCATATGCACTTCTCTACTGCTAAAATTGGACTCTAGAAAATTTTCAGAAATTTCCAAACACACTCCTGTGATATTTTCTTATTAACTTATTGTCTCCACTTGGAGCAGGCATGCTGAATTTTAACAGACTGTTAGGGCAGAAGAGGGTGCTGCAAAAACCTCCTTCCAAGAAACAACCATTTTAGAATCTGATACAGTAAGCATTTAAAATAAATGAAAATGCACTTTGCTAAAATCTGGTGGATGACAGAAACGAAAGCCAAAATTGCTTCCTATTTTGTGTTCAACTGCCTTGGCTTATAAACCAATTGCAGAGTCTCACAGTTTTATTCTATATAGGGAAATATTTATTCTCTGGTTAGAAAAGTAGCTTAACCACTCTTCCAATATTTATTCTAAAACAAAAATTAACTTACTAGGTACAGAGTTACCAGTAAACAGTGATTGGAAAAAAGGGTTGTATACTTCAGCCTTAATACAGAAACTCCTTGAACTAGTTAACTAGACAAGTCTCCTATATGTGCAAAATGCCAGGTTATCGTTAAAATTCATCAGCAAAATGCATAGCCTCAATTAGCTCAGCTCTCAGCTGCAGATTATTTATTCACTCAATGTCATATTTAACCTAAGCAGCTGTTTCCTTAACCCAAAGCTCCCTATTCTATATTCTCCCAGTAATTTGTAATCTCATACCAAGGTTCTATACTGGGAGAAAAAGAGTCCTTATAAATCAAACTTCATTGTACTAATTTTATGGTTAGAAGATGCAGGAGTAGAGAAGGAATAGGAGGGGGAAGAAGCCATGATGACTATGTTAGTCCTTTTTCGGTTACTGTGATAAAATACCTGAGAAAATCAATGTGATAAGAGAAAAGGCTTATTTTGGCTTGTGGTTTTGGGAATTTCAGTCTATGGTTGCTTGTCCCTGTTACTTTGGGCCTGTGGTGGCATAGTACATCATGGAGGCAGTGCATGGCAAAGAGGCCTATTCATCTTCTGGCACCCATGGAATTAGACAAAGAGGGAAGGGACTGGAGCCCTCATATCCAATTTGAGGGCCTGCCCCCAAGGACATACAGCCTCTCACTTATTTCCACCTCTTACTTTTACCACACTCCAATGGCATCACAGGGTGGGAACAAAGCCTTTAACACTTGGGCCATTAGGGACATTCCAGATTCAAACTACAGCAATAATAACTTATGCTGGTAAAATAGGTGGAGAAATGTTTAAGTTTGAAAAAACCAATGACAAAGTTGTTCGTTTAGTCAGGGTCCATGTCAGAGTCCTCAATGATGAGGACCTAGGCATAGTTTCTCAGTTGTCTCAGGTGTAGGCAGCACCCTCTGGATGTAGTCCTGCCAGGCCAGGTGATACTGCAGGGTCCCTTCAAGTCTTATGATGCTGTGGGGTTCTGTGAACAGCAAGATATAGTTCAAAGGTGAGTGATCATGAAAAATGTCATCTGATGAGAAATCAGATGTTGCAAATCATATTAAAATGAAAAGGAATACTTGATCTTGAAAAAGTTCAAATAACCCTCCAAGCCAAACAGAATTTCCTTGGATGCTGATCCAACTTTAAAGTCTGCCAAAAGCCGTTTAACTTGGGCTTGGCAGAAAACTTTTGCATTTAACTCAGGAGTGAGAATGAAAGGCTTTCCAGAAATAATTTTACCCACTGAAAAGCAAATCAACAGCCTACGTTTAACTGCAGGGACTGTGAACAACAATGGAATATTCTTGATGCATTTTGTCAACATAGCTCCAAATATCAACAACCACCCAGGAAAACTGTACAAAATATTTTAACTGGTTTTCCGATTGCCATTTTTATTTCTTATCATGAGTACATTCCCAATGGCATCTAAAACATTGTTTCCTTCCTATAATCAAGATTAATCACTACTTCGGCATGTTTAAATTACCACGAGGATTTGGCTATAAGATAAAAGGAAAAATGCATATAAAGTTCATTGATCTCATTCTTCATCCAAATAACATTCATAAATGCAATAACCTATAAAGTGAAAATATTTCTGATATGAATGCAATTATCTCTCCAGGAAAAATCCAGAATTCATTTTAAGTAGTTTTGCTAGTCAACTCATCCCCATCTCCACTATCACTACTTTCAGACTACCATCAATAAACAAAGATACACAAAGTTCTCCATTCCCTAGACTGACCACAAAAAGCATTAGCTATGCCTCAGGCTGGGGTGCCTCCACATTATCTTGGCTTATTTTCCACTCAAGAGTCCATATGTATCTCAGGGACCTGGAATCCAGAAACAAGACTGGAATCTCATGTGGTCCCCAGTCTCCTGCATGGATATCAGCCTCAGGCTCAGCATATAACATCCTCAGGGTCTTAGACTGCTTGGGCTACCATAACAAAATACTGTTAACTGGATGGCTTAAACAACAGAAGTTTATTTCTCACAGCTCATGTCTGTGAAGTTCAAGATAAAAGTGCCAGTTAAGTCATTTCCTAGGTGAGTGCCCTCTTCCTGGCTTGCAAAGGGCTACCTTCTCTATGTGTCCTCACTGAGTGGACAGAAAGAGGGCTCTGCTCTCTCTTCCTCCCATCATGGGGCCCTATCCTCATATTATGTAAACACAATTACTCCTCAAAAGTGCCACCTCCAAATATCATCACAGTGGAGTAGGAGTTTTAATATATGTACTTGGGAAGAACAAAAACATTCAAGTCCAAAACATCCAGAAATGGCCACAACTCACTCTTGTACTTGCCATGAAGTCACTGGCTCTACCCCACCCCATTCCTACTCCTTGTGGCTTGCTGGTCTCTCTGTGTAGGCCAATTGTACCTTCCTACAATAAGGTCCCTGTCCTAAACTGCCCAGTACCCAAAGCCCTGCCTTCCTCTGACTGGCCTGCATGTCTAACTTGCTTGCTCAGATTCTTAGTTTGGTATTGGGTCCCCGATCACTGTATGCTCATCAATCATTGGGTCTAGATGAACTCTGAAAATGGAATCAAGAGCATCATGCCCCTGTGCCTGCCCACTGAACCTCTAGAGGGGGCCTCTCAAGCTGAGTCCCTGAACTCATTTCTCATCTGTCTGTCCTGTCTAAGAGGAGCAGTAATGATTTCTGAACATAGCACCTCCTCTGGCCTGGTCTTCCCTATGTTCCCTCAACCTGACCACAAGCCCACTGTACAAGCCCTAAGTTATTTGACATGTCTCCAAAGACACAAGTTTAGAAAAATTGTGGTGAACCACACATAACACACCATATACCATCTCAACCATTTTGTAACTGTATAGTTTAGTGGCATTAAATATATCCACAAGGTTGTGCAACCACCATCACCACCCAGAACTCTTTTTATCTTGCAAATTTGCAACACTGTATACATTAAAGAAGAATTCCCATTTGGGGATTTAGTTCAGTGGTAGATCACTGCCCAATGTGTGCAAGACCCTAAATTCCAACCCTAGCACTGCAAAAAATTAATAAAGTATAGGTTTAACAAATAATTTCCCCTTTCTTCCTTCCTCTAAATGAACCTAGTTTTGATTTAAAAGTTACTGCATAAAACAAGTCTGGGTCAACCTATAGGCTTTGAGGAACAGTGGCATTTGTTGAGAGTTTATGTGGATATGATCTCTTTTAAAGGAGAAAAGAGATTCCTTTTCCAGGGAATGAAAGAAGGTGAGTCATTCCACATGGTAATTAAATCTTTTCATCCACATCACACCAACCAAGTCCTTCCTATTCCACTCTCAGTCATAGATCTCAAAAGATGCAAATGTGTGGTGTATGTGGCACCTGCTCATGGTACTCCACAATTCTGCTATATTTCTCATTCTTGGCCTTATTTACACAACTTCTTTTGTTTCAGCTCCTTTAAAAAAATGAGGAAGTGCAATAACATTTATGAACTCTGTCTGTCACCTGTCTGACACAACGGATATATTTAACTTTGTCAACAAGGCAATAGAAATTTAAGTCACACCACTGACAGAAAAGGCCCAGTGGCCCGCGGTGGGACACAGCTTCCAATCACTCCTGCAAGGTAGGCGGGCCTGCGACCCACCGGCAGAAGAGGAGCAGCGTCCTGCTGAGAGGCTGAGCCGCCCCCTCCCCCTGCGCCGGCAAAGTAGAGGGAACTGTGACCACGCACAGAGCAGGCCCAGCGGCCTGCTGAGGGGCAGAGCCGCCCCCCACCCCCCGCGCCTGTCAGGTAGGCGGAACTGTGACCACTGACAGAAAAGGCCCAGTGGCCCGCGGAGTGGCAGAGCTTCCAATCACTCCTGCAAGGTAGGCGGGCCTGCGACCCACTGGCAGAAGAGGAGCAGCGGCCTGCTGAGAGGCAGAGCCGCCCCCTCCCCCCAGCGCCTGCAAGGTAGACGGAACTGTGACCACCATCAGAACAGGCCAGACCTGCAACCGAGAGACAGAACAGGCCCAGTGGCCTGAGGAAGGGTAGAGCCGCCCCCCCCCACGCCTGCAAGGTAGGCGCACCTGCGACCCACTGGCAGTACAGCCCCAGAGGCCTGCAGAGGGACAGTGCCGCTGCCTGCGCCTGCAAAGTAGACAGAACTGTGACCACCGACAGAACAAGCCTAGCGGCCCGCAGAGGGACAGAGCCGCCGCCCGCGCCTGCGAGGGAGACTTTGCAACTATACAAGACCAATATAAATATATAGGGGGAAAATTCAATAGCACAACAGTTTCACCAAGTAGAAAGGAACGCGAACAGTATGAAGAGACAAGGAAAGAAAGGACCACAAGCATTGCAGGTCAACTCAACGTTAGAAGAGGTAATAGCTGCAGCAGATGGAATGTCAGATAAAGAATTCAGGATATACATGCTTCAGATGATCTGGAGTCTCAAGGAAGACATCAGACAGCAAAATCAGACAATGAAAGATCACTTCAACAATGAATTACATAAACAAATCCAAGAAGCAAAAGATCAACTATACAGGGAAATAGAGGTTATAAAAAACAAACAAACAGAAAGCAATAAGCCAACTTAAAAACTCAATTGAGAATACTACCAACAGAGTAGAACACTTAGAAGACAGAACATCAGACAATGAAGATAAAGTATTTCAACTAGAAAAGAACATAGACAGCTCAGCAAGACTGTTAAGAAACCATGAGCAGAACATCCAAGAAATATGGGATAACATCAAGAGACCAAATTTAAGAGTCATTGGGATACAGGAAGGGACAGAGTTTCAAACCAAAGGAATGAGCAATCTATTCAATGAAATAATACGAGAAAACTTCCCAGACTTGAAGAATGAGACAGAACCCCAAATCCTAGAAGCCTACAGGACGCCGAATGTGCAAAATCATAAGAGACCCACACCTAGACACATTATAATGAAGATGCCCAACATACAGAATAAGGAGAGAATTTTAAAAGCTACAAGAGAAAGGAAGCAGATCACATTTAGGAGTAAGCCAATCAGGATAACAGCTGATCTTTCAACACAGACTCTGAAAGCTAGAAGATCCTGGAATAACATATTTCAAAATTGAAAGAAAATGGGTTCCAACCAAGAATTGTGTTTCCAGCGAAATTAAGCTTCAGGATGGAAGATGAAATTAAAACCTTCCACGATAAACAAAAGTTAAAAGAATTTGCAGCTAGAAAACCATCTCTTCAAAACATCCTTGGCAAAACATTACAGGAAGAGGAAATGGAAAATAACAATGAAAACCAACAGTGGGAGGTAGGACACTAAAGGGGGGAAAATAATCAAAGAGGAAAACAAACCATGTTTAGTAACATAAATAAACAAATATTGCTGGAAGAACAACCCATATCTCAATAATAACCCTAAATGTTAATGGCTTAAACTCACCAATCAAGAGACACAGGCTAGTAGAATGGATCACAAAACAAGACCCAACAATATGCTGCCTACAAGAGACACATTTGATAGGAAAAGACATACATAGGCTGAAGGTGAAAGGTTGGGAAAAATCATATCACTCATATGGACTTCGGAAACAAGCAGGAGTATCCATACTCATATCAAATAAAATAGATTTCAAGCCAAAGTTAATCAAAAGGGATAAAGAGGGACACTACATACTGCTCAAGGGAACCATACACCAACAAGACATAACAATCATAAATATATATGCCCCAAACAATGGTGCAGCTATGTTCATCAAACAAACTCTTCTCAAGTTCAAGAGTCTAATAGACCACCATACAATAATCATGGGAGACTTCAACACACCTCTATCACCACTGGACAGATCTTCCAAACAAAAGTTGAATAAGGAAACTATAGAACTCAATAACCAATTAATAACCTAGACTTAATTGACATATATAGAATATACCACCCAACATCAAGCAGTTACACTTTTTTCTCAGCAGCACATGGATCCTTCTCAAAAATAGATCATATATTATGTCACAGGAAAACTCTTAGACAATATAAAGGAGTAGAGATAATACCATGCATCCTATCTGATCATAAAGGAATGGAACTGAAAATCAATGATAAAAGAAGGAGGGGAAAAGAATACATCACTTGGAGAATGAACAATAGGTTACTGAACGATCAATGGGTTATAGAAGACATCAAGGAAGAAATTAAAAAATTCTTAGAGATTAATGAAAACACAGACACAACATATCGGAATCTATGGGACACATTGAAAGCAGTTCTAAGAGGAAAATTCATTGCTTGGAGTTCATTCCTTAAAAAAAGAAAAAACCAACAAATAAATGATCTCATACTTCATCTCAAAATCCTAGAAAAAGAAGAGCAAAACAACAGCAAAAGAAGTAGAAGGCAAGAAATAATTAAAATCAGAACTGAAATTAATGAAATCGAAACAAAAGAAACAATTGAAAAAATTGACAAAACTAAAAGTTGGTTCTTTGAAAAAATAAACAAAATCGACAGACCCTTAGCCATGCTAGCGAAGAGAAGAAGAGAGAGAACTCAAATTACTAACATACGGGATGAAAGAGGCAATATCACAACAGACACTTCAGAAATACAGAAGATAATCAAAAATTATTTTGAATCCTTATACTCCAATAAATTAGAAGATAGTGAAGGCATAGATAAATTTCTTAAGTCATATGATCTGCCCAGATTGAGTCAGGAGGATATAGACAACCTAAACAGACCAATATCAATTGAGGAAATAGAAGAAACCATCAAAAGACTACCAACTAAGAAAAGCCCAGGACCGGATGGGTATACAGCAGAGTTTTACAAAACCTTTAAAGAGGAACTAATACCAATACTTTTCAAGCTACTTCAGGAAATAGAAAAAGAGGGAGAACTTCCAAATTCATTCTACGAGGCCAACATCACCCTGATACCTAAACCAGACAAAGACACTTCAAAGAAAGAAAACTACAGACCAATGTCTCTAATGAACCTAGATGCAAAAATCCTCAATAAAATTATGGCCACTTGGATACAAAAACTTATCAAAAAAATTGTGCACCATGATCAAGTAGGATTCATCCCTGGGATGCAAGGCTGGTTCAATATATGGAAATCAATAAATGTTATTCACCACATCAATAGACTTAAAAATAAGAACCATATGATCATCTCGATAGATGCGGAAAAAGCATTCGACAAAGTACAGCATCCCTTTATGTTCAAAACTCTAGAAAAACTAGGGATAACAGGAACATACCTCAATATTGTAAAAGCAATCTATGCTAAGCCTCAGGCTAGCATCATTCTGAATGGAGAAAAATTGAAGGCATTCCCTCTAAAATCTGGAACAAGACAGGGATGCCCTCTCTCACCACTTCTGTTCAACATAGTTCTCGAAACACTGGCCAGAGCAATTAGACAGACAAAAGAAATTAAAGGCATCAAAATAGGAAAAGAAGAACTTAAATTATCACTATTTGCAGATGACATGATTCTATACCTAGCAGACCCAAAAGGCTCTACAAAGAAACTATTACAGCTAATAAATGAATTCAGCAAAGTGGCAGGATATAAAATCAACACGCATAAATCAAAGGCATTCCTGTATATCAGCGACAAATCCTCTGAAATGGAAACGAGGACAACCACTCCATTCACAATATCTTCAAAAAAAATAAAATACTTGGGAATCAACCTAACAAAAGAGGTGAAAGACTTATACAATGAAAACTACAGAACCCTAAAGAGAGAAATAGAAGAAGATCTTAGAAGATGGAAAAATATACCCTGTTCATGGATAGGCAGAACTAACATCATCAAAATGGTGATATTACCAAAAGTTCTCTATAGGTTTAATGCAATGCCAATCAAAATCCCAACGGCATTTCTTGTAGAAATAGAGAAAGCAATCATGAAATTCATATGGAAAAACAAAAGACCCAGAATAGCAAAAACAATGCTAAGCAGGAAGTGTGAATCAGGCGGTATAGCGATACCAGACTTCAAACTATACTACAGAGCAATAGTAACAAAAACAGCATGGTACTGGTACCAAAACAGGCGGGTGGACCAATGGTACAGAATAGAGGACACAGAAACCAATCCACAAAACTACAACTACCTTATATTTGATAAAGGGGCTAAAAGCATGTAATGGAGGAAGGATAGCATCTTCAACAAATGGTGCTGGGAAAACTGGAAATCCATATGCAACAAAATGAAACTGAATCCCTTTCTCTCGCCATGCACAAAAGTTAATTCAAAATGGATCAAGGAGCTTGATATCAAATCAGAGACATGCCGTCTGATAGAAGAAAAAGTTGGCTACGATCTACATACTGTGGGGTCGGGCTCCAAATTCCTCAATAGGACACCCATAGCACAAAGGTTAATAACTAGAATCAACAAATGGGACTTACTCAAACTAAAAAGTTTTTTCTCAGCAAAAGATACAATAAGAGAGGTAAATAGAGAGCCTACATCCTGGGAACAAATCTTTACTCCTCACACTTCAGATAGAGCCCTAATATCCAGAGTATACAAAGAACTCAAAAAATTAGACAATAAGAGAACAAACAACCCAATCAACAAATGGGCCAAGGACCTGAACAGACACTTCTCAGAGGAGGACATACAATCAATCAACAAGTACATGAAAAAATGCTCACCATCTCTAGCAGTCAGAGAAATGCAAATCAAAACCACCCTAAGATACCATCTCACTCCAGTTAGATTGGCAGCCATTATGAAGTCAAACAACAACAAGTGCTGGCGAGGATGTGGGGAAAAGGGTACGCTTGTACATTGCTGGTGGGACTGCAAATTGGTGCAGCCAATTTGGAAAGCAGTATGGAGATTTCTTGGAAAGCTGGGAATGGAGCCACCATTTGACCCAGCTATTCCCCTTCTCGGTCTATTCCCTAAAGACCTAAAAAGAGCATGCTACAGGGACACTGCTACATCGATGTTCATAGCAGCACAATTCACAATAGCAAGACTGTGGAACCAACCTAGATGCCCTTCAATGGATGAATGGATAAAAAAAATGTGGCATTTATACACAATGGAGTATTACTCTGCATTAAAAAATGACAAAATCATAGAATTTACAGGGAAATGGATGGCATTAGAGCAGATTATGCTAAGTGAAGCTAGCCAATCCCTAAAAAACAAATGCCAAATGTCTTCTTTGATATAAGGAGAGTAACTAAGAACAGAGTAGGGTCGAAGAGCATGAGAAGAAGATTAACATTAAACAGGGATGAGAGGTGGGAGGGAAAGGGAGAGAGAAGGGAAAATGCATGGAAATGGAAGGAGACCCTCAGAGTTATACAAAAGTACATACAAGAGGAAGTGAGGGGAAGGGGAAAATAATATAAGGGGGACAAACGAATGTCAGTAGAGGGAGCAGAGAGAGAAGAGGGGAGGGGAGGGGAGGGGAGGGGGGATAGTAGAGGATAGGAAAGGCAGCAGAATACAACAGACACTAGTATGGCAATATGTAAATCAATGGATGTGTAACTGATGTGATTCTGCAATCTGTATATGGGGTAAAAATGGGAGCTCATAACCCACTTGAATCAAAGTGTGAAATATGATATATCAAGAACTATGTAATGTTTTGAACAGCCAACAATAAAAAATTAAAAAAAAAAAAAAGAAAAAAGAAATTTAAGTCACATACATCCAAATAGTCAAACATCTTGTCACTTGGGAGATAAATTCTATCCCTTCATCTGTGTTAACTCTGATTCTGATGGCTCTGGACAACCAGATGTCTTAACTATTCCTTTTTGATATTGTGCCAACGAAAATTTGACCACTAAGTCACAAATATGTTAGAAGATCATGAAGGTAGAGGAGCTGTAGGCCAGCAGGCTCAGGGGAACTCTCTGCACCTCTGGTTGCATAGGCTCACTTAGTCGTCCTAATCCCACCTTGAAGGTCAATATCAGTCATAGAGACCCTACAAGGAAACCTGAGAAACTGTCCCTCCAGACGTTAAACTGAAATGATCCAAAGTCACCAGCAAGATGAAACGGGGCAGGATGGAAATGGAAAAGGAGGGGGGATTCATAGAATGTTGAAAGTGATAAAACTCCATGCTGTAATTAGCACTGTCATGATTGATGCCTCCATTTACTATGTGTAATAAACTATGGGGAATGATGTTGAACACTTTACATCACAATATTTTTTTGTCTTATGTTTCATTTTCTTTTCATTCCATGCTTTTCATCTACCCAATATGTAAGTCCAAAAACTACTGGGCAGGACAGGAAGAAAATAATAGAGAAGCATTAATGGGAGATTCTAACATTTCCAAGGAAGCCCCATGGGTGGAGCTATGCTCACCTGTTCCTTTGTAATATAACCCCTTGCCCTGTTTAGGATAGAATCTTCCATGGAAGTGCCTTTGCCTTGTGTGTGTCCCCTTCTCTTACTGTGCCCTTGGGTGTGGCCTACCTAGATGTCAGTCAACTTGCTGACAGTGGACATCATGAAGATAGACTCAGCCCCCTGAAACCTGACCCCTTGCCTCATTTGAATAGCTTCTCCTCAAAAAAAGGGGTCAGCACGTGCTCTCCCTCTCTCTTCTTGCGTACCCTTAAGGTCAGAGGAGCCGTCACAGTGACCCCAAAGAAAAAGGTATTTGTGTCTCTTGTGTGGTTATTTTGTGCAGCCCAGTTAGCCCAGTTTACCTGGAGTGACCCCTGAGCCTTTTGGTCGCGAGAACAGAAACCCGACACCATATCATAGCATAGGCGGGATCCTCACCACATTCTAGCTCTATGCTCATAAAAATCTGTCATCTAAAACTGAAGCTTAAGACCAACAACAGATCTCTGAGACCTTTATTCACAAGACATACAGGTTTAAGTACAATCACAAAGGAGCAAATGGAACTCTCCTCCCTGTCCAAGATATGCCCAGGAAGACTCCCCTGGCATAAAGACTGGCAGGCTGTGCAATGTTTGAGGTCACACAGTGGGCACCATGGCAAAGGAGGGAACAGGGCTGACAAAGGCCACCTTCCTGAGCATTTTTGTCCATTTTTTTTCCAATTAGATTTCTGGTGCAAGAAACCCAAATGGAAAACCATAGGGGTAAAGCCACAGGAAAGGGAAAAATGTCAAAGAGACAAAAGGCAGACTTTAGCAGGAAAATGTGGTCATGTAAAATGAGACTGAGATACGGAGTCTAAATTTTTCAAGTGGAAAAATGCACTCTAAATGCTGCCAACTTGACATGGTGCCTATCTCTTTCCCATGTTAAAATTTCTGTGGCAGATGGCAAGGTGCAAAATGACCCAAAAATGTCAATCCCTTTTTTTTTTCTTATAATAAAGAGAAGCTATCAAAAATACACAAAACAGTGAAGAAAAAAGCAAAAGAAACTGCCCGAGAGCCCTTATTCTGCAGGAATGGAGAATACGTACTGGTTCCCTGAAGTTCTGATTCTTCCGTAAAATATAGCTTGTGCTCAAGAGAATTTTATAGTGAAATTTTTCTCTAACTTGTTCAGTTGGTTTGTTTGGGGGAAGATATTATACGCAATTGTAAGAATACATGCGTATATAGGGAGAAGGAGGAGTGTCTCTCTCACCTGTCAGAGAGCTCCCCTCTTCAGAAGCAAATATCCTCATCCGATTTTTGTGTGCCCTAGGAATTCATATTTAATGCTAAAACAGAGATATGTACACATTTATAGTGTCTCCCTTTTTTACACACAGTGCAATCAAAACATATCATTCTGTACCTTACTTTTTCCACTTAACTCTTTAATAGTCTTTTATTTATTCATTCACTCAAAAATATTTATTGAACACCCACTATTTGTAAGAAATTGATCCAGACAGCTGGTAAACTGTGAACAAACTAATGCCTTTGCTCTGAAGGAGCTCACACTTGAGGGAGGAAATCAGAGCACGAATCAGAGTCCAATAAATAAATATGATGTCGGGTGGAAATTAGTATTTTAAAAATTAAAACAGAGCAGGACAAAGAGTAATAGTAGTTGTTGCTATTGTTTGGATCTGGAATGACCCCCAAAAGCTTATGTGTTGAAGGCTTGATCCCTAAATACAACACTATTCAGTGGTAAGGCTTTGGGGAAGTGATTGGATCATGAGGCTCTGACCTCATCAGTGATAGCCGAAAGGATACTGGGAAGTGGTGGAAACTGTAGGCAGGAAGGACATAGTTGGAGGAAGTAAGTCACTAGCTGCCTGCCTTTGGGGACTGTGTCATATCCCTGGCCCTTTTCCCTTTCTCTCTGCTTCTTAGCAGCCATGAAGTGAGCAGCTTTCCTCCACCACATCCTTCCTGTACGATTTCAGAGTGAGCACTCTGACTGCTGTGTTGAGAAGCTGCAGGCAGCAAAGCTGGCCACAAAGAGATCCCTTAGAAGCTATTACAAGAGTCCAGGCAACAGGCAACGGTGATATGAACAAGAGCAATAGCAGTGGAAATGGAGAATGGTGGTGGGATTGTGGATATATTGTGTGAATGGCGGGAGGTCACGAGGTGCCAAAGGACTACATGTGGACAGAGGAAAGAAAGAGTCAAAGAAGATTTTGTTTTCTAACTTGAACTACTCTAAAAATGGGGTTTCCATTTACTTAAATGGGAAGTGCACTTCTGGGAAAAGAGAGAGGAGGAAGACATCGTTTTTTGACATGGCAGGATTGATATGAATATAAGACGTACAAGTGGGAACGTCAAGGAGGACACAGACTATACAAGTTGAGGTAACAGAGAAGTTGGGGATGGAGCTATTGATGTGGGAATTATTAGCATATAGATGGTGTTCTGAGACACATCCATTATAAATATAGGACACACAATCTATTGAGATTTTCCTTGTTCTTTCTAAGCAGCTGTAGAATAAGAAATTTTTTATATACTCAATTAAAATGAAGATAATTGCTTTAAGGAAAAAAATCTGGACATGTAGATGATTGACCCTCACTATTCGTGGATTCCATATCCGTAAATTCTTCTATTTGCTAAAATTTATTTATAACTGTGAAACCAATACTCATTATTTTCACGGTCATTCAGTTATGTGTAGAGTGGTGAAAATTTTGAGTCCTTGATGCATATTCTCAGCTGATATCAAAGAAAGTGACACTCTGCTTTTTTCTTTAGCTCTCACAATATAAAGAAATACCCTTTTTTGTGATCTATTTAGTGCCACATATTTTGTATTTTGTGCTTTTAAAATGGCCCTATCTGTAGTGTTGAAGTGCTATCTAGTGTTCCTAAATGCAAGAGGTTAATAATGTGCCTTAAGAAGAAAATTCACATTAGATACACTTTGTTCAGGCATGAACTACAGTGCTGATGGCGGTGAGATCAGTGTTAATGGGCTCAACAATATATATGCATACCATGTGTTTAAACAAAAACACTAAAAACAAGGTCATGTATTGACTGCTTGAAGCTATGTGACCACAGGCTCATAGAAACTTACCCCTGTATTTCCTAAAGGAACATTAAGTCAACATTCACTAATTAAATGTCACTGCAAATTACAAGACTGGATTTACTTGCTTTTAGTTGTTATTTACTCTTGACAAGGTAAGGATAACATTGAAGTTACTTCAATATTCACTACCACTTTTTCAGTACTTCAATCTTCATCTACCAGTTCTCTATGCATTAAAGTAGAACCTCAAGGAAACCAAAACAGGTGAAGCTGGGACATATTTCTAAGTGGTAGAGAAAGAGAAAACAGCTCCATTAAAAATCCAATGGTCTGCACACTGTGGACCCACAAAGAATATCATTGACTGGAAACTTTCAAATCCCAATAGGCTATCTACCAACTTTTCTCTTCAGAAAAGTATTTTGTGTCTTATTCAAATTCCCACTATGGTTGAAACTCCATCTGCTCTTTGCACTGATGGTAATCATGGCAATGTGTTGATCTCCAGCTTCTGATATAACAATCCTTCATACACTCAAATGCATATCCAATCATCTGTGCTTTTCCATATTCTAAGGAAAATAATCACATTACTTTAAAATTTTCTTCTTAGGTCTTATTTTCTACCCTTTGACCATCTGTACAGTATTCTTTCTGCTTTGAAACATGGACAATCATGTCATCCTTTTTGCCTTGTTAAAAGATCCATTCAGTGCTGCAGTTTCCATCTTGTTGCTTCAGAGCCCATATACTCATCATAAATGTTTAACTGGTAGTATCTTTTCATATTAAAATCTCCATTAGCAATGGTTTTAGCACGTAATGGTTCTCCTGATTCTTCGACTTAAGGATTCGCCTTTTTTAAAATAAAAATCACATATAATGAAATCACATTAATTATTGATGACCATGGCTCAAGTACACAGAGAGAGAAACTTTTAATCCAAAAGAAAACAAAAATAAATAAATAAAAACAGAAGATAAAAAGCCTGTAAATGCAAGCTAATTATAAAGAGGTTTGATGTTTATTGATCTAAGTTTTTAGAATATACTCATGGGGGAATGGGGATTTGAGTAAAAGCTCAGGTGCTATTTGGTTTAAGTCCTAATTTGGCAATGTCTCCTGTTACTGTCTAAATATTCAACTTTGGAAAAGCAATAGTTCTTTTAGTTTGAACTATCAGGAGCTTGGATCATATTTTACCCAATCTTACTGCACCGGGACCATGTGTTGAAAACATGGTCCTGGTGCAGTAAGATTCAGAGACTTTGGTCAATGATTGCATCATAAAGGCTCTGGCTTCATCAGTGGATTAATCCATAGCTTAATAGGCTACTGAGAAATGAGACCTAATTATATTTGACACTACAGTGTCAAATATTTCGATTATATTTAACGGCTACTCTAAGAAATTTTCTAAAAAAATTAGACTAAGAATTTAAAAGAACAAAGGACAGAAGAATCCTCTTTGGGTTATAAAGCCAAACCACTATATGGTTACACAAACAAGAGGGAATGGGAAATCAGTATACTAATCTAGTAGTTTTGAAGAGTGAGTTCTTTGTTAAAAGGGTATGTGCAGCCTCAGATTAGCTCCTTGAACTTCTGGGATCTAAGTATCCTCATTAAAAGGAAGTGACAAATGATCTCTCAGATCTCTACTATTTAAAGGTCTGTGCTTTTACAGCAAGCACAAGCACTTAGGGCACAGACCCATGATGGCACAAATTATGCACGTGGTTAAATTTACATTAATAGGGTGGATATGTGCTACATTTGCATGTCCCATACATGCCTCTCAACGGGGTCTACCAAATGACCAAGAGGATATAAGATGCCCTACCCTGAGTCTGGAGATAAATTCTAGGTTTGCCTTGATCAAGGCATTGTATCATTTTCCAATAATTCTAATCTGTCATTCCAATACTAAGTCTCCAGTGCTGCCTGAATAAGACAATTTAGTTCAATTCTGACATGTAGGGCACATACAGTACAGCTCCCACCAAGTCAAGGACAAAGTCCTAGAATTCTGAGGCTAACTATGCAGAGTTAGAGCAGACCCCACAGGCTAAGGAGGCAGTCCCACAACACTGCCTTCATTTTGAAGATGCCAGCCTGCAATGATTCCCTGCACTTCTGCCTGGCTGACTATCACTCAGGAGTTCCCACAACTTCCCTCCCCCAAGTTTTGATAATTCTCAAGAATGACTCATAGAACTCAAGAAAACACTAAGGATATGACTCAGGATTAGTCAACTGGGAGAGATTCATAGGGCAAAGTATGAGAAACGGGTGCAAGCTCCATGCCCTCTCCAGGCACACACCTTTCCAGCACATTGATATGTTCTGTCACCACTTGGAAGCTCCCTTAGCCTCTTTGTTTCAGAGTGCTGTATGGAGGCTTCGTTACATGGGTATAAATCATGAAATAATTGGTCACTGGTGACTGAGTTTTCAACTTCAACTCTCCTTCCCGGAGATACTAAAGATGGGGCAAAGGTAAAGTTAACAAATCCTTACCCTGTAATCTAATTCACAGTCTTTTGGATAATCAGATGTTATGGTTTGGATCTGAAATGTCTCCTCAAAAGCTCATGTGTTGAAAACATGGTCCTGGTGAAATAAGATTCAGAGATTTTGGTCAATGACTGCATCATAAAGGCTCTGGCTTCATCAGTGGATTAATTCATAGCTTAATAGACTACTGGGAAATGAGACCTAATTGTAGGAAGTAGGTCCCTGGGGACATGCCCTGAAAGAGTTTATGTTTTCACTGCCATACTCCCCCTGCTTCCCAGCTCGATGCCATGAGCTAAGAAGTTTTCCTCCACCACACCCTTCCACCATAATGTTTCTGCTGACCAACCATGGACTGGATCCTCTGAAGCCTTCAGCCAAAATAAATATTTTCTCCTCTAAGTTTTTCTTGTCAGGTATTTTGATCACAGCTATGAAAATTTGTTTAACCTAACAGTCCACATCCTAAAGTTTTCTAGGGGCTGCCTTGAGTTATCATATTAGCATTAATTCAGGTACTGGTGGCAGGGAGGGGGAAGGGGCTCATGAATAACAAAGATGGTCAATAACAAAGACACTCAGGAAATACCAAAGGTTTTAGGAGCTTGTGCCAGGAACCAGGGATAAAGACCAAACATTTATTTTTTATTAGACCATACAAGGGATCAGAGTTGTAGGTAGCAGCCAGTGCTCAGGCCTGAGAACAAATAATGACTTAGGGTATCCCTATCTGTGGAGAAGTCTTCCCCAAACCCTATCAGAGGTGGGAAAGGAGGAGAAAACCTCTTCTCTTTGCATTGTCTTCCCAGTGGGCAGGAACTGGAGCAGTTAAGATTTTAGGGCCAGACAAAGAAGTGGCTCACAAAACTGATGCCCTGCAATTCACTCATCCTTTCCCATTCCCTCTGTTCTGTAAGAATTTAGTTAACAAACATCTATGTAAATACTTACTGTGTGTCAGCTTCATAAATATTCTAAGTGCTTCATAGATATCAACTTGTTTAATTCTCATTTCACCCTTTTAACTAACTATGATTATGAAGATACTGAGATACAAAAAAGTAACTTGCTCAAGGTTATACACTAAGGGAATGAGCTGAGATGCAAATCTGGAGTGCATGCTCTAATCACAATGCTGTTGTTCAAACTCTGGGCTCCTTAACCCATGAATGGTGTTATCATGGAAAAGTATTAGCTCCTTAATTCATTTTAAAACTGAATTTTTTTCTCTCTACTCACTTTTTAAAAAAAATACTTCAGGGGGGATATAAATTATCACTTATTCCATTGTTTGCAAAACAGTGACGGGGTGGCAGGCAAGCATTCTGAGCACTCATAGTTTTCTTTGGATGCAGTGCTTGATACTAAGAAGGAAATTTTAAAAGGCCCTAAATTTTCCTCTGGATGAACTGGGTATAGGTGGTCCACTTAGGATAATCTCCATTAGGGAAAGGGGTAATGGTGTTATGATTGTTTGGGTATGAGTAAGATTAGGCCAAGAAAGTATGTTTACAATAGTGTATATAGGAATGAAGGTATGTGTAAATGCTGGCCTTGGGTGGAAGATAGCAGGGATATTATTCTCTGTATTTGTGCAGATGCTGTCTGTTCTCAGAGACTTTTCACATGGCCTGGGTTAGGTGGGAACTGGGCCATGTGAGTTGCCTTTCCAGACATGACTCAATCAGTCCACAACAGAGAGAAGGAGAGGAGTGTACATTCCAAAAGCTCACTCCTGGGGATTTGGAAGTGAGTGCAGGTACCCCAGTAATTGAAGTGAGGCTTCCATTTGGGAAAGTGACTAGTGAGAGACAGTCTTATATTGATATATTAATAAAGGAGTCCTGAGCAGGAATCATCAGAGATAAACAGGAGAATAGATTAACGCTATGACACACAGATGTCAGAAAGAGGTATGGGAGAAGTCACCTATTTCTTCTTCACAGTCAGGGCCAGAATCACAAGATTCATGTCTATAGGTCCTGCTAGGCATTATTAAAAATGCCCTGATTTTTCATAATAAGAGATTTTTTAAAAAAAAACTTAGGCCATTTTGAGTATGTTTCTGTATCCCAGATACAAAAAAATACCCATGAATAAGATACTAACCAGTAACATAAGTAAGTTTATCATTTCAACAAAAAGTAAAAGTCCTGATGTTACCACATTTTGAAGAATATTATGATTAAAAAAAAAAAAGGATCACCTCTCTCCAACTTCCCACTTCACAAAGGGTCATTCAAACCATTAAAATCCCTTGAAGTCTCTTATTCATTGATATTTTTCCTTTGATCATTAAAGGCATCAAAAGGGAGAGAAAAATCAATACAAAGTCATTTGGGGGCACTAAGCACAAATCTTCTCTGCCTTTGCAATCTTTAAGAAAACTCAAGGACACTCCAAAACCCACACATCCTGCTTAAAGTTATATGATTGTGTTCATCTAATCAGAACATGAGACTTTTGGAATTTTCTTGGGAATTCCTTACCATTCATGGAAACAGTAGGAATAGTTTTAGAAGGGGAGCCTGGGTTCTTTCCTAGAATTCTGTGATTTTGCCACATCTTCCTTTAATTGATGGTTACTTTCTTAACTTATGAATTTAGCCAGTAATTCCTATTTAGGAGTTAAGATCGTATTTCAGTCAAAGTCTTATACTTTATTCAAAACTCAGATTATGTCCACATCCTTCTAACAGGATATCTGTATCAGTGTTTTTATTTTCTTCATTGCATGATCTCCATATGTAAAATTCCAGTTTATTTACATGTTTACTGTTGATCTCCATCATCTTCCTTGGTCACCACTGTATCCTCATCAACTGGCACAGAGCCTAAAGCCTACTAGAAACTTGATAAAATTAGGGTAGCTCACTGCTCTAACAAACAGAGCAGAATGCAGAATGGGCCAAATGGAAGCAGTTTGTGTTTTGCTCGTGTAGAGTTCAAATCAGCTGTACTTGTGGAAGGGGGAGGGAGCGTTGTTTTCTGGGGTCATTCAGAGACTGAAGCAGATGGTGTCTTTGCCATCTTCCAAGTAATCCTGACCAGTAGCCTTCATCCAGCAGAAAAGGGAAAATCATGGAAGCACATGCATTCATGGCAGGATTCATGGGCAGGCCTGGCCTTAGTCACATGCACATGGCCTGATCTCCATTACAGGGCCCTATCTCATAGCTGGGAACTTGAAGGAAAGATAGATTAGCTATGTGTCAGGGGAAAAAAAAAGCAAGAGCATGCTAGCTATGGAACAGCCAGAAATCCATGGGTGTCCGTTGAAGTAAAGGGAAGAAGAAGGAAGGAAAGAAGAAGGAAGAAGGGCTTTTTCCTGTTATAACTTGGTGAGATAATGCCTCTTTCTATGGAAATGTCTCTTCTATTTGGCCATCTGTTAATCAGCTTTCCATTACTCTAACAAATACCCGAGATAATCAACTTTAAAAAGAAAGGTTTATTTTGGCTCACAATTTGGGGGATTTCAGTCCATGACTGATTGGCCTCATTGCTTTGGGCCTGTGGAAGGCAGCACATCATGGTGACAAGCATGTGGCAGAGCAAAGCTCATGGCTGAGAAATGAGAGAGAGAGGAGGCGGAAGGGCTGGGGCCCACTATCCCTTTTGAGCACATGGGTCATTGGAACTAAGATTTTTCCACTATGCCCTATCTCTTAACGTTTCCATGTCTCCCAACAGTGACAAGCTGGGGACGAAGCCTTTAATACAAGGGCCTTTGAGGACAGTAAGGATTCAAACCATAATACCATCCAGTTGGCTGAACACGTTTACCCTATTTCCCATAACTTATAAATTACATGAAATTCAGAGTTTTTTCTCAAATTCCAGTTTCCTAGAATAAGGTCATGGCTCAAATAAATACTAAAATTTTGAGAAAAAAACAAAGCAGATCAAGATCCACTCATACTGAGGTGAAAGACAGAGGGACAGTAGAAACCACAGCAGCTGAAAGTTCTCGATCGACCAAGATTCAGTTTGGGAGATTCCACAACAAAATAAGATCCTGAACACCTACTGGGTGCTGGGACCAGGAAGTGCTTTGACATATATTTCAATCCTTTAAAAGTCCCTAAGAGCTGGGCATGGTGGTGTATATCTGTAATCCCAGCGATTTGGGAGACTGAGGAAGGAGAATTATGAGTTCAAAGCAGCCTCAGCAAAAGCGAGGCACTAAGCAACTCAGGGAGACCCTGTCTCTAAATAAAATACAAAGTAGGTCTAGGGATGTGGCTCAGTGGTCCAGTGCCCTTGAGTTCAATCCCTGGTACCAAAAACAAAAATAAAAACAAAATTCCATAATAATAATGTTTGGAAATACTAAACATTGAGAACAGGGTCTACACTGGGCTCCTGTCCCAAGGAACTGGAAATCAAATGCAGTTCCAGGCAATAGTTCAATCTAAGATTAATGAGATGAGCCCCAATTACATGAAGGTTTACAAGAAGGAATTTTTATTTTTTAAAAGTAGATATTTTTAATCTCCCATTTTTAGGCAGTAACATGATTTTGAGTCACCCTGGTGAAAGGAAAAAACGTTTGGTTTTGCCAAGCTATTAGAAGCTTGAAAGCAGGTCACTGGTCCCAAGAATTAATTAGGACCAGCCAACTCTGATGTCCTGAGTGGGCAGACTAGAATGGCACCTTTGCGAAAAGGGTAGGGAAGGCTATAGCCCATCCTCAGGTGTTTCTAATTATCAGTGCTTTAGGTGGAACGGTTAAAGAGTGGGTACTATTTGCCTAAGGCTGACTGTACTGTAAACCTTGATTAGGTACAGACTCTAAACCATTTATAAACAGCTGTACAATTAACCAGTTAGAAAGGGCCAAAAGGACCCAGATGAAAAGTAAAAGCTGGATAGGGTGTCCCTGTGCTTCAAGGTGGTCCAGCTTCCAGGGTCACAGAGATTTAAGGCCTTGCTGAACTCAACCACATATATCTCTTCCTCCACTTCCCAACCCTCCTCTCAATCATCAGACTATGCACAACCACACATTAAACCCAGAACTCTGTAGCATTCTTTCTGGAAACACCATTGCATCTCTCTTTCCCCTCCCCTCTGCCTCCTTTCACTGCTCTGTCCATTACTATACTTGACACTTTAAATGAAGTCATTTACTTCCGTGATATTGTGTGAATGAAATATGGAAAGAACCGATTTGGGCAAATGCTTAAACTCCTATGTACAAAGATGCTCATTCAGTATTGTCATAAATAATGGATTTGAAGAAAAATTTGGGAAAACATCCATATGCATTAAGATGATGGAGGAGAGCTATAGTTACTGGCATGGAATGATAGCCGTGATAAAGTGCACGAAAAAATTCAGAAGTAAATAGAATGTATCCTATCCATTTATTATTCTTTCAACAAATATTTAACATGCAAGTACTATTCTAGTCATCAAGACGAGACAGGGAACATCGTTTCTACTCATGAGAGTTTACAGTCTGTTGAGGACGTGCACATTAATCAAATAATAGTATAAATAAATACATAACTTAAAACTGATAAGTAGCATGAAGCAAAATGCAGGATACAACTGAAGAAAAACAACCTACTTCCATTAGTAGGAACTGCCTTTGTATGTCATGTGTGTATATGTATATATAGGTATAGAAGGGAAAAAAAACTAGGGCCAGGTATGGTGGTGCCCGCCTATAATCCTAGTGGTTCTGGAGGCTGAGATAGGAAGATCACAGGTTTGAAGCCAGCCTCAGAAACTTGGCAAGGCTGTAAGCACCGTAGTGAGAATCTGTCTCAAAATAAAAAATAAAAAGGGCTGGGAGGTGTTGCTCAATGGTTAAGCATCCAATCCCTGGTACTAAACAAACAAAAACAAAAACTCCTAGGCATGTAGAGAAAATTCTAAAAAACTAAAATGTTGTGGAAACCAGAAGTAATTAGAAGAGTCATTATCCCTGAATGATGTTACTTTTCTTTTCAGCACATTATGAACTTTCTGAGATTACCAACTTTCTTTGGTAATCAGGAAAATAAAATTTTTTAAAAAATTTAATTTGACTTACTAAGTTTGTCTTATTTGGTTTTCTCATTTATATGTCAGGCTACCTTAAGATTTAGAGTTATCAACTCTTTTTTGTTGTTGTTTGTTTCTCCTTTAAGGTAAAATAAGACTATTTCCTGACTTGGAAAAATAAAAGGGAGCCAGGAAGACACCCTCCCCCAGGGGACATGGTTTCCCATCCAGCCAAAGCCTGTGCATCAGTTATATTTCAATATGAAAATCCTCAAATGGCTATTAAATTACTTCTCAGTTCTCAGAAAGATATACAGAAATTAACTTGTGATGTATTTTGATCTATTTATAATTTATCTCTAGTATTTACAACTATTCCCAATGTTTTTAGTAGCTCAGCCTTGAGCTTTAGTTTAAGGCAAGAGGGAAGGATCCTGCTTGCACCCCTTGTTAACAAGAGATCTTCTGGTTGGACTCCCAAAGCTCTTTCCCACTAAGAACACAAAGTGTCAGCCTCCGCATCCAGGCAACTTGGTGGATGCCCTGGCCACTGCCTGTCCACAAGGGCTTACTATAAACATCATAGTTCCTATTAAAATGCTGATATGTTGGTTTGGGGGTTTTCTGTTTTGTTTTTATGAAAGGCATATGTTCACCGTCACAAGGAGCATTATTTAAATAAAGAGAGGGGACTAAGAAGAAAATTCGAAAATGTCCCTCAAATTCTGCCACTGTCAATAGTATGGTGAATGCGCTCTTCATCTTTATCCATGTATAGACAGCAACCCACTGGTGTAATTTTAATGGGATCACTTGCTTCTTTTTAAAAATGAGAATGAAGAACGGTATGCAAAGCTTAAAAATAAGTAGATCTTAACTCAGGATTATAAATCAGTATCATGAGTTGCTGCATGATGGCTTCAGGGAGCCAGTGATGTTCTATTCTTTGAGCTGGGTGCTCATTACAAGATTGTGCTCATTCTGCAAAAATGTGAGTTGTACATTTATGATTTATGCACTGTTTCAGTTTCTATGTTATCTTAATTTTTTTTTTCACTTAAAAAAAAAAAAACCCTCTGGTTAAGTTAATCACGCTCCAAACAGATGAAGATGAGAGGCAGGGAGAGGAAACCTAAAATCCAAGAACCAGTGAAATGCATTTTTAGGCAGTATTTATTTTCAGTACCTTAAAATTAATCCATTATTTATGATTGCACTTTTGCACAAATTTAATTGGCAATTCTTCTGAGTCCTAGATTGGGTAAATGGGTATTGACTTTTTTTTTAAATGGCATTAAACCTAAGTTATAAACATGATTTTACCCAGAATCTCCATGTTGAATGAACAAACACTGGTGAAGTCTTAGGTGTAGCAACATTTGCAATATACCTATGCTGAGAAGCCACACTTTCTGTGAACTTATTAACCAGCCATAGTCCATCAGATACATTAAAATTACGTGGGTAAAGCAGAAATTAGTTAAGAAGTGAGATTTAAGATCACACAGGTTGATTCCCCCTTCTTCCTCATTCTTCAATAAAATCTTTCTTTATCCACCTCTTAAAACACTCATATATGGCTTGTTATATTTTGATTTCACCACTGAAACCAAAAGAAGCACAGTAATGCAATAAATGAGGGGAAATAATCCAAGTTGTTTTGCAATACATCATATAAATGCAAACAAGGTTATTTTCAGAATCCAAACACCAAATTTCTCCAAACAGATATGTTCTCCCTTCTAAGGTGGGGCCACATCAAGGAGGATGACTCAGATTGCGGGTTTCAGGGAGACTGGGCACTTCATAGAACCAATAAAGAGATGCTCAGAGCAGAGAACTTAGGGGTCTAGGATGTAAAGTGAGAATACTATCTGGATTGCTAAATCTACAGAGCAAGTTAGAGATGAACACTAGTAGGAATCAGAGAGTTCCTATGAGGAATGAAAGAGGATTGTTAAATCAAGAAAATGCAAAGAAAGGAAGGGCAAACTTTGACTATATTGTAAGCTCAACCTGAAATACCTAAGAAAATTTGTCTTGTTTAATTTCTTTTTGGGGGCACTAGGGCTTAAACCCAAGGTCTCAAACATGCTAGGCAGTGCTTTGCCACTCAGCTACAACCCCAGCCCCAAAATACCTAAGGAAGTTTTGCTCACATTCACAATTGCTGTCAAGAGTAGCAAAATGAACCGTGCCCTTTCTCTTGAAATCCTCTAAGCACCTCCCCAGAGACTTCATCCATCTCAAACCTATTTAATTTTTAGGCTATCCAGCTAATTAGCTTCTTTATTCTAGTCTTATATCTATCATATTGATTTTACAATCAACATTAGGCTTAATAATCAACTACTTCAATGGCATTTTCCCTAGCATCCCATGTTGCCCTTTTGTCTTGTCACCTGAAGGGACCAGTGTAGCATCCATAGTGAAACACCAATATCTACCGATGCTGCCTCATTAGGTAACAACTTGAACCAAGCTCGTATTTGCTCATTTTTTTTAGCTTTGCACTCCCCTTTACCCATCATATAAGTAATTTCTTCACTGAAGACCACAGAAGAATGAATGAGAGATCACTCATCCTCATTATATTGCTGATATAATGTGTCATTTATAGTTCTAATGCTCTTAACACCACCTTTAAGAAGAAACTAAAAACCAACCAACACATTTCACTCCCTTTTCCCAATAGTCTGCATTTTATCCATTCTATTAGTAAAAGCACTCATACCTTTATCATGTGTACTATGGCTTGAGGGGTGGATTTTGGGAGAGAGGTCTTTTGTAAACACTTTCTCTTCCTCATCTTCCTATGCATCTTATCAGTGTGGCTGAAAGTTATCCACTATAGAGAAAATAGCACTGCAGCCATTAGCACCTTCTCAGGAATATATTCAAAAGGACACTTCTTAACTTTAGCTGATATGGTTCTCTAAGAACACACTGTGTTGTTACTCATTTGAAATACCTCACTGGACTTGGATAATGTGTGTGTGTGTGTGTGTGTGTGTGTGTATTATTATATTTTGCACATATGAGAGAATCCTATAGCCTGTTACCTACTGTCCAATATATAAAACAATATATATCATATGTAGATATGTCCTATGTTTTATATAATATATATGTGTGTGCATGTCATATAGACTCAGACTTTTTCTTCCTTAATTCATACCTTTATTTATGATTCAAGAACACAAAAAAATTACTATGTTTAAGGCACTGTAATGGTCTGAATACTTTTTTCTCTCCAAATTCATGGGCTGAATGAACCCTAATCCCCAACCTTTGGGAGGTGATAAGGTCCTGAGGGCTTTGCTCTCATGAAAGGGATTAATGCTTTTATGAAAGACCCCAGGATTCTAGCTGGCCCCTCTACCATGCGAGGATACAGCTAGGAGGAGCCATATATGAAGCACAGAGCCCACACCCACACCAAATGTGTGGCAGCCTTGATCTTGGATTAACCAGTCTACAGAACTGTAAGAGACAAATTTATATTGTCTGTAAGAAATCCAGGATAAGATACATTTTTATAGCAGCCTGAACACACCAAGACATGCACCATACCTGGTAACATAAGAATTACAATAAGACGACATATTCCCTTTCCTCAAATGCCAGTCTTAGCTTTTCTCCTTCACATTTTGCATCCGGTGAGTTCAGGTGGAATTTCCCTTCATGTCATGTCCTGTTTTGATTTCTTTTTCATTTTCTCTCCACAATCTTTATTTAAATTACTTGTCCCTAGGTAATTTCAAAAGCTTCCTTCTAGCTGGGTGCAGTGGCACCCGTTTGTAATCCCAGTGGTTTGGGAGGCTGAGACAGGAGGATCAAGAGAGTTCAAAGCCAGCTTCAGCAACAGTGAGGTGCTAAGCAACTCAGTGAGACCCTGTCTCTAAATAAAATATAAAATAAGACTGAGGATCTGGCTCAAGGGTTGAATGCCCCTGAGTTCAATCCCCAGTACAAAAAAAAAAACACCTAAAACCAAAAACACCTACTTTACTCAAACATACAAACATATTAATGAAATCCCCCACAATGATCCAATGGAGTAAGACTTATTATGCCCATTTTTCAGATAAGAAGACTAAAAGAGTCATGTTTTTTTAAACTACTATCTAAAATCTCACAGCTAATAAGGGGGACAGCACAGAAACTTAAATCTATATCTAAGCAAATTTAAACCCTCTTCCCATAATATTAGACTATCTCCCAGTTAGACAGCTATTTAAAGGGGACTGGCCAGAATGGGAATATAAGGCAGGCATTTCAGTGTTGTGTGTGCTATGGTTTGGATGAGGTTTGTCCCTCAAGGGTTTATGTGTTGAAAGTTTGGTCCTCAGCATGGAGATAATAAAAAGCAGAGCCTAGAGGGAAGTCCTTGGGTCACTGGATACTGCTCTCCAAAGGTATTAAGGTATTTCTCAGGGACCCCCAAAACAGTTTTGAGGAGAGCAAGTTGTCATAAAAGCCTGAGCCTGACCCTGAATTTCTGCCTGACTTCCTGCCTAGGGATGTGAGCCATCTGCCATGAGGTCCCCAACAGAGCCCTGCTAATGATGGTGCCACATCCTTGAACCTCCAGAGCTGTGAGCTAAATAAACCTTCCTTCTTTGCAAAGTTAGCCTGCCTCAGGTATTTCAATAAAGTAACAAAAACAAAGGTATACAGTATGCAAGTGACAATAAAGTAAAAGAGGTGACATTGGGAAGGAAGAACAGAGGAAAAAAGAAGGGCAAAGATGAGTGAATTTTGAAGCTGAATCACTGAAGGTCTCTAATTTACTGCCACATGTTTGCTTAGACCTGCTTCCTCTCCTATCTTGGAAATAGTATGATGAGGTGGTTTAAGGAGTAAGGGTCCCCTCCCCCCAACAGAGCCAGTCTGCATTTGTTCCCACCCTGGAACCCCTACTTCCTAGCTGTGTGTCCTTCAGAAGCCACTTACCTTCCATGAGCCTTAACTCAATACATTAGGGACAATACTCACATGTATTAAACATACAGCACACAGCTTAAAATATTTGTGAAATATTATTGAAGAATAACCACACATTACCCTTGCTTTGAAATAACTTATAGTTGTTTGCAATCAACTATAGATAGATTTAATTATTTTCATTCACTTTACACTTATAAATAAAACAACAAAAGTAATCAGAAGCCAGAGCCCTAGCAGAACTGGCTTATTTGCTGTAACACTCAGCAAGCTCTGACATGTTCCTGATTCTAATGAGGTCAAGGAGATTGTTTTAAACAGAGAGAGCATCTTTTTCTCTTGGAAGTCAGATACCTGATCACATTTGCATGATAAGAAACATGATTAGTTTCCATTCATCATGGAGAAGACTTAATGAAAATCTAATCTATAGATTTACCCCCCCCCCATCCTTTCCAATTAAAGGGTATTTTTGTTTTTCAACCCAATTCTCTCTTACAGAATTCTCAAGAAAATGAAAGGTGAAATAGGGTTCCCTACCCAAAAGTTAGCTCACTAAAATGTCTTCACTGTTAAAAATGTGACCATTTTTAAAAAATATATATATTTAAATTAGTGCATTATACATCATAGGTTCATCTCGATATATTCATAGATGCTTATAACACAGTTTTCTTCATTTCAATCCCCAATACTTCCTCTTTGCCTCCCTTCCTCCCTCTCCCTGATCCCTTCCTCTACACTATTGGTCTTCCTTTTATATAATAACAGCATCCACCACTAAGAGCGCATTTAGACCAAGGGTCTTATTTTAATGTACAATTGGATAATTCTTTCCAATCTTCTAAGCAGTAATTAGATCACATATCCAGAGAATGGCCTGGATGCAAACAGATGTCACACTCCCCATCACATCCCTCCTCCAACCTCAAAGGCAAGTTCCCCCTCTTTGGAGGTCTATACATTTTCATTCATCAGGTTGTATTATTGCACTTCAATGATCTCAGCCCCTGACTTGCTCATTTTCTCCCTGAATCTCATAAAACACTGCCACCATGTTTCTGTGTAGGCTCCAAGTGTGCAGGCAGGGGATTTTATCTGCATTTCAGCCTGGTCCTTGGTAATCCTCTAAGGAATGTTCTCAGGCCAATGCAGAGAAGAAAAGAATTAGTATGCCTCAAGAATTCAGGCAAAACAAGCCAAAGCACTGAGTCCCTTTTCACCCTCTTGCTGGACATGCTGATTTCTTTTACCCACCCTGTTGGATGGAGGAGAAATAGGGGGTGTTTACAGTTCTCAACAGGTTAGCAGAACTGCTAAAATGGGGGCAATGACAAATGGCACCAGATATTGACAAAGAAGAGACAAACTGGACCTTGTCTTTGCAACTTTATTTCTAAGGTCTGTGTGCTTCTGAGTGACTGAGAACTCCAGAGTTAGGGTAAATACGGTATTCTCCGAAACCTGAATCCCAGTTTTCCCTTTCCTGAGTTGTTAGAAAGTCAGACACTTCTAAAAATTCCACACCCCATCAGCAGTCTCTTCATTCATCTGGATTATAAATGGAATAATCATTTCCCACACATCAGCTGTGCAGTCAAATAAGTATATTTCAGGCATTCCATTTATGCAATAATAGGTTTTATTTTCTTTTAAAAGTTATGTAATATTATTACCAGTGTCCTTCATCCCTTAATTCTTTAAAGAAAATGTCTAGAAGCTCCACTGCCATCAATCCTTCCCCTTCTACTTACTCCCAATTGTCCCCCCTGTATCATAGGTGATTGAGAAGAAGCACTTGGAAAAATCACTCAGACAGCACAGACTGTGAGATCAACATGGTTATTTCCCCTGTGAATTCTAAATCCTTCTCTAAAGACCTCAGATTAAGGTGTACCTCACCCTAGCAATATTTGCTGAAGTGAATCAAACAAACTTCCTTAAAAGTCACATAGCACTTTCTTTTAAAACAAGGGCTCCCATTGTCACTGCCTGCATACGATAGTTTTAAAAGAAAAATGAAATCACTTAGAAGTTTGCTCTAGTAACGTTTAATGTCTCCAGTAAACACTGACGCTCACAGAGCTGTGACAACTCATTAGGCAGAAAGGAAAGGTGCCTTCATCTGAATGGGTTTATACCCTCCATATGAAAATATCAAGAAAACTGCCAAAGATTTCTTTGAAGATGTCTCATGGAAATTACAATTACTTTCAGAGGAAAGAGTGCACTTCAGAGACCATATTAATCAGGGATTACGTTTGAGGTCACTGTGGGACTGTCCTTCCCTGGCAGAACCCAGCAAATGGTCCTTATTAATTATGAGGCATCATTACCCCTGACACAAAAAGGAATCATTTTTCAAAAATGAGTTCTCTGGTGGCAAGTGTGTTCTTGCCCTTCTAGTAAAAAAGTGACAGTGCCCCAGAGCTCGAGTGGCTGTGCAGGCTCATGATCTCAACAGCCATTTTCACCAACAGACGCTAATTATTCATTCCCAGGTAACAAATGAAGTCTGTAGAAAACTCCCGGAGTTTCTTACCATTGTGATCCAATTCTCCCTCCTTGCAGAGTGTAGCAGCCGGAGCTGTTGCTGATGTGCTTCTTCCGTCAGCCACTGGAGCCTTCAGAGGCAGAGAAGGTTTCATGTGGTACAAATGTATTGCCACCGATTATATTTCAGTCCCTCAATTGCTGGCCTCGGTGCTTTGGAAATCAGCCAAACCAAGCACGAAGAGAAAGGGCTGCAGCTTGCAATTTCAGAATTTCCCCTGGAATGTGCTCTTAAAAACGCGGGCCCCTCATTTAGCATTTTAGCAAATCCCGAGGACTGCTACATTCAATTATGCTTCTCTCTGTTTTGCTTTTAAACTAAGATGAGTTGTGTTGCTTGTGGAATGAAATTATGCCAAAGAGCTCAAGCTGACCCAGGGGATGCAGGAGAACCACAAGGATGTCTACACACTTCCAACCTGAGCAGAAACGTCTGCTGTTCCAATCAGGGTACAGGAGAATCTGCCTAGACAGAGAGGAAGGAAGAGGGACCCAGCTGCAGAGCACTCCATGGTTACAGCAGCCCAGCCATCGGTGGGTGTTTGCACAGTCCAGACTAAATCATTTGGTATGGCACTGTCAGTTCTGAACAGGTGGGAAGAAAAGTTCTTTGTGTATCACCACAGTGCATGGCGCACAGTGGTATCATAAAGAATAAACTTCAAGTTCTTCAAATGCAGAAACCCTATTGTTAAGAAGTGTTAAATCTAGCCTGTGTCTCTGTGTCATGGTAAACTATTAGGCTGTTGGCTTTTCCTATACTTTGACCACATTTTATTGCTTAATTTTTTTGCCTCAGAAGGATTTAACCACCCAATTAGCATCCAACAGTAACTAGACCTCATCCAAAGCTCAGACCATGACTCTTTAGAATAACAGTACACTGAAGCAAAAATATCTATCGATTGCCAAATTGTTTCCTTTCCCTCTCCACTTTTAAGTTCCAGGTGGGTAGTTACCATGTTTCTCTTGTTCACTTTTGTATCCCCACTCTATATCTATTCTATTATAAGGTATTTACTAGTTGAATTAATTAATGTACTATTTTCCCAGAACTGTTGGATATGTTGGTAGAGTTCCATATGATAGGTAAAAATTCCTTTTGCTTAGAGCCTGATGTACACTGTATTAATCAGGGCTTATGTTTGAAGTGGGACTGTTCTTCCCTGGCAGAAACCAGAAAAAGGTCCTTATTAAAGATGAGGCACCATTACCGCTGATGTGAAAGGAATCATTTTTCAAAATGAGTTCGCTTGTGACAAGGGTATTCTTGTCCTTCTAATGAAAAAGTAACCCCAGAGCTCAAGTGGCTGTATCCCCACTATGGTATCTATCCATTGTATGATATTTACCAGATGAATCAATTATTATTTTCCCAGAATTGTTAAAAATGTTGGCAGAGTCCCACAGATTAGCAAAATCCCTTCTCTTTATTTTAAGCAAAAAGCAAACAAAAAAAGCAAAGCATCACAAAACCCAACTTCAAATTATACTATAGAACTATAGTAACAAAATCTGCATGATACTAGCATAAAAAGAGATACTCAGACCAATGGAAAAAAAAAGAACACACAGAGAACAACCCACACAGATAAAGTCATCTGATCCTTGACCAAGATGCCAAAAACATATGTTGGAGAAAAGACAGCCTTTTTAACAAGTGGTGCTAGGAAAATTAGATAGTCATATGTAGAAGAATGAAATTAGATCACTGTCTCAGCCTGCACGAAAGTCAACTCAAAATGAATTAAAGACCTGTAAATTAGTACTGAAAATTTGCAACTACTAGAAGAAAATGTAGATACAACACTCCAACATATGGGCAAAGATAACAGCTTCCTCAATAAGACTCCTAAAGCTCAGGAAATAATACCAAGAGTTAATAAATGGGATAGCATCAAATTAAAAAATATATATATATCTTCTGCACAGCCAAAGAAATAAGAATGTGAAAAGAGAGCCTACAGAATGGGAGAAAATCTTTGCTAGCTACTCTACCAAGACAGAATTAATATCCAGAATATACAAAGAACTCAAAAACCTACAATAGCAGAAAAAAATCAAATAAATGGGCAAATGAACTAAACAGACACTTCACCAAAGAAGACATACAAATGGCCAACAAATACATGAAAAATGTTCAACTAATCTTTAGCTGTTGGGGAAATGCACATCATTCTGAGATTTCATCTCATTCCAGTTAAAAGAACACCAAGAATAATAATTGCAGCAAAGGATGTGGGGGAAAAGTAACACTTTTACACTGCTGGTGGTAAATCAGTGTAACCCACTAAGGAAATCAATACGGAGGTTCTTCAAAAGACTAGGAATAGAATCACCATCTGACCCAGCGATACCATTCCTCTGTATTTAGCCTAAAGAATTAAAATCAGTATACTACAGCAATACATGCATACCCATGTTTATAGCAGCACAATTTACAACAGTCAAATTATGGAATAAGCCTAGGTAGCTATCAACAGATAAATGGATAAAGAAAATATTGTACATACATACAAAAGAATTTTATTCAGCCATAAAGAAGAAAGAGATTATGTCATTTTTAGGAAAATGATGGAACTTGAGAGCATCATGTTAAGTAAAAGAAGACTAACTCAGAAAGTCAAGGGTTATATGTTTCCTCTTATATGTGCAAGTCAGAGTGAAAAAAGAAAAAAAAATAAAGGTTTTTTGGGGGTGGTCTCAATAAAATAGCAGGGTTGAGAAAAGGTATCGGGGAAAGGAGAAAACAGAAAGGGGAGGTACTGGGAAACAATATTAACCAAATTATATTTACATTATGTGCACATATGAATATGTAAAATAAATCCTACTGTTATATATATATGTGTGTGTGTGTATATATATATATACCAATAAAAAATGGAAAAAAATTCTTTTGCTTGGACCCTGAGATGTTTTATTAGGTTAAATTTCTTTCATAACTGCTTTTCCTTTTATCAAAAAGATAATGTTCACATCCCCTCATATGGTTAGGTCTAGAAAGGTGCAGAAATAACTTCAGCAAAGCAAAACACTTGTTCCACAGTTAATTCAACCTGTGGGATAAAATTCATACTGAAGACCAAGTGATTTGATATTTCAGAAGAGTCCAAAGTATTTATCAGGTTTGATGGCACCCAGAAGTAGCTATGAATTAACAGAGTCCAAAAAAATCAATCACATTTTCACTGCTTGTGGGCAATAGACTTTAGAACACAAGCAGATAAGGCAGGTAAATCAGGTGCCCAGAGGAGATAATATATGGCCAAGATGCAGCTCAGGGCTTGTGCATAGTAGGTTCTAGATACTTAGGGATTACATACATTTCCTTAAAGGACTGCTCTGCATCTCTGAGTGTCATGCACGTGTCCCCATGGTTGCTTAATTTGGGGGTCTCATTTAATCCCTACATCCTTTCTCAAGGACACCGAAATGCACATCTTTGACTATTCCTACACTGTGCTCAGTTATACTTTTCCAGTGGAATGAGATGGTGACATCTATTGCAGTAAGATCAGGAAAAAGGCTCACCTGCCTCTTCCTACTATAGTGCCTTTGTCTTTGTGAACAATGAAAATCCCCTCAACAGCAGCAACAAACCATTACTGTTTTTTTTTTCCCCCACCTGTTCTTCAAGGTACAAAGATATGCCTTCCTGCTTCAGAAAGACATCTCTCATGGCTTTAACCCACAACAATTCTGCCTCTCTTCTGACTGGCACTCATTTCCATACCAACCTTTTAACATTTAATCACACACTGTTTTCTGACACTTCTAGGATGCCATTTTCTTTATCTTATTTTGTTATTTTTAGGTGTTTCTAGCCAGTCTGTAAACATGCAACTCCTGTTTAAAATCCATCCCTTCCCCCTTTTCTATATTGGAGCTTAAACCCAGGGCCTCACACATGCTAGGCAAGCACTCCACCATTGATCTATACCCTCAGGTCCTTAACTCTTAAATGGTATACCCCTGTCATATAAGGTTCTATTTGGAGGGGCTCCTAAAGTTTCTTCTCCCACCACACCTACACAAGCACTTTATGCTTTAGTCACAAAGAACTGTTTGCAGTGCCCTCCAAATGCTGTGTTCACTCATGCTTCCAGGCCTTTGCATACAGAGAACTCTTCCAGGACCGATTTTTACCACTTGTCCCCATGGGGACTCCTGCTCAGCACTCACTGTCTGTGCCATATCCTTTCATCCTCCCCAAAGGAGTGAATGACAAGCTGAAGGCAGGAGGTGCATTAAAGTCAGTGTGCACTTTCCTTCCATCTGTGTCAGAGCCCTGCACAAACCTAAGTAGATTTAAAATCTGTGCTTTTGCTGCCATGAGAAATGCTCAGTGTATTGGCATCTTTTCCCCTAAGAAAAATTGACTTTTTCCTCGAATAAATTAACCTAGTAGAAACAACAAGAAAAAAACGGATTTCTGAATAATCGTTTGCCTGTTGAATGAACTAGGATTAAATTGATGCTTAAAAAAAAAAATGTTTGGACACTTGTGTTAATTGAAATTGTTAGACTTCTCAGCTTGATTCCTGAATCACAGCCACCTCATTGATACCCAGCTCCAGACATCATCAGTAAGGAATGTAAGAATTTCTGGAGAGAGAAACAGAAAAAGTTTTAGAATTTTCTATAAAACAGTCATTTGTATATTTTCGTTCAAACCAATGTGGACATTTAAAAGGATAGTCCTTTCCTTTGTACCCCCCAAACCTGTTCTTCTCCACACCCCAACAGGTAATATATCCAGGTACAATCACATAATGTCTGAGATCAAGGAGATGAGAGACCCGGGAGGAGTTGCTCCCTCCCCTGTGAACATGGAATATAGCACATTTACAAATGTGCTGTGGTCTGGGTCTTTATGTTCCCTTCAAAATTCACATGTTGAATCCTAATCCCCCATTATGATGCCATTAAGAGGCAGGGTCTTTAGGAGGTGACAAGGTTTTGTAGGTATCCTTAAAAGAGGAACTCCACCTCTTTTATCTTCCACCACATGAGCACACAGCAAGAAGGTGCCATCTATGAGGCATAGACCAGGCCCCCACCAGAAACCTAACTGCCTGAATCCTGGATTTCCCAGCTTCCAAGACTGTTGTTAGCAATAAATTTCCATTGTTTATAAGACTCAACTTATGATATTTTTGTTACAGCAGCCTGAATGAACTAAGACAAAAGGTGTATTAATAGCACCTATTTCATTTAGTGTTTTCTTAGAAGCAGATCCATTTTATCTTTTTTAATGAAATCTTTATTGCACCTTTCAAAGTTATTTAAAATGCATTTGAGAAGCCTAACAAGACATTATTACTCTCTCCACAGAGTACTCATTATTCACTTATTCAATATGTTCAAATGTTGGTCTAGCATTAATTAAAAGTTTATTTGGCATTCCCCAAAAAAAGATAATCACAAGAGAATGAAGGCTCCCTATGGCTACTGTGACATCCATTTCTTTTCACCACAATCCAGAGCTCTCTGGTGGACAAGAATCTAGAGGAAATAAACTAGATTTCTAATTATTCCATAGCAAAAGAATGACGTTCATATAGCCCATCCTTCGTTCATAAAGAACATAAAAAGTGTTGGGGAACTATTTATCTTTCTTTGTCTCTCTCATCTCTGATTTTAAGTCCAAATTCAATCTTCCTGTATTCACCTGTTTTTTCTCTGGTATTGGAGATATTTAGCCTTGCTCACCCCTGTCCAGCTGCAACCAATTCAGGCAGCAAGGCTAAGAGAGCTCAGCATGGACCAGTGATTATAGAGTCACTTAAGAATAATTGCCCAGGCAAGATGGTGCTTTCAAATTTAATCTCAAGCAAACTTAGTTTAAGAACCCTAAAGCATGTAGGATGCCTTTCAGTTTCTAATAATGTTTCAAAGGCTTCTCTTTCAATAGACTTAAACTGATGTTGGCAGAGGCATAATTAGGTCAAGGCAGGGAGAAAAAGAAAATATCACTTTTTAAAACTGCCCCAAGACTGCCAAGCATTTGTATATATGAAGAGTAACACAGGAAAAATATATTTCAGAAGTCAAATAATTAAATTATGGCATTTTTTTGGAGACACAAAACTAACAAGATCATTTCTAATCATGATAAGTGGCTACCCCAAAGAAGAAATGAAGAAGACAGCAGTAAAACGTGAGTGCTATCGGGGAGGCTAGTAGCAATCACATATCACCGTGCTTTGCAAGATTCAAAATATCTAGTAGAAAGCATGCAGCCTGTTTTGTAAACAATCCTGAATTACAAACAGAAATTACCAGAGGCCCAGAATCTTTACAATCCATTACAATTTACCTTTTTTTGTATTATCCCCAGGACCAACTATGTTTCTTTGATTGTGCATGCATGTGTTCTTCTTTTCCACCACAAGAGGGAGCCGCAGCACAATAAGGGTATAGTTCTAGCTCTCTAAGCAGTAACAAAACGATTTTTATTACTGGTGACAACCCTGGGGCAAGGATACCTTTAACCAGGAAGGAATGTGATAAGTCAATTGTTCAAAATATACTTCAGAAGCTGTCCTTCAACTGAGACTTCTCGAATTTTTTTACATACATATATGCTTGCATAGAGTGTGGTAACTGTTTTTATTTTCCCTTTCTATCTACCTTAATACCAGAATGTATAAGTCACTTCAAGGTTTTATTTAGATGAGGATAACCCAGATACACATTCTAAGCATTAAGGCTCTTGATTTTTAAACTAATGACTTTAATCACGTGGAACTCATTGGATTGATCTTTATAAAGATTAAAAGCAATCTGTAATTCATCTTCTTCTCCTTAATTCTTCCAACATAAATGATTGCTCCAAGTACAAAGAATCTTTTGAGGCATATTGCTAAGGACAATTCAGTGGTGGCAAATAAGCAGTTTAATGAAGTGAACTCTGCTCATTAACCTTTGGCCAAAGTCACATCTGTACCCATTCCTTGCCTCAGCTCTTAAACACTTTAAAAACAGCAGCCAAGTTCAGTTCTAATTTGCCTCTGAAGAATTCAGCACCAGCCCATTTAGAAAAGTGATTATCCCTCAATTTGTAGGCAATGAGGTAGGCGCTTACATGGGATCCCAAAAGGCATCAATCAGACCATAGTGCTTGTCCCAGAGGGGAGCTTTATGCCCAAATCAATACAGGAGCTCACTACGCAGGGCAATTCCACAAAGGTGTGTGTGTCTGAAGTCAAACGCAGCTACTTTTATGAGGGAGAAAAAGAAAGAACCCACCATAGGATCAAGAGAAGTCTCCCAAAGAGGGTCCTGGAGCCCTACTTATGAAAATTTCTATTCTTTCCAGACATGCACACGGGCCATTTGTGGTGCAGGGAGTGAAGGGTCAGTCACCCCCATGCCACCATGCTCCAGGACAGACCCTGGGAGTGCAGGAATTCTAAATCTAAACCTGACCTTCCCAGCCATTTTGAAGGAATACTTCACAGGTAGGAGGTAGAAGGATGACTATATTTTATTTACAAGTTTGTCAGCTTGATTTATAAGTTTCATATATTTCAACATGAAATTTTGTCATGACTCCTACCACTGTTGGAATGAATTTTTTCTCCCTCTTCTTTTTTTTTTTTTTGATTTGTTTTAATTAGTTACACATAACAGTACAATGATCTTGACATATCGTACATTTGGATCAGATGGGATATAATTTCTCATTTTTCTGAGTGTATAGGTTGCAGAATTACATTGGTCATGCAGTCACATATATACCCACCAACAATAATAATGTCTATTTTATTCTACTGTCCTTCTTATTCCACTTCATGACCAAAGGCACACATTGGTTTGGCTCAAAATTTCAGTAACTCTTGAATTGGGTTTCTATGGGGATAAGAACTATGCAGACCCAGCAGTGGTAAGGTTTGGCAGCCACTGGTCCACTGGCCTTTTAAATTTAAATTTAATGGCAATTTAACGGAACTTTAAACGCCAGTCCTTAGTCACATTAGCTGTATCTCAATAAGCTAAAGTCCAAGCAGCTAGTGGTTACTATATTGGTAAACACACATTTACAACTACGCCATCATTCCAGAATGTTCCTCTGAACAATGATGCCCTGAAGGACTCTTGAGACAGAAAATATAAAATGGGAAAGACTGGAATATCTGCATACCAAGAGCACAGATCAGCAGGTAAGCCTGCCATTTGGAATCACATTCTGAAGTGTTCAGGATTGTTATCAGACAGTATAAACAGCACCATTTGTTTGGTGATGACTGGCCACCTGTGGAATGAATACTTTATTTGGCTTTTGCTGTGTTGTAAAATGGTAGAATTAAAAAATTGGAACCTCATTAAAATCTGGGTTTCTGCTTAGAAAAAATTGGAAGAGCTGGCCCTCTGGGACTGTACTCCCACACTAGAACCCAGGCCTGGAGCCTAGGAGTTGTTGTCCCTTCAGAAGGAAAAAGAGCCCTTTAGTTTATCCAAATCCCCCACCAGTCACCAAATTAAACATGATTTCCTAACTTCTCTTGTATATGCATTTGAATGGGGGGGAAAACATAAACAAAGTCCCTAGCTTTGCAATAAGAAAATGCCCTTAATAAAACAACATTAGAGATAACCAAAAACAGTCTTGCTCATTATCCCTATTTCTTTAAGTAATTAAATTGCATTACCACTTATCCAAACCGTACTCTTTGGTCTACTGTAGAAACTGGATTAGTGCATCGAAAATAAAAAGGTCGAACTTCATAATCTTCTATAATTCTGTACTAAGTACAGGCTTTCGAAGATAGTGGGAAAAGTTTTTTTTTTCCTCTGTTCCTCCATTCATATCCATTCTCTCTCTCTCTCTCTCTCTCTCTCTCTAATACACACAAACAGACACACACACACCTTCCTCAAGTGTTCTGAGTTGAGAAAAGGTCTAGTTGTGCATAAAGAAAAATAAGATTTCCAGTAATATTTGGGACCCTAATACAAAAATATCACAATCACACACAAATCTCTTCATTTAAAAAATCTATTCTCATGCCCATGAATCTTACGCATGTAAATTTAAGCTCCATAAATTCATCTGTCCTGTTCAATACCAGCACATAGTAGGTACTCAGTACTAAATATTTGTTAGGTGGAACAACAGAACCATCAAAGAGAGCAGAACATTTCCTTCAGAATTCTAAGCCTCTACCATATCCATCTTAACCTGACATAGTGATATTTATATTGATTTATTCAACAGGTTCTAGAAGGTTTTCATGTTCTCGGGCTCTGGTGGAGCTGCATCATAGTGTGCTGCAATTGATTCTCTGAGTCACCAGCCATATGTTTAGGAAGAGAATTGCAATTGTGGGAGAAGAATCTGATTTTAAATACGACTTTGCTTGTCTTTTTAAAGCTGCATACACACACGCAACAATACTACAATTTGTGCATTAGAGTCTATTCCTTACCCTTCTCTACTACTTGCTCCAATTGACCCTCCCAGGGCACCCTCTGTGTTCCCCGCAGCCCTCTTGAGGGGAAGTTGTTTTTTCTCCCTTTGATCTGGTATGGCTGGGTGAGGCGGTCCCCACAGATGTCCTTCCTGCTCCTCACTACATTCTCAGACCACTCATTCTCGAGTCCTTTTCCCAAATAGGTCCAACTCTGAGTCTGCTGTCATGGGGCGGATCACCCGATGTTCCTCTGTGTCATTACCTCCTGACCCCAGCTCAGTTCCTTTTTCCTCACTGTCACTGTTTCCAATCCCACTTGTGTCTTAATCCTCAACGTTTCGACATATATGTAGATGACATTTCCAACACACCAGTGTCTCAGTTTCTTGAACCACCCCTCTCCATAATCTCATCCACCATCCTGCCTCTGCCACTCACCCCCACATTCGTACCATAGACTCTCTATATAATCTCAATTCTACACATCCCACATCCCATCCACTCTGCCCACAAGTTTCTCTTTTCTTTCCTTTCTCTGGTAACTTCCCTTCAGCCACGTATTATGTATGTGTGTGTGTGTATGTGTGTGTGTAATTTGCCCCTCTTAGGCTTTGCAATCTTTGGTCATAGTACACCAGTATTCAACCCTTGTTGTTATTTCTTTCCTTCTTATTCATCCTCAAATCAAAACCAGGGCTGGGAGTGCAGCTAAATGGCAGAGTACATGCTTAGTATGAGTGAGGACCTGGTTTCAATCCCTAGTGCATGACTGCATGTGCGCACACGCGCGTGCACATACACACACACAGAGAAATCAAAACCCACAGGTACAATCGCTCTTGCATGTGCCCTCTACTCCCTTGCCCTCTTCCAGCTCTTATGTACCTCTCTGTCCTCCAGCCCTTGACATTTCCAACTCTTCACCACCCCACCTGTGCAGTGAGGCCTGGCTGGAGGAAACAAACTTCGTGCCTGCATCACAAGTGGATCCCTCGTGTCCTTAAAGCAACATCTGCTCCACCCACCATCCCGTCTTTCCAAGGGCTCTTCCACATTCCCTCTCCTCTCCCAGACTTCCAACACCTTCTCCTTCAGCCTCACTCTCAGCTAATGGCCTTTTCCTTCCTTCACTTCCACAGACCCCAGTGCCTTATCCTCCCCTGCCTGCCAGCACCTGAATCTCCTGGGCTTGCCCTGTCCATCATACTAGGGTTGACCCAGTCATGCTCCCTGTACAAGGCAAGTGACTTGTACATTGCACCCCATCCCCTCCCTCCTGACTCCTCCTGGGCATCTCTTCAGTAATTATCCCCTCTTCCACAGGTGTGTGTGTCTGAATGTGTGCACAGGTATATATACACATGTGTAATTTTTTGCTCTACACTGAATCACTTTTGTCAGCATATAAAATACAACTATTTCTCCCATATTAAAAAATAAAAAGAAGGGCTGGAGCTCAGTGCTAGAGCGCTTGCCTTGCATACGTGGGGCACTGGGTTTGATCCTCAGCACCACATAAAAATAAATAAATAAAGATACTGTGTACATCTACAACTAAAAAAATCTTTTAAAAAATAATAAAAAAATAAAGAGAGGCCTTCCCATGTCATTTTTCCCAGCGGCCACAGTCTCATTTCTTCACCTCTCTGTGTAACAAAATCTAGAAAGCGTTCACTCTGGTGACTCCACTCCCTGTCATTCCATTAAGGAGGACATTGCCCTCCTTAAGGCTGCCCACACCCTGCCCCTGCCAGGTCTAACACCCAACAGCATTTAGTCTTTGAGAGCCTTTCACACAGTGGAGGATTCCTCCTCTTGGAAGTCCTTGTTCCCCTTGGCTTTTCAGTACATCAGCTTGTTTTTCTGTCTGCCTCGCTGGATAGTCATTTGTGGTCCACTTCACATGACACTACTCCGTTTACCTAACCTCTTAAATTTGGGTTGCCTTTGGGCTCAATCCTTAGTTTTCTTTTGTACGTATACTCTGGTTCCGTGGATTTAAATTGCAACTGAATGCCACTGACTCCCAAATTGGACCTCCAGCCCAAACCTCCTGACTCCAGACTCATCTCTCCAATGTCTATTCAACAATGCTCTCTGGGGAACAGAAAAGGCCCAGTGGGCCGCGGAGGGACAGAGCTTCCAATCACTCCTGCAAGGTAGGCGGGCCTGCGACCCACCTGCAGAAGAGGAGCAGCGGCCTGCTGAGAGGCAGAGCCGCCCCCTCCCCCTGCACTGGCAAGGTAGACAGAACTGTGACCACCCACAGAGCAGGCCCAGCGGCCTGCTGAGGGGCAGAGCCGCCCCCCACCCTCCGCACCTGCCAGGTAGGCGGAACTGTGACCACCAACAGAAAAGGCCCAGTGGCCCGCGGAGGGGCAGAGCTTCCAATCACTCCTGCAAGGTAGGCAGGCCTGCGACCCACCGGCAGAAGAGGAGCAGCAGCCTGCTGAGAGGCAGAGCCGCCCCCTCCCCCCGCGCCTGCAAGGTAGACGGAACTGTGACCACCAACAGAACAGGCCAGACCTGCAACCGACAGACAGAACAGGCCCAGTGGCCTGAGGAAGGGTAGAGCCCCCCCCCCCCGCGCCTGCAAGGTAGGCGGACCTGCTACCGACCGGCAGAACAGCCCCAGAGGCCTGCCGGCATGGTAGACACATTGCCCCAATTGGAGGAGGGGCAGAGCCGCCGCCCGCGCCTATAAGGGAGACTTTGCAACTATACAAGACCAATATAAATATATAGGGGGAAAATTCAATAGCACAACAGTTTCACCAAGTAGAAAGGAACGCGAACAGTATGAAGAGACAAGGAAAGAAAGGACCACAAGCACTGCAGGTCAACTCAATGTTAGAAGAGGTAATAGCTGCAGCAGATGGAATGTCAGATAAAGAATTCAGGATATACATGCTTCAGATGATCTGGAGTCTCAAGGAAGACATCAGACAGCAAAATCAGACAATGAAAGATCACTTCAACAATGAATTACATAAACAAATCCAAGAAGCAAAAGATCAACTATACAGGGAGATAGAGGTTATAAAAAACAAACAAACAGAAATCCTAGAAATGCAGGAAGCAATAAACCAACTTAAAAACTCAATTGAGAATACTACCAGCAGAGTAGAACACTTAGAAGATAGAACATCAGACAATGAAGATAAAGTATTTCAACTTGAAAAGAACATAGACAGCTCAGCAAGACTGTTAAGAAACCATGAGCAGAACATCCAAGAAATATGGGATAACATCAAGAGACCAAATTTAAGAGTCATTGGGATACAGGAAGGGACAGAGTTTCAAACCAAAGGAATGAGCAATCTATTCAATGAAATAATACGAGAAAACTTCCCAGACTTGAAGAATGAGACAGAATCCCAAATCCTAGAAGCCTACAGGACGCCGAATGTGCAAAATCATAAGAGACCCACACCTAGACACATTATAATGAAGATGCCCAACATACAGAATAAGGAGAGAATTTTAAAAGCTACAAGAGAAAGGAAGCACATCACATTTAGGGGTAAGCCAATCAGGATAACAGCTGATCTTTCAACACAGACTCTGAAAGCTAGAAGATCCTGGAATAACATATTTCAAACACTGAAAGAAAATGGGTTCCAACCAAGAATTGTGTTTCCAGCGAAATTAAGCTTCAGGATGGAAGATGAAATTAAAACCTTCCACGATAAACAAAAGTTAAAAGAATTTGCAGCTAGAAAACCATCTCTTCAAAACATCCTTGGCAAAACATTACAGGAAGAGGAAATGGAAAATAACAATGAAAACCAACAGTGGGAGGTAGGACAGTAAAGGGGGGAAAATAATCAAAGAGGAAAACAAACCATGTTTAGTTACATAAATAAACAAATATGGCTGGAAGAACAACCCATATCTCAATAATAACCCTAAATGTTAATGGCTTAAATTCACCAATCAAGAGACACAGGCTAGTAGAATGGATCACAAAACAAGACCCAACAATATGCTGCCTACAGGAGACGCATTTGATAGGAAAAGACATACATAGGCTGAAGGTGAAAGATTGGGAAAAATCATATCACTCATATGGACTTCAGAAACAAGCAGTAGTGTCCATACTTATATCAAATAAAATAGATTTCAAGCCAAAGTTAATCAAAAGGGATAAAGAGGGACACTACATACTGCTCAAGGGAACCATACACCAACAAGACATAACAATCATAAATATATATGCCCCAAACAATGGTGCAGCTATGTTCATCAAACAAACTCTTCTCAAGTTCAAGAGTCTAATAGACCACCATACAATAATCATGGCAGACTTCAACACACCTCTATCACCACTGGACAGATCTTCCAAACAAAAGTTGAATAAGGAAACTATAGAACTCAATAACACAATTAATAACCTAGACTTAATTGACATATATAGAATATACCACCCAACATCAAGCAGTTACACTTTTTTCTCAGCGGCACATGGATCCTTCTCAAAATTAGATCATATATTATGTCACAGGGAAACTCTTAGACAATATAAAGGAGTAGAAATAATACCATGCATCCTATCTGATCATAATGGAATGAAACTGTAAATCAACGGTAAAAGAAGGAAGGAAAAAGAATACATCACTTGGAGAATGAACAATAGGTTACTGAATGATCAATGGGTTATAGAAGACATCAAGGAGGAAATTAAAAAATTCTTAGAGATTAATGAAAACACAGACACAACATATCGGAATCTATGGGACACATGGAAAGCAGTTCTAAGAGGAAAATTCATTGCTTGGAGTTCATTCCTTAAAAAAAGAAAAAACCAACAAATAAATGATCTCATACTTCATCTCAAAATCCTTGAAAAAGAAGAGCAAAACAACAGCAAAAGAAGTAGAAGGCAAGAAATAATTAAAATCAGAGCTGAAATTAATGAAATCGAAACAAAAGAAACAATTGAAAAAATTGACAAAACTAAAAGTTGGTTCTTTGAAAAAATAAACAAAATCGACAGACCCTAAGCCATGCTAGTGAAGAGAAGAAGAGAGAGAACTCAAATTACTAGCATACAGGATGAAAAAGGCAATATCACAACAGACACTTCAGATATACAGAAGATAATCAAAAATTATTTTGAATCCTTATACTCCAATAAATTAGAAGATAGTGAAGGCATAGATAAATTTCTTAAGTCATAGGATCTGCCCAGATTGAGTCAGGAGGATATAGACAACCTAAACAGACCAATATCAATTGAGGAAATAGAAGAAACCATCAAAAGACTACCAACTAAGAAAAGCCCAGGACCGGATGGGTATACAGCAGAGTTTTACAAAACATTTAAAGAGGAACTAATACCAATACTTTTCAAGCTACTTCAGGAAATAGAAAAAGAGGGAGAACTTCCAAATTCATTCTACGAGGCCAACATCACCCTGATACCTAAACCAGACAAAGACACTTCAAAGAAAGAAAACTTCAGACCAATATCTCTAATGAACCTAGATGCAAAAATCCTCAATAAAATTCTGGCGAATCGGATACAAAAACATATCAAAAAAATTGTGCACCATGATCAAGTAGGATTCATCCCTGGGATGCAAGGCTGGTTCAATATACGGAAATCAATAAATGTTATTCACCACATCAATAGACTTAAAATAAGAACCATATGATCATCTCGATAGATGCGGAAAAAGCATTCGACAAAGTACAGCATCCCTTTATGTTCAAAACTCTAGAAAAACTAGGGATAACAGGAACATACCTCAATATTGTAAAAGCAATCTATGCTAAGCCTCAGGCTAGCATCATTCTGAATGGAGAAAAATTGAAGGCATTCCCTCTAAAATCTGGAACAAGACAGGGATGCCCTCTCTCACCACTTCTGTTCAACATAGTTCTCGAAACACTGGCCAGAGCAATTAGACAGACAAAGAAATTAAAGGCATAAAATAGGAAAAGAAGAACTTAAATTATCACTATTTGCAGATGACATGATTCTATACCTAGCAGACCCAAAAGGGTCTACAAAGAAACTATTAGAGCTAATAAATGAATTCAGCAAAGTGGCAGGATATAAAATCAACACGCATAAATCAAAGGCATTCCTGTATATCAGCGACAAATCCTCTGAAATGAAAATGAGGACAACCACTCCATTCACAATATCTTCAAAAAAAAATAAAATACTTGGGAATCAACCTAACAAAAGAGGTGAAAGACTTATACAATGAAAACTACAGAACCCTAAAGAGAGAAATAGAAGAAGATCTTAGAAGATGGAAAAATATACCCTGTTCATGGATAGGCAGAACTAACATCATCAAAATGGCGATATTACCAAAAGTTCTCTATAGGTTCAATGCAATGCCAATCAAAATCCCAACGGCATTTCTTGTAGAAATAGAGAAAGCAATCATGAAATTCATATGGAAAAATAAACGACCCAGAATAGCAAAAACAATGCTAAGCAGGAAGTGTGAATCAGGCGGTATAGCGATACCAGACTTCAAACTATACTACAGAGCAATAGTAACAAAAACAGCATGGTACTGGTACCAAAACAGGCGGGTAGACCAATGGTACAGAATAGAGGACACAGAAACCAATCCACAAAACTACAACTACCTTATATTTGATAAAGGGGCTAAAAGCATGCAATGGAGGAAGGATAGCATCTTCAACAAATGGTGCTGGGAAAACTGGAAATCCATATGCAACAAAATGAAACTGAATCCCTTTCTCTCGCCATGCACAAAAGTTAATTCAAAATGGATCAAGGAGCTTGATATCAAATCAGAGACACGCCGTCTGATAGAAGAAAAAGTTGGCTACGATCTACATACTGTGGGGTCGGGCTCCAAATTCCTCAATAGGACACCCATAGCACAAAAGTTAATAACTAGAATCAACAAATGGGACTTACTCAAACTAAAAAGTTTTTTCTCAGCAAAAGAAACAATAAGAGAGGTAAATAGAGAGCCTACATCCTGGGAACAAATCTTTACTCCTCACACTTCAGATAGAGCCCTAATATCCAGAGTATACAAAGAACTCAAAAAATTAGACAATAAGAGAACAAACAACCCAATCAACAAATGGGCCAAGGACCTGAACAGACACTTCTCAGAGGAGGACATACAATCAATCAACAAGTACATGAAAAAATGCTCACCATCTCTAGCAGTCAGAGAAATGCAAATCAAAACCACACTAAGATACCATCTCACTCCAGTAAGATTGGCAGCCATTAGGAAGTCAAACAACAACAAGTGCTGGCGAGGATGTGGGGAAAAGGGTACACTTGTACATTGCTGGTGGGACTGCAAATTGGTGCAGCCAATTTGGAAAGCAGTATGGAGATTTCTTGGAAAGCTGGGAATGGAGCCACCATTTGACCCAGTTATTCCCCTTCTCGGTCTATTCCCTAAAGACCTAAAAAGAGCATGCTACAGGGACACTGCTACATCGATGTTCATAGCAGCACAATTCACAATAGCAAGACTGTGGAACCAACCTAGATGCCCTTCAATAGATGAATGGATAAAAAAAAATGTGGCATTTATACACAATGGAGTATTACTCTGCATTAAAAAATGACAAAATCATAGAATTTGCAGGGAAATGGATGGCACTAGAGCAGACTATGCTAAGTGAAGCTAGCCAATCCCTAAAAAACAAATGCCAAATGTCTTCTTTGATATAAGGAGAGTAACTAAGAACAGAGTAGGGTCGAAGAGCATGAGAAGAAGATTAACATTAAACAGGGATGAGAGGTGGGAGGGAAAGGGAGAGAGAAGGGAAATTGCATGGAAATGGAAGGAGACCCTCAGAGTTATACAAAAGTACATACAAGAGGAAGTGAGGGGAAAGGGAAAAATAATACAAGGGGGACAAATGAATGTCAGTAGAGGGGGCAGAGAGAGAAGAGGGGAGGGGAGGGGAGGGGAGGGGGGATAGTAGAGGATAGGAAAGGCAGCAGAACACAACAGACACTAGTATGGCAATATGTAAATCAATGGATGTGTAACTGATGTGATTCTGCAATCTGTATATGGGGTAAAAATGGGAGCTCATAACCCACTTGAATCAAAGTGTGAAAGATGATATATCAAGAACTATGTAATGTTTTGAACAGCCAACAATAAAAAATTTAAAAAAGTAAAATAAAATAAAATTTAAAGTAAAATTCAATCATATGCAGGGTATACTGGTTTAATCATAATTTTACTGTTGGTACAATATTATTGTTGAAAATCTTTCTAAAATAAATCACTTCCCTTAAAAAAAAAAAAAAAAAAACAATGCTCTCTGGGTATGAGGAGGAGGTATCTCAAATCCATCCAGACCAAAACTGGACACTGATCATCCCATTCTACCCTACTTTACCCATAGCGTTTCTTGTGTGTTACAGAAACTCAATTGTTGCCAGCCAAACACTTTGAAATCACACCCACTAGAATTGTCTAAAATAAAAAGTTAAAAGCATCATGGAAAATATCAAGTGTGGTCAATGATGTAAGAAACTGGATCCCTCATACACTGCTGGTACATATGTAAAATTGTCCGTCCACTGCAGAAAACAGTTTGGCAGTTCCTCAAAAAGTTAAACACAGAATTACTATATGACCAAGTGATTCCACTGATAGGTATATATTTAAAAGAACTGAAAATCAGTATGCAAACAAATCCTTGAATGTCAGTGTTCACAATACTACCACAATAGCCAAAGGGGGCACCAACCCAAATATCCATGAATGGATGAAACAAAATGTGCCATCTATTCATAAGAAAAGGTATTATTATTATTATATTTTTTTGGCCATAAAAAGGAATGAAGTTCTGATACATGCTTCAATACAGATGCTAAGTGAAAGAAATCAGACACAAAAGATCACCTATTGACTGAGTCCATATTCATGAAATATCCACAAGAGATAAATCCATAATATCAGAAAGTAGATTAGTGGTTATCAGACACTGGGGAAATGATACAACAGGGAGTGATCACTTAATGAGTCTGGGTTTCCTTTTGGAACAATGACAAGGTTTTGGAACTATGTTGATGTCTGGATAATTATCCCCCAAGGCCCTCGTTGTGCTCAAGGTGTGGTCACCAGCCTATAGTACTATGGGAGGTGGTGGTCCTATTCGCAGGTAGGGTCTAATGGAAGGAAGTTAGGTCATTGGGGATGTACCCTTGAAGGGAATATCGGGACCCTGGCTCCTTCTCTCTGCTTCCTGGCCAGCATGAGGTGAGCAGCTCCTCTGCCATACATTTTGGCCATGAGGTTCTGCCTCACCACAGACCCAAGGCAACAGGACCAGTGGCCTGGCATTGAAACCTCTGACACTGAGCCAAAATACATCTTTCCTCCTTTTAAGTTGTTCATCTCAAGTGTCTGTCACAGTGACAGAAATCTAACACCAGCTTGACAAGAGGTGATGTGGCCACACGTCACTGTGAACGTACTAGATGTCACTGAATCGTCTACTTCAAATGGCTCCTTTCATGTGAATTTCACCTCAATAATGACAAGAACAACAATCCTCATCATCCTCCTCCTCATTATCATCACAGTATCTTCATGGACCCCTTTCTCGGATGCTCTAAGTTTCATCTGTCAGAAATTCATTCTGACTTTACTTTCAGAATACAGCCAGAATCAGAAGACGTCTCACCTTCGCCTTTCCCACTTGGGCCAGGGCAAGCGTCATGTCCTTTTTGGATGATTATAGTAGACTCCAGTCATTCTTCTTTACTGCCAATACCCTACAGCTGATTCTCAACACAGAATCCAGTCATCAGCTCATGTACCGACTTGAAACCCTGCAATGGTTTCCCAATTTTCCCAGGGTAAGAGTTGAAGTTTTAACAATGGTCCAGAAGGTTCTGCAGGATCCAGTCTCCTGTGACCCACCACTAACTCATGCCCTCTTCAATAACTTCTTTTATTCTTCCACTTGTTCCCCTAACGCAGTCTCTCTGCTATCTGAAATGCCCAGCACATCTCATCTAGTCTTAGAAGCTTGTCCTCTTAAAAACCACTTTGCTAATTCTTTATCTCCTTTAACTCTTTGCTCAGATCTCAGCTTGTCAAAAAGCCTTACCCTGATCACCCCATTTTATACAAAAAACTGCCCACACCAAAAAATAACTCCAGTCCCCCTTATTCTGAACCAATTTTAATTTTTCCCATTGCACCCTTCTCTTCTAATATATAATTGCAAAACATATTATTGTCTCTCTTTGCTAGTGTGTAAGTTTCATAATTAGAAACATTTTTGTATGTTTTCTTTTCTCTGATGTATCCTAAGTGGGCAGTGTTCTAGCTGCCTTATAGGAGGCATTCAGCACTATTTATTGAACTTCAAAATATTTTTTTAAATGGACAATAAAGATTCTTACCAAATTAATAATAGCAATTTCCCCAAAATTAGGACAAGGCATGAGATGAGAGAGAGGTTCAAAAGGACTTCAACTGATGGATAAAGAAAACTTGAATATTTACACGATGAAATATAATTCAGCCCTAAAAAAATGAAGGAGATTCTATCACTCAAGGCAACCTGGAAGAACCAAGAGGACAATATGCTAAATGAAATAAGACAGGCACAGAAAGATAAATACTGTATGATGTCACTTATATGGGAAATCTAAAAAAATCAAACTCAGAAGGAGAGAGTCAAGTAGTGGCTTCAGGAGCTGAGAGATGGGAAGGAACTGAGTAATATGGAGATGTAATTCAAAAGATACAAAGTTTCAATTAGGGGAAATAAGTTTTAAAAACCTATTGCACAGCATAGTGATTGTAATTAATAATCATTACAATTTCAAAATTGGGAAAATAGATTTTAAATGCTTTCACCACAAAGAAATAAGTATGTGAGGCATTGGGTGTGTTAAGTAGCTTGATTTAATCATTCCAAAATGCAAATATATATCAAAACATCATACTATACTCATAAATATATACAATTATCATATTAGTGAAAAATCAAAGTTTTTAAATAAAATAAATAAGTTTTAAAGGGATTTCATCTTTATCCGGAATGTTTTGTTCCTTCTAGTTAAAAAGGGTGAAGTATATTCAGGATTACAAAATTTTAGCACTCATTGATTATGGTGAACATGGTGGTTATAGTATTTTCTGCAATTTTTGGGTACTGCTTCAATTTCTCAAAATTTTAAAGACAAATAAGAAAAAAATAAACTCTGGTTTTTATAGCGCAAAAAAAAATCTTTTTGTTCTTCCAAAAAGAATAAAAGTAATGTTCTTAGAATTCCATAACAATCCACTTTCTTGACCAAATAGAGCCATTTGGCAATTGCCCCATTCACCTCTTGTCATTGGAGTAGGAACTTTCAGAATTTTGAGTACAGAAACAGGATTTTCTTCATTAATTCGCCCTGACAATCCAAGTTGAAATTACCACCAGGGCCCAGCAGGTGGTGCACTTGTATGGGTGTTGCTGTTCTGTACAGGGGCTCCCAAGCATCAGGTCAAAATGCCTTCCCCTGTTGCAAGCTGTTGCAGTATATCTGTGACTTTGAGGATCCTGCTTAAATTTGGCGCACTAAGGAAGCCCCTCCAAGGAAGCCCCTCCCCCCATGCTCCCCTGAGAGCCCCTTCCCAGTGTCACAAATCCCTGCAATCTCTAGGCAGCATAAAAAGTGCACATTTATTTTGGAAAATATAAAAAATAAATATAAATAAATAAAAGGGGCTGAGGATGTGGTTCAGTGGTTAAAAACTCAATGTGTATACACTCATTTATTTTTCAAACATTTTTTGGCAAAACAAAGGTTGTATTGCCAAGAGTTACAAAATTAGAGGGGGAATGAAAATCTGTTATTTTCACAACAAGGTCTTTTAACTTAGCCAGAAAATTTTGAGTTCCAAAACAACTCAAGTCCCCAAATGATAGAGTTTTCATAGCAATCTATTGATTTTACACACTTGCTGTGGGCTCTGAACTAACTAAATTTTGAAAACATCCATTTTTAAGCTATGCTGGAGACTACCAGAGAGCCTTTCCAATATCATGATTAGATTAACATCCAACATGCTGTATGTGATATATTTATAAGATGCTGGACAGATAGGTAAATTATTTATTACTACAAGCATATACTTGTAGCAAACAAAATCCAAGTAATTGGCAGGCATATAAAAAGGGACACCCATGTTGTCCCATTTCTCAAATTACTTAAATAACTTATACTTTTAATCACTGTGAAGTTTTCTGCATATATTCCCAGGCCATTAAAAATATGATTTTCAAAATTTTACCATTCACAGTATTCTGAAAAAATTTTCTATTCATTAACATTTTTATGATGGAATAGTCCAGGTGAGTGTCTCTTTAGTTACTGAATGGTATTTGCTATAGTTTAGATATCATTTAATTGTGTGAGTATGCCCCAGGGGTCCTTTGTAATTGAAGGCTTGGTCACCATCATGGTAGTATGGGGACTGTTAAAGATGCTGCAAACCTTTAAGTCTAGGACCTTTGGGAGGTCACTGCGGTATGCCCCGGGGAGGCGCTGGGGCACCGGACCTGTGTTCTCTCTCTCTCTCTCTCTGCTCCAGTTCAAGATACAACTGTTGGCTCTGGCATGTGCTCCTACCATGAGGCACCAACATTTGCCACCTCCCAGAGGCCAAACCAATGGCACTGTCCAGTCTTGGGCTTTGAACCTCCCAAACTGTGAGCTAAATAAGCATCTCTTTTCTTCCTAAATAGCCTGAGTCTGGTATTTCATTATAGTGACTGCTGATTAAGGTAGTATTTCACACAGTACTTCTAATAATACAGGTGTCCCCTCTTATCTACAAGGGATATGTTCCAAGGACCCAGTGAATGCCTAAAACCACCAGTAGAACCAAATATGAATAGATACTATTTTTTCCTATCATGCACAAACACACACGATAAAGTTTGACTTATAAATTAGGCATGGCTTGAGATTAACAATAGTAAAATAGAACAGTTATAACAAAATACTGTTGTAAAAGTTATTTTAAGCTTGTGAACTTGTTTATTTATAGAAGTTCCCATTAACCCATTTTCTGACTGCAGTAAACCACAGGTAACTGAAACCACAGAAAGCAAAGTCAGGATAGGGGATAACTGCACTTCCATGATGTTTACTGTGTGTCAGCCTCCAAGTGCTTCACATCTCTTCACTCATCATTACAACAATCCTGTAAGGGAGGGACTATTAATTATCCCCTTAGTAGAAGAGAAAACTGAGTCACAGAGATGATAAATAACTTCCTCAAGATCATAGAGCTAATAGGTAGCACCGTGATGCAAACTCGGTGTGTGGTTCCAAAGTCTTTGTTGTTAACCACCATTCCTGACTGATTATGTTAAAAACTGTTTAACAATCTCCCTGGAAATGAACATTTGGATTGTTTGTTTACTATTTTTTTTCTTTCTTTTTTTTGAAAGTAACTTCATATTTTTTAATCACAGAAATTCAAGTTTATTATAATGTCTGAAAGTCACTTTCAAAGCATAAAATATGCTTTTAAATAAAAACATCATTTAACTTTAATATCTACTTATTATCCTGACGACAAAGCTACATACATGCTCATTAATGAATGAAATTGAAAAATTTTCAAGGTACAAAGCAGAAGTTTCCCAAATATGGCTCTTTTGCCATCACTTCTAACCAAACATTTTGTTCTGTTTTAAAATAGAGAAGAGAAAAATCCCCACTCCCTTCCCATACTCTTCCTTGATTGTCCCCAAGAGGTGGGATTAGAAACCTAGTCAGAAGGTGGGATTTCAAACCAAGAAGCTTCAGTTTCCACAGCCACATCCATTTGTGGAGCCATTTTTCTTACACTTTCTCCTTCTATGTGGATATATAAAAGCCAGGAGAGGACCGAATCCCCTTATTTTCTCTCAGATATCTGCTGAAATTCTTTTCTTGCCCTTCCTATTATCCCATGTATCCTACTAGAGTATCCATAAGCCCTGAAGACTCTGAGAGAGATTTAAAGAAGTGAGGAGACTAGGGCACTGATTCCACATAAACCAACTAGATTCCTAATAATAAAATGACACTTTATTTTCAGTGTCCGACAGCTAAGGCTCTGGGGAATTTGAACTCAATTCAAGTGTAAGATACAAATCGTTTTAGTTTTTGTTATATATGTTTGTTGGAGCTCTTTGCATATTGGAGATATTAAAGCTTTACCTAACATATAGTTTGTTAACTTTCTCTTAAATTGCTACAACAAAAGTAAATAAATTAAAAAATTAAGAGACAATAAAACTTGTGTGTTTTACTATTTTTAAAGATACCACAATAAATAAAACTTAGGTACACATGTGTACCAGTATTTCTTGAAAATTCACTTCTAAAAGTGGGATTACTTATATAGGCATTTAAAAACTTGGTAAATAATGCCGAACTGGAATCCAGAGAAGCTACATTTCCCCCATACAGCGCTGTGTTCTTGTTCCTCACTGACCCTGGAAACGATTATCATTTTTCTTTTGATAAAACAGCAGACATAAAATAGCATTATAATGTTTATTTAATTTGCCTGGCCCAAATCTCTAGTGAGTTTGAGCAGCATTCCTAGTGTTTCTTGACCACTTATATTGTCTTTTAATTTCTCACATTCGGATCCATTATTTTATCAAGTTGTCTCTTCTATGGATTTGTAGAAGAAGCTTTTTAACCCCCATGCTTTACCATCCAGTGAACCTGCATGAACCCAGGCCGGAGTCCCCAGCCAGGACTGTGAACTATGGATACACAACCAGAACAGGTGTCTGTGTAGGCCCAGAGACAAAGAGCTGAAAACAAAACCCATAAAATCAGTTGCTTGTTCAAAGCAAAATCACCTGCACAATAAATAGATAATAAAGTTTATCTGAGGTTTGTGGCCTGCCCATGTGAAGTCTTTTTCCTTTGTGGTACTGTATTGATCCAACATGGAAAAAGCAAACCAGAAGGCTTCCAAGAACATCCAGAAGGGACTAGAGAAATAGATTAACCTGGGTTAGAATTTTGGGGCCATTATATAAAATTTAGTTTGGCAGCTTTGGGTAAGTTGGTTACCTTTTCCCACTGCCAACTTCCAGAGAAGAAGGCTTGTAAGATCTACCATGCAGAGTTATAAGAACTAAGGAAAATGTCTGTAAGCATTTATTAGAGTCTGGCCACATAATTAATATTCAATTATTAGTACTGAATAATAAAGTTTATTGTTATTAGTATAACAATATTAATATTTTTGGCAATGATTAAAGAGAGTAAAACTTCTGACTTGCTAAATATAATTCATTAGAAAATGACTGGCTTTGCTAACTTAGGTATGAAAAAAACTGGTGACATTCTTTCATTTTCTCAATTAAAAATCATGCTTGCTTCCATTTACCCATTGAGTTAGTAGTCTATCTTCCCTTTCTGCCTCTGCCTTCTCATTCAGTGTCCAGGCACCTCAACTGTGCTCAGATCCCCAGCATGGCTTGAAGTGAAGGAGCCAAATTCAATTGCTCCTCATTGAGGTTAGTGGACTCCTCTACCATCACCCCTTGTCCATGACAATATGGTATCAATGTACCAATGATGTTTTTTAAGCAGCAAGGAGTCGAGGTGCCATCATGACACAGGACTAAACTCATTCAAGGGCTCCTGATGGAACTGGCCTGGATCTCCACTTTTTATCTTCTTAGACTCCACAGTGCCAGGGGAGCTGTGTCAGAAAGTGCCATATCCCAGTCCCACATGCATCAACACCCCCCATCCCTTGGACATCTTGGTTCCCATTCTTCAACCAGTAAGTTCTTCCACCTCTGCTCCATTCCATGTCCTTTTTTTCTGTTGCAGAATACAAGAAATTATTTCAGGAAGAAATGCTGATTTAGGCAGCTTCTGAGGATCCAATCACATCCCAGTTGCCTACAAGGCAGCAGACTCACCTAGGAACTTAGAAAGCTAAATCTGGAGCAAAATGGGTACAAAGTACATCACCTACCTTGCAGGAAGTTCCAGGTTCAGCCATTCTTTTATATCTAGTACCATAAACACTAGATATCCCACACAATCAACAATGACATCAGCTGGAATTCTAAAATAGCATTTTATACAAACTATGACTTCTTTGGTGGCAGCATGCATTTGGAAGAAAATGTGTTCTGAACTTTGAAGCCAATCAAGTCTGTTACATAATGGGCTGGAGAAAAGCCAAATATGATTTTTTTTCTTCACATTCCTACTAGTAGCTACCGTAATTTACCACATAATTGTCACCACCACATAATGGCTGCACCATTTTTTCAGGTCAAAAGTTGGTTTATTACCTTTAATTGCATAATTGCCATATAATTTTGTTTGTCATACTGTTTAAAAGATAAACAGCAGGACACAATGGTAAACTACCTGTAATCCCAGCTACACAGGAGGCTGAGGCAGGAGGATCACAAGTTTGAGGCTAGCAAGACCCTGCCTCAAAATAAGAAGTAAAAAAGAGTGGAGATATAGCTCAATGGTGAAGCATCCTGGGTTCAACTCCCAGTACTGCAATAAATAAAAACAGAGCAGCAATGTATTCACCAGAGGCATATGGATGTGCATCTGTCTTCTCGTACATTGTGAGCCACAAGTCTTGAATTCTCAGTGCAAATGTATTGTCAGTATATTTTTGAAAGCTGGTTTGTTTAGAGTGCTGTACTACTAATGTAAACAGATGTTACACAAGTGATGCTGAGAACGGTGCATCAGATAATAAAGCCAATGATAATGGTGCAGAATCTTCAAACACAAAAGATTAAATGTTTAAGTCCATATTTTGCAACATTGTTGTAAATTTTCTCAAGTTTAATAATTTTAATTATAACAAACAAATCAACAACTAATGTGTTCACTTTTTCTTTCAGACTAGAAAAAATGTTCATTAAACTGTCCTGAAGAAATGATGTCTATCAATTTTGACTATTAAAATTTAACATATATTCACGAGTATTCTGTGCATCCTATCTTGCACCAAAGACAAATTAGTAATAAATGATTTTTAAGTAATATTGGCACAATTTAAAAAATAATTCACCAAACAGTTGCACCCCACTTTTTTTCAAAAAAAAAAAAAAAAAAAAACAAATTGGCATAATATCTGCAACAATTATGCAGTGAAATATGGTATCTCAGTTTGTGTAGTTTTTGAAAGCAATTTGCTTTAAATAAGTCAGTGAAGTGAGGGAAACTTGTTGAAATCATTTGCTGAACTGCTTTCACACATCATTTGTTTTGAAATTTAAGGACTCTGAGAGACCAACTTGTTGGATTTCACTAGTCCACAAAATTGTGTATTTTCCTGGATGTTGCAAAAATAGGCACATTGAACTAAACATCACAGAAAAAGAAGGGAAAGTATTGCTGATTTTTTTCATGGAAAGGCAGGTGTCCTTACTTAAATTGGACATGTTTACAGAGCAGAAAATGGAAAATGGACCTGGCACTCATTTCTCACTGCTGAACTGCTTGGGGTTCAGTGGAATCACGAGGTTTGATAATCTGAAGATGTATGAGCTTAATAACCTCATGGTTTCCAAAGACATTCTCAGATGGCTGAGCACAAGGAGCACACTTTGTTTGCTTGGATGCTTCTGGATGTGTCTGAGTGACCAGGATCAATCTGGTTCAATGCCAAGGTTAGCTGACAGTGCAGAGGGTAAAGCCTGCTTTACAACCCTTTGAGTCTGGAGACAAATCTCAAAACGAGCTGATCATGTGTGTCTTTGTGGCCAAATGCTGGGCAAAGTTTGATAACATCTTGCTGTGAAGAAGTAAGTTCTTATTCAAGGCTACTGGAATTAAAATACAGAACTGCTTTCAGGTGTGAAAACCTGGAACCTGAGTACAATGCTCTGTACCTGACATTCTCAACTACAGACTGTATTAATCTGTTAAATGCAGCAGTTCCTTTGGCTTGAATAGAGTTTATCTGTGATTTTATTTCATCAAATGCCTTAATATGTAACAATATTTTTAGCAAAAATCAATTCAAATAAAGCATATAACTATTTTTATGGGGAAAGCTTGACCAATGGGTACTAAGTTATAGTTAGATAAGAGTAAATTCTAGTGTGCATTAAGTTGGACTATAGATAACAATAATGTACTGAACATTTCAAAAAGCTAGAGAAAAGGATTATTGAAAGTTTTCACCACAAAAAAATGATAAATGTTGGAAAAAAATGGATATATTTAACCTGATATCAATATTATACCATTTATACATGTAACAAAACATCACATTAATATGTACTCCATTAATATCTACAATTTCTGTTTTTATGTATGAGTTCAAATATATATGTAGTTAATCAAAAATAAATAAGATAGGAAGAAAACATTTTACTTTTCTTGTATAACAGTCCCTTCTTTATAAAGTACATGTGTTTCAAACATGGAAACTTCAGATTATGAAGCAGCCCATCAAATGAACAATCCAGATGTGCCTGTGCTAAAAGTTTACATCTGACTACGTTTTAAACAACAGAATGGAGTCACTGGAGTTTTTAAACATGTTTTTTTAAAAGAAATTGAAAGAAAAGAGAAAATGTTTCATTTTATGTTCTGAAGTATCTCCAAATATCTTGAGAGTTTATGAGAAAATAGGAAGAAAAGGATTGAAAGAGAAATGAGACAAAAGAGAATATAAAGAAGTAAGAATATTCAAATAGAAGCCTAAAATAGCAAGTTAGCATTCATCAATATAGCGATACTTAATAACAGCCCCTAAAAGGATATTTAAATTAGCAATACATCTCCATGCTGTCGGAGTTCCCAAATCTAGATTTAAAGACTAATGTATCATTCTTCTGGGTTTAAAATAACCAAAAATGGTAGAGTAATTTAAAACAAGTAGATAGAAATAGAATTGGGAAGAGAAAAGAAACTGGAGCTGGTCTCTGACTCAATATACATTTGCTGTATGTCCTTGAGTCAAAAGCAGTGGCTCCGTTTTAATTCAATTTCCAAAGGGAGATGACACTCGGTCCCTTCACAGGAATAGTATGAAGATAAATGAGACAATATACAGTAAGTACAAAGAATGTAAAGGTTGATCAATGTGACAGGCTAGTTGCAATGTTAATGCTATTAGAAAAAAAACTAACTTGGCTTGTATTTCCATTACTACCAAATAAGAAGTGTAGATATGTTCTATAACACAGCATGACGTCTACCAAAAAAGACAAAATCATATAAAAGTTTTTCTTCCTAAAGGCAAGATAATCTTGTAGAGCATATACATAAAATACTTACTAAAAGCCATAGATTAGTTCTAGTAATTAGGATTCCAGCAAGTATGTCAACAATCTTCCTAGGAAAGACAAGGGAAGAAAATACAAGGTTGCTTGCGTGCATTAAAAGGATTTACTGAGCTATTACGAGTTAGTATTGGATCAAAGTGCTGATAAAAATCCCTTTAAAATAGTAAAAAAAAATTTAAAAGGCAACTTTAGAAACTAATGAGTGCTTTTTAGTTTTTTTTTAAATGAGTTTCAACTACTGGAGAACATTCCAATTCCCAAGACAATAATTCTATAGAATGTAATTACCTGTAAATCTGTTGAGTTTCAAATACAAATAAACCTAGCACCAAATGGACTGTTAAGCCATGTGATAATAGTTTCATCACTTAGGCACTGCAGAATTAATTCCAAGGAGACACTTTTCCAGACTTGGCACCTTCAGGGAGAAAAGGCTGAGCCGAGGATCAGAGATGTAAGGCTCACTCTCACCTTTAGGGTCACTAGCCATGTCCACCTGGATTCCTGCAGATCCTTAAGGTCAACATGTGTGACAGTACTCACTCTCATCCCCAAAGCTACTCCCTTTCTATGTCCTATCCTCGGCTGGTAAAGCCAAGACCCAAATCAGAAACCTGGCTTCCTCCCTTTACTTCTCCTTATTCAATCTGTTGCGAACTCCCTCCAAAATTACTTTTGAACTATTCTCCAATTATATTCCTTTCCCTCGATTTTACTATCATGGTTTTAATTTAGGGTCTCATAATCCCTTATGTAAAATATTACAATCGAGCCTCAACTGGCCTCCCTGATACTTTCCTCTGTATCTTTTCCACTTTGTCACAAAATCTATTCTCCAAATACAGAAACTGGTTAAACTGTTCCTTTGCTGAAACTCCCCAGTGCAAGCATGGCATATATCCTGATCTGGCTCCTTCCTTTCTCTGCCTCATCTTTCATTTATATCCATAAGTACTGTCATTGACAAAACACATCATATAGTTGCCACCACATCCCTCAGACACTTTCCTAATTATCTTTCAAAACCCAAACCTGAAATGATCTTTGGGGTGAAATCTCTATCTGCTTTCTGTCAGTTGCTACCTTCTGCATACTACCTCTGGAGTTTGCTCCTTGTTCGATCACTGCACTTGCCCCACTGTGTTATAATTATGTATATAAACTCCCCCATAATATATGAACTCAGAGGGGAAATGTTTCTTATGCACTTCTGTCTCTCATGTCTAGCGTGGTGCTGGCAAACACAGTACTCAAAAAATGAATGTTGAATTGAATAGTCTGAGCCACTATGCAAGGAGAGATCAGCTGTTTCCCTTGAGTGTCAAATAAGAAGCAAATCTATCCCAAGTAACAGAGGTGCATGCTTGTATACACGCATGTGTGCGTGCACACATACACATATGCACACACACTAGAAAGGAGGAGGGGAACACAGATTAAGAAAACAATTAAGACTCCACACTGAAAGAAAATGCAAGTAGCTACTGAAAAATTTTCAAGCAAAACCTGTGTTCAAAATTATCTATCCTTATTCCCTAAGAAAACTGAAATCAATAAGAAGACTCCAAATACACTGTTGTCAGCTCAATTGTGCCCCTCCTCTAAAATTCATGTGTTGGAGTCCAGCCCCGGTACCTCAGAATGTGATCATATTTGGAGATAGGGTCTTTAAAGAGATGATTAAGTTATAAGGAGGTCATTAGTGGAGTCTTTATAAGAAGAGGGAGATGCCAGGGAAACTTGTGCTCAGATACCACTCTGTGAGGGGGCAGGGGGAGAGGGCACTTGTAAGCCAAGAGACAGTCCTGGAACAAATGCTTCCCTCCAAGCCCGCCAAAGAAATCAGCCCTCTGGCACCTTGATCTTGGGCTTCCACAGAACTGTGAGTAAATAAGTGAGCTCAAGAGTGAAAGGAAGTATTGGTTCTGGGTACTATATGGTAGTTCTTAGCTAAGTACTATGAATACTCAGGGGGTTAGTAAGAAAAAGAAGGAACCTGGGGAGTATGAGGACTGTCTTTAAGTATCTGAAAGGCTGCCGGATGGAAAGGAAATCACAATCATTCTTTCTAGGATGACTATATTCCAGCTCAGAGTAAGGAAGGATCAATACTCAAGATCAGTCACCTTCTAGAACTGAGATTCTATGATCATTAAAACAGACATTCCTCTTAAAAGGGTGTTGAATTACAGACAGGACTAAGGTTTGCCTTAAAGTGTTCAAAACACTTCCAGAAATGGCCAGTATCTAGGTGATACTTCCTTTAAATATCACAAGATGACAGAAATGGCTGCACCAAGACTAAAATTCTGATGCTTTAATTGTCCTTTATTAACCCACCTCCCTGGCCCAGATTTATTTTCCTCCATTGATTGACATGCAGGTTGAAGAACTTTCTGGGAAAAAGAAGTCACAGCTATCTACTACACATGGCAGATATAGAAATTTGATATGGTATATGAAAACAAAGCAACACAAGAAATACTCTAAGAAAGGTGAGACAAGCCCCAAGAAAGAAAGACAATTGGGTTCAAGAGAGAAAGGAAATATTGGTTCTGGGTACTATATGGTAGTTCTTAGCTGAGTACTATGAATACCGTGCTCCTCACTGGTCACACTCATGTCATGTAAAGATCAGGATATGTGTAAGATCAATAAAATTGTCTTTTTATATTCTGCACAGCTTTTTTGAGTGGCATCGGGCCACTCAAAAGCAAGAAGTACAACAAAGATATAATTTCTCCATCACTATGGGGACAGATAGTATGTACCAGTATCCCTTGGAATACTGAGCTATGTATACAGGTGAGGCAGAGGAGAGCATAATGGCATACTGGAGGGGAAAAGTCGCTGATCTAAAGTGAAGGGCGTGTCAGTGAGGGCAAAGGCCAAGCTACAAGCATAAACAGCATCCACGATGAGCAACAGTGTGATTCCTGCATTCTCTGGTGGTTGAGAGCATTGCAAGTGGCAGCGTGAGCCAAGGCACGGGCCATCAGGTTTGGTCCACGCAAAAAGTGGTGCTGTAGCAAACCACGGCCCAGGTGGCACATTAAGATTGGCCAAAGCAAAGAGACAGCAGTGTAAATTCAACTTGTAATAACTTGTTTTAAGAGTATATGAACTGGACCCTGAGTGCAGAGTTCTACTAAAAGAGATAAGGAGCACAGAAATGTGGTCTGAGTTCCCTCTGTTTTAAAGGGAACAGAATAAAGCACTGAACACAAGTTTTAAAGTTGCCATTATTGGTATCTGCAGCTGATAAAATTTGCAAACATTTACTAGGCAAAAGCTCTGCATTAAGAATATGTCCTTTAGAACATCCAAGAAATATGGGATAACATTAAGAGACCAAACTTAAGAGTCATTGGGATACAGGAAGGTAAAGAACTACATACCAAAGGAATGAGCAATTTATTCAATGAAATAATACGAGAAAACTTCCCAGACTTGAAGAATGAGACAGAATCCCAAATTCTAGAAGCCTACAGGAAGCCGAATGTGCAAAATTATAAGAGATCCACACCTAGACACATTATGATGAAGATGCCCAACATACAGAATAAGGAGAGAATTTTAAAAGCTACAAGAGAAAGGAAGCAGATTACATTTAGGGGCAAGCCAATCAGGATAACAGCTGATCTTTCAACACAGACTCTGAAAGCTAGAAGATCCTGGAATAACATATTTCAAACACTGAAAGAAAATGGGTTCCAACCAAGAATTGTGTATCCAGCGAAATTAAGCTTCAGGATGGAAGATGAAATTAAAACCTTCCATGACAAACAAAAGTTAAAAGAATATGCAGCTAGAAAACCATCTCTTCAAAACATCCATGGCAAAACATTACAGGAAGAGGAAATGGAAAATAACAATGAAAACCAACAGTGGGAGGTAGGACAGTAAAGGGGCGGGGGAATAATCAAAGAGGAAAACAAACCATGTTTAGTAACATAAATAAACAAATATGGCTGGAAGAACAACCCATATCTCAATAATAACCCTAAATGTTAATGGCTTAAATTCACCAATCAAGAGACACAGGCTAGTAGAATGGATCACAAAACAAGACCCAACAATATGCTGCCTACAGGAGACGCATTTGATAGGAAAAGACATACATAGGCTGAAGGTGAAAGGTTGGGAAAAATCATATCACTCATATGGACTTCGGAAACAAGCAGGAGTATCCATACTCATATCAAATAAAATAGATTTCAAGCCAAAGTTACTCAAAAGGGATAAAGAGGGACACTACATACTGCTCAAGGGAACCATACACCAACAAGACATAACAATCATAAATATATATGCCCCAAACAATGGTGCAGCTATGTTCATCAAACAAACTCTTCTCAAGTTCAAGAGTCTAATAGACCACCATACAATAATCATGGGAGACTTCAACACACCTCTATCACCACTGGACAGATCTTCCAAACAAAAGTTGAATAAGGAAACTATAGAACTCAATAACACAATTAATAACCTAGACTTAATTGACATATATAGAATATACCACCCAACATCAAGCAGTTACACTTTTTTCTTAGCAGCACATGGATCCTTCTCAAAAATAGATCATATATTATGTCACAGGGCAACTCTTAGACAATATAAAGGAGTAGAGATAATACCATGCATCCTATCTGATCATAATGGAATGGAACTGAAAATCAACGGTAAAAGAAGGAAGGAAAAAGAATACATCACTTGGAGAATGAACAATAGGTTACTGAATGATCAATGGGTTATAGAAGACATCAAGGAGGAAATTAAAAAATTCTTAGAGATTAATGAAAACACAGACACAACATATCGGAATCTATGGGACACATTGAAAGCAGTTCTAAGAGGAAAATTCAATGCTTGGAGTTCATTCCTTAAAAAAAGAAAAAACCAACAAATAAATGATCTCATACTTCATCTCAAAATCCTTGAAAAAGAAGAGCAAAACAACAGCAAAAGAAGTAGAAGGCAAGAAATAATTAAAATCAGAGCTGAAATTAATGAAATCGAAACAAAAGAAACAATTGAAAAAATTGACAAAACTAAAAGTTGGTTCTTTGAAAAAATAAACAAAATCGACAGACCCTTAGCCATGCTAGTGAAGAGAAGAAGAGAGAGAACTCAAATTACTAGCATATGGGATGAAAAAGGCAATATCACAACAGACACTTCAGAAATACAGAAGATAATCAAAAATTATTTTGAATCCTTATACTCCAATAAATTAGAAGATAGTGAAGGCATAGATAAATTTCTTAAGTCATATGATCTGCCCAGATTGAGTCAGGAGGATATAGACAACCTAAACAGACCAATATCAATTGAGGAAATAGAAGAAACCATCAAAAGGCTACCAACTAAGAAAAGCCCAGGACCAGATGGGTATACAGCAGAATTTTACAAAACCTTTAAAGAGAAACTAATACCAATACTTTTCAAGCTACTTCGGGAAATAGAAAAAGAGGGAGAACTTCCAAATTCATTCTACGAGGCCAACATCACCCTGATACCTAAACCAGACAAAGACACTTCAAAGAAAGAAAACTTCAGACCAATATCTCTAATGAACCTAGATGCAAAAATCCTCAATAAAATTCTGACGAATCGGATACAAAAACATATCAAAAAAATTGTGCACCATGATCAAGTAGGATTCATCCCTGGGATGCAAGGCTGGTTCAATATACGGAAATCAATAAATGTTATTCACCACATCAATAGACTTAAAAATAAGAACCATATGATCATCTCGATAGATGCGGGAAAAGCATTCGACAAAGTACAGCATCCCTTTATGTTCAAAACTCTAGAAAAACTAGGGATAACAGGAACATACCTCAATATTGTAAAAGCAATCTATGCTAAGCCTCAGGCTAGCATCATTCTGAATGGAGAAAAATTGAAGGCATTCCCTCTAAAATCTGGAACAAGACAGGGATGCCCTCTCTCACCACTTCTGTTCAACATAGTTCTCGAAACGCTGGCCAGAGCAATTAGACAGACGAAAGAAATTAAAGGCATAAAAATAGGAAAAGAAGAACTTAAATTATCAATATTTGCAGATGATATGATTCTATATCTAGCAGACCCAAAAGGCTCTACAAAGAAACTATTACAGCTAATAAATGAATTCAGCAAAGTGGCAGGATATAAAATCAACACGCATAAATCAAAGGCATTCCTGTATATCAGCGACAAATCCTCTGAAATGGAAATGAGGACAACCACTCCATTCACAATATCTTCAAAAAAAATAAAATACTTGGGAATCAGCCTAACAAAAGAGGTGAAAGACTTATACAATGAAAACTACAGAACCCTAAAGAGAGAAATAGAAGAAGATCTTAGAAGATGGAAAAATATACCCTGTTCATGGATAGGCAGAACTAACATCATCAAAATGGCGATATTACCAAAAGTTCTCTATAGGTTCAATGCAATGCCAATCAAAATCCCAACGGCATTTCTTGTAGAAATAGAGAAAGCAATCATGAAATTCATATGGAAAAATAAAAGACCCAGAATAGCAAAAACAATGCTAAGCAGGAAGTGTGAATCAGGCGGTATAGCGATACCAGACTTCAAACTATACTACAGAGCAATAGTAACAAAAACAGCATGGTACTGGTACCAAAACAGGCGGGTGGACCAATGGTACAGAATAGAGGACACAGAAACCAATCCACAAAATTACAACTATCTTATATTTGATAAAGGGGCTAAAAGCATGCAATGGAGGAAGGATAGCATCTTCAACAAATGGTGCTGGGAAAACTGGAAATCCATATGCAACAAAATGAAACTGAATCCCTTTCTCTCTCCTTGCACAAAAGTTAATTCAAAATGGATCAAGGAGCTTGATATCAAATCAGAGACACGCCGTCTGATAGAAGAAAAAGTTGGCTACGATCTACATACTGTGGGGTCGGGCTCCAAATTCCTCAATAGGACACCCATAGCACAAAAGTTAATAACTAGAATCAACAAATGGGACTTACTCAAACTAAAAAGTTTTTTCTCAGCAAAAGAAACAATAAGAGAGGTAAATAGAGAGCCTACATCCTGGGAACAAATCTTTACTCCTCACACTTCAGATAGAGCCCTAATATCCAGAGTATACAAAGAACTCAAAAAATTAGACAATAAGAGAACAAACAACCCAATCAACAAATGGGCCAAGGACCTGAACAGACACTTCTCAGAGGAGGACATACAATCAATCAACAAGTACATGAAAAAATGCTCACCATCTCTAGCAGTCAGAAAAATGCAAATCAAAACCACCCTAAGATACCATCTCACTCCAGTAAGATTGGCAGCCATTATGAAGTCAAACAACAACAAGTGCTGGCGAGGATGTGGGGAAAAGGGTACACTTGTACATTGCTGGTGGGACTGCAAATTGGTGCAGCCAATTTGGAAAGCAGTATGGAGATTTCTTGGAAAGCTGGGAATGGAGCCACCATTTGACCCAGCTATTCCCCTTCTCGGTCTATTCCCTAAAGACCTAAAAAGAGCATGCTACAGGGACACTGCTACATCGATGTTCATAGCAGCTCAATTCACAATAGCAAGACTGTGGAACCAACCCAGATGCCCTTCAATAGATGAATGGATTAAAAAAATGTGGCATTTATACACAATGGAGTATTACTCTGCATTAAAAAATGACAAAATCATAGAATTTGCAGGGAAATGGATGGCACTAGAGCAGATTATGCTAAGTGAAGCTAGACAATCCCTAAAAAACAAATGCCAGATGTCTTCTTTGATATAAGGAGAGTAACTAAGAACAGAGTAGGGACGAAGAGCATGAGAAGAAGATTAACATTAAACAGAGATGAGAGGTGGGAGGGAAAGGGAGAGAAAAGGGAAATTGCATGGAAATGGAAGGAGACCCTCAGGGTTATACAAAAGAACATACAAGAGGAAATGAGGGGAAAGGGAAAAATAATACAAGGGGGAGAAATGAAGGTCAGTAGAGGGGGTAGAGAGAGAAGAGGGGAGGGGAGGGGAGGGGAGGGGGGATAGTAGAGGATGGGAAAGGTAGCAGAACACAACAGTCACTAGTATGGCAATATGTAAATCAATGGATGTGTAATTGATGTGATTCTGCAATCTGTATATGGGCTAAAAATGGGAGTTCATAACCCACTTGAAGCAAAGTGTGAAAGATGATATATCAAGAACTATGTAATGTTTTGAACAACCAACAATAAAAAAATAAAATAAAATACCAGCTGCAGAAAAAAAAAAGAATATGTCCTTTAACACACATTTCAAAGAATATAGTTGTAAAGGGACACTCATGGAATGCTGTAAAATCTGGGCACACTGCCAAATGGAACATGACAGAGAAGAGTGGGTCTGAAGATATTCAAGGGCAGGCAGAGTGTTTCCATTAATCACTATTGACGAGGTCTCCAGAAGGGTCTGACCCCTAAACCCAGATTCCCAGAGGAAAGTTATGTTGTAGGAAGGCCTTCTAAAGCTTGCTGCTTTCTGTGGCCATTTGGAGAAGAACATGAAGCACAGGAACACAGAAATTCAAACTTCCAGGTGGCTCGCTTGGTTCAGAGAATCCAGACTGAGCTGGCAGAATTGGCAGAGGAACAGGAGTGAGATGACTAAGACCCTAGTTCTGTCATTGCCAGAAATTAGCTGGTTGGCCTTAGTTCCTACCTCTCTAGATATCTCAGTTTCTTCTATCACACAGCAGTACCGTCATCTAACTTACTTGGAGTAGGAAGTCTCACTTGTTTATGGGAATTATTTGTGTGTGCATGCTGATCAAACCCATGGCCTTGCAAATGCTAGGCAAGTGCTCTACCACTAAACTACAGCCCCAGCACTATTGGGAAATCTAGCAAGTGATTATTATGTTTCAGGTTCTATGTCTAGTGAGTGTTTATTATATTCTGTGATCCTGTTAGAATAGCTTATAATTCACTGTTCTCATGGATAGGTTCATGAAAGAAAATTATAATACAATGAATAAATTGTTATATCAGAAATACAAAAATTGACATTAAAGGTTTACAATAGCAATACTTACTAAAAGTAAACTAATAACCTGGTAATAAAGGAATAATTGAATAAATTGCAAAACATTCCTATCACAGAATACTAAGTAGCCATTAAATGGAAGCTTTTATGAAGATGTTTCTCACTACGTGAAAAATTTTAATGATTTTGATGAAAAGATATTTGGATAAGATAAACGCTGCTAAAATTAATCTTGTAAGATTCCATCTTTGCGCTCTGGTGAATTATCGTATCAAATTGGACCTTACACTGTAAACAGGAAACTGGATAAAACATATAAGATTTATTTTCAGGTGTCGGATTATAGGCAGCACAGCAAACAAGATAAGAAATTCACAGGCACAGTACTGACTGAATATAAAGAAATTTATCTATTTAAAAGTAGACAAACTTACAAGGAATCTATTTTAATAGTCTCTAAATTTATCAGATATATGATCAGGGTCACAAAATACTTTAAGAACATGTCCTTTAAAGCACATTTCAAAGAATATAGTTATAAAGGGACCCTCATGGGATGCTGGGTTCATATATAAAAATGAACTATATTACCATATACAAGCAATGACAACTGTCAAATTTAACTAAAACTAAAACTTGCATGACCACTCAAACCTACATGATTTAGGATTAATTTAATAAAATCTATTCAGTGCAAATTAAAAAATATTGCTGGAAGAAATTAAAGAAGATCTCAATAAATGGGGAAATATACTACATTCATAGATCTAGGAACAGATATTATTAAGATTTGTTCTCCCAATATTGACCTATAGATTTGACACAATCCTAACTGAAATTCCAGCAGTACCTATCAAATGAAAATGATCTAGAAAACCCATATTAACTTTGAAGATGAAGAACACTGATAGAAAGCTTATATAATCTGACTTCAAGACTTATAAAAAACAGAAGTAATCAGGAAAGTATACTATTGGAATAAGAAAGGCATCTAGATTAATACAACAAAACATAGAGTCCAGAAATAGATGAATACCTTCGTGGCCAATTAATTTTTTTGTAACAGTGCCAAGAAAATTTAATGGGGGTATGGGTAGCACTTTCAAAAACTGATGCTGGAATATATAGCAGTATTGAAAACATAAATGAACTTTGACCCCGTCTCATATCTCATTCAAGAATAAATGCTAATTAATTATATGTCTCAATCTAGGAGCAATGTTCTAAAACTCCAAAAAGAAAAACTGGAGATAATCTTTGCAATAATGTTATAGTCAAAGATATCTTCATGAAGATACAAACTCCACTAACTATAAAAGAAAAAAAAATAATAAATTGGATGTCATGAAAATACAAAATGTCTGCTCTACAAAAGACACTATTAAGAAAATGAATGTACAGCCTGACACAGTGGCATGCATCTGTAATCCCTGTGACTTGAGAGACTTGAGGTAGGAGGATCACAAGTTCAAATCCTCAGCAACTTAGTGAGACCCTAAGCAACTCAGTGAGATCTTGTCTCAAAATAAAAGATAAGAAGAGCTAGGGATGTGGCTCAGTAGGAAAGTGCCTTTGAGTGCAATTCCTGGTGCTAGAAAAAATGTGCAAAAGGTCTCACAAATGTAAAGTCTCCTGGAGGATGGTGGAGTAGAGAAAGTGGCTTTCCAAGCTGCTCTGTAGCGTGAGACCAAAAAAGCAGATAAACAGCTCCTCAGGGAAGTGGGTGAAACAGGGATTTTACTGGGGTTTAATACTGAACCCTCAGAGCAGCTTGGGGATTTAGAAGGTTGCATACAATAAAAGAAAGAAGAAAGCCCACCACTGATGCTGGCAATTGCCACAGCTGAACCACCGTAGGCAAAGCAGGGAGAAGGACTAAGGGAGCCTGCACTGCATGGCACATCTGTGTCCTGGTACACAGAAATCAGAGATTGAGGATACTGCCAGACTGACCCAGAGAGTGTGCTACACTATATCCTCATGCAAGAAAGAAAGACGGCATGTGTCTTCCAGTTGTCCGCAGAGAGCCCAGGCAGGAGCCATCTTGCCCCAAGGCTACAGGGGCCAGCGGCTGTGGGAGCAAATCCAGGATCCCAGAGCTAGGAAATCCAAGCTGGGTCCAATAAACAGACCTGGCAAATACCTGACACACATCTCAGAGTGTGCCTAGGAAACCAGGAGAAAACCAGGTGTGGAGAGTGTTTTGCCCAGGGGAATACAAGTTGTAGAGATCTGAGAGATCCTGAATTCCCCTCACCCCTCGCCACACCCTTTAATTTTGGCAGCTTGCAGGATCATCTGGGGCCAGCAGGGAATATGATCTAGTGGTCCTGAGAGATTGTGCACTTGGAGACCAAATCCAGGAGGCCAGGAAGGGCAGGGTCCATGAGTGGCGAAGTGGGTGAAGGACTGGCTCCCCTACCACATAAGCCAAACCCAGGGGAGACTCCTGGGGATAGCTCCCAGCATGGAGATATCAGCAGCTGCCAGGCTCTAGAGGAGTGCTGATATAAAATCTTCAGACCACCTGTCTCTCAACAAAGCACCTGGGGCCTACCTAAACCTAAACCCCACCTTTAGGAACTCTGCCTATGAGAACTCCTCTCACATTTTCTCTACAGTAAATCCACCTTGACTCTCCAATCAGCTCTACCTCATACTGCCAAGAAGAGAAGCCAACAGTTTTTGAACTCCAGTTAGCAACTTGACTAGGAACACAAAAAGAGGAAGGATTTGACAGACTGCAGCCACCACTTTTGTATGCGATATATACCTCAAGAAGAAACGGAAAGAAAGGGGTAAAGTGTGGCTAGAGGAGGTGGGAATTGGGGTGTGGCTTCAGATACATATCTTTATCCAAATTGTATCTGGCAAGTGGACTCACTCTCTCTCTGCTTCCTGGTCACAGTGTGAGCTGCTTCCCTCCACCACACTCTTCTGCCATGATACTCAGCCTCTGAAACTGTGAGCCCTCAAATAAACTTTTCCTCCTCTACAGTTTTGTTGGTAAAATCTTTTAATTGCAGCAGTGGAGAAGCTGACTAAAACAATTAGTATGTTTGGGTTTTGTTTTGTATTAGTTTTCACTTGTCTGTTTCTCTTGATTGTCTTTTGTTCTATTAACAAATTCTATTGTTCTCACTTTCACTCTTCCTATAATTTATTACTTCTATTTTCTCTCCTCCTTCCTCATAACTATCATATCCTACATCTTTTCTGCATACTCCTCATTCACCTATTGAAATTATAACCTCTTTTTGCAAACTTATTGTTTTTACTGTAAAACTGCTCATCATATATCTGTTTATTGTGCCAATCAGCCTTGTAGATGTCATGAAAGGAATTAAGTATTTAGTTATATGCTGTATGTTGTTTGCATTGGTTGTTGTTATTATTTGCCTTCATCCTAAATCATGAGGAATTAGAAACCTTCAGGGAGTTCATTCAGTAGATACTCTGCTGACTCACATTCATACTGATAGATGGGTAGACACAAAAATAATTTTGAAAAAGTAAGGGAACAACCACCCCAAACAAACCAAAACACTTCAATAACCAGAATCCATTGACACCACAGTAGAAGAAATGTTAGAGAAAAAATTTAGAAAGTTCGTAGTTAAACTGATTTGCAAGGTAAAACACAATGTATGGAGTGAAATCAGAGAGAAAATACAGGAAGTGAGAGATCACTCCAATAAAAAAAGATTCTGGAAAAGAATCAAACAGAAATTCTTGGAGTGAAGGAATCAATAAGCCAAATTAAAAATTCAATGGAAAGCATCAGCAACAGACTAGACCACTTAGAAGATAGTTTCAGGCAACAACATATAATCATGAATATAAAGTTGACCATGGGAAAAAAAGATGTTAAGAGACCATGAATAGATTCTTTTCTTTTCTTTTTTTTTTTTTTAGGAAATATGGGATAACATGAAAGGTCAAATTTAAGATTCACAGGGACAGATGAAGGTCTAGAAGTACTAAAATAATGCACAATATTTTCAATGAAATAATATCAGAAAATTTCATGAATCTTAAGAATGAAATGGCCCCCCACCCCCCTTGCCTGCCAGGTAGGTGGAACGGTGACCACCGACAGAAAAGGCTCAGTGGCCCCCGGCGGGACAGAGCTTCCAATCACTCCTGCAAGGTAGGCGGGCCTGCCACCCACCGGCAGAAGAGGAGCAGCGGCCTGCTGAGAGGCTGAGCCGCCCCCTCCCCCTGCGCCGGCAAAGTAGAGGGAACTGTGACCACCCACAGAGCAGCGGCCTGCTGAGGGGCAGAGCCGCCCCCCACCCCCTGCGCCTGCCAGGTAGGGGAACTGTGACCACGGACAGAAAAGGCCCAGTGGCCCGCGACGGGACAGAACTTCCAATCACTCCTGCAAGGTAGGCGGGCCTGCGACCCACCTGCAGAAGAGGAGCAGCGGCATGCTGAGAGGCTGAGCCGCCCCCCACCCCCCGCGCCTGCCAGGTAGGTGGAACTGTGACCACCGACAGAAAAGGCCCAGTGGCCCGCGGCGGGACAGAACTTACAATCACTCCTGCAAGGTAGGCGGGCCTGCGACCCACCGGCAGAAGAGGAGCAGCGGCCTGCTGAGAGGCAGAGCCGCCCCATCCCCCTGCACCGGCAAGGTAGAGGGAACTGTGACCACCCACAGAACAGGCCCAGCGGCCTGCTGAGGGGCAGAGCCGCCCCCCACCCCCTGCGCCTGCCAGGTAGGCGGAACTGTGACCACCATCAGAACAGGCCAGACCTGCAACCGAGAGACAGAACAGGCCCAGTGGCCTGAGGAAGGGTAGAGCCACCCCCCCCCGCGCCTGCAAGGTAGGCGGACCTGCGACCCACTGGCAGTACAGCCCCAGAGGCCTGCAGAGGGGCAGTGCCACTGCCTGTGCCTGCAAAGTAGACAGAACTGCGACCACCGACAGAACAAGCCTAGCGGCCCGCAGAGGGACAGAGCCGCCGCCCACGCCTGCGAGGGAGACTTTGCAACTATACAAGACCAATATAAATATATAGGGGGAAAATTCAATAGCACAACAGTTTCACCAAGTAGAAAGGAATGCGAACAGCATGACGAGACAAGGAAAGAAAGGACCACAAGCATTGCAGGTCAACTCAACGTTAGAAGAGGTAATAGCTGCAGCAGATGGAATGTCAGATAAAGAATTCAGGATATACATGCTTCAGATGATCTGGAGTCTCAAGGAAGACATCAGACAGCAAAATCAGAAAATGAAAGATCACTTCAACAATGAATTACATAAACAAATCCAAGAAGCAAAAGATCAACTATACAGGGAAATAGAGGTTATAAAAAACAAACAAACAGAAATCCTAGAAATGCAGGAAGCAATAAGCCAACTTAAAAACTCAATTGAGAATACTACCAGCAGAGTAGAACACTTAGAAGACAGAACATCAGACAATGAAAATAAAGTATTTCAACTTGAAAAGAACATAGACAGCTCAGCAAGACTGTTAAGAAACCATGAGCAGAACATCCAAGAAATATGGGATAACATCAAGAGACCAAATTTAAGAGTCATTGGGATACAGGAAGGGACAGAGTTTCAAACCAAAGGAATGAGCAATCTATTCAATGAAATAATACGAGAAAACTTCCCAGACTTGAAGAATGAGACAGAATCCCAAATCCTAGAAGCCTACAGGACGCCGAATGTGCAAAATCATAAGAGACCCACACCTAGACACATTATAATGAAGATGCCCAACATACAGAATAAGGAGAGAATTTTAAAAGCTACAAGAGAAAGGAAGCAGATCACATTTAGGGGTAAGCCAATCAGGATAACAGCTGATCTTTCAACACAGACTCTGAAAGCTAGAAGATCCTGGAATAACATATTTCAAACACTGAAAGAAAATGGGTTCCAACCAAGAATTGTGTTTCCAGCGAAATTAAGCTTCAGGATGGAAGATGAAATTAAAACCTTCCACGATAAACAAAAGTTAAAAGAATTTGCAGCTAGAAAACCATCTCTTCAAAACAACCTTGGCAAAACATTACAGGAAGGGAAATGGAAAATAACAATGAAAACCAACAGTGGGAGGTAGGACAGTAAAGGGGGGAAAATAATCAAAGAGGAAAACAAACCATGTTTAGTAACATAAATAAACAAATATGGCTGGAAGAACAACCCATATCTCAATAATAACCCTAAATGTTAATGGCTTAAACTCACCAATCAAGAGACACAGGCTAGTAGAATGGATCACAAAACAAGACCCAACAATATGCTGCCTACAGGAGACGCATTTGATAGGAAAAGACATACATAGGCTGAAGGTGAAAGGTTGGGAAAAATCATATCACTCATATGGACTTCGGAAACAAGCAGGAGTATCCATACTCATATTAAATAAAATAGATTTCAAGCCAAAGGTAATCAAAAGGGATAAAGAGGGACACTACATACTGCTCAAGGGAACCATACACCAACAAGACATAACAATCATAAATATATATGCCCCAAACAATGGTGCAGCTATGTTCATCAAACAAACTCTTCTCAAGTTCAAGAGTCTAATAGACCACCATACAATAATCATGGGAGACTTCAACACACCTCTATCACCACTGGACAGATCTTCCAAACAAAAGTTGAATAAGGAAACTATAGAACTCAATAACACAATTAATAACCTAGACTTAATTGACATATATAGAATATACCACCCAACATCAAGCAGTTACACTTTTTTCTCAGCAGCACATGGATCCTTCTCAAAAATAGATCATATATTATGTCACAGGGAAACTCTTAGACAATATAAAGGAGTAGAGATAATACCATGCATCCTATCTGATCATAATGGAATGGAACTGAAAATCAACGGTAAAAGAAGGAAGGAAAAAGAATACATCACTTGGAGAATGAACAATAGGTTACTGAATGATCAATGGGTTATAGAAGACATCAAGGAAGAAATTAAAAAATTCTTAGAGATTAATGAAAACACAGACACAACATATCAGAATCTATGGGACACATTGAAAGCAGTTCTAAGAGGAAAATTCATTGCTTGGAGTTCATTCCTTAAAAAAAGAAAAAACCAACAAATAAATGATCTCATACTTCATCTCAAAATCCTAGAAAAAGAAGAGCAAAACAACAGCAAAAGAAGTAGAAGGCAAGAAATAATTAAAATCAGAGCTGAAATTAATGAAATCGAAACAAAAGAAACAATTGAAAAAATTGACAAAACTAAAAGTTGGTTCTTTGAAAAAATAAACAAAATCGACAGACCCTTAGCCATGCTAGCGAAGAGAAGAAGAGAGAGAACTCAAATTACTAACATACGGGATGAAAGAGGCAATATCACAACAGACACTTCAGAAATACAGAAGATAATCAAAAATTATTTTGAATCCTTATACTCCAATAAATTAGAAGATAGTGAAGGCATAGATAAATTTCTTAAGTCATAGGATCTGCCCAGATTGAGTCAGGAGGATATAGACAACCTAAACAGACCAATATCAATTGAGGAAATAGAAGAAACCATCAAAAGACTACCAACTAAGAAAAGCCCAGGACCGGATGGGTATACAGCAGAGTTTTACAAAACCTTTAAAGAGGAACTAATACCAATACTTTTCAAGCTACTTCGGGAAATAGAAAAAGAGGGAGAACTTCCAAATTCATTCTACGAGGCCAACATCACCCTGATACCTAAACCAGACAAAGACACTTCAAAGAAAGAAAACTACAGACCAATATCTCTAATGAACCTAGATGCAAAAATCCTCAATAAAATTCTGGCCACTCGGATACAAAAACATATCAAAAAAATTGTGCACCATGATCAAGTAGGATTCATCCCTGGGATGCAAGGCTGGTTCAATATACGGAAATCAATAAATGTTATTCACCACATCAATAGACTTAAAAATAAGAACCATATGATCATCTCGATAGATGCGGAAAAAGCATTCGACAAAGTACAGCATCCCTTTATGTTCAAAACTCTAGAAAAACTAGGGATAACAGGAACATACCTCAATATTGTAAAAGCAATCTATGCTAAGCCTCAGGCTAGCATCATTCTGAATGGAGAAAAATTGAAGGCATTCCCTCTAAAATCTGGAACAAGACAGGGATGCCCTCTCTCACCACTTCTGTTCAACATAGTTCTCGAAACACTGGCCAGAGCAATTAGACAGACGAAAGAAATTAAAGGCATCAAAATAGGAAAAGAAGAACTTAAATTATCAATATTTGCAGATGACATGATTCTATACCTAGCAGACCCAAAAGGCTCTACAAAGAAACTATTAGAGCTAATAAATGAATTCAGCAAAGTGGCAGGATATAAAATCAACACGCATAAATCAAAGGCATTCCTGTATATCAGCGACAAATCCTCTGAAATGGAAATGAGGACAACCACTCCATTCACAATATCTTCAAAAAAAATAAAATACTTGGGAATCAACCTAACAAAAGAGGTGAAAGACTTATACAATGAAAACTACAGAACCCTAAAGAGAGAAATAGAAGAAGATCTTAGAAGATGGAAAAATATACCCTGTTCATGGATAGGCAGAACTAACATCATCAAAATGGCGATATTACCAAAAGTTCTCTATAGGTTTAATGCAATGCCAATCAAAATCCCAACGGCATTTCTTGTAGAAATAGAGAAAGCAATCATGAAATTCATATGGAAAAATAAAAGACCCAGAATACCAAAAACAATGCTAAGCAGGAAGTGTGAATCAGGCGGTATAGCGATACCAGACTTCAAACTATACTACAGAGCAATAGTAACAAAAATAGCATGGTACTGGTACCAAAACAGGCGGGTGGACCAATGGTACAGAATAGAGGACACAGAAACCAATCCACAAAAATACAACTACCTTATATTTGATAAAGGGGCTAAAACCGTGCAATGGAGGAAGGATAGCATCTTCAACAAATGGTGCTGGGAAAACTGGAAATCCATATGCAACAAAATGAAACTGAATCCCTTTCTCTCGCCATGCACAAAAGTTAATTCAAAATGGATCAAGGAGCTTGATATCAAATCAGAGACACGCCGTCTGATAGAAGATAAAGTTGGCTACGATCTACATACTGTGGGGTCGGGCTCCAAATTCCTCAATAGGACACCCATAGCACAAAAGTTAATAACTAGAATCAACAAAGGGGACTTACTCAAACTAAAAAGTTTTTTCTCAGCAAAAGATACAATAAGAGAGGTAAATAGAGAGCCTACATCCTGGGAACAAATCTTTACTCCTCACACTTCAGATAGAGCCCTAATATCCAGAGTATACAAAGAACTCAAAAAATTGGACAATAAGAGAACAAACAACCCAATCAACAAATGGGCCAAGGACCTGAACAGACACTTCTCAGAGGAGGACATACAATCAATCAACAAGTACATGAAAAAATGCTCACCATCTCTAGCAGTCAGAGAAATGCAAATCAAAACCACCCTAAGATACCATCTCACTCCAGTTAGATTGGCAGCCATTATGAAGTCAAACAACAACAAGTGCTGGCGAGGATGTGGGGAAAAGGGTACACTTGTACATTGCTGGTGGGACTGCAAATTGGTGCAGCCAATTTGGAAAGCAGTATGGAGATTTCTTGGAAAGCTGGGAATGGAGCCACCATTTGACCCAGCTATTCCCCTTCTCGGTCTATTCCCTAAAGACCTAAAAAGAGCATGCTACAGGGACACTGCTACATTGATGTTCATAGCAGCACAATTCACAATAGCAAGACTGTGGAACCAACCTAGATGCCCTTCAATGGAGGAATGGATAAAAAAAATGTGGCATTTATACACAATGGAGTATTACTCTGCATTAAAAAATGACAAAATCATAGAATTTACAGGGAAATGGATGGCATTAGAGCAGATTATGCTAAGTGAAGCTAGCCAATCCCTAAAAACAAATGCCAAATGTCTTCTTTGATATAAGGAGAGTAACTAAGAACAGAGTAGGGTCGAAGAGCATGAGAAAAAGATTAACATTAAACAGGGATGAGAGGTGGGAGGGAAAGGGAGAGAGAAGGGAAAATGCATGGAAATGGAAGGAGACCCTCAGAGTTATACAAAAGTACATACAAGAGGAAGTGAGGGGAAGGGGAAAAATAATATAAGGGGGACAAACGAATGTCAGTAGAGGGGGCAGAGAGAGAAGAGGGGAGGGGAGGGGAGGGGAGGGGGGATAGTAGAGGATAGGAAAGGCAGCAGAATACAACAGACACTAGTATGGCAATATGTAAATCAATGGATGTGTAACTGATGTGATTCTGCAATCTGTATATGGGGTAAAAATGGGAGCTCATAACCCACTTGAATCAAATTGTGAAATATGATATATCAAGAACTATGTAATGTTTTGAACAGCCAACAATAAAAAATTTAAAAAAATTTAAAAAAAAAAAGAATGAAATGGAAATCAAATATGGGAGGCATACAGAACTCCAAATATACAAAATTACAAGAGACCCACACCAAGGCACATTGTTATAAAAATTCCTAACATACAAAATGAGTTTAGAATTATAAGCTGCTAGAGAAAAACCAACATGTCACATTTATAGGTACACTAATTTGGATTTCAGCTGATTTCTCAACCCAGGACTAAAAGCTAGGAGGTCTTTTGCTAATATATAACCAAGCTCTGAAAGAAAATGGATGCCAACCAAGAATACCATAGACATCAAAATTAAGCTTTAGAATTAAAGATGTGGTAAAAAAATTTCACACAATAAACAAAAGTTTAGAATTCACAACTAGAAGCCTGTGCTATAAAACATGTTCAATAAAATATTTCATGTAGAAGAAATGAAATATGAAAACCAGAAGAGGGGGGGAAACTACACTAAAAGAATAGTCAATTAGGGGAAATTAATTCAAATTAAAAAGTAGTAATAAATCAAAATACAAAAGAATAAAAATCATCTTTCAATAATAACATTAAATGTAAGTGGTTTAACCTCATCAATCAAATGGCATAGGCGGGTAGATTGGTTTAAGAAATAAGACCCAACAATAGGGTATCTCCAAGAGACTCACCTCATAGGCAAAGACATCCATAGACTAAAGGTGAGAATATGGGAAAAAGCATATCATTCACGTGGATCTCATAAACAAGCAAGGGTTTCTCTTTCCATATCAGATGAAGTAGACTTTGAGCCAAAGTTAATCAGAAGAGACACAGAAGGTCATTTGATAATGCTTAAGGTAGTCATACAACAACAACAAAATCGCAATCATATATATTTATACTTCGAACAATGGAGCATCTACATACATCAAACAAACCCTTTTCAATTTCAAGAGTAAAATAGACCACAATGCAATAATACTGGGTGATATTAACTTTCATCTCTCATCACTTGACAGACCTTCCAAACAAATACTTAATAAAGAAGGTATAGAAATAAAAAATATAATTGATAATTTAGACTTAATAGACAGAATAAGTTGTGCATCAATGACTGAGTACACTTTCTTCTCAGCAGCACATGGATCTTTTTTTTGTTTGTTTTTGGGGTTTTTTTATTCTTTTTTTAAATTTTTATTGTTGGTTGTTCAAAACATTACATAGTTCTTGACATACCATATTTCACACTTTGATTCAAGTCAGTTATGAACTCCCATTTTTACCCCGTATACAGATTGCAGAATCACATCGGTTACACATCCACTGATTTACATATTGCCATACTAGTGTCTGTTGTATTCTGTTGCCTTTCCTATCCTCTACTATCCCCCTCCCCTCCCCTCCCCTCTTCTCTCTCTACCCCATCTACTGTAATTCATTTCTCCCCCTTGTTTGTTTTTTTTCCCTTTTCCCTCACTTCCTCTTGTATGTAATTTTGTAAAACCATGAGGGTCTCCTTCCATTTCCATGCAATTTCCCTTCTCTCTCCCTTTCCCTCCCACCTCTCATCCCTGTTTAATGTTAATCTTCTTCTCATGCTCTTCCTCCCTACTCTGTTCTTAGTTACTCTCCTTATATCAAAGAAGACATTTGGCATTTGTTTTTTAGGGATTGGCTAGCTTCACTTAGCATAATCTGCTCTAGTGCCATCCATTTCCCTGTAAATTCTATGATTTTGTCATTTTTTAATGCAGAGTAATACTCCATTGTGTATAAAAGCCACATTTTTTTATCCATTCATCTATTGAAGGGCATCTAGGTTGGTTCCACAGTCTTGCTATTGTGAATTGTGCTGCTATGAATATCGATGTAGCAGTGTCCCTGTAGTATGCTCTTTTTAGGTCTTTAGGGAATAGACCAAGAAGGGGAATAGCTGGGTCAAATGGTGGTTCCATTCCCAGCTTTCCAAGAAATCTCCATACTGCTTTCCAAATTGGCTGCACCAATTTGCAGTCCCACCAGCAATGTACAAGTGTACCCTTTTCCCCACATCTTCGCCAGCACTTATTGTTGTTTGACTTCATAATGGCTGCCAATCTTACTGGAGTGAGATGGTATCTTAGGGTGGTTTTGATTTGCATTTCTCTTACTGCTAGAGATGGTGAGCATTTTTTCATGTACTTGTTGATTGATTGTATGTCCTCCTCTGAGGAGTGTCTGTTCAGGTCCTTGGCCCATTTGTTGATTGGGTTACTTGTTTTCTTATTGTTTAATTTTTTGAGTACTTTGTATACTCTGGATATTAGGGCTCTATCTGAAGTGTGAGGAGTAAAGATTTGTTCCCAGGATATAGGCTCCCTATTTACCTCTCTTATTGTTTCTCTTGCTGAGAAAAACTTTTTAGTTTGAGTAAGTCCCATTTGTTGATTCTAGTTATTAACTTTTGTGCTATGGGTGTCCTATTGAGGAATTTGGAGCCTGACCCCACAGTATGTAGATCGTAGCCAACTTTTTCTTCTATCAGACGCAGTGTCTCTGATTTGATATCAAGCTCCTTGATCCATTTTGAATTAACTTTTGTGCATGGCGAGATAAAGGGATTCAGTTTCATTTTGTTGCATATGGATTTCCAGTTTTCCTAGCACCATTTGTTGAAGATGCTATCCTTCCTTCATTGCATGCTTTTAGCCTCTTTATCGAATATAAGATAGTTGTAATTTTGTGGATTGGTCTCTGTGTCCTCTATTCTGTACCATTGGTCTACCCGCCTGTTTTGGAAAAGCTATCTATGCTAAGCCTCAGGCTAGCATCATTCTGAATGGAGAAAAATTGAAGGCATTCCCTCTAAAATCTGGAACAAGACAGGGATGCCCTCTCTCACCACTTCTGTTCAACATAGTTCTCGAAACACTGGCCAGAGCAATTAGACAGACAAAAGAAATTAAAGACATAAAAATAGGAAAAGAAGAACTTAAATTATCACTATTTGCAGGTGACATGATTCTATACCTAGCAGACCCAAACGGGTCTACAAAGAAACTATTAGAGCTAATAAATGAATTCAGCAAAGTGGCAGGATATAAAATCAACACGCATAAATCAAAGGCATTCCTGTATATCAGCGACAAATCCTCTGAAATGGAAATGAGGACAACCACTCCATTCACAATATCTTCAAAAAAAAAATAAAATACTTGGGAATCAACCTAACAAAAGAGGTGAAAGACTTATACAATGAAAACTACAGAACCCTAAAGAGAGAAATAGAAGAAGATCTTAGAAGATGGAAAAATATACCCTGTTCATGGATAGGCAGAACTAATATCATCAAAATGGGGATATTACCAAAAGTTCTCTACAGGTTTAATGCAATGCCAATCAAAATCCCAACGGCATTTCTTGTAGAAATAGAGAAAGCAATCATGAAATTCATATGGAAAAATAAAAGATCCAGAATAGCAAAAACAACTCTAAGCAGGAATTGTGAATTAGGTGGTATAGAGATACCAGACTTCAAACTATACTACAGAGCAATAGTAACAAAAACAGCATGGATCATTTTTTAAAACAGACCATATCTTTAGGCCCCATAAACTCTTAGCAAATACAAAAAATAGACATACCACCTTGCAATTTATCAGTTCATAAAGGAATGAAATTTGAAATCAATAATAAGATGGTAAATAAAAACTACTCTAACATATGGAGATTAAATAATACTCTGTTGAATGATGAATGGAAAGCAGAAGAAATCAGGGGTGATTAAAAATATAATAGTTAATAAAAATCATGATATAACATATTAAAATCTCTGGGACACTCTGAAGGGAGGTTTAAGAGGAAAGTTCTTAGCATTGAGCTAATTCATTAAATAAACAGACAAGAAGTAAATAATCTAACATTATATCTCAAGGCCCTACAAAAAGAACATATTAACATGTAAATCATAAAAGACACAAAATAATTAAAATCAGACCTGAAATCAATGAAATTGAAATTTAAATTTTTTTTAAAAAATCAACCAAACAAAAAGTTGGTTCTTTGAAGAAATAAACAAAGTTGATAAACCCTTGACCTAGTAAAACAAAGAAAGAGGGAAAAACTCAAATTATTAAAATTCATGATGAAAAAGGAAATATCACCACAGACTCTATTAAAACAGGATAATCAGGAACTATTTTGAAAATTTATATTTCAATGAATAAGAATATCTTGAAGACATCAACACATTTCTAGAGATATATGACCTATCCAAATTGAATTAGAAGGATCTATAAAATTTAAACAGATCAATTTCAAGTAATGCAATCGAGGAAGCCATCAAAAGCCTACAAACAAATAAAAGCCCATGACCAGATGTATTCTCAGCTGAGTTCTATCAGATTTTCAAATATGAACTAACATCAATCTTCAGCAAATTATTTCATAAAGTAGAAAAGAAGGAAACTTCCAAACTTATTCTATGAAGCTAGTATCATCCTACTATCAAAATGAGAGAAAGACACTTAAAGGAAAGAAAATTTCAGACCAATGTCCTTGATAAACACTTGCAAAAATTCTTTATAAAATATTGGCAATTTGCATACAAAAACATATTAAAAAGATAATGCACCATAACCAAGTGGGTTTCATCCTAGGGATGCAAGGTTAGTTTTGAAGTGGGACAGAAGAGGCTGGACACCTGAGAAATTTTCAGGAGCAAGTTTATTGACTGCAGGTTTCAGAGGTGGCTCTCACCTAAGAATTCTTCCTCTGAACAATGGGTATAGAAATTCTTTGAACTTTATACTTTATATAGTTGGGGGAGGGGGCTAGAAGGTTCATATGTCAAGCGTGTTTCATTCCATCCTCTAGAAAGACAGGGGTTTCACAAGTTTTTTTCCTGCAAACCTGGCGTTTTAAAACAAAGAGGAAGCTTACAAACTACAATGCCTTCTGCAGATTTTTGCTGATAGCTAATTACTATGCAAAATCAAACAAACAAACAAACAAAAACCTCTCTAATAACTCTCTAATAAGAAGAGGAACTTACATGTCATATATATGGTGGTGGTTTCTGCTTAATTATGGTATGGTTCTGCTGGGTGGTGATTTCTGACCTGCTTCAGTTCAACATATGGAAATCAATAAATAGAATTTACCACATAAATAGACTTAACGACAAGAATCATGTGATTATATCAACAGATGCAGAAAATGCATTTGACAAAATATGGCATCCATTCACATTTAAAGCACTAGAAAAACTAGGAGTAGTAGGAACATACCCCAACATTATAAAAGCTATATATGCCAAACTCCATTCTAAATGGAGAAAAAAATGAAAACATTATCTGTCAAAACTGGAACAAGTCAAGAATGCCCTATTTCACCACTTCTATTCAACATAGTCCTGGAAACTCTAGCCACAGCAATTAGACCAATGGAACAGAACAAAATATAGAGACAAACCCACAAAAATATAGTTATCTCAAAACAAAGAAATTAAAGGGACACAAATAGGAAAAGAAGTGGTCAAACTATCTCTGTTTGCCAACAACATGATCTTATATTTAGAAGACCCCCAAACTCCACCAGAAGACTGCAAAACTCATAAATGAATTCAGCAAAGTAGCAGGATATAAGATCAGCACCAATAAATCAATTGCATTCCTATCTGCCAATGATAAATCTGCAGAAAAAGGAATTAGGAAAACCATCCCATTCATGATTGGGAATTAATCTAACAAAAGAAGTGAAGTCCTCTACATGAATACTACAGAACACTAAAGAAAGAAATTGAGGGAGACCTAAGAAGATGAAAAGATCTCCCCCATGTTCTTGAATAGGCAGAATTAATATTGTCAAAATGCCCATACTACCAAAATCACTATATAGATTTAATGCAATTCCTATTAAAATTCCAATGACATTCTTCATAGAAATAGAAAAAGGAGTCGTGAAATTCATTTGGAAAAATAAAGAGGCCCAGAATAGCCATGAAATAGAAAATGAGGAAACCTGCCCTTTTCCTTAGCAAGAAAATGAAGTAGAGGCAACAACACCAGGCCTTAAATCATACTACAGAGCTATAGTAACAAAAATAGCATGGTATTGGCACCCAAACAGGAATGAAGACCAATGGAATAGAACTAAATACAGAGACAACCCCACAAAAATACAGTTATCTCATACTAGAAAGGAGCCAAAAACATATATTGGAGAAAAGATAGCCTCTTCAAAAAATGGTGATAGGAAAACTGAAAATCCACAGGTAGTAGACTGGAATTTAATCCCTATCTCTCACCCTGCACAAAATTCAACTAAAAGTAGATCAAGGACCCAGGCATTAGACCAGAGAAATTGTGCTTATTAGAAGAAAATATAGGCCCAATTCTCCATCATATTGGCTTAGGAACCAACCTCTTCAATAAGACTCCTAAAGTGCAAGAGATAAAATCAAGAATCAATAAATGGGATGGTATCATACTAAAAAGCTTTTTCACAGCAAAGGAAACAATCAAGAATATGAACAGAGAGCCTACAGAATGGGAGAAAATCGTTGCCACCTCAGATACAGCATTAATCTTTAAGATATATAAAGAACTCAAAAAATTTAACATCAAAAAATCAAATATCCCAATCAATAAGTGGGCAAAGGAGCTGAATAGGCATTTTACAGAAGAAATACGAATGATCAACAAATATAGGAAAAAAAATGTTCAACATTTCTAGCAATAGAGAAATGCAAATTAAAACTACATTGAGATTTCACCTTACTGCAACCAGAATGGCAGTTATCAAGAATATAATTAACAATGAATGTTGGTGATGATGTGGTGAAATGGGTACACTCATACATTGTTGATGGGACTGCAAATTAGTGCAGTATGGAAATTTCTCAAAAAACTAGGAAAGGAACCACCATTTGACCCAGTTATCCCACTTCTTGATATATATCCAAAGGAGTTTAAATCGGCATACTACAGTGATATAGCCATGTCAATGTTTATAGCATCAGAATTCATAGTAGCTCAGCTACTGAACCAAACTAGATCCCCATCAACAGATAATAGATAAAGAAATTGTGATATATATATATATATATATATATATATATATATGTGTGTGTGTGTGTGTGTGTGTGTGTGTGTGTGTGTGTGTATACACAATGTAATATTAGTCATAAAGAATAATGACTTTATGACATACACCAGTAGATGGATGGATCTGGAGAATAGAGTGTTAAGTGAAATAAGCCAATCTCAAAAAATAAATGTTGAATGTTCTCTCTAATATGTGGCTGCTGACCCACAACAAGGAAGTGAGGGGAAGAATAGAAGTTCAGTGGATTAGACGAAGGGAAGGGAGGGCGAATACATAAAGGAAAGACAATGGAATGAATCTGACATAGCTTTCCTATGTACATATATGAACATAACAGTGACTCTCAACATCGTGTACATCCACAAGACTGGGATCCTAATTAGAATAAAATATAGTCCATTCTTGTATACACATATAAAACTACATTCTACTGTCATGTATAACTAAAAAGAAGAAATAAAAATTAAAACCAAAAAAATTTAAAAGATCTGAACACATACTTAATAAAAATAGAAACATGAATGATCAAGTCACATAAAATGATGTTCAATACAATTAGTCATTAGGCAAATGCAAATTAAAACCACAATGAATGGCAACCTCATATATATTAGAATGTCTAAAATTAATGAAGTCTTAACATACTAAGAGTTGGAAAGGATGTGGAGAAGACAGAACTTACCTACATTAATGGTGGAATATTCAAAATGATATAACCACCTTGAAAAATAGTTTGGCAGGTTTCTTTTTAATTTAATAAAATAAAATAATACTTATCATATAAGCTAGACATTCTAATTCTAAGTTTTTACCTTTGAGAAATAAAAATATATGTCCATACAAAGACTTCTATATGAATGTCCATGTTAGCATAAAGAGTTACCATGTTGTATTCACAACAGACAAAAACAAATGAGAATGTGTTTATCAATGGGTGAATTGTAAGAAAAATGTTGTATATTAATATCATAATATACTATGTGGTAATTTTTATTAGTAATAAAAAGAAATTTAAAATTTTAAAAAACTAAAAAAGCCAATAATTTAGATCAGATCTAAAAATTAACTCAAAATGGATTACAGATCAAAAACTAAACACAAAACTATAAATACCTTATAAGACAATATAGGAGAAAATATTGGTGACCTCAGTTTGCTGATGACTTTTTAAATATAATATAAAAGACACAATTCATGAAGGAAAGAACTAACAGGATAGACTTCATTAAAACTCAAAACTGTTTTATGAGAGACACTATCAAGAGAATGAAAAGACAGGTCAGAAAGTGGGAGAAAATCACTTCCAAGACATATCTGATGAAGGTCTAGAATCCAAAATAGGTAAAAAGCTCTTAACACTCAGCAATAAGAAAACAAATAATCTTATTTAAAAAATAGGTAAAAGACCTGAAAAGACACTTCACCAAAGAAGATATAAAGAAAGCAAATAAGCATATAAGAAATGTTTGGCCTTATATGCCATCAGGGACTAAAAATTAAAAGAACAGTGAGATACCACTCTACATCTATTGGGATGACTAACATTCAAAAACACTGATAATACTAACACTCGTGAGCAACAGAAATCTTTATTCATTGTTGGTGGGAATGCAAAATGGTAAAAATATTTTGGAGGACAGTTTGGCAGTTTCTTACAAAACTTACATATGATAATATGATCTAGCAATAGCACTTCTTGGTATTTGCCCAAATGAGTTTAAAAAAACACCCATAAAAAAAGTGCACACTGATATTTACAACAGCTTCATTTACACTTGTTTAAACTTGGAATCAACCAAATGTCCTTTAACAGATGAATAGATAAACTCACTGATAATACACATAAAATGGAATATTATTTAGTACTAAAATATGAGTTATCATGCCACAAAAACACGTGAATGCTTCTTAAATGCATGTTGCTAAGTTAAAAAGCAAGTCTCAAAAGTCTATATACTAATGGATTCCCCCCATATAAACATTCCAGTAAAGGTAAAACTAAAGAGACAAGGAAACAGTATGATCAATCAGTGATTACCCAGGGCTCAGAGGAGTGATAGATGAATAGGCGAAACAGAAGGGATATTCAGAGGAGGGAAATTGTTGTATATGATAACGTAATGATGGATACATACCATTATGTATTTGTCAAAAACCTAGAGAATGTATGAGTAAACCTTAATGCAAACTATGGACATTAGCTAACAATACTGCATCAATATTTGCTCATCATTAAGTAAACATGGTTGAGTTGAGGAAAGCTGCAATCCTAATCAATCCATGGCTCAGGATTCAAGCAGCGGGAGTACTGCTTCTCAGCGAGGTAGTTCACTAAATTCAATATTGGACATTCACAGTGTCTTAGAGACTCAGGAATTTCAGTGCAACAAACAAAAGAGAAAGCATACATTGGAGCTGAGCTGGTTGTGGCACTAGTGCTGCGAGTGACAGCCATAGCAGCACTGATTCACCAGAGGGATGGAGAACACAGAGAAACACAGATTTGGAAAAACCTGAGATCAAAGAAGCAGCCTGAACTTAGCTGATCCAGAGGCTGTACTTTGCTCTGGTGCTTGAAAAGTGCAGTTTCCCAACTGGCCACAAAGAGCCTAGGCAAAGTCATCTTGAGGTGGTCGGACTACAGCTGTGGCTGCAGTTGCAAGAGCCAAAAATTCAGAGCAAACATTACCACAGTATCCTGGAAAGTACCTATTTTGTGGCCTAGGGTATGCCCACCAGAATGTGAGTAAAACAGGCACATAGAAGACTGTACCCAGGGATTCAAGTTGAAAAAGAAGAGAGCTCAACTCACTTCTTCTTTGAGTCTGGTAGCTCAAGTGACCAGATGAAGTGGCCCAGGAATCTGAATAGGTGGGTGTGAATGCACTCGGGCACTAAGCCTGGGAAGGCTGTGTTCATGGGCAGCTGAGTATGTGTAGGCCTGGCTCCCCTTATCCACAAGTGGAATTCATGGGAGGCTCCTGAAATCCAGACTCCCATCAGAGATCTGCAACTGGCATGCCCTAAGGGTGTGTCCATCTTATCAGTCCAAAACAGACACCATCTAACAAAGCCCCTCAAGCCTGATTAGACCTAATCCCCAACTAATGGAATTGCACTCACAGAACTCTGCAGAAGCTTTACCCTTAGGGTACACCAATCTGGTCTGTATGGACAAAGCTCTGACAACACTTCCTAATCCATCCCACCTCATACTGATAAGAAGGGAAGCTGAGTCTTATCTCAGTCAGTCATAGGCCACTCCAACTGGCAGCTCTCCCCGACACCCAGGTTAGAGGGGACTCCCCCCTACAGGGAGGTATGTGGGGCCTGTGGTATGGAAAGTCCCCCACAACACCCAGGTTAGAGGGGTCTCCCTTCTACAGGAGGTAGTCCCCTCTACCCTGGGGGTGGTGGTATGAAAAGCTCCCCCCCAACATCCAGGTTAGAGGGGTCTCCCCACAGCAGGGGGGGAGTCCCCTCTACCCTTGGGGCAGTGGTATGGGGAGCGCCCCCCCCCCAACACCCAAGTTATTATGGCCTCCCTTCTTAAGTGGGGAGGCCCCTCTACCCTGGGTGCAATGTTATGGGGAGCTGCTCCTGACACTCAGGTTAGCGGGGCCTTCCCTCTGGAGCCCTGGATGAGGTGGGGAGCTGCCCCTGATACCCAGGTTAGGGCCTCCCCCTAGAGGAGAACAACACAAAAACAGAAAGGTGTTAACAACCCCACCCCATTACTCTGTCCCTCAGAACATAGCTCAAGAAGAAATTAAAAAGTCAGTTGAGCAGACAGTGACCATCCATTCTGGTCCACTATTTTGACGACCTCAGTGGAGATGTTTCCTTCATTTTTCATAAATAATCTCTGTGTGTGGGGGGCAATTCTTATAGTGCTGATTGGTTCAGAGACATATATACATATTCTTATTTGCTTCTTTTTATCTTATTATTGGCATTTTTAAATATCGTTATGTTTGTCTTTTAAGGATTACTGTTTTTCGGTTTGTATCTTTTTGTTTTGTTTTGTATTGTTTTCATTTGTTTGCTTCTCTTGTCTCTTTTTCTCTCTCTTCTTCTCTGGCTAGTGTCCAATTCTATTGTCCTCTCTTCCTTTACTTTGCATCTCCTATGTTTCCTCTTCTTCCTAATAACCATCACCTGGTACATTTCTTCTGAATTCTTTCTGTTCACTTTTTGAAATTGTAAACTATCTTCTACCTTCTCGGCACATTTTTTTTTCTCCTAATTAATTGTATTTTTACCATTTTTCAGAACTATTTGGTTTATAACTCCTTCCCCCCAACCCCCGCCCATTAATGCTGACACAGTTAACAACTGCTGTTTGCTTTAAAGCCAGATCTAGTTCATGGTTATTGTTTTTACTGTTGACAATTGCTGACTCCACTGGGTTTTGTGGTAATTAATGTAGAAGATGCCATAGTAAAAACGGGGTATTTACTTTAATGCTGTGTATTATTTGCATGGCTGTCACTATTGTTTGGTGTCCCTTCTTCTGTGAGATGCTGGGTATTTACAGGGACACTACAAGTTCAGAGGGTAGAGTCTCTGGTGTTGAACTAAAATCAACCAAAAGACAGCACACCTTGTCCCACACACAAATTAATGACACTCAATATTTAGCTCCCTTTCATACAAAAAATGGAAGAGATAAAACCCAAACTAATGATTAGACTATGTAATTCCTACCCCATTCAAGTTTGTGTGACTATTCATATACTGGACAATGTAATAGACACTTCTGTCAAATAACTGACCTAGTTTATGGATTTTTATTATTGTTACTATTGTTAAATGCTGAGCCCACCATTCCTAGATAGGAGGCAATTAGTGTTTTAGATGTCGAAGTAGACACTGGACATATATCTTAAAGTATACATCTGTTGCCACTCCTGGATTCCCCCTCCAAGAGGGGCCAAGAAGAGATAGGAAACTTTAATATCAGAGTAGAGATTCTGCAGCTGAGAAATACTCACATCTCAACTAAGCAACAATGAATCCATCCCTCACACAATCTAACCCCACCTGAGACCTGACATTACTTCAACTCAAAGAAATCAGGAGACAAAAGTCCCAAATCAACAACAAGGACCCAAGGAAGAACAATCAAAGAGGGAGGGGCCTCAGGTCCTACCCTTTTATATCTATTCATGTATCAAAAGCAGAAAGAAGTGCCAGAACAAATAAGATAATTACACACAAAAGGACACGCATAAAAAAGATGAAGGAGAATCCATCTCAATTGATGTGAAAGTCCAAGATCTCTGAAAACATGAGAAAATAGGCAACCCCCCCCCCCCAATCCACGTCTCCCATCAAAGGATCCCACTGATTGTGATGTGGATAAAAGTCCCAGAGAAAGATAAGTTAAAAACTATGTATTAAAACATCCAGTGAATTGCTGAGCATGGTGGTGCATGCCTGTAATACTAATTGCTCTGGAGTTCGAGGCAGGATGATTGCAGGTTTGAGGCCAATCTCAAAAACTTAGTGAGGCTCAAAGTAACTTAATAAGACCCTGTCTCAAAATAAAGAAGGGCTGGGAATGTAGCTCAGGGGTTGAGAGTCCTTGGGTTCGATCCCTCGTATCAAAAAAAGGGGAAAAAAAGTCCAATTAGAGTAAATATAGGAGAAGAAAGTCCACTTCAATAAATAAATAGAAATAGTGAAAAGAAATCAGGACTCCTAGAAATGAAATACAGAATTGATCAAATTAAAAATTCACTTGAAAGCATCAGTAACATTTAAATTGCATAGAAAATAGAACTTTAGCCCCTGAAGACAGAACTTCAAGCCATGAAGACAGGGCATATGAACTTGAGTACACAAAATGCAATAAAGAGAAAAGTTATAGAACATGATCAAACTATACAAGAAATCTAGGACAACATTAAAGACCAAACCTAAGAATCATTGGGACAGAAGAGAAAATTGAGTTAAAAACTAAAGGCATAAAGAACTCTTTCAGTGAGACAGTTACAGAAAATGTTTCCCATGTCATAAATGGAACAGACCTATACAGAAGATTCACAGGACCCAAACCAGATTTATTCAAATGAGAATCTCTCAAAGACATCAAAATCAAAATGTCTAACATAGAAAATAAGAAGAGAATATTAAAAGCTGCAACAGAGAAGCATCAGGTCACATTTAGAGGCAAACCAATAAGGCTCACTGCTGATTTCTAATACAAACCCTAAAATCAAGGAGGGTCTGAAATGAGATATTTCAAGCTCTCAAGGAAAACAGCTACCAGCCAAGGTTACTATATCCAGCAAAGCTCAGTTTCAAATTCAAGGGTGAAATAAAATCTTTCCATGACAAGTATAAACTAAAAGAACTCATGAGCACAAAAAAATATTCAAAGATAAACTTCACACAGAGGAACTAAAAAACAATTTCCAAAGCTCCCAAACAGAAGGAGATCAGTAGAAGAGTAATCTACAACATCAGAATCAAGACAGGGTTCAATTTAGCAAAAAATCCAAATGGCATAAAACCACAAACACATATCCATACTAATGCTGAATGTTAATGGTTTCAATGTCCCAATTAAAAGACACAGATTACCAGAAAGGATCAAAAAGCAAGATCCAACTATATGCCGTTCATCAGAGACTCATTTTATAGGCAAAGACATACAGGCTAAAGGTAAAAGGATGGAAGAAAGTATTCCTCACATACAACCCCTGAAATCAGACGTGAGTAGCTATCCTTTTACCTGATAAAGCAAAATTTTCGAGCAAAACTTAATCAGAAGAGTCAGGCATGGTGGCACATGACTGTAATCCCAGTGGTTCAGGAGGCTGACAGGAGGATAGTGAGTTCAAAGCCAGCCTCCACAACAGCAAGGCACTAGGCAACTCTATAAGACCCTGACTCTAAATAAAATACAAAATAGGGTTGGGGATATGGTTCAGTGGCCAAGTGACCCTGAGTTCAACTCCTGTTACTTAAACAAAAAACAAAAAAAAATTAATTAATTAGAAGATACAAAGAAGGCTACTACATACTGGGAAAGAGAATAATCCCACAAGAATATATTATAATAGTAAACATTACTATCATATATCAGCACACTCAATTACATTTAAAACAAAACAAGACAAAAAACTCCACAACATTAAATGCCAGATAGACACAAACATAATAAGACTGGTCATAAAAGCATAAAATCAATAAAGACATCTCCAACCAAAATAATACTATAAGTCAAACGAATCTAACAGATATTTATAGAATATTTCACCTCAAAACAGTTGAATTTACCTTCTTCTCAGTAATATATGGAACTTTTTTAAAAATCAACAATATTCTAGGCCACAAAGCAAATCTTAGCAAATACAAAATAAAAAATAAATCACGATATTCCCATGCATGCTCTCAGATCATAATGAAATGAAACTAGAAATCAGCAGAAAGAAAAATAATAGAAACCGTATAAACACATGTAGATTGAACAACACACTCTTAAATGAATAGATTAAAGAAAAAATGATAGTAGATGAATAAATTCTTAGAAATGAATGAGAAGAGAGATGCAAACTATCAAAATCTCTGAGACGGTATAAAATAAATTCTAAGAGGAAAATTTGTAGCATCAAGTGCCTACATTAAAAAATACAGAGGGGCTGTGGTTGTGGCTCAGCGGTAGAGTGCTTGCCTTTCACGTGTGAGGCACTGAGTTCAATCCTCAGCACCACATAAAAAATGCTGAGAGCCATAGCCAAGTAGGAATGACACATGGCATTTTTGGTTGAAAGGTGATGCCAGCAAACCATTGAGATGATATGATTATGTTAAGATCTGCATTCAATTGGATATTAGACCCCTGCTGTCTGCCTCAGCCTGCTACTTTGGAGCTCTAGCGGGACTCCCAGAGAGTTCCCATTGGTTGGGGAAATGCGGTAGGAGGGATTTCCGGAGGAGGGATTTTCCTGTTGGTGTAGTGTGGCCCGGGAGAACGCCGCGTGTGTGGTTCGGCATATTTCCCAGGAGTGTGCGTGGCATTGGCGGGAGTTTCAGAAATAAAGTTTGTTCCTGCTTGAGTGGCTGGTGATTTTTGTGCCCAGCCAGACTGCGGCATTTGGTGGCCCATGAGGGGGATGCCTGAAGCTCGGAGGTAAGTAAAATTGCTCGCCCCGAGGGAAGGCGAGAGAATGGGTGACCATTTCTAAAAACAATGTGTTCTTGTTTTGATTTATTTTGTTTTTGTTTCAAGCTGCCTATCCCTAGAACTTTCTCAGGCAAACTGGGAAAAATGGTTGGCTCAAGGTTTGAAGGTGTTCGGCCCTGAGGAAGAGAAAATTGATACAATGATTTTTTTGTTCCGTTTTTGTTTCATTCTGTTTTGGTTTTGTTTTATGTTATCTTGTTGGGTTGCATTATCTTTATAGTAGATTAGAAATTAGTAAAAAACAAACTGAAAGAGTGTTAAGTAAATTGTAAGAGGTCCAGACTATGGTAGAAAACATGTTAGATCAAGCAATAGAGAAGGTCTCTCGAGCTAGTCAGATAGAGGAAGAAAATTTAAAGGAAGAAAGCTTAGAGGACAAACAGCTATCGGGCGGGTGGGGGGAGCTACAACAGGAGGCTGCTACTAACTCTGTTCTATCACCAGAGGGCGTAATTCAACCAACAGCTCCATCTATAGAGACAGCTGAGTGGCCCTCAACCCCTGTAGTTGATAGATGGAATCCTGAGGCAGGACCTCAAAGAATAGCATGCCCTGTACTTGAGCAGACAAGAGGGCAACGAATTCACCATGCTTTAGATTTCAAAACAGTGAAGCAATTAAAGGAGGCTGTAACAACCTATGGTCCACAAGCACCCTCCACTGTAAGCATGGTCGAATCCATTACCAACTTGGACATGACACCAGCAGATTGGGCTAACATGTGTAAATCTGTGCTAAATGGAGGACAGTATTTGTTATGGAAGGTTGCCAATGAGGAATTTTGTACGGAGACAGCTAGGCGAAATGCAGCAGCCGGTTACCCTCAAAGAAATCTAGATATGTTGTTAGGAAAAGGACCTTATGAGGGTCAACAGCAACAAATTGAATATGATCCTGCTATATACGCACAAATTGCTGCAGATGCAGTTAGGGTATGAAAGACTTTACAAGGACATGGAGATTTACAAGGTCAATTATCTAAAGTAATACAGAGAACTAATGAACCTTACGCTGAATTTGGAGATAGGCTTATTCAAACAGCTGCCAGAATTTTTGGGGATATAGAATAAGCAATGCCATTAATAAAACAACTGGCTTATGACCAAGCAAATCATTGCTGCAGAGAGGTCATTAGACCATGGAGATATGAATATTTAAATACATATATTAAATTATGTAGAGACATTAATGAACAAGAGGGTTAGGGTTTTCAGAAGGGGTCACTGAGACAATCAAAATTACTTGGAAATCAGAAAGACCAGTATGGGTTCCTCAGTGGCCCCTGACTAAAGAAAAGATACAAGTAGCCCATGACCTGGTCAAACAACAATTAGTGGAGGGACATATACAACCTTCCGTATCTCCCCACAATACTCCCATTTTTGTCATTAAAACAGAAATCTGGTAAATGGAGATTACTGCAAGATTTAAGAGCCATTAATAATGAGATGGTTATTATGGGACCTGCTCAATTGGGGATTCCCCAATTGTCTGCTTTGCCAAAAACCTGGTATGTTTTAGCTATAGATATTAAAGATTGTTTTTTTCCAATTCCAATTCATCCTGAGGATAGTCCACGTTTTGCATTTACTATCCCTGCACTAAATCATGAAGGTCCTGATCAGAGATATAAATGGAAAGTACTCCCTCAAGGGATGGCTAACAGCCCAACTATGTGTCAAATTTATGTTAACAAAGCAATCCAGCCACTTAGAAATCAAAATCCTGAACTACAAATATTTCACTATATGGATGATGTATTATTGGCCACAAAGATAAAAACACATTGCTAGAATGTTATGCCACACTTACAAATTTATTTAAAAATTATAATCTAGAGACAGCAATAGATAAAGTACAATTAAATCTTCCAATTAATTATCTAGGAGTTCTATTATCCTCAACCATGGTCCGTCCAACAAAAATTCAAATACGAGTAGATCAATTCAAATCACTTAACAACTCTCAAAAGTTATTGGGAGACATAAATTGGATAAGGCCTTATGTAGGCATACCAACAGGAGAGTTGGGACCTTTATTTGATATCCTAAAAGGTCCATCAGATCCAAATTCACCCCGCATGTTAACGCCTGAAGCAAGAAAGGCATTAAAAATCATTGAAACATATATGGAAAATATGCATTTGGATAGAATTGATATAAGTTTGCCTTTATTATTTATTGTACTACCAACAAAAAATATTCCTACAGGGGTATTTTGGCAAGAAGGTCCATTATTGTGGATACATTTATCTTATTTTCCTAACACTATTCTTACTACGTATCCTGAGGCTGTAGGACAATTAATACTCAAAGGAATAAAAGCAGCAAAGGGAGTGTTTGGAATTTCTCCCAATAAAATTATTACTCCATATACTATGGATCAAATTGATGAGTTAGCTAATGAGTTAAATACTTGGGCAATAATCATGTGTAAATCTAATGTTTCATTTGATAATCACTTACCATCTAATCCTTTGTAGTCTTTTTGGTCTTTGCATCCTGTAGTTTTTCCAAAAATGACAAGAAAAACCCCTATCATGAATGCTCCAAATATATTCACTGATGGGTCAAATAATGGTACAGCAGCAGTAGTTACCCCTGATCAAACTTTTACATTTTTAGTACCCAATCAATCAGCTCAAAAGGTAGAGCTTAATGCAGTATTACAAGCTTTTGTGATGTTTAAAGATTCTGTATTTAATTTATTTTCTGATAGTCAGTATGTAGTTAATGCTATAGTATCCCTTGAAGATGCTGGTAGGATTTCCCCTTCCACTACTGTTTTCTCTTTGTTTTCCACTATACAAAGTCTAACCTGGGACAGAAAAGATCCATGCTTTATAGGACATATCAGGGCACATACAGGATTGCCCGGAGCCCTTAGTTTGGGCAATGAGTTAGCAGATAAATCTACACATGACATACATATTTTCTCCACAATAGAAGAGCTACAAATTTTCATAAGAGGTTCCGTGTCAATGCTAGTACTTTACAAAGTGCTTTAAAATAACTAAGGAACAAGCCAGACATATAATAAAACAATGTCAAAATTGTGTGACCTTTTTACCACAAGTTAATCTTGGAGTCAATCCTAGAGGATTGATACCTAACCATATTTGGCAGATGGACGTCACACACTTGCCAGAATTTGGAAAATTAAAATATTTGCATGTTACAGTTGATACTTCTTCCAGATTTTTGATGGGCTCCCTTCATGCTGGAGAAAAAACTAAAAATATTATAGCTCATTGCTTACAAAATTTTGCCACTGTGGGCGTTCCAAAACAGTTAAAACAGATAATGGTCCTGGCTATACCTCTACCTCTTTTAAACAATTTTGCTCATCATTTGGCATTACTCACATAACAGAAATTCCATACAATCCACAGGGACAAGGCATAGTTGAAAGAGCTCATCAAACTATTAAAATGTACTTATTAAAACAAAAGGAGGGAGTTGGAAAGGGGTATACATCCCCCAAAGATAAACTTAAAATAACCCTTTTTACTCTAAACTTTTTAAGTTTGGATTCATCAGGGCTTAGTGCTGCGGAAAGACATTTGTATCCAAAAAATGTACATAAGCCTAAGGTACTTTGGAAGGATATTCTAACAGGACAATGGAAAGGTCCACACCCAGTGATTGTCTGGAGTTGGGGTTCTGTTTGTGTGTTTCCACAGGGAGAAGAGCAGCTGATTTGGATTCCAGAGAGACTAACCAAAGTGATTTCTACAGACCAAAAAGAAGATGATTTGACTCAAATCCATAACAGCTGATATCCAGAGCTCCAGCTTGGCTATTCTTACATCTGCGACAGTGATTAACCAGGATGCTTTTTTCAATATCTATTTTATTATTGCCTTTTCCCACAACATAAAGTTCTATTTTATTTTTTGAGCTCATACAGACCTAGGTTAATGTTTTTCTGATCGGTTTTATTTTTTGACTGTGGAGTTTTTAAACACTGAAATGGAGATTTCACCTGTGTAAAGCTACAAGGCCTTTACTATTGTCTTATGTGTTGTACGTTTGTGTGCACACTTGTGTTTTGTGTTGTATGTCTGTATGTGTGTATGTCCATATATCATATATGAGGAGCGCTCATGAAAAAATGGATCCAAATTATTTTATTCACGTGATTTTAATGGTTTAATTTAAATTGGGTAAACAGCTGTTGAGGATTGTTTTAATATGTGTACAAATAAGGAGGTTAACAGATCTGTTTGTTTACTTTCACCTTTCCTTTTCATTATATTTAATAATTCTGTTCAGAATAATGTAAATTGTTCAGAAAATTGTTTTCTTAGTGCCTGTTGGAATGTTACATAATTTTTTTTAGCCATCATTGTCAGAATTCCTACCTTCATCCCAGTGCCGGTGAAGACAAAGATAAAACCAAACTCCAGCTTATTCGATAGCTATCACAGTAGACTGTATAAACTGATGCATCAATGAATAATAACTCAACAAGTAATGCTCAATCAAGGAGTCAATTTATTTTGGGAGGAAATGGACATATTGATACATTCCTCTGCTTTGAACTGCTTGCAGAACTTGCCTGGACTATGTATCACTTGTATGCATTGTGAACTATCTGTTGGTGCAGCGAATTGTGGTAGTGCTGGCATATCTTTGCTGATGTTGTCACCAGTGATACAATTTTTCCAAAGGAGCCGTCAACTGGCTTGGTGTCGTGGCATTTCTGTATCCTCCTCCCTTCTACTAGTGATGGTCTAAATTTGGGGGCCAACAGAGGTGAGGCAAAGAACCTCACTCCCCCACTGGCACCAAGACCAAATTTGGGGGCCAACAGAGGTGAGGCAAAGAACCTCACCCACTGGTGCATAGGCCTATCCACAAGTATGGCTGTATGCTGGACTGGTAGGCAGTGACGGGTATGATCCAATTGCAGTGGTACCAACCTAAGACAGGAGGCTGACACCTAGATGTCAGCACATCCGATGACGGGTAAGGACCATATGTTGTATTGGACAACCTAACAGGCATGGTCCCTAAGCCACATTGCTTGTTGCTTAATTAAACAGAAGGGGGGAGATGCTGAGAGCCATAGCCAAGTAGGAATGACACATGGCATTTTTGGTTGAAAGGTGATGCCAGCAAGCCATTGAGATGATATGATTATGTTAAGATCTGCATTCAATTGGATATCAGACCCCAGCTCTCCGCCTCGGCCTGCTACTTTGGAGCTCTAGCGGGACTCCCAGAGAGTTCCCATTGGTTGGGGAAATGCGGTAGGAGGGATTTCCGGAGGAGGGATTTTCCTGTTGGTGTAGTGTGGCCCGGGAGAACGCCGCGTGTGTGGTTCGGCATATTTCCCGGGAGTGTGCGTGGCATTAGCGGGAGTTTCAGAAATAAAGTTTGTTCCTGCTTGAGTGGCTGGTGATTTTTGTGCCCAGCCAGACTGTGGCAAAAAATAAATTAAATAAATGTATAAAAAAATACAGAGATCCCAAATAAATAAGTTTACACTCCATCTAAAAACCTTAGAAAAGGAAGAACAAACTAATTCTAAAACCAGTAGAAGACAGGAAAAATTGAGATCAGAGTTGAAATTGAGAATATTGAAATGAAATTGAGAATATGAAAACAATACACAGGATCAATTCAACAAAGAAGTGGTTTCTTCAAAAAGATTGATTTAGCCAAGCTAACCAAAAGAAAAAGACCCAAATCAACAAAATCAGAGATGAAAAAGATCCTTCTCAAATCCTTCAGAAATCTAGAGGATTATCAGAAACTATTTTGAAAATTTTTACTCCAATAAACTGAAGAATCTTGAAGATATTGACAAATTTCTTGACATAACTGACGTACCCAAATTGAATCAGGAAGATATATTGGTCTGTTTAGGTTTTCTATAAGTAATGAAATTGAAACAGCAATGAAAAGCCTTCCAAAAAAGAAAAGCCTGGAACCAAATGGATTCTCAGATGAATTCTACCAGAACTTTACAGAAGAATTAACACCAGTTTTTCTCCAATTATTCCATAAAATTGAAAGGGCAGGTACACTCCAAAAACACATTCAATTAAGCCAGTATAATCCTGAGACCAAAACCAGACAAAGACATATCAAGGAAAGAAAACTACAGACCAATATCCTAGATGAACATAGATGCAAAAATCCTTAATGAAATATTAGCAAATCACATTCAAAAACACACCAAAAAAGATAATATACTATGTTCAAGTAGGTTTCATTCCATGGATGCAATGTTAGTTCAACATACACAAATCAATAAATGTAATTTGCCACTCAAATAGAACTAATGACAAGGATCACATGACCATCTCAATAGACACAGAAAATGCCTATGATAAAAATCCAGCACCCATTCATGTTAAAAACATTGGAGAAGCTAGGGATTGAAGAAACTTACCTTAACATTCTAAAGGTCATTTATGACAAACTCAGAGCCAATATCATACAGAATAGAGAAACTAAAAGCATTTCCTCTAAAATCAGGAACAAGACAAGGCTGTCCACTCTCTCCATTTCTATTTAATATAATCCTCAAAACATGAGCCAGATTGATCAAGCAAGAAAATATAATCAAAGGGATACAAATAGGAAAAGAAAAAGCCAAATATGTCTCTTTGCCTATGACATGAACCTCTATCTAGAAGACAAAAAAAAAAAAAAAAAAAACCCTTGGAAATTAATCTAACCAAAGTAGTAAAAGAGCTCAATAATGAAAATTATGAAACATGAAGAAAGAAACTGAAGATGCCCTTAGAAGATGTAAAATTAACCCCTGTTTTTGTATAGACAGAATTAATATTGTCAAAATGGCCATAAATCAATATACAGATTCAATGCGATCTCCATCAAAATACCAATGATATTCTTCACAGAATTAGAAAAAAAACAATTCTTAAATTCATCTGGAAGAATAAGAGACCCAGAATAGCCAAAGCAATACTAAGCAAGAAAAGTGAAGCAGAAGACATCACAATACCTGATCTAAAATTATACTATAGAGCTATAGTAACAAAAACGCCATGCTATTGGCATCAAAATAGGCATGAAGACCAATAGAACAGAGCAAACACACAGAGCCAAAGATGCCAAAAATGTATTTTGGAGGAAAGACAGCCTTTATAATAAATGGTGTTGGGGAAAATGTGTAAAAAAAAAAATAAAACTAGACCTGTATCTCTCACCCTGCACAAAACTCAAATTGAAATGGATCAAAGACTTGGAAATCAGACAAGAAACTCTATAATTGCTAGAAGAAAACACAGGGTCAACACTCCATCACATAGGTGCTGAAATATACTTCCTTAACAAGAGCTCCAAAGCACCCCAAATAAAACCAAAAATCATTAAGTGGGATGCCATCAAATATAAAGGAAATAATTAAGAGCATGAAGAGGCAGCCTACAGAATCGGAAATAATCTTGGCTAGCTACTCTTCCAATAGGGAACTAATATCCATAATACATAAAGAACTCAAAAAACTAAATACCAAAATAATCCAGTCAATAAATGGACAAAACAACTAAACTGAAACTTCTCAAAAGAAGTCACACAAATGGCCAACAAATACATGAAAAAATGTTCAATGTCTCAAATCAAAACTACACTAAGATTCATCTTACTCCAATCAGAATGACAGTGATTAAGAATACAAACAACAATAAATGCTGGCAAGACTAAGAGAAAGTGAACACTTGTATATTGTTAGTGGGACTGCAGACTAATGCAACCACTCTGGAAAATCGTATGGAGAGTACTCAAAAAACTACGGATGGAACCACCAAATGTCCCAGCTATCCCACTCCTTGGTATCCAAAAAGATCAAAAATTGCCATACTATAGCAACATAGCCACCTAAGTGTTTATAGCATCACAATTCACAATAGCTAAATTATGGAATTAACACAGGTGCCCATCAATAGATAAATGGATAAAGAAACTGATATATATAAATACTGACATTCTATAAAAAAGAATGTAATTATGGCATTTTCCAGTAAACGAATGGAAATGGAGAATATCATTCCATATAAATTAAGTCTAACTCAGAAACTCAAAGGTAGAATGTCTTCTCTCAAATGTGGAAGGTCAAGTAAAATAAAGGAAAGGGGGAGGGAAAAATAGGATAACAAAGATAAATGGAAGATCACTAATATAGAAGGGGATCAAGAGGCGGAGTAGAGGTATGGGAAAGGGGAGGCAATGCAGAATGAAATTTTTTTAAAAATCATATTATGTGCATATATAAATATACCATGAGGAACTTAACCTTTAAGTTTAAGTAAAAAGAACGAATCAAAAACAAATACTTGAGCAAAAGGAAGTCTAATAGAGTAGAGGAAGGAGAACTGGGTGGGGAGGGAAAAAAAGGGGCTCATAAACCAAAATCAATTTCCATGCATGTGAGTTTGTCGGGATGAACCCAATACTATGTGTGACTAAAATGGTCTAGTAATTTTTTTTTAAAAAATTGCTCATCAATGATACTAAATGTAATATGCAAGATGCTAATAATATGGGAAAATGTTGGAGAGTGGGTGAGGCAGTATCTGGGAACTTTCTGTATTTTCTACTTAGCTTTTCTATAAACCTAAAACTGGTTTTAAAGAAATAAAGTCATCTGGGCTAGGAATATAGTGCAGTTGCCTGTATGCACAAGGACCGAAGTTCAGTCCCCAGCAACAGACACATATGCACGGTTTGCTAATAAAAGACATTTAAAAAAATACTGAGGATAAAAATTTGAAAATGAATTCTGGCAGTAGTAGCAATAAAACATGAATGCAAGCAAATATTTGTGAAAATAAAATTCTTAAGAAGCGAAAGGAACAAACTACTGACATCAGCAGAAACATGGATCTATTTCAAAAATATTATGCTGATTGAAAGAATCCAAGCACAAAAATGTGATTCCATTTATCCAAAGCCACAGGACAGGCAAACTCATCCCCAGTGATGAGTGGTAACCACATTAGTGGTTACCTGTGGCTGGGAGCTGGGAGAGAGAGCTTGTTTCTTGGAAGCACAAATGAGCCTCTGGCTCATCATTTTTGGGGGTGGGACATTATCCATCTTGATTGAAGTGTTAAATATATGGGCGTGCACATTTGTCAAAACTGATCAAACTATACATTAAAAACGGGTATATTTTCTTAAAGGTAAATAATACCATGATACATTTGATTAAAAAAAATAACTAGAGAGGGAACAACCAGAGGGAAGAAAAGAGGAAGGAAAGAGGGAGAAAAGAACAGAAATAGGACAAGATACATTATAATAAAACATTAGTAGTGATTACTTTAAGAAATGGGTTGTAGATAATTTTTATTTTCTTCTGAAGACCTTTTTATATTTCTATTTTTCAAAATTGAATATGTATTTCTTTTGTAGTAGAAGTAGTATGTTTTAAAAAATGACCAGACTATTGTTAAGAAAGGAAGGAAAGAGGGAAGGCTAGGTAGTTGTGGTAGCCTGTCCAAAGGGGAGAGTCGAGAAACTGTTCACAGAGGATTTGACTGTGTTGGATCTCAAAGAAACAAAAGGATTTTGCAGGATTTCACCATGCACAGGCAAGAAAGAACTTCTATAAGGCTGCAGCTGGAGGATGCACTGGTAAGAAACAGAAATAAGCTTGCTAGAGACAAAATATAGAATGCAATGACTGGAGCTTCTCTGTCACCAGATCTTTGGCAAGCACAGAAAATGGTTCATTTAAGTCAATCTTTCAGGGCATCAGGAATAGTGGGACCTCTGATTCAGGATTTTTAAAGGGATCTCCTGGAATGGCTACCCTCACTTCTGCAAGGAGCTGGGTTTGCAGCTTCCTCTGCACACAGGGTCTGTGAAGTTGGCAAGTTCTGAAACCCAGTACTGAAGAATGGTGACAGTGACTTAGCGAGACAGATGTCTCAGACTTGGCTCTTATTGGTGGTGATTCTGCACCATCTGTTCCCAGAGGTCCACCTCTTACCTCAAGGTCTTTGCATATTCATTTGTATCAAACCCAGAAATTCAAAATGAGCAAGCTGTACATGGCTCTTCAGAGACCCCTGCTTTGCTAAAGTGTTCTAAAATAAACCAAACACCATTTTTTTTCTTATGTTACAATTATGTGTGGACACACAAATTTTCTTTCAGTCTTTTAAATAAAAAATTTCATAACTTTGACACTCTTCAGTTTTGTTTAGATATACATTTTCTTAATAACTATGTGTGTGTGTGTGTGTGTGCCCACATTCTTCTTTTTAACTATTAGTCTAAGTTCCTCTTTTGCTGCATTGGACAGCCCATTAATTGCCTAAACTTTATTTCTAAAACACTCAATACAGAGAGTACATAGCCTCGGTTCTAGGCAAACCTTTGTGTAGAACTTACATCTGCATTATATAATTTTCTCACTACTCATTTCCTCTTTAATCTTGAAGATTTCAATACTCTCCAAAAAATTTACCCAGCCAACTAACTGCTACATAGTACCCCTGAAAAGTATTTCTCGAACTTTAATATGCTCTCAAATCACCCTGTGATCTTGGAAACTACAGACTCTAATTTAGTGATGTTGGGAGTAGGCAACTTGGGTTCTGCATTTCTAACGAGAGTTATGGTGAATCTCATGCTGCTTCTTTGAAGACATGTTGAATACCAAGGCTAAGGAAGAGATACATGCAAACTGTGCTTTGATTTTTTTTTTCCCATTTATTCCCTTGGGGCATGGAAGTCTCTTCCCCCCATTTATTGCCTTGACCTCAACTAAGAGATTACTCAGATTTAACTGATCTAAATTATATTCCTAGTTCCCACTGGTAATCTTACATGTTTAAAACTTCTTGACAGCCTATCTTTAATATTCTTTTGTTTTCATATTCTTAGTTCAAATAAGCTTACAGCATCTTCTTTTTAAAAATCCACACTCACTAATGTTTGGGGGTAATGATTTTTAACTTAAATATTTTCTTCTCTGGGTTATTAATTAATTATGAATTCAGAAAACTGAAATACTCTCTACTCTTCCATACCATTTATAGCGACACAAAAAGAAGCACAAATGGATGGACAGAGGTATAGATAGCAACAGAGATAGAGAGATATACAGAAATGTCCCATGTGCACACTCACTCATAGCTTAGGAAAACACCAGATTATCAAACTTTGACAAGATAAACACATTAGATTTAGTCCAGCTCCATTCAACTGAAAATCCAATTTTATAAAAACAATAAAAGTTGTTATTGCACTATTATATCTGAATACTTCAGATATTTAAATCATTCCATGAGTTGGGCTCTGTTCCGCAAAGAAAATTTTCCAGGTAAGCCCATTGTTTTATTTTGCTCTCAACTTTCTCTACTCATTTTCCAGTTGAATGTTGCCTCATTCTTTCTCCTGAAACTCTGCCTTTAGGGTTTTATATGTCTTCATTCTGTGGCACTGTGTTTCCCATTTTGAAACTGACTTCAGGCCCATGTTTGGACTCCACGAAATTGCAGGAGTAAATTTTCACACATATTCTTAAAATTTGACTCATTTATGTCTTTCCTTTCCATCTTCATTCTTAATACTCTGCCATTATCAAAATTTTTATGGACATGCAGCTCAAGAACACTAGATATTTATCATAGGCTTGAAATTCACAATCTATCTCTTCACTATTCACTATCATTTTTATCTGTGTAAGCAACATATCAACATGGCTATTTATTTCTTAACTGCCTGCATAGTCTACTTTCCATACATACAACCAATAGTTCTATGAACACATCATACTCTCCTCTGATGCTCTGTCTCTCCTCCCCATTCACCGTTGTAAAAGCATAGTACAGTGCAGCCTTACACTGTATAGCAACCCCATGCAGGTGATCAATGTGCAAAGCAATCTACACCTGCTATGTCTTTTACTTTAGGCTGCTACAGCAGATTGTGATAGACTAGGAAGATTTAATAATATTTACTCTCACAGTTCTGGAGGCTGGGACATTCTGTCAGGTAAGGACATTCTTCCTGGTTCATAAATCTGACCTATACATATTTCTAGTTAACGCTCATTAGAAAAGAAGTTAGGAGAGGTGGGGAGAGGTGGGGAGGGGGGAGGGTGGATGATGGGAAAGGCAGCGGAGCACAACAGACACTAGTATGGCAATTTGTAAATCAATGGATGTGTAACTGATGTGAATCTGCAATCTGTGTATGGGGTGAAGGTGGGAGTTCATAACCCACTTGAATCAAAGTGTGGAATATGATATGTCAAGAAATTTGTAATGTTTTGAACAACCCACAATAAAAAATTAAAAAAAAAAAAAGAAAAAAAAAAAAGAAAAGAAGTTAGAAATATTTAAATTCTTACTATCTGCTGTAGTTTGGCTCTTGACTGTCTCCAAGGTCCATGTGTTGATGGTTGATGTTAGGATCTGTAAACAAGTCAGGATGGCCCCTGGCATTTTGCCAGAGGGAGTGGTTTGTGAAGTAAGGCCAGCGAGCCATTAAGTGTGGAGATTCCTTATTCGTTGACTGCTGTATCTAGTTTATGCTAATTAAGATAAGCTGTGTGTAATGTATATATACCCCTCCTGTCCTACAATAAACGGCTCCCACTCCTGCTGTATCAATCTACACAAGTTGCTCGTCACCCCCCTGGTTGGGACCCCATTACCTTGCTCTCTTTTTGCTTCCCAGCTGCCATGAGGTAAAGTCCTCCTCCATCATGCACTCCTAACAATGATATACTATGTAACCAAGGGTCAACCAACCACCTCTGAAACCATGAGCCAAAATAAATGTTTCCTCATTTTAAAATTGATTATCTCAGGCATTTGTTATAGCAAGGAAAGTTGACCAGCTCTCTAGCTTAGAATATGTCACTATTACACAAAGCTGGCAGTTTTCCTAAATTATATTCAAAATGTTATACTTGGCCAGTTGCCATTACTGTCATGCACACTATGACACTGGTCACACGCTACTGTCTTCTTGAAATGAAAAGAACAATCTATGGGCTTGACCAAGGAAAAAGTAAAGTGGGAGACCCCACCGGGATGAAGGGGTTAGTGCACCCTCTTCCTGTAGTTCATGTTCAATATCATAAGTGCAGAGGACACACAGAAAACCATAGTCAGTCTAAGCATTCATATTCAAGGTCAGAGCAGAAAGGGGACAGAGATTGAATGTGGACTGCTGCATCTGGGTCGTATCAGTTCTAAGGGTCAGAGGAAATTTTTTAGATCATGGGATAGTAGGCCAAGAACAAATGAGAAACTTTGAGCATGGAGGACTAGCAGAAGCCAGGTAGGAGCAGTCAGACTCCCCTCTCCATCTCTGCGGCTGGAGATTGTCACATGGCCGCCCCAGGGTAGATGGAGAGAAAGAAAAGAACTGCCAATGTGGCCCCTATGGGACACAGAGCTCTCTACTTTCATCCAGGCACTGCCTTAAGGACCTCCAGCATTGGCCAGTTACAAACTATTCATGTTCAGCCTTCCCTGACTATGGGGAGAGTGCTCCTGCCTATAGTGCCAGTAAGGCATCATCCCCATGGAACCAGCCCCAGAAGCAGGGCTCCAGCAGAGATAAGCTAGAAATTCAAAGTATTCAAAATCATACCCCCTACAGCTTCCTTCTTAGCATTCCTGACTGCAAAGTCTCTTTTCACAGCTAAGTTCTGCCAAAAAGGAACTAAGCAATGAGCTTTTCTTTCTTTTTTTTTTTTAACTTAAAATGTGGTCCTTAAGAATGAACCCAGGTAGGTAGCTCAGAAAACTCCCTTTCAATCTTTCATCATCTCTCATAATTACATCTGCTTTTACATCCGTGTGCCTTCTATTTTTCTCTCTGGATTCTAAGGTTAGATGTCCTTCCTGTCTTTTCTTCCTAATTCTAACTCGGGCCAAGTGACACTTGCATACCCTTTCCACAGGTTATGCAAGATGTTATTTCTTCTCCGTGCCCTACAGAGCCCTGTTCTGTACATCCGGCATACTCAGACATGTGACAGCCCCTACTTAAATGCTCCACAGATCTACACGAACTGCCTGCACATGCAGGGCTGCAGCACATCCCTTCCCTTGCAGGTAACAGGCTTAAGCAGATGGTTTATTGCAGGTCCCATGGGCGTTGAGTTTCCAATCACTTTTTTGCAGGCTCCACATCTGTCCCTATCACGGGAATCACCCACTTACTCACCATGTACATCCTGAACCACACATCGCATCTTGAGACAGCAGGTCTGCCTCTGCACCAGGCTTTATGTAACAGAAACGGCTGGTGTTTGGAGATGGTTGATGCCTCAAGCCAAGTTTATTTTATATTCCAAAATGACCATAAAACTGTCCCAAACTTGTTTCTGACTCTCTCATCCACAGCATCTCAATCATGGAAAAAGAACATCACCTCATCATCACCAATTATTTCAGTAGGAGAATTCTTACATAATCTCCACGTCTCACGGACTCCATTTTTCTTTCTGCAAACCTTCCTTTTATGAGACCACAGATGGTACCCAATTTAAGGTGTTTTGACTGATGAACTTTTGACTTTTTAGTAGAAGCCATACTTTGAATCTGAATTTTGATCTTTTCCCAGGCTAGCAATACATGATACAATAACTCTCTTGTACAACTGGGCAGAGTGACAGCTCTCAGTCAGCCATGCAATCACTGAGGGAAACAAGTGATTCCCTACAGTGCTGCTAATCTAGAATGTTTAGTAGGTCAGATGAATTCAGCGTGTTTCCAATTCCTGGTATTTCTAGCTTATGGCAGATTTATCAGGATGGAAACTCACTATAAGTCAAGGAGCATTGTACTTGAAAATCAGCTAAAACAACCATAAATTTCCTTTTTTTTTTTTTTTTTTTGTCTTTATGGGTAAATAAATCCAAGTTGCCCTTACTTGTATTTTTATTTTTTCAATTTTTGTCTTTGATCCCATTTACTCCTCTTGAGCTGTGATTTCCTTCACAACTCTGCCAAATCTGAAGTGGCAAGATGGTCCGAGGATGAAGTGCCCCTCTTATTGCCCCTTCTATGGCCAGTCTCTGACGCACTGCCACATCCATTTTGTTCTACATTAGTTTTCTCTCCCTTTATCATGCCATGCCCTTGTCTCCAAGACCCCCCTGAAAGCAGGAACCTACACTGTCAGCTAAGTAACCACATTGCTGAGAGGCAGTAGGACATAGAACCATTATTCCCTCTAGTTTAAGAGATGCTCACACTTACAAAAACACCAGTTAGCCAAGTCAAATAGACATTTTATCTCAGCTGAAACCCAAGCTTAGCGGCAAATGATACAAACTGAATTTTATCTCTTACCTCTAGAAGCAGGCACCAAATCAATCAATCTCTCTCTCTCTCTCTCTCTTTTTTTTTTTTTTGCAAATTTCCCATCCACCCTCTGGCTATGAACCTAGCAGATGTTCAACAAATGCTTCTTCACCAGCATCCAGCAACCTCAGGCCCAGCAAGGAGCCTGCGCTCTACGGACATTTCCTCCAGCAGGGAATCCACTGATATATATATTTTTTTCTTCTCCAGGCAAAGAAAAAGAAAAGTTCTAGAACTGGATTCCAAACAAGTTCATAAATGAAAAAAAAAATGCCATGAAAATACGAGATCCCAGAAGTATCCCAGTGCGAAACGCAAGCAAAGACATAGCAACCCTTCTAAAATTAGAAGGGAAATAATATGTTTGGTGTTACTCAGCTGTTATTTCGATTTTAGAATGTCTTTAACATAATTTTATTACAGACATATTAGTGCTCAAGGAAAATTGCTGAATGAATAAGTGGGTGAAAATAAAATCGAGGGAACAAATGGGGATGTGAACAAGAAGAGAAAAGGCCTGTAGGTTAAATTTCATTACCTTGATTTGCAACCCTAAAAACCACTGGTTAAAATCCAACAGAACCTCATCTGGATTTAGACTCCTTGTGGCTTAGAGAACACTGATTTAAAGCAACAGTGTTCTGACAATTTATTCAAATGTTAGAAATAACCAAATATGAAATTTATAATCAGATCCCTATGGTAACTTAATGGGTTATTACAAAAATGTAGATGAAATAGTATAAGATCCTTACATATTTGTCATGTTCTATGTTAAATTATGTAACCACAATGCTCCATTAATTTTTGGCATCAAAATGGTGTAACGGAAATAAAAAAGAAATTATTGCCAGCACTTACATTCAAATGTTCCCTTTTGTTTTGCAATCATCATTGGCAGGGAAAGTCTTTCTTTCTTTAGAATCTCTGCTATATAACTAGGGACACTTCTCAGACCACAATAATATCTCAGAACACTGAATTATGTTCCTACCAGAAAATTTGTGCAAAGGGGAAAAAATCAGAAGACTAAAATAAATTTAATTCTCTTTTAAACTGCATAAGGCAGATAACAGTGGGGGCCAGAGGACCGGGGAACCTGTCTTGCTTAAATTTTTGCTCTCAGAAAATGGAAGGCGGCTTTGAAGAAAATAATACTCCATACAATTACTCTTGAAAAAGCCAGTTTCAACTTCAGTAGGCACAGATTGACACCTCTTTCAATAATTTTTTTAAATGGAGGTTTCTGCTATTTAATGTCATATAAGGTAAGGATTTAATAGCTCTACTGCAGCCTTATCAAACATCACTTGATTATGTTCCTACAGGCAGTTTTTTTTTTTTAAAGAATTTCTGGATGTATTCACATTCTTTTTACTTCATCAGACTTTGAGAGACTGTTTCTACAAGAGGACTAAGTAAATGACAGTTTAAAAACTGCCAGTATTGTCATTTATAATTTTTTCTCATTGGTCCTCATACACACAATATGCACACACCAAACTAATTTTTAACACTCATGTTTTTAGGGATAGCTGAAGATTACAGAAAGCTAGAACAGTCCTTAAACGACTGTGACATTGATTTCTAAGTACCCTTCAATATCTGCTCTCTCAGAACTACCTTTGGATGTTAGCTGGTTACATGACTTCCCAGAACAGGGTTTACATGTGTCAGCCTCCCGCACAGCCAGGTGCAGCATGTGACTCAGTTTTAGACAAGAGGATGGGTGTGCATGTGATAGCACAGTTTCCAGGACATATTCCAAAGGGGAAAGGGAATCCCTTCTTGTCCTTATTCCATTGTTCAGCTGGAAAAAGAGACTGGCCTCTGAGCAGAAGGGACTCTGGCCCTTTCCTTTCTCTAATTCCCTGAATACATGAGGTAAGCAGCTCCACAAGTTTCCACAATCATGTACTGTGTCAACACAGGCCCAAAGCAATAAGGCCATCAACCGTGGACTGAAACTTCTGAAACTGTGAACCAAAACAAACCATTCCACCCTTTAAGTTGACCTTAACCACATCTCAGATGCAAAGCAACAGGTCTAAAAAGGTCTTCCTCTTCCTCTAAATTTTCCTTATTTATGGGCCATACCTTTGTGTGTGTGTGTGTGTCTGTGTGTGTGTGTGTGTGTGTGTGTGAGACTATACATGTGCATGCACAAGTGCAGGGAGCAGGAAAAGTGGGATAGGATGCAGGAGGCATGGAAACTCAGACTTCTTTAGCCCAAGATCATGAAACGCCTTTGGCTTAAATACCGGTTCTCCTATATAGCTATTCAAGTAATTTTCTAACTTCTGTGAACCTGTTTTCTAGTTATGAAAAAGGGCTTCATCCTTCTCTCACATTGTTGCTGCAGAAATTAACTGGGATACATTTAAAGTACTGAGCATTGTATTCAGCATGTAAAAAGAGCACAATAAATTTTATTCTTTGCTTTCTTTCATGTCTTGATGTATTGATTCATTTAAGAATTGTTTATGAAGTACCATGTACTATGCCCAAACTGGGAAAGAAGGTAAATAGTTCAGATGAGGATGACTCCCTCACAGGGCTTTCCTGTAGATGACAAAGGAATATAGTAGAAGTATAAGGAAAGAAGTTTGAAATAATAGTTTGTTTTCAATTTTTAACTTCTTATATGAAGAAATACATGCCAATTGCACAGCCTTTAGGAAATCTAAATAAACAAATGTAAAAAAATAAAAATATTCCTCGTTGCACCACTTGGAAAAATTTTTGTTAATATTTGGGAGTATATCCTTTCTAACTTTTCTTTTATTAGTTATATGGTCTTATATAATAAATATACAGGCTATAAAAATATATATTGCATCATTTTTTAAAAACTCCTTTTCTGACTTAAAACTCATGAAAAAATTACTTGTCATTACCATTTCAATTGCTATACAATATTCCTTTGCCTGAATATACCAGAATTTATTCAATAATCTCCTTTTTCCTGATATTAAAAGCTTTTTCCTTTTCCCTTTCTTCTATTAAAATTATTGTCATGTTAAAGGTACCTTCTTTAGAAACTGTCCCGGCTCCCCACAATTGGTCCCTACTTCTTTTCTTCATTTTTCTTATAATTTTAAAATTATACCAGATGGATGGATTTAGTGCTATTCCCCCACCCACCAGAATAGAAGCCCAACAGGGCCATTAGCTTTGCCTTCTTCAATGGAGTATTCCCAAGGCCAAGAACTCTGCCAGTCATAGAACAGATATCAACAAATATTTTTTAAATAAATAAATGAAAGAGTGAATGTTGTGATAAACATCCTCAAAAATATTTTTATGCATAGCCAGACTTGGTGGTGTACGCCTATTATCCCAGAAGCTAGGGTGACTGAGGCAAGAGAATCACAAATTTAAAGCCAGCTTCAGCAACTTAGCAAGGCCCTAAGCAACTTAGCGAAACTCTTGTCTCAAAATAAAAAATAAGGACACCAGCCTGCAAGGGACCCAGGCTCACAGTAGGCCCTGTCCATCCCTCCACTAGTGGGGCGGACACATGCCAGAGACTAGCCTCTGGCACAGGACCACCCCTTCAGTCCAGCAGACTACATGGGAGTCAGGCCCTGCCCAGATCTGTCCACATTGACTTGGGCAGGACCCAGGTCCAGGGTAGTCCGAGTTCACTCCCCTCCACCTAGGAGCCTAAGCCTAACCCACTTCCATCTTGGGACACTGCAGTCATTGTCATAGCCTTCCCTGCACAAGGGCTCTAACTTTTTGACAATAGACAGGGCCTAGAAGCATTTGCATCTCAGAGCAGGCATCTCAAGGGGAGTGTGAGGCCCACTCTTGCAGCCCCTTCTCTGTAAGACATTGCTTCCATCTTGGGACACCTTAACTATTATCTCAAGTTATCTCTGCTATTGCTGCCACCAACTGTAGATGCAGTAGCATACACTGAGGGACACCAGCAGGGTCTGGAAGCCCAACATCAAGGTGAGGCACAGACAATCTGCACGGGTACTATAAGAATATAGGGAAGAAACTGTAATACCTCAGATCCACACTGCAATAAATGAAGGCACATAGACATCATTAAAAAACAAGGGAGGAAAGTGCCTTAAACAAACCAGGACACTATAGTAACAGAATCCCTGGACAGTGAAGTTGATGAAATGTCAGAGAAGGAGTTCAGAAGATTCATAATTAAAATGATCTGTGAATTAAAGAATGACCTAAATGAGCAAATACAGGCAAAAATTGAGCACTCCAACAATGAGATAAAAGAACAAATACAGGTAGCAAAAGATTACTTCAAGAGAGAGAGACTAAAAAAAAAAAAAGTCAGAAATCCTTGAAATGAAGGATACAATAAATCAAATAAAAAACTCAATAGAAAGCAGAACCAACAGACTAGATCACTTGGAAGAAAGAAAGTCAGATAATGAAGACAAAGTATCTAATCTGGAAAATAAAGTTGATCAAACAGTGAAGATAGTAAGAAACCATGAAAAGAACATCCAAGAATTATGGGACAGCATCAAAAGACCAAATCTAAGAGTTATTGGGATAGAAGGAGGCAAGAACTTCAAACCAAAGGAATGCACAATCTCTTCAAGGAGATAATATCAGAAAATTTCCCAAGCATGAAGAACGAATTGGAATACCAAATACAAAATGCTTACAGGACCCCAAATGTACAAAATTACAACAGATCTACACCAAGGCACATTTGAATGAAAATGCCTAGCATACAGAATGAGGATAGAATCTTAAAAGCCGCGAGAGAAGAATCAGATCCCATATAGGGGTAGACCAATTCATATCTCAGCAGATTTTTCAATCCAGACCCTCAAAGCCAGGAGATAATGGAACAACATATACTAAGCTCTGAAAGAAAATGGATGCCAACCAAGAATCTTATATCCAGAAAAAGTAAGCTTTAGATCTGATGATGAAATAAAAACCTTCCATGATAAAAAAAAAAAAAAGTTTAAAGAATCTACAACTAGAAAGCCTGCACTACAGAACATCCTCAGCAAAAAATTCTAAGAAGAAAAACAATGATGAAAATCAGCAGAGGGAGGTATTACACTAAAGGAAAATCTAATTGGAGGAGAAACCAATTCACATTAAATGCCAAAAATAAACAAAATTGGCTAGGAATACAAATCACGTCTCAATAATAACCCTGAATGTTAATGGCCTAAACTCACCAATCAAAAGACATAGACTAGCAGGCTGGATTGAAAAAAAACACCCAATAATATGCTGGTTCCAAGAGACTCATCTCATAGGAAAAGATATCCACAGACTGAAGGTGAAGGGTTGGGAAAAATTATACCACTCACATGGACTGTGGAAGCAAGCAGGGGTTTCCATCCTCATATCAAATAAAGTAGACTTCAAAAAAAGTCAAACAAAAAAGATAAAGAAGGACACTACATATGATCAACAAGACTTAACAATTATAAATATATATGCCCCAAACAATGGAGCAGCTATGTTCATCAAACAAACTCTTCTCCAGTTCAAGAGTCAAATAGACCACAGCAGAGGGAGATATTACACTAAAGGAAAATCTAATCGGAGGAGAAACCAATTCACATTAAATGCCAAATAATAATTTTGGATGACATTAACATACTTCTTTCATCACAAGATAGATCTTCCAAACAAAAGCTGAACAAAGGAACTATAGACTCAATAATATAATCAATAACTTAGACTTAACTGACATATATAGAATATTTCATCCTTCAGTGAGAGAATACACTTCTCATCAGCACATGGATACTTCTCTAAAATAGAACATATACTATGACACAAGGCAATTCTTAGCAAATATAAAAAAGTAGAGATACTACCATGCATTCTATCAGATCATAATGGAATGAAATTAGAAATCAATAATAAAATAAGAAATAAATCCACTCCAACACCTGGAGACTAAATAATACGGTACTAAATGAACAATGGGTTGCAGAAGATATCAAGGAGGTTAAAAAATTTTAGAGGTGAATGAGAACACAGATACAACATATTAAAATCTCTGGGACACTCTGAAAGCAGCTCTAAGAGGAAAGTTCATTGCATGGAGTTCATTCCTTTAAAGAAGAAAAAGTCAACAAATAAATGACTTAACATTACATCTCAAAGCCCTAGAAAAGAAGAACAAATCAACACCAAAAGCAGTAGAATTTTGAACAATTAATAATAAAAAACTGTATATATTTTGTATATTAAACACTTTTGTATCAAAAAAATAAAATAAAATCAGAGCTGAAATCAATAAAATTGAAACAAAAGAAACAATTGAAAAAATTAACATAATAAAAAGTAGGTTCTTTGAAAAAATAAATAAAATTGACAGACCCTTAACCATGCTAATAAAGAGAAGGAGAGAGAAAAGTCAAATCACTAACATACATAATGTAAAAGGAAATATCACAACAGACACTACAGAAATACATAAGACAATTAGAAATTATTTTGAAAACTTGTACTCCCAATAAAATAGAAAATATTGAAGGCATCGACAAATTTCTAGAGTCACATAATTTGCCCAAATTGAATCAAGATTACATACACAATTTAAACAGATCAATTTCAAGTGACAAAAAAGAAGATGCCATCAAAAGTCTACCAACCAAAAAAAGCCCAGTACTTGATAGATACACAGTTGAGTTCTATAAGACCTTTAAAGAAGAACTAATACCAATACTCTTCAATCTATTTCAGGAATTAAAAAAAGAGGAAGCACTTCCAAACTCATTCCATGAGGCCAATATCACCCTGATTCCAAAACCAGGAAAAGACACATCAAAAAAGAAAATTTCAGACCAATATCTCTAATGAACATAGATGCAAAAATTCTCAATAAAATTCTGGGAAATCGAATACAAAAACACATCAAATAGATCATGCACCATGATCAAGTGGAATTCATCCCAGGAATTCAAGATTGGCTCAACATATGGAAATCAATAAATATAATTCATCACATCAACAGGCTTAAATAATCATAAGATCATCTCAATAGACACAGAAAAAGCACTTGATAAAATACAGCATCCCTTTATGTTCAAAACACTAGAAAAACTAGGGATAACAGGAACATATCTCAACATCATAAAGGCTGTCTATGCTAAGCCCCAGGCCAATATCATTCTAAATGAAGAAAAATTGAAAACATTTCCTCTAAAATATGGAACAAGATAGGGATGCCCTCTTTCACCACTTCTATTTAACATAGTTCTTGAAACAATGGCCAGAGCAATTAGACAGACAAAAGAAATTAAAGGGATACACATAGGAAAAGAACAACTCAAATTAGCACTAGTTGCTGATGATATGATTCTATATCTAGAAGACCCTAAAAGTTCCACCAGAAAACTTTTAGAACTAGTAAATGAATTCAGCAATGAACAGGATATAAAATAAATACCCATAAATCAAAAGCATTTCTGTATATCAGTGATAAATCCTCAGAAATGAAAATGAGGAAAACTACTCCATTTCCAACAGCCTCAACAAAAATACAATACTTGGAAATCAACTTAACAAAAAAGGTGAAATTATAGAACCCTAAAGAAAGAAGTCAAAGAAGACCTTAGAAGATGAAAATATCTACCTTGCTCTTGGATAGGTAGAATTAATATTATCAAAATGACCATACTTCCAAAAGCACTATGCAGATTTAATGCAATTCTGATCAAAATCCCAATGACATTCCTCATAGAAATAGAAAAAGCAATCATGAAATTCATCTAGAAAAATAAGAGACCCAGAATAGCTAAAGCAATCCTTAGAAGGAAGAGTGAAGCAGGTGGCATCACTATACTAGATCTTAAACTATACTACAGAGCAACAGTAACAAAAACAGCATGGTATTGGCACCAAAACAGACTGGTAGCCAATGGTACAGATTGAAGACACAGAGACTAACCCACAAAATTACAATTATCTTATATTAGACAAAGGTTTAAAAAACATTCATTGGAGAAAAGATAGCCTCTTCAACAAATGGTGCTGGGAAAACTGGAATTCCATACACAACAAAACTCAACTAAAAATGGATGAGGGATTTAGAAATAAAACCAGAGATCCTGCATCTAATAGAAGAAAAATAGGCCCTAATCTCCATCATGTGGGATTAGGCCCCAACTTCCTTAATAAGACTCCTTTGGTGCAAGAATTAAAATCAAGAATCAATAAATGGGATGGACTCAAACTAAAAAGTTTCTTCTCTGCAAAAGAAACAATTTGTGAGGTGAATAAGAGCCTACATCTTGGGAGCAAAATTTTTACCCCTCACACATCAGATAGAGCACTAATCTCTAGGGTATATGAAGAACTCAAAAAGTTAAATACCAAAAAGACAAATAACCCAATCAATAAATTGGCTAAGGACCTACACAGACATTTCTTAGATTGATGATATATAATCAATCAACAAATATATAAAAAAATGTTCATCATTGCTAGCAATTAGAGAAATGCAAATCAAAACCACTCTAAGATTTCATCTCACTCCAGTCAGAATGGCAGCTATTATGAAGACAAACAACAGTAAGTGCTGACAAGGATGTGGGGGAAAAGGTACACTCATACACTGCTAGTGGGACTGCAAACTGGTACAGCCAATATGGAAAGCAGTATGGAGAGTTCTTGGAAAATTGGGAATGGAACCACTATTTGACCCAGCTATCCCTCTGCTCGGTCATATAGATAGAGCAGAGGGTTGGAGGGAAAGGGAGGGGGCATGGGGTTAGAAATGATGGTGGAACGTGATGATCATTATTATCCAAATTACATGTATAAAGACACAAATTGATGGAAACATACTTTGTATACAAGCAGAGATATAAAAAATTGTGGTATGTGTGTGTGTGTGTGTATATATATATATATATATATATATATATATATATAAAATAAGAATTTTAATGTATTCTGCTGTCATATATAAATAAAAATAAAATGATCTTAAAGTCTTCAAAAATTAAAAAATAAGAAGGTCTAGGGATGTGGCATATATATATATATATATATATATAGAGAGAGAGAGAGAGAGAGAGAGAAAGATATGTGGGGGGGACTACCTTAATATCCTTAATACAAGTTCATTCAAGAAATATATTTCAGCGTCAGAGGGCATTTACAATGTTAAGTTTTTTGATGTACATTGTCAAATGCAAGACAAAAAAAGTTTTCATAATTTAACTTCCTCAAAAGAGAAAGAGCTCATTTTCTGTATCCTCATCAATATTTAGTAGTATCATTTTTAAAATATTAAAAGTTCTACTATTCTTTGATTTTCAACTATTTGTTAATAAAATGAGCAACTTTCATGTATTTATTGCTCATTAACATCTGAGAGAAAATAATTAAGGGAAAGTTTGGACACCATCTCTTCTTTATTTCAGGCATTAATATGTAGCAAGTAGACCCTATAGAGAAATAAAAATTGGCAGAAGAGTAATAATTGCAGGAAAGTACTTTTAAGTAGATCTAGAGTTATAAACAATTGAGAATTAAAATCTACTAATGATAAAGAGTTATGTTAACAGTATATGTGAGTTATTGCTCTCTATATTTTATATCTATATACATCTACCTATACACCTGTATCTATATCTATATATCTTTATATCTTTGGCCATGGCTTTATGATACTTTCTCCATTCTTGTCTTTTGATAGTCTCTTATTCTTACTCTGTATTTTGTTTTGCTTGCATGTTTTTGTTTGTCTTAGTAGAAATGAGATTGGCAATTAGAATGGTTATATAGGCGATGAACTGTGAAGATTTATGGCCTCTTTTTAAGGAAATGTTCAGTTGCTGTGAAACACATCAGTCTATAGCTCAGTGACATAAAGCAAGAATGATTTTGTTATGTCTAGGGATTCTGTGGATCAGGAAATTGTGCAGAGGACAGTGTGAAGGTTTCTCTTTGCTTAAGTATGTCTAGAGCCTCCACTTAGGAAGATTCCAAAGGCTGAGGGCAACCTGAATGCTAAATACAACCTGAATGCTAAATCAGCTAGATACCTTTTTACTCACCTGTCTAAAACTTTGTCTAGAAAAACCAAACCCTGTTTGTCCCAGTCGAGCTGGGACAGTCACTGAAACTGTTACATATGGCTTCTCTACACTATTAGGTTTCCTTAGCAAATTGGCAACAGGGAAGTCACACTTTTATATAACTCAGAGCTTCAAGAACTGTGTTTTCAAAGCTGTATGGTCTTTTATTACCAAGCCTTACATGCCACATAGCCACATAACATAACTTGTCATAGCATACTGGTCAAAGCAGTCTGTAGGCTACAGAAAAATACCTGAAATAATGGGAATGCAATTAAGTGCTGAATTACAATAACTGTTCAAAGAGGCAACAGAAATTCATAAAAGCAAGAAAGCTGAGGGTTGGGGCAGTCAGAGGTTAAGGCACTAAAACAAGGCTTTTGCTTTTGGGTAGAACTTGGGATTTAACTCCTGTAGTGAGCAGGTCAGGAAGGGGAGAAAAATAAGAATGAGCAAAGAAAGGTACAGAACATAGGTGCCTGGAAAATCTCAAGCTGAGGGGGTAGACTGGAATGTGATAAGATGGGCTAAACAGACAATAACTAATGAAGAAAAAGGATTCATTGGACTCCATTCAAAAAAAAGGTTATTACAGAATCCTTATCAGAAAACCATGTTTAGAATGACTAAATGTCAAGCTATGCAGGATGGAATAGAAGAAGGATGGAAAGTTGGGGACAGTTACCAGGAGCAATGACCACATAAAACCTATGGTAACATTATTATTATTTTTTAAAAACTCACTTTTTTGAAACTAGTATGGTCATTACTCAGTATCTGTGGGGAATTAGTTCCAGGATCCCCATCCAATTCCAAAATCTACAGATTATGTCCATGACCTACACATATCCTCCTATATGCTTCAAATCATTTCTAGATTACTTTTAATAACTAATACAATGTGCAAGTTATATAAATAGCTGTTAATACTGTAATGTTTAGGGGATAATGGCAAGAAAAAAGTCTACATGTTTAGTACAGATGCAATTTTTTTTCAATTATTTTTGACCTAAGGTTGGTTGAATCCATGGACATAGAACTCGCAGATACAGAGGAGGGTTACTGTACATTTATATAAGAAAGGAATTTTTTAATAGTACTGTACATGGAAGACTACTGAGTCTCTCTCCCCCATCATATCTCCCCCCCAACCCCTTTCTCTTTCTTTTTCTGACTTTCTACATGGGAGATTAATGGTACACAGTGGATAAAGGCTCACTAGCACTGAATTAAGATTTTCCTTTCACTACCCAGGTGGGATTAAAAGAAAATTGAAGAAGAAACAATGGCTAATTAAAGGATCCAAAATTATGTCCCATCATGTCGGAGCCTCCTAAATTCTCTCACTCACCATCACTGAAGTGCTTTAGGTAGTCTTAGGCCAACAAACCTGAACAGAGAGCAAAGCAGTTAGACCAGAATACACATGACTACACTGTACTTCTCTGTACCATAGCATACTTCTCTGTACTACACTGTACTTCTCTATTACCATGAAGTAATAACATTTATTATAACTCATCAGACTTAATATCACTTATTTTCATAAGCCCTTCACCTTTGACCCTCCTTAGCTTTGCCACATTTGTACTTCTGACTTTCCTATTTCACTGATAAAAACACAGTAAATTCTTAGTGGTGAATACAAGTAAACAAAATAAATTAAAACCAAACATGTTTACAGCTATCTTGAGAACAAGCACTTCTCACTGGAATTCAGAGATATGAAAGGCTGAAGAATAAAGCAAGAAAAAAATCCAAATAGAACTTCTTTTAATCTACACAATGATTTATGTGGCTTGAGGAAAACAAAAAAAGATTTACTTTCTCAATTCAATCTAAAATTAAGATATAGCTTGAACTATATATGATATATAGATATATTAGAATAGAAATCTGTAAGTCAACTAAGATGCTAAGGCACAGTTCAGTTGTGAATCTCACCTCTCATGATTATAGGCTACCACGATATACTGAAGGCTCCTATGCCCATGTCTTCCTAAATTTCAGACACACATCTGGCTCTTAACATCTCTATCCTGATGCCTCTCAACAACCTCAAACTTAGTACATTCAAAACATAGCTATTCATCTTTCCCCCCAAATTCTGTGCTTGCCTCTAAGTTTATGACTTTGGTGGCCACCATCTAGGAAGTCAGCCAAGACAAGAAACAGTGATCCAGGAGCAGTCCTCTTGATTACTTCCCATACCTACTCAGTAACCAAGCATGCATATTGCCCCTCTTCTTGAATTCATGTAATACATATTTGATAGTCTCCTGTTAAAGAAGAAGAGTAACAGAACAAAGTTGTATAATCAAATACTTATTATAATTAAGTTACAAAAACTGCTAATTTTCAATAATTAGGGTAAAATAAAACATACAACGCTAATAAATGTAAGGCAATCCTTCTTGTATTTATTATTTAAGAAACGTCTCAAGAAAATCATAAATAATTAACTCATATATTGCTACATGTTTGTAGGGGCTTGTGCATGGGTGTGTGCATGTGTGTGTGCATGGGGATGTGTGAGCATGTGTGCTGTGTGTGCATGCGGGTGTGTGTACTTCCTAACTCCTGTAAACACATTTATGAGGAAGAGATTTTAAAAAGTGATGTAGGACAAAGACCTGTGTAGCATGCCCTTGCCACTCAATAACCATTCCTCCATTTTTTTGGAGAAGAGGCTCTTGATTTTGATGAGTTATCAACAGTCTTGTGCTTCAAAGTAGTCCACTTCAAAGAGAAGACTCAGACTGGGAAGTTTCTTACTGCCTTTGCCAGCAACTGGCTGACTGATAGCCCTATGGAACTCTCGGTCAACAAGATGTGAGGGTAAATCCAGATGGAAAGAGCTTTTGAGAAACATTTCACTGCTCTCAGAAAGGTACATAAGATCAAGTGCTCTCTCCAGAGCCTTGAATTTCTTCTTCATAATGATGATGTGGTACCTGGAATTGTTGATGGCATTTTGTCACTGGAAACAGGAGCTAAAAGCTATGGATGCAGAGCAGAAATACAGAAAGAACCTGGGGGACTTGACCGCTTAATGAAGCTGCTGAATTAACCAACACAACTAATTTTTTTATGTGAGACAGCAAATTTCTTTTCCATTTAAAACCTTCTGACCTGAGTATTCACTTCGTCAAGGCTGAATGCACCATAATTGGGAAAGATTAAATAAGCATGAGTATTTTCTAGTTTGTATTTTGTTTTGTTTCATTTCAATATTACAAAACACATGTTTAACATTTCTTCTCTCCTGAGAAAACTACGGGAAATAGTTTGTATACATTTTACTCCTTTTTGATGTAAGAGAATGAGAGGTTAAACACACCAAAGAGGGGAACAAAGGCAGGTCCAATTGACTTAAAAGGAACAAACCACACAAACTGCACATTGAGGTGCCTCTCCAAATGCATCCTTCTATTCATCCCAGCCCTTAAAGTTTCATCAAGGGCTGCCAGATGATTTGCCTTTGACTTATTCTTGGAGCTTCTGTAAGTGAATATTGGACAAATATAGGTGTCAACCACTATCATTCAAGGTCTTATTGGACTCAAACTGCACGAGATGCCAACCTCTGGCACTCTTGAAATCCACAAGGCTCACTGGAGAGTCATCGTCCTTGAACAAACCAGAAGGTTCCTCAATTCACTTTCAAACTAAACAAATTGAATCTTTAATCATAGGGCAATTATCAGCACACTGTTCTTTTGCAATTGTTGCCTCCATCCATGAAAGCATTTCTTATACTGCGACTTCTAAAAATAAATTCTAAAGTCTCCCCCAAAGAAACTTATAACTTATGTTTACTTTTTATTATATGCATTTATTTATCTCTACTTTAGAAATGCTAAAATATCTATGTTGGTTATTTAGGGAAAAGGTGTTTTCTCCCTAGGATGAAACAATTTTCCTCATAGACCTTTTTTTTTTTTGAAAAATCAGTTTTGAAAATTATTCTGAACGTTAAAATTTTGCTTTGCAAATTACAATTCTATTAAAATGTAGCATAATATATATGACTCAAATCTTGGAAAATTAACATTATGAAATTAAACTGATGTTTTGAAACTGTTTCTTCTTAAAAAAAAAATCTCCTAGAATGAATCAATACTTTTTATTCTATTTGTGTTAAGTCAGCTTTCTGTGTGTCACAAAATACCCAAGAAAATCAGCTTAATAAAGGAAAAAGTTTATTTTAGCTCACAGTTTCAGAGGTTTCAGTCTATGGTCATTTGGCCCTACAGTTCTGAGCATGTGGTGAGGCAGAACATCATGATAGGAACATGTGTGGGAGCAAAGTCACTCACCTTATGGAAGCCAGGGATCAGAGAGAGAGACAGAGAGGGGGCAGGGGGAAGGGACCAGGATCCCACAATTCTCTTCAAGGGCATGCTCCCAATGACCTAACTTCCTTCCACTAGGCCCCACCTCCTAAATGTTTCACCACTCCCAACACTGCAACAGGCTGGTATCCAAAGCCTTTAGTATGTGGGCCTTTGTGGGGGAATATTTAAAATCGAAACTATAACACTGTTCTGAAGAGGAAAGAACAATGAAGAAATGGTTCATTTGTAACAGTAAGGTTTTACTAGACACCAGGAGGAGTTTTCTAAAGAAAGATGCATTCTTTAACATTGAAAAAATTATAATTGCATATATTTATGGGGCATAGTCTTACATTTATTGCAGAATTATTTGCAGTAGCCAAGTTAAGGAATCAATCTACATGTGCATCAACCAATGAATGTATAAATAAAATAGTCATGCTCCTCTTTTTTCTTTGTCAAAATTTCAACACAGTCTGTTACTTTTACCAGACTGAACTTCACAATAATTTTAAGTAAGACTCATAAAATGTATTTTCTAGAAAGCTTTTACAACTTTATATACATATTTAATTTTTTTATACATTCAGGTTTTACTTTCATTATCCTTTACCATATTCTAGAAAAGTCAGGTAATTTAGCTTAGGATAAATCTACTCTCCTTGTTTCCTTGATAAACAAAAACACATTCCATTAAACAAATCCATAAAATAAATCTTTCTCTATAAACACATGTCCTATTGGTTCTGCTTCTCTGGAGACTTTAATGCATACAAATAGCTTGTCTGCCTATTATTCAAATTCATGGCAAAAAAAATAAATAGTTTTTTTAAGCATGTACTTCTAAGTAAGGCTGTGGTGGGCATATTTTCCTCATATATTTGTGATTTTCTTATATTTCAGACATCATGGTAAGGTCCTATGATATTATCTCACTGGAGCTTAAGGTTCTATATAATGGACCAACGAAAAGAAGACCTACCCTCTGAGCTATGAATTAAATAAAAATCATCTTCAGACCTCAAGATGAGAGACAAGGGACAACCTCAAGGTCCCCAAGGTACTTGGAGGCCATGGATTCAGGTTTTCTCCCTACAATTAAACTGCCCAGTCATGCCCCCACACGTGGACTAGCCAGTCTGCTGAGAAATCATGGCATTCCTCATCCTTCTGCCACCAGCAATTCTAAGCAGAATGATGGTGTCATAAAAGCAGGATAAGCACAAGTGCAGGAGTTGAAATGAAAAGTAGTAAAAGTGGCTTGAAGAGCACATTAAGTGAAAAACAAATATATAGCACAGGCTGGAAACAGTAAAAAAGTTCCTACCTTTTCTCAAGACTATGAAAAACAACACTGTTGCCAATCATACAAGTCCTGGTAAACATTAGATCCATTTTCTCAATGATTCCTATGTGGCAGAGTATAGAAATGTAACACTGGGAGGCCCCTCTGGTGTGTCAGTGCTTTCTTTAGTAAGTTAATGTGTAATGATAAGCCAGTTGCAATTAAGAGGGAGCCTATATATATATATATATATATATATATATATATATATATATATATATATATATATATATATCAAAACTACACTGAAATTTCACACCTCACTTCAGATAGAAATGGCAATCATCAAGAATAAAAATAATAATAACTGCTACCGAGGATGGGGAAAAGAGGAACTCACACACTGTTAGTATATGTAGATTAGTACATCCACTATGGAAACCAGTATGAAGTTTCTTCCAAAGACTAGGAATGGAACTACCATATGACCCAGTATACCACAACTCAGTGCTTATCTAAAAGAATTAAAGTCAGCATACTATTGCAATACATGCATACCCATGTTTACAGCAGTACAATTTACAACAGCCAAGTTCTATAACCAGCCTTGGTGTCCCTGAACAGATGCATAAATAAAACATGGTAGGTGTACACAGTGGAGTGTTATTCAGCCATTAAAAAGAATGAAAGTATGTCATTTTCAGAAAAATGAAGAGCATCATACTATACAAAATAAGCCAGATTCAGAAACTCGAGGGTCATGATTTCTCTCATATGTGGAAACTAGAGAGAAAAAAATGGGGAAAGAGCATGGGGGATGTAGATCTCATGAAAAGATATCCCTTCTATTCTAAAGGAAGGGGGTCTGAGGAAGGAGGAGGAAAGAGTAAAAGGAGGTAGTAGGAGACGAATTGATCAAATTATGTTATATGCATGCATGAATATGGCAAAATGAAACCTCCTATTCTTTATAATTATTATACACCAATAAAAATGTTTTAAAGAAATTAAATCTACATGACATGACATCTGTTCTCTATTTGGAAATACCTGGGCAGGAGGATGATTGGACAGTGATGCCAAACACCTTTGTTGCCCATGAAGATTTAAGTCAGTGATGACTATGAACTTCCTAGTCAGGGGCATGAGGGATGCAGGATGGAGGCAAGCTGTTGCTGCTGGATTTATACATCTTAGGGAAGTATGATCAATGAACTTCCCAGGAAGAAATTCATCCTGAAAAACAAAATAAGAAATCAAGATATGCTCTGGGCACTGGACAAGAGAGGCAATTTTAAAAAGATGCATTTCCTATCCCTCAGTTCCACTTTAACGCTTTGCTTCCATAAAGTAATAGGTTTCCAAGGAAGAGAAAGAGGGGTTGGGAATAGTAAAGTTGGTTTCTACAGAAAATCTCAGAGGCACAGGAAACATAAAGCAGCAGTACTGTGAAACCAAGATGATGGTGGAGAGCACCAAAGTGGGTGGGAGGAGATTCTTTCCAGGTAGCCAAATAAATAAGGCAGCCACAGCCCCAGCCCCAGCATCCACAAGTGCCTTTGACAGCCACAAAAGAGCAGGAGAAAAGGTGATCACAGTGGGGCTACCGTCCTTAGAAGCAGCAGAGACCACATCAAACAGAACAGGCAGCCCAGCAGCTTTGCAGATGGCCTGAAGTGGTTCCCTTGGCAAGGACATATACCATCTCCTAGACTTAGAGCTGACCTCTTGAGTTCTTTCTCTCTCCCCAGCCACCTAAGTTCCTTAAAAGAGTGATCTTTAGCAAAGCTAATGTTGAAAAATTCTTTGATCCTTAATCACTACAAATCTTAACACTCAAAACAATATGTTTCTGGTTTTAATCAGCAGAAGAACGACAGGGCACAGTGGCACACAGGTCTATAATCCTAGCAACTCAGGAGACTGAAGCAGGAGGATGCAAGTTTGAGGCTGTGCTTGCAATTCAGTGAGACCCTGTCTCAAAATAAAAAATAAAAAGGACTGGGGATGTAGCTTGGTGATAAAGCATCCCTGGGTTCAATCCTCAGTACCCACCCACCAAAAAAAAAAGTAAAAATATTATGCTTCTGGCATTTAGGGATTTAATGCATTTAATCTAAATTTTTCACAAGCAACTCTGAAATTTATTGCAATGCAGTAATTTATAAAGTTTTTAGACACAAATATGAATCACAGATGTCATGCAGAAGTAATGGAAGCTAGCAGGCCACCTGGCCTCTACATTTCAACATAGCTTTCCTGGAACTCCCAAGTCTATTTAAGAAGGTGCTGCACTGGCCCTTCCTTGTTAAAATCATAGTTCTTTCACAAAAGTGATAGTGACAGTGAATGAAATGTCAAATTTTTCGTGTATTTATATAGTGACTACCCTGAGCTATAGAAATAAATGTTAATCAAGGATAAATCTATCCACCTAATTTCCAACTCAAACCAGACAAGTAATCTTGACATTACATCTGGCAACGATTATGTTAAGCCTCCCTCTACACCACTCGTTGCTGATGTTCCTTTGTTCTTTGTGGCCCCTGAGCATTTGCCCTTCTTTCTTCCTCCTTTACCCTCAGGAGATGAACTTCCAATTCATCTTTGGTTTTTGTTGAAGAAAATGCATAGAGGGGTAGTAAAGCACTTTTTTCCCACAGGCCACTTTCAGCAAAGCCCTGGGGATTGTCATGCCATTATCTCATTTTCTCATTTTTGTAATATATATATTCTAGAGTAAAAAATAACCATAATGATAGTTGATTTCTTTCTTTCTTTCTTTCTTTCTTTTTTTTTTTTTTTTGGTTTGTGGGATACCATTGTGAATGAGCACCCAATATGTGCATAGAAGGATGCGAAGAGTTAGAAGGATGAGAAAGCAGGAATTAACGACAGTCTGTTGGAATAGCACAGTATGCAGGTAGAACAAAGGAAAACAAGCATCCTGGAAAGAGAGACAAGGACACCAGATAAAATTCTTCATATTCTTCAACACTTTTCCACTCCTGAAGTGCCCCTCTGAAAATCAATGTCTGCCTTGGAGTATAATTTTTTTTCTCTCTTTTTCTTGTTTCTATTGGGAGATATTTTTTTTTTTTTACCATATGATTTAATTTTATTTTTTTTAGTAATACATGACAGCAGAATGTAATTTGACATATAATACATACATGGAATGTACATACATCAATCATATTGTCTATTCTATTCTGCTGCCCTTCCTATCCCCCCTACTCCTTCCCTCCTCTCCCATCCTTTCTCTCTATCCAATCTAATGTGACACACTTTTTTTTTCTTTTTCTCATCACAACATCATATATGTATTCTATATAACAATGAGGTTCTCCTTCCATCTTCCGTGCAACTCCCCTTCTCCCTCTTTTTCCTCTCTATTATTATTCTCGGAAGATATTTTCTTAATATGATGGACTGTTGTTGAAAAGTTCCCAAGTAAGTTTTTGAAAGTGATTTGAAATCTCAGATGATAGTATCTTGGCTCAGAAAAGACAAAACCATGATGGCTA